>NW_028225183.1:1980484-3180484 GCF_052327205.1 Somniosus microcephalus | reverse complement strand
ACAACATCCAGCCCTGCAGTGTAAGGACACAGACCGGTACAACACACAACCCTACATTTTAAGGACACAGACGTGCACAACATCCAGCCCTGCAGTGGAAGGACACAAACGAGCACAACACACAGCCCTGCAGTGGAAGGACAACGACCTGTACAACATCCAGCCCTGCAGTGTAAGGACACAGACCTTTACAACACACAGCCCTGCAGTGTAAGGACGCAGAACTGTAAATCATCCAGCCCTGAAATGCAAGGACACAGACCGGGACAACACACTGCCCTGCAGTGCAAGGACACAGACCGGTACAGCACGCAGCCCTGCTGTGTGAGGACACAGACCTATACAACACACAGCGCAGCAGCGCAAGGGCACAGACCTGTACAACACGCAGCCTTGCAGTGTAAGGACACAGACCCGTACAACATCCAGCCATGCTGTGTAAGAACACAGACCTGTACAACACACAGCCCTGCAGTGTTAGGACACAGACCTGTACAACATCCAGCCCTGCAGTGTAAGGACACAGACCTGTAGAACATCCAGCCCTGCAGTTTAAGGTCAAAGACCTGTACAACCCACAGCCCTGCAGTGTAACGACACAGACCTGTACAACACACAGCAGTGCAGTGTAAGGACACAGACCTGTACAACACAAAGCCCTGCACAGTAAGGACAAAGACCGGTACAACACACAGCCCTGCAGTGTAAGGACACAGACCAGTACAACACGGAGACCTGCAGCATAAGAACACAGACCTCTACAACATCCAGCCCTGCAGTGTAAGGAAACAGAACTTTACAAAACGCAGCCCTGCAGTGTAAGGACACAGACCGGTACAACACCCAGCCATGCACTATAAGAACACATGCCTGTATAACACCCAGCCCTGCCCTTTAAGGACGCAGACCTGTGCAACACACAGCACTGCAGTGTAAGGACACAGATCTCTACAACACGCAGCCCTGCAGTGTAAGGACACAGACCGGTACAACACGCAGCCCTGCAGTGTAAGGACACAGACCAGTACAACACACAGCCCTGCAATCTAAGGACACAGACCTGTACAACACACAGCCCTGCAGTGAAACGACACAGACCGGTACAACACACAGCCCTGCAGGGTAAGGACAAAGACCTGTACAACACTCAGCCCTGCAGTTTAAGGACACAGACCGGTACAACACACAGCACTGCAATGTAAGGCACAGTCGGGTACAACATCCAGCCCTGCAGTGTAAGGAGACAGACCTGTACAACATCCCGCCCTGCAGTGTAAGGACACAGACGGGTATAACATCCAGTCCTGCAGTGTAAGGACACAGACTGGTACAACACCCAGCCCTGCATTTTAAGGAAACAGACCGGTAAAACACAGAGCCCTGCAGTGTAAGGGCACAGACCGGTACAACATCCAACGCTGCAGTCTAAGGACACAGACCGGTACAATATTCGGCCCTGCAGTGTAAGGAGACAGACCTGTACAACATCCCACCTTGCAGTGTAAGGACACAGACCGGTACAACATCCAGCCCTGCAGTGTAAGGACACAGACTGGTACAACACATAGCCCTGCAGTTTAAGGACACAGACCTGTACTTCATCCGTCACTGCAGTGTACGGACACAGACCGGTACAACATCCAGCCCTGCAGTGTAAGGACATAGACCTGTACAACACACAGCCCTGCAGTGTAAGGGCACAGACCTGTACAACATCCAGCCCTGCAGTGCAAGGACACAGACCTGTACAACATCCAGCCCTGCAGTGTAAGGACACAGCCCGATACAACATCCAGCCCTGCAGTGTAAGGACACAGACCGGTACAACACACAACCCTAGATTTTAAGGACACAGACGTGCACAACATCCAGCCCTGCAGTGGAAGGACACAAACGAGCAAAACACACAGCCCTGCAGTGGAAGGACACCGACCTGTACAACATCCAGCCCTGCAGTGTCAGGACACAGACCTGTATAACACACAGCCCTGCAGTGTTAGGACACAGACCGGTACAACACACAGACCTGCAGTGTAAGTACACAGACCTGTACAACACCCAGCCCTGCAGTGTAAGGTCACAGACCGGTGCAACACACAGCCCTGCAGTTTAAGGACACAGACCGATAAAACATCCAGCCCTGCAGTGTAAGGACACAGACCTGTACAACACCCAGCCCTGCAGTGTAAGAGGACAGATCTGTAGACCATCCAGCCCTGCAGTGTAAGACCACAGACCTGTACAAAACAGAGCTCTGCAGTGTAAGGACAGAGACCTGTACATCACACAGCGCAGCAATGTAAGGGCAAAGAGCTGTACATCACACAGCCCTGCAGGGTAAGGGCACAGACCAGTACAACACTCAGCCCTGCAGTGTAAGGACACAGACCGGTACAACACGCAGCCCTGCAGTGTAAGGACACAGACCGGTACAACACACAGCCCTGCAGTCTAAAGACACAGACCTGTACAACATCCAGCCCTGCAGTGTAAGGACACAGACCTGTACAACACACAGCCCTGCAGTGAAACAACACAGACCGGTACAACACACAGCCCTGCAGGATAAGGACACAGACCTGTACAACACCCAGCCCTGCAGTTTAAGGACACAGACCGGTAAAACACAGAGCCCTGCAGTGTAAGGACACAGACCGGTACAACATCCAACCCTGCAGTCTAAGGACACAGACCGGTACAACATTCGGCCCTGCAGTGTAAGGAGACAGACCTGTACAACATCCCACCTTGCAGTGTAAGGACACAGACCGGTACAACATCCAGCCCTGCAGTGTAAGGACACAGACTGGTACAACACTTAGCCCTGCAGTTTAAGGACACAGACCTGTACTTCATCCGTCCCTGCAGTGTACGGACACAGACCGGTACAACATCCAGCCCTGCAGTGTAAGGACATAGACCTGTACAACACACAGCCCTGCAGTGTAAGGGCACAGACCTGTACAACATCCAGCCCTGCAGTGCAAGGACACAGACCTGTACAACATCAGCCCTGCAGTGTAAGGACACAGCCCGATACAACATCCAGCCCTGCAGTGTAAGGACACAGACCGGTACAACACACAACCCTACATTTTAAGGACACAGACGTGCACAACATCCAGCCCTGCAGTGGAAGGACACAAACGAGCACAACACACAGCCCTGCAGTGGAAGGACAACGACCTGTACAACATCCAGCCCTGCAGTGTAAGGACACAGACCTTTACAACACACAGCCCTGCAGTGTAAGGACGCAGAACTGTAAATCATCCAGCCCTGAAATGCAAGGACACAGACCGGGACAACACACTGCCCTGCAGTGCAAGGACACAGACCGGTACAGCACGCAGCCCTGCTGTGTGAGGACACAGACCTATACAACACACAGCGCAGCAGCGCAAGGGCACAGACCTGTACAACACGCAGCCTTGCAGTGTAAGGACACAGACCCGTACAACATCCAGCCATGCTGTGTAAGAACACAGACCTGTACAACACACAGCCCTGCAGTGTTAGGACACAGACCTGTACAACATCCAGCCCTGCAGTGTAAGGACACAGACCTGTAGAACATCCAGCCCTGCAGTTTAAGGTCAAAGACCTGTACAACCCACAGCCCTGCAGTGTAACGACACAGACCTGTACAACACACAGCAGTGCAGTGTAAGGACACAGACCTGTACAACACAAAGCCCTGCACAGTAAGGACAAAGACCGGTACAACACACAGCCCTGCAGTGTAAGGACACAGACCAGTACAACACGGAGACCTGCAGCATAAGAACACAGACCTCTACAACATCCAGCCCTGCAGTGTAAGGAAACAGAACTTTACAAAACGCAGCCCTGCAGTGTAAGGACACAGACCGGTACAACACCCAGCCATGCACTATAAGAACACATGCCTGTATAACACCCAGCCCTGCCCTTTAAGGACGCAGACCTGTGCAACACACAGCACTGCAGTGTAAGGACACAGATCTCTACAACACGCAGCCCTGCAGTGTAAGGACACAGACCGGTACAACACGCAGCCCTGCAGTGTAAGGACACAGACCAGTACAACACACAGCCCTGCAATCTAAGGACACAGACCTGTACAACACACAGCCCTGCAGTGAAACGACACAGACCGGTACAACACACAGCCCTGCAGGGTAAGGACAAAGACCTGTACAACACTCAGCCCTGCAGTTTAAGGACACAGACCGGTACAACACACAGCACTGCAATGTAAGGCACAGTCGGGTACAACATCCAGCCCTGCAGTGTAAGGAGACAGACCTGTACAACATCCCGCCCTGCAGTGTAAGGACACAGACGGGTATAACATCCAGTCCTGCAGTGTAAGGACACAGACTGGTACAACACCCAGCCCTGCAGTTTAAGGACACAGACCGGTAAAACACAGAGCCCTGCAGTGTAAGGGCACAGACCGGTACAACATCCAACGCTGCAGTCTAAGGACACAGACCGGTACAATATTCGGCCCTGCAGTGTAAGGAGACAGACCTGTACAACATCCCACCTTGCAGTGTAAGGACACAGACCGGTACAACATCCAGCCCTGCAGTGTAAGGACACAGACTGGTACAACACATAGCCCTGCAGTTTAAGGACACAGACCTGTACTTCATCCGTCACTGCAGTGTACGGACACAGACCGGTACAACATCCAGCCCTGCAGTGTAAGGACATAGACCTGTACAACACACAGCCCTGCAGTGTAAGGGCACAGACCTGTACAACATCCAGCCCTGCAGTGCAAGGACACAGACCTGTACAACATCCAGCCCTGCAGTGTAAGGACACAGCCCGATACAACATCCAGCCCTGCAGTGTAAGGACACAGACCGGTACAACACACAACCCTAGATTTTAAGGACACAGACGTGCACAACATCCAGCCCTGCAGTGGAAGGACACAAACGAGCAAAACACACAGCCCTGCAGTGGAAGGACACCGACCTGTACAACATCCAGCCCTGCAGTGTAAGGACACATATCTTAACAACACACAGCCCTGCAGAGTAAGGACGCAGAACTGTAAATCATCCAGCCCTGAAATGCAAGGACACAGACCGGGTCAACACACTGCCCTGAAGTGCAAGGACACAGACCGACACAGCACGCAGCCCTGCTGTGTGAGGACACAGACCTATACAACACACAGCGCAGCAGCGCAAGGGCACAGACCTGTACAACACGCAGCCTTGCAGTGTAAGGACACAGACCCGTACAACATCCAGCCCTGCTGTGTAAGAACACAGACCTGTACAACACACAGCCCTGCAGTATTAGGACACAGACCTGTACAACATCCAGCCCTGCAGTGTAAGGACACAGACCTGTACAACATCCAGCCCTGCAGTGCAAGGATACAGACCTGTACAACATCCAGCCCTGCAGTGTAAGGACACAGACCTGTAGAACATCCAGCCCTGCAGTTTAAGGTCAAAGACCTGTACAACTCACAGCCCTGCAGTGTAACGACACAGACCTGTACAACACACAGCAGTGCAGTGTAAGGACACAGACCTGTACAACACAAAGCCCTGCACAGTAAGGACAAAGACCGGTACAACACGCAGCCCTGCAGTGTAAGGACACAGACCAGTACAACACGGAGACCTGCAGCATAAGAACACAGACCTCTACAACATCCAGCCCTGCAGTGTAAGGAAACAGAACTTTACAAAACGCAGCCCTGCAGTGTAAGGACACAGACCGGTACAACACCCAGCCATGCAGTGTAAGAACACATGCCTGTATAACACCCAGCCCTGCCGTTTAAGGACGCAGACCTGTACAACACACAGCACTGCAGTGTAAGGACACAGATCTCTACAACACGCAGCCCTGCAGTGTAAGGACACCGACCTGTATAACACGCTGCCATGCAGTGTAAGGACACAGACCGGTACAACTCGCAGCCCTGCAGTGTAAGGACACAGACCGGTACAACACACAGCCCTGCAATCTGAGGACACAGACTAGTACAACATCCAGCCCTGCAGTGTAAGGACACAGACCTGTACAACACACAGCCCTGCAGTGAAACGACACAGACCGTTACAACACACAGCCCTGCAGGGTAAGGACAAAGACCTGTACAACACTCAGCCCTGCAGTTTAAGGACACAGGCCGGTACAACACACAGCACTGCAGTGTAAGGCAGAGTCGGGTACAACATCCAGCCCTGCAGTGTAAGGAGACAGAGCTGTACAACATCCCGCCCTGCAGTGTAAGGACACAGACCGGTATAACATCCAGCCCTGCAGTGTAAGGACACAGACTGGTACAACACACAGCCCTGCAGTTTAAGGACAAAGACCTGTAATTCATCCGGCCCTGCAGTGTACGGACACAGGCCAGTACAACATCCAGTCCTGCAGTGTAAGGACATAACCTCTACAACACAAAACCCTGCAGTGTAAGGGCACAGACCTGTACAACATCCAGCCCTGCAGTGTAAGGACACAAACCTGTACAACATCCAGCCCTGCAGTGCAAGGATACAGACCTGTACAACATCCAGCCCTGCAGTGTAAGGACACAGACCTGTAGAACATCAAGCCCTGCAGTTTAAGGTCAAAGAACTGTACAACTCACAGCCCTGCAGTGTAACGACACAGACCTGTACAACACACAGCTCTACAGTGGAAGGACACAGAACTGTACAACATATAGCCCTGCAGAGTAAGGACACAGACCTGTACAAAACCCAGCCCTGCAGTGTAACGACACAGGCCTGTACAAAATCCAGCCCTACAATGTAAGGACAGAGCCCACTACATCACACAGCCCTGCAGTGTAAGGACACAGACCTGTACAACATCCAGCCCTGCAGAGTAAGGACAAAGATCGGTGCAACACATAGCAGTGCAGTGTAAGGACACAGACCTGTACAACACAAAGCCCTGCACAGTAAGGACAAAGACCGGTTACACACGCAGCCCTGCAATGTAAGGACACAGACCAGTACAACACACAGCTCTACAGTGGAAGGACACAGAACTGTACAACATATAGCCCTGCAGAGTAAGGACACAGACCTGTACAAAACCCAGCCCTGCAGTGTAACGACACAGACCTGTACAAAATCCAGCCCTACAGTGTAAGGACAGCGCCCACTACATCACACAGCCCTGCAGTGTAAGGACACAGACCTGTACAACATCCAGCCCTGCAGAGTAAGGACAAAGATCGGTGCAACACACAGCAGTGCAGTGTAAGGACACAGACCTGTACAACACAAAGCCCTGCACAGTAAGGACAAAGACCGGTTAAACACGCAGCCCTGCAATGTAAGGACACAGACCAGTACAACACGGAGACCTGCAGATTAAGAACACAGACCTCTACAACATCCAGCCCTGCAGTGTAAGGAAACAGAACTTTACAAAACGCAGCCCTGCAGTGTAAGGACACAGACCGGTACAACACCCAGCCATGTAGTGTAAGAACACATGCCTGTATAACACCCAGCCCTGCCGTTTAAGAACGCAGACCTGTACAACACACAGCACTGCAGTGTAAGAACACAGATCTCTACAACACGCAGCCCTGCAGTGTAAGGACACCGACCTGTATAACACGCAGCCATGCAGTGTAAGGACACAGACCGGTACAACACGCAGCCCTGCAGTGTAAGGACACAGACCGGTACAACACACAGCCCTGCAATCTAAGGACACAGGCTAGTACAACATCCAGCCCTGCAGTGTAAGGACACAGACCGGTACAACACACAGCCCTGCAGGGTAAGGACAAAGACCTGTACAACACTCAGCCCTGCAGTTTAAGGACACAGACCGGTACAACACACAGCATTGCAATGTAAGGCACAGTCGGGTACAACATCCAGCCCTGCAGTGTAAGGAGACAGACCTGTACAACATCCCGCCCTGCAGTGTAAGGACACAGACGGGTATAACATCCAGCCCTGCAGTGTAACGACACAGACTGGTACAACACACAGCCCTGCAGTTTAAGGACAAAGACCTGTAATTCATCCGGCCCTGCAGTCTACGGACACAGGCCAGTACAACATCCAGTCCTGCAGTGTAAGGACATAGACCTCTACAACACACAACCATGCAGTGTTAGGGCACAGACCTGTACAACATCCAGCCCTGCAATGTAAGGACACAGACCTGTACAACATCCAGCCCTGCAGTGCAAAGATACAGACCTGTACAACATCCAGCCCTGCAGTGTAAGGACACAGACCGGTACAACACACAGCCCTGCAGGGTAAGGACAAAGACCTGTACAACACTCAGCCCTGCAGTTTAAGGACACAGACCGGTACAACACACAGCATTGCAATGTAAGGCACAGTCGGGTACAACATCCAGCCCTGCAGTGTAAGGAGACAGACCTGTACAACATCCCGCCCTGCAGTGTAAGGACACAGACGGGTATAACATCCAGCCCTGCAGTGTAACGACACAGACTGGTACAACACACAGCCCTGCAGTTTAAGGACAAAGACCTGTAATTCATCCGGCCCTGCAGTCTACGGACACAGGCCAGTACAACATCCAGTCCTGCAGTGTAAGGACATAGACCTCTACAACACACAACCATGCAGTGTTAGGGCACAGACCTGTACAACATCCAGCCCTGCAATGTAAGGACACAGACCTGTACAACATCCAGCCCTGCAGTGCAAAGATACAGACCTGTACAACATCCAGCCCTGCAGTGTAAGGACACAGACCTGTAGAACATCCAGCCCTGCAGTTTAAGGTCAAAGACCTGTACAACTCACAGCCCTGCAGTGTAACGACACAGACCTGTACAACACACAGCTCTACAGTGGAAGGACACAGAACTGTACAACATCCAGCCCTGCAGTGCAAGGACACAGACCTGTACAACATCCAGCCCTACAGTGTAAGGACACAGCCCGATACAGCATTCAGCCCTGCAGTGTAAGGACACAGACCTGTACAACACACAACCCTACATTTTAAGGACACAGACGTGCACAACATCCAGCCCTGCAGTGTAAGGACAACGACCTGTACAACATCCAGCCCTGCAGTGTAAGGACACAGACCTGTACAACACACAGCCCTGCAGTGTTAGGACACAGAACTGTAAATCATACAGCCCTGAAATGCAAGGACACAGACCGGAACAACACACAGCCCTGCAGTGTAAGGGAACAGACCAGTACAGCACGCAGCCCTGCAGTGTGAGGACACAGACCTATACAACACACAGCGCAGCAGTGCAAGGACTCAGGCCTGTACTACATTCAGCTCTGCAGTGTAAGGACACAGACCTGTACAACATCCAGCCCTGCAGTGTAAGGACACAGACCTGTACACATCCAGCCCAGCAGTGTAAGGGCACAGACCAGTAGAACATCCAGCCCTGCAGTTTAAGGTCAAAGACCTGTACAACTCACAGCCCTGTAGTGTACCGACACAGACCAGTACAGCACAAAGCCCTGCAATGTAAGGACACAGACCAGTACAACACGGAGACCTGCAGTGTAAGGACACAGACCTCTACAACATCCAACCTTGCAGCGTAAGGGCACAGATCTTTGCAAAAGGCAGCCCTGCAGTGTAAGGACACAGACCGGTACAACACCCAGTCTTGCAGTGTAAGGGCACATACCTGTATAACACTCAGCCCTGCAGTTTAAGGACGCAGACCTGTACAACACACAGCCCTGCAGTGTAAGGACACAGATCTGTACAACACGCAGCCCTGCAGTGTAAGGACACAGACCTGTATAACACGCAGCCATGCAGTGTAAGTGCAGAGACCCATACAACACACAGCCCTGCAGTGTAAGGACAAAGACCTGTTCATCACACAGCCCTGCTGTGTAAGGACACAGACCTGTACAACATTCAGCCCTGCAGTGTAAAGACACAGACCTGTACAACATCCAGCCCTGCAGTGTAAGGTCACAGCCTTGTACATATCACAGCCCTGCAGTGTAAGTTCACAGAAAGCTACAACATCCAGCCTTGCAGTTTAAGGGCACAGACCTGTACAACATCCAGCCCTGCAGTGTAAGGACACAGACCTGTGCAACACACAGACCTGCAGGGAAAGGACACAGACCTGTACAACACCCAGCCCTGCAGTGTATGAACACAGACCTGTACAACATCCAGCCCTGCAGTTTAAGCACACAGACCTGTACAACACGCAGCCCTGCAATGTAAGGACACAGACCTGTGCAACACACAGACCTGCAGGGAAAGGACACAGACCTGTACAACACACATACCTGCAGTGTAAGGACACAGACCTTCACAACACGTAGCCCTGCAGTGTAAGGACACAGACCTGAACAACACACAGCTCTGCAGTGTAAGGACACAGATTGGTACAACACACAGCCTTCCAGTCTAAGGACACAGACAGGCACATCGTGCAGCCCTGCAGTGTGAGGACACAGACCTGTACAATACACAGCGCTGCAGTGTAATGACACAGACATGCACAACACGCAGCCCTGCAGTGTATGGACACAGATCCGTACAACATCCAGTCATTCAGTTTAAAGACACAGACCTGTACAACATCGAGCCCTGCAGATTAAGGACACAGACAGGTACAACATCAAGCCCTGCAGTGTAAGGACACAGACCTGCACACCATCCAGCCCTGCAGTGTAAGGACACAGCCCGATATAACATCCAGCCCTGCAGTGTAAGGAAACAGACCGGTACAACACACAACCCTACATTTTAAGGACACAGACGTGCACAACATCCAGCCGTGCAGTGGAAGGACACAGACCAGCACAACACACAGCCCTGCAGTGTAAGGACAACGACCTGTACAACATCCAGCCCTGCAGTGTAAGGACACAGATCTGTACAACACACAACCCTGCAGTGTAAGGACGCAGAACTGTAAATCATCCAGCCCTGAAATGCAAGGACACAGACCGGAACAACACACTGCCCTGCAGTGTAAGTACACAGACCGGTAGAGCACGGAGCCCTGCAGTGTGAGGACACAGACCCATGCAGCACACAGCGCAGCAGTGCAAGGCCAGAGACCTGTAGAACACTCAGCCTTGAAGTGTAAGGACACAGATCCGTACAACATCCAGCCCGGCTGTGTAAGAACACAGACCTGTACAACACACAGCCCTGCAGTGTAAGGACACAGACCTGTACAACATCCAGCCTTGCAGTGTAAGGACACAGACCTGTACAACATCAAGCTCTGCAGTGTAAGGATTCAGACCAGTACAACATCCAGCCCTGCAGAGTAAGTACACAGACCTATACAAAACCCAGCCCTGCAGTGTAACGACACAGACCTGTACAAAATCCAGCACTACAGTGTAAGGACACAGCCCGGTACATCACACAGCCCTGCAGTGCAAGGACACAGACCTGTACAACATCCAGCCCTGCAGAGTAAGGACACAGACTGGTGCAACACACAGCCGTGCAGTGTAAGGACACAGACCTGTACAACACACAGCCCTGCAGAGTAAGGACAAAGACCGGTACAACACGAAGCCCTGCAGTATAAGAACACAGACCTCTAAAATATCCAGCCCTGCAGTGTAAGGACACAGAACTTTACAAAACGCAGGCCTGCATTGTAAGGACACAGACCGGTACAACACCAAGCCCTGCAGTGTAAGGACACATACCTGTATAACACCCAGCCCTGCAGTTTAAGGTTGCAGACCTGTACAACACACAGCCCTGCAGTGTAAGGACACAGATCTGTACAACTAGCAGCTCTGCAGTGTAAGGACACAGACCTGTATAGCACGCAGCCATGCAGTGTAAGGTCACAGACCGGTACAACATGCAGCCCTGCAGTGTAAGGACACAGACCGGTACAATACACAGCCCTGCAATCTAAGGACACAGACCTGTACAACACCCAGCCCTGCAGTTTAAGGACACAGACCTGTACAACATCCCACCCTGCAGTGTAAGGACACAGACCGGAACAACATCCAGCCCTGCAGTGTAAGGGTACAGACTGGTACAACACACAGCCCTGCAGTGTAAGGGCACAGACCTGTACGACATCCAGCCCTGCAATGCAAGGACACAGACCTGTACAACATCCAGCCCTGCAGTGTAAGGACACAGCCCGATACAACATCCAGCCCTGCAGTGTAAGGACACAGACCTGTACAACACACAGCCCCGCAGTGTAAGGACAACGACCTGTACTACATCCAGCCCTGCAGTGTAAGGACACAGACCTGTACAACACACAGCCCTGCAGTGTAAGGACACAGAACTGTAAATCATCCAGCCCTGAAATGCAAGGACACAGACCGGAACAACACACAGCCCTGCAGTGTAAGGACACAGACCGGTACAGCACGCAGCCCTGCAATGTGAGGACACAGAACTTTAAAACACACAGCGCAGCAGTGCAAGGGCAGAGACCTGTACAACACGCAGCCTTGCAGTTTAAGGACACTGACAGGTATATCATCCAGCCCTGCTGTGTATGAACACAGACCTGTACATCACACAGCCCTGCAGTGTAAGGGCACAGGCCTGTACTACATCCAGCCCTGCAGTGTAAGGACACAGACCTGTACAACATCCAGCCCTGCAGTGTAAGGACACAGACCTGTACACATCCAGCCCTGCAGTGTAAGGACACAGACCTGTAGAACATCCAGCCCTGCAGTTTAAGTTCAAAGACGTGTACAACTCACAGCCCTGCAGTGTACTGACACAGACCTGTACAACACACAGCCCTGCAGTGTAAGGACACAGATCTGTACAACACGCAGCCCTGCAGTGTAAGTACACAGACCTGTACAACACACAGCCCTGCAGTGTAAGGACAAAGACCTGTTCAACACACAGCCCTGCAGTGTAAGGACACAGACCTGTACAACATTCAGCCCTGCAGTGTAAAGACACAGACTTGTACAACACACAGAACTGTAAATAATCCAGCCCTGAAATGCAAGGACACAGACCGGAACAACACACAGCCCTGCAGTGTAAGGACACAGACCGGTACAGCATGCAGCCCTGCAGTGTGAGGACACAGAACTAAACAACACACAGCACAGCAGTGCAAGGGCGCAGACCTGTACAACACGCAGCCTTGCAGTTTAAGGACACAGACACGTACAACATCCAGCCCTGCTGTGTAAGAACACAGACCTGTAGAACATCCAAACCTGTAGTTTAAGTTCAAAGACCTGTACAACTCACAGCACTGCAGTGTACCGACACAGACCTGTACAACACACAGCCCTGCAGTGAAAGGACACAGACCTGTACAACATCCAGCCCTGCTGTGTAAGGAGACAGACCTTACAAAACCCAGCCATGCGGTGTAAGGACATATACCTGTATAACACCCAGCCCTGCTGTTTAAGGACGCAGACCTGTACAACACACAGCCCTGCAGTGTAAGGACACAGACCTGTATAACACGCAGCCATGCAGTGTAAGTACACAGACCTGTACAACACACAGCCCTGCAGTGTAAGGACAAAGACCTGTTCAACACACAGCCCTGCAGTGTAAGGACACGGACCTGTACAACATTCAGCCCTGCAGTATAAAGACACAGACCTGTACAACACACAGCCCTGCAGAGTAAGGACACAGACCTGTACAACATCCAGCCCTGCAGTGTAAGTTCATAGCCGTGTAAAAATCACAGTCCTGCAGTGTAAGTTCACAGAAAGGTACAACATCCAGCCTTGCAGTTTAAGGGCACAGACCTGTACAACATCCAGCCCTGCAGTGTAAGAACACAGACCTCTGCAACATCCAGTACTGCAGTATAAGGACACAGACCTGTACAACACCCAGTCCTGCAGTGTAAGCACACAAACCTGTACAACACCCAACCCTGCATTGTAATGACACAGTCCTGTACAGCACACAGCCCTGCAGTGTAAGGACACAGACTTGTAAAACACTCAGTCCTGCAGTGTAAGAACACAGACCTGTACAACATCCAGCCCTGCAGTTTAAGCACACAGACCTGTGCAACACGCAGCCCTGCAGTGTAAGGACACAGACCTGTGCAACACACAGACCTGCAGTGTAAGGAGACAGACCTGCACAACACGTAGCCCTGCAGTGTAAGGACACAGACCTGAGCAACACACAGCCCTGCAGTATAAGGACACAGACTGGTACAACACACAGCCTTGCAGTGTAAGGAAACAGACTGGTACATCGCGCAGCCCTGCAGTGTGAGGACACAGACCTGTACAATACACAGCGCTGCAGTGTAATGACACAGATATGTACAACACGCAGCCGTGCAGTGTAAGGACACAGACCCGTACAACATGCAGCCCTGCAGTGTAAGGACACAGACCTGTACAACATCGAGCCCTGCAGGGTAAGGACACATACAGGTACAACATCAAGCCCTGCAGTGTAAGGACACCGACCTGTACAACATCCAGCCCTGCAATGTAAGGACACAGCCCGGTACAACACGCAGCCATGCAGTGGAAAGTCGCAGACCGGTCCGACATCCAGCCCCGCAGTGTAAAGTCACAGAACTGTAAAAAGCACAGCCCTGCAGTTTAAGAACACAAACCGGTACAACACCCAGCCCTGCAGTTTAAGGGCACAGACCTGTGCAACACCCAACCCTGCAGTGTAAGGACACAGACCTGTACAGCACGCAGCCCTGCAGTGTAAGGGCACAGACCTGTACAACACTCCGCCCTGCAGTGTAAGGACACAGACCTGTACAGCACGCAGCCCTGCAGTGTAAGCACACAGACCTGTACAACACTCCGCCCTGCAGTGTAAGGGCACAGACCTGTACAACACACAGCCCTGCATTGTATATGCGCAGACCTGTACATCATCCAGCCCTGCAGTGCAAGGACACAGACCTGTAAACATCCAGCCCTGCAGTGTAAGGACACAGAACTGTACAACACACAGCCCTGCATTGTAAGGACACAGACCTATACAACATCCAGCCATGCAGTGTAAGGGCACAGGCCGGTACAATACTTAGCCCTGCAGTGTAAGAACACAGACCTATACAACACACAGCCCTGCAGTGAAAGGCCACAGACCTGTACAACACACAGACCTGCAGTGTAAGGACACCGACCTGTACAACACGCAGCCCTGCAGTGTAAGGACACAGACCTGTACAACACAAAGCCCTGCATTGTAAGGACACTAACCTATACAACACGCAGCCATGCAGCGTAAGGACACAGACTGTTACAACACACAGCCCTGCAGGGTAAGGACACAGACCTGTACAACACGCAGCCCAGTAGTGTAAGGAGACAGATCTGTACAACATATAGCCCTGCAGTGTTAGGGCACAGCCCTGTACAACACACAGCCGTGCAGTGTAAGGACACAGACCTTTACAACACACAGCCCTGCAGTGTAAGGACACAGACCTGTAAAACACACAGCCCTGCAGTGTAAGGACACAGACCGTACTACTTCCAGCCGTGCAGTGTAATGGCACAGACCTGCACAACAACCAGCCCTGCAGTGTAAGGACACAGATCGGTACAACACACAGCCCTGCAGTGTAAGGATACAGACCTGTACAACACGCAGCCCTGCAGTGTAAGGACACAGACCTGTACAACACACAGCCCTGCAGTGTAAGGACATTGACCTGTACAACACACAACACTGCAGTGTAAGTACACAGACCTGTACAACACACAGCCCTGCAGTGTATGGACACAGACCAGTACCACAGCCAGCCCTTCAGTGTAAGCACACATACCTTTACAACACACTACACTGCAGTGTAAGGGCACAGGCCTGTAGAACATCCAGCCCTGCAGTGTAACAACACAGACCTGAATAACATCCAGAGCTGCAGTGTAAGGACACAGACCTGTACAACGCACAGCCCTGCAGTGCAAGGACACAGACCTATACAACATCCAGCCATGCAGTGTAAGGGCACAGATCTGTACAACATCCAGCCCTGCAGTCTAAGGGCAGAGACCTGTACAACACACAGCCCTGCAGTGTAAGGCCACAGACTTGTAAAACACACAGCCCTGCAGTGTAAGGGCACAGACTGGCCTAAAAATGGATAAATCCCCAGGCCCGGATGAAATGTATCCCAGGCTGCTGTGTGAGGCAAAGGAGGAGATTGCGGGGGCTCTAACACATATATTCAGGACCTCTCTGGCCACAGGGGATGTGCCAGAGGACTGGAGAACCGCTAATGTAGTACCATTATTCAAGAAGGGTAGTAGGGAAAAACCGGGGAACTACAGGCCAGTGAGCCTAACATCAGTGGTAGGAAAATTATTGGAAAAAATCCTGAGGGACAAAATTTGTCTCCACTTGGAGAGGCAAGGATTAATCAGGGATAGTCAACATGGCTTTGTCAAGGGAAGATCATGTCTGACTAATTTGATTGAATTTTTTGAGGGGGTGACTAGGTGTGTGAATGAGGGTAACGCAGTGGATGTGGTATACATGGATTTCAGTAAGGCCTTCGATAAAGTCCCGCACAGGAGACTGGTCAAGAAGGTAAGAGCCCATGGAATCCAGGGTGCCTTGGCACATTGGATACAAAACTGGCTTAGTGGCAGAAGGCAGAGGGTGATGGTCGAAGGTTGTTTTTGTGACTGGAAGCCTGTGGCCAGTGGGGTACCACAGGGATCGGTGCTGGGTCCCTTGCTGTTTGTGGTCTACATTAATGACTTGGATGTGAATGTAAAGGGTATGATCAGTAAGTTCGCGGATGATACAAAAATTGGTAGGGTGGTAAATAGCGAGGAGGGTAGCCTCAGTCTGCAGGACAATATAGATGGGTTGGTCAGATGGGCGGAACAGTGGCAAATGAAATTTAACCCATAAAAGTGCGAGGTGATGCACTTTGGGGGGACTAACAAGGCAAAGGAATACACAATGAATGGAAAGACCCTAGGCAAGACGGAGGGTCATAGGGATCTGGGCGTACAAGTAAGCAGATCCCTGAAGGCGGCGGAACAGGTGGATAAGGAGGTAAAAAAGGCATATGGGATACTTGCCTTCATTAGCCGAGGCATTGAATATAAGAGCAAGGAGGTTATGATGGAGCTGTATAAAACACAGGTTAGGCCACAGCTGGAATACTGTGTGCAGTTCTGGTCGGCACACTACAGGAAGGATGTGATCGCGTTAGAGAGGGTGCAGAGGAGGTTCACCAGGATGTTACCAGGGCTGGAGCGCTTCAGCTATGAAGAGAGACTGGGCAGATTGGGTTGGGTTTCCTTGGAGCAGAGGAGGCTGAGGGGGGACATGATTGAGGTGTACAAAATTATGAGGGGCATAGATAGGATGGATGCTGAGGAGGTTTTTCCCTTAGTAGAGGGGTCAATTAGTAGGGGGCATAGATTCAAGGTAAAGGGCGTGAGGTTTAGAGGGGATTTGAGAACGAACTTTTTCACCCAGAGGGTGGTTGGAGTCTGGAACTCACTGCCTGAAAGGGTTGTGGAGGCAGAAACCCGCACAACATTTAAGAAGCATTTGGATGTGCACTTGAAACGCCATAGCATACAAGGCTACGGGCCAAATGCTGGAATATGGGATTAGATTAGGCAGGGCTTGATGGCCGGCGCGGACACGATGGGCCGAAGGGCCTCTATCCGTGCTGTATTACTCCATGACTCTATGACTCTATGACACACAGCCCTGCAGTGTAAGGAAGCAGACCTGCACAACAACCAGCCGAGCAGTTAAAGGACATGGACCTGTAAAACACACAGCCCTGCAGTTTAAGGACACAGACCTATAAAACACGCAGCCCAGTAGTGTAAGGACACAGACCTATACAACATAGAGCCCTGCAGTGTAAGGACACAGACCTGTACAACACACAACCCTGCAGAGAATGCACACAGACCTGTACAACACACAGTCCTGCAGTGTAAGGACACAGACCTGTACAAGACACAGCCCTGCAGTGTAAGGACACAGAGCTTTACAACACACAGCAGTGCAGTGTAAAGACACAGAATGTACAAAACCCAGCCCTGCGATGTAAGGACATAGACCGGTACAACACAAAGCCCTGCAGTGTAAGGACACAGATTTGTACATCATCCAGCCCTGCAGTGTAAGGACACAGACCTGTATAACATCCAGCCCTGCAGAATAAGGACACAGACCGGTACAACACACAGCACTGCAGTGTAAAGTCACAGACCTGTACAATATCCCGCCCTGCAGTGTAAGGACACAAACCGGTACAGCACTCAGCCCTGCAGTGTAAAGACACAGACTGGTAAAACCAGCAGCACTGCAGTGTAAGGAAACAAACCTGTACAAAATCCAGCCCTGCAGTTTAAGGACACATACCTGTACAACATCCAGCCCTGCAGTGTAAGTACACAGACCAGTACAACATCCAGCCCTGCAGTTTAAGGACACAGACCTGTACAACATCCAGCCCTGCAGTGTAAGTACACAGACCTGTCCAACATCCAGCCCTGCAGTGTAAGGACACAGACCTGTACAACACACAACACTGCAGTGTAAGGGCACAGACATGTACAACACAAAGCCCTGCATTGTAAGTACACAGACATGTACAACACACAGCCCTACAGTGTTAGGACACAGACCGGTACAACACACAGCCCTGCAGAGTAAGGGCACAGACCTGTACATCATCCAGCCCTGCACAACATCCAGCCCTGCAGAGTAAGGACACAGCCTGGTACAACACACAGACCTGCAGTGTAAAGACACAGACCTGTACAACATCCCGCCCTGCAGTGTAAGGACACAGACCTGTAAAACACACAGCCCTGCAGAGTAAGGACACAGACCGGTACAACATGCAGCCCTGCAGTGTAAGGATACAGTCCTGTACAACATCCAGCCCTGCTGTGTAAGGACTCAGACCGGTACAACGCGCAGCCCTGCAGTGTAACGAGACAGAGCTGTACAACATCCAGTCCTGCGGTGTAAGGACACAGACCTGTACAACATCCAGCCCTGCAGTGTAACGACACAGACCTGTACAAAATCCAGCCCTACAGTGTAAGGACACAGACAGGTAAATCACACAGCCCTGCAGTGTAAGGACATAGACCTGTACAACATCCAGCCATGCAGAGTAAGGATACAGACTGGTACAACACACAGCCCTGCAGTGTAAGGACACAGACCTGTACAACACACAGCCCTGCAGAGTAAGGACACAGACCAGTACAACACGCAGCCCTATAGTGTAAGGACACAGACAGGTACAGCACCCACTCCTGCAGTGTAAGGACACATACCTGTATAACACCCAGCCCTGTAGTTTAAGGACGCAGACCTGTACAACACACAGCCCTGCAGTGTAAGGAAACAGACCTGCACAACATCCAGTCGAGCAGGGTAAGGACACGGACCTGTACACCATACAGTCCTGCAGTGTAAGGACACAGACCTGTACAACTCACAGCACTGCAGTGTAAGGACACAGAATGTACAAACCCCAGCCCTGCAGTGTAAGGACACAGACCGGTACAACACACAGCCCAGCAGTGTAAGGACACAGACTTGTACATCATCCATCCATGCAGTGTAAGGTCACAGTCCTGTACAACATCCAGCCTGCAGAATAAGGACACAGACCGGTACAACACACTGCACTGCAGTGTAAGGACAGTGCGGGAAGGTGAATTTGGTGTTAGTGCGGGAAGGTGGACTTGGGTTTAAGGTGGGAAGATGGATTAGGGGTTAGTGTGGGAAGGTGAATTTGGGGATAGTGCGGGAAGGTAGATTTGGGATTAGTGCGGAATTGTGGATTTGGGTTTAGTGCGAGAAGGTGGATTTGTTGTTCGTGTGCTAAGGTGGATTCGGGGTTTTTGCAGGTAGGTGTATTTGTGGATAGCGCGGGAAGGTGGATTTGGGGTTAGTGTAGGAAATTGGATTTGGGGTTAGTGCGGGAACTTGGGTTTGGTGTTAGTGCGGGAAGCTGGATTTGGGGTTAGTGCGGGAAGGTGGATTTGGGGTTAGTGCGGGAAAGTGGATTTGGGGTTAGTGCGGGAACTTGGATTTGGGGTTAGTGCGGGAACCTGGATTTGGGGTTAGTGCGGGAATGTGGATTTGGGTTTAATGCGGGAAAGTGCATTTGGGTTTAGTGCAGGAAGATGGATTTGAGATTACTGCGCGAACGTGGATTTGGGGTCATTGCTGGAAGGTTCGATTTTGGGTCATTGCGGGAAGGTGGATTTCGTGTTAGTGCAGGAAGGTGGATTTGGGGAAAGTGTGGGAAGGTGGATTTGTGGTTATTGCGGGAATGTGGATTTGGGGATAATTTTGGAAGGTGGATTTGTTGTTACTGCAGGAAGTTCGATTTGCGGTTAGTGCGGGAAGGTGGATTTGGGGTCAGTGCCAGAAGGTGGATTTGCGGAAAGTGCGTTATGGTGGATTTTGGTATCGTGTGAGAAGGTGGATTTGGGTTTAGTGCGGGAAGGTGGATTTGGGGTTACTGCGGGAAGGTGGATTTGTGGTTATTACGGGAATGTGGACTTGGGGATAGTGTTGGAAGGTGGATTTGTGGTTAGTGCAGGAAGTTGGATTTGGGGTTAGTGCGGGAAGGTGGATTTGGGGTTAATGCGGGAAGGTGGATTTGGGGTTAGGGCTGGAAGGTAGATTTGGGGTTAGTGCAGGAAGGTGGACTTTGGTTAGTGCGGGAATGTGGATTTGGGGTTAGTGCGGGAAGGTGGATTTAGGGATAGAGCAGGAAGCTGGATTTGTGGTTAGTGTGGGAAGGTGAATTTGGGGATAGTGCGGGAAGGTGGATTTTATGTTAGCGAGGGAAGGTGGATTTGGGGTTAGTGTGGGAAGGTGGATTTGCGGTTAGTGCGGGAAGGTGCTTTTGTGGATAATGCAGGAAGTTGGATTCGGGGTCATTGCGAGAAGGTGGATTTGGTGTTATTGCGGGAAGGTGGATTTGGGGATAGTGCGGGAAGGTGGATTTGGGGTTAGTGTGGGAAGGTGGATTTGGGGTTATGGCAGGAAGTTGGATTTGGGGTTAGTGCGGGAATGTGGATTTGGGGATAGTGCGGGAAGATGGATTTGGGGATTGTGCAGGAAGGTGGATTTGGGTTTAGTGCAGGAATGTGGATTTGGGGATAGTGCGGGAATGTGGATTTGGAGATAGTGCAGGAAATGGATTTGGGGTTAGTGAAAGAAGGTGGGTTTGGGGTTAGTGTGGGAAGGTGGATTTGGGGATAGTGCAGGAAAGTGGATTTGGTGTTAATGCGGGAAGGTGGATTTGGGATTAATGCCGGAATTTGGATTTGGGGTTATTGCGGGAAGGTGGATTTCCTGTAAGTGCGGGAAGGTGGATTTGGGGTTAGTGCGGAAAGGTGGATTTGGGGTTAATGCGTGAAGGTGGATTAGGGGTTAGTGCGGGAATTTGGATTTGGGGTTATTGTGGGAAGGTGGATTTGGGGAAAGTGTGGGATTATTGATTTGAGGTTAGTGCGGGAAGGTGGTTTTGGGGTTAGTGCGGGAATGTATATTTGGGGATAAAGCGGGAATGTGGATTTTGGGTTAGTGCAGGTAGTTGGATTTGGGGATATTGCGGGAAGGTGGATTTGGGGTTAGTGCGGGAATGTGGATTTGGTGTTAGTGGGGGAAGCTGCATTTGGGGTTAGTGCATGAAGGTGGGTTTTGGATTAGCGCGGGATGGTGGATTTGGGTTTATTGTGGGAAGGTGGATTTGGGGATAGTGTTGGAAGATGGTTTTGTGGTTAGTTCGTGAAGGTGGATTTGGGGTTCGTGCAGGAAAGTGGATTTGGGGTTAGTGCAGGAAGGTGGATTTTGGGTTCGTGCAGGAAAGTTGATTTGGGGTTAGTGTGGGAAGGTGGATTTGTGGTTAGTGCGGGTAGGTGGATTTGGAGATTGCACGGGAAGGTTGATTAGGGTTCAGTACGGGAAGGTGGATTCAGGTTATTGTGGCATGGTGGATTTGGGGTTAGTGTGGGAAGGTGGATTTGGGGAAAGTGCGGTATGGTGGATTTTGGGACAGTGCGAAAAGGTAGATTTGGGGTTAGTGCGGGAATGTGGATTTGCGGTTAGTGTGGGAATGTGGATTTGGGGTTAGTGCTGTGAGGGTGCCAGTCTGTTCCTTCAGTAACCTTTAGGTGGCACCTTCACTTGTTGGTTTTCTTTGTTAATTGTTTCTAGTCTCTTGTGTTTACTGGTTAACTGCCTTTTATCTGTTCATTGGTTTCACCTGGTTTAGTTGTTATTTAAGTTATGTGGTTTCTTCCCTCTGTGCTCAGTCCTGACAAGGGAGTTAGTCTTGGCAAGGTTCTCCATCTTGACGAGGTGCTCAGTTTTGACTAGCCTTTTGCTCTGTGGCAGCTTGCCTTGACAAGCTGGTTGCCATGGTTGTTGCTTGCATTTAAGTCTGTGGTTCTTCCTTTTGATCTTGGTCTTGACAAGTTGCTCAGTCTTGATAAGGTGCTCAGTTTGGACAAGCATGTTGCCCTGTGGTAGCTTGTCTTGAGCTCTGTATTGTTAAGCCGATTACCCCTGTGGTAGCTTGTCTTGAGTCTTATCTCAGCAAGCCGGTGGCCTAGGTGGTAACTTGTCTCGAGCTCAGTCTGGACAAGTGGGTTGCCTCATGGAAGCTGGTCCTGAGTTCCTATCTTGACTAGCCGTTTGGTAGCTTGTCTTGAGCTCTGCACTGATAAGCCGATTACCCCTGTGGTAGGTTGTCTTGAGTCTTATCTCAGCATGCCGGTTGCCTAGTTGGTAGCTTGTCTCGAGCTCAGTCGGGACAAGTGGGTTCCCTAATGGAAGCTTGTCCTGAGTTCCTATCTTGACTAGCTGTTTGCGAGCTTGTCTTGCTCTCTTATGTTTGTTACTGTTTTTCCTTGTGTGAATCTTGTAATGTGTGAATGTAGTAAAGTAATGTTATTTAAGTCTGCATGCCTGCTCTCCGCCTCATCTGTCTGCATTTGGGTCCAGAACCAGCCTTGCCCGGACAGCAAGGCTCCGTGTCTACACGGCCCCGTGAATCCCAACCCTGACAAATGCGGGAAGCTGCATTTGGGGTTAGTGCATGAAGGTGGATTTTTGTTTAGTGCGGGAAGGTGGATTTGGGTTTATTGTGGGAAGGTGGATTTGGGGATAGTGTTGGAAGATGGATTTGGGTTTAGTGCGTGAAGGTGGATTTGGGGTTAGTGCAGGAAGGTGGATTTGGGGTTAGTGCAGGAAGGTGGATTTGGGGTTAGTGCAGGAAGGTAGATTTGGGTATCCTGCAGGAAGGTGGATTTGGGGTTAGTACGTGAAGGTGGATTTGTGGTTAGTGCGGGTAGGTGGATTTGGAGATTGCGCGGGAAGGTTGATTTGGGGTCAGTACGGGAAGGTGGATTTAGGATTATTGCGGCATGGTGGATTTGTGGTTGTGCTGGAAGGTGGATTTGGGGTTAGTGCGGGAAGGTTTATTTGGGTTAGTGCTGCAATGTCGATTTGGAAATAGTGCGGGTAGATGGATTTGGGATTAGTGCGGAAAGGTGGATTTGGGGTTAGTGCGGGAAAGTGGATTTGGGGTTAGTGCGGGACGGTGGATTTGGGGTTAATGCGGGAAGGTGGATTTGGGGTTAGTGCGGGAAGGTTTATTTGGGTTAGTGCTGCAATGTAGATTTGGGAATAGTGCGGGTAGATAGATTTGGGATTAATGCGGGAAGGTGGATTTGGGATTAGTGCGGGAAGGTGGATTTGGGGTTAGTGCAGTAAAGTGGATTTG
This sequence comes from Somniosus microcephalus, assembly GCF_052327205.1. Classification (NCBI taxonomy): domain Eukaryota; kingdom Metazoa; phylum Chordata; class Chondrichthyes; order Squaliformes; family Somniosidae; genus Somniosus; species Somniosus microcephalus. Next base: position 3,156,771 of record NW_028225183.1, on the reverse strand, counting down.
GGGTTATTGCGGGAAGGTGGATTTGGGGTTAGTGCGGGAAGATGGATTTGGGGTTAGGGCGGGAAGGTGGATTTGCGGTTAGGGTGAGAAGGTGGATTAGGGGCAATTGCAGGGAGGTGGATTTGTGGTTATGGCGGGAAGGTAGATTTGAGGTTAGTGCGGGAAGGTAGATTTGGGTTAGTGCGGGAATGTGGATTTGGGGTTGGTGCAGGTAGCTGGATTTGGTGATACTGCAGGAAGTTAGATTTTGGGTTAGTGTGGGAATGTGGATTTGGGATTAGTGCAGGAAGGTGGATTTGGGGTTAGTGTGGGAAGGTGGATTTGGGGTTAGTGCGGGAATGTATATTTGGCGTTAGTGCGGGAAGGTGGATTTGGGGATTGCGCGGGAAGGTGGATTTGCGGTTAGTGCGGGAAGTTGCTTTTGTGGATAGTGCAGGAAGTTGGATTTGGTGTCAATGCGGGAAGGTGGATTTGGTGTTATTGCGGGAAAGTGGATTTGGGAATAGTGCGGGAAGGTGGATATGTGGTTACTGTGGGAAGGTGGGTTTGGCGATAGTGTGTGAATGTGGATTTGGGGATAATGCATGAAGGTGGATTTGGGGTTAGTGCGGGAAGGTGGATTTGGGGTTACGGCGGGAACGTGGATTTGGGGATAGTGCAGGAAAGTGGATTTGGGGTTACTGCGGGAAGGTGGATTCGGGATTAATGCGGGATGTTGGATTTGGGGTTAATTCAGGAATGTGGATTTGGTGATAGTGCAGGAATGTGGATTTGGGGTTAGTGCGGGAAGGTGGTTTTGGGGAAAGTGCGGGTAAGTGCATTTGGGATTACTGCAGGAAGGTGGATTCGGGATTAATGCGGGATGTTGGATTTGGGGTTAGTGCGGGAAGTTGGATTTGGGGTTATTGTGGGAAGGTGGATTTGGTGTTAGTGCAGGAAGGTCGTTTTGGGGTTAGTGCGGGAAGATGGATTTGGGGAAAGTGCGGGATTGTGAATTCGGGGTTAGAGCGGGAAGGTGGTTTTGTAGTTAGTGCAGGAACGTGGATTTGGGGATAGTGCGGGTAGGTGTATTTGGGGATAAAGCGGGAATGCGGATTTGGGGTTAGTGCGGGAAGGTGGATTTGGGGATAGTGTTGGAAGGTCGATTTGTGGTAAGTTTGGGATGTTGGATTTGTGGTTAGTGCGGGCAGGTGGATTTGGGGTTAGTGCGGGAAGGTGCAATGTGGTTAGTGCGGGAAGGTGGATTTGGGGATAGTGCCAGAAGGTGGATTTGGGGAAAGTTTGGTATGGTGGATTTTGGAATTGTGCGAGAAGGTGGATTTGGGTTTAGTGCGGGAAGTTGAATTTGGGGTTACTGCGGGAAGGTCAACTTGTGGTTATTGCGGGAATGTGGATTTGGGGATAGTGTTGGAAGGTGGATTTGTGGTTAGTGATGGATGTTGGATTTGGGGATAGTGCGGGAAGGTGGATTTGGGGTTAGTGCGGGAAGGTGGATTGTGGTTCATGCGGGAACGTGGATTTGGGGTTAATGCGGGTAGGTGGATTTGGGTTAGTGCGGGAATGTGGATTTTGGCTTACTGCTGGAAGGTCGATTTGGGATTAGTTCGGGAAGGTGGATTTGGAGTTAGTGAGGGAATGTGGATTTGGGTTTATTGTGGGAAGGTGGATTTGGGGATAGTGTTGGAAGATGGATTTGGGGTTAGTTCATGAAGGTGGATTTGGGGTTAGTGCGGAAATGTGGATTTGGGGTTATTGCAGGAAAGTGGATTTGGGGTTAGTGCAGGAATATGGATTTGGGGTTAGTGCGGGATGGTGGAGTAGTGGTTAGTGCAGGTACGTGGATTTGGGTTTAGTGCAGGAAGTTGGATTTGGTGTTAGTGCGGGAATGTGGATATGGGGTTAGTGCGGGAAGGTGTATTTGTGGACAGTGCGGTATGGTGAATTTTGGGATAGTGCGAGGATGTGGATTTGGGTTTAGTGTGGTAATGTGGATTTGGGTTTAGTGCGGGAAAGTGGAGTGGCTTTTGTGCGGGATGATGGACTTGGGGTTAGTGCGAGAATGTGGATTTGGTGTTATTGCTGGAAGGTGGATTTGGGGTCAGTGCAGGAAGGTTGATTTGGTGTCAGTGCAGGAAGGTGGATTTGGGGTTAGTGCAGGAAGGTGGATTTGTGGTTATGGCCGGAATGTGGATTTGGGGATAGTGTTGGAAGTTGGATTTGTGGTTAGTGCGGGAAGTTCCAGTTGGGGTTAGTGCCAGAAGGTGGATTTAGGGAAAGTGCGGTATGGTGAATTTTGGGATAGTGCGAGAAGGTGGATTTGGGTTCAGTGCAGGAAGTGGGATTTGGGGTTACTGCGGGAAGGTGGATTTGTGGTTATTGTGGGAATGTGGATTTGAGGATAGTGTTGGAAGGTGGATTTGTGGTTATTGCGGGAAGTTGGATTTGGAGTTAGTGCGGGAAGGTGGATTTGGGATTAGTGCGGGAAGCTGGATTGTGGTTAGTGCGGGAAGGTGGATTTGGGGTTAGTGCATGAAGGTGTATTTGGGTTAGTGCGAGAATGTGGATTTGGGGTTAGTGCGGGAAGGTGGATTTGGGATTAGTGCGGAAAGGTGGATTTGGGGTTAGTGCGGGAAGGTGGATTTGGGGTAAGTGCGGGAATGTGGATTTGGGGTTAGTGCGGGAAGGTGGATTTGGGGTTAATGCGGGAAGGTGGATTTGGGGTTCGTGCGGGAAGTTGGATTTGGGGTTAGGGCGGGAAGTTGGATTTGGGTTTTGGTGAGAAGGTTTATTAGGGGTTTTTGCGGGAAGGTTGATTTGAGGTCAGGGCGGGAAGGTAGATTTGGGGTTCGTGCAGGAAGGTGGATTTGGGTTAGTTTGGGAATGTGCATTTGTGGTTAGTGCGGGTAGCTGGATTTGGGGATACTGCGGGGAGTTGGTTTTGGGTTTAGTGCGGGAAGGTGGATTTGGGGATAGATGGGAAGCTGTATTTGTGGTTAGTGTGGGAAGGTGAATTTGGGGATAGTGCGGGAAGGTGGATTTGGGTTTAGTGCGGCAAGTTGGATTTGCAGTTAGTGCGGGAAGGTGCTTTTGTGGATAGTGCAGGAAATAGGATTTGGGGTCAGTGCGGGAAGGTGGATTTGGTGTATTGCGGGAAAGTTGATTTGGGGATAGTGCGGGAAGGTGGATTTGGGGTTAGTGTGGGAAGATGGATTTGAGAATAGTGCGGGAAGGTGGATTTGGGGTTAGGGAAGGAAGTTGGATTTGAGGTTATTGCGGGAATGTGGATTTGGGGATAGTGCGGGAAGGTGGATTTGGGGATATTGCGGGAAGGTGGATATGGGGTTACTGCGGTAAGGTGGATTCGGGGTTGGTGCGGGAAGGTGGATTTGGGGTTAGTGCGGGAAGATGGATTTGGGGATTGTGCGGGATGTTGGATTTGCGTTTAGTGTGGGAATGTGGATTTGAGGATAGTGCGGGAAGGTTTATTTGGGGTTATTGCAGGAATGTGGATTTGGGGTTAGTGCGGGATTGTGGATTTGAGATTAATGCGGGAAGTTGGATTTGGGGTTAGAGCAGGAAGATGGATTTGGGGTTAGTGCGGGAAGGTGGATTTGTTGTTAGTGCGGGAAGTTGGATTTGGGGTTTTTGCGGGAAGCTGGATTTGGCGAAAGTGCGGGACTGTGGACTTGTGGTTAGTGCGGGAAGGTGGCTTTGGGGTTAGTGCGGGAAGGTGGATTTGGGGTTAGTGCGGGAGGGTGGATTTGGGGATAGTGTGGGTAGGTATATTTGGGGATAAAGCAGGATTTTGGATTTCGGGTTAGTGCAGGAAGTTGGATTTGGGGATATTGCGGGAAGGTTGATTTGGGGTTATTGCAGCATGGTGGATTTGGGGTTAGTGTGGGAAGGGGGATTTGGGGATAGGGCAGGAAGATGGATTTGGATTTAGTGCGAGAAGGTGGATTTGGGGTTAGTGCTCAGGTGGATTTGGGGTTAGTGCGGGAAGGTTGATTTTTGGTTTGTGCATGAAGGTGGATTTGGGGTTCGTGCTGGAAGGTTGATTTGGGGTTATTGCAGGAACGTGGATTTGGTGTTAGTGCTGGAAGGTGGCATTGGGTTTCGTGCAGGAAGTTGGATTTGGGGTTAGTGCGGGAATGTGGATTTGCGGATAGTGCAGGAAGGTGGATTTGGGGTTAATGCAGGAAGGTGAATTTGGGGTTAGTGCGGGAATGTGGATTTGGGGATAGTGCAGGAAGGTGGTTTTGGGGTTAATGCGGGAAGGTGAATTTGGGGTTAGTGCGGGAAGATGGATTTAGGGTTAGTGCGGGAAGGTGGATATGTGGATAGTACGGTATGATGAATTTTGGGATAGTGCGAGAATGTAGATTTGGGGTTATTGCGGGAATCTGAATTTGGGTTTAGTGCGGGAAAGTGGATTTGGGTTTACTGCGGGAAGATGGATTTGGGTTAGTGCGAGAAGGTGGATTTGGGGTTATTGCTGGATGGTGGATTTGGGGTCAGTGCGGGAAGTTGGATTTTATGTTAAGCGGGAATGCGGATTTGGGGATAGCGCAGGAAGGTGGATTTGGGGTAAGTGCCGGAAGTTCGATTTGTGTTTATTGCGGGAAGGTGGATTTGGGTTTATTGCCAGAAGGTGGATTTGGGGAAAATGCGGTATGGTGGATTTTGGGAGAGTGCTAGTAGGTGGATTTCGGTTTGGTGTGGGAAGATGGATTTGTGGTTACAGCGGAAAGGTGGATTTGTGGTTATTGCGGGTAAGTCGATTTGGGGATAGTGTTGGAAGGTGGATTTGTGGTTAGTGCAGGAAGTTGGATTTGGGGTTAGTGCGGGAAGGTGGATTTGGGGTTAGTGCAGGTAGGTGGATTTTGGTTAGTGTGAGAATGTGGATTTGGAGTTAGTGCGGGGAGGTGGATTTGGGGTTTGTGCGGGAAGGTGGATTTGGGGTTAGTGCGGGAAGGTGGATTTGGGGTTAGTGTGGGAATGTGGATTTGGGTTTAGTGCGGGAAGGTGGATTTGGGGTTAGTGTGGGACGGTTGATTTGCGGTTAGTGCGGGAAGGTGGATTTGGGGTTAGGGCGGGAATGTGGATTTTGGGTTAGTGCGGGAAGGTGGATTTGGGATTAGAGCGGGAAGGTCGATTTGGTGTTAGTGCAGGAAGGTGGATTTTGGTTCGTGCGGGAATGTGGATTTGGGGTGAATGCGGGCAGCTTGTTTTGGGGATACTGCGGGAAGTTGGATTGTGTGTTAGTGTGGAAATGTGGGTTTGGGGTTAGTGTGGGAAGGTGAATTTGGGGAATGCGCGGTAGGTTGGATTTGTGGTTAGAGCGGGAAGCTTGATTTGAAGGTAGTGTGGGAAGGTGAATTTGGGGATAGTGCGGGAAGGTGGATTTTATGTTAGTGTGGGAATGTGGATTTGGGGAAAGTGCTGGAAGTTGGATTTGGAGTCAGTGCGGGAAGGTGGGTTTGGTGTTATTGCGGGAAAGTGGATTTGGGGATAGTGCGTGAATGTGGATTTGGGGTTAGTTAGGGAAGGTGCATTTGTGGATAGTGCAGGAATGTGGATTTGGGGTTAGGGCAGGAAGTTGGATTTGGGGTTAGTGCGGGAATGTGGATTGGGGATAGTGCGGGAAGGTGAATTTGGGGATACTGCGGGAAGGTGGATTTGGGGTTACTGCAGGAATGTGGATTTGGCGGATAGTGCAGGAATGTGGATTTGTGGTTAGTGCGGGAAGGTGGGTTTGGGGTTAGTGCGGGAAGGTGATTTTAGGGATAGTGCAGGAAAGTGGATTTGGGGTTAGTGCGGGAAGTTGGATTTGGGATTAGTGTGGGCAGTTGGATTTGGGGTTAGTGCGGGAAGATGGATTTGGGGTTAGTGCGGGAATGTGGATTTGGGGTTAGTGCGGGATTGTGGATTTGAGATTAATGCGGGAAGTTGGATTTGGGGTTAGAGCAGGAAGATGGATTTGGGGTTAGTGCGGGAAGGTGGATTTGTTGTTAGTGCGGGAAGTTGGATTTGGGGTTTTTGCAGGAAGCTGGATTTGGCGAAAGTGCGGGACTGTGGACTTGTGGTTAGTGCGGGAAGGTGGCTTTGGGGTTAGTGCGGGAAGGTGGATTTGGGGTTAGTGCGGTAGGGTGGATTTGGGGATAGTGTGGGTAGGTATATTTGGGGATAAAGCAGGATTTTGGATTTCGGGTTAGTGCAGGAAGTTGGATTTGGGGATATTGCGGGAAGGTTGATTTGGGGTTATTGCAGCATGGTGGATTTGGGGTTAGTGTGGGAAGGGGGATTTGGGGATAGGGCAGGAAGATGGATTTGGATTTAGTGCGAGAAGGTGGATTTGGGGTTAGTGCTCAGGTGGATTTGGGGTTAGTGCGGGAAGGTTGATTTTTGGTTTGTGCATGAAGGTGGATTTGGGGTTCGTGCTGGAAGGTTGATTTGGGGTTATTGCAGGAACGTGGATTTGGTGTTAGTGCTGGAAGGTGGCATTGGGTTTAGTGCAGGAAGTTGGATTTGGGGTTAGTGCGGGAATGTGGATTTGCGGATAGTGCAGGAAGGTGGATTTGGGGTTAATGCAGGAAGGTGAATTTGGGGTTAGTGCGGGAAGATGGATTTAGGGTTAGTGCGGGAAGGTGGATATGTGGATAGTACGGTATGATGAATTTTGGGATAGTGCGAGAATGTAGATTTGGGGTTATTGCGGGAATCTGAATTTGGGTTTAGTGCGGGAAAGTGGATTTGGGTTTACTGCGGGAAGATGGATTTGGGTTAGTGCGAGAAGGTGGATTTGGGGTTATTGCTGGATGGTGGATTTGGGGTCAGTGCGGGAAGTTGGATTTTATGTTAAGCGGGAATGCGGATTTGGGGATAGCGCAGGAAGGTGGATTTGGGGTAAGTGCCGGAAGTTCGATTTGTGTTTATTGCGGGAAGGTGGATTTGGGTTTATTGCCAGAAGGTGGATTTGGGGAAAATGCGGTATGGTGGATTTTGGGAGAGTGCTAGTAGGTGGATTTCGGTTTGGTGTGGGAAGATGGATTTGTGGTTACAGCGGAAAGGTGGATTTGTGGTTATTGCGGGTAAGTCGATTTGGGGATAGTGTTGGAAGGTGGATTTGTGGTTAGTGCAGGAAGTTGGATTTGGGGTTAGTGCGGGAAGGTGGATTTGGGGTTAGTGCAGGTAGGTGGATTTTGGTTAGTGTGGGAATGTGGATTTGGAGTTAGTGCGGGGAGGTGGATTTGGGGTTTGTGCGGGAAGGTGGATTTGGGGTTAGTGCGGGAAGGTGGATTTGGGGTTAGTGTGGGAATGTGGATTTGGGTTTAGTGCGGGAAGGTGGATTTGGGGTTAGTGTGGGACGGTTGATTTGCATTTAGTGCGGGAAGGTGGATTTGGGGTTAGGGCGGGAATGTGGATTTTGGGTTAGTGCGGGAAGGTGGATTTGGGATTAGAGCGGGAAGGTCGATTTGGTGTTAGTGCAGGAAGGTGGATTTTGGTTCGTGCGGGAATGTGGATTTGGGGTGAATGCGGGCAGCTTGTTTTGGGGATACTGCGGGAAGTTGGATTGTGTGTTAGTGTGGAAATGTGGGTTTGGGGTTAGTGTGGGAAGGTGAATTTGGGGAATGCGCGGTAGGTTGGATTTGTGGTTAGAGCGGGAAGCTTGATTTAAGGTTAGTGTGGGAAGGTGAATTTGGGGATAGTGCGGGAAGGTGGATTTTATGTTAGTGTGGGAATGTGGATTTGGGGAAAGTGCTGGAAGTTGGATTTGGAGTCAGTGCGGGAAGGTGGGTTTGGTGTTATTGCGGGAAAGTGGATTTGGGGATAGTGCGTGAATGTGGATTTGGGGTTAGTTAGGGAAGGTGCATTTGTGGATAGTGCAGGAATGTGGATTTGGGGTTAGGGCAGGAAGTTGGATTTGGGGTTAGTGCGGGAATGTGGATTTGGGGATAGTGCGGGAAGGTGAATTTGGGGATACTGCGGGAAGGTGGATTTGGGGTTACTGCAGGAATGTGGATTTGGCGGATAGTGCAGGAATGTGGATTTGTGGTTAGTGCGGGAAGGTGGGTTTGGGGTTAGTGCAGGAAGGTGATTTTAGGGATAGTGCAGGAAAGTGGATTTGGGGTTAGTGCGGGAAGTTGGATTTGGGATTAGTGTGGGCAGTTGGATTTGGGGTTAGTGCGGGAAGATGGATTTGGGGTTAGTGTGGGAATGTGGATTTGGGGTTAGTGCGGGATTGTGGATTTGAGATTAATGCGGGAAGTTGGATTTGGGGTTAGAGCAGGAAGATGGATTTGGGGTTAGTGCGGGAAGGTGGATTTGTTGTTAGTGCGGGAAGTTGGATTTGGGGTTTTTGCGGGAAGCTGGATTTGGCGAAAGTGTGGGACTGTGGACTTGTGGTTAGTGCGGGAAGGTGGCTTTGGGGTTAGTGCGGGAAGGTGGATTTGGGGTTAGTGCGGGAGGGTGGATTTGGGGATAGTGTGGGTAGGTATATTTGGGGATAAAGCAGGATTTTGGATTTCGGGTTAGTGCAGGAAGTTGGATTTGGGGATATTGCGGGAAGGTTGATTTGGGGTTATTGCAGCATGGTGGATTTGGGGTTAGTGTGGGAAGGGGGATTTGGGGATAGGGCAGGAAGATGGATTTGGATTTAGTGCGAGAAGGTGGATTTGGGGTTAGTGCTCAGGTGGATTTGGGGTTAGTGCGGGAAGGTTGATTTTTGGTTTGTGCATGAAGGTGGATTTGGGGTTCGTGCTGGAAGGTTGATTTGGGGTTATTGCAGGAACGTGGATTTGGTGTTAGTGCTGGAAGGTGGCATTGGGTTTAGTGCAGGAAGTTGGATTTGGGGTTAGTGCGGGAATGTGGATTTGCGGATAGTGCAGGAAGGTGGATTTGGGGTTAATGCAGGAAGGTGAATTTGGGGTTAGTGCGGGAAGATGGATTTAGGGTTAGTGCGGGAAGGTGGATATGTGGATAGTACGGTATGATGAATTTTGGGATAGTGCGAGAATGTAGATTTGGGGTTATTGCGGGAATCTGAATTTGGGTTTAGTGCGGGAAAGTGGATTTGGGTTTACTGCGGGAAGATGGATTTGGGTTAGTGCGAGAAGGTGGATTTGGGGTTATTGCTGGATGGTGGATTTGGGGTCAGTGCGGGAAGTTGGATTTTATGTTAAGCGGGAATGCGGATTTGGGGATAGCGCAGGAAGGTGGATTTGGGGTAAGTGCCGGAAGTTCGATTTGTGTTTATTGCGGGAAGGTGGATTTGGGTTTATTGCCAGAAGGTGGATTTGGGGAAAATGCGGTATGGTGGATTTTGGGAGAGTGCTAGTAGGTGGATTTCGGTTTGGTGTGGGAAGATGGATTTGTGGTTACAGCGGAAAGGTGGATTTGTGGTTATTGCGGGTAAGTCGATTTGGGGATAGTGTTGGAAGGTGGATTTGTGGTTAGTGCAGGAAGTTGGATTTGGGGTTAGTGCGGGAAGGTGGATTTGGGGTTAGTGCAGGTAGGTGGATTTTGGTTAGTGTGGGAATGTGGATTTGGAGTTAGTGCGGGGAGGTGGATTTGGGGTTTGTGCGGGAAGGTGGATTTGGGGTTAGTGCGGGAAGGTGGATTTGGGGTTAGTGTGGGAATGTGGATTTGGGTTTAGTGCGGGAAGGTGGATTTGGGGTTAGTGTGGGACGGTTGATTTGCGGTTAGTGCGGGAAGGTGGATTTGGGGTTAGGGCGGGAATGTGGATTTTGGGTTAGTGCGGGAAGGTGGATTTGGGATTAGAGCGGGAAGGTCGATTTGGTGTTAGTGCAGGAAGGTGGATTTTGGTTCGTGCGGGAATGTGGATTTGGGGTGAATGCGGGCAGCTTGTTTTGGGGATACTGCGGGAAGTTGGATTGTGTGTTAGTGTGGAAATGTGGGTTTGGGGTTAGTGTGGGAAGGTGAATTTGGGGAATGCGCGGTAGGTTGGATTTGTGGTTAGAGCGGGAAGCTTGATTTGAAGGTAGTGTGGGAAGGTGAATTTGGGGATAGTGCGGGAAGGTGGATTTTATGTTAGTGTGGGAATGTGGATTTGGGGAAAGTGCTGGAAGTTGGATTTGGAGTCAGTGCGGGAAGGTGGGTTTGGTGTTATTGCGGGAAAGTGGATTTGGGGATAGTGCGTGAATGTGGATTTGGGGTTAGTTAGGGAAGGTGCATTTGTGGATAGTGCAGGAATGTGGATTTGGGGTTAGGGCAGGAAGTTGGATTTGGGGTTAGTGCGGGAATGTGGATTTGGGGATAGTGCGGGAAGGTGAATTTGGGGATACTGCGGGAAGGTGGATTTGGGGTTACTGCAGGAATGTGGATTTGGCGGATAGTGCAGGAATGTGGATTTGTGGTTAGTGCGGGAAGGTGGGTTTGGGGTTAGTGCGGGAAGGTGATTTTAGGGATAGTGCAGGAAAGTGGATTTGGGGTTAGTGCGGGAAGTTGGATTTGGGATTAGTGTGGGCAGTTGGATTTGGGGTTAGTGCGGGAAGATGGATTTGGGGTTAGTGTGGGAATGTGGATTTGGGGTTAGGGCGGGATGGTGGATTTGGCGTTAGTGAGGGATGGTGGATTTGGGGTTAGTGCGGGAAGTTGGATTTAGGGTTATTGTGGGAAGGTGGATTTGGGGTTAGTGCAGGATGGTCGATTTGGGGTTAGTGCGGTAAGCTGGATTTGGGGAACGTTCAGGACTGTGGATTTGAGGTTAGTGCAGGAAGGTGGTTTTGGGGTTAGTGCGGGAAGGTGGATTTGGGGTTAGTTTGGGAAGGTGGATTTGGGGATAGTGCGGGTAGGTATATTTGGGGATAAAGTGGGAATGTGGATTTAGGGTTAGTGCAGGAAGTTGGATTTGGGGATATTGCGGGAAGTTTGATTTGGGGTTATTGCGGCATGGTGGATTTGGGGTTAGTGCGGGAAGGGGGATTTGGGGATAGGGCAGGAAGGTGGCTTTGGAGTTAGTGCGAAATGGTGGATTTGGGGTTAGTGCTGGAAGTGGGATTTGGGGTTAGTGCGGGAAGGTTGATATGTGGTTTGTGCGGGAAGGTGGATTTGGGGTTCGTGCTGGAAGGTTGATTTGGGGTTATTGCAGGAACGTGGATTTGGTGTTAGTGCTGGAAGGTGGAATTGCGTTTAGTGCAGGAAGTTGGATTTGAGGGTAGTGCAGGAATGTGGATTTAAGGTGGATTTGGGGTTAATGCACGAAGGTCGATTTGGGGTTAGTACGGGAAGATGGATTTAGGGTTATTGCGGGAAGGTGGATTTGTGGATAGTGCGGTATGGTGAATTTTGGGATAGTGCGAGAATGTGGATTTGGGGTTAGTGCGGGAATGTGGATTTGGGTCTACTGCATGAAGATGGTTTTGGGTTAGTGCGAGAAGGTGGATTTGGTGTTATTGCTGGAAGGTTGATTTGGGGTCAGTGCGGGAAGTTGGATTTGGTGTCAGTGCAGGAAGGTGGATTTGATGTTACTGCGGGAAGGTGGATTTGTAGTTATTGCGGGAATGTGGATTTGGGGATAGTTTGGGAAGGTGGATTTGTGGTTAGTGCGGGAAGTTCGATTTGGGGTTAGTGCGGGAAGGCGGATTTGGGTTTCGTGCCAGAAGGTGGATTTGTGGAAAGTGCGATATGGTGGATTTTGGGACAGTGCGAGAAGGTGGATTTGGGTTTAGTGTTGGAAGGTGGATTTGGGTTAGTGCGGGTAGATGGATTGTGGTTAGTGCAAGAAGGTGGATTTGGGGTTAGTGCGGGAAGGTGGATTTTGGTTCGAGTGGGAATGTAGATTTGGGGTTAGTGCAGGGAGGTGGATTTGGGATTAGCGCGGGAAGGTGGATTTGGGTTTAATGCGGGAAGGTGGATTTGGGGTTAGTGTGGGAATGTGGATTTGGGGTTAGTGCGGGAAGGTGGATTTGGGTTTTGTGTGGGAAGGTGCTTTTGGGGTTTGTGCGGGAAGGTGGATTTGGGGTTAGGGTGGGAAGGTGGATTTGGGGTTAGAGCAGGAATGTGGATTTGGCGTTACTGTGGGAATGTGGATTTGGGGATAGTGCGGGAAGGTGGATTTTATGTTAATCGGGGAATGTGGATTTTGTGATAGCGTGGGAAGGTGGATTTGTGGTTAGTGCGGGAAGGTGGATTTGCGATTAGTGCGGGAAAGTGCTTTTGTGGATAGCGCAGGAAGTTGGATTTGTGGTCAGTGCGGGGAGGTGGATCTGGTGTTAGTGTGGGAAGGTGGATTTGGTGTTAGTGCTGGAAGGTTGAATTGGGTTTAGTGCAGGGAGTTGGATTTGGGGGTAGTGCGGGAATGTGGATTTGGGGATAGTGCGGGAAGGTGGATTTGGGGTTAGTGCGGGAAGATGGATTTAGGGTTATTGCGGGAAGTTCGATTTGTGGATAGTGCGCTATGATGAATTTTGTGATAGTGCAAGAATGTGGATTTGGGGTTAGTGCGGGAATGTGGATTTGGGTTTAGTGCAGGAAAGTGGATTTGCGTTTACTGCATGAAGATGGATTTGGGTTAGTGCGAGAAGGTGGATTTGGGGTTATTGCTGGAAGGTTGATTTGGGGTCACTGCGGGAAGGTGGATTTGTTGTTATTGCAGGAATGTGGATTTGGGGATAGTTTGGGAAGGTGGATTTGTGGTTAGTGCGGGAAGTTCGATTTGGGGTCAGTGCGGGAAGGTGGATTTGGGTTTAGTGCCAGAAGGTGGATTTGTGGAAAGTGCGGTATGGTGGATTTTGGAATAGTGCGAGAAGGTGGATTTGGGTTTAGTGTTGGAAGGTGGATTTGTGGTTAGTGCAGGAAGTTGCATGTGGGGTTAGAGCATGAAGGTGGATTTGGGGTTAGTGTGGGTAGATGGATTGTGGTTAGTGCAAGAATGTGGATTTGGGGTTAGTGCGGGAAGGTGGATTTTGGTTAGTGTGGGAATGTGGATTTGGGGTTAGTGCACGGATGTGGATTTGGGATTAGTGCGGGAAGGTGGATTTGGGGTTAGTGCGGGAAGGTGGATTTGGGGTTAGTGTGGGAAGGTGGATTTGAGGTTATGGCGGGAAGGTCGATTTGGCGTAAGTGCAGGAAGGTGGATTTTGGTTCGTGCGGGAATGTGGATTTGGGGTGAGTGCGGGTAGCTGGATTTGGGGATACTGCGGGAAGTTGGATTTTGTGTTAGTGTGGGAATGTGGATTTGGGGTTAGTGTGGGAATGTGGATTTGGGGATTGCGCGGGAAGTTGGATTTGGGGTTAGAGCGGGAAGCTTGATTTGTGGTTAGTGTGGGAAGGTGAATTTGGGGATAGTGCGGGAAGGTTGATTTTATGTTAGTGCGGGAATGTGGATTTGGGTATAGTGCGGGAAGGTGGATTTGGGGTTATTGCGGGAAGGTGGATTTGCGATTAGTGCAGGAAGATGCATTTGGTGTTAATGCATGAAGGTGGATTTTGTTTTAGTGCGGGAAGTTGGATTTGGGCTTAGTGCGTGAAGGTGGATTTGGGTTTAGTGCAGGATAATGAATTTGGGGTTAGTGCAGGAAGGTGGATTTGGGGTTTTTTCAGGAAGGTGGATTTGGGTTTATTGTGGGAAGGTGGATTTGGGAATGGTGTTGGAAGGTGGATTTGGGGTTAGTGCAGGAAGGTGGATTTGTGGTTAGTGCAGGATGATGGATTTGGGATTAGTGCAGGAAGGTGGATTTGGGGTTAGTTCAGGAAGGTGGATTTGGGGTTAGTGCGGGAAGCTGGATTTGTGGTTAGTGCGAGTAGGTGGATTTCGGGATTGCAGGGGAAGCTTGATTTGGGGTCAGTACGGGAAGGTGGATTTGGGGTTCGTGCTGGAGGGTGGATTTGGGGTTATTGCAGGAACGTGGATTTGGTGTTAGTGCTGGATGGTGGAATTGGGTTTAGTGCAGGAAGTTGGATTTGTGGTTATTGCGGGAATGTGGATTTGGGGATCATGTGGGAAGGCGGATTTGGGGTTAATGCAGGAAGGTGGATTTGGGGTTAGTGCGAGAAGATGGATTTAGGGTTAGTGCGGGAAGGTGGATTTGTGGATAGTGCGGTATGGTGAATTTTGGGATAGAGCTAGGCTGTGGATTTGGGGTTAGTGCGGTAATGTGGATTTGGGTTTAGTGCGGGAAAGTGGATTTGTGTGTATTGCGGGAAGATGGATTTGGGATTACAGCTGGAAGGTGGATTTGTGGTTATTGCTGGAAGGTGGATTTGGTATCAATGTGGGAAGGTTGATTTGGTGTTAGCACAGATAGTTGGATTTGGGGTTAGCGCGGGAAGGTGGATTTGTGGTTTTTTTGGAATGGGGATTTGGAGATAGTGTTGGAAGGAGAATTTGTGGTTAGTGCGGGAAGTTCGATTTGGGGTTAGTGTGGGAAGGTGGATAAGGGGTTAGTGCCAGAAGGTGGATTTGGGGAAATAGCGGAATGGTGGATTTTGGGATAGTGCGAGAAGTTGTATTTGGATTTAGTGCGGGAAGGTGGATTTGGGGTTAGGGCGGGAAGGTGGAATTGGGGTTAGGGTGAGAAGGTGGTTTAGGGGTTATTGCAGGAAGGTGGATTAGTGGTTAGGGAGGGAAGGTAGATTTGGGGTAAGTGCAGGAAAGTGGATTTGGGTTAGTGCGTGAAGGTGGAATTGGGGTTGTGCAGGAAGGTGGATTTGGGGTTAGTGTGGGAAGCTGGATTTGGTGTTAGTGCGGTAAGGTGGATTTGGGGTTAGTGTGGGAATGTGGATTTAGGGATTGCGCGGGACGGTGGATTTGGGGATAGAGCGGGAAGCTGGATTTGTGGTTATTGTGGGAAGGTGCTTTTGTGGATAGTGCAGGAAGTTGGATTTGGGGTCAGTGCGGGAAGGTGGATTTGGTGTTATTGCGGGAAAGTGGATTTGGGGATAGTGCGGGAAGTTGGATTTGGGGTGAGTGCGGAAAGGTGGATTTGGGGTTAGTGCGGGAAGGTAGATTTGGGGATATTGCGGGAATGTGGATAGGGGTTACTGCAGGTGTGTGGATTTGGGGATAGTGCGGGATGGTTGATTTGGTGTTAGTGTGGGAAAGTGGATTTGGGGTTAGGGTGAGAAAGTTGATTTGGGCTTAAAGAGGGAAAGTGGATTTGGTGTTAATGCGGGAATGTGGATTTGGGGATAGTGCGGGAAGGTGGATTTGGGGTTAGTGCAGGAAGGCGGATTTGGGGATATTGCGGGAAGGTGGATTCGGGGTTAGGGCGGGAATGTGGACTTGTGTTCAGTGCGGGAAGGTGGATTTGGGGTTATTGTGGGAAGATTGATTTGGGGATATTGCGGGAAGGTGGATTGGGGGTTATTGCGGGAAGTTTGATTTGGGGATATTGCGGGAAGTTGGACTTGGGTTTAGTGCGTGAAGGTGGACTTGGGGTTAGTGCGGGAAGGTGGATTTGGGGTTAGTGCGGGCAGGTGGATTTGGGGCTTGTGCGGTTGGTTGACTTGGGGTTCATGCAGGAAGGTGGATTTGGGGTTAGTTCGGGAAGTTGGATTTGGTGTTAGTGCGGGAAGGTGGATTTGGGGGTAGTGCGGGAAGATGGATTTGGGGTTAGTGCAGGAAGTTGGATTTGGGGTTAGGGCGGGAAGGTTCATTTGGGGAAGGTGCAGGAAGTTGGATTTGGAGTCAGTGCGGGAAGGTGGATTTGGTGTTATTGCGGGAAAGTGGATTTGGTGTTAGTTAGGGAAGGTGCATTTGGGGATAGTGCAGGAATGTGGATTTGGGGTTAGGGCAGGAAGTTGGATTTGGGGTTAGTGCAGGAATGTGGATTTGGGGATAGTGCGGGAAGGTGGATTTGGGGATAGTGCGGGAAGGTGGATTTGGGATTATTGCAGGAATGTGGAATTGGGGATAGTGCAGGAATGTGGATTTCTGGTTAGTGCAGGAAGGTGGGTTTGGGGTTAGTGCGGGAAGGTGGTTTTAAGGATAGTGCAGCAAAGTGGATTTGGGGTTAGTGCGGGATGGTGGATTTGGGATTAGTGTGGGCAGTTGGATTTGGGGTTATTGTAGGAAGGTGGATTTGGGGTTAGTGCAGGAAGGTCGATTTGGGGTTAGTGCGGTAAGCTGGACTTGGGGAAAGTTCAGGACTGTGGATTTGAGGTTAGTGCAGGAAGGTGGTTTTGGGTTTAGTGCGGGAAGGTAGATTTGGGTTTAGTTCGGGAAGGTGGATTCGGGGATAGTGCGGGTAGGTATATTTGGGGATAAAGTGGGAATGTGGATTTAGGGTTAGTGCAGGAAGTTGGATTTGGGGATATTGCGGGAAGGTTGATTTGGGATTATTGCGGCATGGTGGATTTGGGGTTAGTGCGGGAAGGGGGATTTGGGGATAGGGCAGGAAGGTGGATTTGGAGTTAGTGCAAAATGGTGGATTTGGGGTTAGTGCTGGAAGTGGGATTTGGGGTTAGTGCGGGAAGGTTGATATGTGGTTAGTGCGGGAAGGTGGATTTGGGGTTCGTGCTGGAAGGTTGATTTGGGGTTATTGCAGGAACGTGGATTTGGTGTTAGTGCTGGAAGGTGGTATTGGGTTTAGTGCAGGAAGATGGATTTGGGGGTAGTGCGGGAATGTGGATTTGGGGATAGTGCGGGAAGGTGGATTTGGGGTTAATGCACGAAGGTGGATTTGGGGTTAGTGTGGGAAGATGGATTTAGGGTTATTGCGGGAAGGTGGATTTGTGGATAGTGCGGTATGGTGAATTTTGGGATAGTGCGAGAATGTGGTTTTGGGTTTAGTTCGGGAAGGTGGATTTGGGGATAGTGCGGGTAGGTATATTTGGGATAAAATGGGAATGTGGATTTAGGGTTAGTGCAGGAAGTTGGATTTGGGGATATTGCGGGAAGGTTGATTTGGGATTATTGCGGCATGGTGGATTTGGGGTTAGTGCGGGAAGGGGGATTTGGGGATAGGGCAGGAAGGTGGATTTGGAGTTAGTGCGAAATGGTGGATTTGGGGTTAGTGCTGGAAGTGGGATTTGGGGTTAGTGCGGGAAGGTTGATATGTGGTTAGTGCGGGAAGGTGGATTTGGGGTTCGTGCTGGAAGGTTGATTTTGGGTTATTGCAGGAACGTGGATTTGGTGTTAGTGCTGGAAGGTGGAATTGGGTTTAGTGCAGGAAGTTGGATTTGGGGGTAGTGCGGGAATGTGGATTTGGGGATAGTGCGGGAAGGTGGATTTGGGGTTAATGCACGAATGTGGATTTGGGGTTAGTGTGGGAAGATGGATTTAGGGTTATTGTGGGAAGGTGGATTTGTGGATAGTGCGGTATGGTGAATTTTGGGATAGTGCGAGAATGTGGATTTGGGGTTAGTGCGGGAATGTGGATTTGGGTTTAGTGCAGGAAAGTGGATTTGGGTCTACTGCATGAAGATGGATTTGGGTTAGTGCGAGAAGGTGGATTTGGTGTTATTGCTGGAAGGTTGATTTGGGGTCAGCGCGGGAAGGTGGATTTGGTGTCAGTGCAGGAAGGTGGATTTGGTGTTAGTGCGGGAAGGTGGATTTGTTGTTATTGCGGGAAAGTGGATTTGGGGATAGTTTGGGAAGGTGGATTTGTGGTTAGTGCGGGAAGTTCGATTTGGGGTTAGTGCGGGAAGGTGGATTTGGGTTTCGTGCCAGAAGGTGGATTTGTGGAAAGTGCGGTATGGTGGATTTTGGGATAGTGCGAGAACGTGGTTATGGGTTTAGTGTTGGAAGGTGGATTTGTGGTTAGTGCAGGAAGTTGGATTTGGGGTTAGCGCGGGAAGGTGGATTTGGGGTTAGTGCGGGTAGATGGATTGTGGTTAGTGCAAGAAGGTGGATTTGGGGTTCGTGCGGGAATGTGGATTTTGGTTCGTGCGGGAATGTGGATTTGGGGTTAGTGCAGGGAGGTGGTTTTGGGATTAGCGCGGGATGGTGAATTTGTGTTTAATGCGGGAAGGTGGATTTGGGGTTAGTGTGGGAATGTGGATTTGGGGTTAGTGCGGGAAGGTGGATTTGGGTTTTGTGTGGGAAGGTGCATTTGGGGTTTGTGCGGGAAGGTGGATTTGGGGTTAGGGTGGGAAGTTGGATTTGGGGTGAGTGTGGGAAGGTGGATTTGGGGTTAGGGCGGGAAGGTCGATTTGGGGTTAGTGCAGGAAGGTGAATTTTGGTTAGTGCGGGAATGTGGATTTGGGGTGAGTGCGGGTAGCTGGATTTGGGGATACTGCGGGAAGTTGGATTTTGCGTTAGTGTGGGAATGTGGATTTGGGGTTACTGTGGGAATGTGGATTTGGGGATTGCGCGGGAGGTTGGATTTGGGGTTAGAGCGGGAAGCTTGATTTGTGGTTATTGTGGGAAGGTGAATTTGGGGATAGTGCGGGAACCTGGATTTTAAGTTAGTGCGGGAATGTGGACTTGGGTATAGTGCGGGAAGGTGGATTTCGGGTTAGTGCAGGAAGGTGGATTTGTGAGTAGTGCAGTAAGGTGCTTTTGTGGATAGTGCAGGAAGTTGGATTTGGGGTCAGTGCGGGAAGGTGGATTTGGTGTTATTGCGCGAAAGTGGATTTGTGGATTCTGCGTGAAGGTGGATTTGGGGTTAGTGTGGGAAGGTGAATTTGGGCATAGTGCAAGATGGTGGATTTGGGGTTAAGGCAGGATGTTGGATTTAGGGTTAGTGCGGGAATGTGGATTTGGGGATATTGCAGGAAGGTGGATTTGGGGATTGTGCGGGAAGGTGGATTTGCGGTTACTGCGGGAAGGTGGATTTGGTGATAGTGTGTGAATGTGGATTTGTGGATAGTGCGGGAAGGTGGATTTGGGGATAGTGCGGGAAGGTGGATTTGGGGTTAGGGCGGGAAGGTGGATTTGGGTTTAGTGCGGGAATGTGGATTTGGGGATAGTGTGGTAAGGTGGATTTGTGGTTAGTGCAGGAAGTTGGATTTGGGGTTAGTGCAGGAAGATGGATTTGGGGTTAGTGCGGGTAGGTGGATTGTGGTTATTGCGAGAAGATGGATTAGGGATTAGTGCGGGTAGGTGGATTTGGGGTTAGGGTGGGAAGGTGGATTTGGGGTTAGTGTGGGAAGGTGGATTTGAGGTTAGGGCGGGAAGGTCGATTGGCGTAAGTGCAGGAAGGTGGATTTTGGTTAGTGCGGGAATGTGAATTTGGGGTGAGTGCGGATAGCTGGATTTGGGGATACTGCAGGAAGTTGGATTTTGTGTTAGTGTGGGAATGTGGGTTTGTGGTTAATGTGGGAATGTGGATTTGGGGATTGCGCGGGAAGTTGGATTTGGGGTTAGAGCGGGAAGCTTGATTTGTGGTTAGTGTGGGAAGGTGAATTTGGGGATAGTGCGGGAAGGTTGATTTTATGTTAGTGCGGGAATGTGGATTTGGGTATAGCGCGGGAAGGTGGATTTGGGGTTAGTGCAGGAAGGTGGATTTGCGATTAGTGCAGGAATGTGCTTTTTTGGATAGTTCAGGAAGTTGGATTTGGGGTTTGTGCGGGAATGTGGATTTGGACTTACTGCGGGAATGTGGATTTGGTGTTAGTGCGGGAAGATGCATTTGGGGTTAATGCATGAAGGTGGATTTTGTTTTATTGTGGGAAGGTGGATTTGGGATTGGTGTTCGAATGTGGGTTTGGGGTTAGTGCGTGAAGGTGGATTTGGGGTTATTTCAGGAATGTGGAATTGGGGTTAGTGCGGGAAGGTGGATTTGTGGTTAGTGCGAGTAGGTGGATTTCGGGATTGCACGGGAAGCTTGATTTGGGGTCAGTACGGGAAGGTGGATTTGGGGTTCGTGCTGGAGAGTGGATTTGGGGTTATTGCAGGAACGTGGATTTGGTGTTAGTGCTAATTGGTGGAATTGGGTTTAGTGCAGTAAGTTGGATTTGGGGTTAGTGCGGGAATGTGGATTTGGGGATCGTGTGGGAAGTCGGATTTGGGGTTAATGCAGGAAGGTGGATTTGGGGTTAGTGCGAGAAGATGGATTTAGTGTTAGTGCGGGAAGGTGGATTTGTGGATAGTGCGGTATGGTGAATTTTGGGATAGTGCTAGGCTGTGGATTTGGGGTTAGTGCGGTAATGTGGATTTGGGTTTAGTGCGGGAAAGTGGATTTGTGTGTCGTGCGGGCAGATGGATTTGGGATTAGAGCTGGAAGGTGGATTTGTGGTTTTTGCTGGAAGTTGGATTTGGGATCAGTGCGGGAAGGATGATTTGGTGTCAGCGCAGAAAGTTGGATTTGGGGTTAGCGCGGGAAGGTGGATTTGTGGTTTTTGTGGGAATGTGGATTTGGGGATAGTGTTGGAAGGTGGATTTGTGGTTTGTGCGGGAAGTTCGATTTGGGGTTAGTGTGGGAAGGTGGATTAGGGGTTAGTGCCAGAAGGTGGATATGGGGAAATAGCGGAATGGTGGATTTGGGGTTAGTGCGAGAAGTTGTATTTGGGTTTAGTGCAGGAAGGTGGATTTGGGGTTCCTGCGGGAAGGTGGATTTGTGGTTGTTGCGGGAATGTGGATTTGGGGATAGTGTTGGAAGGTGGATTTGTGGGGAGTGCGAGAAGTTGGATTTGGGGTTAGTGCGGGATGCTCGATTCGGTGTTAGTGCAGGAATGTGGATTTGGAGTTACTGCGGGAAGGTGGATTTTT
The DNA here is from genome assembly GCF_052327205.1 of Somniosus microcephalus. NCBI lineage: Eukaryota > Metazoa > Chordata > Chondrichthyes > Squaliformes > Somniosidae > Somniosus > Somniosus microcephalus. Next base: position 3,136,157 of record NW_028225183.1, on the reverse strand, counting down.
GGTTAGTGCGGGAAAGTGGATTTGGGGTTTGTGCGGGAAGGTGGATTTGGGGTTACTGCGGGAAGTTTGATTTGCGGTTCATGCGGGAAGGTGGATTTGGGCTTAGGGCGGGAAGGTGGAATTGGGGTTAGGGTGAGAAGGTGGTTTAGGGGTTATTGCAGGAAGGTGGATTAGTGGTTAGGGCGGGAAGGTAGATTTGGGGTTAGTGCAGGAAGGTGGATTTGGGTTAGTGCGGGAAGGTGGTATTGGGGTTAGTGCAGGAAGGTGGATTTGGGGTTAGTGCGGGAAGCTGGATTTGGTGTTAGTGCGGTAAGGTGGATTTGGGGTTAGTGTGGGAAGGTGGATTTGGGGATTGCGCGGGACGGTGGATTTGGGGATAGAGCGGGAAGCTGGATTTGTGGTTAGTGTGGGAAGGTGCTTTTGTGGATAGTGCAGGAAGTTGGATTTGGGGTCAGTGCGGGAAGGTGGATTTGGTGTTATTGCGGGAAAGTGGATTTGGGGATAGTGCGGGAAGTTGGATTTGGAGTGAGTGCGGGAAGGTGGATTTGGGGTTAGTGCGGGAAGGTAGATTTGGGGATATTGCGGGAATGTGGATAGGGGTTACTGCAGGAGTGTGGATTTGGGGATAGTGCGGGATGGTTGATTTGGTGTTAGTGTGGGAAAGTGGATTTGGGGTTAGAGTGGGAAAGTTGCTTTGGGCTTAAAGCGGGAAGCTGGATTTGGTGTTAATGCAGGAAGGTGGATTTGGGGATAGTTCGGGAAGGTGGATTTGGGGTTAGTGCAGGAAGGCGGATTTGGGGATATTGCGGGAAGGTGGATTCGGGGTTAGGGCGGGAATGTGGACTTGTGTTCAGTGCGGGAAGGTGGATTTGGGGTTATTGCGGGAAGATTGATTTGGGGATATTGCGGGAAGGTGGATTGGGGGTTATTGCGGGAAGTTTGATTTGGGGATATTGCGGGAAGTTGGACTTGGGTTTAGTGCGGGAAGGTGGATTTGGGGTTAGGGCGGGAATGTGGACTTGTGTTCAGTGCGGGAAGGTGGATTTGGGGATCGTGCGGGAAGATGGATTTGGGGTTAGTGCAGGAAGTTGGATTTGGGGTTAGGGCGGGAAGGTTGATTTGGGGATAGTGCCGGAATATCGATTTGGAGTTAGGATGGAAAGGTGGATTTGGTGTTAGTGTGGTAAGTTGGATTTGGTGTTAATGCGGGAAGGTGGATTTGGGGATGTTGCGGGAAGGTGGTTTTGGGGTTAGCATGGGAATGTGGATTTTGGGTTAGTGCGGGAAGGTGGATTTGGGGTTAGTGCAGGAAGGTGGATTTGGGGTTAGTGCGGGAAGGTGGATTTGGGGCTAGGCTGGAAGGTGAATTTGGGGAGAGTGCAGGAAGTTGGATTTGGGGTTATTGTGGCAAAGTGGATTTGGGGTTAGTGCAGGAAGGTCGGTTTGGGGTTAGTGCGGGAAGCTGGATTTGGGGAAAGTGCGGGATTGTGGATTTGGGGTTAGTGCGGGAAGTTGGTTTTGGGATTCGTGCGGGAAGGTGGATTTGGGGTTAGTGCGGGAAGGTGTATTTGGGGATAGTGCAGGTAGGTGTATTTGGGGTTAAAGTGGGAATGTGGATTTAGGGTTAGTGCAGGAAGTTGGATTTGGGGTTCCTGCGGGAAGGTGGATTTGTGGTTGTTGCGGGAATGTGGATTTGGGGATAGTGTTGGAAGGTGGATTTGTGGGGAGTGCGAGAAGTTGGATTTGGGGTTAGTGCGGGATGCTCGATTCGGTGTTAGTGCAGGAATGTGGATTTGGAGCTAGTGCGGGAAGGTGGATTTTTGGTTTGTGCGGGAAAGTTGATTTGGGGTTTGTGCGGGAAGGTGGATTTGGGGTTAGTGCGGGAAGTTTGATTTGCGGTTCGTGCGGTAAGGTGGATTTGGGCTTAGGGCGGGAAGGTGGAATTGGGGTTAGGGTGAGAAGGTGGTTTAGGGGTTATTGCAGGAAGGTGGATTAGTGGTTAGGGCGGGAAGGTAGATTTGGGGTTAGTGCAGGAAGGTGGAATTGGGTTAGTGCGGGAAGGTGGTATTGGGGTTAGTGCAGGAAGGTGGATTTGGGTTTAGTGCGGGAAGCTGGATTTGGTGTTAGTGCGGTAAGGTGGATTTGGGGTTAGTGTGGGAAGGTGGATTTGGGGATTGCGCGGGACGGTGGATTTGGGGATAGAGCGGGAAGCTGGATTTGTGGTTAGTGTGGGAAGGTGCTTTTGTGGATAGTGCAGGAAGTTGGATTTGGGGTCAGTGCGGGAAGGTGGATTTGGTGTTATTGCGGGAAAGTGGATTTGGGGATAGTGCGGGAAGTTGGATTTGGGGTGAGTGCGGGAAGGTGGATTTGGGGTTAGTGCGGGAAGGTAGATTTGGGGATATTGCGGGAATGTGGATAGGGGTTACTGCAGGAGTGTAGATTTGGGGATAGTGCGGGATGGTTGATTTGGTGTTCGTGTGGGAAAGTGGATTTGGGGTTAGGGTGGGAAAGTTGCTTTGGGCTTAAAGCGGGAAGGTGGATTTGGTGTTAATGCAGGAAGGTGGATTTGGGGATAGTTCGGGAAGGTGGATTTGGGGTTAGTGCAGGAAGGCGGATTTGGGGATATTGCGGGAAGGTGGATTCGGAGTTAGGGCGGGAATGTGGACTTGTGTTCAGTGCGGGAAGGTGGATTTGGGGTTATTGCGGGAAGATTGATTTGGGGATATTGCGGGAAGGTGGATTGGGGGTTATTGCGGGAAGTTTGATTTGGGGATATTGCGGGAAGTTGGACTTGGGTTTAGTGCGGGAAGGTGGACTTGGGGTTAGTGCGGGAAGGTGGATTTGGGTTTAGTGCCAGAAGGTGGATTTGGGGTTAGTGCGGGAAGGTGGATTTGGGGCTTGTGTGGGAAGGTTGACTTGGGGTTAGTGCAGGAAGGTAGATTTGGGGTTAGTTCGGGAAGTTGGATTTGGTGCTAGTGCGGGAATGTGGATTTGGAGATCTTGCGGGAAGATGGATTTGGGGTTAGTGCAGGAAGTTGGATTTGGGGTTAGGGCGGGAAGGTTGATTTGGGGATAGTGCCGGAATGTCGATTTGGAGTTAGGATGGAAAGGTGGATTTGGTGTTAGTGTGGTAAGTTGGATTTGGTGTTAATGCGGGAAGGTGGATTTGGGGATGTTGCGGGAAGGTGGTTTTGGGGTTAGCATGGGAATGTGGATTTTGGGTTAGTGCGGGAAGGTGGATTTGGGGTTAGTGCAGGAAGGTGGATTTGGGGTTAGTGCGGGAAGGTGGATTTGGGGCTAGGCTGGAAGGTGAATTTGGGGAGAGTGCAGGAAGTTGGATTTGGGGTTATTGTGGCAAGGTGGATTTGGGGTTAGTGCAGGAAGGTCGGTTTGGGGTTAGTGCGGGAAGCTGGATTTGGGGAAAGTGCGGGATTGTGGATTTGGGGTTAGTGCGGGAAGTTGGTTTTGGGATTCGTGCGGGAAGGTGGATTTGGGGTTAGTGCGGGAAGGTGTATTTGTGGATAGTGCGGGTAGGTGTATTTGGGGTTAAAGTGGGAATGTGGATTTAGGGTTAGTGCAGGAAGTTGGATTTGGGGATAGTTTCGGAAGGTGGATTTGTGGTTAGTGCGGGAAGTTGGATTATGGGTTAGTGCGGTAAGTCGGATTTCAAGTTAGTGCGGGAAGGTGGATTGTGGTTAGTGTGGGAAGGTGGATTTGGGGTTAGTGCCAAAAGGTAGATTTGGAGAAAGTGCGGTATGGTAGATTTTGGGATAGTGCGGGAAGGTGGATTTGGGTTTAGTGCGTGAATGTGTATTTGGGTTTAGTGCGGGAATTTGGGTTTGGGGTTAGTGCGGGAAGCTGCATTTGGGGTTAGTGCATGAAGGTGGATTTTGGTTTTGTGCGGGAAGCTGGATTTGTGTTAATTGTGGGAAGGTGGATTTGGGGATAGTGTTGGAAGGTGCATACGGGGTTACTGCATGAAGGTGGATTGCGGGTTAGTGCAGGAAGGTGGATTGGGGGTTAGTGCAGGAAGGTGGATTTGGGGTTACTGCGGGATGGTGGATTGGTGGTTAGTGTGGGTACGTTGATTTGGGGATTGCGCGGGAAGTTTGATTTGGGGTCAGTACGGGAAGGTGGATTTGGGATTATTGTGGCATGGTGGATTCGGGGTTAGTGTGGGAAGGGGGATTTGGGGATATTGCGGGCAGGTGGTTTTGGGGTTCGCATGGGAATGTGCATTGAGGGTTAGTGCGGGAAGGTGGATTTAGGTTTAGTGCGGGAAGTTGGATTTGGGGTTATTGCAGGAAGGTGGATTTGGGTTTAGTGCGGGAAGGTGGATTTGGGGTTAGTGCGGGAACGTGGATTTCATGTTAGTGCGGGAAGGTGGATGGTGGTTAGTGTGGGAAGGTGGATTTGGGGTTAGTGCCAAAAGGTGGATTTGGGAAAGTGCGGTATGGTAGATTTTGGGATAGTGCGGGAAGGTGGATTTGGGTTTAGTGCAGGAATGTGGATTTGGGTTTAGTGCGGGAATGTGGGTTCGGGGTTAGTGCGAGAAGCTGCATTTGGGGTTAGTGCATGAAGGTGGATTTTGGTTTAGTGCAGGAAGCTGGCTTTGGGTTAATTGTGGGAAGGTGGATTTGGGGATAGTGTTGGAAGGTGGATTTGGGGTTAGAGCATGAAGGGGGATTTGGGGTTAGTGCAGGAAGGTGGATTTGGGGTTACTGCGGGATGGTGGATTGGTGGTTAGTGCGGGTAGGTGGATTTGGGGATTGCGCAGGAAGTTTGATTTGGGGTCAGTGCGGGAAGGTGGATTTGGGGTTATTGTGGCATGGTGGATTTGTGGTTAGTGTGGGAAGGGGGATTTGGGGTTAGCGCTGGAAGGGGGATTTGTGGATTGCAAGGGAAGTTGATTTGGGTTCAGTAGGGAAGTTGGATTTGGTGTTAGTGTGGGAAGGAGGATTTGGGGTCAGTGCTGGAAGGGGGATTTGTGGTTGGTGCGGGATGGTGGATTTGTGGTTCATGCTGGTTGGTGGATTTGGGGTTATTGCAGGGACGTGGATTTGGTGTTAGTGCTGGAAGGTGGAATTGGGTTTAGTGCAGGAAGTTGGATTTGGGGTTAGTGCGGTAATGTGGATTTGGGGTTTATGCCAGGAGGTGCATTTGGGGTTAATGCGGGAAGGTGGATTCGGGGTTAGTGCGGGAAGATGGATTTAGGTTAGTGCAGGAAGGTGGATTTGTGGATAGTGCGGCAGGGTGAATTTTGGAATAGTGCGAGAATGTGGATTTGGGGTTAGTGTGGGAAGTTGGATTTGGGCATAGTGCGGGAAGGTGGATTTGGAGTTATTGTGGCAAGGTGGATTTGGGGTTAGTGCAGGAAGCTGCATTTGGGGAAAATGCGGGATTGTGGATTTGGGATTCGTGAGCGAAGGTGGTTTGGGGTTAATGCGGGAAGGTGGATTTGGGGATAGTGCGGGTAGGTGTATTTGGGGTTAAAGCGAGAATGTGGATTTAGGTTTAGTGCAGGAAGTTGGATTTGGGGATAGCTTTGGAAGGTAGATTTGTGGTTAGTGCGGGAAGGTGGATTTCAAGTTAGTGCGGGAAGGTGGATTGTGGTTAGTGTGGGAAGGTGGATTTGGGGTTAGTGCCAAAAGGTGGATTTGGGGAAAGTGCGGTATGGTAGATTTTGGGATAGTGCGGCAAGGTGGATTTGGGTTTAGTGCGGGAATGTGGATTTGGGTTTAGTGCGGGAATGTGGGTTCAGGGTTCGTGCAGGAAGCTGCATTTGGGGTTAGTGCATGAAGGTGGATTTTGGTTTAGTGCGGGAAGCTGGATTTGGCTTAATTGTGGGAAGTTGGATTTGGGGATAGTGTTGGAAGGTGGATAAGGAGTTAGTGCAGGAAGGTGGATTTGGGGTTAGTGCAGGAAGGTGGATTTGGGGTTAGTGCAGGAAGGTGGATTTGGGGTTACTGCGGGATGGTGGATTGGTGGTTAGTGCGGGTACGTGGATTTGGGGATTGCGCGGGAAGTTTGATTTGGGATCAGTACGGGAAGGTGGATTTGGGATTATTGTGGCATGGTGGATTTGGGGTTAGTGTGGGAAGGGGGATTTGGGGATATTGCGGGAAGGTGGTTTTGGGAATGTGGATTTGGGGATAGTGCGGGAAGGTGGATTTGGGGTTAGTGCAGGAATGCGGATTTGGGGATAGTGCAGGAATGTGTATTTGGGGTTTGTGCAGGAAGGTGGTTTTGGGGCTAGTGCGGGAAGGTGGATTTGGGGATAGTGCGTGAAAATGGATTTGGGGTTAGTGCGGGAAGGTGGATTTGGGATTAGTGCGGGAAGTTGGATTTCAGGTTAGTGCGGGAAGGTGGATTTGGAGTTAGTGCGGGAAGGTGGATTTGGGGTTATTGCGGGAAGGTGGATTTGGGGATAATGCGGGAAGTTTGATTTGGGGTTAATGCAGGAAAGTTGATTTGGGGCAAGTGCCGGAAGGTGGATTTGGGGCTATAGCGGGAAGTTGGATTTGGGGTTATTGCGGGCAGTTTGATTTGGGGTTATTGAGGGAAGGTGGATTTGGGGTTAGTGCGGGAAGTTGGATTAGGGGACAGTGCGGGAAGGTGGACTTGGGGTTAGTGTGGGAAGGTGGATTTGGGGTAAGTGCGGGAAGGTGGACTTGGGATAAGTGGGGGAAAGTGGATTTGGGCTTAGTGCGGGAAGGTGGATTTGTGGTTAGTGAGGGTAGGTGGATTTGGGGATTGCATGGGAAGGTTGATTTGGGGTCAGTACGGGAAGGTGGATTCGGGGTTATTGCGGCATGGTCGATTTGGGGTTAATGCGGGAAGGGGGATTTGCGGATAGGGCAGGAAGGCGGATTTGTGGTTGGTGTGGGAAGGTGGATTTGGGGTTCGTGCTGGAAGGTGGATTTGGAGTTATTGCAGGAACGTGGATTTGGTGTTAGTTCTGGAATGTGGAATTGGGTTTAGTGCAGGAAGTTGGATTTGGGGTTAATGAGGGAATGTGGATTTGGGGATAGCCCGGGAAGGTGGATTTGGGGTTAATGCAGGAAGGTTGATTCGGGGTTAGTGCAGGAAGATGGATTTAGGGTTAGTGCGGGCAGGTGGATTTGTGGATAATGCGGTATGTTGAATTTTGGGATAGTGTGAGAATGTGGATTTGGGGTTAGAGTCATAGAGTCATAGAGTAATACAGCACGGATAGAGGCCCTTCGGCCCATCGTGTCCGCGCCGGCCATCAAGCCCTGTCTAATCTAATCCCATATTCCAGCATTTGGCCCGTAGCCTTGTATGCTATGGTATTTCAAGTGCACATCCAAATGCTTCTTAAATGTTGTGAGGGTTTCTGCCTCCACAACCCTTTCAGGCAGTGAGTTCCAGACTCCAACCACCCTCTGGGTGAAAAAGTTCTTTCTCAAATCCCCTCTAAACCTCCCGCCCTTTACCTTGAATCTATGCCCCCTAGTTATTGACCCCTCTACTAAGGGAAAAAGCTCCTCAGCATCCATCCTATCTATGCCCCTCATAATTTTGTACACCTCAATCATGTCCCCCCTCAGCCTCCTCAGCTCCAAGGAAAACAAACCCAATCTGCCCAGTCTCTCTTCATAGCTGAAGCGCTCCAGCCCTGGTAACATCCTGGTGAACCTCCTCTGCACCCTCTCTAACGCGATCACATCCTTCCTGTAGTGTGGCGGCCAGAACTGCACACAGTATTCCAGCTGTGGACTAACCAGTGTTTTATACAGCTCCATCATAACCTCCTTGCTCTTATATTCAATGCCTCGGCTAATGAAGGCAAGTATCCCATATGCCTTTTTTACCACCTTATCCACCTGTTCCGCCGCCTTCAGGGATCTGTGTACTTGCACACCTAGTTCCCTCTGACCCTCCGTCTTGCCTAGGGTCTTTCCATTCATTGTGTATTCCTTTGCCTTGTTAGCCTCCCCAAAGTGCATCACCTCGCACTTTTCCGGGTTAAATTCCATTTGCCACTGTTCCGCCCATCTGACCAACCCATCTATATCGTCCTGCAGACTGAGGCTACCCTCCTCGCTATTTACCACCCTACCAATTTTTGTATCATCCGCGAACTTACTGATCATGCCCTTTACATTCATATCCAAGTCATTAATGTAGACCACAAACAGCAAGGGACCCAGCACCGATCCCTGTGGTACCCCACTGGCCACAGGCTTCCAGTCACAAAAACAACCTTCGACCATCACCCTCTGCCTTCTGCCACTAAGCCAGTTTTGTATCCAATGTGCCAAGGCACCCTGGATTCCATGGGCTCTTACCTTCTTGACCAGTCTCCTGTGCGGGACTTTATCGAAGGCCTTACTGAAATCCATGTATACCACATCCACTGCGTTACCCTCATCCACACACCTAGTCACCCCCTCAAAAAATTCAATCAAATTAGTCAGACATGATCTTCCCTTGACAAAGCCATGTTGACTATCCCTGATTAATCCTTGCCTCTCCAAGTGGAGACAAATTTTGTCCCTCAGGATTTTTTCCAATAATTTTCCTACCACTGACGTTAGGCTCACTGGCCTGTAGTTCCCCGGTTTTTCCCTACTACCCTTCTTGAATAATGGTACTACATTAGCGGTTCTCCAGTACTCTGGCACATCCCCTGTGGCCAGAGAGGTCCTGAATATATGTGTTAGAGCCCCCGCAATCTCCTCCTTTGCCTCACACAGCAGCCTGGGATACATTTCATCCGGGCCTGGGGAATTATCCATTTTTAGGCCAGCTAAAACCGCCAATACCTCCTCCCTCTCGATGTTAATATGTTCGAGCATATCACAGTCCCCCCGCCCTATTTCTATGTCTACATCGTCCTTCTCCATCGTGAAAACAGATGCAAACAATTCATTTAGAACCCCTCCTACATCTTCCGGCTCCACACACAGATTGCCACTTTTGTCCCTAATGGGCCCTATTTTTTCCCTAGTTATCCTCTTACCCTTAATATACTTATAAAACATCTTCGGATTTTCCTTTATTTTGCTCGCCAGTGTTATTTCATGGCCCCTCCTTGATCTCCTAATTTCTTTTTTAAGTATCCCCCTGCACTTTTTGTACTCCTCTAGGGCTTCCTCCGTCTTTAGCCTTTTGTATCTACCAAAAGCCCTCCTTTTTTTCCTAATCCATTCTCGTATATCCCCTGACATCCAAGGTTCCCTGTGGTTTTTGGAACCACCCTTGACCTTTACGGGAACATGTTGCCATTGTATGATCTCAATCTCCCTTCTGAAAGCCTCCCATTGCTCCGATGCGGATTTTCCTACAAGTAGCTGATCCCAGTCCATTTTGGCCAGATCCTGCCTTATCCTATTAAAATCGGCCTTCCCCCAATTTAGAACCTTTATTTCCGGCCCATCCCTGTCCTTTTCCATGGCCACCTTAAATCTTACCATATTATGGTCACTATCACCAAAGTGCTCACCTACTAGCACTTTTTCCACCTGGCCGGCCACATTCCCTAGAATTAGGTCCAGTACCGCCGCCTCTCTTGTAGGACTTTCTACATGCTGGCTCAAAAAGCTCTCCTGGATGCACTTTAAAAATTCTACACCCTCTGAGCCTTTCACACTCTGACTATCCCAGTTAATATTGGGGAAGTTGAAATCCCCCATTATTATTACCCTATTATTTGCAGGGAATGTGGATTTGGGTTTAGTGCGGGAAAGTTTATTTGGGTTTAGTGCAGGAAGATCGATTTGGGGTTAGTGCGAGAAGGTGGATTTGTGGTTATTGTTGGAAGGTGGATTTGGGGTCAGTGCGGGAAGGTTGATTTGGTTTCAGTGCAGGGAGCTGGATTTGGGGTTAGACCGGGAAGATGGATTTGATTTTATTGCGGAATGTGGATTTGGGGATAGTGTTGGAAGGTGGATTTGTGGTTAGTGAGGGAAGTTCGATTTGGGGTTAGTGCTAGAAGGTGGATTTGGGGAAATTGCGGTATGGCGGATTTTGGGATAGTGCGAGAAGGTGGATTTGGGTTTAGAGCGGGAAGGTCGATTTGGGGTTAATGCGGGTAGGTGGATTTGTGGTTATTGCGGGAATGTGGATTTGGGGATCGTGTTGGAAGGTAGATTTGTGGTAAGTGCTGGAAGTTGGATTTGGGGTTAGTGCGGGAAGGTGTTTTAGGGGTTAGTGCGGAATGGTGGATTTGGGGGTTAGTGCGGGAAGGTGAATTGTGGTTAGTGCTGGAAGGTGGATTTGGGGTTAGTGCGGGAAGGTGGATTTGTGTTAGTGCGGGAATGTTGATTTAGGGTTAGTGCGGGACGGTGGATTTGGGGTTAGTGTGGGAATTTGGATTTGGTGTTAGTGCGGGAAGGTGGATTTGGGGTTAGTGCGGGAAGGTGGATTTGGGGTTAAGGTGAGAAGGTGGTTGAGGGGTTATTGCGGGAATGTGGATTTGTGGTTAGGGCGGGATGGTAGATTTGGGGTTAGTGCAGGAAGGTGGATTTGGATTAGTGCGGTAATGTGGATTTGGTGTTAGTGCAGATAGCTGGATTTGGGGATAATGTGGGAAGTTGGATTTTGTGTTAGTGTGGGAATGTGGATTTGGGATTAGTGTAGGAAGTGGATTTGGCATTAGTGCGGGATGGTGGATTTGGGGTTAGTGCGAGAAGATGGATTTGGGGTTAGTGCTGGAAGCTGGATTTGTGGTTAGTGTGGGAAGGTGAATTTGGGGATAGTGTGGAAAGGTGGATTTTATTTTAGTGCGGGAATGTGGATTTGGGGATAGAGCGGGAAGGTGGATTTGGGGTTAGTGCGGGAAGGTGGATTTGGCGATAGTGTTTGAAGGTGCATTTGGGGATAGTGCGGGAAGGTGGATTTGGGGTTAGTGCGGGAAGGTGGATTTGGGATTAGTGCGGGAAAGTGGATTTGGGGTTAGTGCGGGAAGGTAGATTTGGGAATATTGCGGGAAGATGGATTTGGGGTTAGTGCGGGATGGTGGATTTGGTGATAGTGTGGGATGGTTGATTTGGGCTTAGTGCGGGATGGTGGATTTGGGGAAAGTGCGGGAATGTGGATTTGGGGTTATTGTAGGAAGGTGGATTTGGGGTTAGTTCAGGAAGGTGGATTTGGGGTTAGTGCAGGAAGGCGGATTTGTGGATAGTGTGGGAAGGTGGATTCGGGGTGAGGGCGGGAATGTGGATTTGTGATTAGTGCGGGAATGTGGATTTGGTGTTATTGCGGGTAGATTAATTTGGGGATATTGCGGAAAGGTGGACTTGGGGTTATTGCGGGAAGTTTGATTTGGGGATATTGCGGGAAAGTGGACTTGTGGTTCGTGTGGGAAAGTGGACTTGGGGTTAGTGCAGGAAGGTGGATTTGGGGATAATGCCAGAATGTGGATTTGAGCTTAGTGCGGGAAGGCAGATTTGGGCTTAGTGCAGGAAGTTGGATTTGGGGTTAGTGCGGGAAGGTGGATTTGGGGATATTGCGGGAAGGTGGATTTGTGGATATTGCATTGAGGTGGATTTGTGTTTATTCTGGTAAGTTTGATTTTGCAATATTGCGGGAAGGTGGATTTGGGGTTAGTGCGTGAAGGTGGATTTGGGGCTATTGTGGAATGTATGATTTGGGGTTAGTGCGGGAAGGTCGATTTGGTGTTACTGAGGGAAGGTGGATTTGACGTTATTGCGGGAAGGTGGATTTGGGGTTACTGCGGGATGATGGATTTGGGATTAGTGCGGGAAGGTAGATTTGGGGTTAGTGCTGGAAGGATGATTTGGGGTTAGTGAGGGAAGGTGGGTTTGGCGTTTTTGCGGGAAGGTGAATTTGGCGTTAGTGCGGGAAGGTGGATTTGAAGTTAGTGCTGGAAGATGGATTTGGGGTTAGTGCGGGAAGGTTCATTTGTGGATGTTGCGGTAAGGTGGATTGGGGCTTTGTGCGGGAAGGTGGAATTGGGGTTAGTGCGGGAACGTGGATTTGGGGTTAGTGTGGGAAGGTGGATTTGGGGTTAGTGCGGGAAGTTGGATTTGGGGTTAGTCCGGGAAGGTGGATTTGGGATTAGTGCGGGAAGGTGGATTTCGGTATAGTGCTCGAAGGTTGATTTGGGTTTAGTGCAGGAAGTTGGATTTGAGGAAATTGTGGGAAGGTGGATTTGGGGAGAGTGTGGGAACAAGGATTTGGGGATAACACGGGAAGGTAGATTTGGGGTTAGTGCGGGAAGGTGGATTTGGGGTTAGTGAGGGAATGTGGATATGGGATTGGTACTGGAAGATGGATTGGGGGATAGCACTGGAAGCTGGATTTGGGCTCAGTGTGGGAAGGTGGAATTGGGGTTAATGCAGGAAGATGGATTTGGAGTTTCTGCAGAAAGGTGGATTTCGGGTTAGTGCAGGAAGTTGTATTTGGGGTTAGTGTGGGAAGTTTGATTTGGGGTTATTGCGGGAAGGTGGATTTGGGGTTAGTGCAGGAAGGTGGATTTAGCGTTATTGTGGGAAGATTGATTTGGGAATAATGCGGGAAGGAGGATTTGGGGTTAGTGCAGGAAGTTGGATTTGGTGCTATTGCGGGATGTATGATTTGGGCTTAGTGCGGTAAGGTCGATTTGGAGTTAGTGAGGGAAGGTGGATTTGACGTTATTGCTTGAAGGTGGATTTGGGGAGAGTGCAAGAAGGTGGATTTGGGGATAGTGCGGGAAGGTGGATTTGGAGTTATTGCGCTAAGGTGGATTCGGAGATAGTGTGGGAAGTTGGATTTGGGGAAAGTGCGGGAAGGTGGATTTGGGGATAGTGCGGGAAGGTGGATTTGGAGTTAGTGCATGAAGGTGGGTTTGAGGTTAGTGCGGGAATGTGGATTTGGTGTTTGTACGGGAATGTGGATTTGGGGATAGTGCGGGAAGGTGGAACTGGTGTTAGTGCGGGAAGGCGGATTTGGGGTTAATGCGGGAAGGTGGATTAGGGGTTAGTGTGGGAAGGTGGATTTGGGGTTAATGTGGGAATTTGGATTTGGCGATAGTGCTGGAAGGTGGATTTGGGGTTAGTGCAGGAATTTGGATTTGTATTTATTGTGGGATGGTGGATTTGGTGCCACTGCGGGAATGTGGGTTTTGGGTTAGTGCAGGAAGGTCGATTTGGGGATAGAGTGGGAAGGTGGATTTGGGGCGACTGCGGGAAGGTGGATTTGTGGATAGTAGGGAAAGGTGGATTTGGGGTTAATGCGGGAAGGTGGATTTAGGGACAGTGCATGAAGGTGGATTTTTGGTTAGTGTGGGAAAGTGGATTTGGGGTTATTGCGGGAAGTTGGATTTGGGCTCAGTGCGGGAAGTTGGATTTGGGGTTATTGCGGGAAGATAGATTTGTGGTTAATGCGGGAAGGTGGATTTCGGATTAGTGCGGGAAAGTGGATTTGGGGTTAGTGTGGGAATGTGGATTTGTGTTTAGTGTGGGAAATTGGATTTGGGGTTATGGCAGGAAGGTGAATTGGGGTTAGTGTGGGAAGGTGGATTTGGGGTTAGTGCAGGAAGGTAGATTTGGGGTTTGTACGGGAAGTTGGGTTTGGGGTTATTGCAGGAAGATGGATTTGGGGTTATTGTGGGAAGATTGATCTGGGAATATTGCGGGAAGGAGGATTTGAAGTTAGTGCGGGAAGTTGGATTTGGGTTTAGTGCTGGATGGTGGATTTGGTGTTAGTGCGGGAAGGTGGATTTGGGGTTAATGCGGGAGGGTTTATTTGGGGTTAGTTTGGGAAGGTGGATTTGTGGTTAGTGCGGGAAAGTGCATCTGGGGTTAGTGCGGGAAGGTGGATTTGGGGTTAGTGCAGGAAGGTGGATTTGTGGTTAATGCGGTTAGGTGGATTTAGGGACAGTGCGGGATGGTGGATTTGGTGTTACTATGGGAATGTGGAGTTGGGGTTAGCACGGCAAGGTGGATTTGTGGTTACTGCGGGAAGGTGGAGTTTGGGTTAGTGCGGGAAGGTGGATTTGGGGATAGTGTTGGAAGGTGGACTTGGGATAAGTGCAGGAATGTGGATTTGGTGATACTGCAGGAATATTGATTTGGGGTTAGTGCGGGAAGGTGGAATTGGGAATAGGGCAGGAAGGTGGAATTGGCGTTAGTGCGGGAAGGTGGATTTGGGAATAGTGCAGGAAGATTGATTTGTGGATAATGCGGGAAGGTGGATTTTGTGATAGTGCGGGAAGGTGGATTTGGGGTTAATCCGGGAAGGTGGATGAATGTATATTTGGGGTTAGTGCGTGAAGGTGGATTTGGGGTTAGTGCGGGAAGCTGGATTTTGGGATAATGCGGGAAGGTGGATGTGGGGTTAGTGCGGGAATGTTGATTTGTGGTTAGTGATGGAAGTTGGATTTGGGGATAGTGCGGGACGGTTGATTAGCGGTTAGTGCAGGTAGGTGGATTTGGTGTTAGTGCGGGAAGGTGGATTTGGGGAGAGTGTGGGAAGGTGGATTTGGGGTTCGTGTGGGAAAGTGGATTTGGGGTTATGGCAGGAAGGTGGATTGGGGTTTAGTGCGGGAAGGTGGATTTCTGGTTAGTGTGGGAAGATGTATTTGGGGTTAGTGCGGGAAGGTGGATTTGGGGTTAGTGCAGGGAGGTGGATTTGGGGCTATTGTGGGATGTATGATTTGGGGTTAGTGCAGGAAGGTCGATTTGGGTTTAGTGAGGGAAGGTGGATTTGGCGTTACTGCGGGAAGCTGGATTTTGGGATAGTTCGGGAAGGTGGAATTGGGGTTAGTCACAGAATCACAGAAACCCCACAGTGCAGATAGAGGCCACTTCGGCCCATCGAGCCTGCACCGACACATATCCCACCCGATCCCTGTAACCCTTACACCAACACATATCCCACACTATCCCCGTAACCCCACGTATTTAATCCTCCTAACACTAAGGGTCAATTTATCATAGCCAATCAACCTAACCCGCACATCTTTGGACTGTGGGAGGAAACCGGAGCACCCGGAGGAAACACTCGCAAACACGGGGAGAATGTGCAAACTCCACACAGACAGTGCGGGAAGGTGGATTTGGGGTTAGTGCGGGAAGGTGGATTTGGGGTTAGTGCTGGAAGGTGGATTTGTGGTTTGTGCGGGAAGTTGGATTTGGGGTTAGTACGGGAAGGTGGATTTGGTGATATTTCTGGAAGGTGGATTTGGGGTTCATGCGGGAAGGTGCATTTGTGGATATTGCGGTAAGGTGGATTGGGGCTTTTTGTGGGAAGGTGGAATTGGGGTTGGTGCAGGAAGGTGGATTTGGGGTTAATGTTTGAAGGTGGATTTGGGGTTAGTGCGGGAAGTTGGATTTGGGGTTAGTGCGGGAAGGTGGATTTGGGATTAGTGCGGAAAGGTGGATTTCGGGATAGTGCTGGAAGGTGGATTTGGGTTTAGTGCAGGAAGTTGGATTTGTGGTTAGAGTGGGAAGGTGGATTTGGTGTTACTGCGGGAATGTGGATTTGAGGTTAGTGCGGGAAGGTGGATTTGGGATAGTGCGGGAAGGTGGATTTGGGGATAGCACGGGCTGGTGGATTTGGTGTTAGTGCTGGAAGGTTGATTTGGGGACAGTGCAGGAAGATGGATTTGGGGACAGTGCGGTAAGGTGGATTTGCGGTTGTGCGGGAAGGTTGATTTGGGGCTAGTGCGGGAAGATGGATTTGTGGTTAGTGCGGGAATGTGGATATAGGGTTAATGCTGGAAGATGGATGGGGGATAGCATGGGAAGTTGGATTTGGGCTAAGTGCAGGAAGGTGGATTTGGGATTATTGCAGGAAGATGGATTTGGAGTTTCTGCGGGAAGGTGGATTTCGGGTTAGTGCGGGTAGATGTATTTGGTATTAGTGTGGGAAGTTTGATTTGGGAATATGGCGGGAAGGTGGATTTGGGGTTAGTGCGGGAAGGTGGATTTGGGGTTATTGTAGGAAGATTGATTTGGGAATATGGCGGGAAGGATGATTTGGGGTTAGTGCGGGAAGTTGGATTTGGTTCTATTGCGGAATGTATGATTTGGGGTTAGTGCGGTAAGGTCGATTTGGGTTTAGTGAGGGAAGGTGGATTTGACGTTATTGCTGGAATGTGGATTTGGGGGTAATGCGGGAAGGTGGATTTGGGGATACCACGGGATGTTGGATTTGGGGTTAGTGCTGGAAGATTGATTTGGGGACGGTGCGGGAAGATGGATTTGGGGACAGTGCGGTAAGGTAGGTTTGCGTTTGTGCGGGAAGGTTGATTTGGGGAAAGTGCTGGAAGATGGATTTGTGGTTAGTGCGGGAATGTGGATATAGGGTTAATGCTGGAAGATGGATGGGGGATAGCACGGGAAGCTGGATTTGGGCTAAGTGCAGGAAGGTGGATTTGGGGTTATTGCAGGAAGATGGATTTGGAGTTTCTGCGGGAAGGTGGATTTCGAGTTAGTGCGGGTAGTTGTATTTGGTATTAGTGTGGGAAGTTTGATTTGGGGATATTGCGGGAAGGTGGATTTGGGGTTATTGCAGGAAGGTGGATTTGGGGTTATTGTAGGAAGATTGATTTGGGAATATTGCGGGAAGGATGATTTGGGGTTAGTGCGGGAAGTTGGATTTGGTTCTATTGCGGGATGTATGATTTGGGGTTAGTGCGGTAAGGTCGATTTGTGTTTAGTGAGGGAAGGTGGTTTTGACGTTATTGCTGGAATGTGGATTTGGGGATAGTGCGGGAAGGTGGATTTGGGGATACCGCGGGAAGGTGGATTTGGCATTATTGCGCTAAGGTGGATTTGGAGATAGTGTGGGAAGTTGGATTTGGGGATAGTGCGGGAAGGTGGATTTGGAGTTAGTGCGTGAAGGTGGGTTTGGAGTTAGTGCGTGAAGGTGGGTTTGGGGTTAATGTGGGAATGTGGATTTTGTGTTAGTGTGTGAATGTGGATTTGGGGTTCGCGCGGGAAGGTGGAATTGGAGTTAGTGCGGGAAGGTGGATTGGGGGTTAATGCCGGAAGGTGGATTTGGGGTTCATGCGGGAAGGTGGTTAAGGGGATACTGCGGGAAGGTGCATTTGTTGATAGTGTGGTAAGGTGGATTTGGGGTTAGTGCGGGAAGGTGGAATTGGGTTTAGTGCGGAAGGTTGATTAGGGGTTAGTGTGGGAAGGTGGATTTGGGGTTAGTGTTGGAATTTGGATTTGCCGATAGTGTTGGAATGTGAATTTGGGGTTAGTGCAGGAACGAGGATTTGTGGTTATTGCGGGAAGGTGGATTTGGTTTTACTGCGGTAATGTGGATTTGGGGTTAGTGCGGGAAGGTCGATTTGGGGATAGTGCGGGAAGGTGGATTTGGGCTCAGTGCGGGAAGTTGGATTTGGGGTTTTTGCGGGAAGATGGATTTGTGGTTAGTGCGGGAATGTGGATTTCGGATTATTGCGGGAAGGTGTATTTGTGGTTAGTGTGGAAAGGTGGATTTGGGGTTAGTGCGGGAAGGTTGATTTGGGGTTATTTCAGGAAGGTGGATTTGGGGTTAGTGCGGGAAGGTTGATTTGGGGTTATTTCAGGAAGGTGGATTTGGGGTTAGTGCGGGAAGGTTGATTTGGGGTTAGTGCGGGAAAGTGGATTTGGGGTTATTTCAGGAAGGTGGATTTGGGGTTAGTGCGTGAAGTGGATTTGGGGTTAGTGCGGGAAGGTGGATTTGTGGTTAATGCGGGAAGGTGGATTTAGGGACAGTGCGGGATGGTGGATTTGGTGTTACTGTGGGAATGGGGATCTGGCATTAGCACGGGAAGCTGGATTTGGTGTTGGTGCAGGAAGGTGGATTTGGGGTTAGTGCGGGAAGGTGGATTTGGGGTTAATGCGTGAAGGTGGATTTGGGTTTAGTGCGAGAAGCTGGATTTTGGGATAGTGCGGGAAGCTGGATGTGGGTTTAGTGCGGGAATGTGGATTTTGGGAAATTGGGGGAAGGTTGATGTGGGGTTATTGTGGGAAGGTTGAATTTGGGTTAGTGCGGGAGGGTGGATTGTGGGTTAGTGCGGGAAGGTGGACTTGGGGTTAGTGTGGTAAGGTAGATTTGGGGATAGTGCGGGAAGCTGGATCTGGATTGTGCGCGGGAAGGTGAATTTTGTGAAATTGCGGGAAGGTTGATCTGGGGTTATTGTGGGAAGATGGATTTTGGGATAGTGCGGGAATGTGGATTTGGCATTAGTGCAGGATTGTGGATTTGGGGAAAGCACGGGAAGATGGATTTTGGGTCAGTGCAGGAAGGTGGATTTGTGGATAGCACGAGAAGATGGATTTAGGGTCAGTGCAGGAAGGTGGATTTGGAGTTAGTGCGTGAAGGTGGATTTGGGGTTAGTGCAGGAAGGTCGATTTGGGGTTAGCATGGGAAGGTGGATTTAGGGTGAGTGCAGGAAGGTGGATTTGGTATAAGTGCGTGAAGGTGGATTTGGATTTAGTGTGTGAAGGTGGATTTGCGGTTGGTGCGGGTAGCTGGATTTTGAGATAGTGCGGGAAGGTGGATGTGGGGTTAATGCAGGAATGTGGTTTGTGTTTAGTGTGGGAAATTGGATTTGGGGTTATGGCAGCATGGTGAATTGGGGTTAGTGTGGGAAGGTGGATTTGGGATTAGTGCAGGAATGTAGATTTGGGGTTAGTACGGGAAGGTGGATTTGGGGGTAGTGCAGGAAGGTGGATTTGGGGATATTGCGGGAAGGTGGATTTGGGGTTAGTGCAGGAAGGTGGATTTGGGGATAGCACGAGAAGGTGGATTTGGGATTAGTGCGGGAAAGTGGATTCGGAGTTAGTGCGGGAAGGTGGATTTGGGGACAGTGCGGGAAGGTGGATTTGGGGTTAGCATGGGAAGGTGGATTTAGGGTGAGTGCAGGAAGGTGGATTTGGAGTTAGTGCGTGAAGGTGGATTTGGGGTTAGTGCAGGAAGGTTGATTTGGTATAAGTGCGTGAAGGTGGATTTGGGTTTAGTGTGTGAAGGTGGATTTGCGGTTAGAGCGAGAAGCTGGATTTTGGGACAGTGCAGGAAGGTGGATGTGTGGTTAGTGCAGGAATGTGGATTTGTGTTTAGTGTGGGAAATTGGATTTGGGGTTATGGCATCATGGTGAATTGGGGTTAGTGTGGGAAGTTGGATTTGGGATTAGTGCAGGAAGGGAGATTTGGGGTTAGTACGGGAAGGTGAATTTGGGGTTAGTGCAGGAAGGTGGATTTGGGGATATTGTGGGAAGGTGGATTTGGGGTTAGTGCGGCAAGTTGGATTTGGCTTTAGTGCAGCATGGTGGATTTGGTGTTAGTGCGGGAAGGTGGATTTGGGCTTAATGCGGGAAGGTTTATTTGGGGTTAGTGTGGGAAGGTGGATTTGGGGTTAGTGCGAGAATGTGGATTTGGGGTTAGTGCAGGAAGGTGGATTTGTGGTTAATGCGGTTAGTTGGATTTAGCGACAGTGCAGGATGGTGGATTTGGTTTTACTGCGGCAATGTGGATTTGGGGTTAGCACAGCAAGATGGATTTGGGGTTACTGCGGCAAGGCGGATTTGGGGTTTGTGCTGGAAGGTGGTTTTGGGGTTATTGCGGGAAGGTGGACTTGGGATTAGTGCAGGAAGGTGGATTTGGGGAATTTGCAGGAATATTGATTTGGGGATAGTGCGGGAAGGTGGATTTGGGGTTAGTGCGTGAAGGTGGATTTGGGGTTAGTGCGGGAAGGTGGATTTGGGGATAGTGCGGGAAGGTGGATTTGGGGTTAGTGCGGGAAGGTGGATTTGGGGTCAGTGCGGGAAGGTGGATTTGGGGACAGTGCGGGAAGGTGGATTTGGGGTTAGTGCGGGAAGGTGGATTTGGGGTTAGTGCGGGAAGGTGGATTTGGGGATAGTGCGGGAAGGTGGATTTGGGGTTAGTGCGGGAAGGTGGATTTGGGGTTTGTGCGGGAAGGTGGATTTGGGGTTAGTGCGGGAAGGTGGATTTGGGGTTAGTGCGGGAAGGTGGATTTGGGGATAGTGCGGGAAGGTGGATTTGGGGTTAGTGCGGGAAGGTGGATTTGGGGATAGTGCGGGAAGGTGGATTTGGGGTTAGTGCGGGAAGGTGGATTTGGGGTTAGTGCGGGAAGGTGGATTTGGGGATAGTGCGGGAAGGTGGATTTGGGGTTAGTGCGGGAAGGTGGATTTGGGGTTAGTGCGGGTGGGTGGATTTGGTGTTAGTGCGGGAAGGTAGATTTGGGGATAGTGCGGGAAGGTGGATTTGGGGTTAGTGCGGGAAGGTGGATTTGGGGTTAGTGCGGGTGGGTGGATTTGGTGTTAGTGCGTGAAGGTGGATTTGGGGTTAGTGCGTGAAGGTGGATTTGGGGTTAGTGTGGGAAGCTAGATATTGGGATAATGCGGGAAGGTGGATTTGGGGTTAGTGCGGGAAGCTGGATTTGATAATAGTGCTGGATGGTGGATTTGGGGAGAGTGTAGGAAGGTGGATTTGGGGAAAGTGGGTATTTGGTTAATGCGGGAATGTGGATTTAGGGACAGTGTGTAATGGTGGATTTGCTGTTACTGCGGGAATGTGGATTTGGGGTTAGCATGGGATGGTAGATTTGGGATTAGTGCGGGAAGATGGATTTGCGGTTTGTGCTGGAAGGTGTATTTGGGGTTAGTACGGGAAGGTGGATTTGGTATTAGTGCAGGCAGGTGGATTTGGGGTTAGTGCAGGGAGGTTGATTTGGGTTTATGGCGGGAAAGTGGATTTGGAGTTAGTCCAGGAAGGTGGATTTGGGGACAGTGCGGGAAGGTGGATTGGGGTTTGTGCGGGAAGGTGGATTTGGGGTTAGCACTGGAAGGTTGATTTGTGGTAATGGCAGGAAGGTTAATTTTGGGGATAGTGTGTGTAGGTGGATTTGGGGTTAGTGCGGGATTGAGGATTTGGTGTCTGTGTGGGAAGGTGGATTTAGGGATAGCACGGGAAGCTGGATTTGGGCTCAGTGCGGGAAGGTGGATTTGGTGTTTGTGCGGGAATGTGGATTTGGGGTTAGTGCGGGAAGGTGGAATTGGGATTAGGGCAGGAAGGTGGCATTGCCATTAGTGCGGGAACGTGGATTTGGGGATATTTCGGAAATGTTGATTTGGGTTAGTGCGGAAATGTTGATTTGGGTTAGTGCGGGAAAGTTGATTTGGGGATAGTGCTGGAAGGTGGGTTTGGGGTTCGTGCGAGAAGGTGGATTTGGAGGTATTGCTGGAAGTTGGATTAGGATTTAGCGCAGGAAGGTGGATTTTTGTTTAGTGCTGTGATATGGAGTTGGGTTTAGTGTTGGAAGGTGGATTTGTGGTTCGTGCGGGAAGTTGGATTTGGGGTTACGGCATGAAGGTGGTTTTGGCGTTACTGTGGAAAGGTAGATTTGGGATTATTGTGGCAAGGTGGATTTGTGGCTAGTGTGGGAAGTTTGATTTGAGGTTAGTGCGGGAAGGTTGACTTGAGGTTAGTGCAGGAAGTTGGATTTGGGTTTAGTGCTGGAAGATGGATTTGGATTTAGTGCGGGTAGGTGGATTTCTGGTTAGTGCGGGAAGGTGGTATTGGGTTTCGTGATTGAAGGTGGATTTGGTGTTATTGCGGGAAGGTGGAATTGGTGTTAGTGCTGGAAGGTTGATTTGTGTTCAGTGCAGGAATTTGGATTTGGGGTTATGGCGGTATGTGGATTCAAGGATAGTGCGGGAAGGTGGGTTTGGGGTTAATGCTGGAAGGTAGATTTGGGGTTAGTGCCAGAAGATGGATTCAGGTTTATTGTGGGATGATGGATTTGGCGTTAGTGCGGGAAGGTGGATATGTGGATAGTGCGGTATTGTGGATTTTGGGATAGTGCGAGACGGTGGATTTGAGGTTAGTGCGGGAATGTGTATTTGGGTTTTGTGCGGGAAAGTGAATTTGGGTGTGTGCGGGAAGAAGGATTTGGGTTATGGCAGGTAGGTGTGTTTGGGGTTAGTGTGCGCTAGTGGATTTGGGGAGAGTGTGGGAAGGTTGATTTGGGGAGAGTGCGGGAAGTTGGATTTCGGAATATAGCGGGAAGGTGGATTTGGGGTTATTGTGGGAAGGTGGATTTGAGGTTAGTGCGGGAAGGTGGATTTGGGGATAGTGTGGGAAGGTGGATTTGGGGTTCGTGCAGGAAGGTGGAATTGGGGTTAGTGTGGGAAGGTGGATTTGGGGTTAGTGTGGGAAGGTGGATTTGGGGTTAGTGCGGGAAGTTGGATTTCGGTTTAGTGCGGGAAAGTGGATTTGGGTTTAATGCGGGAAGGTTGATTTGTGGCTAGTGCGGTAAGGTGGATTTGGGGTTAGTGCGGGAAGGTGGATTTGGGGATAGTGTGGGAAGGTGGATTTGGGGTTCGTGCAGGAAGGTGGAATTGGGGTTAGTGTGGGAAGGTGGATTTGGGGTTAGTGTGGGAAGGTGGATTTGGGGTTAGTGCGGGAAGTTGGATTTCGGTTTAGTGCGGGAAAGTGGATTTGGGTTTAATGCGGGAAGGTTGATTTGTGGCTAGTGCGGTAAGGTGGATTTGGGGTTAGTGTGGGAAGGTGAATTTGGGGTTAGTGCGGGAAGTAGGATTTGGGGTTAGTGCAGGAAGTTGGATTTGGTGTTAGTGCGGGAAGGTGGATTTGGGGATAGTGCTGGAAGCTCGATTTGTGGTTAGTGCGAGAAGGTGGATTTGGATTTATTGCTGGAAGGTGGATTTGCGGTGAGCGCAGGAAGGTGGATTTGTGTTTAGTGCTGTGATGTGGATTTGTGTTTAGTGCTGGAACGTGGATTTGGGGTTAGTGCGAGAAGGCGGATTTGGGGTTATGGCGTTAAAGTGGATTTGGGGTTACTGTGGGAAGGTGGATTCGGGATTATTGCGGCAAGGTGGATTTGAGGTTAGTGCGGGAAGTTTGATTTGGGGTTAGTGCGGGCAGGTTGATTTGGGGTTAGTGCTGGAAGGTGGATTTGGGTTTAGTGCGGGAAGGTGGATTTGTGGTTAGTGCAGGAAGGTGGATTTGGGGTTATTGCGGGAAGGTGGAATTGGTGTTAGTGCGGGAAGGTGGATATGGGGTTAGTGCCAGAAGATGGATTCAGGTTTAGTGCAGGAAGGTAGATTGGGGGTTCGCGCTGGAAGGTGGATTTGGTGTTATAGCGGGAAGGTGGAGTTGGTGTTAGTGCTGGAAGGTGGATTTGGATTTAGTGCAGGAAGTTGGATTTGGGGTTAGTGCGGGGATGTGGATTCGGGGATACTGCGGGAAGGTGGATTTGGGGTTAGTCTATGAATGTGGATTTGGGTTTACTGCGGAAAGTGGATTTGGGAATCGTGCGGGAAGATGGATTTGGTTTACGGCAGGAAGGTGGATTTGTGGTTAGTGTGGGAGTGTGGATTTGGGGATAGTGCGGGAAAGTTGATTTGGGGATAATGCAGAATGTGGATTGGCGGAAGAGCATGAAGGTGCACTTGGGGTTAGTGCAGCAAGGTGGATGTGGGGTTAGTGCGGGAAGGTGGATTTGGGGATAGTGCGGGAAGGTGGATTTGGGGTTAGTTCCGGAAGGAGGATTTGGAGTTATTGCGGGAAGGTGGATTTGGTTTTAGTGCAGGAAGGTGGATTTGGGGTTAGTGCCGGAAGTTGGATTTGGGTATAGTGGGGTAACGTGGATTTGGCGTTAGAGCAGGAAGATTGATTTGGGTTTAGTTTGGGAAGGTGGATTTGGGGTTACTGCGGGAAGTTGGATTTGGGGATAGTGCGGGAAGGTGCATTTGGGGTTACTGCGGTAAGCTGGATCTGGGGTTATTGCGGGAAGGTGGATTTGTGGTTAGTGCGAGAAGTTTGATTTGGTTTAGTGCGGGAAGTTTGATTTGCGGTTAGTGGGGGAAGCTGGATTGGAGGTTAGTGCTTGAAGGTGGATTGGGGATTAGTGTGGGAAGATGGATTTGGGGTTATTGCGGGAAGGTGGATTTGGTGTTAGTGCTGGAATGTGGATTTGGTTTTAGTGCAGGAAGTTGGATTTGGGGTTAGTGCGGGAATGTGGATTTGGTGTTAGTGTGGGAAGATGGATTTAGGGTTAGCGCGGGAAGATGGATTTGGGGTTAGTGCGGGAAGGTTGAGTTGGGGTTTGTGCGGGAAGGTGCAATTGGGGTTATGGCATGAAGCTGGATTTGGGGTTACTGTGGGAAGGTGGATTTGGGATTATTGTGGCAAGGTGGATTTGTGGTTAGTGCGGGAAGTTTGATTTGGGGTTAGTGCGGGATGTTTGATTTGGGGTTAGTGCGGGAAGTGGGATTTGTGTTTAGTGCGGGAAAGGCATTTGGCTTTAGTGCGGGAGCGTTGATTTGTGGATAGTGCGGTAAGGTGGATTTGGGGTTAGTGCGGTAAGGTGGATTTGTGGTTAGTGTGGGAAGGTGGATTTGGGGATAGTGCTGGAAGCTCGATTTGGGGTTAGTGCGAGAAGGTGGATTTGGAGTTATTGCTGGAAGGTGGATTTGGGGTGAGCGCAGGAAGGTGGATTTGTGTTTAGTGCTGGGATGTGGATTTGTGTTTAGTGCTGGAAGGTGGATTTGGGGTTAGTGCGAGAAGGTAGATTTGGGGTTATGGCATTAAAGTGGATTTGGGTTTACTGTGGGAAGGTGGTTTCGGGATTATTGTGGCAAGGTGGATTTGAGGTTATTGCAGGAAGTTTGATTTGGGGTTAGTGCGGGAAGGTTGATTTGGGGTTAGTGCGGGAAGGTGGACTGGGGATTAGTGCTGGAAGGTGGATTTGGGGATCGTGCTGGAAGGTGAATTTGGGGTTATTGCGGGAAGGTTGGTTTGGTGTTAGTGCTGGAAGTTCGATATGGGGTTAATGCGGGAAGATGGATTTGGGGTTAGTGCCAGAAGATGGATTCAGGTTTAATGCAGGAATGTAGATTTGGGGTTCGCGCTGGAAGGTGGATTTTTGGTTATTGCGGGAAGGTGGATTTGGTGTTAGTGCTGGAAGGTGGATTTGGTTTTAGTGCAGGAAGTTGGATTTGGGGTTAGTGCGGGTATGTTGATTCGGGGATAGTGCGGGAAGGCGGATTTGGGGTTAGTGTATGAATGTGGATTTGGGTTATGGCAGGATGGTGGATTTGTGTTTAGTGTGGGATAGTGGATTTGGGGATAATGCGGGAATGTTGATTTGGGGATAATGCAGAAGGTGGATTGGCATAAGAGCATGAAGGTGCATTTGGGGTTAGTCCAGCAAGGTAGATGTGGGGTTAATGCGGGAAGGTGGATTTGGGGATAGTGCGGGAAGGTGGATTTGGGGTTAGTTTGGGAAGGAGGATTTGGAGTTATTGCGGGAAGGTGGATTTGGGGTTAGTGCGGGAAGGTGGATTTGGGGTTCGTGCTGGAAGTTGGATTTGGGTAGAGTGGGGGAAGGTGGATTTGGCGTTAGAGCTGGAAGATTGATTTGGGTATAGTTTGGGAAGGTGGATTTGGGGTTACTGCGGGACGGTGGATTTGGGGTTAGTGCGGTAAGCTGGATTTGGGGTTATTGCGGTAAGCTGGATTTGGGGTTATTGCGGGAAGGTGGATTTGTGGTTAGTGCGAGAAGTTTGATTTGGGTTTAGTGCGGGAAGTTTGATTTGGGGTTAGTGGGGGAAGCTGGATTGGAGGTTAGAGCTTGAAGGTGGATTAGGGATTAGTGCGGGAAGATGGATTTGGGGTTATTGCGGGAAGGTGGATTTGGTGTTAGTGCTGGAATGTGGATTTGGTTTTAGTGCAGGAAGTTGGATTTGGGGTTAGTGCCGGAATGTGGATTTGGGAACAGTGCAGGAAGTTCGTTTTGGGGTTAATGGGGGAAGGTTGCTTTGGGGTTAGTGCGGGAAGATGGATTTAGGGTTAGCGCGGGAAGATGGTTTTGGGGTTAGTGCGGGAAGGTTGAGTCGGGGTTTGTGTGGGAAGGTGCATTTGGGGTTATGGCGTGAAGGTGGATTTGGGGTTACTGTGGGAAGGTGGATTTGGGATTATTGCAGCAAGGTGGTTTGTGGTTAGTGCGGGAAGTTTGATTTGGGGTTAGTGCGGGAAGTTTGATTTGGGGTTAGTGCGGGAAGGTGGATTTGGGGTTAGTGCTGGAAGGTGGATTTGTGTTTAGTGCGGGAATTTGGATTTGGGGTTAGTGCGTGTTTGTGGATTCGGGGATAGTGCGGGAAGGTTGATATGTGGTTAATGCAGGAATGTGGATTTGGGGTTAGTGCCAGAAGATGGATTCAGGTTTAGTGCGGGTAGATGTATTTGGGGTTAGCGCGGGAAGGTGGATTTGGGGTTCGCGCTGGCAGGTGGATTTGGGTTTATTGCGGAAAGGTGGATTTGGTGTTAGTTTTGGAATGTGGATTTGGGTTTAGTGCAGGAAGTTGGATTTGGGGTTAGTGCGGTTATGTGGATTCGGGGATAGTGCGGGAAATTGGATTTGGTTTTAGTGCGGGAAGATGGATTTGGGTTATGGCAGGAAGGGGGATTTGGGGTTAGTGTGGGATAGTGATTTGGGGATAGTGTGGGAAGGTTGATTTGGGGATAGTGCGGATGGTGGATTGACATAAGAGCATGATGATAGATGTGGGGTTGGGGCGGGAATGTGGATTTGGGGATAGTGCGGGAAGTTGGATTTGGGGTTAGTGCAGGATGGTGGATTTGGGGATAGTGTGGGAAGGTGGATTTGGGGTCAGAGCAGGAAGGTTGATTTGGGGTTAGTTTGGGAAGGTGGATTTGGGGTTAGTGTGGGAAAGTGGATTTGGTGTTATGGCAGATAGGTGGATTGGGAGTTAGTGCGGGAAGGTGGATTTCTGGTTAGTGTGGGAAGGTGTATTTGGTTTTAGTGCGGGAAGGTGGATTTGGGGTTCGTGCGGGAAGTTGGATTTGGGGTAAGTGCGGGAAAGTGGATTTGTGGTTAATGCAGGAAAGTGGATTTAGGGACAGTGTGGAATGGTGGATTTGGTGTTACTGCGGGAATATGGATTTGGGGTTAGTGCGGGAAGGTCGAATTGGGGTTAGTGCGGGAAGGTGGATTTGTGGTTAGTGCAGGGAGGTTGATTTGGGTTTATGGCGGGAAAGTGGATTTGGAGTTAGTGCAGGAAGGTGGATTTGGGGTTAGCACTGGAAGGTTGATTTGTGGTAATGGCAGGAAGGTTAATTTGGGGATAGTGTGGGTAGGTGGATTTGGTGTTTGTGCGGGAATGTGGATTTGTGGTTAGTGGGGGAAGGTGGAATTGAGATTAGGGCACGTAGGTGACATTGGCGTTAGTGTGGGAACGTGGATTTGGGGATATTTCGGAAATGTTGATTTGCGGTTAGTGCGGCAAAGTGGATTTGGGGTTAGTGTGGGAAGGTGGATTTGGGGTTATTGCGGAATGTTGGATTTGGGGTTGGTGCGGGAAGGTGGATTTGCGGTTAATGTGGGAAGGTGGATTTGGGGAGAGTCCTGGAAGCTGGATTTGGGGTTAGTGCGAGAAGGTGGATTTGGAGTTATTGCTGGAATTTGATTAGGATTTAGCGCAGGAAAGTGGATTTGTGTTTAGTGCTGGGATAGGGATTTGGGTTTAGTGCTGGAAGGTGGATTTGTGCTTAGTGCGGGAAGTTGGATTTGGGGTTACGGCGTGAAGGTGGATTTGGGATTACTGTGGGAAGGTGTATTTGGGATTATTGCGGCAAGGTGGATTTGTGGTTAGGGCGGGAATTTTGATTAGGAGTTAGTGCGGGAAGGTTGATTTGGGGTTAGTGCAGGAAGGTGGATTTGGGTTTAGTGCTGGAAGATGGATTTGTATTCAGTGCAGGTAGGTGGATTTCTGGTTAGTGCGGGAAAGTGGATTTGGGGTTTTTGCTGGAAGGTGGATTTGGTGTTATTGCAGAAAGGTGGATTTGGTGTTATTGCTGGAAGGTGGATTTGTTCTTAGTGCAGGAATTTGGTTTTGGTGTTATGCGGGTATGTGGATTCGGGGATAGTGCGGGAAGGTGGATTTGGGATTAATGCGGGAAGGTGGATTTGGGGTTAGTGCCAGAAGATGGATTCAGGTTTATTGTGGGAAGATGGATTTGGCGTTAGTGCGGGAAGGTGGATATGTGATAGTGCGGTAATGTGGATTTTGGGATAGTGCGAGACGGTGGATTTGAGGTTAGTGCGGGAATGTGGATTTGGGTTTGTGCGGGAAAGTGGATTTGGGTGTGTACGGGAAGATGGATTTTGGTTATGGCAGGTAGGTAGATTATTGGGGTAGTGTGCGATAGTGGATTTGGGGAGAGTGTGGGAAGGTTGATTTGGGGAGAGTGCGGGAAGTTGGATTTCGGGATAGTGCGGGATGGTGGATTTGGGGTTATTGCGGGAAGGTGGATTTGAAGTTAGTACAGGAAGGTGGATTTGGGGATAGTGTGGGAAGGTGGATTTGGGGTTAGTGCGGGAAGGTGGAATTAGGGTTAGTGTGGTAAGGTGGATTTGGGGTTAGTGTGGGAAGGTGGATTTGGAGTTAATCCGGGAAGTTGGAATTGGGGTTAGTGCGGGAAAGTTGATTTGGGTTTAATGCGGGAAGGTTGGTTTGTGGATAGTGCGGTAAGGTGGATTTGGGGTTAGTGCGGGATGGTGGAATTGGGGTTAGTGCGGTAAGGTGGATTTGGGGTTAGTGTGGGAAGGTGGATTTGGGGATAGTGCTGGAAGCTCGATTTGGGGTTAGTGCGAGAATGTGGATTTGGAGTTATTGCTGGAATGTGGATTTGGGGTGAGCGCAGGAAGGTGGATTTGTGTTTAGTGCTGGGATGTGGATTTGTGTTTAGTGCTGGAAGGTGGATTTGGGGTTAGTGCGAGAATGTGGATTTGGGGTTATGGCGTTAAAGTGGATTTGGGGTTACTGTGGGAAGGTGGATTTGGGATTATTGCGGCAAGGTGGATTTGAGGTGAGTGCAGGAAGTTTGATTTGGGGTTAGTGCAGAAAGTTGATTTGATGTTAGTGCAGGAAGGTGGAGTTGTGGTTAATGCAGGAAGGTGGATTCGGGGTTCGTGCTGGAAGGTGGATTAGGTGTTAGTGCAGGAAGGTGGCTATGGGGTTAATGCGGGAAGATGGATTTGGGTTTAGTGCCAGAAGATGGATTCAGGTTTATTGCAGGTAGGTAGATTTGGGGTTCGCGCCGGAAGGTGGATTTGGGGTTATTGCGGGAAGGTGGATTTGAATTTACTGCAGGAAGTTGGATTTGGGGTTAGTGCGGGTATGTGGATTCGGGGATAGTGCGGGAAGGTGGATTTGGGGTTAGTGTATGAATGTCGATTTGGGTTTACTGCGGGAAAGTGGATTTGGGATTCGTTTGGGAAGATGGATTTGGGTTATGGCAGGAAGGTGGATTTGGGGTTAGTGTGTGATAGTGGAATGGGGGATAGTGCAGGAAGGTTGATTTGGGGATAATGCAGAAGGTGGATTGGCGTAAGAGCATGAAGGTGCATTTGGGGTTAGTGCAGCAAGGTGGATGTGGGGTTAGTGCGGGAAGGTGGATTTGGGGACATTGCGGGAAGGTGGATTTGGGGGTAATTCGGGAAGGAGTATTTTGAGTTATTGCGGGAAGGTGGATTTGGGGTTAGTGCGGGAAGGTGGATTTGGGGTTAGTGCCGGAAGTTGGATGTGGGTATAGAGGGGGCAGGTGGATTTGGCGTTAGAGGAGGAAGGTTGATTTGGGTTTAGTTTGGGAAGGTGGATTTGGGGTTACTGCGGGAAGGTGGATTTGGGGATAGTGCGGGAAGGTGCATTTGGGGTATTTGCGGAAAGCTGGATTTGGGGTTATTGCGGGAAGGTGGATTTGTGGTTAGTGCGAGACGTTTGATTTGGGTTTAGTGCGGGAAGTTTGATTTGTGGTTAGTGGGGGAAGATGGATTGGAGGTTAGTGCCTGACGGAGGATTGGGGATAAGTGCGGGAAGATGGATTTGGGGTTATCACGGGAAGATGGATTTGGTGTTAGTGCTGGAAGGTGGATTTGGTTTTAGTGCAGGAATTTGGATTTGGGGTTTGTGCGGGAATGTGGATTTGGTAAGAGTGCAGTAAGGTGGATTTGGGGTTAATGCGGGAAGGTTGCTTTGGGGTTAGTGCGGGAAGATGGATTTAGGGTTAGCACGGGAAGATGGATTTGGGGTTAGTGCGGGAAGGTTGAGTTGGGGTTTGTGCGGGAAGGTGCATTTGGGGTTATGGCGTGAAGGTGGATTTGGGGTTACTGTGGGAAGGTGGATTTGGGATTATTGCGGCAAGGTGGATTTGTGGTTAGTGCGGGAAGATTGATTTGGAGTTAGTGCGGGATGTTTGATTTGGGGTTAGAGCGGGAAGGTGGATTTGGAGTTAGTGCTGGAAGGTGGATTTGTGTTTAGTACGGGAAGTTGGATTTGGGGTTAGTGCGTGTTTGTGGTTTTGGGTATAGTGCGGGAAGGTGGATATGGGGTTAATGCAGGAAGGTGGATTTGGGGTTAGTGCCAGAAAATGGATTCAGCTTAAGTGCAGGTAGATGGATTTGGGGTTAGCGCGGGAAGGTGGATTTGGGGTTCGCGCTGGCAGGCGGATTTGTGTTTATTGCGGAAAGGTGGATTTGGTGTTAGTGCTGAAATGTGGATTGGGTTTAGTGCAGGAAGTTGGATTTGGGGTTAGTGCGGGTATGTGGATTCAGTGATAGTGCGGGAAATTGGATTTGGGTTTAGTGCAGGAAGTTGGATTTGGGGTTAGTGCGGGTATGTGGATTCGGGGATAGTGCGGGAAGATGGATTTGGGGTTAGTGTGGGATAGTGATTTGGAGAAAGTGTGGGAAGTTTGATTTGGGGATAGTGCGGATGGTGGATTGGCATAAGAGCATGAAAGTAGATGTGGGGTTAGTGCGGGAACCTGGCTTTGGGGATAGTGCAGGAAGGTGCATTTGGTGTTAGTGCGGGAAAGTGCATTTGGGGTTAGTGCTGGAAGGTGCATTTGGGTTTAGTGCGGGAAGGTTGATTTGGGATTAGTGCTGGAAGGTGGAATTGGGGTTAGTGGGGGAAGCTGGATTGGGGGTTAGTGCTGGAACGTGGATTGGGGGTTAGTGCGGGAAGATGGATTTGTGGTTCATGCTGGAAGGTGGATTTGAGGTTATTGCGGGAAGGTGGATTTGATGTTAGTGCTGGAAGTGGATTTGGTTTTAGTGCAGGAAGTTGGTTTGGGGGTTAGTGCGGGCATGTGGATTTGGGAACAGTGCGGGAAGATGGATTTGGGGTTAGTGTGGGAAGGGGGATTTGTGGAAAGTCTGGTATGGTGGATTTTGGGAAAGTGCGAGAAGGTGGATTTGAGGTTAGTGCAGGAATGTTGATTTGGGAATAGTGCGGGAATGTGGATTTGGGGTTAATGCGGGAAGGTTGATTTGGAGTTAGTGCGGGAAGATGGATTTGGGGTTAGTGCAGGAAGGTGGTTTGGGGTTAGTGCGGGAAGCTGGGCATTGGGATAGTGTGGGAAGTTGGATGTGGGTTAAGTGCCGGAATGTGGATTTGTCGTTAGTGCGGGAAGGTGGATTTGGGGATAATGTGGGAAGGTGGATTTGGGGTTAGTGCGGCAAGTTGGATTTGGTATTAGTGCTGGATGGTGTATTTGGTGTTAGTGTGGGAAGGTAGATTTGGGGATAGTGTGGGAAGGTGGAATTGGGGAGAGTGTGGGAAGGTGGATTTGGGGTTAGTGCGGGAAAGTGGATTTGGGGTTATGGCAGATAGGTGGATTGGGAGTTAGTGCGGGAAGGTTGATTTCTGGTTCGTGTGGGAAGGTGTATTTGGTTTTAGTGCGGGAAGATGAATTTGGGGTTAGTGCGGGAAGTTGGATTTTGGGTAAGTGCGGGAAAGTGGATTTGTGGTTAATGCAGGAAAGTGGATTTAGGGACAGTGTGGAATGGTGGATTTGGTGTTACTGCGGGAATGTGGATTTGGAGTTAGCACGGGATGGTAGATTTGGGGTTAGTGCGGGAAGGTGGATTTGGTGTTAGTGCGGGCAGGTGGATTTGGGGATAGTGCGGGAAGGTGGATTTGTGGATAGTGAAGGACGGTGGATTTGGGGATAGTGCGGGAAGGTAAATTTGGGGTTAGTGCGGGAAGGTCGAATTGGGGTTAGTGCGGGAAGGTGGATTTGTGGTTAGTGCAGGGAGGTTGATTCGGGTTTATGGAGGGAAAGTAGATTTGGAGTTAGTTGAGGAAGGTGGATTTGGGGACAGTGCGGGAAGGTGGATTTGGGTTTTGTGCAGGAAGGTGGATTTGGGGTTAGCACTGGAAAGTTGATTTGTGGTAATGGCATGAATGTTAATTTGGGGATAGTTTGGGTAGGTGGATTTGGGGTTAGTGCGGGATTGAGGATTTGGGGTCAGAGCGGGAAGGTGGATTTAGGGATAGCATGGGAAGCTGGATTTGGGCTCAGTGCGGGAAGGTGGATTTGGTGTTTGTGCGGGAAGGTGGATTTGGGGATAGTGCGGGAAGGTGGATTTGGGGTTAGTTTGGGAAGGAGGATTTGGAGTTATTGCGGGAAGGTGGATTTGGGGCTAGTGCGGGAAGGTGGATTTGGGATTCATGCCAGAAGTTGGATTTGGTTATAGTGGGGGAAGGTGGATTTAGCGTCAGAGCAGGAAGATTGATTTGGGTTTAATTTGGGAAGGTGGATTTGGGGTTACTGCGGGAAGTTGGATTTGGGGATAGTGCGGGAAGGTGCATTTGGGGTTAGTGCGGTAAGCTGGATTTGGGGTTATTGCGGGAAGGTGGATTTGTGGTTAGTGCGAGGAGTTTGATTTGGGTTTAGTGCGGGAAGTTTGATTTGGGGTTTGTGGGGGAAGCTGGATTGGAGGTTAGAGCTTGAAGGTGGATTGGGGATTAGTGCGGGAAGATGGATTTGGGGTTATTGCGGGAAGGTGGATTTGGTGTTAGTGCTGGAATGTGGATTTGGTTTTCGTGCAGGAAGTTGGATTTGGCGTTCGTGCGGGAATGTGGATTTGGGAACAGTGCAGGAAGGTGGATTTGGGGTAAATGCGGGAAGGTTGCTTTGTGGTTAGTGCGGGAAGATGGATTTAGGGTTAGCACGGGAAGATGGTTTTGGGGTTAGTGCAGGAAGGTTGAGTTGGGGTTTGAGTGGGAAGGTGCATTTGGGGTTATGGCGTAAAGGTCGATTTGGGGTTACTGTGGGAAGGTGGATTTGGGATTATTGCGGCAAGGTGGATTTGTGGTTAGTGCGGGAAGTTTGATTTGGGGTTAGTGCGGGAAGGTGGATTTGTGTTTAGTGCGGGAATTTGGATTTGGGGTTAGTGCGTGTTTGTGGATTCGGGGATAGTGCGGGAAGGTTGATATGGGGTTAATGCAGGAATGTGGATTTGGGGTTAGTGCCAGAAGATGGATTCAGGTTTAGTGCGGGTAGATGTATTTGGGGTTAGCGTGGGAAGGTGGATTTGGGGTTAACGCTGGCAGGTGGATTTGGGTTTATTGCGGAAAGGTGGATTTGGTGTTAGTTTTGGAATGTGGATTTGGGTTTAGTGCAGGAAGTTGGATTTGGTGTTCGTGCGGGTATGTGGATTGGGGGATAGTGCGGGAAATTGGATTTGGTTTTAGTGCGGGAAGATGGATTTGGGTTATGGCAGGAAGGTGGATTTGGGGCTAGTGTGGGATAGTGATTTGGGGATAGTGTGGGAAGTTTGATTTGGTGACAGTGCAGATGGTGGATTGGCATAAGAGCATGAAGATAGATGTGGGGTTGGTGCGGGAATGTGGATTTGGGGATAGCGCGGGAAGTTGGATTTGGGGTTAGTGCGGGATGGTGGATTTGGAGTTAGTGCTGGAAGGTGGATTTGGGGTTGTGTGCGAAGGTGGATTTGGGGTTAGTGCCGGAAGTTGGATTTGGGGATAATGTGGGAAGGTGGATTTGGGGTTAGAGCAGGAAGGTTGATTTGGGGTTAGTTTGGGAAGGTGGATTTGGGGTTACTGCGGGAAGGTGGATTTGGGTTTAGTGCTTGAAGGTTGATTTCGGGTTAGTGCTGGAAGGTTGATTTGGGGTTAGTGGGGGAAGCTGGATTGGGGGTTAGTGCTGGAACGTGGATTGGGGGTTAGTGCGGGAAGATGGATTTATGGTTCGTGCTGGAAGGTGGATTTGAGGTTATTGCGGGAAGGTGGATTTGGTGTTAATGCTGGAAGTGGATTTGGTTTTAGTGCAGGAAGTTGGTTTGGGGGTTAGTGCGGGCATGTGGATTTGGGAAAAGTGCGGGAAGATGGATTTGGGGTTAGTGTGGGAAGGTAGATTTGTGGAAAGTGCGGTATGGTTGATTTAGGGATAGTGCGAGAAGGTGGATTTGGTGTTAGTGCAGGAATGTTGATTTGGGAATAGTGCGGGAATGTGGATTTGGGGTTAATGCGGGAAGGTGGATTTGGGGTTTGTGCGGGAAGATGGATTTGGGGTTAGTGCAGGAAGGTGGTTTGGGGCTAGTGCGGCAAGTTGGATTTGGTATTAGTGCTGGATGGTGAATTTGGTGTTAGAGCGGGAAGGTAGATTTGGGGATAGTGCGGGAAGGTGGATTGGGAGTTATTGTGGGAAGGTGGATTTCTGGTTAATGTGGGAAGGTGGATTTCTGGTTTGTGCGGGAAGGTGGATTGGGAGTAAGTGTGGGAAGGTGGATTTCTGGTTAGTGTGGGAAAGTTGATTTGGGTTTAGTGCGGGAAGGCTGGTTTGTGGATAGTGCGGTAAGGTGGATTTGGCGTTAGTGCGGGATGGTGGAATTGGGGTTAGTGCGGTAAGGTGGATTTGGGGTTAGTGTGGGAAGGTGGATTTGGGGATAGTGCTGGAAGCTCGATTTGGGGTAAGTGCGAGAATGTGGATTTGGAGTTATTGCTGGAAGGTGGATTTGGGGTGAGCGCAGGAAGGTGGATTTGTGTTTAGTGCTGGGATGTGGATTTGTGTTTAGTGCTGGAAGGTGGATTTGGGGTTAGTGCGAGAATGTGGATTTGGGGCTATGGCGTTAAAGTTGATTTGGGGTTACTGTGGGAAGGTGGATTCGGGATTATTGTGGCAAGGTGGATTTGAGGTTAGTGCGGGAAGTTTGATTTGGGGTAAGTGCGGAAAGTTGATTTGGGGTTCGTGCAGGAAGGTGGACTTGGGGTTAGTGCTGGAAGGTGGATTTGGGTTAAGTGCGGGAAGGTGGATTTGTGGTTAGTGCAGGAAGGCGGATTTGGGGTTCGCGCTGTAAGGTGGATTTGGGGTTATTGCGGGAAGGTGGATTTGGTGTTAGTGCTAGAAGGTGGCTATGGGGTTAATGCGGGAAGATGGATTTGGGTTTCGTGCCAGAAGATGGATTCAGGTTTATTGCAGGTAGGTAGATTTGGGGTTCGCGCCGGAAGGTGGATTTGGGGTTATTGCGGGAAGGTGGATTTGAATTTAGTGCAGGAAGATGGATTTGGGGTTAGTGCGGGTATGTGGATTCGGGGATACTGCGGGAAGCTGGATTTGGGGTTAGTGTATGAATGTCGATTTGGGTTTAATGCGGGAAAGTGGATTTGGGATTCTTGTGGGAAGATGGATTTGGGTTATGGCAGGAAGGTGGATTTGGAGTTAGTGTGGGATAGTGGAATTGGGGATCTTGCAGGAAGGTTGATTTGGGGATAATGCAGAAGGTGGATTGGCGTAAGAGCATGAAGGTGCATTTGGGGTTAGTGCAGGAAGGTGGATGTGGGGTTAGTGCGGGAAGGTGGATTTGGGGTTAGTGCGGGAAGGTGGATTTGGGGTTAGTTCGGGAAGGAGTATTTGGAGTTATTGCGGGAAGGTGGATTTGGGGTTAGTGCCTGAAGGTGAATTTGGGGTTAGTGCCAGAAGTTGGATTTGGGTATAGAGGGGGAAGGTGGATTTGGCGTTCGAGGAGGTAGGTTGATTTGGGTTTAGTTTGGGAAGGTGGATTTGGGGTTACTGCGGGAAGGTGGATTTGGAGATAGTGCAGGAAGGTGCATTTGGGGTTAGTGCGGTAAGCTGGATTTGGGGTTATTGTGGGAAGGTGGATTTGTGGTTAGTGCGAGATGTTTGATTTTGGTTTAGTGCGGGAAGTTTGATTTGGGGTTAGTGGGGGAAGCTGGATTGGGGGTTAGTGCTTGACGGTGGATTGGGAATTAATGTGGGAAGATGGATTTGGGGTTATTGCGGGAAGGAGGATTTGGTGTTAGTGCTGGAATGTGGATTTGGTTTTAGTGCAGGAAGTTGGATTTGGGGTTAGTGCGGGCATGTGGATTTGGTAAGAGTGCAGTAAGGTGGATTTGGGGTTAATGCAGGAAGGTTGCTTTGGGGTTAGTTTGGGAAGATGGAATTAGGGTTAGCGCGGGAAGATGGATTTGGGGTTAGTGCGGGAAGGTTGAGTTGTGGTTTGTGCGGGAAGGTGCATTTGGGGTTATGGCGTGAAGGTGGATTTGGGGTTAATATGGGAAGGTGGATTTGGGATTATTGCGGAAAGGTGGATTTGTGGTTAGTGCGGGAAGTTTGATTTGGAGTTAGTGCGGGATGTTTGATTTGGGGTTAGTGCGGGAAGGTGGATTTGGGGTTAGTGCGGGAAGGTGGATTTGGGGTTAGTGCTGGAAGGTGGATTTGTGTTTAGTACGGGAAGTTGGATTTGGGGTTAGTACGTGTTTGTGGATTTGGGGATAGTGCGGGAAGGTGGATATGGGGTTAATGCAGGAAGGTGGATTTGAGGTTAGTGCCATAAAATGGATTCAGGTTAAGTGCGGATAGATGGATTTGTGGTTAGCGTGGGAAGGTGGATTTGGGGTTCGCGCTGGCAGGTGGATTTGGGTTTATTGCGCAAAGGTGGATTTGGTGTTAGTGCTGAAATGTGGATTGGGTTTAGTGCAGGAAGTTGGATTTGGGGTTAGTGCAGGTATGTGGATTCGGTGATAATGCGGGAAATTGGATTTGGTTTTAGTGCGGGAAGATGGATTTGTGTTATGGCAGGAAGGTGGATTTGGGGTTAGTGTGGTATAGTGATTTGGAGAAAGTGAGGGAAGGTTGATTTGGGGATAGTGCGGATGGTGGATTGGCATAAGAGCATGAAGGTAGATGTGGGGTTAATGCGGGAACCTGGCTTTGGGGATAGTGCAGGAAGGTGCGTTTGGGGTTGTGCGGGAAAGTGCATTTGTGATTAGTGCTGGAAGGTGGATTTGGGGTTAGTGCGGTAAGGTGGATTTGGGGTTAGTGTGGGAAGGTGGATTTGGGGATCGTGCTGGAAGCTCGATTTGGGGTTAGTGCGAGAATGTGGATTTGGAGTTATTGCTGGAAGGTGGATTTGGGGTGAGCGCAGGAAGGTGGATTTGTGTATAGTGCTGGGATGTGGATTTGTGTTTAGTGCTGGAAGGTGGATTTGGGGTTAGTGCGAGAATGTGGATTTGGGGCTATGGCGTTAAAGTTGATTTGGGGTTACTGTGGGAAGGTGGATTCGTGATTATTGCGGCAAGGTGGATTTGAGGTTCGTGCGGGAAGTTTGATTTGGGGTTAGTGCGGAAAGTTGATTTGGGGTTAGTGCAGGAAGGTGTACTTGGGGTTAGTGCTGGAAGGTGGATTTGGGTTAAGTGCGGGAAGGTGGATTTGTGGTTAGTGCAGGAAGATGGATTTGGGGTTCCTGCTGGAAGGTGGATTTGGGGTTATTGCTGGAAGGTGGATTTGGTGTTAGTGCTGGAAGGTGGCTATGGGGTTAATGCGGGAAGATGGATTTGGGTTTAGTGCCAGAAGATGGATTCAGGTTTATTGCAGGTAGGTAGATTTGGGGTTCGCGCCGGAAGGTGGATTTGGGGTTATTGCGGGAAGGTGGATTTGAATTTAGTGCAGGAAGTTGGATTTGGGGTTTGTGCGGGTATGTGGATTCGGGGATAGTGCGGGAAGGTAGATTTGGGGTTAGTGTATGAATGTCGATTTGGGTTTAATGCGGGAAAGTGGATTTGGGATTCGTGTGGGAAGATGGATTTGGGTTATGCCAGGAAGGTGGATTTGGGGTTAGTGTGGGATAGTGGAATTGGGGATAGTGCAGGAAGGTTGATTTGGGGATAATGCAGAAGGTGGATTGGCGTAAGAGCATGAAGGTGCATTTGGGGTTAGTGCAGCAAGGTGGATGTGGGGTTAGTGCGGGAAGGTGGATTTGGGGATAGTGCGGGAAGGTGGATTTGGGGTTCGTTCGGGAAGGAGTATTTGGAGTTATTGCGGGAAGGTGGATTTGGGGTTAGTGCCTGAAGGTGAATTTGGGGTTAGTGCCAGAAGTTGGATTTGGGTATAGAGGGGGAAGGTGGATTTGGCGTTCGAGGAGGCAGGTTGATTTGGGTTTAGTTTGGGAAGGTGGATTTGGGGTTACTGCGGGAAGGTGGATTTGGGGATAGTGCGGGAAGGTGCATTTGGGGTTAGTGCGGTAAGCTGGATTTGGGGTTATTGTGGGAAGGTGGATTTGTGGTTAGTGCGAGATGTTTGATTTTGGTTTAGTGCGGGAAGTTTGATTTGGGGTTAGTGGGGGAAGCTGGATTGGGGGTTTGTGCTTGACGGTGGATTGGGAATTCGTGCAGGAAGATGGATTTGGGGTTAGTGCGGGAAGGTGGATTTGGGGTTATTGCGGGAAGGTGGATTTGGTGTTTGTGCTGGAATGAGGATTTGGTTTTAGTGCAGGAAGTTGGATTTGGGGTTACTGCGGGAATGTGGATTTGGTAAGAGTGCAGGAAGTTGGATTTGGGGTTAATGCAGGAAGGTTGCTTTGGGGTTAGTGCGGGAAGATGGAATTAGGGTTAGCGCGGGAAGATGGATTTGTGGTTAGTGCGGGAAGGTTGAGTTGTGGTTTGTGCGGGAAGGTGCATTTGGGGTTATGTCGTGAAGGTGGATTTGGGGTTACTGTGGGAAGGTGGATTTGGGATTATTGCGGCAAGGTGGATTTGTGGTTAGTGCGGGAAGTTTGATTTGGAGTTAGTGCGGGATGTTTGATTTGGGGTTAGTGCAGGAAGGTGGATTTGGGGTTAGTGCTGGAAGGTGGATTTGTGTTTAGTACGGGAAGTTGGATTTGGTGTTAGTACGTGTTTGTGGATTTGGGGATAGTGCGGGAAGGTGGATATGGGGTTAATGCAGGAAGGTGGATTTGGGGTTAGTGCCAGAAAATGGATTCAGGTTAAGTGCGGGTAGATGGATTTGCGGTTAGGGTGGGAAGGTGGATTTGGGGTTCGCGCTGGCAGGTGGATTTGGGTTTATTGCGGAAAGGTGGATTTGGTGTTAGTGCTGAAATGTGGATTTGGTTTAGTGCAGGAAGTTGGATTTGTGGTTAGTGCAGGTATGTGGATTCGGTGATAGTGCGGGAGATTGGATTTGGTTTTAGTGCGGGAAGATGGATTTGGGTTATGGCAGGAAGGTGGATTTGGGGTTAGTGTGGTATAGTGATTTGGAGAAAGTGAGGGAAGGTTGATTTGGGGATAGTGCGGATGGTGGATTGGCATAAGAGCATGAAGGTAGATGTGGGGTTAGTGCGGGAACCTGGCTTTGGGGATAGTGCAGGAAGGTGCGTTTGGGGTTAGTGCGGGAAAGTGCATTTGGGGTTAGTGCTGGAAGGTGGATTTGGGTTTCGTGCGGGAAGGTTGATTTGCGATTAGCGCTGGAAGGTGGATTTGGGGTTAGTGGGGGAAGCTGGATTGGGGTTTAGTGCTGGAACGTGGATTGGGGGTTAGTGCGGGAAGATGGATTTGTGGTTCATGCTGGAAGGTGGATTTGGGCTTAGTGTGGGAGGTGGATTTGGGGTTAGTGCGCGAAGTTGGATTTGGGGTTAGTGCCGGAAGGTGGATTTGGTGTTAGTGCTGGAAGGTGGATTTGGGGATAGTGCTGGAAGCTCGATTTGGTGTTAGTGCGAGAAGGTGGATTTGGAGTTATTGCTGGAAGGTGGATTTGGGGTGAGCGCAGGAAGGTGGATTTGTGTTTAGTGCTGGGATATAGATTTGTGTTTAGTGCTGGAAGGTGGATTTGGGGTTAGTGCGAGAAGGTGGATTTGGGGTTATGGCGTTAAAGTGGATTTGGGGTTACTGTGGGAAGGTGGATTCGGGATTTTTGTGGCAAGGTGGATTTGTTGTTAGAGCGGGAAGTTTGATTTGGGGTTAATGCGGGAAGGTTGTTTTGGGTTTGTGCGGGAAGGTGGACTTGTGGTTAGTGCTGGAAGGTGGATTTGGGTTTCGTGTGGGAAGGTGGATTTGTGGTTAGTGCAGGAAGGTGGATTTGGGGTTCGTGCTGGAAGGTGGATTTGGGGTTATTGTGGGAAGGTGGATTTGGTGTTAGTGCTGGAAGGTGGATATGGGCTTAATGCGGGATGATGGATTGGGGTTAGTGCCAGAAGATGGATTCAGGTTTAGTGCAGGAATGTAGATTTGGGGATCGCGCTGGAAGGTGGAATTGGGGTTATTGCGGGAAGGTGGATTTGGTGTTAGTGCTGGAATGTGGATTTGGATTTAGTGCAGGAAGATGGATTTGGGGTTAGTGCGGGTATGTGGATTCGGGGATAGTGCGGGAAGGTGGATTTGGGGTTAGTGTAAGAATGTGGATTTGGGTTTACTGCAGGAAAATTGATTTGTGATTTGTGTGGAAAGATGGATTTGGGTTATGGCAGGAAGGTGGATTTGAGGTTAGTTTGCGATAGTGGATTTGGGGATCGTGCGGGAATGATGATTTGGGGATAATGCAGAAGGTGGATTGGCGTAAGAGCATGAAGGTGCTTTGGGGTTAGTGCAGCAAGGTTGGTGTGGGGTTAGAGCGGGAAGGTGGATTTGGGGACAGTGCGGGAAGGTGGATTTGGGTTTCGTTCGGGAAGGAGGATTTGGAGTTATTGCGGGAAGGTGAATTTGGGGTTAGTGCTGGAAGGTGGATTTGTGGTTAGTGCCGGAAGTTGGATTTGGGGATAGTGCGGGAAGGTGGTTTTGGCGTTAGAGCAGAAAGTTTGATTTGGGTTTAGTTTGGGAAGGTGGATTTGGGGTTACTGCGGGAAGGTGGATTTGGGGATAGTGCGGGAAGGTGCATTTCGTGTTACTGCTGTAAGCTGGATTTGGGGTTATTGCGGGAAGGTGGATTTGTGGTTAGTGCGAGAAGTTTGATTTGGGTTTAGTGCGGGAAGTTTGATTTGGGTTTAGTGGGGGAAGCTGGATTGGTGGTTAGTGCTTGAAGCTGGATTGGGGATTAGTGCGGGAAAATGGATTTGGGGTA
The DNA here is from genome assembly GCF_052327205.1 of Somniosus microcephalus. Lineage (NCBI taxonomy): Eukaryota > Metazoa > Chordata > Chondrichthyes > Squaliformes > Somniosidae > Somniosus > Somniosus microcephalus. The sequence goes on along the minus strand of NW_028225183.1, from coordinate 3,095,036 downwards.
ATTGTGGGAAGGTGGATTTGGTGTTAGTGCAGGAAGTTGGATTTGGGGTTAGTGCAGGAATGTGGATTTGGGAACAGTGCAGGAATGTGGATTTGGGGTTAATGCGGGAAGGTTGCTTTGGGGTTAGTGTGGGAAGATGGATTTAGGATTAGCACGGGAAGATGGATTTGTGGTTATTGCGGGAAGGTTGAGTTGGGGTTTGTGCGGGAAGGTGCATTTGGGGTTGTGGCATGAAGGTGGATTTGGGGTTACTGTGGGAAGGTGGATTTGGGATTATTGCAGCAAGGTGGATTTGTGGTTAGTGCGTGAAGTTGGATTTGGCGTTAGTGCGTGTTTGTGGATTCGGGGATAGTGCGGGAAGTTGGATATGGGGTTAATGCAGGAAGGTGGATTTGGGGTTAGTGCCAGAAGGTGGATTCAGGTTTAGTGCGGGTAGATGGATTTGGGGTTAGCGCGGGAAGGTGGATTTGGGGTTCGCACTGGAAGGTGGATTTGGGTTTATTGCGGAAAGGTGGATTTGGTGTTAGTGCTGGAAGGTGGATTTGGGTTTAGTGCAGGAAGTTGGATTTGGGGTTAGTGCGGGTATGTGGATTCGGGGATCGTGCGGGAAATTGGATTTGGTTTTAATGCGGGAAGATGGATTTGGGGTTAGTGTGGGATAGTGATTTGGGGATAGTGTGGGAAGGTTGATTTGGGGATAGTGCGGATGGTGGATTGGCATAAGAGCATGAAGGTAGATGTGGGGTTAGTGCGGGAACATGGATTTGGGGTTAGTGCGGGAAGGTGGATTTGGAGTTCGTGCAGGAAGATGGATTTAGGGTTAGAGCAGGAAGTTGGATTTGGGGTAAGTGTGGGAAGATCGATTTGGGCATAGTTCGGAAAGTTGGATTTGGTGTTAGTGTGGGAAGGTGGGTTTGGGGTTACTGCGGGAAGGTGGTTTTGGGTATCGTGCGGGAATGAGCATTTTGGGTTAGTGCGGGAATGTGGATTTGGGGTTATTGGGGGAAGGTGGATTTGGGGTTAGTTCGAGAAGTTTGATTTGGTTTTAATGCGGGAAAATTGATTTGTGGTTAGTGCTGGAAGGTGGATTTGGGGTTACTGTGGGAAGGTGGATTGTGGGTTAGTGCTGGAAGGTGAATTTGGGGTTAGTGCGGGAAGATGGATTTGGGTTTCCTGCTGGAAGGTGGATTTGGCGTTATTGCGGAAAGGTGGATTTGGAGTTAGTGCTGGAAGGTGGATTTGGTTTTAGTGCAGGAAGTTGGATTTGGGTTTAGTGCCGGAAGGTGGATTTGGGGTTAATGCGGGAAGGTGGATTCGGGGTAAGTGCGGGAAGATGGATTTATGGTTAGCACGGGAAGGTAGATTTGGGGTTAGTGTGGGAATGTGGATTTGGGGTTAGTGCGGGAAGGTGGAATTGGCGTTAGTGCGGGCAGGAGGATTTGAGAATAGTGCAGGAATGTTGATTTGTGGGTAGTGCGGGAAGGTGGATTTGGGGTTAGTGTGGGAAGGTTGATTTTGGTTTAGAGCGGGAAGATGGATTTAGGGTTAGTGTGGGAAGATGGATTTGGGGTTAGTGCGGGAAGTTGGATTTGTGGATAGTGTGGTATGGTGGATTTTGGGATAGTGCGAGAAGGTGGATTTGGGGTTAGTGCAGGAATGTTGATTTGGGAATAGTGCGGGAAGGTGGATTTAAGGTTAGTGAAGGAAGATGGATTTGTGGTTAGTGCGGGAAGGTGGATTTGTGGATAGTGCAGTATGGTGGATTTTGGGATAGTGCGAGAAGGTGGATTTGGGGTTAGTGCGGGAATGTGGATTGGGGTTTAGGGCAGGAATGTGGATTTTGTTTTAGTGCGGGAAGATGGATTTGGGTTATGGCAGGAAGGTGGATTTGGGGTTAGTGTGGGATAGTGGATTTGGGGATAGTGCAGGAAGGTTGATTTGGGGAGAGTGTGGGAATTGGATTTGGGGATAGTGCAGATGGTGGATTGGTGTAAGTGCATGAAGGTGGATTTGGGGTTAGTGTGGGAAGGTGGATTTGGTGTTTCTGCGGGAAGGTGGATTTGGGGATAGTGCGGGAGGTGCATTTGGGGTTAATGCACGAAGGTGAATTTGTGGTTATTGCGGGAAGGTGGATTTGGGGTTAGTGCGAGAAGTTTGATTTGGATTTAGTGCGGATGGTTGATTTGGGGTTAGTGCTGGAAGGTGGTTTTGGGGTTAGTGCGGTGTTGTATCCGTGTGTTAATGGAGACACCGAATGCAGGAGTTGGTTTACAGGTGTTTATTGAACAAAGTCTGGAGGTGATCTTAAAGGTACAAGGCACCATACAGGCTTATATAGCCCGAGTGGCCACTACCGGCATTACAGTACACAGGTGCTATTAAAGGTACATACACCACAATTGCTCCCCTTTTAGACAACCAGTACATAACATTTTAGGTAATCATTAATTAACATGCTTACAAGAACAATAATCTACACATTTTCTGGAGTTAATCAATTATAAGTCAGTCTCTCTGGAGGCTTCCTGACTCGGCCTGGATAACGCCTCGGTGGTGTTGTAGTTTTCGGTGGTGTAGTAGGTTCTTTTGACAAGGTCGATTCGGCTTGAATGCCAGTGTCGGGTTCATCTGGTTCCAGTATCACCGGATCGGATGTAGATACTATGGATATCTCTGCTTCATCATTAGGTGTATAGAGTTCTGGTGTAGGTTGTCCCTTTTCGGATGACTCGATGATCTGGTCAGCATGGCACCTTATTATGCTTTCTCCAATGTCCACTGTATACATCAGCGGTCCTAGTCGTGTGCAAATAGTTCCAGGCTGCCATTTCTCGGTGCGGTAGTCCCGGGCCAAAACTTGTTGACCTATCTGGAAGGTTCTAGTTGGCCTTTCATTCATGCCTTGAAATTGCCGGTTCTCTACGTCCCTTCTGATGTTTGGCTTGATCAAATCCAGCCGGCATCTTAGGCTTCTATTGAAAAACATCATGGTGGGAGTTTGGTTTGTAACCACATGTGTTGCATTCCTGCATACAAACAAGAAGTTATGTAACTTATGTTGTAGGTTTATGTCTTCATTACCTATGTCATTTATGGCCTTCTTGAAGGTCCGGACAAACCTTTCAGCTAATCCATTGGTGGCAGGATGGTATGGGGTGGACGTGTAGTGCTTAACCCCATTGTTTTTTAAGAACTTCCTGAATTCTTCGGGCACATATTGCAGTCCATTATCAGAACAGATCTGTTCAGGCAGCCCATTCTTGGCAAATATGGTCCTTAATACTGTGATGGTTTTTTCCGTGGTGGTGGAGGACATCTTTATTACCTCCGGCCACTTGGAGTGTGCATCAACCACGATTAAGAACATTGAGTCCATAAATGAACCAGCAAAGTCGATGTGTACCCTTTTTCATGGAGATGAGGGCCACGCCCATGGATGTAGAGGGGCTTGTGGTGGGGCGTTTTGGCCCTTCTGGCATCCTAGACAGCTCTTGGTCATTTCTTCGATGTCTCCATCGATACCTGGCCACCACACAAATGCTCTAGCTAGGTTCTTCATTTTCACTCCGTCCAGATGCCCCTCGTGAAGCTCCTTTAGCACTTTATCCTGGAGATTGGGTGGAATCACCACTCTGGATCCACACATCAAGATTCCTCGGCACACTGACAGCTGCTCTCTTCTTTGCGAGAATGCTGGCAACAGTGGTTCGCCATGTGCTGGCCATCCCTTCACCGTTAAATCGTAGCCTCGTGAGGGAGTCGGGTCATTTCTCTTTTCCTTTTCAAAGGTAGAATTTGTTACTGGTAAACATTCCACTATGGTTGAGTGGAACATCTCCACTGGGTCCACTTTAGGTGCCTCTTCTACCGTTGGCAACGGTAGGCGAGATAAACCGTCAGCATTCCTAGGCTGTTTTGATCTTTTGTATTCTATGTCATATTGGTGTGCCCCTAGGAAAAGGGAATACCTCCGTAGCCTTTGCACTGTCATAATGGGAACGCCCTTTTTAGGGTTGAATATGGAGACGAGGGGTTGATGATCAGTCAACAAGGTAAATTTTTGTCCGTGTAGGTAATGGTTGAATTTCTTCACTCCCCATACCAGGCTGAGTGCTTCCCTGTCGATCTGGGCATAGTTACGCTCAGCTGAGTTTAATGAGCGTGAAGCAAAAGCTATCGGCCGCTCCGAGCCATCTGTGAATCTATGTGATAATACCGCTCCCACGCCATAAGGGGATGCATCGCATGCCAGTCTGATTGGCAGTGATGGGTTGTAATGAGCCAACACTTCCTTGGATGTGATCAAGCCTTTGCATTTATGGAAGGCACGTTTACAGTCGTCGCTCCATTTCCAAATTACTCCCGTTTGTAGCAGTGCGTTAAGAGGGTGCAGAACAGTTGACAAGTTCGGTAAAAATTTATGATTGTAATTTATCAATCCCAGGAACGAACTTAATTGTGACACATTTTCAGGTGCTGGGGCTTTTATGACCGCTTCAATTTTTTCAGGTGACTTATGCAACCCTTCTTCGTTAATTATATGGCCACAATTTGATATTTGTTTCTGGAAAAATTCGCACTTGGGGCGATTTGCTCGTCGGCCCCATTCTCTCAGCCTAGTGAGCACCTGCTCCAAATTGGCAAGGTGCTCGTTGTCGATTTCTCCTGTTACAAGGATGTCGTCTAGGTTGCATTGACTCCTCGGAATCCCTTGCAGGACTTGCTCCATAGCTCTTTGCCAGATAACTTGAGCTGATACTACTCCGAAAACCAGTCGATTGTACTGGTACAGGCCTTTGTGTGTGTTTATCGTGAGATACTTTTTAGAGGCCTCCTCAACCTCCATCTGTAGATATGCCTGTGACAAGTCAGTTTTGGTGAAACGTTTCCCTCCGGATATTGAGGCGAAAATATCTTCTATCCTCGGAAGAGGATATTGTACCGTGTGGAGGACCGGGTTTACAGTCACCTTGAAGTCCCCACAGATGCGAATTTTTCTCTGTTCTTCAGATTTATCATTATTCAACGTATTCTTCATGACCCAGACGATGGGTGTTGCCCACTCGCTCCATTCTATCTTGGATAACACGCCTGCCTTTTCCAAATTCTCCAGCACTGCTTCGACTGCTGGACGAATTGTGTATGGCACCGGCCTTGCCTTAAAAAACTTGGAACTTGCCGCATCTTCCACTTTTATTGAGGCGGTGACGCCTTTCAAGGTTCCTAGATCCTGTTAAACACTTCTTTGGCGTTGGCCAAGATGTCTTTTAATCGTTTAGGTTTGACGTCATCATCATTTTCTTACTTACTGGTCACCGTCAGTGCCTGAATGGAGTGCCAGTCTCAACGTATCTTCCTGATCCATTCACGTCCCAACAGCGGTGGACCACCATCTTGCAAAACGTATAAATAAAACTTCTGTATTTCCTTGCCGCTGTATACAACAGGCACCCTTATTTTCTCTCTGGGGTATACTTTCTGCCCCGTATATGTCTTCAAGATAATGGATGTGTCTTTCAAATGTATATGCGGAAATAGCCGCTCATAATCCCGTCGACGTATGACGGTCAGAGCTGATCCTGTATCTTGCTCCATTTTAACTGGGACCCCGCTATCGTGAGGGTAACCCAAATGGTCTGGTAATCTTCTTTGGCAAGTACATTATGTAATTTGAGACAGCTTAGTCTCTTGTTTCCTGAGTTGCTATTACTCTTCTGGTCTTCGGAGCTACTGTCAGTCATCATTTGTACCTTTCTGTACAGTCCCTTATTGATTTTTTTTCTGTCAGTGAATTTTTTGTTTCCACATCGGCATACACGTGCAATGTGTCCCATCTTTCTGCATTGCCTGCATTCTTTGTCCTGGAACCAGCAGTACCTCTGGTCATGGGTGGAGCTGCCACATTCATAACATCTCTCGAAACACCGTGTAATTTCATGGGTGCCGAAGTCTTGTGGCTTTTGCTGTATCTCTGCAGCTCCTCTCGCTGCTGCTTTGTATGATACAGCCACACTGAAAGCCTTGTCCAGTATCAAACCTTTGTGAGAAAGTAGCCTTTTTTGTGTTCCTTCACTTAGGAGACAGCAGACGAATTTGTCTCGTAGCGAATCTTCCAGTCCTGCCCCGAATTGGCAGTGCTTTGACAGCTTCCTTAATTCGGTGAGGCAATCAGCGTTACTTTCATCCTTGTGCTGATTCCTCCTGAAGACTTTGAATCGTTCCGCTATCAGCAGCGGTATTGTGTATAAGTGCTCCTGTAGGGTATCAACAATCTCCTTTAAATTCTTGTCCATCAGTTTGGCTGGAGTGATTAAGTTTTGTAACAGCCCGTATGTCCTTGCGCCCATCAGATTTAGAAGTACCGATGCCTTTTTATCATCCTTTACTTCATTCGTTGTGCAATATACCTCCACTCTTTCCACATATGTGGTCCAATCCTATATATCACTATCGAAAGCAGTAATATTGCCAGTCTTAGGCATCCTGAAAATCAAAAATGGCACCTCCCGTGCTTTCATTTCTTCCCTGCCAAGAAAAAATGGCGCCTCCCGCACTTTCCCGCCGCTGCCGCTGTTGACAACGCTGTTCTCCGCGGTTTTTATTTACACATATATTTTTAATAGTTGGAGACTCGTTCCCGCCGCACTGTCTGGGACGTTTCCCTCCCTCTGCTTGGTCCCAACGCGGATCTGCTTTGCAGCGTCGGCCGTCACCCGAGTGCTCCACCCTCCATCTCTGTTTGCCTCTGCCTTCCGACTTACTGCTGGGCCCTGCTGCAGAGCCACCCGATCGAGCCCCAGCCCACCACCCAGGAAGGATTAGTGCAGTACCTGCCACCAGCCCGGCTAGCTGGTGAAACCACAGTTTGTTTGTTTTTTTTCATCGACCTTCGTCTGAGGAGGCGATCTTCTTGAGGTGCTGCCGAATTGCAGGAAACTCCGTTTCCAATTCGTCACCTCTGTTGTATCCATGTGTTAATGGAGATACGGAATGCAGGAGTTGGTTTACAGGTGTTTATTGAACAAAGTCTGGAGGTGAACTAAATGATACAAGACACTATACAGGCTTATATAGCCCGAGTGGCCACTACCGGCATTACAGTACACAGGGGCTCTTAAAGGTACATACACCACATGCGGGAAGATGGATTTGGGGTTCGTGCTGGAAGGTGGATTTGGGGTTATTGCGGGAAGGTGGATTTGGTGTAAGTGCTGGAAGGTGGATTTGGTTTCAGTGCTGGAAGTTGGATTTGGGGTTAGTGTGGTAATGTGGATTTGGGAATAGTGCGGAATGTTGGATTTGGGTTTCATGCAGGAAGGTGGATTTGGGGTTAGTGCGGGAAGATGGATTTAGGGTTAGTGCGTTATGATGGATTTTGGGATAGTGCGAGAAGGTGGATTTGGGATTAGAGCGGGAATGTGTATTTGGGTTTAGTGCGGGAAAGTTGATTTGGGTTTAGTGCAGGAAGATGGATTTGGTTAGTGTGTGATAGTGGATTTGAGGATAGTGCGGCAAGTTGGATTTGGGGTCAGAGCAGGAAGGTGGATTTGGGGTTAGTGCGGGAATGTGGATTTGTGGATAGTGCGGGAAGGTGGATTTGGGTTTAGTGCGGGAAGGTGGATTTGGGGTTAGTGCAGGGAGGTGGATTTGGAGTTAGTGCGGGAAGCTGGATTTGTGGTTACTGCGCGAAGGTTGATTTGGGGTTAGTGCGGGAAGGTGGATTTGTGGATAATGTGGGAAGGTGGATTTGGGGATATTGCAGGAAGGTGTATTTGAGGTTAGTGCGGGAAGGTGCATTTGGGTTTAGTGAAGGGAGTTGGATTTGGTGTTAGTGCATGAAGTTGGATTTTGGGTTAGTGCGGGAAGATGGATTTGGGGTTACTGCGTAAAGGTGGATTTGAGGTTCGTGCTGGATGGTGGATTTGATGTTAGTGCGGGAAGGTGGATTTGGGGATAGTGTGGGAAGGTGGATTTGGGGTTAGTGCGGGAAAGTGGATTTGTGGTTATGGCAGGAAGGTGGATTGGGAGTTAATGCGGGTAGGTGGATTTCTGGATAGTGTGGGAAGGTTTATTTGGGTTTAGTGCGGGAAGTTGGATTTGGGGTTAGTGCGGGAAAGGGGATTTGTGGTTAATGCAGGAAGGTGGATTTTGGGACAGTGCGGTATGGTGGATTAGATGTTACTGCGGGAATGTGGATTTGGGGTTAGCGCGGGACGGTAGAAATGGGGTTAGTGCGGGCAGGTGGATTTGTGGTTTGTGCTGGAAGGTGGATTTGGGGTTAGTGCGGGAAGGTGGATTTGGCGTTACTACGGGCAGGTGGAATTGGGGATAGTGCGGAAAGGTTGATTTGGGGATAGTGCGGGAAGGTGGATATGGGGTTTGTGCGGGAAGGTGGATTTGTGGTTAGTGCAGGGAGCTTAATTTGGGTTTATGGCGGGAAAGTGGATTTGGAGTTAGTGCAGGAAGGTGCATTTTGGGACAGTGCGGGAAGGTGGATTTGGGGTTTGTGTGGTATGGTGGATTTGGGGTTAGCACTGGAAGGTTGATTTGTGGTAATGGCAGGAAGGTTAATTTGGGGATAGTGTGGGTAGCTGGATTTGGGTTTAGTGTGGGATTGAGGATTTGGGCTCAGTGCGGGAATGTGGGTTTGGTGTTTGTGCGGGAATGTCGATTTGGGGTTAGTGCAGGAAGGTGGAATTGGGAATAGGGCTGGAAGGTGTTATTGGCGTTAGTGCGGGAAGGTGGATTTGGGCATATTTCGGGAAGGTTGATTTGTGGATAGTGCAGGAAGGTTGATTTGGGGTTAGTGCGGGAAGGTGGATTTGGGCATATTTCGGGAAGGTTGATTTGTGGATAGTGCGGGAAGGTTGATTTGGGGTTAGTGCGGGAAGGTGGATTTGTGGTTGGTGTGGGAAGATGGATTCGGGGTGGATTTGGGTTTATGGCGGGAAGGTGGATTTGGAGTTAGTGCAGGAAGGTGGATTTGGGGATAGTGCGGGAAGGTGGATTTGGGTTTAGCACTGGAATGTTGATTTGTGGTAATGGCAGGAAGGTGGATTTGGGGATAGTGCGGGAAGGTGGATTTGGGTTTAGCACTGGAATGTTGATTTGTGGTAATGGCAGGAAGGTGGATTTGGGGATAGTGCGGGAAGGTGGATTTGTGTTTAGCACTGGAATGTTGATTTGTGGTAATGGCAGGAAGGTGGATTTGGGGATAGTGCGGGAAGGTGGATTTGGGTTTAGCACTGGAATGTTGATTTGTGGTAATGGCAGGAAGGTGGATTTGGGGATAGTGCGGGAAGGGGGATTTGGGTTTAGCACTGGAATGTTGATTTGTGGTAATGGCAGGAAGGTGGATTTGGGGATAATGCGGGAAGGTGGATTTTGGTTTATCACTGGAATGTTGATTTGTGGTAATGGCAGGAAGGTGGATTTGGGGATAGTGCGGGAAGGTGGATTTGGCCTTATTGCGGGAAGGTGGATTTGGGGTTAGTGCGGGAAGGTGGATCTGGGAATAGTGCGGGAAGGTGGATTTGGAGAAAGTGTGGGAAGGTGAATTTGGGGATAGTGCGGGAATGTGGATTTGGGGAAAGTCGGAAAGTGGATTTGGATTTAGTGCGGGAATGTAGGTTTGGAGTTATTGCGGGAAGATGGATTTGGGGTTAGTGCGGGAAGGTGGATTTGGGGTTAGTGCGGGAAGGTGGATTTGGGGTTAGTGCGGGAAGCTGGATATGTGGTTACTGCGTGAAGGTTGATTTGGGGTTAGTGCGGGAAGGTGGATTTGGGGATAATGTGGGAAGGTGGATTTGGGGATATTGCAGGAAGGTGGATTTGGAGTTAGTGCGAGAACGTGCATTTGGGGTTATTGAAGGGAGGTGGATTTGGTTTTAGTGCATGAAGTTGGATTTTGGGTTAGTGCGGGAAGATGGATTTGGGGTGACTGCGTAAAGGTGGATTTGAGGTTAGTGCTGGATGGTAGATTTGATGTTAGTGCGGGAAGGTGGATTTGGGGATAGTGCGGGAAGGTGGATTTGGGGAGAGTGTGGGAAGGTGGATTTGGGGTTAGTGCGGGAAAGTGGATTTGTGGTTATGGCAGGAAGGTGGATTGGGAGTTAATGCGGGAAGGTGGATTTCTGGATAGTGTGGGAAGGTTTATTTGGGTTTAGTGCGGGAAGGTGGATTTGGGGTTAGTGCGGGAAGTTGGATTTGGGGTTAGTGCGGGAAAGTGGATTTGTGGTTAATGCAGGAAGGTGGATTTAGGGACAGTGCGGTATGGTGGATTTGATGTTACTGCGGGAATGTGGATTTGGGGTTAGCGCGGGACGGTAGAAATGGGGTTAGTGCGGGAAGGTGGATTTGTGGTTTGAGCTGGAAGGTGGATTTGGGGTTAGTGCGTGAAGGTGGATTTGGCGTTAGTGCGGGCAGGTGGATTTGGGGATAGTGCGGAAAGGTTGATTTGGGGAAACTGCGGGAAGGTGGATATGTGGTTTGTGCGGGAAGGTGGATTTGTGGTTAGTGCAGGGAGGTTGATTTGGGTTTATGGTGGGAAAGTGGATTTGGAGTTAATGCAGGAAGGTGGATTTGGGGACAGTGCGGGAAGGTGGATTTGGGGTTTGTGCGGGAAGGTGGATTTGGGGTTAGAACTGGAAGGTTGATTTGTGGTAATGGCAGGATTGTTAATTTGGGGATAGTGTGGGTAGGTGGATTTGGGGTTTGTGTGGGATTGAGGATTTGGGGTTTGCACTGGAAGGTTGATTTGTGGTAATGGCAGGATTGTTAATTTGGGGGTAGTGTGGGTAGGTGGATTTGGGGTTAGTGTGGGATTGAGGATTTGGGCTCAGTGCGGGAATGTGGGTTTCGTGTTTGTGCGGGAATGTCGATTTGGGGTTAGTGCGGGAAGGTGGAATTGGGATTAGGGCTGGAAGGTGGTATTGGCGTTAGTGCGGGAAGGTGGATTTGGGCATATTTCGGGAAGGCTGATTTGTGGATATTGCGGAAATGTTGATTTGGGGTTAGTGCGGGAAGGTGGATTTGTGGTTGGTGTGGGAAGATGGATTCGAAGTTAGTGCAGGTAGGTGGATTTGGGTTTATGGCGGGAAGGTGGATTTGGAGTTAATGCAGGAAGGTGGATTTGGGTTTAGCACTGGAAGGTTGATTTGTGGTAATGGCAGGAAGGTGGATTTGGGGATAGTGCGGGAAGGTGGATTTGGCGTTATTGCGGGAAGGTGGAATTGGGGTTAGTGCGGGAAGGTGGATTTGGGGTTAGTGCGGGAAAGTGGATTTGGGGTTAGTGCGGGATGTTGGATTTGGGGTTAGTGCGGGAAGGTGGATTTGGGGTTAGTGCGGGAAGGTGGATTTGGGGTTAGTGCGGGAAGTTGGATTTGGGGATAGTGCTGGAAGGTGGATTTGGGGTTAGTGCGAGAAGGTGGATTTGGAGTTATTGCTGGAAGTTGGATTTGGGGTTACGGCTTGAAGGTGGATTTGGGGTTACTGTGGGAAGGTGGGTTTGGGATTATTGCGGCAAGGTGTATTTGTGGTTAGTGTGGGAAGTTTGATTCGGGGTTATTGTGGGAAGGTTGATTTGGGGTTAGTGCAGGAAAGTGGATTTGTGTTTACTGCTGGGATGTGGATTTGGGTTTAGTGCTGGAAGGTGGATTTGTGGTTAGTGCGGGAAGTTGGATTTGGGGTTACGGGTTGAAGGTCGATTTGGGGTTACTGTGGGAAGGTGGGTTTGGGATTATTGCGGCAAGGTGTATTTGTGGTTAGTGTGGGAAGTTTGATTCGGGGTTATTGCGGGAAGGTTGATTTGGGGTTAGTGCAGGAAGGTGGATTTGGGTTTCGTGCTGGAAGTTGGATTTCGATTTAGTGTGGGAAGGTGGATTTATGGTTAGTGCGGGAAGGTGGATTTGGGGTTCATGTTGAAGGTGGATTTGATGTTATTGCGGGAAGTTGGATTTGGTGTTAGTGCTGGATGGTGGATTTGGGTTTAGTGCAGGACGTTGGATTTGGGGTTAGTGCAGGTATGTGGATTCGGGGATAGTGCGGGAAGGTGGATTTGGGGTTAGTGCCAGAAGATGGATTCAGGGTTAGTGCCAGAAGATGGATTCAGGGTTAGTGTGGGAAGATGGATTTGGGGTGAGTGCGGTATGGTGGATTTTGGGACAGTGCAAGACGGTGGATTCGAGGTTAGTGCGGGAATGTGGATTTGGGTTTTGTGCGGGAAAGTGGATTTGTGTGTGTGCGGGAAGAGGGATTTGGGTTATGGCAGGTAGGTGGATTTGGGGTTAGTGTGGGATAGTGGATTTGGGGATAGTGCGGGATGGTTGATTTTGGGATAGTGCGGGAAGGTTGATTTGGGGATAGTGCGGGAAGGTGGATTTTGGGATAGTGCGGGAAGGTGGATTTGGGTTATGGCAGGTAGGTGGATTTGGGGTTAGTGTGGGATAGTGGATTTGGGGTTAGTGCGGGAATGTGGATTTGGGGTTCGTGCAGGAAAGTGGATGAGGGGATTGTGCGGGAAGGTGCATTTGGGGATCGTGCAGTAAGGTGGATTTGGGGTTAGTGCGGGAAGGTGGATTTGGGGTTAATGCGGGAAGGTGGATTTGGGGTTACTGTGGGAAGGTGGATTCGGGGATAGTGCGGGAAGCTGGATTTGGGGTTAATGCGGGAAGGTGGATTTGGGGTTAGTGCCAGAGGATGGATTCAGGTTTAGTGTGGGATGATGGATTTGTGGTTAGTGTGGGAAGGTGGATTTGTGGATAGTGCGGTATGGTGGATTTTGGGATAGTGCGAGAAGGTGGATTTGGGGTTATTGCGGGAATGTGGATTGGGGTTTAGGGCAGGAATATGGATTTGAGTTCAGTGCGGGAAGATGGATTTGGGTTATGGCAGGAAGGTGGATTTGGGGTTAGTGTGGGACAGTGGATTTGGGGTTAGTGTGGGAAAGTTGATTTGGGGAGAGTGCGGGAAGGTGGATTTGGGTTTAGCACTGGAAGGTTGATTTGTGGTAATGGCAGGAAGGTGGATTTGGGGATAGTGCGGGAAGGTGGATTTGGCGTTATTGCGGGAAGGTGGATTTGGGGTTAGTGCGGGAAGGTTGATCTGGGAATAGTGCGGGAAGGTGGATTTGGGTTTAGCACTGGAAGGTTGATTTGTGGTAATGGCAGGAAGGTGGATTTGGGGTTAGTGCGGGAAGGTGGATCTGGGAATAGTGCGGGAAGGTAGATTTGGAGATAGTGTGGGAAGGTGAATTTGGGGATAGTGCAGGAATGTGGATTAGGGGATAGAGCGGGAAGTTGAATTTGGGTTAGTGCAGGAAGGTTGATTTGTGGATAGTGCGGTAAGGTGGATTTGGTGTTAGTGCGGGAAGGTGGATTTGGGGTTAGTGCGAGAAAGTGGATTTGGTGTTAGTGCGGGATGTTGGATTTGGGGTTAGTGCGGGAAGGTGGATTTGGGGTTAGTGCGGGAAGGTGGATATGGGGATAGTGCGGGAAGTTGGATTTGGGGATAGTGCTGGCAGGTGGATTTGGGGTTAGTGCGAGAAGGTGGATTTGGAGTCATTGCTGGAAGTTTGATTTGGGGTTAGTGCAGGAAAGTGGATTTGTGTGTACTGCTGGGATGGGGATTTGGGTTTAGTGCTGGAAGGTGGATTTGTGGTTAGTGCGGGAAGTTAGATTTGGGGTTACGGCGTGAAGGTGGATTTGGGGTTACTGTGGGAAGGTGGGTTTGAATTATTGCGGCAAGGTGGATTTGTGGTTAGTGCGGGAAGTTTGATTCGGGGTTAGTGCGGGAAGTTTGATTTGGGGTTAGTGCAGGAAGGTGGATTTGGGTTTAGTGCTGGAAGTTGGATTTGGATTAGTGTGGGATGGTTGATTTCTGGTTAGTGCGGGAAGGTGGATTTGGGGTTCGTGCTGGAAGCTGGATTTGGTGTTATTGCGGGAAGGTGGATTTGGTGTTAGTGCTGGAAGGTGGATTTGGGTTTAGTGCAGGACGTTGGATTTGGGGTTAGTGCCAGAAGATGGATTCAGGGTTAGTGTGGGAAGATGGATTTGGGGTGAGTGCGGTATGTTGGATTTTGGGATAGTGTGAGATGGTGGATTTGAGGTTAGTGCGGGAATGTGGATTTGTGTGTGCGGGAAGATGGATTTGGGTTACGGCAGGCAGTTGGATTGGGGTTAGTGTGGGATAGTGGATTTGGGGATAGTGCGGGAAGGTTGAATTGGGGAGAGTGCGGGAAGGTGGATTCTGGGATAGTGCGGGAAGGTGGATTTGCGTTATGGCAGTTAGGTGGATTTGGGTTTACTGTGGTATAGTGGATTTGGGGATAGTGCGGGAAGGTTGGTTTTGGGAGAGTGGGAGAAGGTGGATTTTGGAATGGTGCGGGAAGGTGGATTTGGGGTTAGTGCGGGAAGGCGGATTTGGGGATAGTACGGGAAGATGGATTTGGGGTTAGTGTGGGAAGGTGGATTTGGGGATAGTGCGGGAAGGTTGATTTGTGGATCGTGCAGTAAGATGGATTTGAGGTTAGTGCGGGAAGGTGGAATTGGGGTTAGTGCGGGAAAGTTGATTTGGGGTTAGTGTGGGAAAGTGGGTGAGGGATTGTGCGAGAAGGTGGATTTGGAGTTAATGCAGGAAGGTTAATTTGGGGTAAGTGCGGGAAGGTGGATTTGGGGTTATGGTGTGAAGGTGGATTGGGGTTACTGTGGGAAGGTGGATTTGGGATTATTGCGGTAAGGTGGATTTGTGGTTAGTGCGGGAATATTGATTTGGGATTAATGCGGGAAAGTTGATTTGGGGTTAGTGCAGGAAGGTGGATTTGGGGATAGTGCTGGAAGGTGGATTTGTGTTTAGTGTGGGAAGTTGGATTTGTGGTTAGTGCGGAAGGTGGATTTGGGTTTAGTGCAGGAAGTTGGATTTGGGGTTAGAGCGTGTATGTGGATTCGGGGATAGTGCGGGAAGGTGGATATGGGGTTAATGCAGGAATGTGGATTTGTGGTTAGTGCCAGAAAATGGATTCAGGTTTAGTGCGGGTAGATGGATTTGGGATAAGTGGGAAGGTGGATTTGGGGTTCGCGCTGGAAGGTGGATTTGGGGTTATTTCGGGAAGGTGGATTTGGGGTTAGTGTGGGAATGTGGATTAGGGTTTACTGCGGGAAAGTGAATTTGGTTTTAGTGTGGGAAGATGGATTTGGGTGATGGCAGAAATGTGGATTAGGGGTTAGTTTGGGATAGTGGATTTGGGGATAGTGCGGGAAGGTTGATTTGGGGATAGTGCGGATGGTGGATTGGCATAAGAGCATGAAGGTGGATTTGGTGTTAGTGCAGAAAGCTGGATGTGGGGTTAGTGCGGGTAGGTGGATTTGGGGGTAGTGTGGGAAGTTGGATTTGGGGTTAGTGCGGGAAGTTGGATTTGGAGTTAGTGTGGGAAGGTGGATTTGGGGTTAGTGCGGGAATGTGGATTTGGAGTTAGTGCGGGAAGGTGAATTTGGGGTTAGTGCGGGAAGGTGGATTTGGAGTTAGTGCGGGAAGGTGAATTTGGGGTTAGTGCGGGAAGGTGGATTTGGGTTAGTGCCGGAAGTTGGATTTGGGGATAGTGCGGGAAGGTGGATTTGGGGTAAGAGCCGGAAGGATGATTTGGGATTAGTTTGGGAAGGTGGATTTGGGGTTACTGCGGGAAGGTGGATATGGGGATAGTGCGGGAAGGTGCATTTGGGGATCGTGCTGGAAGTTGGATTTGGGGTTATTGCGGGAAGGTGGATTTGGTGATAGTGCTGGAAGTTGGATTTGATTTTGGTGCAGGAAGTTGGTTTTGGGGTTAGTGCGAGCATGTGTATTTGGGAACAGTGTGGGAAGGTGGATTTGAGGTTAATGCGGGAAGATTGATTTGTAGTTAGTGCGGTAAGATGGATTTCGGTTAGTGTGGGAAGATGGATTTGGGGTTCGTGTGGGAAGGTGGATTTGTGGATAGAGCGTTATGGTGGATTTTGGGATAGTGCGAGAAGGTGGATTTGGGGTTAGTGCGGGAATGTGGATTGGGGTTTAGTGCAGGAATGTGGATTTGAGTTTAGTGCGGGAAGATGGGTTTGGGTTATGGCAGGAAGGTGGATTTGGGGTTAGTGTGTGATAGTGGATTTGGGGATAGTGCGGTAAAGTTGATTTGGGGAGAGTGCAGGAAGGTGGATTTGGGTTTAGCACTGGAAGGTTGATTTGTGTTAATGGCAGGAAAGTGGATTTGGGGAGTGTGCGGGAAGTTGGATTTGAGGTTAGTGCGGGAAGTTGATTTGGGGATAGTGCTGGAAGGTGGATTTGGGGTTATTGCGAGAAGGTGGATTTGGAGTTATTGCTGGAATTTGGATTTGGGGTTAGTGCAGGAAAGTGGATTTGTGTTTACTGCTGGGATGTGGATTTGAGTTTAGTGCTGGAAGGTGGATTTGTGGTTAGTGCGGGAAGTTGGATTTGGGGTTACGGCGTGAAGCTGGATTTGGGATTACTGTGGGAAGGTGGGTTGGGGATTATTGCGGCAAGGTGGATTTGTGGTTAGTGCGGGAAATTTGATTCGGGGTTAGTGCGGGAAGGTTTATTTGGGGTTAGTGCAGGAAGGTGGATTTGGGTTTAGTGCTGGAAGTTGGATATGGATTTATTGTGGGAAGGTGGATTTCTGGTTAGTGCGGGAAGGTGGATTTGGGGTTCGTGCTGGAAGGTGTATTTTGTGTTATTGCGGGAAGGTGGATTTGGTGTTAGTGCTGGAAGGTGGATTTGTGTTTAGTGCAGGACGTTGGATTTGGTGTTAGTGCAGTAATGTGGATTCGGGGATTGTGCGGGAAGGTGGATTGGGGTTAATGCGGGAAGATGGATTTGGGGTTAGTGCCAGAAGATGGATTCAGGGTTAGTGTGGGATATTGGATTTGGGGTGAGTGCGGTATGGTGGATTTTGGGATAGTGCGAGACGGTGGATTTGAGGTTAGTGCGAGAATGTGGATTTGGGTTTTGTGCGGGAAAGTGGATTTGGGTGTGTGCGGGAAGATGGATTTGGGTTATGGCAGGCAGGTGGATTTGGGGTTAGTGTGGGATAGTGGATTTGGGGATAGTGCGGGAAGGTTGATTTGGGGAGAGTGCGGGAAGGTGGATTTTGGGATAGTGCGGGAAGGTGGATTTGGGGTTAATGCAGGAAGTCGGATTTGGGGATAGTACGGGAAGGTGGATTTGGGGTTATTGCGGTAAGGTGGATTTGAGGTTATTGCAGGAAAGTGGATTTGTGGTTAGTGCGGGAAGGTGGATTTGGGGTTAGTGTGGGAAAGTGGATGAGGGGATTGTGCGGGAAGGTGCATTTGTGGATAGTGCAGTAAGGTGGATTTGGGGTTCGTGCGGGAAGGTGGATTTGGGGTTAGTGCGGGATGGTTGATTTGGGGATAGTGCTGGATGCTGGATTTGGGGTTAGTGTGAGAAGGTGGATTTGGAGTTATTGCTGAAAGTTTGATTTGGGGTTAGTGCTGGAAGGTGGATTTGGAGTTAGTGCGAGAATGTGGATTTGGTTTCATGGCGTGAAGGTGGATTTGGGGTTACTGTGGGGAGGTGGATTCGGGGGTCGTGCGGGAAGGTGGATTTGGGTTAATGTGGGAAGGTGGATTTGGGGTTAGTGACAGAAGATGGATTCAGGTTTAGTGAGGGAAGATGGATTTGTGGTTAGTGCGGTAAGGTGCATTTGGGGTTCGCGCTGGAAGGTGGATTTGGGGTTATTGCGGGAAGGTGGAATTGGTGTTAATGCTGGAAGGTGGATTTGGGTTTAGTGCAGGAAGATGGATTTGGGGTTAGTGTGGGTATGTGGATTCGGGGTTAATGCGGGAAGGTGGATTTGGGGTTAGTGTGGGAATGTGGATTTGGTTTTACTGCGGGAAAGTGGATTTGGGTATAGTGCGGGAAGATGGATTTGGGTTACGGCAGGAAGATGGATTTGGGGTTAGTGTGCGATAGTGGACTTAGGGATAGTGCGGGAAGGTTGATTTGTGGATAGTGCGGAAGGTGGATTGGCGTAAGAGCATGAAGGTGCATTTGGGGTTATTGCAGCAAGGTTAATGTGGGGTTAGTGTGGGAAGGTGGATTTGGGGATAGTGTGGGAAGGTGGATTTGGGGATAGTGTGGGAAGGTGGATTTGGGGATAGTGCGGGAAGGTGGATTTGGGGTTAATGTGGGAAGGTGGATTTGGGTTTAGTGCGGGAAGGTGGTTTTGGGGTTAGTGCCATAAGTTGGATTTGGGTATAGTGCGGGAAGGTGGATTTGGTGTTAGAGCAGGATGGTTGATTTGGGGTTAGTTTGGGAAGGTGGATTTGGGGTTACTGCGGGAAGGTGGATTTGGGGATAGTGCGGGAAGGTGCATTTGTGGTTAGTACAGGAAGGTGGATTTGGGGTTATTGCGGGAACGTGCATTTGTGGTTATTGCGAGAAGATTGATTTGGGTTTAGTGCGGGAAGGTTGATTTGGTGTTAGTGCTGGAAGCTGGAATTGGGGTTAGTGGGGGAAGCTGGATTGGGGGTTAGTGCTGGAAGGTGGATTGGGGGTTAGTGCGGGAAGATGGGTTTGCGGTTCGAGCTGGAAGGTGGATTTGGGGTTATTGCGGGAAGGTGGATTTTGTATTAGTGCTGGAAGGTGGATTTGGTTTAAGTGCAGGAAGTTGGATTTGGGGTTAGTGCGGGAATGTGGATTAGGGAACAATGCGGGAAGGTGGATTTGGGGTTAATGCGGTAAGGTTGTTTTGGGGTTAGTGCGGGAAGAAAGATTTAGGGTTAGTGCGGGATGATGGATTTGGGGTTAGTGCAGGAAGGTTGATTTGGGGTTAGTGCGGGATGGTGGATTTGGGGTTATCGCGTGAAGGTGGATTTGGAGTGACTGTGGGAAGGTGGATTTGGGATTATTGCAGCAAGGTGGATTTGTGGTTTCGTGCGGGAAGTTTGATTTGGGGTTAATGCGGGAAAGTTGATTTGGGGTTAGTGCTGGAAGTTAGATTTGGGGTTATTGCGGGAAGCTGGATTTGGTGTCAGTGCTGGAAGGTGCATTTGGGTTTAGTGCAGGAAGTTGGATTTGGGGTTAGAGCGTGTATGTGGATTCGGGGATAGTGCGGGAAGTTGGATATGGGGTTAATGCAGGAACGTGGAATTGGGGTTAGTGCCAGAAAATGGATTCAGGTTTAGTGCGGGTAGATGGATTTGGGGTTAGCGCGGGAAGGTGGATTTGGGTGATGGCAGAAATGTGGATTTGGGGTTAGTTTGGGATAGTGGATTTGGGGACAGTGCGGGAAGGTTGATGTGGGGATAGTGTGGGAAGGTGGATTTGGGGTTAGTGCGGGAAGGTGGATTTGGAGTTAGTGTGGGAAGGTGAATTTGGGATAAGTGCGGGAATGTGGATTTGGGGTTATTCCGGGAATGTGGATTTGGTGTTAGTGCTGGAAGTTGGATTTGGTTTTGGTGCAGGAAGTTGGTTTTGGGGTTAGTGCGGGCATGTGGATTTGGGAACAGTGTGGGAAGGTGGATTTGAGGTTAATGCGGGAAGGTTGATTTGTGGTTAGTGCGGTAAGATGGATTTAGGGTTAGCGCGGGAAGATGGATATGGGGTTAGTGTGGGAAGGTGGATTTGTGGATAGTGCGGTATGGTGGATTTTGGGATAGTGCGAGAAGGTGGATTTAGGGTTAGTTTGGGAATGTGGATTGGGGTTTAGGGCAGGAATGTGGATTTGAGTTTAGTGCGGGAAGATGGATTTGTGTTATGGCAGTAAGGTGGATTTGGGGTTAGTGTGGGATAGTGGATTTGGGGATAGTGCGGGAAGCATGATTTGGGGAGAGTGTGGGAAGGTGGATTTGGGTTTAGCACTGGAAGGTTGATTTGTGGTAATGGCAGGAAGGTGTATTTGGGGAGAGTGTGGGAAGGTGGATTTGGCGTTATTGCGGGATGGTGGAATTGGGGTTAGTGCGGGAAGGTAGATCTGGGAATAGTGCAGGAAGGTGGATTTGGAGATAGTGTGGGAAGGTGAAGTTGGGGATAATGCGGGAATGTGGATTTGGGGAAAGTGCGGGAAGGTGGATTTGGAGTTACTGCGGGAATGTGGGTTTGGAGTTAGTGCGGGAAGATGGATTTGGGGTTTGTGGGGGAATGTGGATATGGGGATAGTGCGGGAATGTGGATTCGGGGTTAGTGCGGGAAGTTGAATTTGGGTTAGTGCAGGAAGGTTGATTTGTGGATAGTGCGGTAAGGTGGATTTGGGGTTAGTGCGGGAAGGTGGAATTGGGGTTAGTGCGGGAAGGTGGATTTGGTGTTAGTGCGGGAAAGTCGATTTGGGGTTAGTGCGGGATGTTGGATTTGGGGTTAGTGCGGGAAGGTGGATTTTGGGTTAGTGCGGGAAGGTGGATTTGGTGTTAGTGCGGGAAGTTGGATTTGGCCACAGTGCTGGAAGGTGGATTTGGGGTTAGTGCGAGAAGGTGGATTTGGAGTTATTGCTAGATGTTGGATTTGGGGTTAGTGCAGGAAAGTGGATTTGTGTGTACTGATGGGATGTGGATTTGGGTTTAGTGCTGGAAGGTGGATTTGTGGTTCGTGCGCGAAGTTGGATTTGGTGTTATGGCGTGAAGGTGGATTTGTGGTTACTGTGGGAAGGTGGGTTTGAATTATTGCTGCAAGGTGGATTTGTGGTTAGTGCAGGAAGATTGATTCGGGGTTAGTGCGGGAAGGTGGATTTTTGGTTAGTGCGGGAAGGTGGATTTGGGTTTAGCACTGGAAGATTGATTTGTGGTAATGGCAGGAAGGTGGATTTGGGGATCTTGCGGGAAGATGGATTTGGGGTTTGTGCGGTTATGTGGATTTGGGGATAGTGCGGGAATGTGGATTCGGGGTTAATGCGGGAAATTGGATTTGGGTTAGTGCAGGTAGTTTGATTTGTGGATAGTGCGGTAAGGTGGATTTGGGTTTAGTGCGGGAAGGTGGAATTGGGGTTAGTGCGGGAAGGTGGATTTGGGATTAGTGCACGAAAGTGGATTTGGGGTTAGTGCAGGAAGTTGGACTTGGGGAGAGCGCTGGAAGGTGGATTTGGGGTTAGTGCAGGAAAGTGGATTTGTGTTTACTGCTGGGATGTGGATTTGGGTTTAGTGCTGGAAGTTGGATTTGTGGTTAGTGCGGGAAGTTGGATTTGGGTTTACGGCGTGAAGGTGGATTTGGGGTTGCTGTGGGAATGTGGGTTTGAATTATTGCTGCAAGGTGGATTTGTGGTTAGTGCAGGAAGTTTTATTCGGGGTTAGTGCAGGACGGTTGATTTGGGGTTAGTGCAGGAAGGTGGATCTTGGTTTAGTGCTGGAAGTTTGATTTGGATTTAGTGTGGGAAGGTGGATTTCTGGTTAGTGCGGGAAGGTGGATTTGGGGTTCGTGCTGGAAGGTGGATTTGGTGGTATTGCAGGAAGGTGGATTTGGTGTTAGCGCTGGAATGTGTATTTGGGTTTAGTGCAGGACGTTGGATTTGGGTTTAGTGCTGATATGTGGATTCGGGGATAATGCGGGAAGATGGATTCAGGGTTAGTGTGGGAAGATGGATTTGTGGTGAGTGCGGTATGGTGGATTTTGGGATAGTGTGGACGGTGGATTTGAGGTTAGTGTGGGAATTTGGATTTGTGTGTGTGTGGGAAGATGGATTTGGGGTTAGTGCGGGAAGGTGGATTTGGGGTTAGTGTGGGAAGGTGGATTTGGGGATTGTGCTGGAAGCTGGATTTGGGGTTAGAGCGAGAACGTGGATTTGGAGTTATTGCTGGAAGTTGGATTTGGGGTTAGCGCATGAAGGTGGATTTTTGTTTAGTGCTGGGATGTGGATTTGGGTTTAGTGCTGGAAGCTGGATTTGGGGTTAGTGCAAGAATGTGGATTTGAGGTTATGGCGTGAAGGTGGATTTGGAGTTACTGTGGGTAGGTGGATTCTGGGATAGTGCGGGAAGGTGGATTTGGGGTTAATGCGGGAAGGTGGATTTGGGGTTAGTGTGGGAAGGTGGATTTGGAGTAAATGTGGGAAGGTGGATTGGGGTTAGTGCGGGAAGGTGGTTTTGGGGATAGTGCGGGAAGGTGGATTTGGGGTTAGTGTGGGAAGGTGGATTTGGAGTTAATGTGGGAAGGTGGATTTGGGGTTAGTGTGGGAAGGTGGTTTTGGGGTTAGTGCCATAAGTTGGATTTGGGTATAGTGCGGGAAGATGGATTTGGGGTTAGAGCAGGATGGTTGATTTGGGGTTAGTTTGGGAAGGTGGATTTGGGGTTAGTGCGGGAAGGTGGATTTGGGGTTACTGCGGGAAGGTGGATTTGGGGATAGTGTGAGAAGATTTATTTGGGTTTAGTGCAGGAAGGTTGATTTGAGGTTCGTGCTGGAAGCTGGAATTGGGGTTATTGGGGGAAGCTGGATTGGGGGTTAGTGCTGGAAGGTGGATTGGGGCTTAGTGCGGGAAGATGGATTTGGGGTTAGTGCTGGAAGATGGATTTGGTTTTAGTGCAGGAAGTTGGATTTGGGGTTAGTGCGGGAATGTGGATTTGTGGTTAATGAGGTAAGGCTGTTTTGGGGTTAGTGCGGGAAGATGGATTTGGGGTTAGTGCGGGGAGGTGGATTTGGAGTTAATGTGGGAAGGTGGATTGGGGTTAGTGCGGGAAGATGGATTTGGATTATGGCAGGAAGGTGGATTTGGGGTTAGTGTGGGATAGTGGATTTGGGGATAGTGCGGGAAGCATGATTTGGGGAGAGTGCGGGAAGGTGGATTTGGGTTTAGCACTGGAAGGTTGATTTGTGGTAATGGCAGGAAGGTGTATTTGGGGAGAGTGTGGGAAGGTGGATTTGGCGTTATTGCGGGATGGTGGATTTGGGGATAGTGCGGGAATGTGGATTTGGGAAAAGTGCGGGAAGGTGGATTTGGAGTTAGTGCGGGAATGTGGGTTTGGAGTTACTGCGGGAAGATGGATTTGGGGTTTGTGGGGGAATGTGGATATGGGGATAGTGCGGGAATGTGGATTCGGGGTTAGTGCGGGAAGTTGAATTTGGGTTAGTGCAGGAAGGTTGATTTGTGGATAGTGCGGTAAGGTGGATTTGTGGTTAGTGCGGGAAGGTGGAATTGGGGTTAGTGCGGGAAGGTGGATTTGGTGTTAGTGCGGGAAAGTCGATTTGGGGTTAGTGCGGGATGTTGGATTTGGGTTAGTGCGGGAAGGTGGATTTTGGGTTAGTGCGGGAAGGTGGATTTGGGGTTAGTGCGGGAAGTTGGATTTGGGGATAGTGCTGGAAGGTGGATTTGGGGTTAGTGCAAGAAGGTGGATTTGGAGATATTGCTAGATGTTGGATTTGGGGTTAGTGCAGGAAAGTGGATTTGTGTTTACTGATGGGATGTGGATTGGGGTTTAGTGCTGGATGGTGGATTTGTGATTGGTGCGCGAAGTTGGATTTGGGGTTACGGCGTGAAGATGGATTTGTGGTTACTGTGGGAAGGTGGGTTTGAATTATTGCTGCAAGGTGGATTTGTGGTTAGTGCAGGAAGATTGATTCGGGGTTAGTGCGGGAAGGTGGATTTTTGGTTAGTGCGGGAAGGTGGATTTGGGTTTAGCACTGGAAGGTTGATTTGTGGTAATGGCAGGAAGGTGGATTTGGGGATCTTGCGGGAAGGTGGATTTGGCGTTAGTGCAGGAAGGTTGATTTGGGGTTAGTGCGGGAAGGTGGATCTGGGAATAGTGCGGGAATGTGGGTTTGGAGTTAGTGCGGGAAGATGGATTTGGGGTTTGTGCGGTTATGTGGATATGGGGATCGTGCGGGAATGTGGATTCGGGTTTAATGCGGGAAGTTGAATTTGGGATAGTGCAGGAAGGTTGATTTGTGGATAGTGCGGGAAGGTGGATTTGGGGTTAGTGCGGGAAGGTGTAATTGGGGTTAGTGCGGGCAGGTGGATTTGGGTTTAGTGCGGGAAAGTGGATTTGGGGTTAGTGCGGGATGTTGGATTTAGGGTTAATGCGGGAAGGTGGATTTTTGGTTAGTGCGGGAAGGTGGATTTGCGGTTACTGCAGGAAGTTGGATTTGGGGAGAGTGCTGGAAGGTGGATTTGGGGTTAGTGCAGTAAGGTTGATTTGTGGTTCGTGCGGTAAGATGGATTTAGGGTTAGCGCGGGAAGATGGATATGGGGTTAGTGTGGGAAGGTGGATTTGTGGATAGAGCAGTATGGTGGATTTTGGGATAGTGCGAGAAGGTGGATTTAGGGTTAGTTTGGGAATGTGGATTGGGGTTTAGGGCAGCAATGTGGATTTGAGTTCAGTGCGGGAAGATGGATTTGGGTTATGGCAGGAAGGTGGATTTGGGGTTAGTGTGGGATAGTGGATTTGGGGATAATGCGGGAAGCATGATTTGGGTTTAGCACTGGAAGGTTGATTTGTGGTAATGGCAGGAAGGTGTATTTGGGGAGAGTGTGGGAAGGTGGATTTGGCGTTATTGCGGGATGGTGGATTTGGGGTTAGTGCGGGAAGTTGGATCTGGGAATATTGCGGGAAGGTGGATTTGGAGATAGTGTGGGAAGGTGAAATTGGGGATAGTGCGGGAATGTGGATTTGGGGAAAGTGCGGGAATGTGGATATTGGAGTTAGTGCGGGAATGTGGGTTTGGAGTTAGTGCGGGAAGATGGATTTGGGGTTTGTGGGGGAATGTGGATATGGGGATAGTGCGGGAATGTGGATTCGGAGTTAGTGCGGGAAGTTGAATTTGGGTTAGTGCAGGAAGGTTGATTTGTGGATAGTGCGGTAAGGTGGATTTGGGGTTAGTGCGGGAAGGTGGAATTGGGGTTAGTGCGGGAAGGTGGAATTGGGGTTAGTGCGGGAAGGTGGATTTGGTGTTAGTGCGGGAAAGTCGATTTGTGGTTAGTGCGGGATGTTGGATTTGGGGTTAGTGCGGGAAGGTGGATTTTGGGTTAGTGCGGGAAGGTGGATTTGGGGTTAGTGCGGGAAGTTGGATTTGGGGATAGTGCTGGAATGTGGATTTGGGGTTTGTGCGAGAAGGTGGATTTGGAGTTATTGCTAGATGTTGGATTTGGGTTTAGTGCAGGAAAGTGGATTTGTGTTTACTGATGGGATGTGGATTTGGGTTTAGTGCTGGAAGGTGGATTTGTGGTTAGTTCGCGAAGTTGGATTTGGGGTTATGGCGTGAAGGTGGATTTGTGGTTACTGTGGGAAGGTGGGTTTGAATTATTGCTGCAAGTTGGATTTGTGGTTATTGCAGGAAGATTGATTCGGGGTTAGTGCGGGAAGGTGGGTTTTTGGTTAGTGCGGAAGGTGGATTTGGGTATAGCACTGGAAGGTTGATTTGTGGTAATGGCAAGAAGGTGGATTTGGGGATCTTGCGGGAAGGTGGATTTGGCGTTAGTGCAGGAAGGTTGATTTGGGGTTAGTGCGGGAAGGTGGATCTGGGAATAGTGCGGGAATGTGGGTTTGGAGTTAGTGCGAGAAGATGGATTTGGGGTTTGTGCGGTTATGTTGATATGGGGATAGTGCGGGAATGTGGATTCGGGGTTAATGCGGGAAGTTGAATTTGGGTTAGTGCAGGAAGGTTGATTTGTGGATAGTGCGGTAAGGTGGATTTGGGGTTAGTGCGGGAAGGTGGAATTGGGGTTAGTGCTGGAAGGTGGATTTGGGATTAGTGCGGGAAAGTTGATTTGGAGTTAGTGCGGGATGTTGGATTTGGGGTTAGTGCGGGAAGGTGGATTTTGGGTTAGTGCGGGAAGGTGGATTTGGGGTTCATGCGAGAAGGTGGATTTGGAATTATTGCTGGAAGTTGGATTTGGGTTTAGTGCAGGAAAGTGGATTTGTGTTTACTGCTGGGATGTGGATTTGGGTTTAGTGCTGGAAGTTGGATTTGTGGTTAGTGCGGGAAGTTGGATTTGCGTTTACGGCGTGAAGGTGAATTTGGGGTTACTGTGGGAAGGTGGGTTTAAATTATTGCTGCAAGGTGGATTTGTTGTTAGTGCAGGAAGTTTTATTCGTGGTTAGTGCGGGACAGTTGATTTGGGGTTAGTGCAGGAAGGTGGATTTGCGTTTAGTGCTGGAAGTTGGATTTGGATTTAGTGTGGGAAGGTGGATTTCTGGTTAGTGGGGGAAGGTGGATTTGGGGTTCGTGCGGGAAGGTGGATTTGGTGTTATTGCAGGAAGGTGGATTTGGTGTTAGCGCTGGAATGTGGATTTGGGTTTAGTGCAGGACGTTGGATTTCGGTTTAATGCAGTTATGTGGATTCGGGGATAATGCGGGAAGGTGGATTTGGGGTTAATGCGGGAAGATGGATTTGGGGTTAGTGCCAGAAGATGGATTCAGGGTTAGTGTGGGAAGATGGATTTGAGGTGAGTGCGGTATGGTGGATTTTGGGATAGTCCGGACGGTGGATTTGAGGTTAGTGTGGGAATTTGGATTTGTGTGTGTGTGGGAAGATGGATTTGGGGTTAGTGCGGGAAGGTGGATTTGGGGTTAGTGTGGGAAGGTGGATTTGGGGATAGTGCTGGAAGCTGGATTTGGGGTTAGTGCGAGAAGGTGGATTTGGAGTTATTGCTGGAAGTTGGATTTGTGGTTAGCGCATGAAGGTGGATTTTTGTTTAGTGCTGGGATGTGGATTTGGGTTTAGTGCTGGATGGTGGATTTGGGGTTAGTGCAAGAATGTGCATTTGAGGTTATGGCGTGAAGTTGGATTTGGAGTTACTGTGGGTAGGTGGATTCGGGGATAATGCGGGAAGGTGGATTTGGGGTTAATGCGGGAAGGTGGATTTGGGGTTAGTGTGGGAAGGTGGATTTGGAGTTAATGTGGGAAGGTGGATTGGGGTTAGTGCGGGAAGGTGGTTTTGGGGATAGTGCGGGAAGGTGGATTTGGGGTTAGTGTGGGAAGGTGGATTTGGAGGTAATGTGGGAAGGTGGATTGGGGTTAGTGCGGGAAGGTGGTTTTGGGGTTAGTGCCATAAGTTGGATTTGGGTATAGTGCGGGAAGATGGATTTGGGGTTAGAGCAGAATGGTTGATTTGGGGTTAGTTTGGGAAGGTGGATTTGGGGTTACTGCGGGAAGGTGGATTTGGGGATAGGGCAGGAAGATGCGTTTGGGGTTAGTGCGGGAAGGTGGATTTGGTGTTACTGCATGAAGGTGGATTTGGGGATAGTGCGAGAAGATTGATTTGGGTTTAGTGCAGGAAGGTTGATTTGGGGTTAGTGCTGGAAGCTGGAATTGGGGTTATTGGGGGAAGCTGGATTGGGGGTTAGTGCTGGAAGGTGG
The DNA here is from genome assembly GCF_052327205.1 of Somniosus microcephalus. NCBI lineage: Eukaryota > Metazoa > Chordata > Chondrichthyes > Squaliformes > Somniosidae > Somniosus > Somniosus microcephalus. The sequence goes on along the minus strand of NW_028225183.1, from coordinate 3,067,763 downwards.
ATTGGGGCTTAGTGCGGGAAGATGGATTTGGTGTTAGTGCTGGAAAGTGGATTTGGTTTTAGTGCAGGAAGTTGGATTTGGGGTTAGTGCGGGAATGTGGATTTGGGATCAGTGTGGGAATGTGGATTTGGGGTTAATGCGGTAAGGCTGTTTTGGGGTTAGTGTGGGATGATGGATTTAGGGTTAGTGCGGGAAGATGGATTTCGGGTTAGTGCAGTAAGGTTGATTTGTGGTTAGTGCGGTAAGATGGATTTAGGGTTAGCGCGGGAAGATGGATATGGGGTAAGTGTGGGAAGGTGGATTTGTGGATAGTGCGGTATGGTGGATTTTGGAATAGTGCGAGAAGGTGGATTTAGGGTAAGTTTGGGAATGTGGATTGGGGTTTAGGGCAGGAATGTGGATTTGAGTTTAGTGCGGGAAGATGGATTTGGGTTATGGCAGGAAGGTGGATTTGGGGTTAGTGTGGGATAGTGGATTTGGGGATAGTGCGGGAAGCATGATTTGGGGAGAGTGCGGGAAGGTAGATTTGGGTTTAGCACTGGAAGGTTGATTTGTGGTAATGGCAGGAAGGTGTATTTGGGCAGAGTGTGGGAAGGTGGATTTGGCGTTATTGCGGGATGGTGGATTTGGGGTTAGTGCGGGAAGGTGGATCTGGGAATAGTGCGGGAAGGTGGATTTGGAGATAGTGTGGGAAGGTGAATTTGGGGATAGTGCGGGAATGTGGATTTGGGGAAAGTGCGGGAAGGTGGATTTGGAGTTAGTGCGGGAATGTGGGTTTGGAGTTAGTGCGGGAAGATGGATTTGGGGTTTGTGGGGGAATGTGGATATGGGGATAGTGCGGGAATGTGGATTCGGGGTTAGTGCGGGAAGTTGAATTTGGGTCAGTGCAGGAAGGTTGATTTGTGGATCGTGCGGTAAGGTGGATTTGGGGTTAGTGCGGGAAGGTGGAATTGGGGTTAGTGCGGGAAAGTCGATTTGGGGTTAGTGCGGGATGTTGGATTTGGGGTTAGTGCGGGAAGGTGGATTTTGGGTTAGTGCGGGAAGGTGGATTTGGGGTTAGTGCGGGAAGTTGGATTTGGGGATAGTGCTGGAAGGTGGATTTGGGGTTAGTGCGAGAAGGTGGATTTGGAGTTATTGCTAGATGTTGGATTTGGGGTTAGTGCAGGAAAGTGGATTTGTGTTTACTGATGGGATGTGGATTTGGGTTTAGTGCTGGAAGGTGGATTTGTGGTTAGTGCGGGAAGTTGGATTTGGGGTTACGGCGTGAAGGTGGATTTGTGGTTACTGTGGGAAGGTGGGTTTGAATTATTGCTGCAAGGTGGATTTGTGGTTAGTGCAGGAAGATTGATTCGGGGTTAGTGCGGGAAGGTGGATTTTTGGTTCGTGCGGGAAGGTGGATTTGGGTTTAGCACTGGAAGGTTGATTTGTGGTAATGGCAGGAATTTGGATTTAGGGATCTTGCGGGAAGGTGGATTTGGCATTAGTGCAGGAAGGTGGATTTGGGGTTAGTGCGGGAAGGTGGGTCTGGGAATAATGCGGGAATGTGGGTTTGGAGTTAGTGCGGGAAGATGGATTTGGCGTTTGTGCGGTTATGTGGATATGGGGATAGTGCGGGAATGTGGATTCGGGGTTAATGCGGGAAGCTGAATTTGGGTTAGTGCAGGAAGGTTGATTTGTGGATAGTGCGGTAAGGTGGATTTGGGGTTAGTGCGGGAAGGTGGAATTGGGGTTAGTGCGGGAAGGTGGATTTGGGTTTAGTGCGGGAAAGTGGATTTGGGGTTAGTGCGGGATGTTGGATTTGGGGTTAGTGTGGGAAGGTGGAGTTTGGGTTAGTGCGGGAAGGTGGATTTGCGGTTAGTGCAGGAAGTTGGATTTGGGGAGAGTGCTGCAAGGTGGATTTGGGGTTAGTGCGAGAAGGTGGATTTGGAATTATTGCTGGAAGTTGGATTTGGGGTTAGTGCAGGAAAGTGGATTTGTGTTTACTGCTGGGATGTGGATTTGGGTTCAGTGCTGGAAGTTGGATTTGTGGTTAGTGCGGGAAGTTGGATTTGGGTTTACGGCGTGAAGGTGGATTTGGGGTTAATGTGGGAAGGTGGGTTTGAATTATTGCTGCAAGGTGGATTTGTGGTTAGTGCAGGAAGTTTTATTCGTGGTTAGTGCGGGACGGTTGATTTGGGATTAGTGCAGGAAGGTGGATTTGGGTTTAGTGCTGGAAGTTGGATTTGGATTTAGTGTGGGAAGGTGGATTTCTGGTTTGTGCGGGAAGGTGGATTTGGGGTTCGTGCTGGAAGGTGGATTTGGTGTTATTACAGGAAGGTGGATTTGGTGTTAGCGCTGGAATGTGGATTTGGGTTTAGTGCAGGACGTTGGATTTGGGTTTAGTGCAGGTATGTGGATTCGGGGATAATGCGGGAAGGTGGATTTGGGGTTAATGCGGGAAGATGGATTTGGGGTTAGTGCCAGAAGATGGATTCAGGGTTAGTGTGGGAAGATGGATTTGAGGTGAGTGCGGTATGGTGGATTTTGGGATAGTCCGGACGGTGGATTTGAGGTTAGTGTGGGAATTTGGATTTGTGTGTGTGTGGGAAGATGGATTTGGGGTTAGTGCGGGAAGGTGGATTTGGGGTTAGTGTGGGAAGGTGGATTTGGGGATAGTGCTGGAAGCTGGATTTGGGGTTAGTGCAAGAAGGTGGATTTGGAGTTATTGCTGGAAGTTGGATTTGGGGTTAGCGCCTGAAGGTGGATTTTTGTTTAGTGCTGGGATGTGGATTTGGGTTTAGTGCTGGAAGGTGGATTTGGGGTAAGTGCAAGAATGTGGATTTGAGGTTATGGCGTGAAGGTGGATTTGGAGTTACTGTGGGTAGGTGGATTTGGGGTTAATGTGGGAAAGTGGATGAGGGGATTGTGCGGGAAGGTATATTTGTGGATAGTGCAGTAAGGTGGATTTGGGGTTCGTGCGGGAAGGTGGATTTGGGGTTAGTGCGGGATGGTTGATTTGGGGATAGTGCTGGAAGCTGGGTTTGGGGTTAGTGTGAGAAGGTGGATTTGGGGTTCGTGAGGGAAGGTAGATTTGGGGTTATTGCGGGAAGGTGGATTTGGTGATAGTGCTGGAAGTTGGATTTGGTTTTGGTGCAGGAAGTTGGTTTTGGGGTTAGTGCGGGCATGTGGATTTGGGAACCGTGTGGGAAGGTGGATTTGAGGTTAATGCGGGAAGATTGATTTGTGGTTAGTGCGGTAAGATGGATTTCGGTTAGTGCGGGAAGATGGATTTGGGGTTAGTGTGGGAAGGTGGATTTGTGGATAGTGCGGTATGGTGGATTTTGGGATAGTGCGAGAAGGTGGATTTGGGGTTAGTGCGGGAATGTGGATTGGGGTTTAGGGCAGGAATGTGGATTTGAGTTTAGTGCGGGAAGATGGGTTTGGGTTATGGCAGGAAGGTGGATTTGGGGTTAGTGTGGGGTAGTGGATTTGGGGATAGTGCGGTAAATTTGATTTGGGGAGAGTGCAGGAAGGTGGATTTGGGTTTAACACTGGAAGGTTGATTTGTGGTAATGGCAGGAAGGTGGATTTGGGGAGAGTGCGGGATGGTGGATTTGAGGTTCGTGCGGGAAGTTGGATTTGGGGATAGTGCTGGAAGGTGGATTTGGGTTTAGTTCGAGAAGGTGGATTTGGAGTTATTGCTGGAATTTGGATTTGGGGTTAGTGCAGGAAAGTTGATATGTGTTTACTGCTGGGATGTGGATTTGGGTTTAGTGATGGAAGGTGGATTTGTGGTTAGTGCGGGAAGTTGGATTTGGGGTTATGGCGTGAAGCTGGATTTGGGGTTACTGTTGGAAGGTGGGTTAGGGATTATTGCGGCAAGGTGGATTTGTGGTTCGTGCGGGAAGTTGGATTTGGGGTTACGGCGTGAAGCTTGTTTTGGGATTACTGTGGGAAGGTGGGTTGGGGATTATTGCGGCAAGGTGGATCTGTGGTTCGTGCGGGAAGTTTGATTCGGGGTTAGTGCGGGAAGGTTGATTTGGGGTTAGTGCAGGAAGGTGGATTTGGGTTTAGTGCTGGAAGTTGGATATGGATTTATTGTGGGAAGGTGGATTTCTGGTTAGTGCGGGAAGGTGGATTTGGGGTTCGTGCTGGAAGGTGTATTTTGTGTTATTGCGGGAAGGTGGATTTGGTGTTAGTGCTGGAAGGTGGATTTGTGTTTAGTGCAGGACGTTGGATTTGGTGTTAGTGCAGTTATGTGGATTCGGGGATTGTGCGGGAAGATGGATTTGGGGTTAATGCGGGAAGATGGATTTGGGGTTAGTGCCAGAAGATGGATTCAGGGTTAGTGTGGGAAATTGGATTTGGGGTGAGTGCGGTATGGTGGATTTTGGGATAGTGCGAGACGGTGGATTTGAGGTTAGTGCGAGAATGTGGATTTGGGTTTTGTGCGGGAAAGTGGATTTGGGTGTGTGCGGGAAGATGGATTTGGGTTATGGCAGGCAGGTGGATTTGGGTTTAGTGTGGGATAGTGGATTTGGGGATAGTGCGGGAAGGTTGATTTGGGGAGAGTGCGGGAAGGGGGATTTTGGGATAGTGCGGGAAGGTGGATTTGGGGTTAGTGCGGGAAGTCGGATTTGGGGATAGTACGGGAAGGTGGATTTGGGGTTATTGTGGTAAGGTTGATTTGGGGATAGTGCGGTAAGGTGGATTTGAAGTTGTTGCAGGAAAGTGGATTTGCGGTTAGTGTGGGAAGGTGGATTTGGGGTTAATGTGGGAAAGTGGATGAGGGGATTGTGCGGGAAGGTGCATTTGTGGATAGTGCAGTAAGGTGGATTTGGGGTTCGTGCGGGAAGGTGGATTTGGGGTTAGTGCGGGATGGTTGATTTGGGGATAGTGCTGGAAGCTGGATTTGGGGTTAGTGTGAGAAGGTGGATTTGGAGTTATTGCTGGAAGTTTGATTTGGGGTTAGTGCTGGAAGGTGGATTTGGTGTTAGTGCGGGAATGTGGATTTGGTTTCATGGCGTGAAGGTGGATTTGGGGTTACTGTGGGAAGGTGGATTCGGGGATAGTGCGGGAAGGTGGATTTGGGTTAATGCGGGAAGATGGATTTGGGGTTAGTGCCAGAAGATGGATTCAGGTTTAGTGCAGGAAGATGGATTTGTGGTCAATGCGGGAAGGTGCATTTGGGGTTCGCGCTGGAAGGTGGATTTGGGGTTATTGTGGGAAGGTGGATTTGGTGTTAATGCTGGAAGGTTGATTTGGGTTTAGTGCAGGAAGATGGATTTGGGGTTAGTGTGGGCATGTGGATTCGGGGTTAATGCGGGAAGGTGGATTTGGGGTTAGTGTGGGAATGTGGATTTGGTTTTACTGCGGGAAAGTGGATTTGGGTATAGTGCGGGAAGATGGATTTGGGGTTAGAGCAGGATGGTTGATTTGGGGTTAGTTTGGGAAGGTGGATTTGGGGTTACTGCGGGAAGGTGGATTTGGGGATAGTGCAGGAAGGTGTATTTGGGGTTAGTGCGGGAAGGTGCATTTGGGGTTACTGCGGGAAGGTGGATTTGGGGATAGTGCGAGAAGATTGATTTGGGTTTAGTGCAGGAAGGTTGATTTGGGGTTAGTGCTGGAAGCTGGAATTGGGGTTATTGGGGGAAGCTGGATTGGGGGTTAGTGCTGGAAGGTGGATTGGGGCTTAGTGCGGGAAGATGGATTTGATGTTAGTGCTGGAAGGTGGATTTGGTTTTAGTGCAGGAAGTTGGATTTGGGGGTAGTGCGGGAATGTGGATTTGGGATCAGTGCCGGAATGTGGATTTGGGGTTCATGCGGTAAGGCTGTTTTGGGGTTAGTGCGGGAAGATGGATTTAGGGTTAGTGCGGGAAGATGGATTTGGGGTTAGTGCAGTAAGGTTGATTTGTGGTTAGTGCGGTAAGATGGATTAAGGGTTAGCGCGGGAAGATGGATATGGGGTTAGTGTGGGAAGGTGGATTTGTGGATAGTGCGGTATGGTGGATTTTGGGATAGTGCGATAAGTTGGATTTAGGGTTAGTTTGGGAAAGTCGATTGGGGTTTAGGGCAGGAATGTGGATTTGAGTTTAGTGCGGGAAGATGGATTTGGGTTATGGCAGGAAGGTGGATTTGGGGTTAGTGTGGGATAGTGATTTGGGGATAGTGCGGGAAGCATGATTTGGGGAGAGTGCGGGAAGGTGGATTTGGGTTTAGCACTGGAAGGTTGATTTGTGGTAATGGCAGGAAGGTGTATTTGGGGAGAGTGTGGGAAGGTGGATTTGGCGTTATTGCGGGATAGTGGATTTGGGGTTAGTGCGGGAAGGTGGATCTGGGAATAGTGCGGGAAGCTGGATTTGGAGATAGTGTGGGAGGGTGAATTTGGGGATGGTGCGGGAATGTGGATTTGGGGAAAGTGCGGGAATGTGGATTTGGAGTTAGTGCGGAAATGTGGGTTTGGAGTTAGTGTGGGAAGATGGATTTGGGGTTTGTGGGGGAATGTGGATATGGGGATAGTGCGGGAATGTGGATTCGTGGTTAGTGCAGGAAGTTGAATTTGGGTTAGTGCAGGAAGGTTGATTTGTGGATAGTGCGGTAAGGTGGATTTGGGGTTAGTGCGGGAAGGTGGAATTGGGGTTAGTGCGGGAAGGTGGATTTGGTGTTAGTGCGGGAAAGTCGATTTGGGATTAGTGGGAGAAGGCGGATTTGGAATTATTGCTGGAAGTTGGATTTGGGGTTAGTGCAGGAAAGTGGATTTGTATTTACTGCTGGGATGTGGATTTGGGTTAAGTGCTGGAAGTTGGATTTGTGGTTAGTGCGGGAAGTTGGATTTGGGTTTACGGCGTGAAGGTGGATTTAGGGTTACTGTGGGAAGGTGGGTTTGAATTATTGTTGCAAGGTGGATTTGTGGTTAGTGCAGGAAGTTTTATTCGTGGTTAGTGTGGGACGGTTGATTTGGGGTTAGTGCAGGAAGCTGGATTTGGGTTTAGTGCTGGAAGTTGGATTTGGATTTAGTGTGGGAAGGTGGATTTCTGGTTAGTGCGGGAAGGTGGATTTGGGGTTCGTGCTGGAAGGTGGATTTGGTGTTATTGCAGGAAGGTGGATTTGGTGTTAGCGCTGGAATGTGGATTTGGGTTTAGTGCAGGACGTTGGATTTGGGTTTAGTGCAGTTATGTGGATTCGGGGATAATGCGGGAAGGTGGATTTGGGGTTAATGCGGGAAGATGGATTTGGGGTTAGTGCCAGAAGATGGATTCAGGGTTAGTGTGGGAAGATGGATTTGAGGTGAGTGCGGTATGGTGGATTTTGGGATAGTGCGGATGGTGGATTTGAGGTTAGTGTGGGAATTTGGATTTGTGTGTGTGTGGGAAGATGGATTTGGGGTTAGTGCGGGAAGGTGGATTTGGCGTTAGTGTGGGAAGGTGGATTTGGGGATAGTGCTGGAAGCTGGATTTGGGGTTAGTGCGAGAAGGTGGATTTGGAGTTATTGCTGGAAGTTGGATTTGGGGTTAGCGCATGAAGGTGGATTTTTGTTTAATGCTGGGATGTGGATTTGGGTTTAGTGCTGGAAGGTGGATTTGGGGTTAGTGCAAGAATGTGGATTTGAGGTTATGGCGTGAAGGTGGATTTGGAGTTACTGTGGGTAGGTGGATTCGGGGATAGTGCGGGAAGGTGGATTTGGGGTTAATGCGGGAAGGTGGATTTGGGGTTAGTGTGGGAAGGTGGATTTGGAGTTAATGTGGGAAGGTGGATTGGGGTTAGTGCGGGAAGGTGGATTTGGAGTTACTGTGGGTAGGTGGATTCGGGGATAGTGCGGGAAGGTGGATTTGGGGTTAATGCGGGAAGGTGGATTTGGGGTTAGTGTGGGAAGGTGGATTTCGAGTTAATGTGGGAAGGTGGATTGGGGGTAGTGCGGGAAGGTGGTTTTGGGGATAGTGCGGGAAGGTGGATTTGGGGTTAGTGTGGGAAGGTGGATTTGGAGTTATTGTGGGAAGGTGGATTGGGGTTAGTGCGGGAAGGTGGTTTTGGGGTTATTGCCATAAGTTGCATTTGGTTATAGTGCAGGAAGATGGATTTGGGGTTAGAGCAGGATGGTTGATTTGGGGTTAGTTTGGGAAGGTGGATTTGGGGTTACTGCGGGAAGGTGGATTTGGGGATAGTGCAGGAAGGTGCGTTTGGGGTTAGTGCGGGAAGTTGGATTTGGGGTTACTGCGGGAAGGTGGATTTGGGGATAGTGCGAGAAGATTGATTTGGGTTTAGTGCAGGAAGGTTGATTTGGGGTTAGTGCTGGAAGCTGGAATTGGGGATACTGGGGGAAGCTGGATTGGGGGTTAGTGCTGGAAGGTGGATTGGGGCTTAGTGCGGGAAGATGGATTTGGGGTTAGTGCTGGAAGGTGGATTTGGTTTTAGTGCAGGAAGTTGGATTTGGGGTTAGTGCGGGAATGTGGATTTGGGATCAGTGCGGGAATGTGGATTTGGGGTTAATGCGGTAAGGCTGTTTTGGGGTTAGTGCGGGAAGATGGATTTAGGGTTAGTGCGGGAAGATGGATTTGGGGTTAGTGCAGTAAGGTTGATTTGTGGTTAGTGTGGTAAGATGGATTTAGTATTAGCGCGGGAAGATGGATATGGGGTTAGTGTTGGAAGGTGGATTTGTGGATAGTGCGATATGGTGGATTTTGGGATAGTGCGAGAAGGTGGATTTAGGGTTAGTTTGGGAATGTGGATTGGGGTTTAGGGCAGGAATGTGGATTTGAGTTTAGTGCGGGAAGATGGATTTGGGTTATGGCAGGAAGGTGGATTTGGGGTTAGTGTGGGATAGTGGATTTGGGGATAGTGCGGGAAGCATGACTTGGGGAGAGTGCGGGAAGGTGGTTTTGGGTTTAGCACTGGAAGGTTGATTTGTGGTAATGGCAGTAAGGTGTATTTGGGAGAGTGTGGGAAGGTGGATTTGGCATTATTGCGGGATGGTGGATTTGGGGTTAGTGCGGGAAGGTGGATCTGGGAATAGTGCGGGAAGGTGGATTTGGAGATAGTGTGGGAAGGTGAATTTGGGGATAGTGCGGGAATGTGGATCTGGGGAAAGTGCGGGAAGGTGGATTTGGAGTTAGTGCGGGAATGTGGGTTTGGAGTTAGTGCGGGAAGATGGATTTGGGGTTTGTGTGGGAATGTGGATATGGGGATAGTGCGGGAATGTGGATTCGGGGTTAGTGCGGGAAGTTGAATTTGGGCTAGTGCAGGACGGTTGATTTGTGGATAGTGCGGTAAGGTCGATTTGGGGTTAGTGCGGGAAGGTGGAATTGGGGTTAGTGCGGGAAGGTGGATTTGGTGTTAGTGCGGGAAAGTCGATTTGGAGTTAGTGCGGGATGTTGGATTTGGGGTTAGTGCGGGAAGGAGGATTTTGGGTTAGTGCGGGAAGGTGGATTTGGGGTTAGTGCGGGAAGTTGGATTTGGGGATAGTGCTGGAAGGTGGATTTGGGGTTAGTGCGAGAAGGTGGATTTGGAGTTATTGCTAGATGTTGGATTTGGGGTTAGTGCAGGAAAGTGGATTTGTGTTTACTGATGGGATGTGGATTTGGGTTTAGTGCTGGAAGGTGGATTAATGGTTAGTGCGCGAAGTTGGATTTGGGGTTACGGCGTGAAGGTGGATTTGTGGTTACTGTGGGAAGGTGGGTTTGAATTATTGCTGCAAGGTGGATTTGTGGTTAGTGCAGGAAGATTGATTTGGGGTTAGTGCGGGAAGGTGGATTTTTGGTTAGTGCGGGAAGGTGGATTTGGGTTTAGCACTGGAAGGTTGATTTGTGGTAATGGCAGGAAGGTGGATTTGGGGATCTTGTGGGAAGGTGGATTTGGCGTTAGTGCAGGAAGGTGGATTTGCGGTTAGTGCGGGAAGGTGGATCTGGGAATAGTGCGGGAATGTGGGTTTGGAGTTAGTGCGGGAAGATGGATTTGGGGTTTGTGCGGTTATGTGGATATGGGGATAGTGCGGGAATGTGGATTCGGGTTTAATGCGGGAAGTTGAATTTGGGTTAGTGCAGGAAGGTTGATTTGTGGATAGTGCTGTAAGGTGGATTTGGGGTTAGTGCGGGAAGGTGGAATTGGGGTTAGTGCGGGAAGGTGGATTTGGGTTTAGTGCGAGAAGGTGGATTTGGAATTATTGCTGGAAGTTGGATTTGGGGTTAGTGCAGGAAAGTGGATTTGTGTTTACTGCTGGGATGTGGATTTGGGTTCAGTGCTCGAAGTTGGATTTGTGGTTAGTGCGGGAAGTTGGATTTGGGTTTACGGCGTGAAGGTGGATTTGGGGTTCCTGTGGGAAGGTGGGTTTGAATTATTGCTGCAAGGTGGATTTGTGGTTAGTGCAGGAAGTTTTATTCGGGGTTAGTGCGGGACGGTTGATTTGGGGTTAGTGCAGAAAGATGCATTTGGGTTTAGTGCTGGAAGTTGGATTTGGATTTAGTGTGGGAAGGTGGATTTCTGGTTAGTGCGGGAAGGTGGATTTGGGGTTCGTGCTGAAAGGTGGATTTGGTGTTATTGCAGGAAGGTGGATTTGGTGTAAGCGCTGGAATGTGGATTTGTGTTTAGTGCAGGACGTTGGATTTGGGTTTAGTGCAGGTACGTGGATTCGGGGATAATGCGGGAAAGTGGATTTGGGGTTAATGCGGGAAGATGGATTTGGGGTTAGTGCCAGAAAATGGATTCAGGGTTAGTGTGGGAAGATGGATTTGAGGTGAGTGCGGTATGGTGAATTTTGGGATAGTGGGGACGGTGGATTTGAGGTTTGTGTGGGAATTTGGATTTGTGTGTGTGTGGGAAGATGGATTTGGGGTTAGTGCGGGAAGGTGGATTTGGCGTTAGTGTGGGAAGGTGGATTTGGGGATAGTGCTGGAAGCTGGATTTGGGGTTAGTGCGAGAAGGTGGATTTGGAGTTATTGCTGGAAGTTGGATTTGGGGTTGGCGCATGAAGGTGGATTTTTGTTTAATGCTGGGATGTGGATTTGGGTTTAGTGCTGGAAGGTGGATTTGGGGTTAGTGCAAGAATGTGGATTTGAGGTTATGGCGTGAAGGTGGATTTGGAGTTACTGTGGGTAGGTGGATTCGGGGATAGTGCGGGAAGGTGGATTTGGGGTTAATGCGGGAAGGTGGATTTGGGGTTAGTGTGGGAAGGTGGATTTCGAGTTAATGTGGGAAGGTGGATTGGTGTTAGTGCGGGAAGGTGGTTTTGGGGATAGTGCGGGAAGGTGGATTTGGGGTTAGTGTGGGAAGGTGGATTTGGAGTTAATGTGGGAAGGTGGATTGGGGTTAGTGCGGGAAGGTGGTTTTGGGATTAGTGCCATAAGTTGGATTTGGTTATAGTGCGGGAAGATGGATTTGGGGTTAGAGCAGGATGGTTGATTTGGGGTTAGTTTGGGAAGGTGGATTTGGGGTTACTGCGGGAAGGTGGATTTGGGGATAGTGCACGAAGGTGCGTTTGGGGTTAGTGCGGGAAGTTGGATTTGGGGTTACTGCGGGAAGGTGGATTTGGGGATAGTGTGAGAAGATTGATTTGGGTTTAGTGCAGGAAGGTTGATTTGGGGTTAGTGCTGGAAGCTGGAATTGGGGATATTGGGGGAAGCTGGATTGGGGGTTAGTGCTGGAAGGTGGATTGGGGCTTAGTGCTGGAAGATCGATTTGGGGTTAGTGCTGGAAGGTGGATTTGGTTTTAGTGCAGGAAGTTGGATTTGGGGTTAGTGCGGGAATGTGGATTTGGGATCAGTGCGGGAATGTCGATTTGGGGTTAATGCGGTAAGGCTGTTTTGGGGTTAGTGCGGGAAGATGGATTTAGGGTTTGTGCGGGAAGATGGATTTGGGGTTAGTGCAGTAAGGTTGATTTGTGGTTAGTGCGGTAAGATGGATTTAGTATTAGCGCTGGAAGATGGATATGGGGTTAGTGTTGCAAGGTGGATTTGTGGATAGTGCGGTATGGTGGATTTTGGGATAGTGTGAGAAGGTGGATTTAGGGTTAGTTTGGGAATGTGGATTGGGGTTTAGGGCAGGAATGTGGATTTGAGTTTAGTGCGGGAAGATGGATTTGGGTTATGGCAGGAAGGTGGATTTGGGGTTAGTGTGGGATAGTGGATTTGGGGATAGTGCGGGAAGCATGATTTGGGGAGAGTGCGGGAAGTTGGATTTGGGTTTAGCACTGGAAGGTTGATTTGTGGTAATGGCAGTAAGGTGTATTTGGGAGAGTGTGGGAAGGTGGATTTGGCGTTATTGCGGGATGGTGGATTTGGAGATAGTGTGGGAAGGTGAATTTGGGGATAGTGCGGGAATGTGGATTTGGGGAAAGTGCGGGAAGGTGGATTTGGAGTTAGTGCGGGAATGTGGGTTTGGAGTTAGTGCGGGAAGATGGATTTGGGGTTTGTGTGGGAATGTGGATATGGGGATAGTGCGGGAATGTGGATTCGGGGTTAGTGCGGGAAGTTGAATTTGGGTTAGTGCAGGACGGTTGATTTGTGGATAGTGCGGTAAGGTGGATTTGGGGTTAGTGCGGGAAGGTGGAATTGGGGTTAGTGCGGGAGGGTGGATTCGGTGTTAGTGTGGGAAAGTCGATTTGGGGTTTGTGCGGGATGTTGGATTTGGGGTTAGTGCGGGAAGGAGGATTTTGGGATAGTGCGGGAAGGTGGATTTGGGGTTAGTGCGGGAAGTTGGATTTGGGGATAGTGCTGGAAGGTGGATTTGGGGTTAGTGCGAGAAGGTGGATTTGGAGTTATTGCTAGATGTTGGATTTGGGGTTAGTGCAGGAAAGTGGATTTGTGTTTACTGATGGGATGTGGATTTGGGTTTAGTGCTGGAAGGTGGATTTATGGTTAGTGCGCGAAGTTGGATTTGGGGTTACGGCGTGAAGGTGGATTTGTGGTTACTGTGGGAAGGTGAGTTTGAATTATTGCTTGCAAGTTGGATTTGTGGTTAGTGCAGGAAGATTGATTCGGGGTTAGTGCGGGAAGGTGGATTTTTGGTTAGTGCGGGAAGGTGGATTTGGGTTTAGCACTGGAAGGTTTATTTATGGTAATGGCAGGAAGGTGGATTTGGGGATCTTGTGGGAAGGTGGATTTGGCGTTAGTGCAGGAAGGTGGATTTGGGGTTAGTGCGGGAAGGTGGATCTGGGAATAGTGCGGGAATGTGGGTTTGGAGTTAGTGTGGGAAGATGGATTTGGGGTTTGTGCGGTTATGTGGATATGGGGATAGTGCAGGAATGTGGATTCGGGTTTAATGCGGGAAGTTGAATTTGGGTTAATGCAGGAAGGTTGATTTGTGGATAGTGCGGTAAGGTGGATTTGGGGTTAGTGCGGGAAGGTGGAATTGGGGTTAGTGCGGGAAGGTGGATTTGGGTTTAGTGCGAGAAGGTGGATTTGGAATTATTGCTGGAAGTTGGATTTGGGGTAAGTGCAGGAAAGTGGATTTGTGTTTACTGCTGGGATGTGGATTTGGGTTTAGTGCTCGAAGTTGGATTTGTGGTTAGTGCGGGAAGTTGGATTTGGGTTTACGGCGTGAAGGTGGATTTGGGGTTACTGTGGGAAGGTGGGTTTGAATTATTGCTGCAAGGTTGATTTGTGGTTAGTGCAGGAAATTTTATTCGGGGTTAGTGCGGGACGGTTGATTTGGGGTTAGTGCAGAAAGATGCATTTGGGTTTAGTGCTGGAGGTTGGATTTGGATTTAGTGCGGGTAGGTGGATTTCTGGTTAGTGCGGGAAGGTGGATTTGGGGTTCGTGCTGGAAGGTGGATTTGGTGTTATTGCAGGAAGGTGGATTTGGTGTAAGCGCTGGAATGTGGATTTGGGGTTAATGCAGGAAGATGGATTTGGGGTTAGTGCCAGAAGATGGATTCAGGGTTAGTGTGGGAAGATGGATTTGAGGTGAGTGCAGTATGGTGGATTTTGGGATAGTGCGGATGGTGGATTTGAGGTTAGTGTGGGAATTTGGATTTGTGTGTGTGTGGGAAGATGGATTTGGGGTTAGTGCGGGAAGGTGGATTTGGGGTTAGTGTGGGAAGGTGGATTTGGGGATAGTGCTGGATGCTGGATTTGGGGTTAGTGCGAGAAGTTGGATTTTGAGTTATTGCTGGAAGTTGGATTTGGGGTTAGCGCATGAAGGTGGATTTTTGTTTAGTGCTGGGATGTGGATTTGGGTTTAGTGCTGGTAGGTGGATTTGGGGTTAGTGCAAGAATGTGGATTTGAGGTTATGGCGTGAAGGTGGATTTGGAGTTACTGTGGGTAGGTGGATTCGGGGATAGTGCGGGAAGGTGGATTTGGGGTTCATGCGGGAAGGTGAATTTGGGGTTAGTGTGGGAAGGTGGATTTGGAGTTAATGTGGGAAGGTGGATTGGGTTTAGTGCGGGAAGGTGGTTTTGGGGATAGTGCGGGAAGGTGGATTTGGGGATAGTGCGGGAAGGTGGATTTGGGGTTAGTGTGGGAAGGTGGATTTGGAGTTAATGTGGGAAGGTGGATTGGGGTTAGTGCGGGAAGGTGGTTTTGGGGTTAGTGCCATAAGTTGGATTTGGGTATAGTGCGGGAAGATGGATTTGGGGTTAGAGCAGGATGGTTGATTTGGGGTTAGTTTGGGAAGGTGGATTTGGGGTTACTGCGGGAAGGTGGATTTGGGGATAGTGCAGGAAGGTGCATTTGGTATTAGTGCGGGAAGGTGGATTTGGGGTTACTGCAGGAAGGTGGATTTGCGGATAGTGCGAGAAGATTGATTTGGGTTTAGTGCGGAAAGGTTGATTTGGGGTTAGTGCTGGAAGCTGGAATTGGGGTTATTGGGGGAAGCTGGATTGGGGGTTAGTGCTGGAATGTGGATTGGGGCTTAATGCGGGAAGATGGATTTGGTGTTAGTGCTGGAAGGTGGATTTGGTTTTAGTGCAGGAAGTTGGATTTGGGGTTAGTGCGGGAATGTGGATTTGGGATCAGTGCGGGAATGTGGATTTGGGGTTAATGCGGTAAGGCTCTTTTGGGGTTAGTGCAGGAAGATGGATTTAGGGTTAGTGCGGGAAGATGGATTTGGGGTTAGTGCACGAAGGTTGATTTGGGGTTAGTGCGGGAAGGTGGATTTGAGGTTATGGCGTGAAGGTGGATTTGGGGTTAATGCAGGAAGGTGGATTTGGGGTTAGTGCCAGAAGATGGTTTCAGGTTTAGTGCGGGAAGATGGTATTGGTGTTAATGCTGGAAGGTGGATTTGGGTTTAGTGCAGGAAGATGGATTTGGGTTATGGCAGGAAGGTGGATTTGGGTTTAGTGTGGGATAGTGGATTTAGGGATGGTGCGGAAGGTGGATTGGCATAAGAGCATGAAGATGCATTTGGGGTTATTGCAGCAAGGTTGATGTGGGGTTAGTGCGGGAATGTGGATTTGGGGATAATGCGGGAAGGTGGATTTGGGGTTAGTGTGGGAAGGTGGATTGGGGTTAGTGTGGGAACTTGGATTTGGAGTTAACGTGGGAAGGTGGATTTGGAGTTAATGTAGGAAGGTGGATTCGGGTTTGTGCGGGAAGTTGGTTTTGGGGTTAGTGCCATAAGTTGGATTTGGGTATAGTGCGGGAAGGTGGATATTGGGTTCGAACAGGATGGTTGATTTGGGGTTAGTTTGGGAAGGTGGATTTGGGGTTACTGCGGGAAGGTGGATTTGGGGTTATTGCGGGAACTTGGATTTGTTGCTAGTGCGAGAAGATTGATTTGGGTTTAGTGCGGGAAGGTTGATTTGGGGTTAGTGCTGGAAGCGGGAATTGGGGTTAGTGGGGGAAGCTGGATTGGGGGTTAGTGCTGGAAGGTGGATTGGGGTTAGTGCGGGAAGATGGATTTGGGGTTCGAGCTGGAAGGTGGTATTGCGGTTATTGCGGGAAGGTGGATTTGGTGTTAGTGCTGGAAGGTGGATTTGGTTTTAGTGCAGGAAGATGGATTTGGGGTTAGTGCAGGAAAGTGGATTTGTGTTTGCTGCTGGGATGTGGATTTGGGTTTAGTTCTGGAAGGTGGATTTGGGAACAGTGCGGGAAGGTGGATTTGGGATTATTGCGGCAAGGTGGATTTGTGGTTAGTGCGGGAAGTTGATTTGGGGTTATTGCGGGAAGGTAGATTTGGGGTTATGGCGTGAAGGTGGATTTGGGGTTACTGTGGGAAGGTGGATTTGGGATTATTGCGGCAAGGTGGATTTGTAGTTAGTGCGGGAAGTTGATTTGGGGTTAGTGCTGGAAGGTGGATTTGTGGTTAGTGCGGGAAGGTGGATTTGGGGTTCGTGCTGGAAGGTAGATTTGGGGTTATTGCGGGAAGGTGGATTTGCTGTTAGTGCTGGAAGGTAGATTTGGGGTTATTGCGGGAAGTTGGATTTGGTGTCAGTGCTGGAAGGTGGATTTGGTGTTAGTGCTGGAATGTAGATTTGGGGTTATTGCGGGAAGGTGGATTTGGGGTTCGTGCTGGAAGGTAGATTTGGGGTTATTGCGGGAAGGTGGATTTGGTGTCAGTGCTGGAATGTGGATTTGGGTTTAGTGCAGGAAGTTGGATTTGGGGTTAGAGCGTGTATGTGGATTCGGGGTAGTGCGGGAAGGTGGATATGGGGTTAATGCAGGAAGGTGGATTTGGGGTTAGTGCCAGAAGATGGATTCAGGTTCAGTGCGGGTAGATGGATTTGGCGTTAATGCGGGAAGGTAGATTTGGGGTTCGCGCTGGAAGGTGGATTTGGGGTTAATGCGGGAAGGTGGATTTGGGGTTAGTGTGGGAAGTTGGATTTGGGTTTACTGCGGGAATGTGGTTTTGGTTTTAGTGCGGGAAGATAGATTTGGGTGATGGCAGAAATGTGGATTTGTGGTTAGTTTGGGTTAGTGGATTTGGGGATAGTGCGGGAAGGTTGATTGGGGGATAGTGCTGATGGTGGATTGGCGTAAGAGCATGAAGTTGGATTTGGTGTTAGTGCAGAAAGGTAGATGTGGGGTTGTGCGGGAAGGTGAATTTGGGGAAAGTGTGGGAAGATGGATTTGGGGTTAGTGAGGGAAAGTGGATTTGGAGTTAGTGCGGAAGGTGAATTTGGGGTTACTGCGGGAACTTGGATTTGGGGTTAGTGCCAGAAGTTGGATTTGGGGATAGTGCGGGAAGGTGGATCTGGAGTTAGAGCAGGAAGGTTGATTTGGGGTTAGTTTGGGAAGGTGGATTTGGGGTTCATGCTGGAAGATGAATTTGGGGTTATTGCGGGAAGGTGGATTTGGTGTTAGTGCTGGAAGTTGGATTTGTTTTGGTGCAGGAAGTTGGTTTTGAGGTTAGCGCGGGCAATCTGGATTTGGGAACAGTTTGGGAAGGTGGAGTTGAGGTTAATGCGGGAAGATTGATTTGGGGTTAGTGCGGTAAGATGGATTTAGAGTAGTGCGGGTAGATGGATTTGGGGATAGTGTGGGAAGGTGGATTTGTGGATATTGCGGTCTGGTGGATTTTGGGATAGTGCGAGAAGGTGGATTTGGGGTTAGTGCGGGAATGTGGATTGGGGTTTAGGGCAGGAATGTGGATTTGAGTTTAGTGCTGGAGGATGGATTTGGGTTATGGCAGTAAGGTGGATTTGGGGTTAGTGTGGGACAGTGGATTTGGGGTTAGTGCGGGAAAGTTGATTTGGGGAGAGTGCGGGAGGGTGGATTTGGGTTTAGCACTGGAAGGTTGATTTGTGGTAATGGCAGGAAGGTGGATTTGGGATAGTGCGGGAAGGTGGATTTGACGTTATTGCGGGAAGGTGGATTTGGGGTTAGTGCGGGAAGTTGGATTTGGGGTTAGTGCGGGAAGGTGGATTTGGGGATAGTGCGGGAAGGTGGATTTGGCGTTATTACGGGAAGGTGGATTTGGGTTAGTGCGGGAAGGTTGATCTGGGAATAGTGCGGGAAGGTGGATTTGGAGATAGTGTGGGAAGGTGAATTTGGGGATAGTGCGGGAAAGTGGATTTGGGGAAAATGCGGGAAGGAGGATTTGGAGTTAGTGCGGGAATGTGGGTTTGGAGTTAGTGCGGAAAGATGGATTTGGGGTTTGTGCGGGTATGTGGATATGAGGATAGTGCGGGAATGTGGATTCGGGGTTAGTGCGGGAAGTTGAATTGTGTTAGTGCAGGAAGGTTGATTTGTGGATGGTGCGGTAAGGTGGATTTGGGGTTAGTGCGGGAATGTGGATTTGGGTGTGTGCGGGAAGATGGATTTGGGTTATGCCAGGCAGTTGGATTTGGGGTTAGTGTGGGATAGTGGATTTGGGGATAGTGCAGGAAGGTTGATTTGGGGAGAGTGTGGGAAGGTGGATTTTGGGATAGTGCGGGAAGGTGGATTTGGGTTATGGCAGGTAGGTGAATTTGGGGTTAGTGTGGGATAGTGGATTTGGGGATAGTGCGGGAAGGTTGATTTGGGGAGAGTGCGGGAAGGTGGATTTTGGGATAGTGCGGGAAGGTGGATTTGGGGTTAGTGCTGGAAGTTGGATTTGGGGATAGTGCGGGAAGGTGGATTTGGGGTTAGAGCAGGAAGGTTCATTTGGGGTTAGTTTGGGAAGATGGATTTGGGGTTACTGCGGGAAGGTGGATATGGTGTTAGTGCTGGAAGTTGGATTTGGTTTTGGTGCAGGAAGTTGGTTTTGGGGTTAGTGCGGGCATGTGGATTTGGGAACAGTGTGGGAAGGTGGAATTGAGGTTAATGCGGGAAGGTTGATTTGTGGTTAGTGCGGTAAGATGGATTTAGGGTTAGTGCGGGAAGATGGATTTGGGGTTAGTGTGGGAAGGTGGATTTGTGGATAGTGCGAGAAGGTGGATTTGTGGTTAGTTCAGGAATGTGGATTGGGGTTTAGGGCAGGAATGTGGATTTGAGTTTCGTGTGGGAAGATGGATTTGGGTTATGGCAGGAAGGTGGATTTGGGGTTAGTGTGGGATAGTTGACTTGGGGATAGTGCGGGAAGGTTGATTTGGGGAGAGTGCGGGAAGGTGGATTTGGGTTTAGCACTGGAAGGTTGATTTGTGGTAATGGCAGTGTGGTAAACCACTTTTATCGTTCACTATCGTTACACTATGGTTGTCACTGTTTACACTGTTGTATCACTACACAAGTTCACCTCTTGTCGCGCTGTTATACCTGGGCTGACCACAGCTGACTCCGCCAATGAATCCACCTGCTTGCCCAGGTATAAAGGTGGTCGACTGGCTGGAATGCCTCCTTGTTGGACCCGATCTCCCACGAGGGTGGGCGCTGTTATTTAGCCAATAAAAACCTATAGTTACTATCTTAACTCGTCGCTTTTCATTGGATGAATTGATAGGTATATCAATTTTATTGGCTAAATTTTGAAATGAGTGGATCAGAGCAGCCAAACGACCAGCCAAACGGCCAGCTACAACAGCCACAGCAGCCGGCCTGGCTGCGAGCCCTCCGACCGCCGTACCTGGATCTAAACCCACAGGCAGCGAACTCAGCCCTCGACTTCAAACTCTGGCTGAGCTGTTTCGAATCCTACCTGGGAGAATCCGGCGTGCCTCCGGGATCCAAACTAAGAGTTCTGACTGCCCAAGTGAGCCCTAAAGTATTTGCACTCATCCAGGACCTTACTACATACGAGGACGCCCTCAACCTGCTGGAAAAGCAGTACCGGAGCCCGGTAAACTCTATGTATGCCAGGCATCTCCTAAGATCCCGCTCGCAACAGCCAGGAGAGTCTGCAGATGAATTTTTACGGGTGCTACAAACACTCGGCAGGGACTGTGACTTTAAAGCTGTAACGGCTACATAAAATACTGAAGGGAATATCCGCGATGCCTTCGTGAAAGGCCTTCGGTCCGACTACTCACGGCAAAGAATGCTCTAATCAAAGGACCTCGACCTGAATACAACTGCAGCCCTCGCTCACTCTCTGGAAGTGGCCCATCGGGACTTCGAGGCGTATTCCAGGTACTGTGCTGCGCGACCCTGGGACTCCGGCCCGACCCCGGCCGCAATACCCCTCGCACCGCGGCCTCTGGGACCTACCTCAGTGTCGGCGTCTCAGAACCGATCGGGACAGCCACCCCCGGTACCGGCTGCAACATCGGAGCCCCACGATCGGGCCGCCGGCTGCTTCTTCTGTGGCCAGGCGAAACACCCGAGGACGCGCTGCCCTGCAAGAAACGCGACTTGCTCTGATTGCCACAAGAAAGGCCACTTCGCTAAGGCCTGCAGGGTGAGAGCCACAGACGCCAGCAGTGCCTCATGCGAGTTGTGGGGGCGACCCTCTTTCATCAAGGCCACAGATGCCAGTATCCCCTCGTGTGAGTCGTGGGGGCGGCCATCTTTGAACAAGGCCACCGACGCCAGCAGTGCCTCATGTGAGTTGTGGGGGCGGCCATCTCCTCCGCCATTTTATTCAACCTCGTGGGCGCCGCCATTTTGTCCACCACACTCGACCGCCACCTTGTCTCCAGACCCGACCACCGCCTCACGCACACACTACAGCAGCTCGCTCAGCCATACACTAGCCTCCGTCACACTGGAACAAGCTCGCCCGCATCACCTGTCCAAGTCCTGATGGACATCAAAGTAAACGGCCACGCCACGACCTGCCTGTTCGACAGCGGAAGCACGGAGAGTTTCATCCATCCAGACACGGTGAGCCACTACTCCCTCACTGTCCGGCCAACGCGCAACCGGATCTCGATGGCATCGAGGTCCCATTCTACAGACATCAGCGGATACTGTGTTGTGACCCTGTCGGTTAGGGGCACGGAGTATAAAAATTTTAAACTCCTCGTCCTGCCCCAGCTCTGCGCTGCCATCCTACTCGGGCTGGACTTCCAATCCCACCTTCAAAGTTTCACTTTGGCATACGGTGGACCGCTCCCCCCACTCACAGTCGACAACCAGCAGCCTTTAAACCACCCACCGCATACCACCTGCGGCCTATCCACCCGCAAGGTCCCGCCCCCTTCCTGTTCGCTAACCTCACCCGCGACTGTAAACCCATCGCCACCAAGAGCAGGTGGTACAACGCCGGGGACAGAGCTTTTTTTAGCTCTGAGGTGCAGCATCTCCTGAAGGAGGGCATCATCGAGAGGAGCAACAGCCCCGGGCGTGCCCAGGTCGTAGTCGTTAAGACCGGCAATAAAAACCGCCTGGTCATCGACTACAGCCGAACCATAAACCGGTACACCCAGCTGGACGCATACCCACTTCCCTGCATATCTGATATGGTCAATCAGATTGCACAGTACCGGGTATTCTCCACCATCGACCTTAAGTCGGCCTATCACCAACTCCCTATCCGCCCTGAGGACGACCAGTATACCGCCTTCGAGGCGAATGGCGGCCTTTACCACTTCCTTAGGGTTCCCTTCGGCGTCACCAACGGGGTTTCGGTCTTCCAAAGGGAGATGGACCGGATGGTTGACCAGAACGGGCTTCAGGCCACGTTCCCTTATCTAGATAACGTCACCATCTGCGGCCGCAACTGGCAGGACCACGATGTTAATCTGGAGAAATTCCTCCGTACGGCCGAACGACTGAACCTCACTTACAATAAGGAGAAATGTGTGTTTAACACCTCGCGTCTCGCCATCCTCGGCTGCGTAGTAGAGAACGGGGTCATCAGCCCCGACCCCGAAAGAATGCGCCCCCTCATGGAGCTACCCCTCCCCCACTGTCCAAAGGCGCTGAAGAGAACCCTGGGGCTCTTCGCCTACTATTCCCAATGGGTGCCGAATTATGCAGACAAAGCCAGACCCCTCATGAAGTCCACCTCCTTCCCCCTGACGGCAGAAGCGTGCGCAGCCTTCTCCCTCATAAAGTGAGCCATTGGTAAGGCCACGATGCACGCGGTGGATGAGTCTATCCCTTTCCAAGTGGAGAGCGATGCATCCGAATTCGCCCTAGCAGCAACCCTTAACCAGGCGGGGAGACCTGTGGCCTTATTCTCAAGGACCCTCCAGGGCCCTGAGATCCGACACTCTTTGGTCGAGAAGGAGGCCCAGGCGATCGTGGAGGCAGTACGACGCTGGAGGCATTACCTGGCAGGCAAACGATTTACCCTCCTCACCGACCAGCGTTCGGTCGCTTTTATGTTTAATAACAAGCTGAAGGGCAAAATCAAGAACGACAAGATCTTGAGGTGGAGAATCGAGCTCTCCACCTATGATTATGATATCTTGTACCGGCCTGGTAAACTGAATGAACCCCCAGATGCTCTATCACGAAGTACATGCACCAACGTGCAAATTGATAGACTGCAGACCCTCCACAACGACCTCTGCCACCGCGGGTTCACCAGACTTTACGACTTCATTAAGGCCCGCAACCTGCCCTACTCCATCGAGGAGGTCAGGACCATAACCAGGAACTGCCAAACCTGCGCCGAATGCAAACCGCATTTCTTTAGGCCGGGCAGAGCAAGCCTGATCAAGGACACCCGCCCCTTCGAGCGCTTGAGCATCGATTTTAAGGGGCCCCTCCGGTCCTCTGACCGTAATGTGTACTTCCTCAACATCATTGCTGAGTACTCCCGTTTCCCCTTTGCCTTCCCCTGCCCAGACATGACCAGTACCACGGTCATCAAATACCTGAACGACCTCTTCGCCTTGTTCGGGTTCCCGAACTATATACATAGCGACCGGGGCTCATCCTTCATGAGCGAGGAACTTCACCAGTTCCTACTAGCGAGAGGCACTGCTGCAAGCAGGACCACCAGCTACAACCCCCGAGGGAACGGCCAGGTGGAAAGAGAGAACGCGACTGTCTGGAAGGCCGTTCTCTTAGCATTAAAGTCTAAGGGCCTGCCAACCTCTCGCTGGCAGGACGTCCTCCCGGCAGCGCTGCATTCCATCCGGTCACTGCTTTGCACGGCCATTAACGCCACCCCCCATGAACGAATGTTTGTTTTCCGCAGGAAGTCGACTACGGGAACCTCGCTACCAACATGGCTGACTTCTGCGGGGCCCGTCTTGCTGCAAAAGCACGTGAGGGCCCATAAAACAGACCCCCTGGTCAAGAGGGTGGACCTCCTGCACGCCAACTCCCAGTTGGCCTATGTGGCATACCCAGACGGGCGGGAGGACGCAGTCTCCTTACGAGACCTTGCACCCTCGGGCACCCCTGAGACACCACCGTTACTCCCCCCCAACTCCCCCCGAAATCCACCCCAGGTAGACGGCATGCCGGAACCCCACGAGCCTTCGCCGACCACGCAGACACCAGCATTAACATCGGATATGGCATCACCGCCGCCGCTGCTGAGCCGATCAGAGAGACTTACGAGGCCTCCGGACAGACTGACATACCCAAACTGGTAGTACACTTCACCCCGCCGGACACAAATCTAAACAAGGGGTGAATGTGTTAAACCACTTTTATCGTTCACTACCGTTACACTATGGTTATCATTGTTTACACTGATGTATCACTACACAAAGTCACCTCTTGTCACGCTGTTATACCTGGGCTGATCACAGCTGACTCCGCCCATGACTCCGCCTGCTTGCCCAGGTATAAAGGTGGTCGACTGGCTGGTATTCCTCCTTGTTGGACCCGATCACCCAGGAGGGTGGGCTCTGTTATTTAGCCAATAAAAACCTATAGTTACTATCTTAACTCGTCGCTTTTCATTGGATGAATTGATAGGTATATCATGCAGGAAGGTGGATTTGGGGATAGTGCGGGAAGGTGGATTTGGCGTTATTGCGGGAAGGTGGATTTGGGGTTAGTGCGGGAAGGTGGATTTGGAGATAGTGTGGGAAGGTGAATTTGGGGATAGTGCGGGAATGTGGATTTGGTGAAAGTGCGGGAAGGTGGATTTGGAGTTAGTGCGGGAATGTGGGTTTGGAGTTAATGCGGGAAGATGGATTTGGGGGTTGTGCAGGTATATGGATATGGGGTTAGTGCGGGAAGGTGGATTCGGGGTTAGTGCGGGAAGTTGAATTTGGGTTAGTGCAGGAAGGTTGATTTGTGGATAGTGCAGTAAGGTGGATTTGGGGTTAGTGCGGGAAGGTGGAATTGGGGTTAGTGTGGGAAGGTGGATTTGGGGTTAGTGCGGGAAAGTGTATTTGGGGTTAGTGCGGGATTTTGGATTTGGGGTTAGTGTGGGAAGGTGGATTTGGGGTTAGTGCGGGAAAGTGGATTTGGGGTTATTGCGGGAAGTTGGATTTGGGGATAGTGCTGGAAGGTGGATTTGGGGTTAGTGCTGGAAGGTGGAATTGGGGTTAGTGCGGGAAGGTGGATTTGGGGTTAGTGCAGGAAAGTGGATTTGTGTTTTCTGCTGGGATGTGGATTTGGGTTTGGTGCTGGAATGTGGATTTGTGGTTAGTGCGGGAAGTTCGATTTGGGGTTACGGCGTGAAGGTTGATTTGGGGTTACTGTGGGAAGGTGGGTTTGAATTATTGCGGCAAGGTGGATTTGTGGTTACTGTGGGAAGTTTGATTCGGGGTTAGTGCGGGAAGGTTGATTTGTGGTTAGTGCGGGAAGGTTGATTTGGGGTTAGTGCAGGAAGGTGGATTTGGGTTTAGTGCTGGAAGTTGGATTTGGATTTAGTGTGCGAAGCTGGATTTCTGGTTAGTGCGGGAAGGTGGATTTGGGGTTCGTGCTGGAAGGTGGGTTTGGTGTTTTTGTGGGAAGGTGGATTTGGGGTTAGTGCAGGTATGTGGATTCAGGGATAGTGCCGGAAGGTGGATTTGGGGTTAGTGCGGGAAAATGGATTTGGGGTTAGTGCCAGAAAATGGATTCAGGGTTAGTGTGGGAAGATGGATTTGGGGTGAGTGCGGTATGGTGGATTTTGGGATAGTGTGAGACGGTGGATTTGAGGTTAGTGCGGGAATGTGGATTTGGGTTTTGTGCGGGAAATTGGATTTGTGTGTGTGCGGGGTGATGGATTTGGGTTGTGGCAGGCAGGTGGATTTGGGGTTAGTGTGGGATAGTGGATTTGGGGATAGTGCGGGAAGGTTGATTTGGGGTAGTGCGGGAAGGTGGATTTTGGGATACTGCGGGAAGGTGGATTTGGGGTTAGTGCGGGAAGGCGAATTTGGGGATAGTACGGGAAGGTGGATTTGGGGTTAGTGTGGGAAGGTGGATTTGGGGATAGTGCGGGAAGGTTGATTTGTGGATAGTGCGGGAAGGTGGATTTGAGGTTAGTGCGGGAAAGTGGAATTGGGGTTAGTGCGGGAAGGTGGATTTGGGGTTAGTGCGGGAAAGTGGATGAGGGGATAGTGCGGGAAGGTGCATTTGTGGATAGTGCAGTAAGGTGGATTTGGGATTAGTGCGGGAATGTGGATTTGGGGTTAGTTTGGGAAGGTGGATTTGGGGATAGTGCGGGAAGGTTGATTTGTGGATAGTGCGGTAAGGTGGATTTGAGGTTAGTGCGGGAAAGTGGAATTGGGGTTAGTGCGGGAAGGTGGATTTGGGGTTAGTGCGGGAAAGTGGATGAGGGGATTGTGCGGGAAGGTGCATTTGTGGTTAGTGCAGTAAGGTGGATTTGGGATTAGTGCGGGAATGTGGATTTGGGGTTCGTGCGGGAAGGTGGATTTGGGGATAGTGCTGGAAGCTGGATTTGGGGTTACTGCGAGAAGGTGGATTTGGAGTTATTGCTGGAAATTGGATTTGGGGTTAGCGCAGGAAGGTGGATTTTTGTTTATTGCTGGGATGTGGATTTGGGTTTAGTGCTGGAAGGTGGATTTGGGGTTAGTGCGAGAATGTGGGTTTGAGGTTATGGCGTGAAGGTGGATTTGGGGTTACTGTGTGAAGGTGGATTCGTGATAGTGCGGGATGGTGGATTTGGGGTTAATGCGGGAAGGTGGATTTGGTGTTAGTGCCAGAAGATGGATTCAGGTTTAGTGCGGGAAGAAGGATTTGTGGTGAGTGCGTGAAGGTGAATTTGGGTTTCGCGCTGGAAGGTGGATTTGGGTTTAGTGCAGGAAGATGGATTTGCGGTTAGTGCAGGTATGTGGATTCGGGGTTAATGCGGGAAGGTGGATTTGGGGTTAGTGTGGGAATGTGAATTTGGGTTTACTGCGGTATAGTGGATTTGGGTTTAGTGCAGGAAGATGGATTTGGGTTATGGCAGGAAGGTGGATTTGCGGTTAGTGTGGGATAGTGGATTTAGGGATAGTGCGGGAAGGTTGATTTGGGGATCGTGCGGAAGGTGGATTGGCGTAAGAGCATGAAGGTGCATTTGGGGTTATTGCAGCAAGGTTGATGTGGGGTTAGTGCGTGAAGGTGGATTTGGGGATAGTGTGGGAAGGTGTATTTGGGGTTAGTGTGGGAAGGTGGATTTGGAGTTAATTTGGGAAGGTGGATTGGGGTTAGTGCGGGAAGGTGGTTTTGGCGTTAGTGCCATAAGTTGGATTTGGGTATAGTGCGGGAAGGTGGATTTGGGGTTAGAGCAGGATGGTTGATTTGGGGTTAGTTTGGGAAGGTGGATTTGGGGTTACTGCGGGAAGGTGGATTTGGGGTTATTGCAGGAACATGGATTTGTTGTTAGTGCGAGAAGATTGATTTGTGTTTAGTGCGGGAAGGTTGATTTGGGGTTAGTGCTGGAAGCTGGAATTGGGGTAAGTGTGGGAAGCTGGATTGGGGGTTAGTGCTGGAAGGTGGATTGGGGCTTAGTGCGGGAAGGTGGATTGGGGCTTAGTGCGGGAAGATGGATTTGGGGTTCGAGCTGGAAGGTGGATTTGGGGTTATTGCTGGAAGGTGGATTTGGTGTTCGTGCTGGAAGGTGGATTTGGTTTTAGTGCAGGAAGTTGGATTTGGGGTTAGTGCGGGAATGTGGATTTGGGAACAGTGCGGGAAGGTGGATTTGGAGTTAATGCGGTAAGGTTGTTTTGGGGTTAGTGCAGGAAGATTGATTTAGGGTTAGTGCGGGAAGATGGATTTGAGGTTAGTGCAGGAAGGTTGATTTGGGGTTACTGTGGGAAGGTGGATTTGGGATTATTGCGGCAAGGTGGATTGGTGGTTAGTGCGGGAATTTTGATTTGGGGTTAATGCGGGAAGGTGGATATGGGGTTAATGCAGGAAGGTGGATTTGGGGTTAGTGCCAGGAGATGGATTCAGGTTTAGTGCGGGTAGATGGATTTGGGGTTAGCGCGGGAAGGTGGATTTAGGGTTCACGCTGGAAGGTGGATTTGGGGTTATTTCTGGAAGGTGGATTTGGGGTCAGTGTGGGAATGTGGATTTGGGTTTACTGCGGGAATCTGGATTTGGTTTCCGTGCAGGAAGATGGATTTGTGTGATGGCAGAAATGTGGATTTGGGGTTAGTTTGGGATAGTGGATTTGGGGATAGTGCGGGAAGGTTGATTTGGGGATAGTGCGGATGGTGGATTGGAGTAAGAGCATGAAGGTGGATTTGGTGTTCGTGCAGAAATATAGATGTGGGTTTAGTGCGGGAAGGTGAATTTGGGGAAAGTATGGGAAGGTGGATTTGGAGTCAGTGCGGGAAGGTGATTTTGGGGTTAGTGAGGGAAGGTGGATTTGTGGTTAGTACCGGAAGTTGGATTTGGGGATAGTGCAGGAAGGTGGATTTGGGGTTAGAACAGGAAGGTTGATTTGAGGTTAGTTAGGCAAGGTGGATTTGGTGTTCGTGCTGGAAGGTGGATTTGGTGTTATTGCGGGAAGGTGGATTTGGTGTTAGTGCTGGAAGTTGGATTTGGTTTTGGTGCAGGAAGTTGGTTTTGAGGTTATTGCGGGCATGTGGAATTGGGAACAGTGTGTGAAGGTGGAGTTGAGGTTAATGCGGGAAGGTTGATTTGTGGTTAGTGCGGTAAGATGGATTTAGGGTTAGTGCGGGAAGATGGATTTGGGGTTCGTGTGGGAAGGTGGATTTGTGGATCGTGCGGTATAGTGGATTTTGGGATAATGCGAGAAGGTGGATTTGGGTTAAGTGCGGGAATGTGGATTTGGGTTTAGGGCAGGAATGTGGATTTGAGTTTAGTGCGGGAAGATGGATTTGGGTTATGGCAGGAAGGTGGATTTGGGGTTCGTGTGGGATAGTGGATTTGGGGATAGTGCGGGAAAGTTGATTTGGCGAGACTGCGGGAAGGTGGATTTGGATTTAGCACTGGAAGGTTGATTTGTGGTAATGGCAGGAAGGTGGCTTTGGGGATAGTGCGGGAAGGTGGATTTGGAGATAGTGTGGGAAAGTCAATTTGGGGATAGTGCGTGAATGTGGATTTGGGGAAATTGTGGGAAGGTGGATTTGGAGTTAGTGTGGGAATGTGGGTTTGGAGTTACTGCGGGAAGATGGATTTGGGGTTTCTGCGGGTATGTGGATATGGGGATAGTGCGGGAATGTGGATTCGGGGTTCATGCGGGAAGTTGAAATTGGTTAGTGCAGGAATGTTGATTTGTGGATGGTGCAGTAAGGTGGATTTGGGGTTAGTGCGGGAAGGTGGTATTGGGGTTAGTGCGGTAATGTGGATTTGGGGTTAGTGAGGGAAAGTGGATTTGGGGTTAGTGCGGGATGTTGAATTTGGGGTTAGTGCGGGAAGTTGGATTTGGGGTTAGTGCGGGAAGGTTGATTTGGGGTTAGTGCGGGAAGTTTTATTTGGGGATAGTGCTGGAAGGCGGATTTGGGGCTAGTGCGAGAAGGTGGATTTGGAGTTATTGCTGGAAGTTGGATTTGGTGTTCGTGCAGGAAAGTGGATTTGTGTTTACTGCTGGGATGTGGATTTGGGTTTAGTGCTGGAAGGTGGATTTGTGGTTAGTGCGGGAAGTTGGATTTGGGGTTACGGCGTGAAGGGGGATTTGGGGTTACTGTGGCAAGGTGGGTTTGGTTTTATTGCGGCAAGGTGGATTTGTGGTTATTGCGGGAAGTTTGATTCGGGGTTAGTGCGGGAATGTTGATTTGGGGTTAGTGCAGGAAGGTGGATTAGGGTTTAGTGCTGGAAGTTGGATTTGAAACAAGTGTGGGAACGTGGATTTCTGGTTAGTGCGGGAAGGTGGATTTGGGGTTCGCGCTGAAAATTGGATTTGGTGTTAGTGCTGGAACGTGGATTTGGGTTTAGTGCAGGACGTTGGATTTGGGGTTAGTGCAGGTATGTGGATTCGGGGATTGTGCGGGAAGGTGGATTTGGGGTTAATGCGGGAAGATGGATTTGGGGTTAGTGCCAGAAGATGGATTCAGGGTTAGTGTGGGAAGATGGATTTGGGTTGAGTGCTGTATGGTGGATTTTGGGATCGTGCGAGACGGTGGATTTGAGGTTAGTGCGGGAATGTGGATTTGGGTTTTGTGCGGGAAAGTGGATTTGTGTGTGTGCGGGAAGATGGATTTGGGTTATGGCAGGCAGTTGGATTTGGGGTTAGTGTGGGATAGTGGATTTGGGGATAGTGCGGGAAGGTTGAATTGGGGAGAGTGCGGGAAGGTCGATTTTGGGATAATGCGGGAAGGTGGATTTGGGTTATGGCAGGTAGGTGGATTTGGGGTTAGTGTGGGATGGTGGATTTGGGGATAGTGCGGGAAGGTTGATTTGGGGAGAGTGCGGGAAGGTGGATTTTGGGATAGTGCGGGAAGGTGGATTTGGGGTTATTGCGGGAAGGTTGATTTGGTGTTAATGCTGGAAGGTGGATTTGGGTTTAGTGCAGGAAGATGGATTTGGGGTTAGTGCAGGTGTGTGTATTCAGGGTTAATGCGGGAAGGTGGATTTGGGGTTAGTGTGGGAATGTGGATTTGTGTTTGCTGCGGGAAAGTGGATTTGGGTTTAGTGCGGGAAGATGGATTTGGGTTATGGCAGGAAGGTGGATTTGTGGTTAGTGTGGGATAGTGGATTTAGGGATAGTGCGGGAAGGTTGATTTGGGGTTCGTGCGGAAGGTGGATTGGCATAAGAGCATGAAGGTGCATTTGGGGTTATTGCAGCAAGGTTGTTGTGGGGTTAGTGCGGGAAGGTGGATTTGCGGATAGTGTGGGAAGGTGGATTTGGGGTTAGTGTGGGATGGTGGATTTGGAGTTAATGTGGGAAGTTGGATTGGGGTTAGTGCGGGAAGGTGTTTTTGGGGTTAGTGCCATAAGTTGGATTTGGGTATAGTGCGGGAAGGTGGATTTGGGGTTACAGCAGGATGGTTGATTTGGGGTAAGTTTGGGAAGGTGGATTTGGGGTTACTGCGGGAAGGTGGATTTGGGGTTATAATAGGATGGTTGATTTGGGGTAAGTTTGGGAAGGTGGATTTGGGGTTACTGCGGGAAGGTGGATTTGGGGTTATTGTGGGAACGTGGATTTGATGTGAGTGCGAGAAGGTTGAATTGGGTTTAGTGCGGGAAGGTTGATTTGGGGTTAGTGCTGGAGGCTGGAATTGGGTTAGTGTGGGAAGCTGGATTGGGGGTTAGTGCTGGAAGGTGGATTGGGGCTTAGTGCGGGATAATGGATTTGGGGTTCGAGCTGGAAGGTGGATTTGGGGTTATTGCTGGAAGGTGGATTTGATGTTAGTGATGGAAGGTGGATTTGGTTTTAGTGCAGGAAGTTGGATTTGGGGTTAGTGCGGGAATGAGGATTTGGGAACAGTGCGGGAAGGTGGATTTGGAGTTAATGCGGTAATGCTGTTTTGGGGTTAGTGCAGGAAGATGGATTTAGGGTTAGTGCGGGAAGATGGATTTGGGGTTAGTGCAGGAAGGTTGATTTGGGTTTAGTGCGGGAAGGTGGATTTGGGGTTATGGCGTGAAGGTGGATTTGTGGTTACTGTGGGAAGGTGGATGTGGGATTATTGCGGCAAGGTGGATTTGTGGTTAGTGCGGGAAGTTTGATTTGGGGTTAATGCGGGAAGGTGCATATGGGGTGAATGCAGGAAGGTGGATTTGGGGTTCGCGCTGGAAGGTGGATTTGGTGTTATTTCGGGAAGGTGGATTTGGGGTTAGTGTGGGAATGTGGATTTGGGTTTACTGGGGGAAAGTGGATTTGGTTTTAGTGCGGGAAGATGGATTTGGGTGATGGCAGAAATGCGGATTTGGGGTTAGTTTGGGATAGTGGATTTGGGGATAGTGCGGGAAGGTTCATTTGGGGATAGTGCGGAGGTTGATTGGCGTAAGAGCATGAAGGTGGATTTGGTGTTAGTGCAGAAATGTAGATGTCGGGTTAGTGCGGGAAGGTGGATTTGGGGAAAGTGTGGGAAGGTGGATTTGGAGTTAGTGCCGGAAGTTGGATTTGGGGATAGTGCGGGAAGGTGGATTTGTGGTTACTGTGGGAAGTTTGATTCGGGGTTAGTGCGGGAAGGTTGATTTGGGGTTAGTGCAGGAAGGTGGATTTGTGTGTGTGCGGGAAGATGGATTTGGGTTATGGCAGGCAGGTGGAATTGGGGATAGTGCGGGAAGGTGGATTTGGCATTATTGCGGGAAGGGGGATTTGGGGTTAGCGCGGGAAGGTTATTCTGGGAATAGTGCGGGAAGGTGGATTTGGAGATAGTGTGGGAAGGTGAATTTGGTGTTAGTGCGGTAATGTGCGTTTGGAGTTAGTGCGGGAAGATGGATTTGGGGTTTCTGCGGGTATGTGGATATGGGGATAGTGCGGGAATGTGGATTCGGGGTTAGTGCAGGAAGTTGAATTTGGGTTACTGCAGGAATGTTGATTTGTGGATGGTGCGGTAAGGTGGATTTGGGGTTAGTGCGGGAAGTGGAATTGGGGTTAGTGCGGGAATGTGGATTTGGGGTTAGTGCGGGAAAGTGGACTTGGGGTTAGTGCGGGATGTTGGATTTGGGGTTAGTGCGGGAAGGTGGATTTGGGGTTAGTGCGGGAAGTTGGATTTGTGGATAGTGCTGGAAGGTGGATTTGGGGTTAGTGCGAGAAGGTGGATTTGGAGTTATTGCTGGAAGTTGGATTTGGTGTTCGTGCAGGAAAGTGGATTTCTGTTTACTGCTGGGATGTGGATTTGGGTTTAGTGCTGGAAAGTGGATTTGTGGTTAGTGCGGGAAGTTTGATTCGGGGTTAGTGCGGGAATGTTGATTTGGGGTTAGTGCAGGAAGGTGGATTTGGGTTTCGTGCTGGAAGGTGGATTTGGTGCTGGTGCTGGAAGGTGGATTTGGGTTTAGTGCAGGACGTTGGATTTGGGGTTAGTGCAGGTATGTGGATTCGCGGATTGTGCGGGAAGGTGGATTTGGGGTTAATGCGGGAAGATGGATTTGGGGTTAGTGCCAGAAGATGGATTCAGGGTTAGTGTGGGAAGATGGATTTGGGGTGAGTGCTGTATGGTGGATTTTGGGATAGTGCGAGACGGTGGATTTGAGGTTAGTGCGGGAATGTGGATTTGGGTTTTGTGCGGGAAAGTGGATTTGGGTGTGTGCGGGAAGATGGATTTGGGTTATGGCAGGCAGTTGGATTTGGGGTTAGTGTGGGATAGTGGGTTTGGGGATAGTGCGGGAAGGTCGATTTTGGGATAGTGCGGGAAGGTGGATTTGGGTTATGGCAGGTAGGTGGATTTGGGGTTAGTGTGGGATAGTGGATTTGGGGATAGTGTGGGAAGGTGGATTTTGGGATAGTGCGGGAAGGTGGATTTGGGGTTATTGCGGGAAGGCGGATTTGGGGATAGTACGGGAATGTGCATTTGGGGATAGTGTGGGAAGGTTGATTTGTGGATAGTGCGGTAAGGTGGATTTGAGGTTCGTGCGGTAAGTTGGGAATGAGGTTAGTGCGGGAAAGTGGATTTGGGGTGAGTGCGGGAAGGTGGATTTGGGGTTAGTGCGGGATTGTGGATTTGGGGATAGTGCTGGAAGCTGGATTTGGGGTTAGTGCGAGAAGGTCTATTTGGAGTTATTGCTGGAATTTGGATTTGGGGTTAGCGCAGGAAGGTGGATTTGTGTTTAGTGCTGGAAGGTGGATTTGGGATTAGTGCGAGAATGTGGATTTGGGGTTATGGCGTTAAAGTGGATTTGGGGTTACTGTGGGAAGGTGGATTCGGGGATAGTGCCAGAGGATGGATTCAGGTTTAGTGTGGGAAGATGGATTTGTGGTTAGTGCGGGAAGGTTGATTTGGGGTTCACGCTGGAAGGTGGATTTGGGGTTATTGCGGGAAGGTGGGTATTGGTGTTAATGCTGGAAGGTGGATTTGGGTTTAGTGCAGGAAGATGGATTTGGGAATAGTGCGGAAGGTGGATTAGCGTAAGAGCATGAAGGTGAATTTGGGGTTATTGCAGCAAGGTGGATAGAGTCATAGAGTCATCGAGTAATACAGCACTGATAGAGGCCCTTCGGTCCATCGTGTCCACGCCGGCCATCAAGCCCTGTCTAATCTAATCCCATATTCCAGCATTTGGCCCGTAGCCTTGTATGCTATGGCATTTCAAGGGCTCATCCAAATGCTTCTTAAATGTTGTGAGTGTTTCTGCCTCCACAACCCTTTCAGGCAGTGAGTTCCCGACTCCAACCACCCTCTGGGTGATAAAGTTCTTTCTCAAATCCCCTCTAAACCTCCCGCCCTTTACCTTGAATCTATGCCCCCTAGTTATTGACCCCTCTACTAAGGGAGAAAGCTCCTCAGCATCCATCCTATCTATGACCCTCATAATTTTGTACACCTCAATCATGTCCCCCCTCAGCCTCCTCTGCTCCAAGGAAAACAAACCCAATCTGCCCAGTCTCTCTTCATAGCTGAAGCGCTCCAGCCCTGGTAACATCCTGGTGAACCTCCTCTGCACCCTCTCTAACGCGATCACATCCTTCCTGTAGTGTGGCGACCAGAACTGCACACAGTATTCCAGCTGTGGCCTAACCAGTGTTTTATACACCTCCATCATAACCTCCTTGCTCTTATATTCAATGCCTCGGCTAATGAAGGCAAGTATCCCATATGCCTTTTTTACCACCTTATCCACCTGTTCCGCCACCTTCAGGGATCTGTGTACTTGCACACCCAGATCCCTCTGACCCTCCGTCTTGCCTAGGGTCTTTCCATTCATTGTGTATTCCCTTGCCTTGTTAAGTCCCCTCAAAGTGCATCACCTCGCACTTTTCCGGGTTGCATTCCATTTGCCACTGTTCCGCCCATCTGACCAACCCATCTATATCGTCCTGCAGACTGAGGCTACCCTGCTCGCTATTTACCACCCTACCAATTTTTGTATCATCCGCGAACTTACTGATCATATCCTTTGCATTCATATCCAAGTCATTAATGTAGACCACAAACAGCAAGGGTCCCAGCACCGATCCCTGTGGTACCCCACTGGCCACAGGCTTCCAGTCACAAAAACAACCTTCGAAAATCACCCTCTGCCTTCTGCCGCTAAGCCAGTTTTGTATCCAATGTGCCAAGGCACCCTGGATTCCATGGGCTCTTACCTTCTTACCTTGATGTGGGGTTAGTGCGGGAAGGTGGATTGGGGACAGTGCAGGAAGGTGGATTTCGGGTTAGTGTGCGAAGGTGGATTTGGAGTTAATGTGAGAAGGTGGATTGGGGTTAGTGCAGGAAGGTGGTTTTGGGGTTAGTGCCATAAGTTGGATTTGGGTATAGTGCGGGAAGGGGGATTTGGGGTTAGAGCAGGATGGTTGATTTGGGGTTAGTTTGGGAAGGTGGATTTGAGGTTACTGCGGGAAGGTGGATTTGGGGATAGTGCGGGAAGGTGCATTTGGGGTTAGTGCGGGAAGGTGGATTTGGTGTTATTGCGGGAACGTGGATTTGTTGTTTGTGCGAGAAGATTGATTTGGGTTTAGTGCGGGAAGGTTGATTTGGGGTTAGTGCTGGAAGCTGGAATTTGGGTTAGTGCGGGAAGCTGGATTGGGGGTTAGTGCTGGAAGGTGGATTGGGGCTTAGTGCGGGAAGTTGGATTTGGGGTTCGAGCTGGAATGTGGATTGGGGCTTAGTGCGAGAAGATGGATTTGGGGTTCGAGCTGGAAGGTGGATTTGGTTTTAGTGCAGGAAGTTGGATTTGGGGTTAGTGCAGGAATGTGGATTTGGGAACAGTGCAGGAAGATGGATTTGGGGTTAATGCGGTAAGGTTGTTTTGGGGTAGGTGCGGGAAGATGGATTTAGGGTTAGTGTGGGAAGATGGATTTGGGGTTAGTGCAGGAAGGTTGATTTGGGGTTCGTGCTGGAAGGTGGATTTGGGTTTATGGCGTGAAGCTGGATTTGGGGTTACTGAGGGAAGGTGGAATTGGGATTATTGCGGAAAGGTGGATTTGTTGTTAGTGCGGGAAGTTTGATTTGGGGTTAATGCGGGAAAGTTGATTTGGGGATAGTGCGGGAAGGTGGATTTGGGGTTAGTGCTGGAAGGTGGATTTGTGTTTAGTGTGGGAAGTTGGATTTGTGGTTAATGCGGGAAGGTGTATTTGGGGTTCGTGCTGGAAGGTAGATTTGGGGTTATTGCGGTAAGGTGGATTTGGTGTCAGTGCTGGAAGGTGGATTTGGGTTTACTGCAGGAAGTTGGATTTGGGGTTAGAGCATGTATGTGGATTCGGGGATAGTGCGGGAAGGTGGATATGGGGTTAATGCAGGAAGGTGGATTTGGGGTGAGTGACAGAAGTTGGATTCAGGTTTAGTGCGGGTAGATGGATTTGAGGTTAGCGCGGGAAGGTGGATTTGGGGTTCACGCTGGAAGGTGGATTTGGGGTTATTTTGGGAAGGTGGATTTGGGGTTAGTGTGGGAATGTGGATTTGGGTTTACTGCGGGAAAGTGGATTTGATTTTAGTGCTGGAAGATGGATTTGGGTTATGGCAGAAATGTGGATTTGGGGTTAGTTTGGGATAGTGGATTTGGGCATAGTGCAGGAAGGTTGATTTGAGGATAGTGCGGATGGTGGATTGGTATAAGAGCATGAAGGTGGATTTGGTGTTAGTGCAGAAAGATAGATGTGGGGTTATTGCGGGAAGGTGGATTTGGGGATAGTGTTGGAAGCTGGATTTGGGGTTAGTGCGGGAAGGTGGATTTGGAGTTAGTGCATAAGGTGAATTTGGGGTTAGTGCGGGAAGGTGGATTTGGGGTTAGTGCCGGAAGTTGGAATTGGGATAGTGCGGGAAGGTGTATTTGGGGTTTGAGCAGGAAGGTTGATTTGGGGTTAGTTTGGGAAGGTGGATTTGAGGTTACTGCGGGAAGGTGGATTTGGGGTTGTGCGGGAAGGTGGATTTGGTGTTAGTGCTGGAAGTTGGATTTGGTTTTGGTGCAGGAAGTTGGTTTTGGGGTTAGTGCGGGCATGTGGATTTGGGAACAGTGTGGGCAGGTGGAATTGAGGTTAATGCGGGAAGGTTGATTTGTGGTTAGTGCAGTAAGATGGATTTAGGGTTAGTGCGGGAAGGTGGATTTGGGGTTAGTGTGGGAATGTGGATTTGTGGATAGTGCGGTATGGTGGATTTTGGGATAGTGCGAGAAGGTGGATTTGGGGTTAGTGTGGGAATGTGGATTGGGGTTTAGGGCAGGAATGTGGATTTGAGTTTAGTGCGGGAAGATGGATTTGGGTTATGGCAGGAAGTTGGGTTTGGTGTTAGTGTGTGATAGTGGATTTGGGGATAGTGCGGAAAGGTTGATTTGGGGAGAGTGCAGGAAGGTGGATTTGGGGATAGTGCAGATAGTGGATTGGCGTAAGTGCATGAAGGTGGATTTGTGGTTAGTTCAGGAAGGTGAATTTGGGGTTAGTGCGGGAAGGTGGATTTGGGGATAGTGCAGGAAGGTCGATTTGGGGTTAATGTGGGAAGGTGGATTTGGGGTTCATGCGGGAATGTGGATTTGGAGTAAGTGCAGGATGGTGGATTTGGGGTTTATGAGGGAAGGTGGTTTTGGGGTTACTGCGGGAATGTGGATTTGGAGTTAGTGCAGGAAGGTGGATTTGGGGTTAGATCTGGAAGTTGGATTTGGGGTTAGTGCGGGAACGTGGACTTGGGTTTAGTGCGGGAAGGAGGATCTGGGGTTAGAGCAGGAAGTTGGAATTGGGGTTAGTGCGGGATGGTCGATTTGGGGATATTTCGGGAAGTTGGATTTGGGGTTAGTGTGGGAAGGTGGATTTGGGAATAGTGCGGAATGTGGATTAGCGTAAGAGCATGAAGGTGAATTTGGGGTTATTGCAGCAAGGCGGATAGAGTCATAGAGTCATCGAGTAATACAGCACTGATAGAGGCCCTTCGGCCCATCGTGTCCACGCCGGCCATCAAGCCCTGTCTAATCTAATCCCATATTCCAGCATTTGGCCCGTAGCCTTGTATGCTATGGCATTTCAAGGGCTCATCCAAATGCTTCTTAAATGTTGTGAGGGTTTCTGCCTCCACAACCCTTTCAGGCAGTGAGTTCCCGACTCCAACCACCCTCTGGGTGATAAAGTTCTTTCTCAAATCCCCTCTAAACCTCCCGCCCTTTACCTTGAATCTATGCCCCCTAGTTATTGACCCCTCTACTAAGGGAGAAAGCTCCTCAGCATCCATCCTATCTATGACCCTCATAATTTTGTACACCTCAATCATGTCCCCCCTCAGCCTCCTCTGCTCCAAGGAAAACAAACCCAATCTGCCCAGTCTCTCTTCATAGCTGAAGCGCTCCAGCCCTGGTAACATCCTGGTGAACCTCCTCTGCACCCTCTCTAACGCGATCACATCCTTCCTGTAGTGTGGCGACCAGAACTGCACACAGTATTCCAGCTGTGGCCTAACCAGTGTTTTATACACCTCCATCATAACCTCCTTGCTCTTATATTCAATGCCTCGGCTAATGAAGGCAAGTATCCCATATGCCTTTTTTACCACCTTATCCACCTGTTCCGCCGCCTTCAGGGATCTGTGTACTTGCACACCCAGATCCCTCTGACCCTCCGTCTTGCCTAGGGTCTTTCCATTCATTGTGTATTCCCTTGCCTTGTTAAGTCCCCTCAAAGTGCATCACCTCGCACTTTTCCGGGTTGCATTCCATTTGCCACTGTTCCGCCCATCTGACCAACCCATCTATATCGTCCTGCAGACTGAGGCTACCCTGCTCGCTATTTACCACCCTACCAATTTTTGTATCATCCGCGAACTTACTGATCATATCCTTTGCATTCATATCCAAGTCATTAATGTAGACCACAAACAGCAAGTGTCCCAGCACCGATCCCTGTGGTACCCCACTGGCCACAGGCTTCCAGTCACAAAAACAACCTTCGACCATCACCTTCTGCCTTCTGCCGCTAAGCCAGTTTTGTATCCAATGTGCTAAGGCACCCTGGATTCCATGGGCTCTTACCTTCTTACCTTGATGTGGGGTTAGTGCGGGAAGGTGGATTGGGGATAGTGCGGGAAGGTGGATTTCGGGTTAGTGTGGGAAGGTGGATTTGGAGTTAATGTGAGAAGGTGGATTGGGGTTAGTGCGGGAAGGTGGTTTTGGGGTTAGTGCCATAAGTTGGATTTGGGTATAGTGCGGGAAGGGGGATTTGGGGTTAGAGCAGGATGGTTGATTTGGGGTTAGTTTGGGAAGGTGGATTTGAGGTTACTGCGGGAAGGTGGATTTGGGGACAGTGCGGGAAAGTGCATTTGGGGTTAGTGCGGGAAGGTGGATTTGGTGTTATTGCGGGAACGTGGAATTGTTGTTTGTGCGAGAAGTTTGATTTGGGTTTAGTGCGGGAATGTTGATTTGGGGTTAGTGCTGGAAGCTGGAATTGGGGTTAGTGCGGGAAGCTGGATTTGGGGTTAGTGCTGGAAGGTGGATTGGGGCTTAGTGCGGGAAGTTGGATTTGGGGTTCGAGCTGGAATGTGGATTGGGGCTTAGTGCGAGAAGATGGATTTGGGGTTCGAGCTGGAAGGTGGATTTGGTTTTAGTGCAGGAAGTTGGATTTGGGGTTAGTGCAGGAATGTGGATTTGGGAACAGTGCAGGAAGGTGGATTTGGGGTTAGTGCAGGAATGTGGATTTGGGAAAAGTGCAGGAAGATGGATTTGGGGTTAATGCGGTAAGGTTGTTTTGGGGTTAGTGCGGGAAGATGGATTTAGGGTTAGTGTGGGAAGATGGATTTGGGGTTAGTGCAGGAAGGTGGATTTGGGTTTATGGCGTTAAGCTGGATTTGGGGTTACTGAGGGAAGGTGGAATTGGGATTATTGCGGAAAGGTGGATTTGTGGTTAGTGCGGGAAGTTTGATTTGGGGTTAATGCGGGAAAGTTGATTTGGGGTTAGTGCGGGAAGGTGGATTTGGGGTTAGTGCTGGAAGGTGGATTTGTGTTTAGTGTGGGAAGTTGGATTTGTGGTTAATGTGGGAAGGTGTATTTGGGGTTCGTGCTGGAAGGTAGATTTGGGGTTATTGCGGTAAGGTGGATTTGGTGTCAGTGCTGGAAGGTGGATTTGGGTTTAGTGCAGGAAGTTGGATTTGGGTTTAGAGCGTGTATGTGGATTCGGGGATAGTGCGGGAAGGTGGATATGGGGTTAATGCAGGAAGGTGGATTTGGGTTGAGTGACAGAAGTTGGATTCAGGTTTAGTCCGGGTAGATGGATTTGGGGTTAGCGCGGGAAGGTGGATTTGGGGTTCACGCTGGAAAGTGGATTTGGGGTTATTTTGGGAAGGTGGATTTGGGGTTCGTGTGGGAATGTGGATTTGGGTTTACTGCGGGAAAGTGGATTTGGTTTTAGTGTCATAGAGTCATAGAGTAATACAGCACGGATAGAGGCCCTTCGGCCCATCGTGTCCATGCCGGCCATCAAGCCCTGTCTAATCTAATCCCATATTCCAGCATTTGGCCCGTAGCCTTGTATGCTATGGCATTTCAAATGCTCATCCAAATGCTTCTTAAATGTTGTGAGGGTTTCTGCCTCCACAACCCTTTCAGGCAGTGAGTTCCAGACTCCAACCACCCTCTGGGTGAAAAAGTTCTTTCTCAAATCCCCTCTAAACCTCCCGCCCTTTACCTTGAATCTATGCCCCCTAGTTATTGACCCCTCTACTAAGGGGAAAAGCTCCTCAGCATCCATCCTATCTATGCCCCTCACAATTTTGTACACCTCAATCATGTCCCCCCTCAGCCTCCTCTGCTCCAAGGAAAACAAACCCAATCTGCCCAGTCTCTCTTCATAGCTGAAGCGCTCCAGCCCTGGTAACATCCTGGTGAACCTCCTCTGCACCCTCTCTAACGCGATCACATCTTTCCTGTAGTGTGGCGACCAGAACTGCACACAGTATTCCAGCTGTGGCCTAACCAGTGTTTTATACAGCTCCATCATAACCTCCTTGCTCTTATATTCTATGCCTCGGCTAATGAAGGCAAGTATCCCATATGCCTTTTTTACCACCTTATCCACCTGTTCCGCCGCCTTCAGGGATCTGTGTACCTGCACACCCAGATCCCTCTGACCCTCCGTCTTGCCTAGGGTTTTTCCCTTCATTGTGTATTCCCTTGCCTTGTTAGACCCCCCAAAGTGCATCACCTCGCACTTTTCCGGGTTAAATTCCATTTGCCACTGTTCCGCCCATCTGACCAACCCATCTATATCGTTCTGCAGACTGAGGCTACCCTCCTCGCTATTTACCACCCTACCAATTTTAGTATCATCCGCGAATTTACTGATCATACCCTTTACATTCATATCCAAGTCATTAATGTAGACCACAAACAGCAAGGGACCCAGCACCGATCCCTGTGGTACCCCACTGGCCACAGGTTTCCAGTCACAAAAACAACCTTCGACCATCACCCTCTGCCTTCTGCCACTAAGCCAGTTTTGTATCCAATGTGCCAAGGCACCCTGGATTCCATGGGCTCTTACCTTCTTGACCAGTCTCCTGTGCGGGACTTTATCGAAGGCCTTACTGAAATCCATGTATACCACATCCACTGCGTTACCCTCATCCACACACCTAGTCACCCCCTCAAAAAATTCAATCAAATTAGTCAGACATGATCTTCCCTTGACAAAGCCATGTTGACTATCCCTGATTAATCCTTGCCTCTCCAAGTGGAGACAAATTTTGTCCCTCAGGATTTTTTCCAGTAATTTTCCTACCACTGATGTTAGGCTCACTGGCCTGTAGTTCCCCGGTTTTTCCCTACTACCCTTCTTGAATAATGGTACTACATTAGCGGTTCTCCAGTCCTCTGGCACATCCCCTGTGGCCAGAGAGGTCCTGAATATATGTGTTAGAGCCCCCGCAATCTCCTCCTTTGCCTCACACAGCAGCCTGGGGTACATTTCATCCGGGCCTGGGGATTTATCCATTTTTAGGCCAGCTAAAACCGCCAATACCTCCTCCCTCTCGATGTTAATATGTTCGAGCATATCACAGTCCCCCCGCCCTATTTCTATGTCTACATCGTCCTTCTCCATAGTGAAAACAGATGCAAAAAATTCATTTAGAACCCCTCCTGCATCTTCCGGCTCCACACACAGATTGCCACTTTTGTCCCTAATGGGCCCTATTTTTTCCCTAGTTATCCTTTTACCCTTAATATACTTATAAAACATCTTCGGATTTTCCTTTATTTTGCTCGCCAGTGTTATTTCATGGCCCCTCCTTGATCTCCTAATTTCTTTTTTAAGTATCCCCCTGCACTTTTTGTACTCCTCTAGGGCTTCCTCCGTCTTTAGCCTTTTGTATCTACCAAAAGCCCTCCTTTTTTTCCTAATCCATTCCCGTATATCCCCTGACATCCACGGTTCCCTGTGGTTTTTGGAACCACTCTTGACCTTTATGGGAACATGTTGCCCTTGTATGATCTCAATCTCCCTTCTGAAAGCCTCCCATTGCTCCGATGCGGATTTTCCTACAAGTAGCTGATCCCAGTCCATTTTGGCCAGATCCTGCCTTATCCTATTAAAATCGGCCTTCCCCCAATTTAGAACCTTTATTTCCGGCCCATCCCTGTCCTTTTCCATGACCACCTTAAATCTTACCATATTATGGTCACTATCACCAAAGTGCTAGTGCTGGAAGATGGATTTGGGTTATGGCAGAAATGTGGATTTGGGGTTAGTTTGGGATAGTGGATTTGGGCATAGTGCAGGAAGGTTGATTTGAGGATAGTGCGGATGGTGGATTGGTATAAGAGCATGAAGGTGGATTTGGTGTTAGTGCAGAAAGATAGATGTGGGGTTATTGCGGGAAGGTGGATTTGGGGATAGTGTTGGAAGCTGGATTTGGGGTTAGTGCGGGAAGGTGGATTTGGAGTTAGTGCGTAAGGTGAATTTGGGGTTAGTGCGGGAAGGTGGATTTGGGGTTAGTGCCGGAAGTTGGAATTGGGATAGTGCGGGAAGGTGGATTTGGGGTTTGAGCAGGAAGGTTGATTTGGGGTTAGTTTGGGAAGGTGGATTTGGGGTTACTGCGGGAAGGTGGATTTGGGGATAGTGCGGGAAGGTGCATTTGGGGTTCATGCGGGAAGGTGGATTTGGGGTTTTGCGGGAAGGTGGATTTGGTGTTAGTGCTGGAAGTTGGATTTGGTTTTGGTGCAGGAAGTTGGTTTTGGGGTTAGTGCGGGCATGTGGATTTGGGAACAGTGTGGGAAGGTGGAATTGAGGTTAATGCGGGAAGGTTGATTTGTGGTTAGTGCGGTAAGATGGATTTAGGGTAGTGCGGGAAGGTGCATTTGGGGTTAGTGTGGGAATGTGGATTTGTGGATAGTGCGGTATGGTGGATTTTGGTATAGTGCGAGAAGGTGGATTTGGGGTTAGTGCGGGAATGTGGATTGGGGTTTAGGGCAGGAATGTGGATTTGAGTTTAGTGTGGGAAGCTGGATTTGGGTTATGGCAGGAAGTTGGGTTTGGTGTTAGTGTGTGATAGTGGATTTGGGGATAGTGCGGAAAGGTTGATTTGGGGAGAGTGCGGGAAGGTGGATTTGGGGATAGTGCAGATAGTGGATTGGCGTAAGTGCATGAAGGTGGATTTGTGGTTAGTTCAGGAAGGTGAATTTGGGGTTAGTGCGGGAAGGTGGATTTGGGGACAGTGCAGGAAGGTCGATTTGGGGTTAATGCGGGAAGGTGGATTTGGGGTTCATGCGGGAATGTGGATTTGGAGTTAGTGCAGGATGGTGGATTTGGGGTTTATGAGGGAAGGTGGTTTTGGGGTTACTGCGGGAATGTGGATTTGGAGTTAGTGCGGGAAGGTGGATTTGGGGTTAGATCTGGAAGTTGGATTTGGGGTTAGTGCGGGAACGTGGACTTGGGTTTAGTGCGTGAAGGAGGATCTGGGGTTAGAGCAGGAAGTTGGAATTGGGGTTAGTGCGGGATGGTCGATTTGGGGATATTTCGGGATGTTGGATTTGGGGTTAGTGTGGGAAGGTGGATTTGGTGTTACTGCGGGAAGGTTGATTTGGGTATACTGCGGGAAGGTGCATTTTTGGTTAGTGCGGGAAGGTGGATTTGGGCTTATTGCGGGAAGGTGGATTTGGGGTTAGCGCGAGAAGTTTGATTTGGTTTTAGAGCGGGAAGGGTGATTGGGGGTTAGTGCTGGAAGGTGGATTTGGGGTTAGTGTGGGAAGGTGGATTGCGGGTTAGTGCTGGAAGGTGAATTTGGGGTTAGAGCTGGAAGGTGGATCTGGTTTTAGTGCAGGAAGTTGGATTTGGGTTTTGTGCGGGAATGTGGATTTGGGAATAGTGCGGGAAGGTGGATTTGGTGTTAATGCGCAAAGGTGGATTTGGGCTTAGTGCGGGAAGATGCATTTAGGGTTAGCACGGGAAGGTAGATTTGGGGTTAGTGCGGGAAGGTGGATTTGTGGATAGTGCAGTATGGTGGATTTTGGGATAGTGCGAGAAGGTGGATTTTGGGTTAGTGCGGGAATGTGG
Organism: Somniosus microcephalus; assembly: GCF_052327205.1. Taxonomy (NCBI): domain Eukaryota; kingdom Metazoa; phylum Chordata; class Chondrichthyes; order Squaliformes; family Somniosidae; genus Somniosus; species Somniosus microcephalus. The sequence continues at coordinate 3,024,187 of NW_028225183.1, read as the reverse complement.
ATTGGGGTTTGGGGCAGGAATGTGGATTTGGGTTTAGTGCGGAAGATGGATTAGGGTTATGGCAGGAAGGTGGATTTGAGGTTAGTGTGGGATAGTGGATTTGGGGATAGTGCAGATGGTGGATTGGCGTAAGTGCATGAAGGTGGATTTGGGGTTAGTGCAGGAAGGTGGATTTGGGGTTAGTGCGAGAGGGTGGATTTGGGGATAATGCAGGAAGGTGGATTTGGGTTTAGTGAGTGAAGGTGGATTTGGATTTAGTGCGGGAAGGTGGATTTGGGGTTAATGCGGGAAGGTGGATTTGGGGTTAGTGCGGGAAGGTGGATTTGGAGTTACTGCGGTAAGGTGGATTTGGGATTACTGTGGGAATGTGGGTTTGTGGTTAATGCGGGAAGGTGGATTTGCAGTTAGTGCGGGAAGGTGGATTTGGGGTTAGTGCGGGAATGTGGATTTGTGAATCGTGCAGGAAGGTGGATTTGGGGTTAATGCAGGAAGGTGGATTAGGAGTTAGTGCGGAAAGGTGGATTTGGGGTTTAGTGCGGGAAGGAGGATTTCGGGATAGTGTGGGAAGGTGGATTTGTGGTTAGTGCGGGAAAGTGGATTTGGGGATAGAGCAGGAATGTGGATTTGTTGATAGTGCGGGAAAGTGGACTTGGGGTAATGCTGGAATGAGGATCTGGGGTTAAAGGAGGAAGTTGGATTTGAGGCTAGTGCGGGAAGTTGGATTTGGGGATAGTTAGGGAAGTTGGATTTGGGTTTTGAGTGGGAAGGTGGATTTGGGGTTACTGCGGGAAGGTGGATTTGGGGATAATGCAGGAAGGTGCATTTTGGGTTAGTGCTGGAAGTTGGATTTGGGGATATTGCGGGAAGGTGGATTTGGGGTTAGTGAGAGAAGTTTGATTTGGTTTTAGTGCGGGAAAGTTGATTTGGGGTTAGTGCTGGAAGGTGGATTTGGGGTTAGTGTGGGAAGGTGGATTTGGGATTATTGCGGCAAGGTGGATTTGTGGTTCGTGCAGGAAGTTTGATTTGGGGTTAGCGCGGGAAGGTTGATTTGGGGTTAGTGCGGGATGGTGGATTTGGGGTTAGTGCTGGAAGGTGAATTTGTGTTTAGTGCGGGAAGGTAAATTTGGGGTTAGTGCGGGAAGGTGGATTCGGGGTTCGTGCTGGAAGGTAGATTTGTGGTTATTGCAGGAAGGTGGATTTGGTGTTAGTGCTTGAAGGTGGATTTGTGTTTAGTGCAGGAAGTTTGATTTGGGGTTAGTGCGTGTATGTGGATTCGGGGATAGTGCGGTAAGGTAGATATGGGGTTAATGCAGGAAGGTGGATTTGGACTTAGTGCCAGAATATGGATTCAGCTTTAGTGCGGGTAGATGGATTTGGGGTTATCGCGGGAAGGTGGATTTGGGGTTCGCGCTGGAAGGTGGATTTGGAGTTAGTGCTGGAAGGGGGATTTGCGATTACTGCAGGAAGTTCGATTTGGGGTTAGTGCGGGTATGTGGATTCGGGGATAGTGCGGTAAGTTGGATATGGGGTTAATGCAGGACGGTGGATTTGGGTTTATTGCCAGAAGATGGATTCAGGTTTAGTGCGGGTAGATGGATTTGTGGTTAGCGCGGGAAGATGGGTTTGGGGTTCGTGCTGGAAGGTGGATTTGGAGTTAGTGCTGGAAGGTGGATTTGGGTTTAGTGCAGGAAGTTGGATTTGGGGTTAGTGCGGGTATGTGGATTTGGGTTTACTGCGGGAAAGTGGATTTGGTTTTAGTGTGGGAAGATGGATTTGGGTTATGGCAGGAAAGTGGATTTGGTGTTAGTGTGGGATAGTGGATTTGCGGATAGTGCAGGAAGGTTGATTTGGGGATAGTGCAGATAGTGGAATGAGATAAGAGCATAAAGGTGGATTTGGGGTTAGTGCAGGAAGGTAGATGTGGGATTAGTGCGGGAAGGTGGATTTGGGGTAAGTGCGGGAAGGTGGATTTGGTGTTAGTGCGGGAAGGTGGATTTGGGGTTAGTGCAGGAAGGTGGATTTGGGGTTAGTGCCGGAAGTTGGATTTGGGGATAGTGTGGGAAGTTGGATTTGGGGTTAAAGCAGGAAGGTTGATTTGGGTTTAGTTTGGAAAGGTGGATTTGGGGTTACTGCGGGAAGGTTGATATGTGGATACTGCGCGAAGGTGGATTTGGGGTTAATGCGGGAAAGTGGATTTGGGATTAGTGCTGGAACGTGGATTGGGGTAAGTGTGGGAAGATGGATTTGTGGTTCGTGCTGGAAGGTGGATTTGGGGTTATTGCGGGAAAGTGGATTTGGTGTTAGTGCTGGAATGTGGATTTGATTTTAGTGCAGGAAGTTGGATTTGGGATTAGTGCGGGCATGTGGATTTGGGAACAGTGCGGGAAGGTGGATTTGGGGTTAATGCCGGAAGGTTGATTTGGGATTAGTGCTGTAATATGGATTTAGGGTAAGTGCAGGAAGATGGATTTGGGGCTCGTGTGGGAAGGTGGATTTGTGGATAGTGCGGTATGGTGGATTTTGGGAAAGTGCGAGAAGGTGGATTTGGGTGTAGTGCGGGAATGTGGATTGGGGTTTAGGGCAGGAATGTGGATTTGAGTTTAGTGCGGGAAGATGGATTTGGGTTATGGCAGTAAGGTGGATTTGTTGTTAGTGTGGGATAGTAGATTTGGGGATAGTGCGGCAAGGTTGATTTGGGGAGAGTGCGCGAAGGTGGATTTGGGGATAGTGCAGAAAGTGGATTGGCGTAAGTGCATGAAGGTGGGTTTGGGGTTAGTGCAGGAAGGTGGATTTGGGGTTAGTGCGGGAAGGTGGATTTGGGGATAGTGCGGGAAGGTGGATTTGGGTTACTGCGGGAAGGTGGTTTTGGGGTTAATGCGGGAAGGTGGATTTGGAGTTAGTGCGGGAAGGTGGATTTGGGGTTTATGCGGGAAGGTGGATTTGGGGTTAATGCGGAAGGTGGATTTGGAGTTAGTGCAGTAAGGTGGATTTGGGGTTAGTGCGGGAAGGTAGATTTGGGATAAGAGCAGGAAGGTTGATTTGGTGTTAGTGCGGGAAAGTTGCCTTGGGGTTAGTGTGGGAAGGAGGATCTGGTGTTAGAGCAGGAAGTTGAATTTGGGGTTAGTGCGGGATGATCGATTTGGAGATAGTTCGGGAAGTTGGATTTGGGTTTAGTGTGGGAAGGTGGATTTGGGGTTACTGCAGGAAGGTGGATTTGGGTATAGTGCGGGAAGGTGCATTTTGGTTTAGTGCGGGAAGGTGGATTTGCGGTTATTGCCGGAAGGTGGTTTTGGGGCTAGTGCGAGAAGTTTGATTTGGTTTTAGTGCGGGAAGGTTGATTTGGGGTTAGTGCTGGAAGGTGGATTTGGGGTTAGTGTGGGAAGGTGGATTGTGGCTTAGTTCTGGAAGGTGAATTTGGAGTTAGTGCGGGAAGATGGATTTGGGGTTCATGCTGGAAAATGGATTTGGGGTTATTGCAGGAAGGTGGATTTGGAGTTAGTACTGGAAGGTGGATTAGGTTTTAGTGCAGGAAGTTGGATTTGGGTTTAGTGCGGGAATGTGGATTTGGGAATTGTGCGGTTAGGTAGATTTGGGGTAAATGCGGGAAGGTGGATTCGGGGTTAGTGCAGGAAGATGGATTTAGGGTTAGCACGGGAAGGTAGATTTGGGGTTAGTGCGGGAAGGTGGATTTGGGGTTTGTGCTGGAAGGTGGATTTGGGGTTAGTGCGGAAAGGTGGAATTGGCGTTAGTGTGAGCAGGTGGATTTGGGGATAGTGCGGGAAGGTTGATTTGCAGATCGTGCGGGAAGGTTGACTTGGGGAGAGTGCGGGAAAGTAAATTTGGGGTTAGTGCGGGAAGGTGGATTTGAGGTGAGTGTGGGAATGTTGATTTGTGGATAGTGCGGTATGGTGGATTTTAGGATAGTGCGAGAAGATGGATTTGGGGTTAGTGCGGGATTGTGGATTTGGGAACAGTGCGGGAAGGTAGATTTGGGGTTAATGCGGGAAGGTTGATTTGGGGTTAGTGTGGGAAGATGGATTTAAGGTTAGTGCGGGAAGATGGATTTGGGGTTAGTGCGGGAAGGTGGATTTGTGGATAGTGCGGTATGGTGGATTTTGGGATCGTGCGAGAAGGTGTATTTGGGGCTACTGCAGGATTGTTGATTTGGGAATAGTATGGGAAGGTGGATTTGGGGTTAATGCGGGAAGGTGGATTCGGGGTTAGTGCGGGAAGATGGTTCTGGGGTTAGTGCGGGAAGTTGGATTTGGGGATAGTGCGGGAAGATAGATTTAGGTTTAGTGCAGGAAGATGAATTTGTGGTTAGCGCGGGAAGGTGAATTTGTGGATAGTGCAGTATGGTGGATTTTGGGATGGTGCGAGAAGGTGGATTTGGTATTGGTGCAGGAATGTGGATTGGGGTTTAGGGCAGGAATGTGGATTTGGGTTTAGTGCGGGAAGATGGATTTGGGTTATGGCAGGAAGGTGGATTTGGGGTTAGTGTGTGATAGTGGATTTGGGGATATTGCATGAAGTTTGATTTGGGGAGAGTGCGGGACTTGGATTTGGGGATAGTGCAGATGGTGGATTGGTGTAAGTGCATGAATGTGGATTTGGGTTTAGTGCAGGAAGGTGGATTTTGGGTTAGTGCAGGAAGGGGATTTGGGGATAGTGCGGGAAGGTGGATTTGGGTTTAGTGAGTGAAGGTGGATTTGGAGATAGTGCGGGAAGTTCGATTTGGGGTAAATGCGGGAAGGTGGATTTGGGGTTAGTGCGGGAAGGTGGATTTGGAGTTACTGTGGGAGGGTGGATTTGGTGTTACTGTGGAAATGTGGATTTGTGGTTAATGCGGGAAAGTGGATTTGCGGTTAGTGTGAGAAGGTGGATTGGGATTAGTGTGGGAATGTGTATTTGTGAATAGTGCGGGAAGGTGGATTTGGGGTTAATGCAGGAAGGTGGATTAGGAGTTACTGCGGAAAGGTGGATTTGTGGTTTATTGCGGGAAGGAGGATTTGGGGATAGTGCAGGAAGGTGGATTTGGGGTTAGTGTGGGAATGTGGATTTGTAGTTAGAGCAGGAAGGTGGATTTGGTGTTAGTGCGGGAAAGTGGACTTGGGGTTAGTGCGGGAAGGAGGATCTGGGCTCAGAGCAGGAAGTTGGATTTGAGGTTAGAGCGGGAAGGTGGATTTGGTGATAGTTAGGGAAGTTGGATTTGGGGTTAGTGTGGGAAGGTTGATTTGTGGTTACTGCAGGAAGGTGGATTTGGGGATAGTGCGGGAAGGTGAATTTTGGGTTAGTGCGGGAAGTTGGATTTGGGGTTAGTGTGGGAAGGTTGCTTTGTGGTTGCTGCAGGAAGGTGGATTTGGGGATAGTGCGGGAAGGTGAATTTTGGGTTAGTGCGGGAAGTTGGATTTGGGGTTATTGCAGGAAGTTGGATTTGGGGTTAGTGAGAGAAGTTTGATTTGGTTTTAGTGCGGGAAGGTTGATTTGGAGTTAGTGCTGGAAGGTTGATTTGGGGTTAGTGTGGGAAGTTGGATTGTGGGTTAGTGCTGGAATGTGGATTTTGGGTTAGTGCGGGAAGTTGGATTCGGGGTTATTGCGGGAAGTTGGATTTGGGGTTAGTGAGAGAAGTTTGATTTGGTTTTAGTGCGGGAAGGTTGATTTGGAGTTAGTGCTGGAACGTTGATTTGGGGTTAGTGTGGGAAGTTGGATTTGGGGTTCGTGCTGGAAGGTGGATTTGTGGTTAGTGCGGGAAGATGGATTTGGGGTTCGTGCTGGAAGGTGGATTTGTGGTTATTGCGGGAAGGTGGATTTGGAGTTCGTGCTGGAAGGTGGATTTGGTTTTAGTGCATGAAGTTGGATTTGGGTTTAGTGCGGGAATGTGGATTTGGGAATAGTGCGGGAAGGTAGATTTTGGGTTAATGCGGGAAGGTGGATTTGGGTTTAGTGCGGGAAGATGGATTTAGGGTTAGCACGGGAAGGTAAATTTGGAGTTAGTGCGAGAAGGTGGATTTGGCGTTAGTGCTGGAAGGTGGATTTGGGGATAGTGCGTGAAGGTTGATTTGGGGATAGTGCAGGAAGGTAAATTTGGGGATTGTGGGGGAAGGTAAATTTGGGGTTAGAGCGGGAAGGTGGATTTGGGGTTCGTGCTGGAATGTTGATTTGTGGATAGTGCGGTATGGTGGATTATGGGATAGTGCGAGAAGATGGATTTGAGGGTTAGTGCAGGAATGTGGATTATTGTTTAGTGTGGGAAAGTGGATTTGGTTTAGTTGGGGAAGATGGATTTGGTGTTATGGCAGGATGGTGGATTTGGGGTTAGTTTGTGATAGTGGATTTGGGGATAGTGCAGGAAGGTGGATTTGGGTAGAATGCAGGAAGATGGATTTGGGGATAGTGCAGATGTTGGATTGGCGTTTGTGCATGAAGGTGGATTTGGTGTTACTGCAGGAAGGTGGATTTGGAGTTAGTGCGGGAAGGTGGATTTGTGGATAGTGTGGAAGGTGGATTTGGGGATAGTGCAGGAAGTTGGATTTGGGTTTAGTGCGGGAAGGTATATTTGGTGTTAGTGCAGGAAGCTGGATTTGGTGTTAGTTCGGGAAGGTGGTTTGGGGTTATTGCAAGAAGTTTGATTTGGGTTTAGTGCGGGAAGGTTGATTTGTGGTTAGTGCTGGAAGGTGGATTTGGCGTTAGTGCGGGAAGATGGATTTGTGGATAGTGTGGGAATGTGGATTAAGGGTTAGAGCTGGAAGGTTGATTTGGAGTTAGTGTGGGAAGATGGATTTGGGGTTGCTGCGGGAAGGGGGATTTGGGGATAATGCGGAAAGGTGCATTTGGGGTTAGTGCACGAAGGTGGATTTGGGGTCATTGTGGGAAGGTGGATTTGGGGTTAGTGCGAGAAGTTTGATTTGGGTTTAGTGCGGGAAGGTTGATTTGGGGTTAGTGCTGGAAGGTAGATTTGGGGTTAGTTTGTGATGGTGGATTTGGGGATAGTGCAGGAAGGTGGATTTGGGGAGACTGCAGGAAGATGGATTTGGGGAGAGTGCAGATGTTGGATTGGCGTTAGTGCATGAAGGTGGATTTGGGGTTATTGCGGGAAGGTGGATTTGGGGTTAGTGCGGGAAGGTTGATTTGGGGTTAGTGCTGGAAGGTGGATTTGGGGTTAGTGCGGTGTTGTATCCGTGTGTTAATGGAGACACGGAATGCAGGAGTTGGTTTACAGGTGTTTATTGAACAAAGTCTGGAGGTGAGCTAAAAGATACAAGACACTATACAGGCTTATATAACCCGAGTGGCCACTACCGGCATTACAGTACACAGGGGCTCTTAAAGTTACATACACCACAAATCCTCCCCTTTTAGACAACCAGTACATAGCATTTTAAGTAATCATTAATTAACATGTTTACAAGAACAATAATCTACACCTTTGCTGCAGTTAATCAATTATAATTAAGTCTCTCTGAAGGCTTCCTAACTCGGTCTGGATAACGCCTCGGTGGTATAGTAGTTTTCGGTGGTGTAGTAGGTTCTTTTGGCAAGGTCGATTCGTCTTGAATGCCAGTGTCGGGTTCTTCTGGTTCCAGTATCACCGGATCGGATGTAGATACTATGGGTATCTCTGCTTCATCATTAGGCATATAGAGTTGTGCTGTAGGTTGTCCCTTTTCGGATGACTATGATCTGGTCAGCATGGCGCCTTATTATGCTTTCTCCAATGTCCACTGTATACATCAGCGGTCCTAGTCATGTGCAAATAGTTCCAGGCTGACATTTCTCGGTACGGTAGTCCCGGGCCAGAACTTGTTGACCTATCTGGAAGGTTCTAGTTGGCCTTTCGTTCATGCCTTGAAATTGCCAGTTCTCTATGTCCCTTCTGATGTTTGGCTTAATTAAATCCAGCCGGCATCTTAGTCTTCTATTGAAAAACATTATGGCAGAAGTTTGGTTTGTAGCCACATGTGTTGCATTCCTGTATACAAACAAGAAGTTATGTACCTTATGTTGTCGATTTATGTCTTCATTACCCATGGCCTTTATGGCCTTCTTGAAGGTCTGGACAAACCTTTCAGCTAATCCATTGGTGGCAGGATGGTATGGGGCGTACGTGTAGTGCTTAACCCCGTTGTTTCTTAAGAACTTCCTGAATTCTTCGGACACAAATTCGGTCCATTATCAGAACAGATCTGTTCAGGCAGCCCATTCCTGGCAAATATGGTCCTTAATACTGTGATGGTTTTTTCCGTGGTGGTGGAGGACATCTTTATTACCTCCGGCCACTTGGAGTGTGCATCAACCGCGATTAAGAACATTGAGTCCATAAATGGACCAGCAAAGTCGATGTGTACCCTTTGCCATGGAGATGAGGGCCGCCCCCATGGATGTTGAGGGGCTTGTGATGGGGCGTTTTTACCTTCTGGCATCCTAGACAGCTCTTGTTCATTTCTTTGATGTCTCCATTGATACCTGGCCACACACAAACGCTTTAGCTAGGTTCTTCATTTTCACTCCACCCAGATGCCCCTCGTGAAGCTCCTTTAGCACTTTATGCTGGAGTTTGGGTGGAATCACCACTCTGGATCCACACATCAAGGTTCCTCGGCACACTGAGAGCTGTTCTCTTCTTTGCGAGAATGCTGGCAACAGTGGTTCACCATGTGCTGACCATCCCTTCACCGTTATATCGTAGACTCGTGAGAGAGTCGGGTCATTTCTCGTTTCCTTTTCAATGGTAGAATTTGTTACTGGTAGAAATTCCACTATGGTTGAGTGGAACATCTCCACTTGGTCCACTGTCGGTGCCTCTTCTACCGTTGGCAACGGTAGGCGCGATAAACCTTCAGCATTCTCAAGCTGTTTTGATCTTTTGTATTCTATATCATATTGGTGTGCCACTAGGAAAAGGGAGCACCTCTGTAGCCTTTGCGCTGTCATAATGCGAACGCCCTTTTTAGGGTTGAATATGGAGACGAGGGGTTGATGGTCAGTCAACAAGGTAAATTTTTGTCCGTGTAGGTAATGGTTGAATTTCTTCACTCCCCATACCAGGCTGAGTGCTTCCCTGTCGATCTGGGCATAGTTACGCTCAGCTGAGTTTAATGAGCGTGACGCAAAAGCTGTCGGCCACTCCGAGCCATCAGGGAATCTATGCGATAATACCACTCCTACGGCATAAGGGGATGCATCGCATGCCAGTCTGATTGGCAGTAATGGGTTGTATTGAGCCAACACTTCCTTGGACGTGATCAAGCCTTTGCATTTTTGGAAGGCACGTTTACAGTCTTCGCTCCATTTCCAAATTACTCCCATTTGTAGCAGTGCATTAAGAGGGTGCAGAACAGTTGACAAGTTCGGTAAAAATTTATGATAGTAATTTAACAATCCCAGGAACGACCTTAATTGTGAGATTTTTTCAGGTGCTGGGGCTTTTATGACAATTTCAATTTTTACAGGTGACTTATGCAACCCTTCTTCGTTAATTATATGGCCACAATATGATATTTGTTTTTGGAAAAATTCGCACTTGGGGCGATTTGCTCGTCGGCCCCGTTCTCTCAGCCTAGTGAGCACCTGCTCCAAATTGGCAAGGTGCTCGTTGTCGTTTTCTCCTGTTACAAGGATGTCGTCTAGGTAGCATTGCGTCCCCGGAATCCCCTGCAGGACTTGCTCCATAGCTCTTTGCCAGATAGCTGGAGCTGATGCTACTCCGAAAACCAGTCGATTGTACTGGTACAGGCCTTTGTGTGAGTTTATCGTGAGATACTTTTTAGAGGCCTCCTCCACCTCCATCTGTAGATATGCCTGTGCCAAGTCAATTTTGGTGAAACGTTTCCCTCCGGATAGTGAGACGAAAATATCTTCTATCCTTGGAAGAGGATATAGTACCGTGTGGAGGACCGGGTTTACAGCCACCTTGAAGTCCCCACAGATGCGAATTTTTCTCTGTTCTTCAGATTTATCATTATTCAACGTTTTCTTCATGACCGGGATGATGGGTGTTGCCCACTCGCTCCAATCTATCTTGGATAACATGCCTGCTTTTTCCAAATTCTCCAGCTCTGCTTCGACTGCTGGACGAATTGCGTATGGCACCGGCCTTGCCTTAGAAAACTTGGAAATTGCCGCATCTTCCACTTTTATTGAGGCGGTGACGCCTTTTAAGGTTCCTAGTTCCTGTTGAAACACTTCTTTGGCGTTGGCCAAGATGTCTTTCAATCGTTTAGGTTTGACGTCATCATCATTTTTTTTCTTACTGGTCACCGTCAGTGCCTGAACGGAGTGCCAGTCTAAACGTATCTTCCTGATCCATTCACGTCCCAACAGCGTTGGACAACCATCTTGCAGAACGTATAAATAAAACTTCTGTATTTCCTTGCCACTGTATACAACAGGCACCCTTATTTTCCCTCTGGGGTATACTTTCTACCCCATATATTTCTTCAAGGTAATGGATGTGTCTTGCAAATGTATATGTGGAAAAAGCCGCTCGTAATCCCATCGACGTATGACGGTCAGAGCTGATCCTGTATCTTGCTCCATTTTAACTGGGGACCCCGCTATCGTGAGGGTAACTCAAATGGTCTGGTAATCTTCATTGGCAGGTACATTATGTAATTTGAGACAGCTTAGTCTCTTGTTTCCAGAGTCGCTATCGCTCTTCTGGTCTTCGGAGCTACTGTCCATCATCATTTGTACCTTTCTGTACTTTTCCCTATTGATTTTTTTTTCTGTCAGTGGATTTTTTGTTTCCACATCGGCATCCACGTTCAATGTGTCCCATCTTTACGCATTGCCTGCATTCTTTGTCCTTGAAGCAGCAGTCCCTCTGGTCATGGGTGGATCTGCCGCAGTGATAACATCTCTCGAAGCACCGTGCCATTTCATGGGTGCCAAAGTCTTGTGGCTTTTGCTGTATCTCTGCAGCTCCTCTCGCTGCTGCTTCGTATGATACAGCCACACTGAAAGCCTTGTCCAGAGTTAAACCTTTCTGAGAAAGTATCCTTTTTGTGTTCCTTCACTTAGGAGACAGAAGACGAATCTGTCTCGCAGAGAATCTGCCAGTCCTGCCCCGAATTGGCAGTGCTTTGACAGCTTCCTTAATTCGGTGAGGTAATCAGTGTTACTTTCATCCTTGTGCTGATTCCCCCTGAAGAATTTTAATCATTCCGCTATCAGCAGCGGTGTTGGGTTTAAGTGCTCCTGTAGGGTATCAACAATCTCCTTAAAATTCTTGTCCATCGGTTTGGCTGAAGTGATTAAGTTTCGTAACAGCCCGTATGTCCTTGCACCCATCAGATTTAGAAGAACCGATGCCTTTTTATCATCCTCTACTTCATTCGCTGTGCAATATACCTCCACTCTTTCCACATATGTGGTCCAATCCTATATATCACTATCGAAAGCAGTAATATTGCCTGTCTTAGGCATCCTGAAAATCAAAAATGGCACCTCCCGCGCTTTCCTTTCTTCTCTGCCAAGAAAAAATGGCGCCTGCCGCGCTTTGCCGCCGCTGCCGCTGTTGACAACGCTGTTCTCCGCGGTGTTTATTTACACAGATATTTTTAATAGTTGGAGACTCGTTCCCGCCGGACTCTCTGGGACTTTTCCCTCCCTCTGCTTGGTCCAAAAGCCCATCTGCTTTGCAGCGCCGGCCGTCTCCCGAGTGCTCCACCATCCATCTCTGTCTGCCTCCGCCTTCCAACTTAATGCTGGGCCCCACTGCAGAGCCATCCGATCGAGCCCCAGCATGCCGCCCAGGAAGGATTATTGCAGTACCTGCCACCATCCCGGCCAGCTGGTGAAACCAAGTTTTTTTGTTTTTTTTCTTCGACCTTCGTCTGAGGAGGCGATCTTCTTGAGGTGCTGCCGAATTGCAGGAAACTCCGTTTCCAATTCGTCAACACTGTTGTATCCATGTGTTAATGGTGACACGGAATGCAGGAGTTGGTTTACAGGTGTTTATTGAACAAAGTCTGGAGGTGAAGTAAAAGATACAAGACACTATACAGGCTTATATAGCCCAAGTGGCCACTACCGGCATTACAGTAAACAGGGGCTCTTAAAGGTACATACACCACATGCGGGAAGATTGATTTGGGGTTCGTGCTGGAAGGTGGATTTGGGGTTATTGCAGGAAGGTGGATTTGGTGTAAGTGCTGGAAGGTGGAATTGGGAATAGTGTGGAAAGTTGGATTTGGGGTTCATGCGAGAAGGTGGATTTGGAGTTAGTGCGGGAAGATGGATTTAGGGTTAGTGTGGGAACATGGATTTGGGGTTAGTGCGGGAAGGTGGATTTGTGGATAGTGCGGTATGGTGCATTTTGGGAAAGTGCGAGAAGGTGGATTTGGGATTAGTGCGGGAATGTGGATTTAGGTTTAGTGCGGGAAAGTTGATTTGGGTTTTGTGCGGGTCGATGGATTTGGGGTTATGGCATGATGGTGGATTTTGGGTTAGTGTGTGATAGTGGATTTGGGGATAGTGCAGGCAGGTGGATTTGGGGAGAATGCGGGAAGATGGACCTGGAGATAGTGCAGATGGTGGATTGGCGTTAGTGCATGAAGGTGGATTTGTGGTTATTGCAGGAAGGTGGATTTGGGGTTAGTGCATGAAGATGGATTTGTGGTTAGTGCAGGAAGGTGTATTTGGGTTTAGAGCAGGAAGGTGGATTTGGGGAGAATGCGGGAAGATGGACCTGGAGATAGTGCAGATGGTGGATTGGCGTTAGTGCATGAAGATGGATTTGTGGTTATTGCAGGAAGGTGGATTTGGGGTTAGTGCGGGAAGGTGGAATTGGATTTAGTGCGTGAAGGCGGATTTTGGGTTAGTGCGGGAAGGTAGATTTGGGGTTAGAGCAGGAAGGTGGATTTGGGGTTCATGTGGGATGGTGGATTTGGGGTTCGTGTGGGATGGTGGATTTGGGGTTAGTGCGGGAAGGTGGATTTGTGGATTGTGCGGGAAGGTGGATTTGGGGTTAGAGCAGGAAGGTGGATTTGGGGTTAGTGCGGGATGGTGGACTTGGAGTTAGTGCGGGAAAGTGGATTTGGTGTTACTGTGGGAAGGAGAATTTGTGGTTAACGTGGGAAGGTGGACTTGTGGTTAGTGCAGGAATGTGGATTTGTGGATAGTGCGGGAAGGTTGATTTGGGGTTACTGCAGGAATGTGGATTTGGTATTAGTGCGGGAAGGTGGATTTGTGTTCAGAGCAGGAAGGTGGATTTGGGGTTAGTGCGGGAAGGTGGATTTGTGGATTGTGCGGAAGGTGGATTTGGTGTTAGAGCAGGAAGGTGGATTTGGGGTTAGTGCAGGAAGGTGGATTTGGTGTTAGTGCGGGAAAGTGGATTTGTGGATAGTGCGGGAAGGTTGATTTGGGGTTACTGCAGGAATGTGGATTTGGTATTAGTGCGGGAAGGTGGATTTGTGTTCAGAGCAGGAAGGTGGATTTGGGGTTAGTGCGGGAAGGTGGATTTGTGGATTGTGCGGAAGGTGGATTTGGTGTTAGAGCAGGAAGGTGGATTTGGGGTTAGTGCAGGAAGGTGGATTTGGTGTTAGTGCGGGAAAGTGGATTTGTGGATAGTGCGGGAATGTTGATTTGGGGTTACTGCAGGAATGTGGATTTGGGTTTAGTGCGGGAAAGTAGATTTGGATTTAGTGCGGGAAGGTGGATTTGGGGTTATGGCAGGATGGTGGATTTGGGGTTAGTGTGTGATAGTTGATTTCGGGATAGGGCAGGAAGGTGGATTTGGGGAGAATGCGGGAAGATGGATTTGGGGATAGTGCAGATGGTGGATTGGCGTTAGTGCATGAAGGTGGATTTGGGGTTAGTGCATGAAGATGGATTTGGGGTTAGTGCATCAAGGTGGATTTGGGGTTAGTGCAGGAAGGTGGAATTGGATTTGCTGCGGGAAGGTGGATTTGGAGTTTGTGCGGGAAAGTTGATTTGGGGATACTGTGGTAAGGTGGATTTGTGGTTAATGCGGGAAGGTGGATTTGTGGTTAGTGTGGGAAGGTGGATTGGTGGATAGTGCGGGAAGGTTGATTTGGTGTTACTGCAGGAATGTGGATTTGGTGTTATTGCGGGAAGGTGGATTTGGGGTTAGAGCAGGAAGGTGGATTTGGAGTTATTGCTGTAAGGTGGATTTGGGGTTAGCGCAGGAAGGTGAATTTGTGTTTAGTGCTGGGATGTGGATTTGGGTTTAATGCTGGATGGTGGATTTGGGCTTAGTGCTGGAAGGTGGATTCGTGGTTACTGCTGGAAGATGGATATGGGGTTATAGCAGGAAAGTGGATATTTAGTTAGGGCGGGAAGGTTGATTTGGAGTTAGTGCGGGAAAATGGATTTTTGGTTCGTGCGGGAAGGTGAATTTGGGGTTAGTGCCAAAAGTTGGACATGAAGATTGTGCGGGAAGTTCGATTGGGGTTAGTCCATTAAGGTGGATTTGGGGTTAGTGCATTAAGCTGAATTTGAGGTTAGCACGGGAAAGTGGATTCGGGGTTAGGGCAGGAACGTGGATTTGGGGTTATTGCGGGAAGTTGGATTTGGGGTTAATGCGGGAAGGTGGATTTGGGATGTGTGCGGGAAGGTGGATTTGCGGTTAGTGCGGGAAGATGGATTTGGTGTTAATGCGGGAATGTGGATTTGTGAATAGTGCGGGAAGGTGGATTTGGGGTTAATGCAGGAAGGTGGATTCGGAGTAAGTGCGGGAAGGTGGATTTGGGGTTTAGTGCGGGAAGGTGGATTTGGGGATAGTGCAGGAATGTGGATTTGGGGTTTGTTTGGGAAGGTGGTTTTGGGGTTACTGCGGGAAGGTGCATTTGGGGACACTGCGGGAAGATGCATTTTGGGTTAGTGCGGGAAGGTGGATTTGGGGTTATTGCGGGAATGTGGATGTGGGGTTAGTGCGAGAAGTTTGATTTGGGTTTAGTGCGGGAAGTTTGATTTGAGGTTAGTGCTGGAAGGTGGATTTGGGGTAAGTGCGGGAAGATTGATTTGCGGTTCGTGCTGGAAGGTGGATTTGGGGTTATTGCTGTAATGTGGATTTGGATTTAGTGCTGGAAAGTGGATTTGGTTTCAATGCAGGAAGTTGGATTTGGGTTTAATGCGGGAATGTGGATTTGGGAACAGTGCGGGAAGGTGGATTTGCGGTTAATGCGGAAAGGTGGATTTGGGGTTAGTGCGGGAAGATGGATTTAGGGTTAGTGCGCAAAGATGGATTTGGGGTTAGTGCGGGAATGTGGATTTGGGTTTAGTGCGGGAAAGTGCATTTGGATCTAGTGCGGGAAGACGGATTTGTGGTTATGGCAGGATGGTGGATTTGCGGTTAGAGTGTGAAAGTGGATTTGGGGATAGGGCGGGATGGTGGATTTGGGGAGAATGCGGGATGATGGATTTGGGGATAGTGCAGATGCTGGATTGGCGTTAGTGCATGAAGGTGGATTTGGGGTTAGTGCAGGAAGGTGGATTTGGGGTTGGTGCGGGTAGGTGGATTTGGAGTTTGTGTGGGAAGGTGGATTTGGGGTTAATGCGTGATGGTGGATTTGGGTTTAGTGCGGGATGGTGGACTTGGAGTTAGTGCGGGAAAGTGGATTTGGGGTTATTGTGTGAAGGTGGATTTGTGGTTAATGCGGGAAGGTGGACCTGGGGTTAGTGCGGGAAGGTGGATTGGTGGATAGTGCGGGAAGGTTGATTTGGGGTTACTGCAGGAAGGTGGATTTGGTGTTAATGTGGGAAGGTGGATTTGTGCTTAGAGCAGGAAGTTGGATATGTGGTTGGTGCGGTAAGGTGGACTTGGGGTTAATGCGGGAAGGAGGATCTGGGGTTAGAGCAGCATGGTGGATTTGTGGTTAATGGGGGAAGGTGGATTTGGGGATAGTGCGGGAAGTTGCATTTGGGGTTAAAGCAGCAAGGTTGATCTGGTGTTAGTGTGGGAAGGTGGATTTGGGGTTACTGCGGGAAGGTGTATTTGGCGATAATGCAGGAATGTGGATTTGGAGTTAGTGCGAGAATGTGGATTTTGGGTTATTGCTGGAAGGTGGATTTGGGGTTAGTGCAGGAAGGTGGATTTGGGTTTACTGCCTGGAGGTGGATTTGGGGTTAGTGCTGGAAGGTGGATTTGGTGTTAGTGCTGGAAGGGGGGTTTGGGGTCAGTGTGGGAATGTGGATTTGGGGTTATTGCAGGAAAGTGGATTTTGGGTTGGGGCAGGAAGATTGATTTGGGGTTAGTGCGGGAAGGCAGATTTGCGGTTAGTGCAGGAAGGTGGATTTGGTATTAGTGCCAGGAGGTAGATTTGGGGATAGTGTGGTATGGTTGATTTTGGGATAGTGGGAGAAGGTGGATTTGGGTTTAGTACGGGAAAGTGGATTTGGGTTTCGTGCAGGAAGATGGATTTGGGGTTAGTGCATGAAGGTGGATTTGGGGTTAGTGCAGGAAGGTGGATTTGGGGTTAGTGCAGAAAGGTGGATTTGGGGTTAGTGCGGGAATGTGGATTTGGTTTTAGTGCGGGAAAGTTGATTTGGGTTTAGTGCGGGTAGATGGATTTGGGTTATGGCATGATGGTGGATTTGGGGTTAGTGTGTGATAGTGGATTTGGGGATAGTGCAGGCAGGTGGATTTGGGGAGAATGCGGGAAGATGGAGCTGGAGATAGTGCAGATGGTGGATTGGCGTTAGTGCATGAAGATGGATTTGTGGTTAGTGCAGGAAGGTGGATTTGGGGTTAGTGCGTGAAGGTGGAATTGGATTTAGTGCGTGAAGGTGGATTTATGGTTAGTGCGGGAAGGTGGATTTATGGTTAGTGCGTGAAGGTGGATTTGGGGTTAGTGCGGGTAGGTGGAATTGGATTTAGTGCGTGAAGGTGGATTTGGGGTTAGTGCAGGAAGGTGGATTTGGGGTTAGTGCGTGAAGGTGGAATTGGATTTAGTGCGTGAAGGTGGATTTGTGGTTAGGGCAGGAAGGTGGATTTGGGGTTAGTGCATGAAGGTGGATTTGGGGTTAGTGCGGGAAGGTGGATTTGGGGTTAGTGCAGGAAGGTGGATTTGGGGTTAGTGCGTGAAGGTGGAATTGGATTTAGTGCGTGAAGGTGGATTTGTGGTTAGTGCAGGAAGGTGGATTTGGGGTTAGTGCGTGAAGGTGGATTTGGGGTTAGTGCGGGAAGGTGGAATTGGATTTAGTGCGTGAAGGTGAATTTGGGGTTAGTGCGGGAAGGTGGATTTGGGGTTAGAGCAGGAAGGTGGATTTGGGGTTAGTGCGGGAAGGTGGATTTGGGGTTAGTGCGGGAAGGTGGAATTGGATTTAGTGCGTGAAGGTGGATTTGTGGTTAGTGCGGGAAGGTTGATTTGGGGTTAGTGCGTGAAGGTGGATTTGGGGTTAGTGCGGGAAGGTGGAATTGGATTTAGTGCGTGAAGGTGGATTTGGGGTTAGTGCGGGAAGGTGGATTTGGAGTTAGAGCAGGAAGGTGGATTTGGGGTTAGTGCGGGAAGGTGGATTTGGGGTTAGAGCAGGAAGGTGGATTTGGGGTTAGTGCGGGAAGGTGGAATTGGATTTAGTGCGTGAAGGTGGATTTTGGGTTAGTGCGGGAAGGTGGATTTGGGGTTAGAGCAGGAAGGTGGATTTGGGGTTAGTGCGGGATGGTGGACTTGGACTTACTGCGGGAAAGTGGATTTGGTGTTACTGTGGGAAGGAGAATTTGTGGTTAACGTGGGAAGGTGGACTTGGGGTTAGTGCGGGAATGTGGATTTGTGGATAGTGCGGGAAGGTTGATTTGGGGTTACTGCAGGAATGTGGATTAGGTATTAGTGCGGGAAGGTGGATTTGTGTTTAGAGCAGGAAGGTGGATTTGGGGTTAGTGCGGGAAGGTGGATTTGTGGATTGTGCGGGAAGGTGGATTTGGTGTTAGAGCAGGGAGGTGGATTTGGGGTTAGTGCGGGAAGGTGGATTTGGTGTTAGTGCGGGAAGGTGGATTTGGTATTAGTGCGGGAAGGTGGATTTGTGTTTAGAGCAGGAAGGTGGATTTGGGGTTAATTTGGGAGGGTGGATTTGGGGTTAGTGCGAGAAGGTGGATTTGGAGTTATTGCTATAAGGTGGATTTGGGGTTAGTGCAGAAAGGTGGATTTGTGTTTAGTGCTTTGATGTCGATTTGGGTTTAGTGCTGGAAGGTGGATTTGAGGTTAGTGCTGGAAGGTGGATTCGTGGTTACTGCTGGAAGATGGATATGGGGTTATTGCAGGAATGTAGATATTTGGTTAGGGCGGGAATGTTGATTTGGGGTTTGTGCGGGAAAACGGATTTTTGGTTCGTGCGGGAAGGTGAATTTGGGGTTAGTGCGAGAAGTTGGATATGGAGATTGTGCGGGAAGTACGATTGGTGTTAGTCCATTAAGGTGGATTTGGGGTTAGTGCGTGAAGCTGGATTTGAGGTTCGCACGGGAAAGTGGATTCGGTGTTAGGGCAGGAACGTGGATTTGGGGTTATTGCGGGAAGTTGGATTTGGGGTTAATGCGGGAAGGTTGATTTGGAGTTAATGCGGGAAGGTGGATTTGGGGTTACTTTGGGAAGGTGGATTTGTGGTTAATGCGGGAAGGTTAATTTGCGGTTAGTGCGGGAAGGTGGATTTGGGGTTAGTGCGGGAATGTGGATTTGTGAATAGTGCGGGAAGGTGGATTTGGTGTTAATGCAGGAAGGTGGATTTGGAGTAAGTGCGGGAAGGTGGATTTGGGGTTTAGTGCGGGAAGGTGGACATGGGGTCAGTGCAGGAAGGAGGATCTGGGGTTACAGCAGCAAGGTGGATTTGGGGTTAATGCGGGAAGGTGGATTTGGGGATGGTGCGGGAAGGTGGATTTGGTGTTAGAGAAGGAAGGTTTATTGGGGTTAGTTTGGGAAGGTGTTTCGGGGGTTACTGCGGGAAGGTGCATTTGGGGACACTGCGGTAAGATGCATTTGG
The DNA here is from genome assembly GCF_052327205.1 of Somniosus microcephalus. NCBI lineage: Eukaryota > Metazoa > Chordata > Chondrichthyes > Squaliformes > Somniosidae > Somniosus > Somniosus microcephalus. The sequence continues at coordinate 3,005,257 of NW_028225183.1, read as the reverse complement.
GGTTAGTGCGGGAAGGTGGATTTGGGGTTATTGCGGGAAGGTGGATGTGGGGTTAGTGCGAGAAGTTTGATTTGGGTTTAGTGCAGGAAGGTTGATTTGGGGTTAGTGCTGGAAGGTGGATTTGGGGTAAGTGCGGTAAGATTGATTTGTGGTTCGTGCTGGAAGGTGGATTTGGGGTTATTGCGGGAATGTGGATCTGGATTTAGTGCTGGAAAGTGGATTTGGTATCAATGCAGGAGTTGGATTTGAGTTTAATGGGGAAATGTGGATTTGGGAATAGTGCGGGAAGGTGGAATTGCGGTTAATGCGGAATGGTGGATTTGGGGTTAGTGCGGGAAGATGGATTTATGGTTAGTGCAGTATGGTAGATTTTGCGATAGTGCGAGATGATGGATTTGGGGTTAGTGCGGGAATGTGGATTTGGGTTTAGTGCGGGAAAGTGGATTTGGATTTAGTGCGGGAAGATGGATTTGGGGTTATGGCAGGATGGTGGATTTGGGGTTAGTGTGTGATAGTGGATTTCGGGATAGGGCAGGAAGGTGGATTTGGGGAGAATGCGGGAAGATGGATTTGGGGATAGTTCAGATGGTGGATTGGCGTTAGTGCATGAAGGTGGATTTGGGGTTAGTGCAGGAAGGTGGAATTGGAGTTGGTGCGGGAAGCTGGATTTGGAGTTAGTGCGGGAAAGTGGATTTGGGGTTACTGTGGTAAGGAGGGTTTGTGGTTAATGCGTGAAGGTGGATTTGTGGTTAGTGCGGGAAGGTGGATTGGTGGATAGTGCGGGAAGGTTGATTTGGTGTTACTGCAGGAATGTGGATTTGGTTTTATTGCGGGAAGGTGGATTTGGGGTTAGAGCAGGAAAGTGGATTTGGGGTTAGTGAGGGAAGGTGGATTTGGTGTTATTGCTGGAAGGTGGATTTGGGGTTAGCGCAGGAAGGTGGATTTGGGTTTACTGCCTGGAGGTGGATTTGGGGTTAGTGCTGGAAGGTGGATTTGGTGTTAGTGCTGGAAGGGGGGTTTGGGGTCAGTGTGGGAATGTGGATTTGGGGTTATTGCAGGAAAGTGGATTTTGGGTTGGGGCAAGAAGATTGATTTGGGGTTAGTGCGGGAAGGCAGATTTGTGGTTAGTGCAGGAAGGTGGAATTGGGGTTAGTGCAGGAAGGTGGAATTGGGGTTAGTGCAGGAAGGTGGATTTGGGATTAGTGCGGGAATGTGGATTTGGTTTTAGTGCGGGAAAATTGATTTGGGTTTAGTGCGGGTAGATGGATTTGGGTTATGGCATGATGGTGGATTTGGGGTTAGTGTGTGATAGTGGATTTGGGGATAGTGCAGGCAGGTGGATTTGGGGAGAATGCGGGAAGATGGACCTGGAGATAGTGCAGATGGTGGATTGGCGTTAGTGCATGAAGGTGGATTTGTGGTTATTGCAGGAAGGTGGATTTGGGGTTAGTGCGGGAAGGTGGAATTGGATTTAGTGCGTGAAGGTGGATTTTGGGTTAGAGCGGGAAGGTGGATTTGGGGTTAGAGCAGGAAGGTGGATTTGGGGTTAGTGCGGGATGGTGGACTTGGAGTTAGTGCGGGAAAGTGGATTTGGTGTTACTGTGGGAAGGAGAATTTGTGGTTAACGTGGGAAGGTGGACTTGGGGTTAGTGCGGGAAGGTGGATTTGTGGGTAGTGCGGGAAGGTTGATTTGGGGTTACTGCAGGAATGTGGATTTGGTATTAGTGCGGGAAGGTTGATTTGTGTTTAGAGCAGGAAGGTGGATTTGGGGTTAGTGCGGGAAGGTGGATTTGTGGATTGTGCGGGAAGGTGGATTTGGGGTTAGAGCAGGAAGGTGGATTTGGGGTTAGTGCGGGAAGGTGGATTTGGTGTTAGTGCGGGAAGGTGGATTTGGGGATAGCGTGGGAATGTGCATTTGGGATTATTGCTGGAAGGTGGATTTGGGGTTAATTTGGGAGGGTGGATTTGGGGTTAGTGCGAGAAGGTGGATTTGGAGTTATTGCTATAAGGTGGATTTGGGGTTAGTGCAGAAAGGTGGATTTGTGTTTAGTGCTTTGATGTCGATTTGGGTTTAGTGCTGGAAGGTGGATTTGAGGTTAGTGCTGGAAGGTGGATTCGTGGTTACTGCTGGAAGATGGATATGGGGTTATTGCAGGAATGTAGATATTTGGTTAGGGCGGGAATGTTGATTTGGGGTTAGTGCGGGAAAACGGATTTTTGGTTCGTGCGGGAAGGTGAATTTGGGGTTAGTGCGAGAAGTTGGATATGGAGATTGTGCGGGAAGTACGATTGGTGTTAGTCCATTAAGGTGGATTTGGGGTTAGTGCGTGAAGCTGGATTTGAGGTTCGCACGGGAAAGTGGATTCGGTGTTAGGGCAGGAACGTGGATTTGGGGTTATTGCGGGAAGTTGGATTTGGGGTTAATGCGGGAAGGTTGATTTGGGATAAGTGCGGGAAGGTAGATTTGGAGTTAATGCGGGAAGGTGGATTTGGGGTTACTTTGGGAAGGTGGATTTGTGGTTAATGCGGGAAGGTTAATTTGTGGTTAGTGCGGGAAGGTGGATTTGGGGTTAGTGCAGGAATGTGGATTTGTGAATAGTGCGGGAAGGTGGATTTGGTGTTAATGCAGGAAGGTGGATTTGGAGTAAGTGCGGGAAGGTGGATTTGGGGTTTAGTGCGGGAAGGTGGACATGGGGTTAGTGCAGGAAGGAGGATCTGGGGTTACAGCAGCAAGGTGGATTTGGGGTTAATGCGGGAAGGTGGATTTGGGGCTGGTGCAGGAAGGTGGATTTGGTGTTAGAGAAGGAAGGTTTATTGGGGTTAGTTTGGGAAGGTTTTTTTGGGGGTTACTGCGGGAAGGTGCATTTGGGGACACTGCGGTAAGATGCATTTGGGGTTAGTGCGGGAAGGTGGATTTGGGGTTATTGCGGGAAGGTGGATGTGGGGTTAGTGCGAGAAGTTTGATTTGGGTTTAGTGCAGGAAGGTTGATTTGGGGTTAGTGCTGGAAGGTGGATTTGGGGTAAGTGCGGTAAGATTGATTTGCGGTTCGTGCTGGAAGGTGGATTTGGGGTTATTGCGGGAATGTGGATCTGGATTTAGTGCTGGAAAGTGGATTTGGTATCAATGCAGGAGTTGGATTTGGGTTTAATGGGGAAATGTGGATTTGGGAATAGTGCGGGAAGGTGGAATTGCGGTTAATGCGGAATGGTGGATTTGGGGTTAGTGCGGGAAGATGGATTTATGGTTAGTGCGGGAAGATGGATTTGGGGTTAGTGCTGGAAGGTGGATTTGTGGATAGTGCAGTATGGTGGATTTTGCGATAGTGCGAGGTGATGGATTTGGGGTTAGTGCGGGAATGTGGATTTGGGTTTAGTGCGGGAAAGTGGATTTGGATTTAGTGCGGGAAGATGGATTTGGGGTTATGGCAGGATGGTGGATTTGGGGTTAGTGTGTGATAGTGGATTTCGGGATAGGGCAGGAAGGTGGATTTGGGGAGAATGCGGGAAGATGGATTTGGGGATAGTTCAGATGGTGGATTGGCGTTAGTGCATGAAGGTGGATTTGGGGTTAGTGCAGGAAGGTGGAATTGGAGTTGGTGCGGGAAGCTGGATTTGGAGTTAGTGCGGGAAAGTGGATTTGGGGTTACTGTGGTAAGGAGGATTTGTGGTTAATGCATGAAGGTGGATTTGTGGTTAGTGCGGGAAGGTGGATTGGTGGATAGTGCGGGAAGGTTGATTTGGTGTTACTGCAGGAATGTGGATTTGGTTTTATTGCGGGAAGGTGGATTTGGGGTTAGAGCAGGAAAGTGGATTTGGGGTTAGTGAGGGAAGGTGGATTTGGTGTTAGTGCGGGAAGGTGGATTTGGGGATAGCTTGGGAATGTGCATTTGGGATTATTGCTGGAAGGTGGATTTGGGGTTATTGTGGGAGGGTGGATTTGGGGTTAGTGCGAGAAGGTGGATTTGGATTTATTGCTGTAAGATGGATTTGGGGTTAGCGCAGCAAGGTGGATTTGTGTTTAGTGCTGGGATGTGGATTTGGGTTTAATGCTGGAAGGTGGATTTGGGGTTAGTGCTGGAAGGTGGATTCGTGGTTACTGGTGGAAGATGGATATGGGGTTATAGCAGGAAAGTGGATATTTGGTTAGGGTGGGAAGGTTGATTTGGAGTTAGTGCGGGAAAATGGATTTTTGGTTCGTGCGGGAAGGTGAATTTGGGGTTAGTGCCAAAAGTTGGACATGGAGATTGTGCGGGATGTTCGATTGGTCTTAGTCCATTAAGGTGGATTTGGGGTTAGTGCGTTAAGCTGGACTTGAAGTTAGCACGGGAAAGTGGATTCGGGGTTAGGGCAGGTACGTGGATTTGGGGTTATTGCGGGAAGTTGGATTTGGGGTTAATGTGGGACGGTGGATTTAGGATTAGTGCGGGAAGGTGGATTTGCGGTTAGTGCGGGAAGGTGGATTTGGTGTTAGTGCGGGAATGTGGATTTGTGAATAGTGCGGGAAGGTGGATTTTGGGTTAATGCAGGAAGGTGGATTCGGAGTAATTGCGGGAAGGTGGATTTGGGGTTAAGTGCGGGAAGGTGGATTTGGGGATAATGCAGGAATGTGGATTTGGGGTTTGTTTGGGAAGGTGGTTTTGGGGTTACTGCGGGAAGGTGCATTTGGGGACACTGCGGGAAGGTGCATTTGGGGTTAGTGCGGGAAGGTGGATTTGGGGTTATTGTGGGAATGTGGATGTGGGGTTAGTGCGAGAAGTTTGATTTGGGTTTAATGCAGGAAGGTTGATTTGGAGTTAGTGCTGCAAGGTGGATTTGGAGTAAGTGCGGGAAGATTGATTTGCAGTTCGTGCTGGAAGGTGGATTTGGGGTTATTGCTGTAATGTGGATTTGGATTTAGTGCTGGAAAGTGGATTTGGTTTCAATGCAGGAAGTTGGATTTGGGTTTAATGCGGGAATGTGGATTTGGGAATAGTGCGGGAAGGTGGATTTGTGGTTAATGCGGAAAGTGGATTTGGGGTTAGTGCGGGATGATGGATTTAGGGTTAGTGCGCGAAGATGGATTTGGGGTTAGTGCGGGAATGTGGATTTGGGTTTGGTGTGGGAAAGTGGATTTGGATCTAGTGCGGGAAGATGGATTTGTGGTTATGGCAGGATGGTGGATTTGCGATTTGAGTGTGAAAGTGGATTTGAGGATAGGGAGGTATGGTAGATTTGGGGAGAATGCGGGATGATGGATTTGGGGATAGTGCAGATGGTGGATTGGCGTTAGTGCATGAAGGTGGATTTGGGGTTGGTGCAGGAAGGTGGATTTGGGGTTGGTGCGGGAAGGTGGATTTGGAGTTTGTGTGGGAAGGTGGATTTGGGGTTAATGCGGGAAGGTGGATTTGGGTTTAGTGTGGGATGGTGGACTTGGAGTTAGTGCGGGAAAGTGGATTTGGGGTTATTGTGTGAAGGTGGATTTGTGGTTAATGCGGGAAGGTGGACCTGGGGTTAGTGCGGGAAGGTGGATTGGTGGATAGTGCGGGAAGGTTGATTTGGTGTTACTGCAGGAATGCGGATTTGGTGTTTGTGTGGGAAGGTGGATTTGTGCTTAGAGCAGGAAGGTGGATTTGGGGTTGGTGCGGTAAGGTGAACTTGGGGTTAATGGGGGAAGGTGGATTTGGGGATAGTGCGGGACGGTGCATTTGGGGTTAGAGCAGCAAGGTTGATTTGGTGTTAGTGTGGGAAGGTGGATTTGGGGTTATTGCTGGAAGGTGGATTTGGGGTTCGCGCAGGAAGGTGGATTTGTGTTTACTGCTGGGAGGTGGATTTGGGGTTAGTGCTGGAAGGTGGATTTGGTGTTAGTGCTGGAAGGTGGGTTTGGGGTCAGTGCGGGAATGTGGATTTGGGGTTATTGGAGGAAAGTGGATTTTGGGTTGGGGCAGGAAGATTGATTTGGGGTTAGTGCGGGAAGGCAGATTTACGGTTAGTACGGGAAGGTGGATTTGGTGTTAGTGCCAGGAGGTAGATTTGGGGATAGTATTGTATGGTTGATTTTGGGATAGTGCGAGAAGGTGGATTTGGGTTTAGTACGGGAAAGTGGATTTGGGTTTAGTGCGGGAAGATGGATTTGGGGTTATGGCAGGAAGATGGATTTGGAGTTAGTGCATTCAGGTGGATTTGGGGTTAGTGCAGGAAGGTGGATTTGGGGTTAGTGCAGGAAGGTGGATTTGGGGTTAGTGCAGGAAGGTGGATTTGAGGTTAGTGCAGGAAGGTGGATTTGGGGTTAGTGCAGGAAGGTGGATTTGGAGTTAGTGCATTCAGGTGGGTTTGGGGTTAGTGCAGGAAGGTGGATTTGGGGTTAGTGCAGGAAGGTGGATTTGGGGTTCGTGCAGGAACCTGGATTTGGGGTTAGTGCAGGAAGGAGGATTTGGGGTTAGTGTGGAAAGGTGGATTTGGGTCAGTGTGGGAATGTGGATTTGGTTTAGTGCGGGAAGATGGATTTATGGTTAGTGCGGGATGGTGGATTTGGGGTTGGTGCGGGAATGTAGATTTGGGTTTAGTGCGGCAAGGTGGATTTGGGGTTAATGCGGGAAGGTGATTTGGGGTTAGTGCGGGAATGTGGATTTCGGGTTATTGTGGGAATGTAGATTTGGGTTTAGTGCGGCAAGGTGGATTTGGGGTTAATGCGGGAAGTTGATTTGGGGATAGTGCGGGAAGGTGGATTTGGGTTAGTACAGAAATGTGAATTTGGGGTTAGTGCGGGAAGGTGGATTTGGGGTTAGTGCGGGAAGGTGGATTTGGGGTTAGTGCAGGAATGTGGATTGGGGTTAGTGCGGGACTGTGGATTTGGGGTTAGTGTGGTAAGCTTCATTTGGGGTTAGTGCAGGAAGGTGGATTTTGGATTAGTGCCTGAAGGTGGATTTGGGGTTATTGTGGGAAGGTGGATTTGGGGATTGTGTTGGAAGGTAGATTTGGGGTTTGTGTGTGAAAGTGGATTGGGGGTTAGTGGAGGAAGGAGGATTTGTGGATAGTGCGGGAAGCTGGATCTGGGGATACGGCGGGATGTTGGATTTTGGGTTAGTGTGGGAATGTGGATTTGGGGTTTGTGCAGGAAGTTCGATCTGGGGATAGTGCGGTAAGGTGGATTTGTGTTTAGTGCGGGAATGTGAATTTGGGGATAGTGCGGGAATGTGGATTTGGTATTAATGCGGGAAGGTAGATTTGGGGATAGTGCGGGATGGTGGATTTGGGATGTGCTCAGTAAGGTGGATTTGGGGATAGTGCGGGTAGGTGGATCAGGGGTTAATGCTGGAATTTGGATTTGGGGATAGTGCGGTAAGGTGGATTTGGGGTTAGTGCGGGAAGGTGGATTTGGAGTTAGTTCGGGAAGGTGGATTTGGGATTAGTTTGGGAAGGTGGATTTGGAGTTAGTGCGGGAAGGTGGATTTGAGTTTACTGTGGGAAGGTGGATTTGTGGTTAATGCGGGAAGGTGGATTTGTGGTTAGTGCGGGAAGGTGGATTTGGTGTTAGTGCAGGAAGGTGGATTTGGCGTTAGTGCGGGAAGGTGGACTTGGGGTTTAGTGCGGGAAAGTGCATTTGGGGATAGTGCAGGAAGGTGGATTTGGGGTTAGTGCGGGAAGGTGGTCTTGGGGTTAGTGCGAGATGTTTGATTTGGGTTTAGTGTGGGAAGGTTGATTTGGGCTAGTGCTGGAAGGTGGATTTGGGGTTAATGCGGGAAGGTGGATTGGGGTTTAGTCCTGGAAGGTAGATTCGGTGTTAGTGCGGGAAGATGAATTTGGGTTTCGTGCTGGAAGTTGGATTTGGGGTTAGTGCAGGTATGTGGATTTGGGAATAGTGCGGGAAGCTGGATTTGGGGTTAATGCGGGAAGGAAGATTTGGGGTTAGTGCGGGAAGTTTGATTTAGGGTTAGTGCGGGAAGATCGATTTGGGGTTAGTGCGGGAACATGGATTTGTGGATAGTGTGGTATGGTGGTTTATTGGGATAGTGCGAGAAGGTAGAGTTGGGGATAGTGCAGGAATGTGGATGTGCGTAAAGTGCAGGAAAGTGGATTTGGGTTTAAGATGGGAAGATGGATTTGGGGTTATGGCAGGAAGATGGATTGGGGTTTGTGTGTGACAGTGGATTTGGGGATAGTGCGGGAAGGTGGATTTCGGGAGAATGCAGGAAGATGAATTAGGTGATGGTGCAGATGGTGGATTGACTTTAGTGCATGAAGGTGGTTTTGGGGTTAGTGCAGGAAGTTGGATTTGGGATTACTCTGGGAAGGTTGATTTGTGGTTAATGCGGGAAGGTGGATTTGTGGTTAGTGCGGGAAGGTGGATTTGGGTTTAGTGTGGGAAGGTGGATTTGTGGATAGTGCGGTAAGGTGCATTTGGGGTTAATGCTGGAAGGTGGATTCGGAGTTAGTGCAGGAAGGAGGATCTGGGGTTAGAGCAGGAAGGTGGATTTGGGGATAGTGCAGGCAGGTGGATTTGAGGTTAGAGCAGGAATGTTGATTTGGAGTTAGTGTGGGAAGGTGGATTTGGGGTTACTGCGGGGAGGTGGATTTGAGTTTGTGCGGGAATGTGGATTTGAGAATGATGCGGGAAGGTAGATTTGTGCTTAGTGTGGGAAGGTGGATTTGCAGAGAGTGCGGGAATTTGGACTTGGGTTAGTGCGGGAATGTGGATTTGGGAATGGTGCATGAAGATATATTTGGGGTTAATGCGGGAAGGTGCATTTGGGGTTAAAACGGGAAGATAGATTTAGGGTTAGTGCGGGAAGATGGATTTGTGGTTAGTGCGGGAAGGTGGATTTGTGGATAGTGCGGTATGGTGGATATTGGGATAATGCGAGAAGGTGGATTTGGGGTTAGTGCGGGAATGTGGATTTGGGTTTAATGTGAGAAAGTGGATTTGGGTTCAGTGCGGGAAGATGGATTTCGGGTTATGGCAGGAATGTGGATTTGGGGTTAGTGTGTGAATGTGGATTTGGGGATAGTGCGGGAAGGTGGATTTGGGGAGAATGCGGGAAGATGGATTTGGGGATAGTGCAGATGGTGGATTGGCTTTAGTGCAAGAAGGTGGATTTGGGGTTAGTCCAGGAAGGTGGATTTTTGGGTAAGTGCGGGAAGGTCGATTTTTTGGAGTTAGTGCAGGAACGTGGATTTGGGGTTTATGCGGGAAGGTGGATTTGTGGTTAGGGCGTGAACGTGGACTTGAAGTTAGTGCGGGAAGGTGGATTTGGGGTTAGAGCACGAAGGTTGATTGGGGATAGTGCGGGAAGGTGGATTTGTGGTTAGTGCGGGAAGGTGGATTTGGGGTTAGATCTGGAAGGTGGATTTCGGTTCGTGCGGGAAGGTGGATTTGGTGTTAGTGCGAGAAGGTGGATTTAGAGTTATTGCTGGAATGTGGATTTGTTGTTAGTGCAGGAAGTTGGATTTGTTGTTAGTGCTGGAAGGTGGATTTGTGGTTAGTGCTGGAATGGATTTGGGGTTATTGCAGGAAAGTGGATTTTGGGTTCATGGGGGAAGGTTGATTTGGGATTAGTGTGGGACGGCGGATTTGTGGTTGGGCGGGAAGGTGGATTTGTGATTAGTGCCAGAAGTTGGATTTGGGGATTTTGCGGGAAGTTCGATTGGGGTTAGTGCATTAAGGTGGATTTGGGGTTATTGCAGGAAGGTGGATTAGGGATGAATGCGTGCAGCTAAATTTTGGATTAGCGTGGGAAGGTGGATTCGGGGTTAGGGCAGGAAGGTGGATTTGTGGTTTGTGTGGGAAGCTGGATTTGGGTTTAGTGCGGGAAGGTGGATTTGGGGTTACGGCGGGAAGGTGGATTTTGGGTTACTGTGGGAAGGTGGATTTGGGATTATTGCGGCAATGTGGATTTGTGGTTGTGCGGAAAGTTTTATTCGGGGTTAGTGCGGTAAGGTTGATTTGGGGTTAGTGAGGGAAGGTGAATTTGGGATTAGTGCTGGAAGGTGGATTTGGGTTTAGTGCGGGAAGGTGGATTTGTGGTTAGTGCGGGAAGGTGGATTTGCGGTTCGTGCTGGAAGGTGGATTTGCGGTTATTGCGGGAAGGTGGATTTCGTTTTAGTGCAGGAAGTTGGATTTGGGTTTAGTGCAGGAATGTGGATTTGGGGCTAGTGCGGGAAGGTGGATTTGGGGTTAGTGCCAGAAGGTGGATTTGGGGTTAGTGAGGGATAGTTAATTTGGGGATAGTGTGGGAAGGTTGATTTGGGGAGAGTGTGGGAAGGTTGATTTGGGGATAGTGCGGAAGGTTTACTGGCGTAAGCGCATGAAGGTGGATTTGGGGTTAGTGCAGGAAATTGGATTTGGTGTTAGTGCGGGAAGGTGGATTTGGGGATAGTGCGGGAAGGTGGATTTGGGGTTTGTGTGGGAAGGTGGATTTGAGGTTAATGCGGGAAGGTGGATTTGGGGTTAGTGCGGGAAGGTGGATTTGGAGTTAGTGCGGGAAGGTGGATTTGTGGTTACTGTGGGTAGTTGGATTTGTGGCTAATGCATGAAGGTGGATTTGCGGTTAGTGCGGGAAGGTGGATTTGGGGTTGGTGCGGGAAGGTTGATTTGTGGATAGTGTGGCAATGTGGATTTGGGGTTAATGCAGGAAGGTGGATTCGGTGTTAGTGTGGGAAGGTTGATTTGGGGTTTAGTGCGGGAAGGTGGATTTGGGGTTAGTGCGGGAAGGTGGATTTTGGGTTATAGCAGGAAGGTGGATTTGGGGTTAGTGCGGGAAAGTGGATTTGGGGATAGAGCGGGAATGTGCATTTGGGGTTAGAGCAGGAAGGTTGATTTGGAGTTAGTGCGGGAAGGTGGATTTGGGGTTGCTGCAGGAAGGTGGATTTGGGGATAATGCGGGAAGGTGGATTTGGGGTTAATGTGAGAAGTTTGATTTGGGTTTAGTGCGGGAAAGCTGATTTGGGGTTCGTGCTAGAAGGTGGATTTGGGGTTATTGCGGGAAAATGGATTTGTTGTTAGTGCTGGAATTTGGAATTGGTTTTAGTGCAGGAAGTTAGATTTGGGGTTAGTGCGGGAATGTGGATTTTGGAATAATGCGGGAAGGTGGATTTGGGATAGTGAGGAAATGTGGATTTGGGTTTAGTGCGGGAAAGTGGATTTGTGTTTAGTGCGGGAAAATGGGTTGTGGGTTATTGCGGGAATGTGGATTTGGGGTTATTGCGGTCGGTCAGTTACTGTGTGCTCAGTAAGGATGTGTGCAGTAGGTGAGTTACTGTTTGCTCAGTCAGGATGTGTGCTGTAGGTCAGTTACTGTGTGTTCACTCAGAATGTGAGCAGTAGGTCAGATACTATGCGCCCAGTCAGGATGTGTGCAATAGGTCAGTTACTGTGTGCTTAGTCAAGACGTGTGCATTAGGTCAGTTCATGTGTGCTCAGTCAGAATGTGAGCTCTACTTCAGTTACTGTGTGCTCCGTCAGGTTTTGTTCATGTGGTCATTTCCTGGGCCTTCGGTCATGCTTTGTTAATTTGTGCAGTTTCTGGTGTTCTCATTCAGGATTTGTGCATTATGCCAGTTTCCGTGTGCTGTGTCAGAATGTGAGCAGTAGGCCAATTACTGTGCACTCATTCAGGATGTGTGCATTAGGTCAGTTATTATGTGCTCTGTTAGAATGTGTGCAGTCGGTCAGTTAATGTGTGCTCCATCAAGATGTGAGCAGTAGGTCAGATATTGTGTGCTCAGTCAGGCTGTGAGCAGTAGGTCAGCTGCTGTGTGCTCAGTCAGGATGCATGCATTCGTTCAATTACTGTGCGCTCAGTTAGCGTGTGAACAGTTGGTCATTTACTTTGCACTCAGTTAGGATGTGCGCAGAAGGTCACTTACTGTGTGCTCAGTTAGGATGTGTGCAGTAGGTCATTTGCTGTGCGCTCAGTCAGGATGTGTGCAGCAGGTCAGTTACTGGATGCTCAGTCAGGATGTGAGCAGTAGGTCATTTACTGTGCGCTCATTCAGGATGTGAGCAGTAGGTCAGTTGCTGTGTGCTCAGGAAAGATGTGTGCAGTAGGTCATTTACTGTGCGCTCAGTCAGGATGTGAGCAGTGGGTCAGTTACTGTGCGCTCAGTTAGGATGTGAGCAGTAGGTCTTTTACTGTGCGCTCAGTCAGTATGTGAGCAGTGGGTCAGTTACTGCGCACTCAGTCAGGATGTGAGCAGTAGGTCTTTTACTGTGCGCTCAGTCAGGATGTGAGCAGTAGATCATTTACTGTGCGCTCAGTCAGGATGTGAGCAGTGGGTCAGTTACTGTGCGATCAGTCATTATGTGAGCAGTAGGTCAGTTACTGTGTGCTCATCAGGATGTGAGCAGTAGGTCAGTTACTGTGTGCTCATCAGGATGTGAGCAGTAGGTCAGTTACTGTGTGCTTATCAGGATGTGAGCAGTAGGTCAGGTACTGTGCGCTCAGTTAGGATGTGTGCAGTAGATCATTTACTGTGTGCTCAGTCAGGATGTATGCAATAGGTCAGTTACTGTGTGCTCAGTCAGGATGTGAGCAATAGGTCAGTTTCTGTGTGTTCAGCCAGGATGTGAGCAGTAGTTCAGGTACTGTGTGCTCATCAGGATGTGAGCAGTAGGTCAGGTACTGTGCGCTCAATTAGGATGTGTGCAGTAGGTCATTTACTGTGTGCTCAGTCAGGATGTGAGCATTAGGTCCTTTCCTGTGCGCTCAGTCAGGATGTGAGCAGTAGGTCAGTTACTGTCTGCTCAGTCAGATTGTGTGCAATAGGTCAGTTACTGTTTGGTTATCACGATGTGAGCAGTAGGTCAGGTGCTGTGCGTTCAGTCAGGATGTGAGCAGCAGGTCAGTTACTGTGCGCTCAGTCAGGATGTGAGCAGTAGGTCAGTTACTGTTTGGCCATCAGGATGTGAGCAGTAGGTCAGGTACTGTGCGTTCAGTCAGGATGTGAGCAGTAGGTCAGTTACTGTGCGATCAGTCAGGATGTGAGCAGTACAGTTTCCACAGGGCCATGACCATTCCGAACCTAGATTCATGTCCAATTTCCTGCCCGCTCCCCGTAACCCTTAATTACCTTCACTTCTAGGAAACTATCTATTTCTGTTGTAAATTTATTTAATGATGTAGCTTCCACAGCTTTCTGGGGCATCAAATTCCACAAATCTACCACCATCTGAGTGAAGAAGTTTCTCCTCATCTCAGTTTTGAAAGAGCAGCCTCTTACTCCAAGATTATGCCCCCGAGTTCTGGTTTCACCCATCATTGGGATCATCCTCACCGCATCCACCCAATCAAGCCCCTTCACAATCTTACATGTTTCAATAAGATCGCCTCTCATTCTTCTGAACTCCAATGAGTAGAATCCCAATCTACTCAACCTCTCCTCATATGACCACCCCCTCATCCCCGGGATTAACCGAGTGAACCTTCTTTGTACTGACTCGAGAGGAAGTATGTCTTTTCTTAAGTATGGACACCAAAACTGTATGCAGTATTCCAGGTGCGGTCTCACCAATGCCTTGTATAACTGCAGCAATACCTCCCTGTTTTTATATTCTATCCCCCTAGCAATAAAAGCCAACATTCAATTGGCCTTCTTGATCACTTGCTGCACCTGCATACTAACTTTTTGAGTTTCGTGCACCAGGACTCCCAGATCCCTTTGTACTACAGTACTTTCCAGTTTCTTGCCATTAAGATAATAACTTGCTCTATGATTTTTCCTGCCAAAGTGCATAACCTCACACTTTCCAGTATTGTATTCCATCTGCCAAATCTCTGCCCACTTACTTAGCCTGTCTATGTCACTTTGCAGGTTTTTTATGTCCTCCTCACTCACTACTTTCCCTCCCATCTTTGTATCATCTGCAAACTTGGATATGTTAAACTCGGTCCCCTCCTCCAAATCGTTAATATAGATTGTAAAGAGTTGAGGACACAGCACTGACCCCTGCGGAACACCACTAGCTACTGATTGCCAGTCTGAGAATGAACCATTTATCCCAACTCTCTGCTTTCTGTTAGAGAGCCAGTCCTCCACCCACGCCAGAATATTACCCCCAATCCCGTGATTTTTTATCTTGAGCAATAATCTTTTGTTTGGCACCTTGTCAAATTCCTTTTGGAAGTCTAAATAAACTACGTCCACTGGTTCTCCTTTATCCACCCTGTATGTTACTTCCTCAAAGAACTCAAGCAAATTTGTCAAACATGACTTCCCCTTCTTGAAACCATGCTGATTTTGTCCTATTACATTATGTTTATCCAAATGTCCCGTTACTGTCTCCTTAATAATGGACTCTAACATTTTACCAACCACAGATATTAGGCTAACAGGTCTATAGTTTCCAGCTTTCTGCCTACTACCCTTTTTAAATAAGGGAGTTACATTAGCAGTTTTCCGATCTGCCGGGACCTTTGCTGAGTCCAGGGAGTTTTGGAAAATTATTACCAATGCATCCACAATCCCTACCGCCACTTCCATCAAGACCCTAGGATGTAAGCCATCAGGTCCAGGGGATTTCTCCGGCTTGAGTCCCATTATTTTTGCAAGTACCACTTCCTTAGTGATTTTAATCGTATTTAGCTCCTCTCCCCCTCGAGCCCCCTGTTTGTCCAGTGTTGGGATACTTTTTGTATCCTCTACCGTAAAGACTGATACAAAATATTTGTGCAACGTTTTTGCCATCTCCATGTTTCCCACCATTAATTTCCCGGTCTCATCCTCTAAGGGACCAACATTTACTTTAGCCACACTGTTTCTTTTAATATAACTATCGAAACTTTTGTTATCTGTTTTTATATATTTTGCTAATTTACTTTCATAATCTATCTTCCCTTTCTTAATCAATCTTTTAGTTATTTTTTGCTGCCTTTTAAAGACTTCACAATCTTCTATCCTCCAACTAGATTTGGCTACCTTATATGCCCTTGTTTTTAGTCGGATACTATCCTTAATTACTTTACTTAGCCAGAGATGGCGATCTTTTCTTTTACACCCTGTTTTCCTCAGTGGAATATATTTTTTTTGCAAGTTGTAAAATAACTCCTTAAATGTACACCACTGATCATGTACCGTCTTACCCTCTAATCTATTTTCCCAGTCCACTGTAATCAATTCCGCTCTCATACCTTCATAGTCTCCTTTATTCAAGCTCAGCACGCTTGTTTGAGATCCAACCTTCTCACCCTCTACTTGAATATGGAATTCAACCATGTTATGGTCACTCATTCCAAGGGGTCCTTTACGAGGACATTTTTAATTAATCATGTCACTTTACACAGGACCAAATCTTGGTCAGTTGAAAAGTTTCTGGGATATCGGTCAGATTGTTTTCATGTGGAGAGTTTCTACGATTTCAGTCAGATTGTGGTTATTTTGTTTCGTTTATTGGTGCACGATCAGGTAGATGTCATTTGGTCAGTTACAGGTAGCTTGGTTAGAATCTGCTCGGGCGGCAAGTTTCTGTTCAATTTTGTTGATGTGAAGTGGTCAGTTTTATTTAATTGATCGAGTTATTTAAGCTACACCTCAATGAGTTGTGGATGTCGCTGGGAAGACAATCCTTTATTGCCACTCCTCAATTGCCCTTGAGAAGGTGGTGGTGAGCTAACATCCTGGACTGCTGCAATCGGTGTTGTGAATGTACTCCCACAGTGCCGTTAGGCAGGGTGTAGCAGGATTTTGGCACAGCGGCAATGAGTCAATGGCGATATTTCCAAGTCAGGATGTTATGTGACTTGGATGGGAAATTGGAGGTGGTTCTCCCATGCGTCTGCTGCCATTGTCTGCCAAGGTGGTAGAGGTTTTGGCTTGGGAGATGCAGTGGAAGAAGCCTTGACGAGTTGCTGCAGTGAAGCTTGTAGATAGTATGCATTTTTTATATTCATTCACTTCATTCAAATTCCCCAGCTGCCGTGGTGGAGATCTGAACTCATGTCTCTGGATCATTAGTCAGGCCTCGGGATTACCAATCCAGTATCATAACCAATAGCTACATTACCCCACAGACAAATTGCAGCCACGTTGAATGATTAAGGTGGTGAATTGCGTGCTTATCAATCAGGATCCTTTTAACTGGATGGTGTTGATCTGTATTGGTTTGAGGTGCTGTATTAATTTCATGTGCTACATTGGGTTGCGGTGCTGCATTAGTTTGAGCTTCTCCATTAGTTTGAGGTTCTCTATTAGTTTGAGGTTCTCTATTAGTTTGAGGTTCTCTATTAGTTTGAGGTTCTCTATTAGTTTGAGGTTCTCTATTAGTTTGAGCGGCTGTATTCGTTTGAGGGGCTGTATTCGTTTGAGGGTCTGTATTAGTTTGAGGGTCTATATTAGTTTGAGATCCTGTATTAGTTTCAGAGGCTGTCTTAGTTTGTGGTGCTTTATTATATTAGCGTACTGTATTAGTTTGAGAGACTGTAATAGCTTGAGGGGCTGTATTAGTTTGATGCGCTTTATTAGATATTTTATTTTTATTTGGTTTAATAGATTCATTAGTTTTAGCGTATATATTGGTTTCAGAGGTAATGGTCGTTTAGGACATGGGTAAATTAAGAGCGCAGCCCCAGCCCAGAGTGCTGCACGGAGAGGGCACTCTAGCATTTGCAGTTTGATTACTGAATGAGCACAACAGCATGAAGGACATCACAGAAACAATATGAGATATGAGATGTACTGAAGGTGTTTGAAACAACAAACCTAGTGCTGGGAGAACACAGCTTGCAATTTTCATTGGTTAATTAATATGATCAGAATTCTCAAGTCTTTGGGGTTTTCAATTTAAAACTCAGCGCTAAATATATTCCATTATAACAGGGAATTAACTTGGCTGTCGTAACTTGTTTGTTCAACCTTTTAACAATGTTGCAACCTCAATCTCCCCGTGGAGATCGCGCAGGGTATAAATGAAAGGCTGTGGGATTCGGCTCAGAGTATAATTCAGAGAGATTGCCTGCAACACGGACACATCGCTTCACACAGAAAATGTATCACACATTTGAGAGTGTCCAGAAAATATATTACATGATCCTTGCCGTCATTGGAGTTCCTGGTAAGTGATAATAACCATTGAAGTTGTGTAAATCTGTCTGTGAGCTGTTCTCTGCTTTAGCTCTCTGGCTGATAATGTTACATGCTCGTCTAGTGGACATAGTTTTACAGACCTGCGATCAGTGTTTGGTAATTTCGTTAAGGCTAGTGTCTTCACACAACCTGTTTAATGCCATTTCCTGAACTGAAAATATACCTGTTTGTAGCGCACAGGCTCTCTGAATGATCAAGTTATTGCCGTTAGTGGAATATGATGTACAGTTAAATCAGTCCTCATTCCGGGAAATGTCTCTGAGAAAAGGTGTTAGTGCAATGGTCTGTCACTGTAAAATTGTACTAAGTGTGGGTCACTAACCAGAGTGGAACACCTGACCCCAGTGACTATGGATTACTTGGAGTATCTCTCACTGTAGAATTTTACTGGTGTGGATCACTAACTGGAGTGGAACACCTGACCCCAGTGAATATGTATTACTTGGAGTATCTCTCACTGTAGAATTTTACTGAGTGTGGATCACTAACTGGCGTGGAAGAATTCAGTTCGACTTTGTAATCACTATTTTAGGTGACTGATTTCTCCCCTCCATTTGTATTATGAAGTGCAGCTCGGAACAGAGTGTAGAGCTGCGAGTTTGGTGAGAGAGGGAGTTCGGGGAGGGAGCTGTTCCTTTCTTTTTCTATCTTTGTCAGCTTCCAGGATAGCAGGAGTTACAAAGCTTTACAAGAGGGTACGGAGAACCAGCGGACGTTCGGCTCAGTGGCACCACCCCGCTCCCACTCCCCGCATTTGGAGAAAAATAATAGGTGACATCACAGGGAAAAGGTTAAGGGATTGGTTGGTGAGTATTTTGCTCACTGCCCTTATCATTTAAAGCCAAGAACATTTATTAGTAATTGTAAGGTTTCAATAGTACTAATTTGTATCAGTAACAAATCTTATTAAAAGTAGTATCGTTTATTAATTAATAAAAATAAAGTAATTAAACCTCTATAATTAATGCAGGGCAGGTGATGTGTGGCGACTGCAGTATGTGGGAGCTACTGGATGCGTGATCCAGGATGAGCACATCTGCGGTAAGTGTTTGCGGCTCGAGGAGCTTCGGCTCAGAGTTGATGAGCTGGAGGCCGAGGTGCAGAAACTGCGATGCATCAGGGAGGGGGAAAGTTACCTGGCCACTTTATTCCAGGAGGCAGTCACACCCCTTAGGATAGTGTCTTCTGATTTGGTCAGTGGTCCAGGGCATGAGTATGTGACTGCGAGTGAGGCAGGTATGGGGATCCAGGACGTGGAGGAGCCTCAGCCTTTGCAATTGTCCAACAGGTTTGAGGTTCTTGCGAACAGTATGGATGAAAGTGGTGGCTGCAGGATGGATGAGCAAACTGACCATGGCACCGAGATACAGGAAGCCGTTCAAGCGGGGGTAGTTAATAGGAATGTAGCAGTAATTTGGGACAGCATAGTCAGGGAATAAAAACAGTTCGCTGTGGCCAAGAGTGAGATTACAGACAGCTGTGTTGCCTGCCCGGTGACAGGGTTCGGGACATCTGCTCTGGGCTGGACAGGAACTTGCAGGGGGAGGGGGAGGAGCCAGTGGTCGTGGTCAATGTAGGTGCCAACGATATAGGTAGTACTAGGAAAGAGGTTCTGCTGAGAGAGTATGAGCAGCTAGGGGTTAAGCTAAAAAGCAGAACATCAAGGGTAACAATATCTGCATTATTACTCGAGCCACGAGCAAATTGCCATAGCGTAAATAAAATAAGAGTGATGAATACGTGGCTGAAAGCCTGGTGTGGGAGAAATTGGTTTCAATTCCTAGGGCACTGGCACCAGTAGTGGGGAAAGTAGGATATCTATATTTGGGTCGGTCATCACCTGCACTGTGCTTGGACCAGTGTTCTGGCGAGTCGTATAATTAGGGTAGTAGCGAGGGCTTTAAACTAAATATTGGGGGCATGGGATCAAATTAGGGAAGATGTTGTAATTTAAAGATTAGAGACAAGGCAATAGAAAAAGATATTAACGTGGAAAATGTTAAACAGACAGTGACAGGAATTATAGAGAGTACACAGCTAAGAGCAAATCAACAGATAAGGCTAGAGGTTACAAAAGTAATATAAAGACAAAACTAAAGGCACTGCATCTGAACGGAATTAGCATGCGAAACAAAGCAGATGAACTGAAAGCGCAAATAGAAATAAATAAATCTGATTTGATAGCCATTACAGAAACATGGCTGCAGGGTTATGTAGATTGGGACCTGAATATTGAAGTGTACATGATATTTAGGAAGGCCAGGAAGGTGGTAAAAGTTGGAAGGGTGGATCTGTTAATTAATGATGGTATTAGCACTATAGAGAGTGATGACTTAAGTTCAGGAAACCAGGATGTAGAAGCGGTTTGGGTAGAGATGAGAACTGATAAATGCAAGAAGTCACTTGTGGGAGTGGTGTACCGGCCAGCTAACAGTAACCATATGGTAGGATGGAGTATAAATGGAAGAAATAATGGGAGCTTCTCAGAAGGGTTCAGCAATAATCAGGGGATTTTAAACTGCATATAGACTGGAAAAATCAGACGGGCAAAGTTGGCACTGATGAAGAGTTCTTGGAATGTTTGCTGGATAGTTTCTTACAAAATCACGTTCTGGAGCCAACCAGAGAGCAGGCTAAATTAGACCTGGTGTTCTGCAAGGAGATAGTATTAATCAATGACCTCATAGCGAAGGCGCCCCTAGGTAGCAGCGATCATAATATGATTGAATTTTACAATCAGTTTGACAGAGAGAAGAGTGGGTCCAAGACTTGTAATTTAAGCTTACATAAGGACATTTAAGAGTGCATGAAAGCAGAGCTAGTTAAAGTGAACTGGCAAATTAGGTTAAGTGATAGATCAATAGAGTTGTAGTGGCAGACAATTAAGGGGATGTTTCAAAATACACACAATATATGCAATCGAACGAGAAAGGAAAATATCAAGGGGAGGAACCACCATCCGTGGTTAACTAAAAATTTTAAGACAATATTAAACTTAAAGAAAAAGCTGAAACTTGCGCAAAGATGGGTGGCAGGATTGGACAGAATGTAAAAAACTGCAAAGAATGACTAAAAGATTAATAAGGAGAGAAAAATTAGTGTACGAGTGAAAGCCAGCTAGAAATATAAAAACAGATAGTAGAAGTTTTTATAGATATTTATAAAAGAAAAGATTTAACAAAGTTAGCATTGGTCCTATAAAAAGTGAGACTGGGGAATTAATAATGGATAATAAGGAGATGGCTGTTGAATTGAACAGGTATTTTGCATCGGTCTCCACTATAGCGGATACAACTAAAATCCCAGAAATAGCTGAAATCAGGAAATGGAAGGGAGGGAGGAAATCAAGATAATTATAATCACCAGGGAAGTGGTACTGAGCAAATTGTTGGAGATGCGGTCTATCAAGTCCGCGGGCCTGATTGACTTCATCCTAGGGACTTAAAAGAAGTGGCTAGTGAGATAGTTGATGCGTTGCGTTTAATTTTTTTAATTTCCCTAGATTCGGGGAAGGTTCCTTTAGATTGGGAAATAGCGAATGTAACTTTATTCAAAATGGAAGGGAGACTGAAAGCAGGAAACTACAGGCCAGCTAGCTTACCATCTGTCATAGGAAAGATGTTAGCAACGATTATTAAAGGAGTTGTAGCAGGGCACTTCGAAAAGTTCAAAGTAATCAGGCATAGTCAACATGGTTTTGTGCAAGGGAAATCATGTTTAACAAATTTATTGGAGTTGTTTGAGGAAGTAACATGTGCTGTGGATAAAGGGGAAACTGTGGATGTACTCTCCTTAGATTTCCAGAAGGCATTTGTTAAGGTGCCACATCAAAGGTTATTGCAGAAAAGAAAAGCTCATATTGTAGGGGGTAACATATTGGCATGGATACAAGATTGGCTAGCTAACTGGAAACAGCGAGTAGGCATAAATGGGTCATTTTCTGATTGGCAAGATGTAATGAGTGGTGTGCCACAGGGATCAGTGCTGGGCTTCAAAATTGTACATTTGTATAAATGACTTGGATGAAGGGACCGATCGTATTGTTGCTAAATTTGCGAATGCCACAAAGTTAGGTATGACGATACATTGTGAAGAGGACATTAGAAGGCCATAAAGGGATATAATTAGGATAAGTGAGAGGGCAAAGATCTGGCAAATGGAGCATAATGTGGGAAAATGTGAAGTTGTTCATTTTGGCAGGAAGAATAAAAAAGAAGCATAATATCTAAATGGTGAGAGATTTCAGAGCTCTGAGATGCAGAGCGATTTGGATGTCCTAGTCCATGAAGCGCAACAGGTGCAGCAAGTAATTAGGCAAGCTAATAGAATGTTATAATTTATTGCGAGGGCAGCACGGTGGCATAGTGGTTAGCACTGTTGCCTCACAGCGCCAGAGACCCGGGTTCGACTCCGGCCTCGGGTGACTGTCTGTGTGGAGTTTGCACATTCTCCCCGTGTTTGCGTGGGTTTTCTCCGGCTGCTCCGGTTTCCTCCCACAGTCCAAAGATGTGCGGGTTAGGATGATTGGCTATGATAAAAACTGACCCTTAGTGTTAGGGGGATTAAATACGTGGGGTTATTGGGATAGGGTGGGATATGTATTGGTGCAGGGGTTACGGGGATCGGGTGGGATATGTGTCGGTGCAGGCTCGATGGGCCGAAATGGCCTCTATCTGCACTGTGAGGTTTCTGTGATTCTGTGAATTGAATACAAAAGTAGGGAGGTTAAGCTACAGTTACACAGGGCATTGGTGAGACCACACCTGGAGGACTGTGTACAGTATTGGTCTCCTTATTTAAGGAAGGATGTAAATGCGTTGGAAGCAGTTCAGAGAAGGTTTGCTAGACCAAAACCTGGAATGGGCGGGTTGTCTTATGAGAAAAGTTTGTGCAGTCTTCGCTTGTATCCGATGGAGTTCAGAAAAGTAAGAGGTGACTTGATTGAAACATATACGATCCTGAGGGGTCTGGACAGGGTGGATGTGGCGAGGGTGTTTCCTCTTCTGCGAGAATCTAGAACTAGGGGTCACTATTTAAAAATAAGGGGTCACCCATTTAAGATGGAAATGAGGACAAATGTTTTCTCTCAAAGGGCGGTGGATGCAGAGTCTTTGAATATTTTTAAGGCAGAGGTAGATAGATTCTCGGTTAGCAAGGGGGCGAAAGGTTATCGGGGGTGTGCGGGAATGTGGACTAACCGGATGAGCCATGATCTTATTTAATGGCGCAGCAGGCTCGAAGGGCCGAGTGGCCGACTCCTGCTCCTAAATCTTATGTTCGAAATTGATGGCGAAAGAGAATATTTTTGCTTTTGGGTAAAGATGTTTTAAAAACGCGTATGAAGTGAAATGCATTGATATTGAGCTGCAAGAATAGAAACAGGTTTAAATACTTCTCTTACACTAAGAGTAGTTACTGTAAGCACTTCAGTTGTTTTAGTGCTGAATATTCCACTTCCCCCAACACGTTCCTGTAAGCCTGTGGGTCATGAGTGCTGAATTTCATTATCTGTCTACTAGTCAGGATGAATATTAGGCTGTGGTTTTTGATTATTGCACTTCGGAAACTGATTAATGTTTGACAGATCAGTTCTTATCTATGATTCAGAGGGCTAGAAATTCATCATAGCCTAGGAATGGGCTGTAGCATTAGAAAAGTTGGAGAATTAGTGTCAGGCGCTAATGCTTTAGCGAGCATGCAACATTCATGCACAATGCTCAAATAAATGATTGGAAATCTATTTCAAGTTTTTAACCACAAGCTCATTGGCATTACACTCAAAGGGTGGACCAATATCAGTAGCACTCTAATCACAAGTCATGATTGCCGCAGGCTTTTTCTTGTTCTGGAAGGGAAGGATCATTGATGCTGCAGAACTTCATTCTCAGCATGGCTGGCTGTGCAGCTGCCTCAGCAAGCTTCAGCAGGTCACGAAAAAGGAGCTGGAGGACTAAAGCAGCTGTAGTCATTGCAGATCCATGCCCCAGGGAGAGTGCCTGCAGATTCTGCGATTAAACATTGGAGGCATTGGTGTTCGCTGTGGAGAGATGGATGGCGGTGCACTACCCAGCAAGTGGCAGAAGGCCCTCGCCAGAAGCCTTCTGCCCCATGGGTAGGGAAGTAGCGCAGCACGTCTTGGGCAGAACTGTCATCCCCTGGATCCGCACAAAGTGCAGGAAGAAATTTAGCGACTTCACTTGGGTGGACAGGGTGAGTGAATGCTTTTACAAATCTATGTACCGCCATCTGAACCAATCTTCACACTCCACGAAAAGCACCACACCCGCAGCACTCAACCACCAACAAAATCTATCCACCAACACTCACAGCCACATCTCACACCTTGCACACAAAGACACCTATACACCGATGGCAAGCACATCAGCCAATCACATTGTTCCACAATCACTCACACACTTTCCTTTCCTTTCCTTCCTTTCGAAGGTCGTTCAGAACAGGAGGGGGCAGTAGCGCGCATGCGGTGTCCAAGTCGACACCTAACCACTGTCTGCGCTGGAGAAACGAGTGCTGCAGATTATTGGGCGCCAGGTGGCGGATGCCGTGGCCACCGGCGACGTTGACCCCCTTGGGTACAACAACGGTATATTCTATCCTAATCCTTCTTCCAACATCCCTCTTCCCCCTCACGCCACAAGCCATTCACACATTCCCCCTAATCAGACTGTATGCATGCATTTCTCCCCTTCTGTCCCCTCCCCTCACCTTAGCATGACTCTTGTGCCAGTAAGCTTTAAAATAATGAGCAAGCAGCTGAGCAGCCTGTCCCTGAGGGCACTATACAGAGCGAGGTGGAAGAAGAGGAGGAGGAAGAACACACCGAGTCATTGCCTCTCTCTCCCTTAGTCACCAGCTCAGACACTGGCACTACTCCTTCTTTACAGGCTAGTATAGTCGCCGGATCTGCAGAAGGGAAGGCACCGGTGACGAGTGGGCTGCAGCAAGGCAAGGGGGAAAGGGTAGCTCGGGGCCCATCTCCCAGGAGGGCGAGTTCGACTGGGAGTTCGGCTGCACAGGACTCAGATCAGGACCTCGATGGTGAGGCTGCTAGAAGAATGGTGATGGGCATGCACAGGGAGATGATAGGTGCAATAGCAAGGTTGCCCGAAATCACATCGGCAATGATAAGGAGCATGGAGGAGTCCGCCCACCAACTTGCACAATGCTTTGCACACACCTTGTATCCCATCATTTCCAGTCTGCAAGGAATGGTAGATTCCCAGAGAGACCTTGAGTCCCAGACCCGAAGACGCCTGTGAATGGCAAGCTGGCAGCTTCCATTGCAGCACAGGCAGAAGTGACACAACGTTTAGTGCTGTAATGCAGTGTTTTCTTGGTGGTATCCAAACTCAGACAGGTGCCATGCAGTCTCAGCTCTGACAGCTGCCATCGTGGCTGAGTCTATCACTGTCGACCAGAGCTTTCACGATATCTCAGCAGGTCAACAATCTGTGTTCCAACAGATTTCTTGGGATGATGTGGTGCTGCCCCGGGAGAGTGTCAGTGCATCAGTGGAGCAAGAACCTGCTGTCTTCTCCAGAATCACAACATTCCTGCTCCCACAAATGCCACTAAGCCTTTGCCTGTCATCCAGCCAGCCCAGACAACTGCCGCCCGTGCTGAGGTGGTGCAGTCTCTAGCTGGCCATTCCAGGCCCAGAGCTGGTTGAGTCGCTCTTCAAGACCACCTTAAGTATCCCGCAGGGAAACTCAGCAGCCTTCCACCAGTCCTGCAGCAGCCACTAGGTCAAAACATCGTAGGAGCACTGGCGTGGGCAAATACACAGTAACGAGAAGCACCCAGCGACTGCACAGGCGTGAATAGTTAATTCATTTTTATTAAGTATGTGTTCACTGATTATTCATAAATTTATTCATTAACTTTTGATCCTTGAGTGGTGTCTCTCACTTCTTCTTTGCGCTGTGATATGGCCTGAAGTAAAGATGGTGATGTGGTGAGCAATGGAGATCTGTGGTATACTTCATTCGTATGTCAGTTATTTGAGTTGGTCACGGACCGCCCTTCTGGAAGGCTGATAGAGTGGATGTCTCCTCCCTCTCTCCTGTTGCTCCTCCTCCTCGTCTACCTCCTCGTGGTCCTCATCCTCCTCTTCCTCCTCGAACTCCTCCTCCACATCCTCCTCACCCTCTTCCTCCTCCTGAGGTGCTCCCGTAATCCCAGGTGGCAAGGGCTGGGCTCCCAAGTTGTGGCGCATGCAGCAAACATCAGGAAATGTGACACCCACTCCAGCAAATACTGGAGGGCTCCTCCCGATCGGTCAAGGCAGTGGAACTGTTGCATCAGCATGCAGATGGTCTGCTCGATAATGTTCCTGGTGGCAGCATGGCGCTCATTATATGACTGCTGGGCAGGGGCGTTGGGTCTGCAGAGGGGAGTCATGAACCAGATGGAGAGCAGGTAGCCCTTGTCTCTGACCAGCTAGCCGTGAGCTTAATGTGGTGGCTGGAAGATTGCGGGCACACCAGTCTTGGGCAGGATGAAGGCTGGTGCGTATATCTGAGGTCCACCCACCATTCTCTGCCAGATTCCCTGGCCACTGGAACCTTCTCCTCTTTTACAGATTTTCCGTCCTTGCCTCCCCCTCTGTTATTCTGCTACAGCCATTTATTCCTGATCTGGTCCAATCTTTTATTTCTTTAATTGTCCTATCTCCCTTGACCAATTATCCATTTTATTCCTGGATCACTTCTGCCCTCCACCCGAGCATAGACCTCTCAATTGTTCTTTCCTCCCCTCCCCTACTTTTCTCTGGCTCTATCATTGCTTTAAAACTGTTAATATCTAATATGTTTCAGTTCTGATGAAAGATAGTCGAACTTAAATGTTAACACTGTTTCTCTCTCCACAGATGATGCCTGACTTGATGTGTGTCCACATCATTATCTGTATTTATCAGAGTTACAGCATTCTTAATATTGTGCTTTTGATATCGACCAGGCGGGTTCGGTAGGCAGGTTATAGTTTTGTCGTTGACAGCTTCCCTGCATGAAGTCAGCGGGATTGGCCAGCTTGGGTTTCAGTCGGGGGGGGAGGAATCTGGAGAAGATCGCAGGACCAAGTCCATGGCCCTGAGATGCTGGGTGGCCGATCCTGGTTTTTTTTCCGATCCCCCGGCCCCGGGGGGTGATGGCTGTCCAATACCAGGGTGTGATCTGATCCCCGAACACGGGAAGGGTTCTGCAAATCCGGGGGCGGTCCAATCACGAGCCAGGATGGTGGTCCGATTTATCTGTTAAACTCGGAAGCAGGTGGTCTGGAGGCGGGCTGTGGTCGGATGGAGATTTAAACCTGATAATCTCTGACCCGACTAAAAAACAACCCGTTCTTGGTTATAAAATACGGCCCATATTCTCTGGGCCCAGATACGGAGAATGTTTGATCAGTAGTTTGCATTCTCTTTTCCCTGCTCTTTTTTTCAGTTAATTTAGTGGCGATTGTGATCCTGTCCCGGGGAAAGTGTGGGCTCTCCACCTGCACCACTCGCTATCTGGTGGCGATGGCAGCGGCAGATCTACTGGTCATCATCACTGAGGTCATACTGAACCAGATCAATTGGTATTATTTCCCAATGTGTTTCCTGGACATCACTCCTGTGTGTAGTGTTCGCACTGTCCTGGTCGGTGCAGCCACAGACTGTTCTGTCTGGTTCACCGTCACTTTCACCTTCGATCGATTTGTGGCCATTTGTTGCCAGAATCTGAAAACAAAATATTGCACTGAGAAAACTGCGACTGTGGTTCTGGCAACAACCTGCATTCTGCTCTGTTTAAAAAACGTTCCCTTCTACTTTATATTTAAACCAGGAGAGATAATCGACAATGTGCCATGGGACTGTTACATAAAACCAAGCTATTATTCTGAGCCCGGTTGGGTCGAATATGACTGGCTTGACACAATTTTAACTCCATTGCTCCCATTCGCTTTCATTTTGTTGCTCAACGCTCTGACAGTCAGACACATTTTAGTGGCCAGTCGAGTCCGTAAGGTACTGAGGGGTGAGAGCAAGGGAGAGAATCGCAGTGACCCAGAAATGGAGAGCAGAAGGAAGTCTGTGATTTTACTCTTCACCATATCTGGCAGCTTCATACTTCTGTGGTCGGTATATGTAATATATTTCATATACTATTACATTAGAGGTGTAGATTCCAATTATCACAATGATTCTATATCTATCTTTAATGAAGTCGGATATATGCTGCAGAATTTAAGTTGCTGCACAAACACATTTATTTATGGGGTGACCCAGTCCAAGTTCAGAGAGCAGTTGAAGAGTGCGGGGAAATATCCGGTTGCCTCAATTATTCAATTAATTAAGAAGCAGAACAACTGAGCGCAGCCCAGATTCGGGTCCCAGTGTTTCCAGCCCATAAATCTAATACTTACCCCAGAATGCCATCAACTGTATTACATCAGGAATCGCTGGTGATCTTAAAATAGAACCATCGGCGTGGCAAGCACTTTTTTTAGAACGCAGCAGCATTTCTGACTGAGAGTTCTCACCTTGTCTTTCGGGACAGGACCACTAGCTTTTTGCATATATAGTGCATCATTTCATTTGCAGCTTCCAGAGTAAGAGCAACGTCAATAGGAAGGCACGCAGAGCTGAGCAGTAGTTCTGGTGCTTATATTAAAAGATTAAGCAGCACTGAAACCGGATATTCGGCCCAACTAGTCTGTGCTGCTTATTGTGCTCCTCACGAGATTCCTTCCATTGGGTCCACCTCATCTCAGCCTCTCAGCAAAAACATCTTACATTTATACAGCGTCTTTAACGGAGTAAAAGATCCCAAGGTGCTTCACAGGAAGTTACAGAACAAAAGTGCGGTAGAGAGCCAGTAATGTATAGGGGTGGATCCCAGAGCTTAGTGCCGAAGATTGACAGCTGCAGTTTGTTGGCAGCAATAAGTGTAAGAAGTAGATTCCCGTCCCTGAACTGTCACAGAACTTCCTGATCCTACATCGATTTGCAATGTATTGACAGAAAGTTGTTTTTGTTGTATCTGTTGGGGGATCTGTAACAGCAAATTTTAGCCAACCAATGAGAACAACCTTCAATTTATTTTACATGTTGTTATTTAATGTGTACTGAATTTTTTTTTGCTGTTCATATTCCACACATCTGGTAAATAATTTTCAGCCTCTGATCTCATTCTGTACTCCGGGCAGTCACTGAGTGGATAACTAGTGCCTGGCCCTGCTGTATTCTAACAGTAATGTGGTATTACTTTGTTCTTTTTGTCCAAGTTACTTTGTGAATTTTGAAGAATTAAGAATAAAGATTGAAGGGTAAATTGATTTGACATGAAATTGGTCATTTTCTTCTGAACTATTGATAGCTAGGAAAGTAAATGTTTTATTGTAAAAGAAAGTTGGAAATATCAATTTATTTACCACCTGTCACAAACTTGGAACGTCCCAAAGTGGTTTTGCAGCCTCGGGTCAGGAGTCACACGTGGCACACATTGGGCGTGAGGCTGGAGCCGGAATCCGTGTTCAAAAAGCACCAATCACTGACATGATTGTGGCGTCATCCACCACAGGGCAAAAGGCAACAGCTGGCGGCCAAGTTTGTATCACCTATAGACAGCCAGGTTTGTGTTAACAACAGCCGGCATCTTTGTGTCACCTGCAGACGACCGTTTCTCTGTGACCTACAGGCGACCGTGTTTCTGTCACCTACAGAAGGCCAAATTTGTGTCACTTACAGATGGTTATATTTGTGTAAGCTACAAACAGCCATGTTTCTGTGACCTGCAGACCGCTATGTGTAAGACACGTGCAGAGGTCTTGGTTGTATGACCTACAGACGGCCATGTTTGTGTCATCTACAAACGGCCATGTTTGTGCCACCTACAGACGGTCATATATTTGTGTCACATACTGATGGCCATGTTTATGTCTCCTACAGACGGCCATGTTTGTGTCACCTACAGACGGTCACATATTTGTGTCACATACTGATGGCCATGTTTATGCCTCCTACAGACGGCCAAGTTTGTGTCACCTACAGACGACCATATTTGTGTCACCTACAGACGGCCATGTTTATGTCACCTACAGACAGCCAGGTTTCTGTCAGCTACAGATTGACATCTTTGCGTCACATACAAACTGTTTCCCTCACCTACTGACAACAATGCCTGTGTCACCAGCAGCTGGCCATGATTTTATCAGCTACAGACGGCCATGATTGTGTCATCAATTTCCGGCCATGTTTGTTTCTCCTACAGACGGCCATATTTGAATCACCTAGAGACGGCCATATTTGAATCACCTAGTGACGGCCATGTTTGTGTCACCTACAGACGGCCATGGTTTTGTCATCTATAGACTGCCATGTTTATGTCACCTACAGATGGCCATATTTGAATCTCCTACAGGCGGCCATGTTTGTGGCATCTACATACGGGCTTGTTTGTATCACCTACAGACTGCCATGTTTGTGTCACCTACGGCCAGCCTTGTTTCTATCGCCTACTAACAACCATGTTAATGTCACCTACAGAATGGTATGTTTGTGTCACCTACTGACGGCCATGTTTGTGTCACCTACAGACGGCCTTGCTTGTGTCACTTACGATTGGCCATGTTTGCATCACCTACAGATGGCCATGTTTGTGTCATCTACAGACTGCATTTTTGAATCACCTACGAAAACAATGTTTGTGCCACCTACAGAAGGCCATGTTTGTGTCACCTACAGACGGCCATGTTTGATTCGCCTACTAAAACAATGCTTGTGTCACCTACAGACGGCCATGTTTGTGTCACCTACAGACGGTCACATATTTGTGTCACATACTGATGGCCATATTTATGCCTCCTACAGACGGCCATGTTTATGTCACCTACAGACAGCCAGGTTTCTGTCAGCTACAGATTGACATCTTTGCGTCACATACAAACTGTTTCCCTCACCTACTGACAACAATGCCTGTGTCACCAGCAGCTGGCCATGATTTTATCAGCTACAGACGGCCATGATTGTGTCATCAATTTCCGGCCATGTTTGTTTCTCCTACAGACGGCCATATTTGAATCACCTAGAGACGGCCATATTTGAATCACCTAGTGACGGCCATGTTTGTGTCACCTACAGACGGCCATGGTTTTGTCATCTATAGACTGCCATGTTTATGTCACCTACAGATGGCCATATTTGAATCTCCTACAGGCGGCCATGTTTGTGGCATCTACATACGGGCTTGTTTGTATCACCTACAGACTGCCATGTTTGTGTCACCTACGGCCAGCCTTGTTTCTATCGCCTACTAACAACCATGTTAATGTCACCTACAGAATGGCATGTTTGTGTCACCTACTGACGGCCATGTTTGTGTCACCTACAGACGGCCTTGCTTGTGTCACTTACGATTGGCAATGTTTGCATCACCTACAGATGGCCATGTTTGTGTCATCTACAGACTGCATTTTTGAATCACCTACGAAAACAATGTTTGTGCCACCTACAGAAGGCCATGTTTGTGTCACCTACAGACGGCCATGTTTGATTCGCCTACTAAAACAATGCTTGTGTCACCTACAGATGGCCATGTTTGCGTCATCTACAGACGGACATGTTTGTGTCATCTACAGACGGACATGTTTGTGCCATCTACAGACTGCCATGTTTGTGTAACCTATAAACGGCCATGTTTGTGACATTTACAGACAGCCATGTTTGTATCACGTACAGCCGGCCATGTATTTGTCACCTACAGACGGCCATGTTTGAATCACCTACAGACAGCCATGTTGGTATCACCTACCGACGGCTGTGTTTGCGTCACCTACAGACGGCCATGTTTGTATCACCTACAGATGGCCCTTTTTGAATCACCTACAAACGGACATTAATGTCTCACATACTGCCAGCCCTATTTGTCTCACCTACTGACAACCACGATTGTGTCATCTACAGACGGTCATATTTGTGTCACCTACAGACGGCCATGTTTGTGTCACCTACTGACAGCCATGTGTGTGTCACCTACAGACGGTGGTGTTTGTGCCACCTACAGACGGCAAAGATTGTGTCATATAGAGCCGGCCATGTTTGTGTCACCTACAGATGGCCATGTTTTAATCACCTACAGTCGGCCCTGATTGTGTCACCTACAGATGGCCATTGTGTATCACCTACTAAAACAATGTTTGTGTCACCTACAGAAGCCCATGTTTGTGTCACCTACTGACAGCCATGTTTTTATCAATTACAGATAGCTGTGTTTGTGTCAGCAACAGACTGCCATGTTTGTGTCACCTACAGATGGCCATGTTTGTGTCACCTACAGATGGCCTTGTTTGCGTCACTTACGAATGGCCATGTTTGTATCACCTACAGACTGCTATGTTTGTGTGACATACAGACTGCCATGCTTGCGTCACCTACATAAGGCCATGTTAATATCACCGAAGCCCGCCATGTTGATGTCACCTAGAAACAGCCATGTTTGTGTCACCTCAAGGCGGCCTTGATAGTGCCACCGACAGATGGCCAATTTTGCATCACATACAGTCTGTCATTTTGTGTCATCTTCAGACGGCCATGCTGGTGTCACCTAGGGATGGCCATGTTTGTGTAAGCTACAGACGGCCATGTATGTTTCACCTTGAGCCGACCATGATTGTGACAGCTACAGACGGCCATGTTTTAGTCACCTACGGACAGCCCTGTTTGCGTCAGCTACAGACTGTCAAGTTT
The DNA here is from genome assembly GCF_052327205.1 of Somniosus microcephalus. Taxonomy (NCBI): domain Eukaryota; kingdom Metazoa; phylum Chordata; class Chondrichthyes; order Squaliformes; family Somniosidae; genus Somniosus; species Somniosus microcephalus. The sequence goes on along the minus strand of NW_028225183.1, from coordinate 2,973,462 downwards.
GTGTCACTTACAGACAGCTTGGTTTGTGTCAGCTACAAATGGCCCTGTTTGCGTCACCGACAGACGGCCATCACAGTGTCACCTACAGCCGGCGAATTTTGTGTCAGCGACAGAGGGCTGTGTTTGCATCACCTACAGATGGCCGCATTTGTTTCACCTAATGACAGCCATGTTTGCGTCACCTACAGGCGGCCAGGATTGTGTCACCTACAGACGGCCATGTTTGTATCAGCAACAGACGGCCGTGTTTGTGTCACCTACAGATGACTGTGCTTTTATCACCTACTGACAACCATGTTTGTGACACACTCAGGCAGCTGTGTTTGTGTATCCTACAGATGGCGATGTTTGTGTCATCTACAGACGGCCATGTTTGTGTCACCTGCAGACGGCCATGTTTGTGTCATCTACAGATGCCCATTTTTGTGTCACCTACAGACGGCAATGTTTGCCTCACCTAATGACAACCATATTTGTGTCACCAACAGACGGCTGTGTTTGTTTCACCTACAGACGGCGATGTTTGTGTCACGAACAGGTGGCCATGTTTGTGTTACATACAGACGGCCATGATTGTGTTGCCTACATACGGCCATGTTGGTGTCACTTACATACGGCCATGTTTGAAACACCTACAGACGGCCATGATTGTGTCACCTACAGACGGCCATGTTTGTATCACCTACAGACGGCCATGATTGTGTCACCTACAGACGGCCATGTTTGAATCACCTGCAGACTGCCATGATTGTGTCACCTACAGACGGCCATGTTTGAATCAACTACAGACAGCCATGTTTGTGTCACCTACATACGGCCATGTTTGTATCACCTACAGACGGCCATGATTGTGTCACCTACAGATGGCCATGTTTGTATCACCTACAGGCGGCCATGTTTGTGTCACCTTCATATGGCCATGTTTGAATCACCTACAGACGGCCATGATTGTGTCACCTACAGACGGCCATGTTTGTATCACCTACTAAAACAATGTTTGTGTCACCTACAGAAGGCCAGGTTTGTGTCACCTACTGACAGCCATGTTTGTATCAATTACAGATAGCTGTGCTTGTGTCAGCAACAGACTGTCATGTTTGTGTCACCTACTGATGGCCATGTTTGTGTCACCAACAGATGGCCTTGTTTGTGTCACTTACGAATGGCCATGTTTGTATCACCTACAGACTGCTATGTTTGTGTCATATACAGACTGCCATGTTTTCGTCACCTACATATGGCCATGTTTTTATCACCGAAGCCCGCCATGTTGATGTCACCTAGAGACGGCCATGTTTGTGTCACCTCAAGGCGGCCTTGATAGTGCCACCTACAGATGGCCAATTTTGCATCACATACAGACTGTCATTTTGTGTCATTTCAGACGGCTATGCTGGTGTCACCTAAAGATGGCCATGTTTGTGTGAGCTACAGACGGCCATGTTTGTTTCACCTGGAGACGACCATGATTGCGACAGCTACAGACAGCCATGTTTTTGTCACCTACAGATGGCCGTGTTTGCGTCACCTACATCCTGTCATGTTTGTGTCATTTACAGACAGCTTGGTTTGTGTCACCTATAAATGGCCCTGTTTGCATCACCGACAGATGGCCATCACAGTGTCAGCTACAGCCGGTGAAGTTTGTGTCAGCGACAGAGGGCTGTGTTTGCATCACCTGCAGTTGGCCGCATTTGTTTCACCTACTGACAACCATGTAAGTGACACATTCAGGCAGCTGTGTTTGTGTCTCCTAGAGATGGCCATGTTTGTGTCACCTATAGACGCCCATGTTTGCGTCACCTGCAGACGCCCATGTTTGTGTCACCTACAGACGGCAAATTTAGTCTCACCTAATGACAACCATATTTGTGTCAGCAACAGATGGCTGTGTTTGTTTCACCTGCAGACGGCGATGTTTGTGTCACCAACAGACGGCCATGGTTGTGTCACCTACAGACGGCTGTGTTTGTGTCACCTAGAGACGACTGTGTTTGTGTCACCAAAAGCCGGCCATGGTTGTGTCACCTACAGACTGCCATGTTTGTGTCACCTACAGACGGCTGTGTTTGTGTCGCCTACAGATGGCCATGTTTGGGTCAGCAACAGCCGGCCATGCTTGTGTAACCTACATACGGGCATGTTTGTGTCACCTGCAGACTGCCATGATTGTATCAACTACTGACAACCATGTTTGTGTCACCTACAGACCGCCATTTTTGTATCACCTACAGACGGCCATGTTTGTGTCACCTACATACGTTCAAGTTGTATCACGTACTGACTGCCATGTTTGTGTCACCTACAGACGGCCATGATTTTGTGAACTACAGATGGCTTTGTTGTGTCAGCAACAGACGGCCATGTCTGCGTCACTTACATATGGCCATGTTTGTATCACCTAGAGATGGCCATATTTGTGTCACCTCAAGACGGCCATGTTTGTGTTACCGACAGGTGGACATGTGTGCGGAACGTACGGATGGCCATGACTGTGTGACCTAAAGATGGCCATGTGTGGGTTACCTACAGATGGCCATACCTGTGTGATGTACAGACGGCCATGTGGGTGTCACCTACAGAGGGCCATGTCTGTGTGACCTACAGTCGGCCATGTTTGTTTCACTTACAGACGGTCATGTTTGTGTCACCTACAGACAGCCATGTTGCGTCACCTACAGACTGTCATGTTTCAGTCATCTTCAGACGACCACGCTTGTGTCACCTACAGACGGCTACATTTGCGTCACCTACAGATGTCCATGTCTGTGTGACCTACAGATGGGCATGTTTGTTTCACCTACAGACGACCATGTTTGTGTCAGCTACAGACGGCCAAACGTTTGTCACCAACAGACTGTCATGTTTGTGCCACTTTCGTACGGCAGTGTTTGTATCGCCTACAGACAGCCAAGCTTGTGTCACCTACAGATGGCCATGTTTGTGTCAATTACAGACGGCCATGTTTGTGTGAACGACAAATGGCCATGTTAGTGTCTCCGACTGACGGCCGCATTTGTGTCCCCTACAAGATGCCTTAATTGTATCAGCTAGTAAAAATGGCCATCTTTGTGCCAGATACAGAGGGCCTTGCTTGTTTCAGCTGCAAACCGCCATGTTTGTGTCACCTACAATATAATAACAAAAACAACATGAGCAGGAGTAGGCCATTCGGCCCTTCGAGCCTGCTCCACCATTGAATGAGATCATGGCTGATCTTCCGCTTTAACTCCATTAGCCGGCCCTACAACCATATCCCTTTTTGCCTTTTCTATTCAGAAATCTATCGACATCTGTTTTGATAATATCCAATGACTGAGCCACCATAGCCCTCTGGGGTAAAGCATTCCAAATATTCAACATACTCTGCGTGAAAAAATTCTTCTCATCCCAGTCCTTAACGGCCTTCTCTTTATCCTGAGGCTCTGGCCACTGGCACTAGAATCCCCAGCCAAGGGAAACATTCTCCAGGAATCCATCCTTTCAAGCCCTGTAATAATTTTGAATGCTTCAATGAGAACCCCTCTCATTCTTCTGAATTCAAGAGAATACAGTCGGTCAGGGCGAGGCTGGTTCTGGACCGAAGTGCAGACAGACGAGGCGAGAAGCAGGTATGCAGTCTTAAATAAAAGTACTTTACAGAATACCACAGGTAAACAGTTACAAACATAGCAGCTCAAGACAAGCTACCACTAGGCAAACGGCTTGTCAAGACTGAGCACAGAGGGATGAAACCACAGAACTTAAATACAAGCAAAAACATGTGAAACCAATAAACCTGATAAAGGCAGTTAATTAAACTAGTAACAATTTAGCAAAAGGAAACAAACAAGTGAAAGTGCCATCTAGGCATTACCAAGGGAACTAACCTGCACCCTCACAGGAACCCCTCCCCTAGGAACGGCTCCTGACGTTCCTCCTGGACGATCAGGGTGGCGATTGCGAAAATCCCTGATGTGTTCAGGATCCTAAATGTCCCGGGCCGGAACACAGGAACGCTCTTCAGGACCATAACCCTCCCAGTCGACCAGGTATTGAATGCTCCTCCTAACCCGGCGACTATCAAGGAGGCGACGGACAGTGTAGACTTGCTGACCGTCAGTCATGCGGGGTGGGGGGGAGGTCTGGAAGCAGGAACCAAGGGACTGTTAAGTACCGGCCTGAGGTGAGAGACATGGAACATGGGATGTATCTTCATCAACCAAGGAATGAGGAGCCGGTAAGCCACACGGTTTACTTTTTCCAAAATCCTAAAAGGTCCGATGAACCAGGAAGCCAACTTGCGGGACTCCACATGGAGCGGAAGATTCCGGGTAGACAGCCAGACCTTCTGTCCAGTCCGGAACCGAGGAGCTGGGCGGCGGTGTTGGTCAGCCTGCACTTTCTGCCGAGAAGAAGCGAGCTGCAAGGCGGATCGGACCCTCCTCCAGGTGCGGCGAAAGCGTTGGAAGAACTGCTGGGCAGCCGGGACTCCTATCTCCCTCTTCTGTTCAGGGAAGAGTGGCGGTTCGAAGCCATATTGACATTCGAAAAGTGAGAGGCCAGTGGAGGAACTCTGAAGGGTATTGTGCGCGTACTCTGACCAGACCAGATACTTGCTCCAGGCGGAAGGATTGGAAACATAAAGCTTCTTAGCACCCTCTCCAGATCTTGGTTGCTTCTCTCAGTCTGGCCGTTAGATTGTGGGTGGAACCCAGAGGAGAGACTGACGGAAGCGCCCAGGAGGTAAATAAAGCCTTCCAGAACCTGGATGAGATCTGGGGACCACGGTCAGAGATGACATCCAGGGACAAGCCATGGAGGCAGAAGACATGCTAGACAACCAGCTGGGCAGTCTCTCTGGCAGAGGGAAGCTTGACAAGAGGGACGAAGTGAGCAGCCTTGGAAAAGCGATCGACCACAACTAGGATGGCAGTGAATCCCTCAGATGAAGTTAGCACAGTGATGAAATCCAGGGCGATATGAGACCAGGGATGGCTGGGGATGGGCAAGGGAGGCAGTAGACCAAGTGAAGGTTGTTGGGATGTCTTGTTCTAGGCACAGACGGGACAAGCGGAGACAAAGACCTGGGTGTCAGCTTCAATAGAAGGCCACGAGAACCTCCTCTTAAGGAACTCGAGAGTCCAACTGATCCCAGGATGACCAGTCAATCGAGAAGAGTGCCCACATTGAAGGACATGGGCACGCACCTGACTGGGGACATAAAGCTATTAGGAGGGCCTCCTCCAGGGTGAAACGCCTGACTTTGGGCCCCTTGAACCACAGTCTCAATCTCCCATGCGACGGGAGCAATGATGCAGGAACTGGGGATGATACGTTCCGGGGTCCGGTCCTCTTCCGAGGGGTCAAACTGGCGAGAAAGGGCATCAGGTTTGAGGCTCTTAGATCCTGGGTGGTAAGACAGGAGAAAGTTGAACTGGTTAAAGGAGAGAGCCCACCTGGCCTGCCGAGGGTTGAGGCGCTTGGAGTCCTGGATTTTTTCAGAATTTTATTGGTCGGCCCAGGTGACAAAAGGATGCTCTGCTCGCTCCAACCAATGTCTCCACTCCTCCAAGGCCAACTTAACTTCCAAGAGCTCCCTGTTGCTGACATCGTAGTTATTCCCTGCTGGCTTCAGGCAATGGGAAAAGAAGGCACAGGGATGTAGCTTTTGGTCCTTAGGGGAGCGCTGGGACAGGATAGCCCCGACTCCAATATCCGAGGCATCCACATCTATGATAAAGGGCAGAGTGGGGTCCGGGTGTACCAGAATGGAAGCCGAGGTGAAACGTTGTTTGAGCTCCTGGAAGGCCCGTTCCGCTTCAGAAGACCAACTGAACCGTAAAGACAACGCCTTGGTCAATGCAGAGAGGGAGGCGGCAATGGAGCTGAAGTTGCAGCTGAAGCGTCTGTAAAAGTTGGCGAATCACAGGAACCGCTGAAACTGCTTAACCGATGTGGGACGCGGCTCTTTCAAGATGTCTTGAACCTTGCTAGGATCCATCTGGACGCTTCAACAGGAGATGACCTAGCCCAGGAAGGTGACCTTAGAGACGTGGAATTCACATTTCTCGGATCTGACAAAGAGACGGTTCTCCAAAAGCCTCTTCAGAACCTGTCTGACGTGTTGGACATGCTGCTGGGGGGACTTTGAGAAGATGAGAATGTCATCCAGATAAACAAACACGAACTGGTTCAGCAGGTCCCAGAGCACGTCATTGACCAGAGCTTGGAAGACAGCAGGAGCGTTAGTGAGGCCAAAGGGCATGACGAGGTATTCCCAGTGACCACTAGGGATGATAAAGGCAGTCTTCCATTCATCCCTATCAGCATTCAACACTATCGCCCCAACAAGCTGTCCACCAAACTCCACACTCTTGGCCTGAACACTTCCCTTTGCAACTGGACCGTGGACTTCCTAACTAACAGACCCCAGTCTGTCAAATTAGGTAACCACACCTCCCCACCCCAGACCCTGAATGCGGGGGCCCCACAAGGTTGTGTGCTGAGCACCCTCCTCTACTCCCTCTTTACCCACGACTGTGTGGCTGTTCATGGTTCCAACACCATCATCAAGTTTGCGGATGATACCACGGTGGTAGGCCAGATCACAAACAACGATGAGTCAGCCTACAGGGAGTAGGTGCAGCATCTCGTGAAGTGATGCGCCGATAACAACCTAGCCCTTAACATCAAGAAAACCAAGGAAATCATTGTGGACTTCAGGAAGTCTAAAGGCGGAAGTCATACCCCCATCCACATCCATGGGGCTGTGGTGGAAAGGGTGGACTGCTTTCAGTTCCTCGGAGTCCACATCACAGAAGACCTCTCCTGGTCCCTCAATACCTCCTCTTTGGTGAAGAAGGCCCAGCAGCGCCTATATTTCCTAAGGAGGCTGAAGGGATGTAACCTGTCACCCCTGATCCTCTCTAACTTTTACCGCTGCACAATAGAGAGCATCCTGACGAACTGCATCACAGTGTGGTATGGCAGCTGTAGCTCCTATGACCGGTAAGCCCTGCAGCGGGTAGTCAAAACTGCCAAACGCATTACCAGCACCCGGCTACCGACCATAGAGAGCATCTACCAGCAACGCTGTCTACGGAGGTCACTGACCATCACCAAACACCCTACCCACCCCAGCCACAGTTTGTTTGCCCCCCTGCCATCTGGGAGACGCTCCAGATGCATTCGCACCCGAACGACCAGATTTAGGAACAGCATCTTTCCCAGGGCTGTCATCCTACTGAACTCGACAAATAAACTCTAAAGCCTGCACATCTGCCAATGCACTTTATTATGTTTATGTTTATGTATTACAAGCCAAATGAATGTTGAATGTTAAATGTCTTAATCAAAATGTACACTCTCGGGAGCTGCAAGCATACATTTCATTATACTGCACTTGTGCACTAACAATGACAATAATGTTGATTATTATTATGCGGACCAGGTTGTACGCATTGCGGAGGTCAAGTTTGGAGAAGATGGTTGCTCCCTGCAGCTGCTCAAACGCTGAAGACATCAAAGGGAGAGGATAGCGGTTCTTAATGGTAATTGTTTTAAGCCCCCGATAGTCTATGCAAGGCCTAAGACCACCATCCTTCTCCTTTACAAAAAAAAGCCATCACCCGCTGGGGAGGTGGAAGCGCGAATGAAACCTGTAGCGAAGGCTTCCTTGATGTATTCTTCCATGGAAACATTCTCAGGACCAGAGAAAGAGTAGAGCCGACGCCAAGGGGGGCTAGTGCCAGGCAGGAGATCAATGGCACTGTCTTAGGACCGCTGTGGGGGGAGTGTAGTGGACCGCCGCTTACTAAACACAGCATGGAGGTCCGAATTTCGGGGGCAGATGAGCAACGTCCAGCTGATCAGCTGGCTCGGGAGAGGAAGGATGGGGCAGACTAGGGAAGACCTTAAGACAGTTGACTAGACATGAAGGACCCCACTCCAGCACAGTCTCGGTAGTCCAGTCAATGTGAGGGTTGTGAAGAGAGTGCCACAGATGTCAAAGAGGGAGCACAGGTGAATCAACAAGGTGAAACTGCATCAACTCTTGATATCTCTCCCCTACTTGTACATGTAATGCTCCGATGATATGATGAATACGCCCAGAACCAAGGGGTCTGCCGTCGAGGGCGGGGACTTGTAAAGGCTTGTCAAGGCAGGAAAAAGGAATTTTCAGGCTACGCACCAGGGCGGCATCGATAAAACAGCCAGCGGCCCCGGAGTCAATAAACGCCTGGAGGTTGTACTGTTGTCCCTCCCAAGAGAGACGAGCGGGAAGCAGGGTTTGGAAGACAGAAGGGGTAGGAGAAGGGATTTGATCTGTCCATATTTTCCCAATTCTCCTGGCTTTTTTATGAAGCTCAGGGCATGTGGCTCTGAGATGGCCAGACAGGCCACAGTAAAGACAATGCCTCTCTCTCAATCACCTCTGTTTCTCAAACTGGGAGAGCCGAGTTCTGCCGAGTTGCATAGGTTCCTCTTCGGCGCTAACAGGTGGACTCGGGGGACCTTGGATACTCTTGGTCAGATTCGAAACTCCAGAAGATCTCACCTATGTGGACGTAGTGAATCTCCTCTCTCTACAATGCTCCCGGAGGCGGTTATCCACTCTGATGGTGAGGGAGATGAGCGTGTCAAGGTCCTCCGGAACCTCTCTGGACGCTAGTTCATCTTTGATAGATTCGGAGAGGCCATGAAGAAACGTGGAGAGAAGGGCCTCGGTGTTCCAGTGGCTCTGCGCAGCGAGTGTGTGGAACTCAATGGCGAATTTGGCTGCGCTGCAGTTGCCCTGGCGGTGATTCAAAAGTCTCTTAGCTGCCTCCCGTCCACTCACAGGATGGTCAAAGACTTTGCTCATCTCTTCGACGAAAAGGAGAATGTCCGAGCAGACGAAAGATTGCTGCTCCCAGATAGCGGTAGCCCAGGAGAGAGCTTTTCCCGAGAGTAGTGATATGATGAACGCTAGCTTAGAGCGGGGTGATAGGAACATGGAGGGTTGGAGTTCAAAAACTAGGAAGCACTGTGTCAAGAAGACGCAACACTTGCCCGGATGACCGTCATAGCGCTCTGGCGCGGGTAGGCAAGGCTTTCGGTGAGTCTGGAGATCGGCGACCGGTGGTGCAGCACCCAATGGAACTGACTGAGGTGGAACATCCTGAGCAGAAGCCACAGCGGCTGGGTGTTGAATGGTCTGAATACACGCACCTACCTTGTACAAAATGCTTTGGAGAAGGTGCTCAAGGCGGCTGAGTAAAGCACCTTGATGGGAGAGAATAGAACGATGTTCCTCTATCACTGCTGGGTCCATACTGGCTCAGTCTTGCTGTCAGGGCGAGGCTGGTTCTGGACCCAATTGCAGACAGACGAGGCGAGAAGCAGGTATGCAGCCTTAAATAAAAGTACTTTACTAGAATAACACAGGTAAATATTTACAAACATAGGAGCCCAAGACAAGCTACCACTAGGCAAACGGCTTGTCAAGACTGAGCACAGAGGGAAGAAACCACAGCACTTAAACACAAGCAAAAACAGGTGAATCCAATAAACCTGATAAAAGGCAGTTAAGCAAACTAGTAACAATTTAGCAAAAGGAAACAAACAAGAGAAGGTGCCATCTAGGGGTTACTGAGGGAACTAATCAGCACCCTCACGATAGTCCTAGTTTACTCAATCTCTTCTCATATGACAGTCCCGCCATCCCAGGAATTACTCTCATGAACCTTCGTTTCACTCCCTCGAAGGCAAGTATAATATTCCTCAGGTAAGGAGACCAAAATTATACACAGTACTCCATGTGTGGTCTCACCATGGCCTTATATAATTGTAGTAAGACTTCTTTATCGCTGCACTCAAATCATCTTGTAATGAAGGCCAGCCTATCATTTGCCTTCTTAATGGCTTGCTGCACCTAAGAATTCACTTTCAGTGACTCATGTACACGGACACCCAGGTCACTTTGAGCATCTGCATTGCACAATCTATCACCATTTACGAAATACTCTGCCTTTCTGTATTTTTGTACCAAAGTGTATAACTTCACATTTAGTCACAATGGCCCAAAAATTCGGGTCGGGGGCTTACCTTGCGCGCCGACAGTTGAGCTGTATGGCCCTGCGGAATTTCGCTCCGGGGCCTGGCCCAGCTGCCGGCGCACTGTGCTTGCGTGTCCCAGGGGCGTAGTTAGGGCAATGCGTCACCTAGGATCGTGGGCAGCCAATTGGAGGAGGGAAAAACCCATTCATAAGATTGACAGGAAGACGTGTCCAAACTTATGAATACTACAGCCCGAAAATAGCAGTAATCTATCGGATAATTTATTTTTTAAATCACATTTTAAATAAACTATTAATTAAATTAAATAACTATTTTAAACAATAATTTAAATTTTTGAAAAAGATAATTTTATATTCTAACAGGGCTAAGAATAAACTTACCTTGCTTTAAAGTATTTAAAAATAATAAACCTGTGGAAAAATGTTTTAATTTTAATTAATTGACCACTTAGCTTGTAAAAAGCAGGCCTTACGCCTGCTTTTTACATTTCTAAATACTGCAGGCATACGATCCCGGGAAATCCTGCAAAAAAAAAACTAAGTTCAAAGCACACGCGCATCCTCTCCTGTATGCGCGTTCGACCTCTGCACCCCTTTGTTTAGAGGATCGGAAGTGCCGGTTTCCCGCGTATGAACAGTGCATGCCGATAACCGTTACTTCCATTCAGCCTACGGGTAAGTACACCGTGCATACTCACCCATGGAGACCCGAATTTCTGGGCCATTATATTCCATCAGCCAAGTTCTCGCCCGCTCACTGAACCTGGCGAGATCCCCTTGAAGCCTCCGCACCTCCTCTTCAGAACTGACACTGCCACCTAGCTTTGTACCATCAGTAAATTTGAAAATATTACATTTAGTCCCCTCATCCAAATCATTGATATAGATTGTGAATAGCTGGGGCCCGCGCAGTGATCCCTGCAGTACCCAGTAGTCACAGCCTGCCATGCTGAAAATCTCCAGTTTATCCCTACTCTTTGTTTTCTGTCTGTTAACTAATTCTCAATCCATATAGAATATTACCCCAATTCCATGTGCCCTAATTGTGTTCAGAAACCTATTGAGTGTGACCTTATCGAAGGCCTTCTGAAAAAAACAGATACTACACATCTGCCGGCTCCCCTTTATCTACTCCATTAGTTACATCCTCAAAGAACTCCATTAGGTTTGATAAACAGGCTTTCCCTTTCATAAATCCATGTTGACTCTGCCCAATCTTATTACAGTTTCTAAGTGCACAGTTATTTCATACATTTATAATAGATTCCAACTACTGATGTGAGGCTAACAGGTCTGTAGTTCCCTATTTTCTCTCTCACGCCTTTCTTAAATAGCAGACATGCGTTTGCTACCCTCCATTCTGCAGGAACCGTTACAGAATCTACAGAAACTTGGGAGATGACAACCAATGCGTCCACGATCCAAATGGCTACGTCTTTCAAAACCCTGCGATGTAGGTCATCCGGTCCTTGCGATTTATCGACTTTTAATCAGATTAATTTTGCTTATGCTGTTTGTTTATTAATAATAATTTCTTTAAGTTCCTCATTCCCGCCACACTCTTGCATTTTGCGTAATTCTTTGAGTTTTGTTGTGTCTTCCTCCGTGAAGAGAGAAACAAAGTATTAATTTAACTTCTCTGCCATGTCAACCTGCATCTGTGTCTACCTTCTGCCTCGTCCATCCTAACACGCACATCCTTCACGCTATGTCACCCACCATCGGTCACTCACTTCTGCCTCCTCTATACTATCACACACATCCTTCTCTGTATGACACCCACCATCGGGCACTCACTTCTGCCTCCACCATCCTATCACGCACATCCTTATCCCTCTGTGCCAGCCAACACCTGCATATTCCGTCTGCCTGCTCCATGCTATCATGCCTATCCTTCTCTTTCTGTCACACACCATCCTATCGAACACAGCCTTCTGTCTGTGTCACCTACCATCTGTCTCTCGCTTCTGCCTCCTCCATACTATCACAAAGATCCTTCTCTCTATGTCAACCACCATCGCTCACTCACTTCTGACTCCTCCATCTTAACAAATCATTCTTTTCGCTCTGTGTCACCCACCATCTGTCTCTCATTTTGCCTCCTCCATCCTATTACAGACAACCTTCTCTCTCTGTGTCACCTACGCTCTGTCGCGCCATTCTGCCGCCTCGATCCTATCACACCGATCCTTGTCTCTATTGCAAACATCATCTGACTCTCCCTTCTCCCTCCTCCATCTTATAACACCCATCTTTCTTTCTCTGTGAGAGCCAACATCTTTCTCTCCCGTTGCCTCCTCCACCCTACACACACATTTTACTCTCGCTGGGTCACCCACCATCTCTCTCTCTCTCCCTTCTGCCTCCTCCATTCTATCACACCTATCCATCTCTCTCTGTGTCTCACACCATCTGTCTATCCCTTCAGACTCGTCCATCCTATCACACCCATCCTTCAATCTCTGGGTCACACACTATCTGTCTGTCGCTTCTGCTTGATCCATGCTACCGCACCCATCCTTCTCTCTCTCTGTGTCACCCACCATCTGTCTCTGTCTTCTGCCTCATCCAGCCTATCATACACGCCATTCTCTCTGTGTCACCCAATCTCTGTTTTTCACTTCTGCCTCCTGCACCCTCTCACACGCATCCTTCTATCTCTCCATTACCCAGCATCTGTCTCTCCCTCCTGCCCCCTCGATCCTAGCACACCCATCTTCTCTCTCTGTGTAAACCACCATCTGTCTCTCTCTTCTGCCACCTCCATACTATCACAACCATCCTTCCTTCTCTTTGTCCCCTGCCATCTTCCTCTGCCTTATGCCTCCCGAATCCTGTCACACGCATCCTTCTATTTCTGTGTCACCCAACAGCTGCCTCTCCCTTCTGCATTCCCTATCCGATCACACCCGTCCTAATCTCTCTCTCTCTCTCTGTCACTCACTATCCATCTTTCACTTCCTCTTCCTCCTGCTATCACACATGTCCTTCTCTCTCTGGATCACCCACCATCTGTCTCTCCTTCTGCTTCCTCCATCGTCTCACGCCCAACCTTTCTCTCGCATTCACCGACCATCTGCCTCTCACTCCCGCCTCCTCCATCATATCCATTCGTCCTTCTTTCTCTTGATCACCCACCGTCTGTCTCGCCGTTCTGCATTCTCCATCATATCCACCCATCTTTCTCTCTCTGTGTCACCCACCACCTGTCTCTCCCTTCTGTCTCCTCCATCCTATGCACCCATCAATTGCTGTCTGGGTCACTCACTCTATGCCTGTCCCGACTGCCAGCTCCATCATATCAGACACTGAAATCACTCTCTGTTAACGACCACCTTCCTCCTCTATCCTATCACACCCATCCATCTCTCTCTCTGTCACCCACCATCTGACTCTCCCTCCCGCCTCCTCTATCCTATCATGCATAACCCCCTCTTTCTGTGTCTCCAACCTCCTGCTTCTTTCTTCTGCCTCCTCATTCCTGTCATTCCCATCCATATCTCATCGGATCACCCACCATCTATCTCTCACTTCTGCCTCCTCCATCCTATCACAACAATCCTTCTCTCTGTGTGTAAGCCAACACCTGTCTCTCCCTTCTGGCGCCTCCATCCATTTACATGCATCCTTCTCTCTCTGGGTCACCCAGCATAAGTCTCTCCTTATACCTCATGCAGCCTATCACACCCATCTTCTCTCTCTGTGTAAACCAACTTCTGTCTCTCTCTCTTCTGCCACCTCCACGCTATCACACCCATTCTTCTTTTTCTTTGTCGCCCGCCATCTGTCTCTCGCTTCTGCATCCTCCATCCTTAAGCAGACATCCTTCTCTCTCTGTCACCCACCACCTGTCTATCGCTTCTGCCTCCTCCATCCTTAACACCCATTCTTCTCTCTCTGTCTCACCAACCATTTGCCGCTCCCATCTCCCTCCTCCATTCTATCACAGCCATCATTCCCTCTCTCTGTCACCAACTAACTCTCTCTCCCATCTGCCTCATCTATCCTATTACACCCATCATTATCTCTCTGTGTCACCAGCCATCTGTCTCTCCCTTCTGCCTCGGCCGTCTAATCACACCCAACCTTTCCTCACTGTGCCACCCACATTCTGTCTCTGCATTCTGCCTCCTGCAACCTATTCCAACCATCCCTCACTCTCTGTGTAACCCAACATCTGTCTCTCCCTTCAACCTGCTCCATCCTGTCACACCCTTCCTTATCTCTCTAAGTCACCCACCATCACTATCTCCCTTCTGCTTCCAAGATCTTATCAACCCATACTTCTCTCTCTCTGTGTTACACAACATCTGTATCCCCCTTCGGCCTCCTCCATCATATCACACACATCCTTCCCCCTCTGTGTTACCCACCATCTGTCTCACCCTTCTGCCTCCTCCATTCTATCCATCCATCCTTCTCTCTCTGTGTTACCCACCATCTGTCTTCCCCTTCTCCCTCCACCATCCTATCACACTCTTCCTTCTCTTTCTGTGTCACACACAATCTGTCTCGGCCTTCTGCCTCCTCCATTCTATCCATCCATCCTTCTCTCTCTGTGTTACCCACCATCTGTCTTTCCCTTCTCCCTCCACCATCCTATCACACTCTTCCTTCTCTCTCTGTGTCACACACAATCTGTCTCGGCCTTCTGCCTCCTCCATTCTATCCATCCATCCTTCTCTCTCTGTGTTACCCACCATCTGTCATTCCCTTCTCCCTCCACCATCCTATCACATTCTTCCTTCTCTCTCTGTGTAACACACAATCTGTCTCGCCCTTCTGCCTCCTCCATTCTATCAAACCCATCCTTCTCTCTTTCTCCCAACATCTGTCTCTCCCTTCTGCCTCCTCCAACTTATTACATCCATCTTTCTCGCTCTGTCACTCACCATCTGTCTCTCATTTCCTCCTCCTCGCTGCTATCACATCCCTCCTTCTCTCGCTGGGTCACCGACCATAGCTACATCCATTATGCCTCCTCCATCCTATCATACCGATCATTCTCGATCTCTCTCACCCACCATCTGTCTCTCCTATCTGCCTCCTCCATCCTATCACACCCATCGTTCTCTCTCTGCATCACCTGCCATCTTTCTCTGCCTTATGCCTCCTCATTCCTATCACACGCATTCTTCTCTTTCTGTGTCACCCACTATCTATCTCGCCCTTCTGCATTCTCTGCCCTATCACACCCGTCCTACTGTCTCTCTGTTACTCACCATCTGTCACTCACTTCCTCCTCCTCCTTGCTATCTCATTCATCCCTCTCTCTCTGGGTCACCATCTGCCTCTACCATCTGCCTCCTCCATCCTATTACATCCACCCTTCTATCTCTGTCACTCAACCATCTGTCGCTCCATTCTGCCTCCTCCTTCCTATTACACACGACTTTCTCCCTCTTTGTTACCCACCACCTGCCTCTCTCATTTGCCTCCTCCATCAAATCACACGCATCCTTCTCTCTCTGTGTCACCAACCATCTGCCTCTCCCTTCTGCCTCTTCCATTCTATCACACCCGTTATTCCATCCCTGTGTCACCCACCATCTGTCTCTACCTTCTGCCTCATCCATCCTATTACATCCATCCGTCTCTCTCTGTGTCACCCACCATCTGTCTCTCCCTTCTGCGTCATCCATCCTATTACATCCATCCGTCTGTCTCTGTGTCACCTACCATCAGACTCTCCCTTCTGCCTCCTCCATACTGCTCATCGATCCTTCTCTCTCTGTGTTGCCCACCATCTTTCTCTCCCTTCTGCACCCTTCATCCTATTCCAACCATCTTTCTGTCTTTGTCACCCAAGATTTGTCTCCCCTTCTTCCTCCACCATTCCATCAAAATAGGGCGGGGGGACTGTGATATGCTCGAACATATTAACATCGAGCGGGAGGAGGTATTGGCGGTTTTAGCTGGCCTAAAAATGGATAAATCCCCAGGCCCGGATGAAATGTATCCCAGGCTGCTGTGTGAGGCAAAGGAGGAGATTGCGGGGGCTCTAACACATATATTCAGGACCTCTCTGGCCACAGGGGATGTGCCAGAGGACTGGAGAACCGCTAATGTAGTACCATTATTCAAGAAGGGTAGTAGGGAAAAACCGGGGAACTACAGGCCAGTGAGCCTAACATCAGTGGTAGGAAAATTATTGGAAAAAATCCTAAGGGACAAAATTTGTCTCCACTTGGAGAGGCAAGGATTAATCAGGGATAGTCAACATGGCTTTGTCAAGGGAAGATCATGTCTGACTAATTTGATTGAATTTTTTGAGGGGGTGACTAGGTGTGTGGATGAGGGTAACGCAGTGGATGTGGTATACATGGATTTCAGTAAGGCCTTCGATAAAGTCCCGCACAGGAGACTGGTCAAGAAAGTAAGAGCCCATGGCATCCAGGGTGCCTTGGCACATTGGATACAAAACTGGCCTAGTGGCAGAAGGCAGAGGGTGATGGTCGAAGGTTGTTTTTGTGACTGGAAGCCTGTGGCCAGTGGGGTACCACAGGGATCGGTGCTGGGTCCCTTGCTGTTTGTGGTCTACATTAATGACTTGGATATGAATGTAAAGGGTATGATCAGTAAGTTCGCGGATGATACAAAAATTGGTAGGGTGGTAAATAGCGAGGAGGGTAGCCTCAGTCTGCAGGACGATATAGATGGGTTGGTCAGATGGGCGGAACAGTGGCAAATGGAATTTAACCCGGAAAAGTGCGAGGTGATGCACTTTGGGGGGACCAACAAGGCAAAGGAATACACAATGAATGGAAAGACCCTAGGCAAGACGGAGGGTCAGAGGGATCTGGGTGTGCAAGTACACAGATCCCTGAAGGCGGCGGAACAGATGGATAAGGTGGTAAAAAAGGCATATGGGATACTTGCCTTCATTAGCCGAGGCATTGAATATAAGAGCAAGGAGGTTATGATGGAGCTGTATAAAACACTGGTTAGGCCACAGCTGGAATATTGTGTGCAGTTCTGGTCGCCACACTACAGGAAGGATGTGATCGCTTTAGAGAGGGTGCAGAGGAGGTTCACCAGGATGTTACCAGGGCTGGAGCGCTTCAGCTATGAAGAGAGACTGGGCAGGTTGGGTTTGTTTTCCTTGGAGCTGAGGAGGCTGAGGGGGGACATGATTGAGGTGTACAAAATTATGAGGGGCATAGATAGGATGGATGCTGAGGAGCTTTTTCCCTTAGTAGAGGGGTCAATAACTAGGGGGCATAGATTCAAGGTAAAGGGCGGGAGGTTTAGAGGGGATTTGAGAAAGAACTTTTTCACCCAGTGGGTGGTTGGAGTCTGGAACTCACTGCCTGAAAGGGTTGTGGAGGCAGAAACCCTCACAACATTTAAGAAGCATTTGGATGTGCACTTGAAATGCCATAGCATACAAGGCTACGGGCCAAATGCTGGAATATGGGATTAGATTAGACAGGGCTTGATGGCCGGCGCGGACACGATGGGCCGAAGGGCCTCTATCCGTGCTGTATTACTCTATGACTCTATGACTCCTTCTCTCTTCGTGTCACCCACCATCTGTCTCTCCCTGCTGCCTAATCCACCCTGTCAAACTCATCATTCGCTCTCTCTGTGTCACCCACCACCTGTCTCTTCTTTCTGCCTCCTCCATCCTATGCACCCATCAATTGCTGTCTGGGTCACTCACTCTCTGCCTGTCCCTGCTGCCAGCTCCATCATATCAGACACTGATATCACTCTCTGTTAACTACCACCTTCCTCCTCTATCCTATCACACCCATCTTTCTCTCTCTCTGTCACCCACCATCTGACTCGCCCTTCTGCCTCCTCTATCCTATCATGCATAACCCCCTCTTTCTGTGTCTCCAACCTCCTGCCTCTCCCTTCTGCCTCCTCAGTCCTGTCATTCCCATCCATATCTCATCGGATCACCCACCATCTATCTCTTACTTCTGCCTCCTCCATCCTATCACAACAATCCTTCTCTCTCTGTGTAAGCCAACACCTGTCTCTCCCTTCTGGCGCCTCCATCCTTTCACATGCATCCTTCTCTCTCTGGGTCACCCAGCATAGGTCTTTCCCTTATACCTCATGCAGCCTATCACACCCGTCTTCTCTCTCTGTGTAAACCAACTTCTGTCTCTCTCTCTTCTGCCACCTCCACGCTATCACACCCATTCTTCTTTTTCTGTGTCACCTACCATCAGACTCTCCCTCCTGCCTCCTCAAAATGCTCATCGATCCTTCTCCCTCTGTGTTGCCCACTATCTTTCTCACCCTTCTGCATCCTTCATCCTATTCCACCCATCTTTCTGCCTTTGTCACCTAAGATTTGTCTCCCCTTCTTCCTCCACCATTGCATCAAACCATTTCTTCTCTCTTTGTGTCACCCACCATCTGTCTCTCCCTGCTGCCTAATCCACCCTGTCAGACCCATCATTCGCTCTCTCTGTCAGCCACCATCTGGCTCTCCCTACTGCCTCCTTCATCCAATTACATCCATGTTTCTCTCTGTCACTCACCATCAGTCTCTCACTTCCTCCGCCTTGCTGCTATCACATCCAATCTTCTCTCGCTGGGCCACCGACCATTTGTCCCTCCCCTCTGCCTCCTCCGTCCTATCACATCCATTCATCTCTCTCTGTCACCCACCATCTGACTCTCCCTTATGCCTCCTTCATCCTATTACACCAATCGTTCTCTCTCTGTTTCACTTGCCATTTTTCTCTGCGTTATGCATTCTCAATTCTATCACACTGATCCTTATCTCATTGGGTCACCCACCATCAGTCACTCCATTCTGCCCCCTGCATACAATCCATGCATCCTTCTCGCTCTGTGTCACACACCATCTGTCTATCACTTCTGCCTTCTTCATCCTATTACACCCATCTTTCTCCCTCTGGCACTCACCATCTGTATCTCGCTTCCTCCTCCTCGCTGCTATCACATCCATTATTCTGTCTTTGGGTCAGCGACCATCTGTCCATCCCTTCTGCCTCCTCCATCCTATCACTTCCATTCATCTCTGTGTGTGTCACCCACCGTCTGCCTCTCACTTCTGCCTCCACCAACCAGTCACACCCATCATTCCCTCTCTGTGTCACCCACCATCTGTCTCTCCCTGTGTGTCACCCAACATATGTTTCTTGCTTCTGCCTCCTCCATCCTATCACATCCATCCTTCTGTCTCTGTGTCAGCCACCATATGTTTCTCCCTTCTCCTTACACTATCCAAGCACTTCATCCTTCTCTCTCTTTGTCACCCACCATCTCACTCTCCGCCCTGCCTCCTCCATCCTATCACACCAATCATCCTCTCTCTCTGTCAGCAACCATCTGTCTCTACCATCTGCCTCCTGAATCCTATCACGCCCATCCTGTTCTCATTGGTTCACCCATCAGCTATCCCTGTATTTCTGCCTCCTACATTCTATCACATCCGTCCATCTGTCAGTGTGTCACCCACCATCTGTCTCCCTCTTCTGCCTCCTCAATCCTATCACACCCATCCTTATCTCGATGGGTCACCCACCATCTATCCCTTTATTTCTGCCTCCTCCATTCTATGACATCCGTCCGTCTCTCTGTGTGTCACCCACCATCTGGCTCTCGCTTCTGCCTCCTCAAGCCTATCACACCCATCCTCTTTCTCTATGTTACCCAACCCCTGTCTCTCCCTTCGGCCTCCTCCATCCTATCCACCATTCTTCTCTCTCTGGGTCACTCACCATCTTTCACTCCCTTCTGCATCCTCCTTCCTTTCACATCCATCCTCGTCTCTCTGGTTAACCCACCATATGTCTGTCGCTTCTGGCTCCTCCATCCTATCACACCCATCCTTCTCTCTCTGTGTCACCCACCGTATGTTTCTCCCTTCTGCTTCCTCCTTCCTATCACACCAATCCTTTTCTCTCTGTGTAACGTACCATTTGTCTCTCTCTTCTGCCTCCTCCATCCTCTAACACCCATTCATCGCTCTCTGTGTAGCCCACCATCTGTCCAACTTCTGCCTCCTCCATCCTATCACAACCATTCTTCACTCTCTGTGTCTCCCACCATCTGTCTCTCTCTTCTGCCTACTTCCACCTATTACACCAATTCTTCCCTCCCTGTCACCCACCTTCTGTCTCCCCCTTCAACCTCCTCCATCCTATCACAAAAAACCTTCTCTCTCTGCGTCACCCAGCATCTGCCTCTCCCTTCTGCCTCCTCCATACTATCACAACCACCCTTCTCTCTCTTTTCTCCCACCATCTGACTCTCCATTCTGGTTCCTCCATCCTTTCACAAACATATTTCTTCCTCTGTCACCCACCATCTGTCTGTCTCTTCTCCCTCCTCAATCCTATCACACCCATACTTATCTCATTGGATCACGCACCATCTATTACTTTATTTCTGCCTCCGACATTCTACTGCAGACGTCCTTCTCTCTGTGTTTAACTCTCATCTGCCTCCTCCGTATTCTCGCACCCATCTTTCTATCTCACTTCGACCCACCTTCTGTCTCACCGTTCTGCCTCCTCCATCCTATCCACCCATTCTTCTCTCTCTGGGTCACTCACCATCTGTCTCACCTTTCTGACTGCGCCATCATATCTGCTGTTCCTTCTCTCTCTTGGTCACAAACCATCAGTCTCTCGCTTCTGCTTCCTTCATTCTATCACACCCAGCCTTCTCTCTCTGGATAACCCACCATCTTTCTCCCCGTTCTGCCTCCTCCTTCCTAACACACCCATTCTTCTCCCTCTGGGTAACCAACATATATCTCTCGCTTCTGCCTCTTCCATCCTATCACAGCCATCCTCCTTTCTCTGTGTCACTTACCATCTATCTCTCCCATCTCCCGCCGCCATTCTATCACACCCTTTTTTCTCTCACTGTCTCACCAACCATCTGTCTCCATCTTCTGCCTCCTCAATCCTATCAAACCCATACCTATCTCATTGAGTCACCCGCCATCTATCCCTTTATTTCTGCTTCCTCCATTCTATCACACCCATTCTTCGCTCTGTGTGTCACTCACCTTCTGCCTCTCTATTCTGCCTCCTCCAACCTAACACACCCACCCTTCTCTCTCTGTGTCACCCACCATCTGTCTCTCCCTACTGCCTCCTCCATTCTATTACACCCATCCATCTCTCTCTGTCACCCACCAACTGTCAATCTCTTCTAGCTCCAACATCTTATCACACCCTTCCTTTTCTCTCTGGGTCATCCACCATCTGTCTCTCCCCTCTGGCTCCTCCATACTATCACACCCATTCTTCTCTCTTTGTCACCCACCCTCTGACTCTACCTTCTACTTCCTCTACCCTTTCACACACATCTTTCTCTCTCTGTCAATCACCATCTCTCTCCCTTCTGCCTCGTCCATCCTATCACACCCATTCTTCTGTCCCTCTGTCATCCACCATCTGTATCTCCCTTCTGAATCCTAACTCACCCTTTCTTCGCTCTGTGTCAACCACCAACTTTCAACCACTTCTACCTCCACCCTCCTATCGCACCCATCCTTCTATCTTTGTGACTGCAACTATCTTTCTCTCCCTTTTGCCACTTCCATCCTATACACACATTCTTCTCTCTCTGGGCCACCCGCCAACTGTCTCTCCCTTTTAACTTCTCCATCCTATCACAGCCATCTACTCTCCCTATTTCCCCCACCATCTGTTTCTCCCTTTTGCATCCTCCATCCCATACACCAACTTTTCTCTCTCAGTGTAACCCAGAATCTCTCTCTCCATTCGGCCTCTATATCCTGTCACACCCACCCTTCTTCCCGTGTGTCACCCAACATCTGTCTCTCCCTTGTGCCTCCTCTATCCTATCACACCCATCCGTCTCACACTGTGTCACCCACCATCTGTCCCTCGCTTCTGCCTCCTCCATCCTATCACATCCATCATTCTCTCTCTGTGTCACCGACCATCTGTCCCTCTCTTCTGCCGCCTTATTCCTATCACACGCATTCTTCACTCACAGTGTCACTCGCAATCTGTCTCTCCCCTATGCCTCCTCAATCCAATCACATCCATCCTTATCTCATTGGGCCGCCCTCCACCTATCTCTCCCTTCTGCCTCATCCATCCTATCACATGCATCATTCTATCGCTGTGTCACACACCAAAATGCCTCTCTCTTCTGGCTCCTCCACCCTATGACGCCCATCGTCTCTCTCTGTGTAACACACCATCTGTCTCTCTTCTGCCACCTCCATACAATCACACCCATGCTTCTTTCTCTGTGTCAACTGCCATCTTTCTCTTACTTCTGCATCCTCCATCTTATTACACATATCGTTCACTTTCTATTTCACTCACCATCTGCCTCTCCCTTCTGAGTTATCCATCCTATCACACCCATCCTTCTCTCTCTCAGTTACTCACCATCTGTCTCTCACTTCCTCTTTATCCCTGCTATCACATGCATCCATCTCTATTTCGGTCACCCAGCATCTGTCCCTCCCTTATGCCTCCTCCATCCTATCAAACAATCCTTTTCTCTATGGGTCACCAACAATCTGACTCCACTGCTGCCTCCTCCATCCTAACACATCCATTCTTCGCTCTCTGATTCACCGACCTTCTGTCTCTCCCCTCTGCCTCCTCCATCCTATTATGGAGGTCCTTCTCTCACTTTCTCTCCCACCATCTGACTTTCCCTTCTGCCTTCTCCATCCGATCACACCCATCGTCTCTCTCTGTTAACCCATCAACTGTCTCTCTCTTCTGCCACGTCCAAACTATCACACCCATCCTCTCTCTCTGGGTCAACTATCAACAGCCTTTCCCTTCTACCTTCTCCTTCTCGGTCACACACCATTTGTCTCTCACTTCCTCTTCCTCCCTGCTATCGCATCCAACCTGCTCTCTCTGATTCACCCACCATCTGTCCCTCCTTCGGCCTGCTCCATCTTCTCAAGCCCATCCTTTTCCCTGTGGGTCACCGACCATCTTATTCTCACATCTGCCTCCTCCATCCTATCACATCCATCCTTCATTCGCTCAGCTACACGCAATCTGTCTCCCCTACTGCCTCGTCCAACCTATCGCAGCAGTACTTCTCTCTCTGTGTCACCCACCATCTTTCTCTACCTTCTGTATGCTCCATCATATCACATCCACCATTCTCTCTCTCTGTCACTCACAATATTTTTCACCCTTATGCTGTCTCCAACCTATCATACCCACGTTTTTCTGTGTCAACATCCACCTGTCGCTCCCATCTGCCTCTCCATCCTAACACACCCATCATCCTCTCTCTGCGTCATCCACCTTATGTCTCTCGCTTCTGCCTCCTCCATCCTCTCACATCCATCCTTCTGTCACTGTGTCACCCAGCGTATGTTTCTTCATTCTGCTTGCTCTCTCCAATCACACCCATCGTTCTCTGTCCTTTACACCAACCATCTGACTCTCCCATCTGCCCATCTGTCCCTCTGTTCTGCCTCCTCAGTGCTATCACATCAATCTTTATCTCATTGGACCAACCAATATTGATCTATCCCTTCTGCCTTCCCCGTCATTTCGCAGCCATCCTTCTCTCTCTGTCACCCACCATCTGTGTCTCCCTTCTGCCTCGTCCATCCTATCACACCCGTCCTTCTCTCTGTCTGGCACCGACCCCCTGTCTCTCCCTTTTGCCTCATCCATCCTATCACGCCCGTCCTTCTCTCACTCTGTCACCCACCATCTGTCACTCCATTATGCCGTCTCCATCCTATCAAACCCATGTTTTTCTCTGGGTCAACAGCCATCTGTCTCCACATTCTGCCTCCTCCATACTAACGCACCCATTCTTCTCTTTATGGTTCACCCACCATATGGATCTCGCCTATGCCTCCTCCATCATATCACATCCATCCTTCTGTCACTTTGTCACGCATCGTATGCTTCTTCATTCTGCCTCCTCCATCCTATCATACCCATTCTTCTCTCTCTCTGAAATACACCATCGGTCTCCATCTTGCTCTTCCTCCGTGCTATCACATGCATCCTTTTCTCTATTGGGCAACGTCCATCTAACTCATTCTCCTGTCTCCTCCATCCTATCACATCCATCCTTCTCTCTCTTTGTCACACACCATTTGTCTCCTCTTCTGCCTCCTCAATCCTATCACACCCATCTTTCTCTCTCTGTGCCACCGACACTCTATATCAGCATTCTCTCTCTTCCACCATATCACACCGGTCCTTCCCTCTCTGTGTCACCCACCATCGTTTTCAACCTTCTGCTTCCTCCATCCTATCAAACCCATCATTCTCTCTCTCTGCCACTAACCATATGTCTATCGCTTCTGCCTACTCCATCCTATCACAGCCATCCTTCTCTCTCTGTCACGCACCATCTGTCCCTACCTTCTGCCTATTCCTTCCTAAACCACCCATTCATCTGTCTCTGGGTCACACACCGTCTGTCTCTCTCTTCTTCCTCCTACATCCTATCACATTAATCCTTCTGTCGCTGTGTCACCCACCAGATGTTTCACCTTTCTGCCTGCTTTATTCTATCACACCTATCCTTCTCTCTCTGTGGCAGCAACCATCTATCTCTCCCATCTGCCTATTCCTTCCTAACACACCCATTCATCTCTCTCTGGGTCACCCATTATCTGTCTCTCACTTCTGCCTCCTCCATCCTATTACATCAATATTTCTGTCACTGTGTCCCCCACCATATGTTTCTCCTTTCTGGCTCCTCGAACCTATCAAAACCATCCATCCCTCTCTGTGTCAACCACCATCTGTCTCATCCTGTGCCTCCTCCATTCTATCACAACCATCCTTCTACCTCTGTCACCCACCGTCTGCCATCACTTCTGCCTCCTGCATCCTATGACAACCATCGGGCTCTCTTTGTGTCACCCACCGTCAGCCTCTCCATTCTCACTCCACCAACTTATCACAAGGATCCTTCTCACTCTGTCTCACCGATCATCTGCCTCTCCTTTCTGTCTCTTCCATCATATCACACACATCCTTCCCTCTCTGTCACCCACCATCTGTCTAAACTTCTGCCTCCTCCATCATGTCAAACCCATCTTTCTCTCTCTGTGTCACCCAAAATCAGTCTCTCCCTCCTGCCTCGTCTATCCTATCACACCCGCCCTCTTTCTGTCACCCGCCATCAGTCTCCGCCAAGTTTGAATCCAGCCGTCTCTCTCCGCATCGGCCTGTCTCTGTCCACCGGTCAGTTGTTCGCTCTCTATCTCCCACCATATGTCTCTCTGCCTGTCACCCTACTGTCCATCTCTCTCTCTCTTTCTCCACCGGGATACCTCCCTCCTGTCTCGCTCTCCCCGTCTGTCCCTGTATTTGATTTCCATCATCTGTCCTCCAATTCTGTCTCCACCCTGTCTATTTTCCAAGTCTGTCACTCTCTGTGTTTATCTACGTCTGCCACCGCCCTTCTGTCTCTCTCTCTCTCACTTTGTGTCTCCCTCTCCCTCCCCATCTGCCTCCCCCTGTCTGTCTTATTCGCGTCTGTCTCCCTGCATTTTTTCTACCCCAGTCTGTCCCCCATCTGTCTCTCTCTCTCTTTCTGTCGCCACAGTTTTTCACACATATTTCCATCTTCTGATGTCAGATTTAGCACTACTGTCTCCACATCTGTGTCCCCTCCTCTGTCCCCCCCGCTGTCTCACTATCTATCTCTCTTTCTCCTCCATGTCTGTCCCTCTCTTTCTGTCTCACCCCATCTGTCTGCCCCGTCTCTCTCTCTCTGTTTCTCCCCACATCTCTTTCCGCTGACTGCCTCCTCCTCTCAGTCTCCCACTGTCCATTTCTCTCTCCCTCTATCTCCACTGCCTTTCTCCCTATCCGTTTCCCCGCCTGTCTAAATGTATATCTACATCAACCCCCGTCTTTCTCTCTCTGCCTCACCGACCCCGGCTGTCTCTCCATCTATCTCACCCCATCTTATCTCTTTCCCTGCTCCCGCATCTGTTTCTCTCTGTATCTCCCTAGTCTGTCTCCATCAATGCCGCTCTCCCCATACATTCTCGCCCCCGGTCTGATTAAGGCTCTGTCTCCCATATTCCTCTCTCGCTCTGTCTCCCCTTCCTGTATTTTGCTCTCTCCCTTCCAACTATCTCCCGCGTCTGCTTCCTCCCATCTATCACCCCGTTTGACAGCCACATCTGTCTCTTTCTGTGTCACCCACAATCTGACTCCCCACAACCTGTCTCCATCCATCTCCCTCCCAGTCGGTTTGACACTCTGTGCCCTGGGTCTGTCGCTGTCTCTCTATTTCCCACCATGTGTCTCTCTGTCTGAGAGCACAGACTGAACATTTTGGAGTTTGGTAAGTGTGGGTATTTTAAGGGTTAATCTCCTTTTAGGGTTAATCTCTTTAAAATCTAGTGTTAATTGCTAGTAGCTCTTAATTAGGATAAACTGTTTAAGTTGAACTTTAAACTTTAAATTTTAAATTTTCTTTCAGGATTAAGCAGAAACAAACAAGCAAGCTCTCCTACTAGAGAGCTGCTGTCGTTAGTTAACTAGCTAGCTAGAGTAAACTGGTTCCTAAAATAACAGCAGCGCAGTGCTGACTGATCTGCTTTACAAACAGTATAAATCCAGGGATCTGTGAGTGCAACCGGCACCAAGTGCAGCGGGGAGAGTGAACAAGTTGGAGTTTGTTAAGTGTGTGCGTTCGGGGAAGAGGGAGATGGAGGTGTTGCTTTGCCTTGCTTTTTCTGACTTCTCCCTCAGACCAGCAGCGGACCTGAGCGGCAGCAAACCAAGTCCTGAGAGCGAGGATAAAAGCAGCAGCTGAACTGCATTTACTAGAGAAAACGGCAGTGTGACGTTTGAGGTAAGGCAGGTAAGTGATTGGTGCTGACTGTCGGCTATGTTTTAAGTTAACATATAGCATAAAACAACATTTTAAAAACTAAACTTAATTCAATTAATTTAATAAACTAAACGAAGTAAATGATTTGAATAACACTAAAATAATTAATTAAATAAATAAAATAATGGGAGAACAGTAGATGTGGCTGCTGCAATATGTGGGAGGTTGTGGACATTTGTTTCCAGGGTGATTACATCTGCGGTAAGTGTCTGTGCTTTAAGGAAATTTAGCTCCGAGTTGAGGAGCTGGAGTCCGAGCTGCAGATATTGCATGACATCAGGGAGGGAGAAAGCTACCTGGAGCATTTGCTCCAGCAGGCAGCGATAGCCATTTGATGAAATGCTTTAGAATTGACACGTGGTCAGGGACAGGAGTGTGTGACTGCGAGTGAGGCAGTTACAGGGATCCAGGAGGTAGTATTTCAGGAGCCTGAGTCTCTGCACTTGTCCAATAGATTCGAGGTTCTTGCAACGGTTGTGGACAAGTGCGGGAATTGAGGGGGTGACGTTCAAACTTACTACGGCACCATAATAGTGGAAACCGTTCAAGTGGGTGATGTAAACATGAAGGTGCTTCTTGTATAGCTAGGGGGATAGACACTTTGCTCTGCAGCCAGGAGCGTGAGTCCCGAAGTTTATTTTGCCTACCCGGTGCCAGGTTAAAGGACATCTTCTACTAGCTGGAGAAGAACTTGGAGTGGGAGTGGGAGGATCGAGTTGTCGTGGTCCACGTAGGTACTAACGATATAGGTAGGTCAAAGAAAGAGGTTCTGCGGAGAGAGTTTGAGCAGCTAGGAATTACGTTAAAAAGCAGAACCACGACAGTCTTAATCACTGGATTATTACTGGAGCCACAAGCAAAATGGCATAGTTTCAACAGGATCAGGGAGATGAATGCGTGGTTCAAAGACTGGTGTGGGAGAAGTGGATTTTGATCCGTGGGGCACTGTCACCAGTACTGCGGAAAGAGTGAGCTGTTCCGTTGGGACGGACTACACCTGAACCATGCTGGGATCGGAGTTCTGACGAATCGAATAACTATGGAGGTAGATAGGGATTTAAACTAAATGAGGTGATATGGGGGAGGCTCCCGGTGGAGAGAAATCTAGAATGCGAAAGAGAAAACGCAAGGAAACAGTGCAGGAATGTGTTTGGGGTAAGGATAAACCGATTGTATCAGTAAGGGTCAAAGCGTGCAGAAAAAGGAGTGCACCAACAAATAATGTCCGGGTAAGTAAAATGGTAAGAAGACAATTAAGGTCATACTATGTTAAGATGTCTAAAGATTTTAAAAAGAGAAATCTAAAGGCACTGTAATTGAATGCGTGAAGCATTCGTAATAAGGTAGACGAATTAAAAACGGAAAAATTAAGACATAGCTGCAGGGTGACCAAGACTGGGAACTGAATATCCAAGGATATTCGATATTTAAGAAGGAGAGGCAAAAAAGTAAAGGAGGTGGGGTGGCGTTGGTAGTAAAGGATGACATTAGAGCAAAAGTGAGAAAAGTTATTGGCTCAGAAAATCAAGATGTAGTATCAGTCTAGGTGAAGCTAATTTGAGCTGTAAGGGCTAAAAAAAAATCTGTCTTTTCATTTTTTTAAATTTTATAAGGCAGTTTTCCTTCAATGGACCACACTGCACAGTGCTGCCACCCAATCATCAAAATCCACGACAAGACCATGGACAACGTGAACCACTTTCTATACCTCGGGACCCTACTGTCAACAAGGGCAGACGTCGACGACGAAGTCCAACACCGCCTTCAGTTTGCCAGTGCAGCCTTCGGTCGCCTGAGGAAGAGAGTGTTTGAAGACCAGGACCTCAAAGCCGGCGCAAAGCTCATTGTCTACAGGGCAGCAGTGATACCTGCCCTGCTGTATGCCTCAGAAACATGGACAATGTACAGCAGGCACCTCAAAGCACTGGCGAGGTAACACCAAAGCTGCCTCCGCAAGATCCTGCAAATCCATTGGCAGCATAGACGCACCAATGTCAGTGTTCTTGCTCAGGCCAACATCCCCAGCATCGAAGCTCTGACCACGCTCAATCAGCTCCGATGGACGGGTCACATTGTCCGCATGCCCGATACGAGACTCCCAAAACAAGCGCTCTATTCAGAGCTCCGGAAAGGCAAGAGAGCCCCAGGTGGGCACAGGGCACGTTTCAAGGAGACCCTCAAAGCCTCCTTGAAGAAGTGTAACATCCCCACTGACACCTGGGCATCCCTGGCCCAAGACCGAACAACGTGGAGGAGAAGCATCCGGGAAGGCGCCGAACACCTCGAGTCTCTTCGCCGGGAGCAAGCGGAAGCCAAGCGCAGGCAGTGCAAGGAGCGCACTTCAACCCAAGCACCACACACACCCATCCCTTCAACCACCTTGTGCCCCACCTGTGACAGAGACTGTAGTTCCCGAATTGGACTCATCAGTCACCTGCGAACTCATTTTTAACGTGGAAGAAAGTCATCCTCGGTTCCGAGAGACAGCCTAAGAAGGAGAAGAAGAAGAAAAAGAGATGCTTGCATTCAGAGAAGGCTGATCTTGCTGAGAGAGTGCAGCCATCGGCAAAGATTGAACAGGTTGGGCCCTATTATTTCAGACGTGGGAAAAATTAGAAGTGACCGGATAGATGTTACTAAATTATGAATGGGTTGGGCAGGATCGATTTGGAGAGAATGTTTAGATTGTGGAAGAATCCAAGACAAGGAACAATAAATGCAATATATTTCCTGAAAAATCAAAAGGGAAATAAGGCGCAATTAGCAGAGTTGTTGAAATGTGGAACTCGCCGCCTTGGCAGGTAGTTGAGGCAAATAGATTAGGTGCTTTTAACAATTAAACATAGAAGAAAGGAGCAGGAGTAGGCAATTCGGCCCGTCGAGCTCCCACCACCATTGATCATCCAAATTCAGTACCCTGTCCCTGCATTCTCCCCATAGCCCTTGATCACTTTAGCCTGAAGAAATATATCCAACTCCTTCTTGAATATAATTAATGAATTGGCCTCTACTGCCTTCTGTGGTAGAGAATTATACAGGTTCACCACTGTATGGTGAAGAAAGTCCTCCTCATTTCTGTCCTAAATGGCTTACCCCTTATCTTAGTCTGTGATCCCTGGTTCTGGACTCCCCGACCATCGGGAACATCCTTCCTGCATCTAGTCTGTCCAGTCCTGTCAGAATTTTATAAGTTTCAATGTGATCCCCTTTCATTCTTCTAAACTCCATCGTGTTGTATCCGTGTGTTAATAGAGACACTGAAGGCAGGAGTTAGTTTCACAGGTGTTTACTGAACAAAGTCTGGGGGTGAACTAACTGATACAACACAATATACAGGCTTATATAGCCCGAGTGGCCGTTACTGGCATTACAGGATACAGGGGGCTCTTAAAGGCACAAACACTACAATTCCTCCCCTTTTTGCCAACCAGTACATAATATTTTAAGTAATCATTAATTACAAGGTACAAGAACAATAATCTACACATTGCTGCAGTTAATCAATTATAATTCAGTCTCTCTGGAGGCTTCCTGACTCGGTCCGGATAACGCCTCGGTGGTGTAGTAGTTTCTGGTGATGTAGTAGGTTCTTTTGGCAAGGCTGATTCGGCTTGAATGCCACTGTCGGGTTCAAATGGTTCCAGTATCACCGGATCGGAGGTAGATACTATGGGTATCTCTACTTCATCATTAGGCGTATAGAGCTGTGGTTTAGGTTGTCCCTTTTCGGATGACTCTATGACCTGTTCAGCATGGCGCCTTATTCTGCTTTCTCCAATGTCCACGGTAGACATCAGCGGTCCTAGTCGTGTGCAAATAGTTCCAGGCTGCCATTTCTCGGTACGGTAGTCCCGGGCCAAATCTTGTTGACCTATCTGGAAGGTTCTAGTTGGCCTTTCATTCATGCCTTGAAATTGCCGGTTCTCCACGTCCCTTCTGATGTTTGGCTTGATCAAATCCAGCCGGCATGTTAGGCTTCTATTGAAGAACATCATGGCGGGAGTTTGGTTTGTAACCATATGTGTTGCATTCCTGTATGCAAACATGAAGTTATCTACCTTATGGTGAAGTTTTATGTCTTCTTTACCCATGGCCTTTATGGCCTTCTTGAAGGTCTGGACAAACCTTTCAGCCAATCCATTGGTGGCGGGATGGTATGGGGCGGACGTGTAGTGCTTAACACCATTGTTATTTTAAGAAATTCCTCAATTCTTCGGACACAAATTGCGGTCCATTATCAGAACAGATCTGTTCAGGCAGCCCATTCCGGGCAAATATGGTCCTTAATACTGTGATGGTTTTTTCCGTGGTGGTGGAGGACATCTTTATTACCTCCGGCCACTTGGAATGTGCATCAACCGCGATTAAGAACATTGAGTCCATAAATGGACCAGCAAAGTCGATCTGTACCCTTTGCCATGGAGATGTGTGCCACTCCCATGGATGTAGAGGGGCTTGTGGTGCAGCGTTTTGGAACTTCTGGCATCCTAGGCAGCTCTTGGTCATTTCTTCGATGTCTCCATCGATACCTGGCCACCATACAAACGCCCTGGCTAGGTTTTTCATTTTCACTCCACCCAGATGCCCCTCGTGAAGTTCCTTCAGCACTTTATCCTGGAGTTTGTGTGTATTCACCAATCTGGATCCACACATCAAGGTTCCTCAGCACACTGACAGCTGTTCTCTTCTTTGCGAGAATGCTGGCAGCAGTGGTTCGCCATGTGCTGGCCATCCCTTCACTGTTAAATCGTAGACCCGTGAGAGAGTCGGGTCATTTCTCGTTTCCCTTTCAATGGCAGAAGTTGTTACTGGTAGACATTCCACTATGGTAGAGTGGAACATCTCCACTGGGTCTACTGTAGGTGCCTCTTCTACCGTTGGCAACGGTAGGCGCGATAAACCGTCAGCATTCCCACGCTGCTTTAATCCTTTTGTATTCTATGTCATATTGGTGTGCCCGTAGAAAAAGGGACCACCTCTGTAGCCTTTGCGCTGTCATAATGGGAACACCCTTTTTAGGGTTGAATATGCAGATGAGGGGTTGATGATCAGTCAGCAAGGTAAATGTTTGTCCGTGTAAGTTATGGTTGAATTTCTTCACTCCCTGTACCAGGCTGAGTGCTTCCCTGTCGATTTGGGCATAGTTACGCTCAGCTGAGTTCAATGAGCGTGACGCAAAAGCTATCGGCCGTTCCGAGCCATCAGGGAATCTATGCGATAATACCGCTCCTACGCCGTAAGGGGATGCATCGCACGCCAGCCTGATTGGCAGTGATGGGATGTAATGAGCCAAAATTCTTTGGACATGATTATGTCTTTGCATATATGGAAGGCACGTTTACAGTCTTCGCTCCATTTCCAAATTACTCCTGTTTGTAGCAGTGCATTAAGAGAGTGCAGAAGAGTTGATAAGTTCGGTAAAAATTTATGATAGTAATTTATCAATCCCAGGAACGACCTTAATTGTGAAACATTTTCAGGTGCTGGGGCTTTTTTGACCGCTTCAATTTTTTCAGGTGACTTATGCAACCCTTCCTTATTAATTATGTGGCCACAATATGATATTTGTTTCTGGAAAAATTCGCACTTGGGGCGATTTGCTCGTAGGCCCCGTTCTCTCAACCTAGTGAGCACCTGCTCCAAATTGGCAAGTTGCTCGTTGTCGATTTCTCCTGTTACAAGGATGTCTTCTAGGTAGCATTGAGTCCCCGGAATCCCTTGGAGTACTTGCTCCATAGCTCTTTGCCAGATAGCTGGAGCTGATGCTACTCCGAAAACCCGTCGATTGTACTTGTACAGGGCTTTGTGTGTATTTATCGTGAGATACTTTATAGAGGCCTGTTCAACCTCCATCTGTAGATATGCCTGTTCCATGTCAATTTTGGTGAAACGTTTCCCTCCGGATAGTGAGGCGAAAATATCTTCTATCCTCGGAAGAGGATAATGTACCGTGTGATGGACCAGGTTTACAGTCACCTTGAAGTCTCCTCAGATGCGAATTTTTCTCTGTTCTTCAGATTTATCATTATTCAACGTTTTCTTCATGACCGGGACGATGGGTGTTGCCCACTCGCTCCAATCTATCTTGGATAATACGCCTGCCTTTTCCAAATTCTCCAGCTCTGCCTCGAATGCTGGACGAATTGCGTATGGCACAGGCCTTGTCTTAAAAAACTTGGGAATTGCCGCATCTTTCACTTTTATTGAGGTGGTGATGCCTTTCAAGGTTCCTGGTTTCTATTGAAACTCTTCCTTGGCGTTGGCCAAGATGTCTTTTAATCGTTCAGGTATGACGTCATCATCATTTTTTCTCTTACTGGTCACCGTCAGTGACTGAATGGAGTGCCAGTGTAAACGTATCTTCCTGATCCATTCACGTCCCAACAGCGGTGGACCACCATCTTGTAGAACGTATAAATTGCAACTTCTGTATTTTCTTGCCGTTGTATACAACACGCACCCTTATTTTTCCTTTGGGGTATACTTCCTGCCCCGTATATGTTTTCAAGATAATGGATGTGTCTTTTAAAGGTATATGCAGAAACAACCGCTCGTTACCCGTCGATTTATGACGGTCAGAGCTGATCCTGTATCTAGCTCCATTTTAACTGGGGACCCTGCTATCGTGAGGGTAACCCAAATGAACTGGTAATCTTCTTTGGCAATTACATTATATAATTTGAGACAGCTTAGTCTCTTGTTTCTGGAGTCGCTATCGCTCTTCTGGTCTTCGGAGCTACTGTCTGTCATCATTTGTACCTTTCTTTACTTATCTTTATTGATTTTTATTTTCCTGTCCGTGGATTTTATTTGTCCAGATCGGCACAGCCGTGCAATGTGTCCAATCTTTCCGCATTGCCTGCATGCTTTGTCCTTAAACCAGCAGTCCCTCTGGTCATGGGTGGATCTGCCGCAGCGCTAACATCTCTCGAAACCCTGTGTCATTTCATGGGTGCCGAAGTCCTGTGTCTTTTGCTGTATCTCTGCATCTCCTCTTGTGGCTGCTTCGTATGATACAGCCATATTGAAAGCGTTGTCCAGTGTCAATTCTTTCTCAGAAAGCAGCCTTTTCTGCGTTCCTTCACTTAGGAGACTGCAGACGAATTTGTCTCGAAGATAATCTGCCAGTCCTGCCCCGAATTGGCAGTGCTCTGATAGCTTTCTTAATTCGGTGAGGTAACCAGCGTTACTTTCATTCTTGTGCTGATTGCTCTTGAAGAATTTGAATCATTCCACTATCAGCAGCGGTGTTGGGCTTAAGTGCTCCTGTAGGGTATCAACAATTTCCTTAACATTCTTGTCCTTTGGCTTGGCTGGGGTGATTAACATAGAAACATAGAGATAGGAATAGGAGTAGGCCATTCGGCCCTTCGAGCCTGCTCCGCCAATCAATGAGATCATGGCTGATCTTTGTCTGAGATCATAGCTGATCTTACCAGTTCAGTACCCCGTCCCCACCTTTTCTCCGTAACCCTTAATCCCCTTAGCCTTCAGAAATATATCCAATTCTCTCTTGAAAATATTTATTGAATTAACCTTCACAGCCCTCTGTGGCAGGGAATTCCACAGGCTCACCACTCTTTGAGTGAAGAAATTCTTCCTCATCTCTGTTTTAAATGATTTGCCCGCTATTTTTAGACTGTGGCCCCTGGTTCTGTGCTCCCCGGCCATTGGAAACATTCTCTCTGAATTCAGCCTGTCCAGGCCTGCCATAATTTTATATGTTTCGATGAGATCCCCTCTCAATCTTCTAAACTCCAGTGAGTACAAGCCCAAACTATTTAATCTCTCTTCGTAGGTCATTCCCGCCATTCCAGGTATCAGCCTGGTGAATCGCCGTTGCACTCTTTCCATGGCAAGAACATCCTTCCGCAGATGGGGCGACCAAAATTGTACACAATACTCCAGATGCGGTCTCACCAGCACCTTGTACAGCTGTAGTAAGGTATCCCTATTCCTATACTCGAACCCCCTTGATATGAAGGCCAACATACCATTTGCCTTCTTAATCGCCTGTTGCACCTGCATGCTCTCCTTCAGTGACTGGTGCACAAGAACACCCAGGTCCCTCTGCACTTCCCCATCTCCCAATCTATTGCCATTTAGATAATAATCTACCCTCCTGTTTTTACCCCCAAAGTGGATAACCTCGCATTTATCCACATTATAGTGCATCTGCCACGTATCCGCCCATTCCCCCAACCTGTCCAAATCGCACTGTAGCCTCCTGACATCCTCATCAGAGCCCACCCCTCCTCCTAGTTTAGTGTCGTCAGCGAATTTGGAAATATTGCATCCAATTCCCTGATCCAGATCATTTTTATATATTGTGAACAGCTGGGGTCCCAGGACAGATCCTTGCGGCTCCCCGCTGGTCACTGCCTGCCACTCCGAAAACGAGCCGTTTATTCCAACTCTCTGTTTTCTATCCGCCAGCCAGTTCTCTATCCACGTTAATACTTTGCCCCCAATCCCATGAGCCTTAATTTTGCATGATAATCTTTTGTGTGGAACCTTATCGAAGGCTTTCTGGAAGTCAAGGTACACCACATCCACTGGCTCTCCCCCATTTTTTTACCAGTTACTTCCTCAAAAAATTCCAGCAGATTAGTCAAACACGATTTACCCTTTGTAAATCCATGTTGACTCTGTCCGATCCTTTCCCCATTTGTCAAGTGCTCCGCTATTTTATCCTTAATAATGGACTCTAGCATTTTGCCCACAACCGATGTAAGGCTTACTGGTCTATAATTCCCTGCTTTCTCTCTACCCCCCTTTTTAAATATTGGGGTAACATTAGCTACCCTCCAATCCACGGGTACTGTTCCCGAGTCAATGGAGTTCCGGAAGATGATCCTTAGAGCATCTGCTATCTCCAGGGCCACCTCCTTAAGTACCCTAGGATGTAGTTTATCAGGCCCCGGGGATTTGTCGGCCTTCAGTCCCCTCAACTTACCCAACACCATATCCCTAGAGAAACTAATTTCTGTCAGCTCCTCCCTCTCATTAGTCCCTATGTTTGCCGATATTCCTGGGAGGTTATTTGTGTCCTCCTTTGTGAATACAGAACCAAAGTATGAGTTTAATTGGTCTGCCATTTCCTTATTCTCCATTATATATTCTCCCGAATCGGACTGCAAGGGACCGACTTGGGATTTTACCAGTCTTTTCCTCCTGATATACCGATAAAAGCTTTTGCAGTCTGTCTTTATGTTAATATACAGGCTTATATAGCCCGAGTGGCCATTAACGGCATTACAGTGCACAGGGGGCTCTTAAAGGGACATACACTACACTGCGAGTATTAGCCCAATCGACCAAATCTCTCCTCATATGTCATATGTCATTCTTGCCATCCCAGGTATCAGCCTGGTGAATCTTCGCTGAACTCCCTTCATGGCAAGAACATCCTTCCTCAGATAAGGCGACCAAAACGGCACACAGTACTCAAGATGTGGTCTCACCAAGGCCCTGTACAACTGCAGCAAGACATCCTTGTTCCTATACTCAAACCCTCTCGCTACGAAGGCCAACATATCATTTGCCTTCTTAACCGCCTGCTGCACCTGCATGCTTACCTTCGGCGACTGGTGCTCAAGGACACCCAAGTCTCGTTGCACTTCCCCTTCTCCCAATCTATTGCCATTCAGATAATAAGCTGCCTTCATGCTTTTGACACCAAAGCAGATAACCAAGCATTTATCCACGCTATATTGCATCTACCATGCTTCTGCCCATTCACCCAACCTGTCCAAATCATCCTGGACCTTCTCGGCATTCTCCTCACAGCACATACGCCCACCCAGTTTTGTGTCAGCTGCAAACTTGGAGATATTACATCTATTTCCCTTGTCTAGATCATTAATATATATATTGTGAATAATAATAATAATTCAACTTTATTGTCATTGTACAATGCACAAGTACATGAACAACGAAATGTGATCTTGCAAGCTCCCATGAGTCCAGTGCAAATAACATTAACATTAAACGTAAATAGCACCGTCCTGGGAGAAGCAAAGCCGCTGCGTCTGTGTGCGCCACCATTCCATTTCCACCATTCCTCCTGTCCGACAATCTTCAGCCCAACGCCCGGGCCTGCTCACCAGCTGCCCCTCCCGGGGCTCCTTCCGTGACCTTCTCACCAACCGCCCCTCCTCGGGGCTCCTTCCGTGACCTTCTCACCAACCGCCCCTCCTCGGGGCTCCTTTCGTGACTTTCTGCACCTGGTCTTCCCTGATGGTCACCTCTAACCAGGTACTAACCAGGCCTGGCTCTGCTTAGCTTCCAAGCCTTGCCAGTGACCCTGTCCCTAGTCCCAGGAACGGGGCTAGTCCCAGGAACAGGGCTGGGGTCCAAGGACCGTTCCCTGTGGTACCCCACTAGTCACTGCCTGCCACTTGGAAAAAGACCAGTTTATTCCAGCTCTTTGCTTTCTGTCAGCCAACCAGTTCTCTATCCAAGTCAATAACTTGCCCCCAATCCCATGTGTTTACAAGCTAATCTCTTATGCGGGACCTTATCGAAAGCCTTTTGAAAGTCCAAATGCACCACATCCACTGGTTCTCCCTTATCCATTTTACCAGTTACATCCTCAAAAAATTCCATTAGATTAGTCAAGCATGATTTACCTTTTGTAAATCCATGATGAATTTGTCCGATCCTGTTGCTGTTTTCAAGTTCTCTGCTTTTACATCTTTTATATTGGACTCCAGCATTTTCCCCAATACCGATGTCAGGCTTACCAGTCTGCAATTCCTCCTTTTCTCTCCATCAGCTTTTTTGAACAGTGGGGTAACATTAGCTACCCTCCAATCCATGGGTACTGTTCCAGATTCCATCGAATGTTGGAAGATGATCAGCAATGCATCTGCTATTTCTTGGGCCACTTCCTTAGGTACCCAAGGATGTAAAATATCAGGCCCTGGGGATCTATCGGCCTTCAATCCCGTCTATTTCCCGAACACCATTTCGCTACAAAGACTGATTTCTTTCAGTTCATCCCTTTTGTCAGACCCTATGTTCCCCGACATCTCTGGGAGGTTATTTGTGTCCTCCTTTGTGATGGCAGAACCAAAACATGGATTTAATCTGTTGTCATTATAAATTTCCCTGATTCTGACTGGAAGGGACCTACGCTAGACTTCACCAATCTTATTCTCTTCACATATCTATAAAAGCTCTTACAGTCAGTTTTTATGTTCCCTTCAAGCTTACTCTCATACATTATTTTCCCCGACTTAATTAATCCCTTTGTCCTCTTTTGTTGAATCCTAAACTGCTCCCAATCCTCAGGTTTACTGCTTTTCCTGGCCAATTTATATGTCCTCTCCTTGGATCTTATGATAACCCTAATTTCCCTTGTTAACCAAGGTTGAGCCACCTTTTTTTTATTTTTATGCCAAACTGGGATGAACAAATTCTGTAGTTCATCCATGCAGTCTTTGAATATTTGGTATTGCCTTTCCACCGTCAACACTTTGAGTGACATTCTGCAAGCAATCTTACCCAAATCGCGCCTCATACCATCGTAGTTTCCTTTATTTTAATTCCGGAAACTAGTCTCTGATTCAAATATTTCACTCTCCATCTTAATGAAGAATTCTATCATATAATGATCGCCCCGACCCAAGGGGCCTCGTAAAACAAAATTGCTAATCAATCCTTTCTCATTACATAATACCTTGTCCAAGATGGCCTGATCTCCAGTTGGTTCCTCAACATAATGGTCCAGGAAAGCTTTGCGTAAACACTCCAGGAATTCCTCCTCCACTGTATTGTTACTAATTTGGTTAGCCCAATCTATATGTTGACTAAAGTCACCCATGATGGCTGCTGTGCCCTTATTGCACGCTTCACTAACTTCACGTTTAATGCCATCCGCAACCTCTGCATTACTGTTTGGAGGTCTATATACCACTCCCACTAAAGTTTTCTGCCCCTTGGTATTTCTCTCTTCTACCCATACAGATTCCACATCATCAGAGCTAATATCAATCCTTACAATTGGGCGAATCTCCTCTTTAAACAGCAATTTATGCAGTGGCGGTGGACTTGCGGGAAACTCGGCGTCGAGGCTATAAAGAGGTGGCAGAGGCCAGGTAGGCCTCAGAGCGGCGGCAGCGGACCTGTGGGAAACTCAGCAGCGAGACTATAAAGAGGCAGCAGAGACCAGGTAGGCCTCAGAGTGGCGGCGGTGGACCTGCGGCAAACTCGGTGGCGAGTCTATAAGGAGGCGGCAGGGACCAGGTAGGCCTCAGAGTGATGGCGGTAGACCTGTGGGAAACTCGGCGGCGAGGCTATAAAGTGGTGGCAGAGACCAGGTAGGCCTACCAATCTCAGAGAGAGGGAGAGAAGTAAAAAGTAATGGAAGTGTGACGTCACCAGAAAGCAGGTAAGTGATTGGTTGGTGAGTGTTTCTCTCTTTTTTAAACTTTAACTCTGTGGTTTATAGTTTCTAAGCTCTCTGTGGTGTAGCGGGGACTGTTTTTAAAACAAGGCCCTTAAATATATCATTTAAATGTCGTGTAATTGGTGGGAGTGATTGGTTTTATTTAATTTTGAATTAATTAAAGGGAACGTCATGACAGGAGAGCCCGGCCTGGTGGTATGCTCCTCCTGCGCTATGTGGGAACTCAGGGACTCTTCCTGTGTCCCTGACAACCATGTGTGCAGGAAGTGTATGCAGCTGCAGCTACAGGCAGAACGCATTGCGGCGCTGGAGCTGCGATTGGATAAATACTGGAACATTCGCGATGCTGAGAACATGGTGGGAATCACGTTTAAGCAGTTGGTCACACCGCAGGCAAAGTTTGCACAGGCAGAAAGGGAGTGGGTGACCAACAGGCAGAGTAGTAGGCGCAGGCAGGTAGTGCAGGGGTCCCTTGTGGCCGTCCCCCTCTCAAACAGATATACCACTTTGGATACTGACAGCGGGGATGGCTTACCAGGGGTAGGCAGCATCAGCCAACTTCGTGGCACCTGGGGTGGTCCTGCAGCACACGACGGGAGGAATAAGAGTGGGAGAGCTATAGAGACAGGGGTTTCTATTGTAAGTGGAATAGATAGGCGTTTCTGCGGCCGCAAATGAGACTCCAAGATGGCGTGTTGCCTCCCTGGTGCCAGGGTCAAGCGTGTCTCAGAGCGGCTGCCGAACATTTTGGAAGGGGAGGGTGAACGGCCAGTTGTCGTGGTGCATATAGGTACCAACGATATAGCTAAAAACCTGGATGAGGTCATAAAAGCTGAATATAGGGAGTTAGGAGGTAAATGATAAAATAGGACCTCAAAGTTAATAATCACAGGATTGCTACAAGTGCCACGTTCTAGTCAGAGTAGAAATGGAAGGATATTTCAGTTGAATACGTGGCAAGAGCAATGGTGCAAGGGGGAGGGATTCAAATTCCTGGGATATTGGAACCAGTTCTTGGGAAGGTGGGAACAGAACAAAATGGACGGTTTGCACCTGGGCAGGGCCGCGACCGATGTCCTAGAGGGAGTGTTTGCTAGTGCTCTGTGGAAGGGTTTAAACTAAAATGGCAGGGGGTTGGGAACCTGAGCGGTGAGACAAAGGAAAGGGAAACAAGGATAAATGCAAATGACAGGCTGGAGAAAAACAGAAGTGGCAGAGAGAGAAATCAAGTGTTTAAATCAAACATGGCCACAATAAATAATAACTCTATAAGATCTAAGATCGTTAAAAAAACAAGCCTGAAGGCTTTGTGTCTTAATGCTAGGAGCATTCGTAAAAAGGTGGATGAATTAGCTGGAGAAATAGAGGTAAACGAATATGATATGATTGGGATTACGGAAACATGGCTCCAGGGCGGCCAAGGCTGGGAACTCAACATCCAGGGGTATTCAATGGTCAGGAAAGATAGGCCAAAATGAAAGGGAGGTGTGGTAGCATTGAAACATAGAAACACAGAAGATAGGAGCAGGAATAGGCCATTCGGCCCCTCGATCCTGCTCCAACATTCACTGTGATCATGGCTGATCATCCTTGACCCTTGCACCAGGGAGGCAACATACCATCCTGGAGTCTCGTTTGCAGCCGCAGAAACGCATTTCTTTTCCACATACAATAGAGTCCCCTATGACTATTGCTCTCCCGCTCTGTTTCCTCCCCTGCTGTGCAGCAAAACCACCCATGGTGCCAGGAAGTTGGCTACTGCTGCCCTCCCCCGATGAACCATCTGCCCCAACAATATTCAAATTGGTATAGCTGTTTGAGACGGGGATGGAAACAGGGGACCTCAGCACTACCTGCCTGCGCCTACTAACCTGCCTGGCGGTCAGCCATTCCCTTCCTGCCTGTGCAGTCTGTATCTGCGGTGTGACCAACTCCCTAAACGTGCTATCCACGATGTGCTCAGCATCGCAAATGGTCCAGTATGTATCTATCAGTGCTGCAAAGCGCTCTGCCATAAACTGCAGCTGGATACACTTCCCACACACATGGCCATCAGGGACACAATAAGTGATTTCCC
The DNA here is from genome assembly GCF_052327205.1 of Somniosus microcephalus. Taxonomy (NCBI): domain Eukaryota; kingdom Metazoa; phylum Chordata; class Chondrichthyes; order Squaliformes; family Somniosidae; genus Somniosus; species Somniosus microcephalus. Next base: position 2,932,097 of record NW_028225183.1, on the reverse strand, counting down.
AGGAGGATCATGCCAAGGGGTCGAGCTCCGCTGCCATGACTTACCCTTTAAATAATTCAAATTAAAGTAACTTAAATCAATACCACTAATGGCACTACAATTAAATGATATAATCAAGGGCCCTTGTTTACTAGCACTCTCCGCTACACAACAGAGAATCTAGAAACTATAAACAAAAAAATTAAGTTTGGCAAAAAGCGAGAAAGAGAGAAATACTCAGTCTTCAAGCATAACCCTGCACTTCACGTTGCTTGCTGCTGTCGCTCCACCTTGGGGACTTTAACTCGGGCGTCTTTGCATGGGAGTTCGTCTTAGGGGAGTGGGAGCTAGTGGGGCCTTGGGGAAGAATTCCTCCGCCTCCTGGGCAACATACAGTGCTTTGATGGCAAGTACAATGTCCCCAAGCTGTCTGGGCCGCACTTCATTTGCCGATTTTCCAGAAGCCAGAGTTAATCGTGTAACACAGTTTAGATCAAATCCTCAGCAATGGTATCCTGCTCCGACTTACTCCACGTGTAATCGAACTGGAATTCCGCCCTTCATGTTATGGATCCACCAAGGAATTCAGATATCTCCGAGATATTCAGCGTTCCTCCAACCACTGCTCTCATCGTATCTTGAGATCCATCCTGAACGCCATGCAGTGCCACATGAACAATCTCGACCTCTGTCTTCAGCAGCACCGACTGATTTATCTCAGAGCTGTCCTGGTCCGCAGCTTCATTTCATCCTTCGCTTCAACCGCTGCTTTAAAAAAAAACTGTTTTTCTTCCTTTCAGGTGTCAAGAAATTTCAGCTTCAACAACTCATGGACACCACGCCCCTCCGGAAACTTCTACACTTCACTTTCCTCTGATCCCATCCCTTCTTCCAATCTCACCCCTGCCCTGTTTACCCTATCCCCTCTGACGTTCCCCCCTCTGCCTCTGAACGATCAGTCCTCAGCAAAAGCCTGAGCTTCTTCCTCTTACACCCGCACCTCAATGAAGTTCGAACTTGGCACGGCGCTGAGCCTTCATCTCCGGGCCCACTTTGGGGCCAGCAGTCTTCCCGCCGCAAACCTTACCCTTTCTCCTGCTTTCGGAATTCTCATTCTAATTAGACACCCCCCTCTGGCCTCTAATCCTATCTAATTATTTTAATTGCAAACTGCCGGCGTGACATCGGCCATCTCAATTACTCTGCTCCACTCACCCACTCCATTCTAGCTCCCTTTGAACGGGCAGCACTCCATTCTTTCAGATCCAACCCCGACAATGTCATTAAACCTGCTGACAATGGTGGTGCTGTTGTTGTTTGGCGAACCGACCTCTCCATAGTGGTGCCTGAATGGCAAATCTCGACACGTCCTCCTAGCTCTGCCTGGACCAGGACCCCACTAGATAATATCAAGCAACCGCTTCCAAGACTGTTACTGACCTCATCTCCTCTGGAGATCTTCCCTCCACCGCTGCCAACGTCATAGTTCCTCAAACCAGCACAGCCCGCTTCTACCTCCTTCCCAAGATCCTCAAACTGGACTGCACCGGTAGACCCATCGTTTCAGCCTGTATTTGCCCCACGGAACTTATCTCTTCCTATCAAGAATCTATTTTTATCCCCTTGTCCATTCGCTTCCACCCTAAATCCACAACTCTACCGACGCCTTCCGCCATGTAATCAGTTTCAAATTACCTGACCCCAACCGTCTCCTTTTCACTATGGACGTCCAGTCCCCCTACAGCTTCACCCCCCAACAGGATGGCATTCGGGCTCTCTGCTTCTTCCCTGAACAGAGACCCAACAAGTTCCCATCCATCACCACACTCCTCCGCCTGGCTGCACTTGTTCTCACATTGACCAACTTCTCCTTGGACTCCACTCACTTGCTCCAAATTAAAGGTGTTGCTATGGGAGCCCGCACGGGTCCTACCTATGCTTGCCTTTACAAGTGATATCTGGAACATTCTTTGTTCCAGTCCTACTCAGGTCCCCTTCCTCACCTCTTTTTCCGGTACATTGATGACTTTATTAGTGCCAATTTCCTGCTCTCACCCTGAACTAGAAATGTTCATTCACTTTGCTGATAATTTCCACCCTTCCGTCACATTCACATGGTCCAGCTCTGACACTTCCCTTCTCTTCCTCAACTTCTCTGTCTCCATCTCTGGTGATAGGCTATTGACAAATATTCACTATAAGCCCACTGACCCCCACAGCTACCTGGACTACACTTGCTCCCACCACTCTTCCTGTTAGGACTCTATTCCATTCTCCGCAGCAATTGCTTTGATGATGCCACATTCTGCACCAGTGCTTCCAACATTTCTTCCTTTTTCCTCAAACAAGGATTTCCCTCTACTGCGGTTGACACTGCCCGTGACCGAGTCCATTCCTTTTCCCGCACTTCTGCCCTCACCCCTGCCCGTCTGTCCCGGAAGCACCATAGGTTTTCCCTTTACCTCAACTCTCATGCCACCATCCGGCACATTCAATGGATCATCCTCCACCATTTCCGCAGCTTCCAGCGTGTTCTCACCACCAAACACATATTCCGCTCACCTCCGCTTTCAGCATTCGGAAGGGACCAGTCCCTCCAAGGCACCCTGGTCCACTCCTCTATCACCCCCAGCACCCCTTCCCCTTCGCCTGGCACATTCACGTGCAAGCGCAGAAGATGCAACACATTCCCTTTTACCTCCTCACAGCCGACTGTCCAGGGCATCAAACACTCCTTCCAGGTAAAACAGCAAATTCCTTGTACTTCTTGCAATTTAGTGCACTCTATTCGCTGCTCATGATGTAATCTCCTCTACACGGAGGAGACCAAATGCAGATTGGTAACTGCTTTGTGGAACAACACCAAATAGTCCATAAGGGGGACCCCGAGCTTCCGGACACCTCTCACTTTAATTCTCCGCTCCACTGCCACCCTGGCCTCTCCGTCCCTGGCCTCTGACACTGTTCCAATGAAGCTCATAGTAAGCTCGAGGAACATTACCTCATCTTTCAATTACGCATTTTACAGCCTTCCGGACTCAACATCGAGTTTAACAATTTCAGATCATAACCTCTGCCCCTATCTTTTTTTCATTACTTTTTTCTCTCTCTCTTACATGGTAGCTGTCGATCATTCTGCCATTGCCATTCACATTTCATTTAGAGCCATCTTTTGTTTCTTAACTTGTCTCATTACCATCTACTTTTGCCTTGCACTATCATCCTTTTGTCTCTTAATCTCTCCTGCCTTCCATCCTATCACAGTCCTTCCCTTTTGTTCTTTCCTCCCCTTCAGCCTTTCCCTGCTTCCACACGTGCTTATAAACCTGTTCCATCTTCAACTTTTCCCAGTTCTGACGAAGGGTCATTGAGCTGAAAAGTTAACTCTGCTTCTCTCTCCTTACATGCTGGCTGGCCTGCTGAGTATTTCCAGCATTTCCTGTTTTTATTTCAATCAGAGTCTGTCAGCCTCATTAAAATATTCAAATTGCCAACCCGCCTTCTGGAAGTTGTTAGCAGTTTGGCCCCTGTCCCGACTCCATTATACCGGGAAGGGGGATGGTTAGGGTTGGGAAGATATACATTTTTTAAAATTTAACCTCTGACGCACCCACAACCCACCGACTGTTGCGGGCTAACATCCAGCCCTTCCTGTCTGGCCTCAGATACGGATAATGTTTGATCAATAATTTCGAGTCGCTTTTCCCTTCCCTTTTTTGCAGTTAATTTAGTGGTGGTTGTGATCCTGTCCCGGGGAAAGAGCGGACTCTCCACCTGCACCACTCGCTACCTAGTAGCCATGGCAGCGGCGGATCAACTGGTAATTATCACTGATGTCATATTATTTCCAGTGATTTTTCCTCGACATCACCCCTGTGTGCAGTGATATCATTGTCCTGTCTCGTGCAGCCACAGAGTGTTCTGTCTGGTACACCATCACTTTCTCCTTTGATAGATTTCTGACTATTTGTTGGCAAAAGCTCAAAGCAAAATATTGCAGCGAGAAAACTGCGGCTGTCGTTCTAGCAACAACCTGCAGTCTGCACTGATTCAAAAACGTTCCCTTCTACTTTAAATTTGTACCTGGAGCTATAATTGACAATGTACCGCGGCTCTGTACTGTAAAGCCAAGCTATTTTATTCTTCCCGGATGGGTGGGATTTGACTGGTTTAATACGGTTTTAACCCCATTGCTTCCATTCGCTTTAATTTTGTTGCACAACGCTCTAAAAGTCAGGCACATTTTAGTGGCCAGTCGAATCTGTAAGGGACTGAGGGGTGAGATCAAGGGAGAGAATCGCAGTGACCCAGAGATGGAGTGCAGAAGGAAGTCTGTGATTTTACTCTTCACCATATCTGCCAGCTTCATACTTCTGTGGTTGGTATATGTTATAAATTTCTTATATTATAGCATTACAGGAACTAATCCCAGTTTATACAATAATTCTTTACCTATCTTTCGACAATTCGGATTTATGCTGCGGTGTTTAATTTGCAGCACAGACATATTTATTTATGGGGTGACCCAGTCCGGGTTCAGAGAGCAGTTCAAGAGCGCGATGAAATATCCGCTTACCTCAATTATTCAAATAATTAAGAATCAGAACAACTGAGCGCAGCCCAGAGGCGGGTCCGTGTTTCCAGTCCATGAATGTAATGCTTAGCCACAGACATTGAGCAACTGAATTATATCAGGAGCTGCTCGTGATCTAAAAATACAACCAACAGCAGGCAAGCACTGTGTTTAGGACACAGCACTATTTCTGACTGGCAGTTCCCACATTGTCTTTCCGGGCAGTTTGTTGCATTCAGTCTGAGATCAGCTATTTAGTGCCGCAATTCAGATGATTATATTTCATAGAATATTCAGCATATATATAGGCCATTCATCTCAACTATTCTCTGATATTAATGTTCCACACTTGTCTCCTTTTGCATCTATCTCATCCCTGCCTTTCAGCTTATCTTTCTGTTACCTTTTCTCTCATATATGCGTCTAGTTTCCTTTAGATAGAATTAGGTCTCTAACTCGCACCAAATCCCGATAACCCACCACCCCTGTGGTTGCTGGCCACATTGGCTCCCTGTTCGGCAACGCCTTTATTTTAAAATTATTATCCTTGTTTTCAATCTCTACATGGCCTCCCTGTCTCTGTAACCGCCACCAGCTCTACGTCCGCAGTCGCGCCCCGACCCACGCCGAGATTTCTGCAGTCCTCCAAATCTGGCACCTTGCTCATTCACATCCCCCTTGAACTCCACCATTAGCGGAAGTGCTTCCAGCTGCCTGGGCCCGGAGTTCTGGAATCCTCTTCATAAACCTCTCTCCCTCCCTAACTCTCTCCCATCCTTTAACATGCTCCTCAAAGATTACCTATTCGTCCAAGTTTTTGGTCATCTGCCCTAATATTTCCACTGCTGCTCGGTGTCAATTGTTGTTTGTTGATGCTCCTGTGAAGCACCTTGGTATATTATACTACGTTAAAGGCGCTATATAAATACAAGCTGTTCCTTTTATAGTAAAATAATGCACTTTCTGCAGTGCTTCTATGTCCTTTTTAAGGTATGGATCCATAACTCTAAGCGTGAGTTGACCAGGGTCCTCAACAAATTGAACACAAATGACAAATTACTTACAGCACAGAGACAGGCCATTCGGCCCCAAAAGTCCATGTCGGTGTTGATGCTCCAGATTACCCTGCGCCCACCATCCTTCTTCCACCCAGTCAAAATATCCTTCTATTCCTTTCAGCTTCATCTGCTTAACTCGTTTCCACTTCAATTAATCCAAGCTCTTTGCATTCATTACTGCTTATGGTAGCGAGTACACATTCTGACAAATCAATAGGTAAATAATTTTCTCCTGAACTTTTAACTGGGTTTATTGGTGACAATTATATATCTACGGCCCAGAATTCGGTTCTCTCCCGCTAGTGGAATTATCTTCTCTCCATCTATCCTATCAAGCCTTTTCAGATATCCAAAGACCTCTATCAGGTTACGCCTCAGTCTTCTCTTTTCGACAGAAAAGAGCCCCAGCGTGTTCAATCGTTCCTGGTATGTATAACCTCTCTGTCCTGATATCATTCTAGTAAATCCTTTTTGCATCTTCTCCAGTGAATCTATGCCCATTTTATAGGCTGGACACGAAAAATGTCCACAGAGCTCCAATTGCGGTCTAACCAATGTTCTATATAAGTTAACATAAACTATCTGCATTACTATTCTATCACTCTTTAAATTAATCCTAGTGTTTTATTTGTCTTTTATGGCCTTATCAACCTGCATCGCGAATGTTAGTGATTAGTGTATCTCTTAAATCTCATCCCTCTGTTCCTCAATCCCATTGAGACACTTATTTCCCAAGAAGTATGTGATCGCCATAATCTCCCTATTAAAATGCAGTACCTCTTATTTCTCTATTTAGAAGTTAATTTGCCAATTACACGCCCACTCTGCAGGCTTAATAACGTCTTCCTGTATTCCGTCGCAGCCCTCCTCTGTATTAACTATAAACCCCCAACTTGAAATTGCTCTTCTGACACCCGAGTCCAAATTGTTTCTGTGAATGGTGAACCAGAGTGGTCCCAGTATACATACTTTGGAACACCGCTTCTCATTGTTTGCCAACTTCACTACTTTTGAAATATATTGCCTTACAAATAAACCCCAGTACATTACTAGCATTTTAATTGCTTTGATGACCTGTGATACTGATTTCAATTATTTGTACACCTGTATCCATAAATCACTTTGCTCTTCTGCCCCATTCAGTTTATTCGTTTCTAAGGTTCAGGTGATCAATGTATCATGTAATGATATAGCGCAGCAGGAGGCCATTCGGCCCATTGAGCCTGTGATGGCTTTTTGGTAGAGCTACCCAATTTATCCAACTCCTCTGCTCTTACCCCGGTATTTCTTTTACTTTAATATATTTTCCAAATCCCATTTGAATGTTAATATTGAATCTGCTTCCACCTCTCTTTCAGGCCGTGTATTCCAGATCACACGAACTCGCTGTTTAAAGACAGAGCTTCCTCATGTCGTCTCTGGTTCATTTGACACCCACATTGAATCTGTGTCCTCTGGTTACCGTACCATCTGCCACTGGAAACAGTTGCTCCTCATTTACTCTATCAAAACCAGTCAGGACTTTGTACACTTATATCAAACCTCCTATTAAACTTCTCTTCCCAAAGGAGATCAACTCCAGCTTCTCCAGTCTCTCCACATAATTGAAGTCCCTCATCCCTGGTACCATTCTAGTGACTTTCGTCTGCTCATGCTCCAAAGTCTTGACATCATTCCTAAAGTGTGGTGCCCAGAATTGAACACATTCCTCCAGCTGAAGCCTAACCAGTGCATTATAAAGTTTTTGCACGAATTCCTTGCTTTTATAATGTATCGCTCTATTAATAAAGCCAAAGATCCCAAATGCCTTTTAAAAGCCTTCTCAACGTGTCCTGCCTCCTTCACAGATGTGTTTATATAAACACCCAGGCCTGTCTGTTCATGCACTCCGTTTGAAATTGTACATTTAGTTCATATTGCCTCTGTTCATTCTTCCTACAAAAATACATCACTTCACAATTCTCTGTGATAAATTTAATCTGCCATGTGTTTGCACATTTTACTCCGAGTTCGGGTTATGTTATAAGCAAAGCGATTGGATTTGGAAAGAAACTCCATCGGGGAAGTGCAGCATCAGACCAGGGACTTCTCTGAAGCTCTCGGGCCCTCCAGCCTGAGGAACATTTTATGAGGGTCAAGACGCAGCCAAATTTGCTGTGGATTTAGGTTCCGTTTTAAGTGGTACTGAGCTTTTATTTTGTTGATGCCAAATATACCAGCAAACTGAGTAAGCAGGTAACTGTATATGCAGGAATGAGGGTCAGTTAGAAGGTGTTACATGAATGTGTTTTAACCGAAGATTAGCCATGATTTATTGAATGGTGGAGCAGTCACGAAGGGGCGAATGGCCTTCTCCTGCTCCTATTTCTTATGTACTTATTTTGACCAGTCAGTCTTTGTAAAGCTCATGTCTGTTGCTATTGTCCTCATAGTGTACTATAATTCCGAGTTTCGCATCAACTGCAAACTATAAAATGATGTCATGTATACCCAAACCTAGCTTATTAATATGCATCCAAAAGAGCAGTAGAACTAATAGCGACCCCTGGTGTACACCACTGTATGCCTTCCTCCAGTAAGATAAACAACCCGTCACCACTACTCTCTGCTTTCTGTCACTTAGCCACATTTATATCCATGCTGCCCTGTCCCTTTAATCTCATGGGCGACAATTTATTCAACAAATCTATTCTATGCTACTTCGTCAAACACATTTTGAAAATCCATCTACACAACATCAACCACATTACACTCATGATGTTACTATTTTTCTATCAATTCGCATTCATCTATTTTAATGTTCACTTACCACTTAACAGCACAGTCTGCAAGTTTGCTAATGTCTATTGTGAGATGTAATTTAAGGGAATACCTCCTCAGTATTTCAAGCGAGGCATCAGTTGTATTAAATAAAAGCAATAATAATAAATAAAGGCTGATACATACAACTGTGTGAGGTTTTGGAATTTTATCAGAAAATCTGTAGATTTAATGCATACTAAGCTACTTGCTTCTCACGTTGTATTTTGCTTTTCGAAGATGTGGCTGAAATTATTATTTATTTCAACAAAGAGAACCCCAGTTAATATCCTCAGCTGCACCCCACCCCAACTAATATGCTCAGCTCCACCCACCCCACCTCACATCCTCAGCGCCTTCCCCTCCTCCTAATATCCTCAGCTCCTCCACAGCCCACCTAAAACCCTCAGCTCCACCCATCCCCAACAATTATGCTCAGATCCTGCCCACCACACCTAATATCGTCATTGCATTATCCACCTCCTAATAACCTCAGCTCCTCCCCACGACAGCTAATAACCTCAGCACTTTCCGCATTTCCTAATATCCTCAGCTCCTCCCCATCCCACCTCTTATCGTCAGCGCCTTACCCAACACCTAATATCCTCAGGGCCTCCCCACCCGACCTAATAACCTCAGCGCCTTCCGCAATTCCTAATATCCTCATCTCCTCCACAACCCATCTAATATCCTCATCTCCTCCCCATCCCACCTAATACCCTCAGCTCCCTCCCCACCCCACCCGATATCCTCAGCTCCTGCCCACCCCACCTAATATCCTCAGCTGCTCCTCACCCCAGCTAATGCCCTCAGCTCCTCGCCACTTCACCTAATATGCTCAGCTCCCTCCCCACCTCCTAATGTCCTCAGCTCCTCTTCACCCCACCTAATAGCCTCAGCTCATCCCCATCCCACCTAACAACCTCAGCTCCTTCCACACCTCCTAATATTCTCTGCTCCTCCCAACCACACCTAATCTCCTCAGCTCCTCCCCAATCCACCTAATATCCGCAGCTCTTCCCATTCCACTTAATAAGCTCAGTTCTCTCCCCACCTCCTATTATCCTCTGCTCCTAACCAACCCACCTAATATACTCATCTCCTCCCCACCTAATATCCTCAGCTCCTCCCCACCAAATATCCTCAGCTCTTTCCCCCTCCTAATATCCTCTGCTGCACACCACCCCAACTACCAGCCTCAAATCCACCACCCTGGTAATATCCTCAGCTACTGCCCATCCAACCTAATATCTGTTAAGTCTGTGTGTTCCAGTTATATTTAAGGTCAATTACTGACACAGACTACAAGAATAACTTTTCAATATATCTTTACTATTCGGAGGTTAGGGCTATGCTACCCAGCAAATTACTACACAGCACTTATATACCGGTGTGGTCACCACCGGTATTACCGTATACAGCAGCCACAGAAAGTAGTACATCTCTTAAGGTGGAACAGGTTTAAGTTCTCTTAAGGTGGAACAAGTTACATACGCCACAATCCTCCCTTTTTAGCTTAACAGTTATATCCCCATTTAACATAACATAATAACATATATACATATACAACTTCATGTCGAAACAGTTCAAAGGTTCAGTCTCTCAGGAGGCCTCCTGATTCGAGTTGGATAACGCCTTTCAGGGGTCTCTGATTCTTGTTGCTGAGGTGACTCCTCTAGTTGGTCTCTTATGTCTTGGACATCATCATCAGGTACATTCACTGCCGAGGTAGATGCTTCAGGTTCACTAACTTCTTCCACGGTTGTCTCTGTCGTAACCATGGGTTCGACCCTTGTTCTCGATTCTACCAGTTGGTCAGCATGACGCCGTGTTACATTTTTACCAACATCTACCGTGTACATCAGGGGTCCTTGTCTGGCCCGAATTGTTCCGGATTGCCATTTCTCGTTTCCATAGTCCCTGGCCAACACTGGTTGTCCTCCCTCGAAACTCCGAGTGGTCTTGTTATTTATATGCTGGAACTGTTTGTTTTCAACTTCCCTCCGCACATTTGGTTTTAACAAGTCCAACCTGGACCGCAACCTTCTGTTATAAAACATCATGGCAGGATGTGCAGGTTAGGTTGATTGGCTCTGATAAATTGACCCTTAGTGTTACGGGGATTAAATATGTGGGGTTACGGGGATAGGTTGGGATATGTGTTGGTGTAGGGGTTATGGGGATCGGGTGGGATATGTGTCGGTGCAGGCTCGATGGGCCTAAATGGCCTCTATCTGCACTGTGGTGTTTCTGTGTGATTCTGTGTGTGTGATTTTGGTTTGTCACTGCATGAGCGGCGTTTCGATATGCCAGTAGAAACTTGTCCACCTTATGTTGTAGTGGAATCTGATCTTCGCTCATGGCCATTATGGCCTTTTTGAATGTTTGTACAAATCTCTCAGCCAACCCATTTGTAGCCGGATGATATGGGGCAGAGGTATAATGTTTCACCCCATTCTTCTTTAAGAATTTTTGGAATTCTTCTGACACGAACTGTGGTCCGTTGTCGGAACATATTTGTTCTGGCAATCCGTTCCTTGCGAATATCGTTCTTAACACCGCAATTGTCTTTTCTGAAGTAGTGGAAGTCATCTTGATCACTTCTGGCCATTTAGAATGTGCGTCCCCCGCAATTAGAAACATGGAGTCCATGAATGGACCAGCAAAGTCAATATGTTCGCGTTGCCATGGGGCTGAAGGCCATTCCCATGGATGCAGCGGTGCAATCGGAGGTGCATTTTGCACTTTTTGGCACCCTGAGCAGCTTTTCGTCAGCTCCTCTATCTGTTGGTCGATACCCAGCCACCACACATAAGCCCTAGCAAGGCTTTTCATCTTGACTCCCCACGGATGACCTTCATGCAGCTCCTTTAGAACTCTTTCCCTTAACTTAGGAGGAATAATCACTCTCGTTCCATACATCAATGTTCCTTGACAGACGGGCAGCTGGTCTCGTCTTGCCGAGAATGCCGGTAACAGAGAATCATCATGTGCTGGCCATCCCTTCACTGTCACCTGGTAGACTCGGGACAGTGTCGGGTCGTTCCTGGTTTCTCTTTCAATACTTGCATTGGTGACTGGTAAACACTCGATGATGGTCGAGTGAAATAACTCAACAGGGTCAAACTTCGTTGTCTCCTCTTCTGCAGGTAGTGGCAGGCGCGACAGTCCATCAGCATTACCATGCTGCTTTGTACCTTTGAATTCTATCTGATATTGATGTGCCCCTAGGAAAAGGGACCATCTCTGGAGTCTCTGTGCTGTCATCACCGACACACCCTTCTTAGGGTTAAAAATGGATACCAACGGCTGATGATCTGTCAGAAGCGTAAACTTTTGGCCCTGCAGGTAATGATTAAGCTTATTTACTCCCCACACAAGGCTGAGAGCCTCCCTATCTATCTGAGCATAGTTGCGCTCAGCGGAGGTCAATGATCTGGATGACAACGCGACTGGCCTCTCCGTGCCATTTGGCAACTTGTGTGAGAGTACTGCCCCAATACCATATGGAGAAGCGTCACAAGCCAAACGAATAGGCAGTGTTGGGTTGAAGTGAGCCAACACTTCCTCTGAGGTTATCAATTCCTTGCTTTTGCGAAAGGCCTTCTTACAGTCCTCGCTCCACTCCCATGGTACTCCCTTCTGCAAAAGAGCGTTCAGCGGGTGCAGTACCGTGGATAAATTTGGCAGAAACTTATGGTAATAGTTAATCAATCCTAGGAACGAACTCAACTGAGATACATTAACCGGAGCGGGAGCCTTCACAACCGCTTTGATCTTGTCAGGAGACTTATGAAGTCCCTTCTGTTCAATGACATGGCCACAGTACGAGATCCGCTTCTGAAAGAACTCACATGTCTGCCGATTAACTCGAAGTCCATATTCTTTCAATCTGATGAGCACCAGTTCCAAATTTGCGAGGTGTTCCTCGTCACCATCTCCTGTAATCAGAATATCGTCCAGGTAACATTGTGAGCCTGGAATTCCCTGTAATACCTGCTCCATGGCCCTCTGCCAAATTGCTGGAGCCGATGCCACTCCAAAAAGGGGCAGCACGGTGGCATAGTGGTTAGCACTGTTGCCTCACAGCGCCAGGGACCCGGGTTCGAATCCGGCCTCGGGTGACTGTCTGTGTGGAGTTTGCACATTCTCCCCGTGTTTGCGTGGGTTTCCTCCGGGTGCTCCGGTTTCCTCCCACAGTCCAAAGATGTGCGAGTTAGGATGATTGGCTATGATAAATTGACCCTTAGTGTTAGGGGGATTAAATACCTGGGGTTACGGGGATAGGGTGGGATATGTGTTGGTGTAGGGGTTACGGGGATCGGGTGGGATATGTGTCGGTGCAGGCTCGATGGGCCGAAATGGCCTCTATCTGCACTGTGGGGTTTCTGTGATTCTGTGATAAAAAAAACCAGTCTATTATACCGGTACAAGCCTCTATGCATGTTGATCGTGAGGTACTGGCGTGACTCTTCCTCAACTTCCATCTGTAAGTACGCCTGCGCCAGGTCTATCTTGGTGAAGTGCTTCCCGCCCGACAATGAAGTGAAGATATCCTCAATCCATGGAAGTGGATACTGCACCGTGTGAATCACCGGATTAACCGTGATCTTGAAATCTTCACGGATGCGAACCTTCCCTGGTTCTCCCGGCTTGTTGCTCGAAGGATGTTTCATCACGGGAACAATGGGCGTAGCCCACTCACTCCAGTCTACCTTAGACAGTACTCCTGAACGTTCTAGCGCTTCCAGCTCCGCTTCCACAGCAGGTCGTATCGCATAGGGAACCGGTCTGGCTTTGATAAATTTTGGTTGTGCATGTTCTTCAATCTTGATGTTTGCCGTAATTCCTCTCAGTGTTCCCAGTCCCTGCTGGGACACCTCTTTAGCATCGTCCAATAATCTGGACAATCGTTTAGGTTTGACATCTGTTTCCCTGGCATCTACCGTTAGTGCTTTTAAGGAATGCCAGTCCATATTCATTTTTCTAATCCACTCCCGTCCCGGTAGTGGTGGACCTCCTACAGGTAGCACATATAAGTCCATTCCTCGGCTTTCTTTGCCCTTGTGGACCACCTTTACCTCTATCTTTCCGATGGGGTATACTCTTTGCCCCGTGTATGTTTTCAATACAATCTCCGTATCCCGTAGGGGAATATGTTGGAAAAACCTTTTGTAATCTTTCTTATTCATGACCATCAATGCCGATCCAGTGTCCAATTCCATCTTCACTTGGACTCCTGCTATCTGAAGTGTGACCCAAATTGTCTGGAGGTCTGCTTCCTTACCAACGTTGTGTACTCATAAGCTAACCAGTTCATTACTGCTGGCGTCTGAATCTGACTTCTGTTCGTTCGAACTGTTCTCTGTCACCTTGTGTACCTTTCTGTACTTTCCCTGCGGTGACTTTTTGTTGCTGGTCTTCTCTTCTGACTGGCATACTTTAGCTGTGTGACCAAGCCTGCCACATTTTCTGCATTCCTTATTTTTGAACCAGCACTGGTTCTGATCGTGCATTGTCTTTCCTCAACGATAACATTTTACTGTACCCAAGACCATTTGATTTGTGCTGAGTTCCGGTGACCGTAGCTGCATTACCGCCGTGCCTCTCGCTGTGGCTTTGTGTGATGCTGACATAGCGACAGCTTTATCAAGCGTCAGCTCATTCTCCTCAAGCAGTCGCTTTTGTGTCTCCTCTTTTAACAATCCAGACACAAATTTATCTCTTAGCGCATCTGTTAATCCTGTTCCAAACTGAGAGTACTTTGCTAGCTTAAGCAATTCTATTAAAAATTCAGCATTGCTTTCATCTTTCAGCTGCTTTCTGCTGTAAAATTTAAATCGTTCCGCTAGCATCAGCGGCGTGGGGCTTAAATGATTTTTCAGCACGGTAACAATATCCGCGAAAGTCTTATCCGTCAGTTTCTCTGGTGATAGAAGGTGTTTCAATTGCCCGTATGTCTTCACACCCATTAAGTTTAATAAGGTTAGTGCTTTCTCCCCATCTGGTATCTTATTTGCTCTACAATAAACTTCTATGCGTTCTACATACGTGGTCCAATCTTCGATGTCGCTATCAAAAGTATTAATGTTCCCATGTTTAGGCATCTTTGCAATTTCTTTTCTTTTTCAAAATGGCCGCTTCCCACGCTTGGCGGTCTTTCCCGTGCTCATCTTCTTCACCCACTGGCTGCAATGCCGATTGCTGTGCTGCTGCCGGTCTCGCCTCCCCAGTGGTTAACAACTCCCCCGACGCTGCTTCTACTCCACCGCCGTTCCCGTGGGCATTCACGCTTCCCTGCCGTCGCGCCTCGCAGCCCTTCTTGCAGCCTGGTTATGTGCACCTGCTGCGTTTGAATTCACCGCGGCTCCCGCACCTTCAGCTGCCCCAGTCGCTGCGCCTTTCGGCCCGATCGCGGCCCGGCCCTTTTCACCGGCCGCGGTCGATTTCACTGCCCTCTTTCCTCCGTCTTCCCTCCCCTTCACTACAGCCAACGCGGCCGAATTTCGCTGATTGGCTTACCCACCACGGTGGTAGAAGGAAGATAGCTGTCTGCCACTGATGGGCGCTTCGAGTTCAGAATTTCTCTTCTTCACTCCGGGTCCTCGATGCCTCCCGCGCGACGTGCTGTTCAGCAGGATGATAAAGGTGGATGCCTCTTCTCAATGCCCGTTCTGAGGACGAAGCTGCCGTGGATGTAAACTGCCACAGGGTAAGATTGGACTCGTCGCCACTGTTAAATCTGTGTGTTCCAGTTATATTTAAAGTCAATTACTGACACAGACTAAAAGAATAACGTTTCAATAGGTCTTTACTATTCGGAGGTTAGAGCTGTACTACCCAGCAAATTACTACACAGCACTTATATACCGGTGTGGTCACCACCGGTATTACCGTATACAGCAGCCAGAGAAAGTAGTACGTCTCTTAAGGTGGAACAGGTTTAAGTTCTCTTAAGGTGGAACAAGTTACATACACCACAATATCCTCAGCTCCTTCCCACCCAAACTAATATCCTCAGCTCCTCCCCACCCGAACTAATATCCTCAGCTCCCTTCCCACTCACAAAATGTCCTCAGCTCCTCCCCAATCCAGCTAATATCCTCAGCTCTACCCCATCCCACATAATAACCTCAGCTTCCTCCCCACCTCCAAATATCCTCTGCTCCTCCCAACCCCACCTATTCTCCTCAGCTCCTCCCCAATCCACCTAATATCCTCAGCTCTTACCCATCCCACCTAATAACCTCAGCTCTCTCCCCACCTCCTATTATCCTCTGCTCCTACCCAACATACCTAATATACTCATCTCCTCCCCACCTAATATCATCAGCTCCTCCCCACCAAATATCCCCAGCTCCTTCCCCTCCTAATATCCTCAGCTGCGCACCACCCCAACTAACCGCCTCAAATCCTCCACCCCCGTAATATCCTCAGCAACTGCCCATCCTACCTAATATCCTCAGCTCCTCCCCACCCAACCGAATATCCTCAGCTCCTCCCCACCCAACCTAATATCCTCAGCTCCTCCCCACCCCACCTAATATCCTCAGCTCCCTCCCCACTCACAAAATGTCCTCAACTCCTCCCCAATCCAGCTAATATCCTCAGCTCTTCCCCATCCCACATAATAACCTCAGCTCCCTCCCCATATCCGAATATCCTCTGCTCCTCCCCAACCCACCTAATATCCGCAGCTCTTCCCCACCTAATATCCTCAGCTCCTTCCCCCTCCTAATATCCTCTGCTGCTCACCACTCCAACTAACCGTCTCAACTCCTCCACCCCCGTAATATCCTCAGTTCTTGCCCATCCTACCTAATATCCTCAGCTCCTCCCCGCCCTACCTAATAGCATCAGCTCCAACATTCAGCAGATGTGGCTGATGATGTTTGGCTGCTAAGCCGGGACATGGGTGTCTGTCTGATCACGGTGTGGCTAAACAGTTTCTGGCTCCAGCTCCGCTTCATTCTCAGGGTAATGGGGAATTTATGTGTCCGTTAGATTTTGAAACAAATAATTCGCACAACGTTTGCTGAAGAATTTCTAATTAATCTTGAATGTAGAAGTTTAGCTGATTAGGCTGGTAACTTTTCTTTCTCCACAATCTCAGATTTGGAAACTTAATGTTTTATTCAAAGGAAAATGAGTGTCTTTCCCCAGCTCAGGACATCGCAAGAGAGCAGGGCGGGACAGGGGGCCTGAATGTTACTGCTTGTTGCCGCCTCACTTACACCGGCAGTGGGTGATTGGAGAGAGCAGGGCGGGACAGGGGGCCAGAATGTTGATGCGTGTCGCCGCCTCACTCACTCCCGCAGTGGGTGATTGGAGAGAGCGGGGCGGGACAGGGGGTCTGAATGTGGCTGCTTGTCGCCGCCTCACTCACTCCGGCAGTGGGTGATTGGAGAGAGCGGGGTGGGAAAGGGGGCCTGAATGCTGCTGCTTGTCCCCGCCTCACTCCCTCCGGCAGTGGGTGATTGGAGAGCGCGGAGCATGACAGGGGATTGAATGTTGATGCTTGTCCCCACCTCACTCACTCTGGCAGCGGGTGTTTGGAGAGAGCGGGGCATGACAGGGGGCCTGAATGTTGATGCTTGTCCCCGCTTCACTCACTCCGGCAGTGGGTGATTGGAGAGTGCGGGGTGGGACAGGGGGCCTGAATGCTGCTGCTTGTCCCCGCCTCACTCCCTCCGGCAGTGGGTGATTGGAGAGCGCGGGGCATGACAGGGGATTGAATGTTGATGCTTGTCCCCTCCTCACTCACTCTGGCAGCGGGTGTTTGGAGAGAGCGGGGTGGGACAGGGGGCCTGAATGTTGATGCTTGTCCCCGCTTCTCTCACTCCGGCAGTGGGTGATTGGAGAGTGCGGGGTGGGACAGGGGGCCTGAATGTTGCTGCTTGTCCCCGCCTCACTCACTCCGGCAGTGGGTGATTGGAGAGAGCTGGGCGGGACAGTGGGCCTGAATGTTGTTGCTTGTCCCCGCCTCACTCACTCCGGCAGTGGGTGATTGGAGAGTGCGGGGCGGGACAGAGGGCCTGAATGCTGATGCATGTCCCCGCCTCACTCACTCCGGCAGTGGGTGATTGGAGAGAGCAGGGGGGGGGGACAGGGGGCCTGAAAGTTGATGCTTGTCGCCGCCTCACTCACTCCGGCAGTGGGTGATTGGAGAGAGCAGGGCGGGACAGGGGACCTGAATGTTGCTGCTTGTCCCCACCTCACTCACTCCGGCAGTGTGTGATTGGAGAGAGCGGGGGGGCGGGACAGGGGCCCTGAATGTTGCTGCTTGTCCCCACCTCACTCACTCCGGCAGTGTGTGATTGGAGAGAGCGGGGCGGGACAGGGGGCCTGAATGTTGCTGCTTGTCCCACCTCACTCACTCCGGCAGTGGGTGATTGGAGAGAGCGGGGTGGGACAGGGGGCCTGAATGTTGCTGCTTGTCCCACCTCACTCACTCCGGCAGTGGGTGATTGGAGAGAGCAGGGCGGGACAGGGGGCCTGAATGTTGCTGCTTGTCCCCACCTCACTCACTCTGGCAGTGTGTGATTGGTGAGAGTGGGGCGGGACAGGGGGCCTGAATGTTGATGCTTGTCCCACCTCACTCACTCCGGCAGTGGGTGACTGGAGAGAGTGGGGTTGGACAGGGGACCTGAATGTTGATGCATGTCCCCGCCTCACTCACTCCGGCAGTGGGTGATTGGAGAGAGCGGGGTGGGACAGGTGGCCTGAATGTTGATGCATGTCCCCGCCTCACTCACTCCGGCAGTGGGTGATTGGAGAGAGTGGGGTGGGACAGGGGACCTGAATGTTGCTGCTTGTCCCACCTCACTCACTCCGGCAGTGTGTGATTGGAGAGAGCGGGGGGGGGACAGGGGGCCTGAATGTTGCTGCTTGTCCCCGCCTCACTCACTCCGGCAGTGGGTGATTGGAGAGAGCGGGGGGGGGGACAAGGGACCTGAATGTTGATGCTTGTCCCACCTCACTCACACCGGCAGTGGGTGATTGGAGAGAGCAGGGCGGGACAGGGGACCTGAATGTTGCTGCTTGTCCCACCTCACTCACTCCGGCAGTGTGTGATTGGAGAGAGCGTGGCGGGACAGGGGGCCTGAATGTTGCTGCTTGTCCCACCTCACTCACTCCGGCAGTGTGTGATTGGAGAGAGCGGGGCGGGACAGGGGGCCTGAATGTTGCTGCTTGTCCCCACCTCACTCACTCCGGCAGTGGGTGATTGGAGAGAACGGGGCGGGACAGGGGGCCTGAATGTTGCTGCTTGTCCCCGCCTCACTCACTCCGGCAGTGGGTGATTGGAGAGAGCGGGGCGGGACAGGGGGCCTGAATGTTGCTGCTTGTCCCACCTCACTCACTCCGGCAGTGGATGATTGGAGAGAGCGGGGCGGGACAGGGGACCTGAATGTTGCTGCTTGTCCCACCTCACTCACTCCGGCAGTGTGTGATTGGAGAGAGCGGGGGGGGACAGGGGGCCTGAATGTTGCTGCTTGTCCCACATCATTCACTCCGGCAGTGGGTGATTGGAGAGAGCGGGGGGCGGGACAGGGAGCCTGAATGTTGATGCATGTCCCACCTCACTCACTCCGGCAGTGAGTGATTGGAGAGAGCGGGGGGGGGGACAGGGGACCTGAATGTTGCTGCTTGTCCCCGCCTCACTCACTCCGGCAGTGGGTGATTGGAGATATCTTTGTTTCCATTTCCAAAATGCGTGCACTTAAGTAATGCAGCTCATGTGAACTTGTAGATGCCGATAATGAAGCTGTGTGATGCGAGAGAGCGAACCCCCACCGCTCGCTGGGAGCCAAACCGTTCCTCACACTCACAGAATCACGAAATCATAGGAATCTGCTGCACAGTCTGGGGACTTTCGGCCCATCGTGTCTGCCCCATGGCCATTGACAGCATTTACTGTCCTCTTTTGACTGGAACATTCAACTGCGTTTCTGGAGCCACCATCAGTAATGTTCATCTGCCTAAATGTTCTGGGATTTAATGATCCATAAACCAGAACCTGAAACCGCACAGATATAGAACTGCGTCCGGTGTTTGGGCCCAGGCTGTACTGTGGTCTGGAGCCGAGGGGTCCTGGTGGAACACAAACTTAACATCAGTGAGCTGGTTATTTGCGATTAAATGCAGCTTGATAGCAGTGTCGGCGGCACCTTCCATCAGATGATTGAGAGTAGGCTGACGGGCTGGTAACTGGCTGGATTGGATTCATCCTGCTTTTTGTAGACAGGGCATACCTGGGCAGTTTTCCAGATTGTCGAATAGATGCCAGTGTTGTAGCTGTACTGGACCAGCTTGGTTAGAAGCATGGCTAGATCTGTAGCACCAGTCTTCATCACAAGAACCGGGATGTTATCGGGGCCGATATCCTTTGCTGTATCCAGTGCGCTCAGCCGTTTCGTGATATCAGATGGAGTGAGTCGAATTGGCTGAAGACTGGCTACTGTGATGGTGGGAACCTCAGGAATATGCTGATAAGGATCATCCTCTCGGCACTTCTGGCTGAAGTTTGTTCCAAATGCTTCAGCCTTGCCTTTGATATTCACGTATGTGTTCCACTTCCATTGAGGATGGGAATATTCATGGAGCTAGCTCCTACCACGAGTTGTTTAATGGTCCACCACCATTCACGACTGGATGTGGCTGGACTGCAGAGCTTTGATCTGATCCATTGATTTATGATCGATAAACGTTTCTAAAGTATGCTGCTCCCCCTTTTTTAGCATGCATGTCGTTCTGTGTTGCATCTTCCCCAGGTTGGCATCTCATTAATAGGTACGCCTGGTGTTGCTCCTGGCTTGCTCTTCTCCATTCCTTATTGAACCAGGGTTGATCCGCTGGCTTGATGGTAATGGTAGAGTGAGGGATATGCCGGGACATGAGATTATAGAACGTGGTGCAATGCCGAAGACGTCCAGTTTCAAGCTGTGATATCTGTTCTGAACCCGATAGTTTCATGCTTACTATTACCGATGCTAGTTTTTTTTATTCCAGGTTGACTTAATTAACTGAATTAACAGACACCAGCTGCCGTGGTTTGATTTGAACTCAGGGCTCTGGATCATTAGTCCATGCCTCTGGATTACTAGCCCATTGACACTACAACTATGCTGCCGTGCCCTGAGAATGTGCAGCACTGTTGCAGTCTCATTACAAAGGGAGCTTTGCATTATCGGAGGGGTAGTACTGTGGGAGCGCTGCACAGTTGGAGGGGCAATTCGAGGGACAGCTGCACTGTTAGAGTGGCAGTACTCAGGGAGCATTGCATTTTCAGATGGGCAGTGCCGAGGGACTGCTGCACTGTCAGAGTGGCATTACTCAGGGAGCACTGCCCTATCGGAGGGACAGTACTGAGGGAGCACTGCTCTGTCGGAGGGGCAGTACTGAGGGAGCACTGTGCTGTCTTTGTGATGGTACTGAGGGAGTGCTTCACTGTCGGACGGACATTACCGAGGGAGCGCTGCACTGTTGAATGGATAGTACTGAGGGAATGCTGCACTGTCGGAGGGACAGTTCTGTGGGAGCGCAATACTGTCAGATAGATAGTACTGACAGAGTGCTGCACGGTCGGAGTGGCAGTACTGGGGGAGGGCTGCACTGTCGGAGGGAATGGACTGAGGGAGCGCTGCACTGTGGCAGGGACAGTACTGAGGGAGCACTGCACTGTCAGAAGGACACTACTGAGGGAGCGCTGCACTGTGTCAGGGACGGTACTGACGGAGTGCTGCACTGTCAGAGGGGAAGTACTAAGGGAGCATTGTACTGATGGGGAGGCAGTACTGAGGGAGCGTTGAAAATTCAGAGGTGCCATCTTTCGAATGAGATGTTAACTGATATGCCTTCACAGGTGTATATAAAAAATCGTATGGCCACTATTTCGAAGAAGATCAGCAGAGTTCTCCCAGATGTCCTGGGCTGATATTTCTTCCTCAACCAACATCAGACCTGGAGAGATTTTATGGTCATTAACTGTGTGCAGCGAGTTGTTGTGAACTGGATGGCTGTGTCGAAATTTGCGGAGGAATTAGATTGAATAATAACTTGCAAAATGGAATTGGAGCAATACTTGAAAGTAAAAAGAAATACTCGGCTCTGGGGAAAGAGCAGGGGCAGTGGGAAAATTAAGTCACTTTTTCAAGGAGCCGTCACAGGCAAGACGGCCTTTCTGTACGCAGTCTCATACTATTATAATATTTCACTAGAGCTATGAAGAGGATTAACATCAGTAAATAGGAGAGATGCTGAAACAGACTGGAATAATACAAAAGCAGGACACAATGTCGGGGAGGGGACAATTTTAACTTGGAGGGATAGTGTAAAGCGGGCGAGGTTGAATTCGCTGCAGATTATACACACCACCAGATTTCCCTCCTCCTCTCACCAGATTTTTCCATCGAAATCTTGAAATTCTTTTTGGAAAAGTTTTGGCGCCCGCCTGGAACTTATGGGAGTTATCTTCACATCTAGTGTCCTGATAGATCATCTATCAGAGCCCCTCTTATCTCCCAATCCCCTTTGTGGCGTCCATTGCTTCCACTTCCAGCTGTTACAAGTTGGAGCGGGTTGTCGACCGAGGCTGGAAGACAAAAAGTGTTTGTGCACAGCCCATCCCCCACATGACACCAAGGCACCATCTCACCTGAATCTCGCGAGATCGCTTTGGAGTCTGCAATGGAGCGAAAGAGCTTAGTTACTAATGGAAAAGGAGCTGTAAGCATCGGCCAATCGCTTGTAATTATGTTGAAATTGGACATGGGGAAGGGAAATGGGAGGATTCGCTGGTGGTGCCCGAGATGGGACAAGCCTGTTATTCAGGTTTATTAGCAACTACAAAAACAACAATTATGAAATAGTGCCTTTCACGTAGTAAAATATCCCAAAGGCGCTTCACAGCAGTATTAAAGGAAATACATTTGACACCGTTCCACATAGGGAGAAATTGGGGCAGAAAACCAAAAGCTTGGTCAAAGAGGGATGTGCTAAGGAGCGTTTTCCAGGAAGAAAGTGAGGCGGAGAGGTTTAGGCAGGGAATTCCAGAGCTTTGGGTCTCGGCAACAGCAGGCACGGCCAACAATGGTTCAGCAGATTGTAAGAAACATTTAATCCTAAAGATTGATGCATGTTATGAGATGTTTAACATTTCTGTTTAAATTGTTCGGCATCCCCGCTGACTGACCACCCTGAAAGAATTCCAATCACATCAGATAATTAATGAAAGAGACGTTAGGTCAACACAAGCACAAGCGAGCCCATCAACCAGACATAGCAATACGGATGAGGGCGTCAGCAGGGAACCAGCCAGCCGAAGCATCAAAACATCTTTGACCATAATAAAACTTTTCACCAGCTCCTAGCTAACACCAAACAGGGCCATACCGAAAGCCCGAATGTCTTTTGCCCATAAACTCCGTGACATCTTCCAGCACACCAGTGGTGGTGCAGGAGATGACTTCAATAACCCGGGCTTCAAAAGCTTCTTTTTTAACTGTCTCTATGTCTCCAAAGACTCGCCGTGGGAACAAGTATGCACTGATGCCAGGATTGCATGGGAGCACACCCCTGCCAATATTCCTAGGACACATGCCAAGGTTGTAGCAGAGCCCGTTGAGGACCCGCTCCCTAAGCTAAAGTCAGGGTCATCTAAGACTACAGCGAAAATTGCTTTGGTCACTGCTATCTCTTCGACCATCGAGGCCACTATGCCCGTCAATGCAACAATGGACACAACCCCGCAGACAGGCAGGCTCTGACTCACTCGACCGACGACTAGACAAGATGGAGGCAGCATTAGGGTATTTTACCATCGGCCAGGGAACCCTATCGGTCGCTGCAGAACCCGAGTCAATGGAATCATTTCCACTTCCTCTCTGATTCCTGCAGGCCCATTAGGGGGAGGCAACCTCCCCTGTCCGATACCATGGTGGTGGGAGACCGGTAGTCCACATTGTTGGCTACAGACACCATCAACAATTGATGTTGGTCCACTCCAGCTCCTCCACTACCAACATTGGCAACACCGACCCTGCTCCTACGAAGGGCCTGCACAAGGTTCCATCAGCTTCGACAATTGGACACAGACGACCATACGGGGCCCGTTCCTTTAGCATTAGGCATGGACGGGGTTCAGGTCACTGTCCTGTCTCGCATCTATATGTCTATGTGCAATGGGCAGGGACTGCTGGGTGGCGATGTGCTCAACAGGCAACGAGTGGTGACTGATTAGGCCAAAAACTGTATCTGATGGAAGATTAGAACGGATCCCCTATCTGACACACATTCAATATCCACGATTATTAAACAAAGGGGTAGATATCAGCCACCTCCGATGACCCAGAGGTACAGGCGGTCCGAGAAACTGTCCCGTGCCCATTTGTAATGCAGAAACCGATTGGGGAAGGATGACTGAGCCCGACGAGATCAATGGACCGGTACATGTTCCCGTAAACCAATCCTTGTATCCTGCCAGGAGTGGACCACATATTCTAGCCACAATCGAGTCATTGTTAAAGCAGGGTGTTGGTCGCCAAGGCACATTTACAACTAACTCTACAGTTTGGCCGGTTGGAAACCGGAGGACAGCTGGAGACTAACTATCAGGAGGAGGATCGAGTGGAGCATAAACACCAGCATGGAACTGTTGGGCTGAAATTAAATGTCAGTGCTGTCAATACTTTGTAATACTTTATTATACGATCTCCTCCCGGGATCTGTCAGAGAACTTTCTGCACTAATCACGTGGCACACAAACTGTGGCTGTCAATCACACACGCTCCTAGAAACTTTCAGGGAATTCCAGCCTTTAAACCGCAAAGCAACGTTGTTGTTGTTCTTTCTGATTGATAATATGCGATAGCACATCGCACTCATTACATTGGCAGCTGCAGACTGTAGGCAGAAATAAGTGGAGAGATGTTGAGAATGTCAGGTAGAGGTGGGGCGCAGTTGGGAATATTAGAGGTTTTGTGGAGGAGCTGAGGATGTTTGGTTTTGGCGGGATGTGCAGAGGAAATTTGCTGTGGGTGGTGATGATCTGTGGATAGGTGGGGTATTGAAAATCATAGGAGGTTTGTTTGGGTAGGGTGGAGAGGAGCTGCGGATATTTATTTGGTGTGGGCAGGAGCTGAGGATGTGTAGTAGGGATTTTTAATTTCTAAAATTAAATGAAATAAGACTCAATAAAGATGGCACAGCAGGCGATGTGTTGCGACTGCAGGATGTGGGAGCTCCTGGACGCCAGTTTGCTCCAGAATGAACACATCTACAGCAAGTGTCTGCAGTTCGGGGTGCTTCGGCTCAGAGTTTATGAGTTGGAGGCCGCGCTGCCAAAACTGCGATGCATCAGGGAGGGGAATTGTTAGTTGTACACTTTATTCCAGGAGGCAGTCACACCCCTTACGATAGGGTCTTCTGATTTGGTCAGTGACCAGAGACAGGAGAATGTGACTGTGGGTGAGGCAGGTACGGGGACCCAGGAGGTGGAGGAGCCTCAGCCTTTTCAATTGTCCAACAGATTTGAGCTTCTTGCGGCCTGTATGCATGAAAGCGGTGGCTGCACATTGGATGAGCAAACTGACCATGGCACTGAGGTAGAGGAAGCCATTCAGGCAGGGGTCTTAATCGGAATGTAGTGGCAATAGATTGGGAGAAGGGGAAGTGCAACGAGACCAGTCACTGGATGTAAGCATGCAGGTGCAGCAGGTGGGGAAGAAGGCAAATGGTATGTTGGCCTTCATACCAAAAGGATTTGAGTACAGGAGCAAGGATGTCCTGCAGCAGTTGTACAGGGCCTTGGTGAGACCACACCTTGAGTACTGTGTGCAGTTTTGGTCACCTTATCTGAGAAAGAATGTTCTTGCCATGGAAGGAGTTCAGCGAAGATTCACAAGGCTGATCCCTGGGATGGCAGGAATGACTTATGAGGAGAGATTGGGTCGATTGGGCTTATACTCGCTGGAATTTAGAAGAATGAGAGGGGATCTCATCGAAGCTTATAAAATTCTGACTGGTCTGGACAAACTAGATGCAGGTAGAATGTTCCCGATGGTCGGAGAATCCAGAACAAGGGGTCATAGTCGAAGGATAAGGGGTCAGCCAATTAGGACAAGATGAGGAAGGATCTCTTCACCCAGAGATTGGTGAACCTGTGGAATTCTCTACCACAGAAGGCGGTTGAGGCCAAGTCTTCAAATATATTCAAGAAGGAGTTAGATATATTTCTTAGAGCTAAAGGTATCAAGGGATATGGGGAGAATGCAGGTACGGGGTACTGAGTTTGGATGATCAGCCATGATCTTATCGAATGGCGGAGCAGGATCGAGGGGCCGAATGACCTACTCCTTCTCCTATCTTCTATGTTTCTATGTGTCTGTGTTTCTTAGTCAGGGGGAAAAATCAGATGGGAAAAGGTAGCCCAGATGAGGAGTTCATAGAATGTTTCCGAGATAGTTTCTTAGAACAGCACGTCCTGGACCCAACCAGAGAGCAGGCTATACTAGAACTGGTATTGTGCAACGAGAACGGATTTATTAATGACCTCATAGTGAAGACGCCCCTAGATAGCAGCGATCGTTATATGATTGAATTTTACATTCAGTTTGAGGAGAGAAGAGTGGGTCCAAGAATAACATTTTAAAATTAAATAAGGACTTTTAGGAGGGCATGAAAGCTGAAATGGCTAATTAAGTTAAGATATAGGTAAATAGATTTGCAGTGACAGACATTTAAGGTGATATTTCAGAATAAACAGAATATATACATTCCAAAGAGAAAGAGCAATTCCAAGGGGAGGACCCACCATCCGTGGTTAGCTAAAAAGTTAAAGATAGTGTCAATCTTTAAGAACAAACATATAATTGTGTAATGAAGTCTGGCAGGTCTGAAGATTGAACAGAATATAAAAAAAAGCAAAGACTGACTGAAAGATTAATAAGGAGAGAAGAAGTAGAGTTTGAGAGAAAGCTAGCTAGAAATTTAAAATCAGATAGTAAGATTTTCTATACATATTTAAAAAGGAAAATTATTAACAAGGTGAGCATTGATTCTATAGAAAGTGAGTCTGGGGAATTAGTAATGGAAAATAAGGGGATGGCCATTGAATTGAATAGGTATTGTGCATCGGTTATCACTATATAGGATACAGGTAACATCCCAGAAAGAGCAGTAAATCAGGAAATAGAAGGGAGGGAGGAACACGGAAATTATAATCACCGGGGAAGTGGTACTGAGCAAATTGTTGGAGCAGCGGGCTGACAAGTCCCCGGGTCATGGTGGACTTCATTCTAGGGTCTTAAAATAAGTTGCTAGTGAGATAGCTGATGCATAATATTTAATTTACCAGAAATCCCTAGATTCGGGGAAGGTTCCATTAGATTGTAAAATAACGACAATAACTCGTTTATTCATCAAGGGAGGGAGTCAGAAAGCAGGAAAATAAGGCCAGTTAGCTTAACATCTGTCATAGAGAAGATGTTAGAAGTTATTATGAAAGACGTTACAGCAGGGCACTTTGAAAAGTTCAAGGTAATCAGGCAGAGTCAATATGGTTTTGTGAAAGTGAAATCATGTTTAACCAATTTTTTGGACTTCTTACACGAATTACATGTGTTGTGGATAAAGGGGAACCGGTGGATGTACTGTGCTTAAATTACCAGAAGGCATTTGATAAGTTGTCACATCAAAGGTTATTGTGGAAAATAACAGCTCATGGTGAAGTGGGTATCATATTGGCATAGATAGAAGATTGGCTAACAGAGTGTAGGCATAAATGGGTCATTTTCTGGTTTGCAAGATGTAACGAGTGGTGTGAAATAGGGATCAGTTCTGGGGCCTCAACATTTTATAATTTATATAAATGACTTGGATGAAGGGTACGAAGTTATGGCCGATAAATTTGCTGATGAAACAAAGATAGGCAGGGAAGTAAATTGTGAAGAGGTCATACGGAGACTACAAAGGGGTATAAATAGGTGAAGTGAGTGGGAAAGGATCTGGCAAATGATGTATAACGTGGGAAAGTGGGAAATGGTCCATTCTGAAAGAACAAAAAAAAATAGCATATTACCTAAATGGTGAGAGATTGTAGAGTTCTGAGATGCAGAGGGATCTGGGAGTCCTAGTGCATGATTCGCAAATCGTTAGTATGCAGGTACAGCAAGTAACGAGGAAATCAAATAGAATGTTATCATTTATTGCGAGGGGAATTGAATACAAAAGTTGGGAGGTTAAGCTTCATTTATATGAGGCATTGGTGAGACCACATCTGCAGCACTGTGTACAGTATTGGTCTTATTTAAGGAAGGATGTAAACAGTTCAGAGAAGGAATACTGGAGCAATACCTGGAATGAGCGGGTTTTCTTATGAGGAAAGTTTGGACAGCCTAGACATGTAACCACTGGAGTTTTGAAGAGGAAGAGTTGACTTGATTGAAACATATAAGATCCTGAGGGGTCTTGGAAGGGTGGATGTGGAGAGGCTGTTTTCTCTTGTGGGTTAATCTGGAAGTAGGGGTCACTGTTTAAAAATAAGTGGTCGCCCATTTAAGACAGAGATGAGGAGAATTTCTTTCTCACAGAAGGTCGTGAGGCTTTGGTATTCCCTTCATCAGAGGGCGGTGGAAGCAGAGTCTTTGAATATTTTTAAGGCAGAGGTAGATAGATTCTTGATAAGCAAGGACGAGATAGGGTATCGGGCATAGGCGGGAATGTGTAGGAATCAGATCATCCATGATCTTATTGAATTCCGGAGCAGGCTCGAGGGGCCGAGATATGTACTCCTGCTCCAATTTGAATGTTCATATGTTCGTATTTGATAGGGTAGATGTGGACAAGTTGTTTCCACTTGCGATTGAAAACAGAACTATGAAGCCATAAGTATAAGATAGTCATTGCTCAATCCAATACGGAATACAGGAGAAAAGGCATTCCCCACAGATTTGTAAGAATGTTGAACGCCCTACAAGGAATAGTTGAGGCATCTAAGATTGATGTATTTCAGGGGAAACTAGATAAACTTATGAGGTAGTAAAGAATAGAAGGGTGTATTTACCGTCTGCAGAATCAATACCAGTTTGGCCGAATGATCAGTTTCTGCACTGTAGGTACTTTATAATAGCTTATAACTTATGTAATACTTTGTAATAAGGGGTCTAAAACTAACACTGTACCTCAAAATAATAGAATACCTCAAACTAATACAAATGCCCAGTTTAATACAGCCCCTCAAACTGAGTCAGCACATCATACTAATAAATTCCCTGAAACTAATACAGTTCCTCAAACTAATGCAGCCCCACAAGCTTATAATGCCCCTCAAGCTAAAACAGTACTTCAAACTAATGCAGCTCCTCAAGCTAATACAGCCCCTCAAACTAAAGCAGTACCTCAATCTAATGTAGGTCCTCAAACTAATACAGCTGCTCAAACTAATACAGATCCTCAAACTAAAACAGTACCTCAAACTTCTACAGCCCCTCAAAATAATACAGCCCCTCAAAATAATGCAGCCCCTCAAACTAAAACATTATTTCAAAATAATACAGCTCCTCAAACTAATACAGCTCCTCAAACTAATAGTGCCCCTCAAACTAAAATAGTACCTTAAACTCATACAGATCCTCAAAGTAATAAACCTCCTCAAACTAATACAGATCCTCAAAATTTTTGGCCCTCAAACTAATACAGCTCCTCAAACTAAAACAGATCGTCAAACTTTTACAGCCTCTCAAACTAACACAGAACCTTAACTTAATACAGCCCCTCAAACTAACACAGCACCTCCATCGAATACAGCACCTCAAACTAATATAGCTCCTCAAACTAATACAGCTGCTCAAATTAGTTCAATCCCTAAAAGCAATGCAGCTCTCAAATTAACCTCCATCGCTCAAAGTATTACAGACCCTCAAACCAACCACAGCCCCTCAAACTAATACAGCTCCTCAAACTAATTCAGCTCCTCAAACTAATACAGATCCTCAAACTTATACAGCACTTCAAACTAACACAGAACCTTAAATTAATACAGCCCCTCAAACTAAAACAGCACCTAACAGGAATACTGCACCACAAACTATCACAGCTCCTCAAACTAATTCAGCCCCTCAAACTACTACAATCCCTCAAAACAATAGAGCTCCTCAAAGTAACCACTGCCCCTCAAACTAATACAGCCCCACCAACTAACTACAACCCCTAAAGATAAAAGAGCTCCTCAAACTAACACAGCCCCTCAAACTAATACAGCTCCTCAAACTAACACAGCTCCTCAGACTAATACAACTCCTCAAACTAATACAGCATCTCAAACTAATACAGCTCCTCAAACTAATAGAGCTCCTCAAACTAATACAGCTCCTCAAACGTTTACAACCCCTCAAACTGGTACAGACCATCAACCTAATAGAGCCCCTCAAACTAAAGCAGTACCACAAACTAATACAGATCCACAAACTAATACAGCTCCTCAAACTAGTACAGATCCTCAAACTTATACAGCCACTTAAACTGAAACAGAACCTTAAATTAATACAGCTCCTCAAACTAACACAGCAACTCAAACGAATACAGCAACTCACACTAACACAGCTCCTCAAACTAATACAGCCCATCAATCCAATACAAACCCTCAAACCAATACAGCTCCTCAAACTAACCACAGCCCCTTAAACTAATACAGCTCCTCTATCCATTACAGTTCCTGAAAGTAAAACAGCCCCTCCAACTACTACCACCCCTCAAACTAACACTGCCCCTGAAACTAATACAGCACATCAAACTACTGCAAACCCTCAAACCAATACAGCTCTTCAAACTAACCACAGCCCCTCAAACTAATACAGCTCCTCAAACTAATACAGCACCTCAAACCAATACAGCGCCTCCATATAATACAGCCCCTCAATCTAATACAGAGCCACAAACAGCTACAACCCCTCAAACTAATAGAGCTTCTCAAGCTAAAGCAGTCACTCAAACTAATACAGCTCCTCAAAGTACTACAACCCCTCAAACTAACACAGCCCCTGAAACTAATACAGCTCCGCAAACTAACAAATCTCCTCAAAATAATACAGCTTCTCTAACTAATATAGCTGCTCAAACTAATACAGCCCCTCAAACAAATATAACCCCTCAAACCAGCACAGCTCCTCATACTAATACAGCCCCTCAAACTAACACAGACTCTTAAAATAATACAGCCCCTCCAACTAATACAGCTCCTCAAACTAATACAGCACCTCAAAATAATACAGCCCCTGATACGAATACATCCCCTCAAACGAACACAACCCCTGAAACTAATACAGCAACTCAACCTAATACAGCACCTCAAACTAATAGTGTACCTCAAACTATTGCTGATCAATATCATCCAGGAAAAAGCAGCCTGCTTGCTCTTTTGATTCAACAAATTGACTGTAAAGCAGCCCGCTAGATCGGCAACCAATTCATCACCTGATACATTTTCTCCCACTACCACCGGCGCAACATGGCTGCAATGCACACAATTTAAAAGATGCACTGCAGGAAATCGCCAACCCTGCTGCAACACCATCTCCAAACCCAGGAAGACTACCAACTAGTAGCATAACAATCGAATGCAGATGGAAACCATTCATCTCAAAGCATCCCGCTTAATCGGCAGCCCATCCACCACCTGAAATATAACGTGGCTGCAATGTGTAAAATCTAAAAGGTGCACAACAGCAGCTCGCCAAGACTGCTGCGATTGTAGATCCCAAACCTCCGAAGTCTACCAGCTCGAAGAACAAGTGCAGCGGGCGCACAGAAATACCACCAACTCAAGTTATACTTCGAGTCACACACTATCCTGACTTAAAATGTATCGCCATTCCTTCATCGTCGCTGTTTCGAAATCCTGGAACTCCCTCCCTATCAGCACAGTGGCAGTGGATTCACCACACAGAGTGCAGCGGTTCAAAATGGCAGCTTAACACCACCTTGTCAACTAGGGATGGCAAATAAATGCTGGGCCTTGCCACAGACGCCCACATCCCATGAACGACTGAATTAAAAAACTGACCAGTTGCCAACAACCTGACCGAAAATCCAGAAACTATCTAAATGACCACTACCCGAGCGTGCAGCCAGAAACTGACCAACTGACCAACTGAGCACTACCTGACAGCCCCACAGGAGTTGATCTAGAGGTGGCACGCCTCTGGCGAATCATTGCCCCCATCAAATGATGGGCTATATATATTAAGGAGATAGGGACAGATCAGGCCCTATTAGTCCATAAACTGCCAGAGCTCCCAACGTTTACTGAGTGTGTACTCCCACTGCTTTCTGGGGATTTCTTCATATCTTTCATTCCCATCCTACAGGGGCCATTATTCGGCCGAGGAAACTTATCAAAAAGTGAGTAAAGTTATCCTGTGGGCTAATATTTAGCGGGAATTTGAAACTCATTGTTCATTTTGCCTGCAAAAAATCCTTCTTTGTACTCTAACCGTGCCTTTCTCTGACAAGCTGTGCCCCCAGGAGGGAATATGGCTTCAGATTCAATTTGATATTATTGGACTCTTGCACAGTCCAATCATGGGTTACCAGTATTGCTTGGCGGTTATTGATGGATTCGCAAAGTGGATCAAGGCAATCAGGTAAAGCAAGCATGCTGGTACAGCAAGCAATAAGGAAGGCAAATGTTATGTTAGCCATTATTGCAAGAGGGTTGGAGTATAAGAGTAAGGAAGTCTTGCGGCAATTTTACAGGGCCTTCGTGAGACCACAACTGGGGTATCGTGCACAGTTTTCTTCCCCTTATATAAGGAAGGATATAAGTGGCTTGGAGGCCATGCAAAGAAGTTTCACCAGATTGATTTCTGGGAGGAGAGGGCTATCATATGATGAGAGATTGTGTAGATTGTTCCTATACTTTCTGGAGTTTAGAAGAATGAGTGGTGATCTCACTGAAACATACAAGATTCTGAAGGAGTTTGACAATGTAGATGCTGAGGTTTTTTCTCCTGGCTGGCGTGCATTGAACTAGTGGGCTTAGTCTCAGGCTAAGAGGTAGGCCATTTAAGACTGAGATGAGGAGTAATTTTTTCACTCAGAGCCTTGTGAATCTTTCAAATTCTCTGCCGCAGAGGGCTGTGAATGCTGAGTATATGAATCTATTCAAGGCTCATAATATATATTTTGGACTCTACGTGTATCAAAGTATATGGTGATCGGGCGGGATAGTAGAGTTGAGATCGATGATCAGACATGATCTTATTGACTTGAGGAGAATGTTCGACGGACCCAATGTCCTACTCCTGCTCTTATTTCTTATATTAATGGGCCAGTAATTCTGATCCCAACGCATAAGTACGGACGGTGTACTCACTCGTGGGCCCGTTGGTAGTGCCGGAGTTCAGCATGCACAGTGCATGCGCGGGAAACCGACATTTCCTCCAAGGGGTTCAGAGGTCCAATGCTCTTTCTTTTTGACAGGTTTGCCCATGTGCAAGAGCCTGAAATTTTTAGACATATAAAAAGGAGGTGTAAGGACTTGATTCTTGAAGGTAAGTTGTCTATTATTTAAAATTATAACATTTTTTCCACAGCTTTATTGTTTAAAAGGACTTTACAGTAAGGTAAGTTTATTTGTAGACCCGATTTCTTAAAAAATAATTTTTTTCAAAAATTTGATTAATTGTTTAAAATTGTTTTTTAAAGTTATTTATAGTTTATTTAATTATTGGGATGTTTTTTAAAATTTTATTTAAAGTTAAACTAGTCTTTAGGGCGCCCGTACTTTTCATGAGTTTGACAGTTCTTACTGTCAAACTCATGAATGTAGTTTCCCCTCCCCTGATTGGCTGCACAGTGCTCACCTGATCCCAGCCGGCACATCGCACTAACTATGCTGCTTGATCAGGCAAGCACATCACGCCAACATCTGAACCGGGCGAGTGATAGGAATTCCAAGCAGGCCCAGGCTTCAGATGTCGGCGCGCCGGGTGAGTGCACATCGGGGGCTTGCACGCGCGGCAAGCCTCCGATCCAAATTTCTGGGCCCTTATGTTCTTAATCCCGTGCAGAACTAGCTCGGCGCACACTGCAGCATGCTTGGAACTGAGTGAGGTGATCATCGAGTGGGGATTTTCATTACAGGTGCATCGTGATCCAGGGTCTCATTTCAAAGGGAACATTGTTACAGAATTTACAGGAAGTAACACAATTTACACAAACAAGGCATGCATCTCATCGTCCTCATTCATCACGGGTGGTCGAAAGTGGAAATATGACTTTGAAAACGATCCAACTATGCTGCTAATATGCTTACTGGCTATGCGTTATATCCCACTCTCTTCGACAGGGCTGTCACTAAATCAAGCAATAACTGTACCACTACAGCTTAGCCCAGGACATCTTTGCTCCCTGCAGAAATATCATTGATGCACGGAGCAATTAGAGACAAGTGGTTGGCAAAGAAGATTAACCACGCACAAATCACTAATCACTATATGGCCCAAAAGATTGGGAAAGATAAAATCAGCTTAAGAAGTACTTCGATAAAATGTTTACAGCTTTTGACTAGGCAGTCGGTGATACTGTCATGGAGCCCATCCATTGGAAAAATGGATAATTGTTTCTGCACATAAATCGCGAGGAACATTGTCCAATTGTGGCTATTGGAAATAAATAATTTAATAATGGCTAATTAACTGCTCTGAAGATTTCAATGACTAGAACCCGAGCTCACCTCATCTCACCTCACCAACTGAACCGTGCCTGTGTAACTCAAACGATGATCTAGCTTTCCAACTTAAGACTTGGGTTGAAAAATCATGATGTGGATCATCTCCGGATAAAAATAAATGATGATTAAAACCGGGTAAACTCTATTAACGGGAGCCAATCCACAACCCCAGTTTCAAGCTGGGGGCAAGATTAAATTATAGTCAAATTTAACCTGATCTTCACCAAAATCTTGATCATTAGTGTTATTGTAAAATTATTCTGCAGTATTATTTAGTAGTGTTTGTGATATTGGCTCCCATTTAAACAGCGCCTCGATTTCCAAATTCTCATTGGTGTTTTCAACACCCTCCATGGCCTTGCCCCTCCCTATCTTTGTAATCTCCACCAGCCTCAATACCACCGAGATCTCTGCGCTCCCCTAATTCTGCCCACTTGAGCATCTGCAGTATTAATCGCTCAACCATTGGTGGCCGTGCCTTCTGTTGCCTGGCCCTAAACTCTGGAATTCCCGGCCTAAACCTGCCTGCCTCGCGACCTCTCCTTCCTCCATGAAGACGCTCCTTAAAATCTCTCTGTTTGACCAAACATTTCGCCATCTGCCCTAATTCCTCCTTATGTGGTTCGGTGTCAAATGTGTTGCCTTATAATACTCCTGTGGAGCGCTTTGGTCATTTTACCACTTTAAGGTGGTATATAAATTCAAGCTGTTTTTGTTACAATATTTGATATAATTTACACTTACATTTACAGTGACATATTATTTCCAAAGGGCGATGCTATAGCGCGCCCTCCCTTCAATAATAAATTATATTAAGTAAAATGAAATGAAGTTGTAGCCCATAAATGCAAAGCTGCATCAGACAGCTTTCGAACGACACAGGTTAACACGGCCATAAAAAGCAAACCAAACACTCGGATTTATTTCCAGAGCATTAGAATTAAAAAATATTGAGGATATTCTAAATATTATCGAACCCTGGTTAGTCCACACTTGGAGTCCAGTGCACAGTTATGGTCGCCATATTATAAAATAATATAGAGCTACTAGGCAGGGTGAAAAAATAATTAAAAGGATGATACAATAAATGCGTGTTTATACCTATCAGGAAAGGATGAACAGGCTGGGTCTCCTTTCTCTTGAAAAACATATCTGAGGGGTGAGTTAATAGAGATATTTAAAATTATCAATTATTTTGATAAAGTTTGCTTCCACTTGAGGGGAACAGGAAAACTAGTGGCCATCAAAATCAGATTGTCACCAAGAACTCAAATGGAGTATTAAGAAGAAACGTCTTTACCCAGAGAATGCTGAGAATGTGGAATGCGCTACGACAGGGAGTGGCTGACGCAAATAGTATCGATGCTTTTAAGGGGACGCTGGATAAATTTATGCTGGAGAAGGGAATAGATGGCTTTGCTGATAAAGGTGGATGAGGAAAGACGGGAGTGGCCCGCGTGGAGCATAAACGATGACACAGGCCGGACGGGCCGTATGTCCTGTTTCTCTGCTGCATATCCTATGTAACCCTATGTAATCCTATGTAAAGCTCGTTAATCACTGACTAATCAGCCGAACGTCAGTGGTGCCAAATGTTTTCCAGACCATAATCCGCGACAAATTCAATTGTGGCTCGGCAAAACAAGGGTTAATAAATGTCAGGAGGATATCTTGATAAACAACAGAAACCCAAAAGTGAAGATAACTTCAGAAGGCAACATCGATGCTTTAAAGTCAAATCGTGTCTGACAAAATGAGTTGTGTTGTTGGATGAAGTAATGGAGACATTCGATTGAGGATAGTGTGGTTGATGTTGTATATATGAACTTTCTAAAGTTGTTTGATATAGTATCCACATAATAGATTTATCAGAAATATTGAAGCCCATGAGATTAAACAGGCATCTGCAGGGTGGATACATAATTGGCTGAGGGACAGAAAGGAGGAAGTAGATGTGAAGAAGAAAACAAAATGCTGGAAATACTTAGCAGGTCAGTCAGCCTCTATGGCGAGGGAAATAGAGTTAATGTTTCAGGTCGATGACCTTTCCTCAGAACTGCGCGTCAGTAGCTGTGAACAGTTGTTTTTCAGACAGGATGGAAGTATGCATTGGTGTTCCCCAGGAGTTGGTTTTGGGACAACTACACTTTTAGATATATATTTCAATGACCTGGTACAAACGGGTGCAGGAGCGGTGAGGCACTACGAGTTCACATACCCAAATCCTTGAAGTTGGCAGAACAAGCTGCTAAGATACACGGGATCCAACAATTAATCAACAGATGCACAAAGGGCAAACTCAATGAAATCTTTATGAATTAGAGTTTATGCTTCAGCTGGCATACTGTGACCAATTCTGGAACCCAGACATTAAGAAGGATGTCACTGGATAAGAAAGGGTGTAGTATAGATTGACTGGAACTTTAAAATATATGAAAGTGTTCAATTAGATGGAGAGACCGGAGCAGAGAAGAATAAGGGTAGATTTTTAAGAGGTGTTCAAAATTATGAGGGGTTTTGAAAAGAGTAATTAGGAAGCAACTATTTCCATCGGAAAAATGGTCGGTAGCAAGGCAGGAAATTAGGATTCCACTCAGAGTAACCAAGTCTGCAAAGGGCTGTTCATCGCCAGCACTGAGGGTTTTTGAAG
Organism: Somniosus microcephalus; assembly: GCF_052327205.1. Classification (NCBI taxonomy): domain Eukaryota; kingdom Metazoa; phylum Chordata; class Chondrichthyes; order Squaliformes; family Somniosidae; genus Somniosus; species Somniosus microcephalus. Next base: position 2,895,312 of record NW_028225183.1, on the reverse strand, counting down.
AACGCAGCGGGAGGAGCGGCACAGTGAGCTGCTAAATATCCACATTCAGAGGCAGGAAACCACGGATAGAAAACAGGACTGTGAAAGAAGCGCAGAGCTAAATGAAAGGCATGCAGAATGTGCACGGTGCATTATATAGTTCTGCCATATTAATAATGACGAATGCCCCGCCGTCCCGGTGGTTTAATGGACATGCTGCAGGATAACAAGTCTGCAGCGTAAAAAAGGGCTCGTGTGCTCCCTTGCTGGTTTAATATACACAGCACATGTACACAATTCAGTAGTATTAGTAATGGCGATTGTCCGCCTTCTGGTGGTTAAATGTACACAGTTTTTGTTAAAAGGGCTGCAGAAAAGTAAAGCCTGCTGTACACCCCCGCTTGATTTAAATCATTCGGTGCTTTTTTCAAGGACTGTATGACAGTTAAGAGCAAGTGGGAGCCCCCTGGTGATTTAATGTACAGATCAGTCGTGTCAATAAGGGCGAGTAAGTGCTCTCTGCTATTTTAATTCGCACTGTGCATGCTTTTAGGTCTGTAGTACAGAAGTATGATTAAGTGAGCATGTGCACACACTTGGTGATTTAATACGTTAGGTGAGGTGCTTTCATACGAAGGTAAGATGTAGGAGCAGGAGTAATTCAATTGGCCCCTCGAGCCTGCTCTGCCATTCCATAAGTTAATGGCTGATTTGATCTTGGGCTCAACTCCACTTCCCTGTCCGCTCACCATAACCCTTGACTCCCTTACCATTAAAAAATCTGTCTGTCTCCAACTTAAATATTTTCAATGACCCAGCATCCACAAATCTCTGGGGAGGAGAACTTCAAATATTCTCGACCCCCTGAGAGAAGAAATTCCTCCTCATTCCCGATTTTAAAGGGTCCCCCTATATTCTAAAATTATGCCCACTAGTTCCAGATTCCCCCCGATGGGAAACATCCTCTCTGCATCTACCTTCTCGAGCCCCTTCAGAATCTTATATGTTTCAATAAGATCCCCTCTCATTCTTCTAAATTCCAATGAATATATTTCCATCCTGCTGAAACTTTCTCCCACCGGTACGATTATCAGTTAGCGGATTAACATAGAAACATAGAAGAAAGAAGCAGGTGTAGCCCATTCGGCCCGTCGAGCCTATTCTGCCATGTAATGAGATCATGGCTGATCATCCAAATTCAGTACCCTGTCCCTGCTTTCTCCCCATATCCCTTGATCCCTTTAACCTTAAGAAGTATATCTGACTCCTTCTTGAATATATTTAATGAATTGGCCTCAACTGCCTGCTGTGGTAGAGAATTCCACAGGTTCACCACTTTCTGGGTGAAGTAATTCCTCCTCATCTCTGTCCTAAATGGATTACCCCTTATCTTTAGAATGTGACCCCTGGTTCTGGACTCCCCCGTTTCAGGAACATCCTTCCTGCATCTAGCCTGTCTAGACCTGTTTGAATTTTATAAGTTTCAAAGAGTTCCCCTCACATTCTTCTAAACTCTTCATACGTCATGCCTGCCATCCCAGGTATCAGTATGGTGAATCTTTGGCTGCACTCCCTCCATGGCAAGAACATCCTTCCCCAGATAAAGCGACCAAAACTGCACACAATACTCAATGTGTGTTCTCACCAAGGCCCTTTACAACTGCAGCAGGGCATCCTTGCTCCTGTACTCGAATCCTATCGCTATGAATGCCAACATACCATTTGCCTTCTTAACCGCCTGCTGCACCTGTATGCTTACTTTCAGCGACTAGTGCACAAAAACACCCAGGTCTCGTTGCACTTCCTCTTTTCCCAAAAAATTGCCGTTCAGATAATAATCTGCCTTCCTGTTTTTGCCACCAAAGTGGATAACGTCACATTTATCCACGTTATACTGCATCTGACATGCATCTGCCAATCACCCAACCTATCCAAATCATACTGGAGTTTGTCAGCATCTTCCGCACAGCACACATGTCGACCAAGCTTTGTGTCGTCTGCAAACTTGGAGATATTACATCCAGTTCCCTCGACTAGATCATTTGTATATATGGTTAATAGCAGGGGTCCTAGCACTGATCCCTGCGTTACCCCACTAGTCATTGCCTGCCACTCGGAAAAAGACCCGTTTATTGAATTTCTTTGCTTCCTGACTACCAACCAGTTCTCTATCCAAGTCAGTACTTTGCCCGCAATCCCTTGTGCTTTAACTTTACACGCTAATCTCTTATGCAGGACCTGAGTGAAAGCCTTCTGAATGTCAAAATACACCACATCCACTCGTTCTCCCTTATCTATTCTACCAGTTACATCCTCAAAAAATTCCAGTAGATTAGTCAAGCACGATTTACCTTTTGAAAATTCATGTTGACTTTGTCTGATCCTGTCACTGTTTTCCAAGTTCTCTGCTGTTACATGTTTTATAATGGACTCTCGAATTTCCCCACTACCGATATCAGGCTTACCAGTCTATACTTCCTCGTTTCCTTTCTACCACCTTCTTTGAATAGCGGGGTAACATTAGCTACCCTCCAGTCCATGGGAACTTTTCCACAGTCTTTAGAATTTTGGAAGATGAGCAGCAATGCATTTACTATTTCTAGGGCCACTTCCTTAAGTACACTAGGATGTAGATTATCAGTCCCTGGGGAATTATTGGCCTTCAATCCCGTCAATTTCCCTAACACCATGTCCATACAAATACTGATTTATTTCAGTTCCTGCCTCTCATTAGACCCTATGTTCCCCGATATCTCTGGGAGGTTATCTGTGTCCTCCTTTGTTAAGACAGAAACAAAGTATGAATTTAATTGGCGTGACATTTCTTTGTTCCACATTATAATTCCCCTAACTCTGACTGCAATGGACCTACGCTTGACTTCACCAATCTTTTTCTCTTCACATATCTTTAGAAGCTTTCAGAGGCAGTTTCTATGTTCACTGAAAGTTTACTCTCATAATCTATTTTCCCCCTCTTAATTAATCCCTTTGTCGTTCCTTGCTGGATGCTAAACTTCTCTCAATCCTCACGTTTGCTGCTTTTTCTGGCCATTTTTATGTCCTCTCCTTGGCTCCTATGCTACCCCTAATTTACCTTGTTAGCCACGGTTGAGTCACATGTTTGTTTTATTTTTATGGCAAACAGAGATTAACAAATTCTGGAGTTCTTCCACGCGATCTTTAAATATTTATCATTGCCTAACGACCATCAACACTTTAAGTAACGTTCCAAAATCCATCCTACCCAACTCGCGCCTCCCCAAGGGGCCTCGCACAACAAATTAGTAATGAATCCTTTCTCATTACATATTACCCAGTCTAAAATGGACTGATCTCTTGATTGGTTCCTCGACATATTGGCCCAGGAAACCATCCCATATACCCTCCAGGAATTCCTCCTCCACAGTATTGTTAGGAATTTGGTTATCGCAATCTATATGTAGATTATAGTCACCCATGATAACTGCTGTGCCCTTAATGCACGCACCTCTAATTTCCCATTTAATGCCATCCCCAACCTCTGCGTAACTGTTTGGCAGTCTGTATACAACTCCCACTAAAGCTTTCTGCCCCTTGGTATTTCGCAGCTCTACCCATACAGGTTCCACATCATCAGAGCTGATATCCTTCCTTACCATTGCATTAATCTCGTCTTTAACCAACAATGCTACCCCTCCTCTTTTTCCGTTTTACCTGTCTTTCCTTAATATTGAATACCCCTTGATGTTGAGTTCACAGCCTTGGTCAACTTGGAGCCATGTTTCTGTAAATCCAATCATATCATAGCCGGTTACATCTATTTGCACAGCTAATTTATCCACCTTATTATGAATGCTTCTCGCATTACGAGACAAAGCATTCAGGCTTGTTTTTTTAGCACTCTTAGACCTCTTAGAGTTATTATTTACTGTGGCCATGTTTGATTTAAATCCTGGATTTCTCGGACAGCCACTTTTGCTTTTCTCCTTCATGTATTATGCTTCTATCCTTTTTTCCCTTTCGTCTGTCTCCCTGCACAGGTTCCCTTAACCCCTTCCATTTTAGTTTAAACCCTCCCCAACAGCACCAGCAAACTCTCCCCCAAGGACATCGATCCGAGTCCTGCCCAGGTGCAAACTGCACCGTTTGTACTGGCCCTACATCCCTCGGAACAAGTTCCAATGTCCCAGGAATTTGAATCCCTCCAACTTGCACCATTCCTCTAGCCACGTATTCATCTGAAATATCCTTCTATTTCTACTCTGACTAGCACGTGGCACTGGTAGCAATCCTGAGGTTACTACATTGGAGGTCCTATGTTTTAATTTATCTCCTAACTCCTTATATTCATCTTTTAGGATCTCATCCCTGTTATTACCTATATCGTTGGTACTTATATGCATCACGACAACTGGCTGTTCACCCTCCCCTTCCAAAATGTTCTCCAGCCGCTCTGAGACATCTTTGACCCTTGCACCAGGGAGGAAAAATACTTTCCTGGACTCTCGTTTGCGGCCGCAGTAACTCCGATCTATTCCTCTTACAATATAATCCGTTATTATTATAGTTCGCCCGCTCTTTCCCCCCCCGTCCTGTGCAGCAGAACCACCCACATTGCCAGGAAGTTGGCTGTTGCTGCCTTCTCCCGATAAGCCATCTCCCTCAGCAATATCCAAATCAGTATATCTGTTTGAGAGTGGGATCGCCTCAGGGGACCCCTGCACTACCTGCCTGTGCCTACTACTCTGCCTGGTTGTCACCCATTTCCTTCCTGCCTGTGCAGAATTTATCTGTGGGGTGACCAACTGATTAAAGGTGATATCCACGACGTCCTCAGCATCGCAAATGCTGCAGTATGTATCCAATCGCAGCTCCAGCGCCGCAATGCGGTCTGTCAATAGCTGCAGCTGGATACAATTCCAATACACATGGTTGTGAGGGGCACAGGAAGTGTCCCTGATTTCCCAAATAGCGCAGGAGGAGCATGCCATGTGGCCGAGCTGTCCTGCCATGAATTACCTTTTAATTAATTCATATTAAATTAAATCAAATCAATACCACTAATTATGCAAATATTAAATGATGTACTCAATTGCCCTTGTTTCCTAGCACTCCCTGTTACACAACAGAGACCTTAACAACTATAAACCACAAAATTAGGACCTTTTAAACTTTATAAGCTATTAACTTTAAATGTCAAACTGTAGAGTAGTATAAATACTCACATGACCATACTCAACCAATCCGCTGCTACACCTGCCCGGTGTCACTTTCTGTATTGTGACGTCACTCTCGAATTCTCCCTCGCAGATCCGCCGCTGCTCGACTGGGCCTGAAAATCACCAACCTTTATTTTCATCCACAGGCACTGTTCCCTTGCAGGTCCGCCGCTCCCGCATCGTATCCCATGATGCCCTTACTAGTCAGAAATATATCAACTTCTGTTTCAATTATACACAATGACTGAGCCTCCAAAGCCCTCTCCGGTGGAGAACCCCAAAGATTCACAACCATCTGTGTAAATAAATTTCTTCTCATCTCATTCCTGCATGGCCTCCGCTTTATCTTGAGGCTGTGGCACCTGGTTCTAGACTCCCCAGACAAGGGAACCTTTCTCCCAGCAGCCACCCTATCATGCCCTGTAATCAGTTTGTATGTTTCAATGAGATCTCCTCTCATTCGTCTGAATTGAAGAGAATACAGGGCTGGTTTAATCAATCTCTTCTCATACGACAGTCTCGCCATCCCAGGAATCAATCTCATGACTTTTTTTGCAGTCCCGCTGTGGCAAGTATATCCTTCCTTAGGTAAGGGGACCAAAATTGTACACAGTACACCAGGTGTGGTCTCACCTAAGCCCAATATAATTGGAATAAGACTTCTTTACTGCAGTACTCAACTCCACCGCTGCCGCCTTGCTGCTCCTCCTTGTTCTGCAGCACCACCGCCGCTGCTGCAGTGGGCCCTACCTCCGCTTTGGGCTAACTTTATACCACCACTGCCACCTCTCTGCTCCTCCCAGGTCCGCACAGCCGCCGCCACTGCTTAATTTAAAATGCATTAATTGAGCGCCTTTCAAATCCACCGGAAGTCTCAAAGCACTTTACCGCCAATGAAGTACATTTGAAGTGGACTCGCTGTTGTAAAGTGGGAAACGCAGCAGCCAGTTTGCTCACAGCAAGATCCCACAATCAGCATTGTGATAATGACCAGAAGATCTGTTTTTGTAATGTTGGTTGAGGGATAAATATTGGCTTGGACATCGGCGATATCTCCCCTGCTCTTCTTCAAAATAGTGCCCTGGGATCTTTTACGTCCACATGAGAGAGCAGTCGATTTAACGTGTCATCCGGAAGTCGGCGCATCCGACAGTGCAGCACTTTCTCAGTACTGAGCTGGAGTGTCAGCCTAGCTTTGTTACGTGCTCAAATCCCTGGACTGGAACTTGAGCCCAACTGAGCCACAGCTGACACTGTAGGGTAAAGTTACACTCGCCAAAGCTCAGAATATTGCTTGAACAATGAGTGGGAAGAACAGAACATATGAGACACGCAGAAAAGGGTGTAGAAGAAAAGACAGCCATCCGTGGCTAAGTAAAGAAATTAAGGATATTATTCGACTAAAAACAAGGGCATATAAGTTAGCCAAATCTAGTGGGAGGATAGAGGATTGGGAAAACTTTAAGAGACAGCAAAAAATAACAAAAAAATTGATTAAGAAAAGGAAGATAGATTATGAAAGTAAATTGGCAAAAAATATAAAAACAGATAGTAAGAGTTTTTATCGTTATATAAAATGAAAAAGGGTGGCTAAAGTAAATGTTGGTCCCTTAGAGCATGAGACTGGGAAATTAATGGTGGGAAATATGGAGATGGCAAAAAGACTGAATGAATATTTTGTATCAGTCTTTACAGTAGAGGACACTAAGAATATCCCAACACTGGACAGACAGGGGGCTATGGGGGGGAGGAGCTAAACACGAGCAAAATCACTAAGGAAGTGGTACTCAGTAAAATAATGGGACTCAAGGCGCATAAATCACCTGGACCGGATGGCTTACACCCAAGGGTCTTGAGGGAAGTGGCGGTAGGGATTATGGATGCATTGGCAATAATTTTGCAAAACTCCCTGGACTCAGCAAAGGTCCCGGCAGACTGGAAAACTGCTAATGTAAAGCCCTTATTTAAAAAGGGCAGTAGACAGAAGGCTGGAAACTATAGACCGGTTAGCCTAACATCTGTGGAAGGTAAAATGTTGGCGTCCATTATTAAGAAGACAGTAACAGGACATTTGAATAATCATAATTTAATAGGACAAGATCAGCATGGTTTTATGAAGGGGAAATCATGTTTGACAAATTTGCTGGAGTTCTTTGAGGAAGTAACATATAGGGTGGATAAAGGGGAACCAGAGAACGTAGTGTATTTAGACATCCAAAAGGCATTTGACAAGGTGCCACACAAAATATTATTGCTTAAGATAAAAAATCATGGGATTGGGGGTAATATCCTGGCATGGATAGAGGATTGGCTATCTAACAGAAGGCAGAGTGTTGGTATAAATGGTTCATTTTCGGACTGGCAATCAATAACTAGTGGTGTTCCACAGGGGTCAGTGCTGGGTCCCCAAATCTTTACAATCTATATTAACGATTTGGAGGAGGGGACCGAGTGTAAAATATCAAAGATTGCAGATGATACTAAGATGGGAGGAAAAGTAGTGAGTGAGGAGAACATAAAAAACCTGCAAGGGGACATAGACAGGCTAAGTAAGTGGGCAGAGATTTGGCAATTGGAATACAATACTGGAAAGTGTGAGGTTATGCACTTCGGCAGGAAAAATCGTAGAGCAAGTTATTATCTTAATGGCAAGAAACTGGAAAGTACTGAAGTACAAAGGGATCTGGGGGTCCTGGTGCACGAAACTCAAAAGATTAGTATGCAGGTGCAGCAAGTGATTAAGAAGGTCAATGGAATGTTGGCTTTAATTGCTAGGGGGATAGAATATAAAAATAGTGAGGTATTGCTTCAGTAGTACAAGGTATTGGTGAGACCGCACCTGGAATACTGCATACAGTTTTCGTGTCCATACTTAAGAAAAGACATACTTGCTCTCGAGTCAGTACAAAGAAGGTTCACTCGGTTAATCCGGGGGACAGACTGATCTCCTGGAAGAATTTCGATTACCTAGATGGGTCGGAGAGGAATTTCCCAGATTTTTTTCTCCCAAATTGGCCATTGGGACTTTATTTGGTTTTTCCCCTCTCCCGGGAGATCACATGGGTTCGGGTGGATGCACAGTGATAGAAGATTTGAGGTTAGGATCAGATCAGCCATGATCTTATTGAATGGTGGAGCAGGCTCGAGGGGCCGATTGGCCTACTCCTGCTCCTATTTCTTATGTTCTTATGTTCTTATGTTCTTATGAGGGGATGGACATATGAGGAGAGGTTGAGTAGATTGGGATTCTACGCATTGGAGTTCAGAAGAATGAGAGGCGATCTTATTGAAACATATTAGATTGTGAAGGGGTTGGATCGGGTGGATGCGGGGAGGATGTTACCGATGATGGGTGAAACTAGAACTCGGGGGCATAGTCTTAGAATAAGGGGCTGCTCTTTCAAAATGAGATGAGGAGGAAATACTTCACTCAGAGGGTGGTAGGTCCATGGAATATGCTGCCCCAAAAACCTGTAGAAGCTACATCATTACATAAATTAAAACAGAATTAGACAGTTTCCTAGAAGTAAAGGAAATAAAGGGTTATGGGGAGCGGGCAGGAATTTGGACATGAGTCTAGGTTCGGATCGGTCATGGCCCTGTGGGTAGCAGAGCGGGCCCAGGGGCCGTGTAGCCTGATCCTGCTCCTATTTCGTGTGTATAATTCTGTTAGATTCAGGAGATGGTTCTGTGATAGTAGATTGGCCGTTAGGATCAGTTCAGCCATGATCTTATTGAATGGGGGAGCAGGCTCGAGGGGCTGATTGGCCTACTCCTGCTCCTATTTCTTATGTTCTTATGTTCTAACGTGCTGACCCGAAGTGAGAACAGCTCATTCAAAGATTGCAGATTATTTCCGTGCTCGAGTGGCATTCCAATTTCACAGACGTGAAATCCACTCCTTCAGGCCAATAAGCGAATCATTAACGTACAAATAGCAGGTAACCCTGATTACTCATTAAACTACAAATCCAACTTTTAATTAATCTAATAAAACGGAGGTTCCCAAATTGTGGGAGCTGAGACGAGTGTGATCAGGATGAGAGAGGAGGATGGACTGAGATAAAACAAAAAGGGCCAATTTCCACTTCAAAGGCCAACATATCCTTCCGAAGGGGTGGTGTCCAGAACTGTAGGCAGTACTCCAGACGTATTCTAAATAGGGCTTTGTATAGCTGTAGCAAAACTTCCGGCATATAATATTCCAGCCATCTGATTATAAAAGCTAACAGTCGATTGGCATCTGTGCTTGTTTTGTACCTGACTACTATATTTCAGCTCTTATAGACTCATCTTTTGCTTCTTTACTTCTCACATTACCACTCACTTTGACTCACACCATCATCCCTCTGTCATTCAATCTCTCCTCCCTTCCCCCCATCACAGGACTTTTCTTTAGTTCATTCCTCCCATTTCCCCCCGCTTTCCCTGACTCCTGTGCTTCCCTAAAAAACCTATTGCATCGGCAACATTTTCCAGTCCTGATGAAAAGTTCATCGAGCTGAAACTTTAACTCTGTTTCTTTCTCCCCTGGATGCTGACTGACCTGCTGAGTATTTCCAGCATTTTTTGTTTATATTTCAGAACTACAACAATACAAAGTATTTAAATTCTGCACCAAATTTTAGTGATCTATGTACGTGGATCCGTCAATCCATTTCCACCTCCAATATTACTAGCTTTCCACCATTTAATTAATACTTGGATCTATCCTGTTTTTGGACCAAAATAGATAACTTCACACTTAATATATGTACCACAAAGGTGTGGTGTTGTTATGTCAGCTGATGAATCAGTACTCTTTCATGTTAAACCCCTTTGGAACAAGAATTGAGAGTAGCAAGGGCACAGAATGAGCGCTGGGTGGGGGACTTCCACGTCCATCACCAAGAGTGGCCCGGTAGCGCCACTAGTGACCGAGCTGGCCGAGTGCTTAAGGACATAACTGCCAGGCTGGGCCTGCGATATGTGGTGAAAGAATCAACACGATGGAAAAACCTACTAGACCTCATCCTCACCAATCTACCTGTCGCAAGTGCATCTGTCCATGAGTGTATTGGTAGCAGTGTCCATCGCACAGTCATTTAGGAGACAAAATCCCGCCTTCATAGTGAGGTTTTCTCCATCGTGTTGTGTGGCACTACCACCGTGCTGAATGGGACAGATTCAGAACAGATCTAGAAGCTCAACACTGGGCACCCACGCTGTGGGCCATCAGCAGCAGCAGAATTCTTTCCACCACAATCTGTAACCTCATGGCCCGGCATATTCCTCACTCTACAATTAAACCAAGCCAGGGGACCAACCCTGGGTCAATAATGTGTGGAAGAGCATGGCAGGAGCAGCACCAGGCGTACATAAAAATGAGTTGCCAATCTGGGGAAGCAGCAAAGCAGGACTACATGAATTCCAAAAATCGGAAGCAACATGCAAGATACAGGGCTTGGCGATCCCAAAATAAACGGATCAGATCAAAGCTCTATAGTCCTGTCACATCCATTCGTGAAGGGTGATGGACAATTGAAAAACTAAGGGGAGGAGGAGGCTCAATGATTTTCCCCATCCTTAATGACGTTGGAGCCCAGCACTTGACTGCAAAAGACAAGGCTGAAGCGTTTGCAATAATCTTCAGCCAAAAGTGCCGAGTGGAAGATCCATATCGACCTCCTCCTAATGTCCCCTCAATCACAGAAGCCAGTCTTCAGCCAATTCGATTCGCTCCAAGTAACATCAAGACACGGCTGAGCCCACTGGATACAGCAAAGGCTATGGGCCCCGGCAACATCCCGGCTATCGTGCAGAAGACTTGTGCTCCAGAATTGGCCGTGACTCCAGTACGGCTACAAAATTGGCACATATCGGACAATGTGGAACACTGCCCATGTATGTCCTGTCAACAATAAGCAGGACAAATCAAATCCGGCCAATTACGGCCCCATCAATCTACTCTGAATCATCTGCAAAGCGATGCAATGTGTAATCGACAGTGCTTTCAAGCTTCATGTACTCGCCAATATCCTGATCACTGATGCCCAGTTTGTGTTCCGCCAAGATCACTCTGCTCCCGGCATCATTACAGACTTGGTCCTAACCTGGACAAAAGAGCTGAATTCCAGAGTTCAGGTGAGAGTGACTGCCTTTGACATCAAGGCAGCATTTGACCGAGCGTGGCATGAAGGAGCCCAAGTAAAACCGATGTCAATGTGCACTGGGGGGGGACACTCCACTGGCTGGTGTCATACCGAGCACAAAGGAAGATGGTTGTGGTGATTTAAAGTCAATCCTCACCGTTCCAGACTTCGCTGCAGGAGTTCCTCAGGGCAGTGTTCTAGGCCCAAACATCTTCAGCTGCTTTATCAATGACTTTCCCTGCAACATAAGGTCAAAAATGGGGATGTTCGCTGATGACTGCACGGTGTTCAGTGCCATTCGCAATTCCACAGATAATGAAGCATTCCATGCCCGTATGCAACAAGTCCTGGATGACGTTCAGGCTTGGGCTGAAAAGTGGCATTTAACATTTGCGCCACAGAAGTGCCATGCAATGACTATCTCCAACAATCGAAATTCTGACTACATTCATTTGATAGTCATAGAGTCATAGAGTCATAGAGTTTTACAGCACAGAAAGAGGCCCTTTGGCCCATCGTGTCTGCGCCGCCCATCCATCCCTGTCCAGTCTAATCCCATTTTCCAGCATTTGGTCCATAGCCTTGTATGCAATGGCATTTCAAGTGCTCACCCAAATGCTTCTTGAATGTTGTGAGGGTTCCTGCCTCCACCACCCTTTCAGGCATTGAGTTCCACATTCCAACCACCCTCTGGTTGAAAAAGTTCCTCCTCAAATCCCCTCTAAATCTCCTGCCCCTTACCCTGAATCTATGCCCCCTTGTTATTGACCCCCCCACTAAGGGGAAAAGTTCCTCTTTATCTACCCTATCTATGCCCCTCATTATTTTGTACACCTCAATCAGGTCCCCCCTCAGCCTTCTCTGCTCCAAGGAAAACAACTCCAGCCTGTCCAGCCTCTCTTCATAGCTGAGGCGCTCCATCCCAGGTAACATCCTGGTGAATCTTCTCTGCACCCTCTCCAAAGCAATCACATCCTTCCTATAGTGAGGCGATCAGAACTGCACACAGTACTCCAGCTGTGGCCTCACCAGCGTTTTGTACAGCTCCATCATAACCTCCCTGCTCTTATATTCTATGCCTCGGCTAATGAAGGCAAGTATCCCATATGCCTTTTTAACCACCTTATCTACCTGCTCCGCTGCCTTCAGGGATCTATGTACATGTACACCAAGGTCCCTCATGTACAATAAGGCGCCATGCTGACCAAATCATCAAGTCATCCGAAAAGGGACAACCTACACCACCACTCTATACATCTAACGATGAAGTAGAGATACCCATATCTACCTCTGATCCGGTGATACTGGAGCCCGATGAACCCGACACTGGCCTTCAAGCCAAATCAGCCTTGCCAGAAGAACATACAACACCACCAGAGACTACTACACCCCCGAGGCGTTATCCGGACCGAGTCAGGAAGCCTCCTGAGAGACTAACTTATAATTAATTAATACAGCAATGTATATTATTTTGCATGATGTACTAGTTAGCAAGAAGGGGAGGAATTGTGGTGTATGTGCCTTTAAGAGCAATTATGCTGTATGTGCCTTTAAGAGCCCCAGGTGTGCGTAATGCCGGTAATTGCCGCTTGGGCTATATAAGCCTGTGTATTGTGTATATCCTTTAGAAACACCCCCCCCCGCAGACTTGCTTAGTAAATACCTATGAACCAACTCCTTCCTTCAGTGTCTTTATCTACACATGGACACTACAGGGGGGTCAATAACAAGGGGGCATAGATTCAGGGTAAGGGGCAGGAGATTTAGAGGGGATTTGAGGAGGAACTTTTTCACCCAGAAGGAGGTTGGAATGTGGAACTCAATGCCTGAAAGGGTGGTAGAGGCAGGAACCCTCACAACATTCAAGAAGCATTTGGATGAGCACTTGAAATGCCATTGCATACAAGGCTATGGACCAAATGCTGGAAAATGGGATTAGACTGGACAGGGATGGATGGGCGGCGCAGACACGATGGGCCGAAGGGTCTCTTTCTGTGCTGTAAAACTCGATGACTCTATGACTCTATACAGGGGTTAGTGCGGGAAGGTGGATTAGGGGTTAGTGCAGGAAGGTGGATTGTGGTTAGTGCGGGAAGGTGGATTTGGGTTTAGTGTGGGAAGCTGGATTTGTGTTTGTGCGGGAATCTGGATTTGGGGTTAGTGCGGAAAGGTGGATTTGGGATTAGTGTGGGAAGGTGGATTTGGTGTTAGTGCGGGAAGGTTGATTTGGGGCTAGTGCGGGAATGTGGATTTGGGGTTACTGCGGGAAGGTGGATTTGGGGTTAGTGCGGGAAGGTGGATTTGGGGTTAGTGCGGGATGGTAGATTTGGGGATATTGCGGGAAGGTGGATAAGGATTACTGCGGGAGTGTGGATTTGGGGATAGTGCGGGATGGTTGATTTGGGGTTATTGTGGGAAGGTGGATTTGGGGTTAGGGCGGTAAAGTTGATTTGGGCTTAAAGCGGGAAGGTGGATTTTGTGTTAGTGCGGGAAGGTGGATTTGGGGATAGTGCGGGAAGGTGGATTTGGGGTTAGTGCAGGAAGGCGGATTTGGGGATATTGCGGGAAGGTGGATTCGGGTTTAGGGGTGGGAATGTGGATTTGTGTTTAGTGCGGGAAGGTGGATTTGGGTTTATTGCGGGAAGATTCGGTTTGGGGATATTGCGGGAAGGTGGATTGGGGGTTATTGCGGGTAGTTTGATTTACGGATATTGCGGGAAGGTGGAATTGGGGTTAGTGCGGGAAGGTGGATTTGGCTTTAGTGCCAGAAGGTGGATTTGGGGTTAGTGCGGGAAGGTGGATTTGGGGCTTGTGCGGGAAGGTTGACTTGGGGTTAGTGCAGGAAGGTGGTTTTAGGGTTAGTTCGGGAAATTGGATTTGGTGTTAGTGCGGGAAGGTGGATTTGGGGATAGTGCGGGAAGATGGATTTGGGGTTAGTGCAGGAAGTTGGATTTGGGGATAGGGCTGGAAGGTTGATTTGGGGAGAGTGCCGGAATGTCGATTTGGAGTTAGGATGGAAAGGTGGATTTGGTGTTAGTGTGGGAAGTTGGATTTGGTGTTAATGCGGGAAGGTGGATTTGGGGATGTTGCGGGAAGGTGGTTTTGGGGTTAGCATGGGAATGTGGATTTTGGGTTAGTGCGGGAAGGTGGATTTGGGGTTAGTGCAGGAAGGTGGATTTGGGGTTAGTGCGGGAAGGTGGATTTGGGGATAGTGCGGGAAGTTGGATTTGGGTTTATTGTGGCAAGGTGGATTTGGGGTTACTGCAGGAAGGTCGATTTGGGGTTAGTGCGGGAAGCTGGATTTGGGGAAAGTGCGGGATTGTGGATTTGGGGTTAGTGCGGGAAGGTGGTTTTGGGATTCATGCGGGAAGGTGGATTTGGGGTCAGTGCGGGGAGGTGGATTTGGGGATAGTGCAGGTAGGTGTATTTGAGGTTAAAGCGGGAATGTAGCTTTAGGGTTAGTGCAGGAAGTTGGATTTGGGGATAGTTTTGAAAGGTGGATTTGTGGTTAGTGTGGGAAGGTTGATTTGGGGTTAGTGCCAAAAGGTGGATTTGGGGAAAGTGCGGTATGGTAGATTTTGGGATAGTGCGGGAAGGTGGATTTGGGTTTAGTGCGGGAATGTGGATTTGGGTTTAGTGCGGGAATGTGGGTTCGGGGATAGTGCGGGAAACTGCATTTGGGGTTAGTGCATGAAGGTGGATTTAGGTTTAGTGCGGCAAGCTGGATTTGTGTTAATTGTGGGAAGGTTGATTTGGGGATAGTGTTGGAAGGTGAATTTGGGGTTAGTGCATGAAGGTGGATTTCGGGTTACTGCAGGAAGGTGGATTTGGGGTTAGTGCAGGAAAGTGGATTTGGGGTTACTGCGGGATGGTGGATTGGTGGTTAGTGCCGGTAGGTGGATTTGGGGATTGCGCGGGAAGTTTGATTTGGGGTCAGTACGGGAAGGTGGATTTGGGATTATTGTGGCATGGTGGATTTGGGGTTAGTTTGGGAGGAGGATTTGGGGATACTGCGGGAAGGTGGTTTTGGGGTTAGCATGGGAATGTGCATTGAGGGTTAGTGCGGGAAAGTGGATTTAGGTTTAGTTGCGGAAGTTGGATTTGGGGTTATTGCGGGAAGGTGGATTTGGGGTTTGTGCGGGAAGGTGGATTTGAGTTTAGTGCGGGAAGGTGGATTTCATGTTAGTGCGGGAAGGTGGATTGTGGTTAGTGTGGGAAGGTGGATTTGGGGTTAGTGCCAAAAGGTGGATTTGGGGAAAGTGCGGTATGGTAGATTTTGGGATAGTGCGGGAAGGTGGTTTTGAGTTTAGTGCGGGAATGTGGATTTGGGTTTAGTGCGGGAATGTGGGTTCGGAGTTAGTGCGGGAAGCTGCATTTGGGGTTAGTGCATGAAGGTGGATTTTGGTTTAGTGCGGGAAGCTGGATTTGGGTTAATTGTGGGAAGGTGGATTTGGGGATAGTGTTGGAAGGTGGATTTGGGGTTAGTGCATGAAGGTGGATTTGGGGTTCGTGCAGGAATGTGGATTTGGTGTTACTGCGGGATGGTGGATTGGTGGTTAGTGCGGGTAGGTGGATTTGGGGATTTTGCGGGAAGTTTGATTTGGGGTCAGTACGGGAAGGTGGATTTGGGGTTATTTTGGCATGGTGGATTTGTGTTTAGTGTGGGAATGGGGATTTGGGGTTAGCGCTGGAAGGGGGGTTTGGTGATTGCGCGGGAATTTGATTTGGGGTCAGTAGGGGAAGGTGGATTTGGGGTTAGTGTGGGAAGGAGGATTTGGGGTTAGTGTTGGAAGGGGGATTTATGGTTGGTGCGGGATGGTGGATTTGTGGTTCGTGCTGGATGGTGGATTTGAGGTTATTGCAGGGACGTGGATTTAGTTTTGTGCTGGAAGGTGGAATTGGGTTTAGTGCAGGAAGTTGGATTTGGGGTTAGTGCGGGAGTGCGGATTTGGGGATAGTGCGGGAAGATGGATTTAGGTTAGTGCAGGAAGTTGGATTTGTGGATAGTGCGGTATGGTGAATTTTGGGATAGTACGAGAATGTGGATTTGGGTTTAGTGCGGGAAAGGGGATTTGAGTTTAGTGCCGGAAGATGGATTTGGGGTTATTGAGAAAAGGTGGATTCGGGGTTATTGCTGGAAGGTGGATTTGGGGTCAGTGTGGGAAGGTTCATTAGGTGTCAGTGCAGGAAGGTGGATTTGGGATTACTGCGGGATGGTGGATTGGTGGTTAGTGCGGGTAGGTGGGTTTGGGGATTGCGCGGGATGTTTGATTTGGGGTCAGTACGGGAAGGTGGATTTGGGATTATTGTGGCATGGTGGAATTGGGGTTAGTGTGGGAAGGGGGTTTGGGGATATTGCGGGAAGGTGGTTTTGTGGTTAGCATGGGAATGTGCATTGAGGGTTAGTGCTGGAAGGTGGATTTAGGTTTATTGTGGGAAGTTGGATTTGGGGTTATTGCGGGAAGGTGGATTTGGGTTTAGTGCGGGAAGGTGGATTGGGGTAAGTGCGGGAAGGTGGATTTCATGTTAGTGCGGGAAGGTGGATTGTGGTTATTGTGGGAAGGTGGATTTGGGGTTAGTGCCAAAAGGTGGATTTGGGGAAAGTGCGGTATGGTAGATTTTGGGATACTGCGGGAAGGTGGATTTGGGTTTAGTGCGGGAATGTGGATTTGGGTTTAGTGCGGGAATGTGGGTTCGGGGTTAGTGCGGGAAGCTACATTTGGGGTTAGTGCATGAAGGTGGATTTTGGTTTAGTGCGGGAAGCTGGATTTGGGTTAATTGTGGGAAGGTGGATTTGGGGATAGTGTTGGAAGGTGGACTTGGGGTTAGTGCATGAAGGTGGATTTGGGGTTAGTGCAGGAAGGTGGATTTGGGGTTACTGCAGGATGGTGGATTGGTGGTTAGTGCGGGTAGTTGGATTTGGGCATTGCGCGGGATGTTTGATTTGGGGTCAGTACGGGAAGGTGGATTTGGGGTTATTGTGGCATGGTGGATTTGTGGTTAGTGTGGGAAGGGGGATTTGGGGATAGCGCGGGAAGGGGGATTTGAGGAATGCTCGGGAATTTGATTTGGGGTCAGTCGGGGAAGGTGGATTTGGAGTTAGTGTGGGAAGGAGGATTTGGGGTTAGTGCTGGAAGGGCGATTTGTGATTGGTGCGGGATGGTGGATTTGTGATTCGTGCTGGATGGTGGATTTGGGTTACTGCAGGGACGTGGCTTTAGTGTTAGTGCTGGAAGGTGGAATTGGGTTTAGTGCAGGAAGTTGGATTTGGGGTTAGTGCGGGAATGTGGATTTGGGGATAGTGCGGGAAGATGGATTTAGGTTAGTGCAGGAAGGTGGATTTGTGGATTGTGTGGTATGTTGACTTTTGGGATAGTGCGCGAATGTGGATTTGGGGTTAGTGTGGGAATGTGGATTTGGGTTTAGTGCGGGAAAGTGGATTTTGATTTAGTGCAGGAAGATGGATTTGGGATTATTGCGAAAAGGTGGATTCGGGGTTAATGCTGGAAGGTGGATTTGGGGTCAGTGCGGGAAGGTTGATTATGTGTCAGTGCAGGAAGGTTGATATGGGTTTAGTGAGGGAAGGTGGATTTGTTGCCATTGCGTGAATGTGGATTTGGAGAAAATGTTGGAAGGTTGATTTGTGTTTAGTGCGGGAAGTTCGATTTGGGATTAGTGCGGGAAGGTGGATTTGGGCTTTGTGCCAGAAGGTGCATTTGGGGTTAATGCGGGAAGGTGGATTTGTGGTTATTGCGGGAATGTGGATTTTGGGATAGTGTTGGAAGGTAGGTTTGTGGTTTGTGCAGGAAGATGGATTTGGGGTTAATGCGGGAAGGTGGATTTGGGGTTAGTGCAGGAAGGTGGATTAGGGGCTAGTGCGGGAAGGTGGAGTGTGGTTAGTGCGGGAAGGTGGATTTGGGTTTAGTGCGGGAAGGTGGATTTGTGTTTGTGCGGGAATCTGGATTTGGGGTTAATGCGGAAAGGTGGATTTGGGATTAGTGCGGGAAGGTGGATTTGGTGTTAGTGCAGAAAGGTGGATTTGGGGCTAGTGCGGGAATGTGGATTTGGGGTTATTGCTGGAATGTGGATTTGAGGTTAGTGCGGGAATGTGGATTTGGGGATAGTGCAGGAAGGTGGATTTGGGGTTAGTGCAGGAAGGTGGATTTGGGGTTAATGTGTGAATGTGAATTTGGGGTTAGTGTGGGAAGGTGAATTTGGGGATAGTGCAGGAAAATGGATTTTATGTTAGTGCGGAAATGTGGATTTGGGGATAGAGCGGGAAGGTGGATTTGGGTTTAGTGCGGGAATGTGGATTTGGGGTTAGTGCGGGAAGGTGGATTTGGGGTTAGTGCGGGAAGGCTCATTTGGTGTTAGGGCGGGAAGGTGGATTTGGGGTTAGGGTGAGAAGGTGGATTAGGGGTTGTTGCGGGAAGGTGGATTTGTGGTTAGGACGGGAAGGTGAATTTGGGGTTAGTGCAGAAAGGTGGATTTGCGGTTAGTATGGGAAGCTGCTTCTGTGGATAGTGGAGGAATTTGGATTTGGGATCAGTGCGGGAAGGTGGATTTGGTGCTATTGCAGGAAAGTTGATTTGGGGATAGTGCGGGAAGGTGGAATTGGGGTCAGTGTGGGAAGGTGGTTTTGGGGATAGTGCTGGAAGGTGGATTTGGGGTTAGGGCAGGAAGTTAGATTTGGGGTTAGTGCGGGAATGTGGATTTGGGGATAGAGCGGTAAGGTGGATTTGGGGATAGTGCAGGAAGGTGGATGTGGGGTTACTGCAGCAAGGTGGATTCGGGGTTAGGGCGGAAAGGTGGATTTGGGATTAGTGCAGGACGATGGATTTGGGGATTGTGTGGGAATGTGGATTTGGGGATAGTGCGGGAAGGCTGATTTGGGGTTAGTGCAGGAATGTGGATTCGTGGATAGTGCGGGAATGTGGATTTGGGATTAGTGCAGGAATGTGGGTTAGGGTTAGTGCGGGACGGTGGATTTGGGTATTGTGCGTGAAAGTGCATTTCGGGTTAGTGCGGGAAGGTGTATTTGGGATTAATGCTGGAAGATGGATTTGGGGATAGTGCGGGAAGATGGATTTGGGGTTAGTGCAGGAAGTTGGATTTGGGGTTAGGGCGGGAAGGTTGAGTTGCGGATAGTGCCGGAATGTGGATTTGGGGTTAGGGTGGAAAGGTGGATTTGGGGTTAGGGCGGGAAGGTTGAGTTGCGGCTAGTGCCGGAATGTGGATTTGGGGTTAGGGTGGAAAGGTGGATTTGGTGTAAGTGCGGGGATTTGGTTTTGGTGTTAATTCAGGAAGGTGGATTTGGGGATATTGCGGGAAGGTTGTTTTGGGGTTAGCATGGGAATGTGCATTGAGGGTTAGTGCGGGAACGTGGATTTAGCTTTAGTGCGGGAAGTTGGATTTGGGGTTATTGCGGGAAGGTGGATTTGTGATTAGTGCGGGAAGGTGGATTTGGGTTAGTGCAGGAAGGTGGATTTGGAGTTATTGCGGGAAGGTGGATTTGGGGCTAGGTGGGAAGGTGGATTTGAGGTTAGTGCGGGAAGCTGGATTTGGGGTTATTGTGGCAAGGTGGATTTGGGGTTAGTGCAGGAAGGTCGATTTGGGGTTAGTGCGGGAAGCTGGATTTGGGGAAAGTGCGGGATTGTGGTTTTGGGATTAATGCGGGAAGGTGGATTTGTGGATCGTGCAGGAAGGTGTATTTGGGGATTGTGCGTGAAAGTGGATTTCGGGTTAGTGCGGGAAGCTGGATTTGGGATTAGTGCGGGAAGTTGGATTTGGGGTTAGTGCAGGAAAGGTGGATTTCGGGTTAGTGCGGGAAGGTGGATTTGGGGTTAGTGCGGGAAGGTGGATTTGGGGTTAGTGCAGGAAGTTGGATTCGGGGTTATTGCGGGAAGGTGGATTTGGGGTTAGTGCAGGACATTGGATCTGGGATTATTGTGGGAAGATGGATTTGGGTTTAGTGCAGGAAGGTCGATTTGGTGTTCGTGCGGAAAGCTGGATTTGGGGAAAGTGTGGTATTGTGGATTTGAGATTGGTGCGGGAAGGTGGTGTTGGGGTTAGTGTGGGAAGGTGGATTTGGGGTTAATGCATGAAGGTGGATTTGGGGATAGTGCGGGTAGGTGTATTTAGGGTAAATGCGGGACTGTGGATTTGGGGTTAGTGCAGGAAGTTGGATTTGTGAATATTGCGAGAGGCTGGATTTGGGGTTAGTGCGGTAAGGTTGATTTGGGGTTATTGCAGGAAGTTGGATGTGGGGCTAGTGTGGGATGGTGGATTGGGGTTAGTGGGGGAAGGTGGATTTGGGGTTATTGCGGGAAGTTTGACTTGGGGATATTGCGGGAAGGTGGATTTGGGGAGAGTGCGGGGAGGTTTAATTGGGCATATAATGGGAAGGTGGATTTGGGGTTATTGCGGGCAGTTTGAGTGGGGTTATTGAGGGAAGGTGGATTTGGGGTTAGTGTGGGAAGGTGGATTTGGGGATAGTGCGGGAAGGTGGACTTGGGGTTACTGCGGGAAGGTGGATTTGGGGTAAGTGCTGGAAGGTGGGCTTGGGGTAAGCGCGGGGAGGTGAATTTGATGTTAGTGCGGGAAGGTGGGTTTGGGGTTAGTGCGGTAAGGTGGATTTGGGGATAGTGCGGGAAAATGGATTTGGGGTTATTGCGGGAAGCTGGATTTGGGATTAGGGCAGGAAGGTGGATTTGGGGTCAGTGCGGGAAGGTGGATTTGGGGTTAGTGCCGGAAGGTGGATTTGGTGTTAGTGCGGGAAAGCTGATTTGGGGAAAGTGCCGGAATGTGGATTTGGAGTTAGGGTGGGAACTGGATTAGGTGTTAGTGTGGGAATTTGGATTTCGTGTTAATGCAGGAATATGGATTTGTGATTATTGCGGGAAAGTTGATTTGGGGAAAGTGCCGGAAGGTGGATTTGGGGACAGTGCGGGAAGGTGGATTTGTGTTTAATGCGGTAAGTTGGATTTAGGGTTAGTGCTGGAAGGTGGATTTAGGATTAGTGCGGGAAGGTGGATTTGGGGTTATTGCGGGAAGGTGGATTAGGGGATAGTGCGGGAAGGTGTATTTGGAGTTAGTGCTGCAAGGTGGATTTGGGGTTTGTGCGGGAAGGTGGTTTTGGGGTTAATGCGGGAAGGTAGATTTGATGATATTGCGGGAAGGTGGATTTGGGGTTAGTGCGGGAGGGTGGATTCGGGGATAGTGCGGGATGGTTGATTTGGGGTTAGTGCGGGAATGTGGATTTGTGTTTAGTGCGGGAAGATTGATTTGGGGATATTGCGGGAAGGTGGACTTGGGGTTATTGCGGGAAGTTTGATTTGGGGATATTGCGGGAAAGTGGTCTTGAGGTTAGTGCGGGAAGGTGGATTTGAGTTTAGTGCCAGAAGGTGGATTTGGGGTTAGGGAGGGAAGGTGGATTTGGGGCTTGTGCGGGAAGGTGGACTTGGTGTTAGTGCAGGAAGGTGGATTTGCGGTTAGTTCGGGAGGGTGGATTTTTGGGTTAGTGCAGGAAGGTGCATTTGCGGATAGTGCGGGAATGTGATATGTGTTTAGTGCGGGAAGGTGGATTTGGTGTTAGTGCGGGAAGGTGGATTTGGTGTTAATGCGGGAAGGTGGATTTGGGGTTAGTGTGGTAAGGTGGATTTGGGGATAGTGTGGAAAGATGGATTTGGGGTTATTGCAGGAAGTTGGATTTGGGATTAGGGCAGGAAGGTGGATTTGGGGTTATTGCGGGAAGGTGGATTAGGGGATAGTGCGGGAAGGTGTATTTGGAGTTAGTGCTGCAAGGTGGATTTGGGGTTTGTGCGGGAAGGTGGTTTTGGGGTTAATGCGGGAAGGTAGATTTGATGATATTGCGGGAAGGTGGATTTGGGGTTAGTGCGGGAGGGTGGATTCGGGGATAGTGCGGGATGGTTGATTTGGGGTTAGTGCGGGAATGTGGATTTGTGTTTAGTGCGGGAAGATTGATTTGGGGATATTGCGGGAAGGTGGACTTGGGGTTATTGCGGGAAGTTTGATTTGGGGATATTGCGGGAAAGTGGTCTTGAGGTTAGTGCGGGAAGGTGGATTTGAGTTTAGTGCCAGAAGGTGGATTTGGGGTTAGGGAGGGAAGGTGGATTTGGGGCTTGTGCGGGAAGGTGGACTTGGTGTTAGTGCAGGAAGGTGGATTTGCGGTTAGTTCGGGAGGGTGGATTTTTGGGTTAGTGCAGGAAGGTGCATTTGCGGATAGTGCGGGAATGTGATATGTGTTTAGTGCGGGAAGGTGGATTTGGTGTTAGTGCGGGAAGGTGGATTTGGTGTTAATGCGGGAAGGTGGATTTGGGGTTAGTGTGGTAAGGTGGATTTGGGGATAGTGTGGAAAGATGGATTTGGGGTTATTGCAGGAAGTTGGATTTGGGATTAGGGCAGGAAGGTGGATTTGGGGTCAGTGCGGGAAGGTGGATTTGGGGTTAGTGCCGGAAGGTGGATTTGGTGTTAGTGCGGGAAAGTTGATTTGGGGAAAGTGCCGGAATGTGGATTTGGAGTTAGGGTGGGAAGGTGGATTTGGTGTTAGTGCGGGAATTTGGATTTGGTGTTAATGCGGGAATATGGATTCGGGATTATTGCGGGAAGGTGGATTTGGGGATAGTGCGGGAAAGTGAATTAGGTGATAGTGCGGGAAGGTATATTTGTAGTTAGAGCTGAAAGATGGATTTGGGATTCGTGTGGGAATGTGGATTTGGGGTTAGTGCAGGAAGGTGGATTTGGGGTTAGTGCAGGAAGGTGGATTTGGGGAAAGTGCAGGAAGCTCAATTTGTGGTTAATGTGTGAATGTGAATTTGGGGTTAGTGTGGGAAGGTGAATTTGGGGATAGTGCAGGAAGATGGATTTTATGTTAGTGCGGGAATGTGGATTTGGGGATAGAGTGGGAAGGTGGATTTGGGTTTAGTGCGTGAATGTTGATTTGGGGTTAGTGCGGGAAGGTGGATTCGGGGTTAGTGCGGGAAGGTTGATTTGGTGTTAGGGTGGGAAGGTGGATTTGGGGTTAGGGTGAGAAGGTGGATTAGGGGTTGTTGCGGGAAGGTGGGTTTGTGGTTAGGACGGGAAGGTGAATTTGGGGTTAGTGCAGGAAGGTGGATTTGCGGTTAGTACGGGAAGCTGCTTTTGTGGATAGTGGAGGAATTTGGATTTGGGTTCAGCGCGGGAAGGTGGATTTGGTGTTATTGCAGTAAAGTTGATTTGGGGATAGTGCGGGAAGGTGGAATTGGGGTTAGTGTGGGAAGGTGGTTTTGGGGATAGTGCTGGAAGATGGATTTGGGGTTCGGGCAGGAAGTTGGATTTGGGGTTAGTGCGGGATTGTGGATTTGGGGATAGTGCGGGAAGGTGGATTTGGGGATAGTGCGGGAAGGTGGAATTGGGGTTAGTGTGGGAAGGTGGTTTTGGGGATAGTGCGGGAAGGTGCATTTGGGTTTAGGGCAGGAAGTTGGAATTGGGGTTAGTGCGGGAATGTGGATTTGGGGATAGTGCGGGAAGGTGGATTTGGGGATAGTGCAGGAAGGTGGATGTGGGGTTACTGCGGGAAGGTGGATTTGGGGTTAGGGCGGAAAGGTGGATTTGGGATTAGTGCAGGACGATGGATTTGGGGATTGTGTGGGAATGTGGATTTGGGGATAGTGCAGGTCTGTGGATTTGGGAATACTGCGGGAAGGTGGGTTTGTGGTTAGTGCGGGAAGGTGGATTTGGGTATTGTGCGTGAAAGTGGATTTCAGGTTAGTGCGGGAAGGTGGATTTGGGATTAATGCGGGACGATGGATTTGGGGATAGTGCGGGAAGATGGATTTGGGGTTAGTGCAGCAAGTTGGATTTGGGGTTAGGGCGGGAAGGTTGAGTTGTGGATAGTGCCGGAATGTGGATTTGGGGTTAGGGTGGAAAGGTGGATTTGGTGTTAGTGCGGGAATTTGGATTTGGTGTTAATTCGGGAAGGTGGAATTGGGGATATTGCGGGAAGGTTGTTTTGGGGTTAGCATGGGAATTTGCATTGAGGATTAGTGCGGGAAGGTGGATTTTGTGTTAGTGCGGGAAGTTGGATTTGGGGTTATTGTGGCAAGGTGGATTTGGGGATAGTGCAGGAAGATGGATTTGGGTTTGGGCAGGAAGGTGGATGTGGGGTTCAGGTGGAAAGGTGGATTTGGTGTTAGTGCGGGAATTTGGATTTGGTGTTAATTCGGGTAGGTGGATTTACGGATATTGCAGGAAGATTGTTTTGGGGTTACCATGGGAATGTGCATTGAGGGCTAGTGCGGGAAGGTGGATTTGGGGTTAGTGCAAGAAGGTGGATTTGGGGCTATTGCGGGAAGGTGGATTTGGGGATAGTGCGGGAAGGTGGATTTGGGGTTCGGGCAGAAAGGTGGATGTGGGGTCACTGCGGGAAGGTGGATTGAGGATAGTGTGTGAAGGTGGATTTGGGGATAGTGCAGGAAGGTGGATTTGGGGTTATCACAGGACGGCGGATTTGGGGTTAGTGCGGGAAGGTGGATTTGGGATTAATGCAGGACAATGGATTTGGGGATTGTGTGGGAATGTGGATTTGGGGATAATGCGGGAAGGTGGATTTGGGATTAGTGCAGGACAATGGATTTGGGGATTGTGTGGGAATGTGGATTTGGGGATAGTGCTGGAAGGTGGATTTGGTGTTAGTGCAGGAATGTGGATTTGGGGATAGTGCAGGAATGTGGATTTGGGATTACTGCGGGAAGGTGGGTTTGGGGTTAGTGCGGGAAGGTGGATTTGTGTATTGTGCATGAAAGTAGATTTCGGGTTAGTGCGGGAAGGTGGATTTGGGATTAATGCGGGAAGATGGATTTGGGGATAGTGTGGGAAGATGGATTTGGGGCTAGTGCAGCAAGTTGGATTTGGGGTTAGGGAGGGAAGGTTGAGTTGTGGATAGTGCCGGAATGTGGATTTGGGGTTAGGGTGGAAAGGTGGATTTGGTGTTAGTGCGGGAATTTGGATTTGGTGTTAATTCGGGAAGGTGGATTTGGGGATATTGCGGGAAGGTTGTTTTGGGGTTCGCATGTGAATGTGCATTGAGGGTTAGTGCGGGAAGGTGGATTTGGGGTTAGTGCGGGAAGTTGGATTTGAGGTTATTGTGGCAAGATGGATTTGGGGATAGTGCGGGAAGAAGGATTTGGGGTTAGGGCAGGAAGGTGGATGTGGGGTTAGGGTGGAAAGGTGGATTTGGTGTTAGTGCGGAAATTTGGATTTGGTGTTAATTCGGGAAGGTGGATTTGGGGATATTGCGGGAAGGTTGTTTTGGGGTTAGCATGGGAATGTGCATTGAGGGTTAGTGCGGGAAGGTGGATTTGGGGTTAGTGCAGGAAGGTGGATTAGGGGTTATTGCGGGAAGGTGGATTTGGGGGTAGTGCGGGAAGCTGGATTTGGGGTTAGGGCAGGAAGGTGAATGTGGGGTTACTGCGGGAAGGTGGATTTGGGATAGTGTGTGAAGGTGGATTTGGGGATAGTGCGGGAAGCTGGATTTGGGGTTAGGGCAGGAAGGTGGATGTGGGGTTACTGCGGGAAGGTGGAATTGGGTATAGTGTGTGAAGGTGGATTTGGGGATAGTGCAGGAATGTGGATTTGGGGTTAGCGCGGGACGGCGGATTTGGGGATAGTGCGGAAAGGTGGATTTGAGATTAGTGCAGGACAATGAATTTGGGTATTGTGTGGGAATGTGGATTTGGGGATAATGCGGGAAGCTGGATTTGGGGTTATGCAGGAATGTGGATTTGGGGATGTGCGAGAATGTGGATTTGGGATTAGTGCAGGAATGTGGGTTTGGGGTTAGTGCGGGAAGGTGGATTTGGGTATTGTGCGTGAAAGTGTATTTCGGGTTAGTGCGGGAAGGTGGATTTGGGATTAATGCGGGAAGATGGTTTTGGGGATAGTGCGGGAAGATGGATTTGGGGTTAGTGCAGGAAGTTGGATTTGGGGTTAGGGCGGGAAGGTTGAGTTGCGGCTAGTGCCGGAATGTGGATTTGGGGTTAGGGTGGAAAGGTGGATTTGGTGTTAGAGCGGGGATTTGGATTTGGTGTTACTTCAGGAAGGTGGATTTGGGGATATTGCGGGAAGGTTGTTTTGGGGTTAGCATGGGAACGTGCATTGAGGGTTAGTGCGGGAACGTGGATTTAGCTTTAGTGCGGGAAGTTGGATTTGGGGTTATTGCGGGAAGCTGGATTTGGGGCTAGGTGGGAAGGTGGATTTGAGGTTAGTGCGGGAAGTTGGATTTGGGGTTATTGTGGCAAGGTGGATTTGGGGTTCGTGCAGGAAGGTCGATTTGGGGTTAGTGCGGGAAGCTGGATTTGGGGAAAGTGCGGGATTGTGGCTTTGGGATTAATGTGGGAAGGTGGATTTGGGTTCGTGCAGGAAGGTGTATTTGGGGATTGTGCGTGAAAGTGGATTTCGGGTTAGTGCGGGAAGCTGGATTTGGGATTAGTGCGGGAAGTTGGATTTGGGGTTAGTGCGGGAAAGGTGGATCTCGGGTTAGTGCGGGAAGGTGGATTTGGCGTTAGTGCGGGAAGGTGGATTTGGGATTAGTGCGGGAAGTTGGATTCGGAGTTAGTGCAGGAAGGTGGATTTGGGGTTAGTGCAGGACATTGGATCTGGGATTATTGTGGGAAGATGGATTTGGGTTTAGTGCAGGAAGGTCGATTTGATGTTCGTGCGGATAGCTGGATTTGGGGAAAGTGTGGGATTGTGGATTTGAGGTTGGTGCGGGAAGGTGGTGTTGGGATTAGTGTGGGAAGGTGGATTTGGGGTTAGTGCGGGAAGGTGGATTTGGGGATAGTGCGGGAAGGTGGATTTGGGGATAGTGCGGGTAGGTGTATTTAGGGTAAAAGCGGGACTGTGGATTTGGGGTTAGTGCAGGAAGTTGGTTTTGTGAATATTGCGGGAGGGTGGATTTGGGGTTAGTGCGGTAAGGTTGATTTGGGGTTATTGCAGGAAGTTGGATGTGGGGCTAGTGTGGGAAGGTAGATTTGGGGTTAGTGGGGGAAGGTGGATTTGGGGTTATTGCGGGAAGTTTGACTTGGGGAAATTGCGGAAAGGTGGATGTGGGGAGAGTGCGGGGAGGTTTATTTGGGCATATAACGGGAAGGTGGATTTGGGGTTATTGCGGGCAGTTTGAGTGGGGTTATAGAGGGAAGGTGGATTTGGGGATATTGCGGGAAGGTTGTTTTGGGGTTAGCATGTGAATGTGCATTGAGGGTTAGTGAGGGAAGGTGGATTTGGGATTAGTGCGGGAAGTTGGATTTGAGGTTATTGTGGCAAGATGGATTTGGGGATAGTGCGGGAAGAAGGATTTGGGGTTAGGGCAGGAAGGTGGATGTGGGGTTAGGGTGGAAAGGTGGATTTGGTGTTAGTGCGGGAAGTTGGATTTGGTGTTAATTCGGGAAGGTGGATTTGGGGATATTGCGGGAAGGTTGTTTTGGGGTTAGCATGGGAATGTGCATTGAGGGTTAGTGTGGGAAGGTGGATTTGGGGTTAGTGCAGGAAGGTGGATTTGGGGTTATTGCGGGAAGGTGGATTTGGGGATTGTGCGGGAAGCTGGATTTGGGGTTAGGGCAGAAAGGTGGATGTGGGGTTACTGCGGGAAGGTGGATTTGGGGATAGTGTGTGAAGGTGGATTTGGGGATAGTGCAGGAATGTGGATTTGGGGTTAGCGCGGGACGGCGGATTTGGGGTTAGTGCGGGAAGGTGGATTTGGGATTAGTGCAGGACAATGAATTTGGGGATTGTGTGGGAATGTGGATTTGGGGATAATGCGGGAAGGTGGATTTGGGGTTAGTGCAGGAATGTGGATTTGGGGATGTGCGAGAATGTGGATTTGGGATTAGTGCAGGAATGTGGGTTTGGGGTTAGTGCGGGAAGGTGGATTTGGGTATTGTGCGTGAAAGTGTATTTCGGGTTAGTGCGGGAAGGTGGATTTGGGATTAATGCGGGAAGATGGTTTTGGGGATAGTGCGGGAAAATGGATTTGGGGTTAATGCAGGAAGTTGGATTTGGGGTTAGGGCAGGAAGGTTGAGTTGCGGCTAGTGCCGGAATGTGGATTTGGGGTTAGGGTGGAAAGGTGGATTTGGTGTTAGAGCGGGGATTTGGATTTGGTGTTACTTCAGGAAGGTGGATTTGGGGATACTGCGGGAAGGTTGTTTTGGGGTTAGCATGGGAACGTGCATTGAGGGTTAGTGCGGGAACGTGGATTTAGCTTTAGTGCGGGAAGTTGGATTTGGGGTTATTGTGGGAAGGTGGATTTGTGGTTAGTGCGGGAAGGTGGATTTGGGGTTAGTGCAGGAAGGTGGATTTGGGGTTATTGCGGGAAGGTGGATTTGGGGCTAGGCGGGAAGGTGGATTTGAGGTTAGTGAGGGAAGTTGGATTTGGGGTTATTGTGGCAAGGTGGATTTGGGGTTCGTGCAGGAAGGTCGATTTGGGGTTAGTGCGGGAAGCTGGATTTGGGGAAAGTGCGGTATTGTGGCTTTGGGATTAATGTGGGAAGGTGGATTTGGGTTCGTGCAGGAAGGTGTATTTGGGGATTGTGCGTGAAAGTGGATTTCGGGTTAGTGCGGGAAGCTGGATTTGGGATTAGTGCGGGAAGTTGGATTTGGGGTTAGTGCGGGAAAGGTGGATTTCGGGTTACTGCGGGAAGGTGGATTTGGGGTTAGTGCGGGAAGGTGGATTTGGGGTTAGTGCGGGAAGTTGGATTCGGAGTTAGTGCGGGAAGGTGGATTTGGGGTTAGTGCAGGACATTGGATCTGGGATTATTGTGGGAAGATGGATTTGGGTTTAGTGCAGGAAGGTCGATTTGGTGTTCGTGCGGAAAGCTGGATTTGGGGAAATGTGGGATTGTGGATTTGAGGTTGGTGCGGGAAGGTGGTGTTGGGATTAGTGTGGGAAGGTGGATTTGGGGTTAGTGCGGGAAGGTGGATTTGGGGATAGTGCGGGTAGGTGTATTTAGGGTAAATGCGGGACTGTGGATTTGGGGTTAGTGCAGGAAGTTGGTTTTGTGAATATTGCGGGAGGGTGGATTTGGGGTTAGTGCGGTAAGGTTGATTTGGGGTTATTGCAGGAAGTTGGATGTGGGACTAGTGTGGGAAGGTAGATTTGGGGTTAGTGGGGGAAGGTGGATTTGGGGTTATTGCGGGAAGTTTGACTTGGGGATATTGCGGGAAGGTGGATTTGGGGAGAGTGCGGGGAGGTTTATTTGGGCATATAACGGGAAGGTGAATTTGGGGTTATTGCGGGCAGTTTGAGTGGGGTTATTGAGGGAAGGTGGATTTGGGGCTAGTGCGGGAAGGTGGATTTGGGCATAGTGCGGGAAGGCGGACTTGGGGTTACTGCGGGAAGGTGAATTTGGGGTAAGTGTGGGAAGGTGGACTTGGGGTAAGTGCGGGAAGGTGAATTTAATGTTAGTGCGGAAGGTGGATTTGGGGTTAGTGCGGTAAGGTGGATTTGGGGATAGTGCGGGAAGATGGATTTGGGGTTATTGCGGGAAGTTGGATTTGGGATTAGGGCAGGAAGGTGGATTTGGGGTCAGTGCGGGAAGGTGGATTTGGGGTTCGTGCCGAAAGGTGGATTTGGTGTTAGTGCGGGAAAGTTGATTTGGGGAAAGTGCCGGAATGTGGATTTGGAGTTAGGGTGGGAAGGTGGATTAGGTGTTCGTGCGGGAATTTGGATTTGGTGTTAATGCGGGAATATGGATTTGGGATTATTGCGGGAAAGTTGATTTGGGGAAAATGCCGGAAGGTGGATTTGGGGATAGTGCGGGAAGGTGGATTTGTGTTTAATGCGGGAAGTTGAATTTAGGGTTAGTGCTGGAAGAAGGATTTAGGTTAGTGCGGGAAGGTGGATTTGGCGTTATTGCGGGAAGGTGGATTAGGGGATAGTGCGGGAAGGTGTATTTGGAGTTAGTGCTGCAAGGTGGATTTGGGGTTCATGCGGGAAAGTGGTTTTGGGGTTAATGCGGGAAGGTAGATTTGGTGATATTGCGGGAAGGTGGATTTGGGGTTAGTGCGGGAGGGTGGATTTGGGGATAGTGCGGGATGGTTGATTTGGGGTTAGTGCACGAATGTGGATTCGTGTTCAGTGCGGGAAGATTGATTTGGGGATATTGCAGGAAGGTGGACTTGGGGTTATTGCGGGAAGTTTGATTTGGGGATTTTGCGGGAAGGTGGTCTTGGGGTTAGTGCGGGTAGGTGGATTTGAGTTTAGTGCCAGAAGGTGGATTTGGGGTTAGGGAGGGAAGGTGGATTTGGGGCTTGTGTGGGGAGGTGGACTTGGTGTTAGTGCAGGAAGGTGGATTTGCGGTTAGTTCAGGAGGGTGGGTTATTGGGTTAGTGCAGGAAGGTGCATTTGGGGATAGTGCGAGAATGTGATATGTGTTTAGTGCGGTAAGGTGGATTTGGGGATAGTGCGGGAAGATGGATTTGGGGTTATTGCGGGAAGTTGGATTTGGGATTAGGGCAGGAAGGTGGATTTCGGGTCAGTGCGGGAAGGTGGATTTGGGGTTAGTGCCGGAAGGTGGATTTGGTGTTAGTGCGGGAAAGTTGATTTGGGGATAGTGCCGGAATGTGGATTTGGAGGTAGGGTGGGAAGGTGGATTTGGTGTTAGTGCGGGAATTTGGATTTGGTGTTAATGCGGGAATATGGATTCGGGATTATTGCGGGAAGGTAGATTTGGTGATAGTGCGGTAAAGTGGATTAGGAGATAGTGCGGGAAGGTGTATTTGGAGTTAGAGCTGAAAGGTGGATTTGGGGTTTGTGTGGGAAGGTGGTTTTGGGGTTAATGCGGGAAGGTAGATTTGGGGATATGGCGGGAAGGTGGATTTGGGGTTAGTGCGGGAGGGTGGATTCGGGGATAGTTTGGGATGGTTGATTTGGGGTTTGTGCGGGAAGTTGGATTTGTGGTTATTGTGGGAAGATTGATTTGGGGTTATTGCAGTAAGGTGGATTTGTTGTTATTGCGGGAAGGTGGTCTTGGGGTTAGTGAGGGAAGGTGGATTTGAGTTTAGTGCCAGAAGGTGGATTTGGGGTTAGGGAGGGAAGATGGATTTGGGGTTAGTGCGGGATGGTGGATTTGGGGATATTGTGGGAAGGTGGATTTGGGGTTAGCACGGTACTGTGGATTGAGGGTTAGTGCGGGAAGGTGGATTTTGGTTTAGTGCGGGAAGTTGGGTTTGGAGTTATTGCGGGAAGGTGGATTTGGGGTTAGTGCGGGAACATGGATTTTGGGTTAGTGCGGGAAGGTGGATTTGGGGTTTGTGCGGGATGGTAAATTTGGGGTTAATGCGGGAATGTGGATTTGGGGCTATGTGGGAAGGTGGATTTGGGGTTAGTGCGGGAAGGTAGGTTTGGGGTTAGTGCAGGAAGGTGGATTTGGGTTGAGTGATTGAAGTTGGGTTTGGGGTTATTGAGGGAAGGTTGATTTGGGGTTAGTGCAGGAAGGTTGATTTGGGGTTAGTGCGGGAAGGTGGATTTGAGGTTAGTGCGGGAAGGTGGATTTGGGGTTAGTGCGGGAAGATGGATTTGAGTTTTGTGTGGGAAGCTGGGTTTGGGGTTATTGTGGGCATGTGGATTTGGGGTTAGTGCAGGAAGGTTGATTTGGGGTTATTGCGCGAAGCTGGATTTGGGGACAGTGCGGGATTGTGGATTTGGGGTTAGTGCTGGAAGGGGGATTTGGGGTTGGTGCAGGAAGGTGGATTTGTGGATAGTGCGGGAAGGTGGATTTGGGGTTATTGCAGGAACGTGGATTTGCTGTTAGTGCTGCAAGGTGGAATTGGGTATAATGCAGGAAGTTGGATTTGGGGTTAGTGGGGGAATGTGGATTTGGGGATCGTGCGTGAAGGTGGCTTTGGGGTTAATGCAGGAAGTTGGATTTGTGGACAGTGCGGTATGGTGAATTTTGGGATAGTCTGAGAATGTGGATTTGGGGTTAGTGCGGGAATGTGGATTTGGGTTTAGTGTGGGAAAGTTGATTTGGGTGTAATGTGGGAAGATGGATTTGCGGATAGTGCGAGAAGGTGGATTTGGGGTTATTGCTGGAAGGTGGATTTCGGGTCAGTGGGGGAAGGTTGATTTGGAGTCAGTACAGGAATGTGGATTTTGGGTTAGTGCGGGATGTTCGATTTGGGGTTAGTGCGGGAAGGTGGATTTGGGGTTAGTGCCAGAAGGTTGATTTGGGGAAAGTGCGGTTTGGTGGATTTTGGGATAGTGTGGGAAGTTCGATTTGTGGTTAGTGCGGGAAGGTGGATTTCGTGTTAGTGCCAGAAGGTTGATTTGGGGAAAGTGCGGTTTGGTGGATTTTGGGATAGTGCGAGGAGCTGGATTTGGGGTTAGTGCGGGAAAGTGGATTTGGGGTTAATGCCAGAAGGTGGATTTGGGAAAAAAAGCGGCATGGTGGATTTTGGGATAGTGCGAGAAGGTGGTTTTGGGTTTAGTGCGGGAAGGTGGATTTGGGGTTAATGCAGGAAGGCGGATTTGTGGTTATTGCGGGAACGTGGATTTGGGGATAGTGTTAGAAGATGGATTTGTGGTTAGTGTGGGAAGTTGAATTTGGAGTAAGTGTGGGAAGGTGGATTTGGGGTTAGTGCGGGAAGATGGATTTAGGATTAGCGCGGGAAGATGGATTTGGGGTTAGTGCGGGAAGGTTGAGTTGGGGTTTGTGCATGAAGGTGCATTTGGGGTTATGGCGTGAAGGTTGATTTGGGGTTACTGTGGGAAGGTGGATTTGGGATTATTGCGGCAAGGTGGATTTGTGGTTAGTGCGTGAAGTTGGATTTGGCGTTAGTGCGTGTTTGTGGATTCGGGGATAGTGCGGGAAGGTGGATATGGGGTTAATGCAGGAAGGTGGATTTGGGGTTAGTGCCAGAAGGTGGATTCAGGTTTAGTGTGGGTAGATGGGTTTGGGGTTAGCGCGGGAAGCTGTATTTGGGGTTCGCACTGGAAGGTGGATTTAGGTTTATTGCGGAAAGGTGGATTTGGTGTTAGTGCTGGAAGGTGGATTTGGGTTTAGTGCAGGAAGTTGGATTTGGGGTTAGTGCGGGTATGTGGATTCGGGGATAGTGCGGGAAATTGGATTTGGTTTTAGTGCGGGAAGATGGATTTGGGTTATGGCAGGAAGGTGGATTTGGGGTTAGTGTGGGATAGTGATTTGGGGATAGTGTGGGAAGATTGATTTGGGGATAGTGCGGATGGTGGATTGGCATAAGAGCATGAAGGTAGATGTGGGGTTAGTGCGGGAACGTGGATTTGGGGTTAGTGCGGGAAGGTGGATTTGTAGTTAGTGCAGGAAGATGGATTTAGGGTTAGAGCAGGAAGTTGGATTTGGGGTAAGTGTGGGAAGGTCGATTTGGGCATAGTTCGGGAAGTTGGATTTGGAGTTAGTGTGGGAAGGTGGATTTGGGGTTACTGCGGGAAGGTGGTTTTGGGTATCGTGCGGGAAGGTGCATTTTGGGTTAGTGCGGGAAGGTGGATTTGGGGTTATTGGGGGAAGGTGGATTTGGGGTTAGTGCGAGAAGTTTGATTTGGTTTTAGTGCGGGAAAATTGATTTGTGGTTAGTGCTGGAAGGCGGATTTCGGGTTACTGTGGGAAGGTGGATTGTGGGTTAGTGCTGGAAGGTGAATTTGGGGTTAGTGCCGGAAGATGGATTTGGGTTTCGTGCTGGAAGGTGGATTTGGCGTTATTGCGGGAAGGTGGATTTGGAGTTTGTGCTGGAAGGTGGATTTGGTTTTAGTGCAGGAAGTTGGATTTGGGTTTAGTGCGGGAAGGTGGATTTGGGGTTAATGCGGGAAGGTGGATTCGGGGTAAGTGCAGGAAGATGGATTTAGGGTTAGCAGGGGAAGGTAGATTTGGGGTTAGTGCGGGAATGTGGATTTGGGGTTTGTGCTGGAAGGTGGATTTGGGGTTAGTGCGGGAAGGTTGATTTGGCGTTAGTGCGGGCAGGAGGATTTGGGAATAGTGCGGGAATGTTGATTTGTGGGTAGTGCGGGAAGGTGGATTTGGGGATAATGCAGGAAGGTAAATTTGGGGTTAGTGCGGGAAGTTGGATTTGTGGATAGTGTGGTATGGTGGATTTTGGGATAGTGCGAGAAGGTGAATTTGGGGTTAGTGCAGGAATGTTGATTTGGGAATAGTGCGGGAAGGTGGATTTAAGGTTAGTGAAGGAAGATGGATTTGTGGTTAGTGCGGGAAGGTGGATTTGTGGATAGTGCAGAATGGTGGATTTTGGGATAGTGCGAGAAGGTGGATTTGGGGTTAGTGCGGGAATGTGGATTGGGGTTTAGGGCAGGAATGTGGATTTGTGTTTAGTGCGGGAAGTTGGATTTGTGGTTATTGTGGGAAGATTGATTTGGGGTTATTGCAGTAAGGTGGATTTGTGGTTATTGCGGGAAGGTGGTCTTGGGGTTAGTGAGGGAAGGTGGATTTGAGTTTAGTGCCAGAAGGTGGATTTGGGGTTAGGGAGGGAAGGTGGATTTGGGGTTAGTGCGGGATGGTGGATTTGGGGATATTGTGGGAAGGTGGATTTGGGGTTAGCACGGTACTGTGGATTGAGGGTTAGTGCGGGAAGGTGGATTTTGGTTTAGTGCGGGAAGTTGGATTTGGAGTTATTGCGGGAAGGTGGATTTGGGGTTAGTGCGGGAACATGGATTTTGGGTTAGTGCGGGAAGGTGGATTTGGGGTTAGTGCGGGATGGTAAATTTGGGGTTAATGCGGGAATGTGGATTTGGGGCTATGTGGGAAGGTGGATTTGGGGTGAGTGCGGGAAGGTAGGTTTGGGGTTAGTGCAGGAAGGTGGATTTGGGTTGAGAGATTGAAGTTGGGTTTGGGGTTATTGAGGGAAGGTTGATTTGGGGTTAGTGCAGGAAGGTTGATTTGGGGTTAGTGCGGGAAGGTGGATTTGAGGTTAGTGCGGGAAGGTGGATTTGGGGTTAGTGCGGGAAGATGGATTTGAGTTTTGTGTGGGAAGCTGGGTTTGGGGTTATTGTGGGCATGTGGATTTGGGGTTAGTGCAGGAAGGTTGATTTGGGGTTATTGCGCGAAGCTGGATTTGGGGAAAGTGCGGGTTTGTGGATTTGGGGTTAGTGCTGGAAGGGGGATTTGTGGTTGGTGCGGGAAGGTTGGTTTGTGGATAGTGCGGGAAGGTGGATTTGGGGTTATTGCAGGAACGTGGATTTGCTGTTAGTGCTGCAAGGTGGAATTGGGTATAATGCAGGAAGTTGGATTTGGGGTTAGTGGGGGAATGTGGATTTGGGGATCATGCGTGAAGGTGGCTTTGGGGTTAATGCAGGAAGTTGGATTTGTGGACAGTGCGGTATGGTGAATTTTGGGATAGTATGAGAATGTGGATTTGGGGTTAGTGCGGGAATGTGGATTTGGGTTTAGTGTGGGAAAGTTGATTTGGGTGTAATGTGGGAAGATGGATTTGGGGATAGTGCGAGAAGGTGGATTTGGGGTTATTGCTGGAAGGTGGATTTCGGGTCAGTGGGGGAAGGTTGATTTGGAGTCAGTACAGGAATGTGGATTTTGGGTTAGTGCGGGATGTTCGATTTGGGGTTAGTGCGGGAAGGTGGATTTGGGGTTAGTGCCAGAAGGTTGATTTGGGGAAAGTGCGGTTTGGTGGATTTTGGGATAGTGTGGGAAGTTCGATTTGTGGTTAGTGCGGGAAGGTGGATTTCGTGTTAGTGCCAGAAGGTTGATTTGGGGAAAGTGCGGTTTGGTGGATTTTGGGATAGTGCGAGGAGGTGGATTTGGGGTTAGTGCGGGAAAGTGGATTTGGGGTTAATGCCAGAAGGTGGATTTGGGAAAAAAAGCGGCATGGTGGATTTTGGGATAGTGCGAGAAGGTGGTTTTGGGTTTAGTGCGGGAAGGTGGATTTGGGGTTAATGCAGGAAGGCGGATTTGTGGTTATTGCGGGAACGTGTATTTGGGGATAGTGTTGGAAGATGGATTTGTGGTTAGTGTGGGAAGTTGAATTTGGAGTAAGTGTGGGAAGGTGGATTTGGGGTTAGTGCGGGAAGATGGATTTAGGATTAGCGCGTGAAGATGGATTTGGGGTTTGTGCGGGAAGGTTGAGTTGGGGTTTGTGCGGGAAGGTGCATTTGGGGTTATGGCGTGAAGGTTGATTTGGGGTTACTTTGGGAAGGTGGATTTGGGATTATTGCGGCAAGGTGGATTTGTGGTTAGTGCGTGAAGTTGGATTTGGCGTTAGTGCGTGTTTGTGGATTCGGGGATAGTGCGGGAAGGTGGATATGGGGTTAATGCAGGAAGGTGGATTTGGGGTTAGTGCCAGAAGGTGGATTCAGGTTTAGTGTGGGTAGATGGGCTTGGGGTTAGCGCGGGAAGCTGGATTTGGGGTTCGCACTGGAAGGTGGATTTAGGTTTATTGCGGAAAGGTGGATTTGGTGTTAGTGCTGGAAGGTGGATTTGGGTTTAGTGCAGGAAGTTGGATTTGGGGTTAGTGCGGGTATGTGGATTCGGGGATAGTGCGGGAAATTGGATTTGGTTTTAGTGCGGGAAGATGGATTTGGGTTATGGCAGGAAGGTGGATTTGGGGTTAGTGTGGGATAGTGATTTGGGGATAGTGTGGGAAGATTGATTTGGGGATAGTGTGGATGGTGGATTGGCATAAGAGCATGAAGGTAGATGTGGGGTTAGTGCGGGAACGTGGATTTGGGGTTAGTGCGGGAAGGTGGATTTGGAGTTAGTGCAGGAAGATGGATTTAGGGTTAGAGCAGGAAGTTGGATTTGGGGTAAGTGTGGGGAGGTCGATTTGGGCATAGTTCGGGAAGTTGGATTTGGAGTTAGTGTGGGAAGGTGGATTTGGGGTTACTGCGGGAATGTGGTTTTGGGTATCGTGCGGGAAGGTGCATTTTGCGTTAGTGCGGGAAGGTGGATTTGGGGTTATTGGGGGAAGGTGGATTTGGGGTTAGTGCGAGAAGTTTGATTTGGTTTTAGTGCGGGAAAATTGATTTGTGGTTAGTGCTGGAAGGCGGATTTCGGGTTACTGTGGGAAGGTGGATTGTGGGTTAGTGCTGGAAGGTGAATTTGGGGTTATTGATGGAAGGTGGATTTGGAGTTTGTGCTGGAAGGTGGATTTGGTTTTAGTGCAGGAAGTTGGATTTGGGTTTAGTGCGGGAAGGTGGATTCGGGGTAAGTGCAGGAAGATGGATTTAGGGTTAGCACGGGAAGGTAGATTTGGGGTTAGTGCGGGAATGTGGATTTGGGGTTTGTGCTGGAAGGTGGATTTGGGGTTAGTGCGGGAAGGTTGATTTGGCGTTAGTGCGGGCAGGAGGATTTGGGAATAGTGCGGGAATGTTGATTTGTGGGTAGTGCGGGAAGGTGGATTTTGGGATAATGCAGGAAGGTAAATTTGGGGTTAGTGCGGGAAGTTGGATTTGTGGATAGTGTGGTATGGTGGATTTTGGGATAGTGCGAGAAGGTGAATTTGGGTTAGTGCAGGAATGTTGATTTGGGAATAGTGCGGGAAGGTGGATTTAAGGTTAGTGAAGGAAGATGGATTTGTGGTTAGTGCGGGAAGGTGGATTTGTGGATAGTGCAGAATGGTGGATTTTGGGATAGTGCGAGAAGGTGGATTTGGGGTTAGTGCGGGAATGTGGATTGGGATTTAGGGCAGGAATGTGGATTTGTGTTTAGTGCGGGAAGTTGGATTTGTGGTTATTGTGGGAAGATTGATTTGGGGTTATTGCAGTAAGGTGGATTTGTGGTTATTGCGGGAAGGTGGTCTTGGGGTTAGTGAGGGAAGGTGGATTTGAGTTTAGTGCCAGAAGGTGGATTTGGGGTTAGGGAGGGAAGGTGGATTTGGGGTTAGTGCGGGATGGTGGATTTGGGGATATTGTGGGAAGGTGGATTTGGGGTTAGCACGGTACTGTGGATTGAGGGTTAGTGCGGGAAGGTGGATTTTGGTTTAGTGCGGGAAGTTGGATTTGGAGTTATTGCGGGAAGGTGGATTTGGGGTTAGTGCGGGAACATGGATTTTGGGTAAGTGCGGGAAGGTGGATTTGGGGTTAGTGCGGGATGGTAAATTTGGGGTTAATGCGGGAATGTGGATTTGGGGCTATGTGGGAAGGTGGAATTGGGGTTAGTGCGGGAAGGTAGGTTTGGGGTTAGTGCAGGAAGGTGGATTTGGGTTGAGTGATTGAAGTTGGGTTTGGGGTTATTGAGGGAAGGTTGATTTGGGGTTAGTGCAGGAAGGTTGATTTGGGGTTAGTGCGGGAAGGTGGATTTGAGGTTAGTGCGGGAAGGTGGATTTGGGGTTAGTGCGGGAAGATGGATTTGAGTTTTGTGTGGGAAGCTGGGTTTGGGGTTATTGTGGGCATGTGGATTTGGGGTTAGTGCAGGAAGGTTGATTTGGGGTTATTGCGCGAAGCTGGATTTGGGGAAAGTGCGGGATTGTGGATTTGGGGTTAGTGCTGGAAGGGGGATTTGTGGTTGGTGCGGGAAGGTTGGTTTGTGGATAGTGCGGGAAGCTGGATTTGGGGTTATTGCAGGAACGTGGATTTGCTGTTAGTGCTGCAAGGTGGAATTGGGTATAATGCAGGAAGTTGGATTTGGGGTTAGTGGGGGAATGTGGATTTGGGGATCGTGCGTGAAGGTGGCTTTGGGGTTAATGCAGGAAGTTGGATTTGTGGACAATGCGGTATGGTGAATTTTGGGATAGTATGAGAATGTGGATTTGGGGTTAGTGCGGGAATGTGGATTTGGGTTTAGTGTGGGAAAGTTGATTTGGGTGTAATGTGGGAAGATGGATTTGGGGATATTGCGAGAAGGTGGATTTGGGGTTATTGCTGGAAGGTGGATTTCGGGTCAGTGGGGGAAGGTTGATTTGGAGTCAGTACAGGAATGTGGATTTTGGGTTAGTGCGGGATGTTCGATTTGGGGTTAGTGCGGGAAGGTGGATTTGGGGTTAGTGCCAGAAGGTTGATTTGGGGAAAGTGCGGTTTGGTGGATTTTGGGATAGTGTGGGAAGTTCGATTTGTGGTTAGTGCGGGAAGGTGGATTTCGTGTTAGTGCCAGAAGGTTGATTTGGGGAAAGTGCGGTTTGGTGGATTTTGGGATAGTGCGAGGAGGTGGATTTGGGGTTAGTGCGGGAAAGTGGATTTGGGGTTAATGCCAGAAGGTGGATTTGGGAAAAAAAGCGGCATGGTGGATTTTGGGATAGTGCGAGAAGGTGGTTTTGGGTTTAGTGCGGGAAGGTGGATTTGGGGTTAATGCAGGAAGGCGGATTTGTGGTTATTGCGGGAACGTGGATTTGGGGATAGTGTTGGAAGATGGATTTGTGGTTAGTGTGGGAAGTTGAATTTGGAGTAAGTGTGGGAAGGTGGATTTGGGGTTAGTGCGGGAAGATGGATTTAGGATTAGCGCGGGAAGATGGATTTGGGGTTAGTGCGGGAAGGTTGAGTTGGGGTTTGTGCGTGAAGGTGCATTTGGGGTTATGGCGTGAAGGTTGATTTGGGGTTACTGTGGGAAGGTGGATTTGGGATTATTGCGGCAAGGTGGATTTGTGGTTAGTGCGTGAAGTTGGATTTGGCGTTAGTGCGTGTTTGTGGATTCGGGGATAGTGCGGGAAGGTGGATATGGGGTTAATGCAGGAAGGTGGATTTGGGGTTAGTGCCAGAAGGTGGATTCAGTTTTAGTGTGGGTAGATGGGTTTGGGGTTAGCGCGGGAAGCTGGATTTGGGGTTCGCACTGGAAGGTGGATTAAGGTTTATTGCGGAAAGGTGGATTTGGTGTTAGTGCTGGAAGGTGGATTTGGGGTTAGTGCAGGAAGTTGGATTTGGGGTTAGTGCGGGTATGTGGATTCGGGGATAGTGCGGGAAATTGGATTTGGTTTTAGTGCGGGAAGATGGATTTGGGTTATGGCAGGAAGGTGGATTTGGGGTTAGTGTGGGATAGTGATTTGGGGATAGTGTGGGAAGATTGATTTGGGGATAGTGCGGATGGTGGATTGGCATAAGAGCATGAAGGTAGATGTGGGGTTAGTGCGGGAACGTGGATTTGGGGTTAGTGCGGGAAGGTGGATTTGGAGTTAGTGCAGGAAGATGGATTTAGGGTTAAAGCAGGAAGTTGGATTTGGGGTAAGTGTGGGAAGGTCGATTTGGGCATAGTTCGGGAAGTTGGATTTGGAGTTAGTGTGGGAAGGTGGATTTGGGGTTACTGCGGGAAGGTGGTTTTGGGTATCGTGCGGGAAGGTGCATTTTGGGTTAGTGCGGGAAGGTGGATTTGGGGTTATTGGGGGAAGGTGGATTTGGGGTTAGTGCGAGAAGTTTGATTTAGTTTTAGTGCGGGAAAATTGATTTTTGGTTATTGCTGGAAGGCGGATTTCGGATTACTGTGGGAAGGTGGATTGTGGGTTAGTGCTGGAAGGTGAATTTGGGGTTAGTGCCGGAAGATGGATTTGGGTTTCGTGCTGGAAGGTGGATTTGGCGTTATTGCGGGAAGGTGGATTTGGAGTTTGTGCTGGAAGGTGGATTTGGTTTTAGTGCAGGAAGTTGGATTTGGGTTTAGTGCGGGAAGGTGGATTTGGGGTTAGCACGGGAAGGTAGATTTGGGGTTAGTGCGGGAATGTGGATTTGGGGTTTGTGCTGGAAGGTGGATTTGGGGTTAGTGCGGGAAGGTTGATTTGGCGTTAGTGCGGGCAGGAGGATTTGGGAATAGTGCGGGAATGTTGATTTGTGGGTAGTGCTGGAAGGTGGATTTGGGGATAATGCAGGAAGGTAAATTTGGGGTTAGTGCGGAAGGTGGATTTGGGGTTAGTGTGGGAAGGTTGATTTTGGGTTAGTGCGGTAAATGGATTTAGGGTTAGTGCGGGAAGTTGGATTTGTGGATAGTGTGGTATGGTGGATTTTGGGATAGTGCGAGAAGGTGGATTTGGGGTTAGTGCAGGAATGTTGATTTGGGAATAGTGCGGGAAGGTGGATTTAAGGTTAGTGAAGGAAGATGGATTTGTGGTTAGTGCGGGAAGGTGGATTTGTGGATAGTGCAGAATGGTGGATTTTGGGATAGTGCGAGAAGGTGGATTTGGGGTTAGTGCGGGAATGTGGATTGGGGTTTAGGGCAGGAATGTGGATTTGGGTTTAGTGCGGGAAGATGGATTTGGGTTATGGCAGGAAGGTGGATTTGGGGTTAGTGTGGGATAGTGGATTTGGGGATAGTGCATGAAGGTTGATTTGGGGAGAGTGTGGGAATTGGATTTGGGGATAGTGCAGATGGTGGATTGGTGTAAGTGCATGAAGG
The DNA here is from genome assembly GCF_052327205.1 of Somniosus microcephalus. NCBI lineage: Eukaryota > Metazoa > Chordata > Chondrichthyes > Squaliformes > Somniosidae > Somniosus > Somniosus microcephalus. Next base: position 2,853,707 of record NW_028225183.1, on the reverse strand, counting down.
TGGATTTGGGGTTTGTGTGGGAAGGTGGATTTGGAGTTACTGCGGGAAGGTGGATTTTGGGGATAGTGCGGGAGGTGCATTTGGGGTTAATGCACGAAGGTAGATTTGGGGTTATTGCGGGAAGGTGGATTTGGGGTTAGTGCGAGAAGTTTGATTTGGATTTAGTGCGGATGGTTGATTTGGGGTTAGTGCTGGAAGGTGGTTTTGGGGTTAGTGCGGTGTTGTATCCGTGTGTTAATGGAGACACAGAATGCAGGAGTTGGTTTACAGGTGTCATAGGGTCATAGAGTTTTACAGCACTGAAAGAGGCCCATTCGGCCCATCGTGTCTGCGCCACCCATCCATCCCTGTCCAGTCTAATCCCATTTTCCAGCATTTGGTCCATAGCCTTGTATGCATTGGCATTCCAAGTGCTCATCCAAATGCTTCTTGAATGTTGTGAGGGTTCCTGCCTCTACCACCCTTTTGGGCATTGAGTTCCACATTCCAACCACCCTCTGGGTGAAAAAGTTCCTTATCAAATCCCCTCTAAATCTCCTGCCCCTTACCCTGAATCTATGCCCCCTTGTTATTGACCCCCTTACTAAGGGGAAAAGTTCCTCTTTGTCTACCCTATCTATGCCCCTCATCATTTTGTATACCTCAATCAGGTCCCCCCTCAGCCTTCTTTGCTCCAAGGAAAACAACCCCAGCCTGTTTAGTCTTTCTTCATAGCTGAGGCGCTCCATCCCAGGTAACATCCTGGTGAATCTTCTCTGCACCGTCTCCAAAGCAATCACATCCTTCCTATAGTGAGGCGATCAGAACTGCACACAGTACTCCAGCTGTGGCCTCACCAGCGTTTTGTACAGCTCCATCATAACCTCCCTGCTCTTATATTCTATGCCTCGGCTAATGAAGGCAAGTATCCCATATGCCTTTTTAACCACCTTATCTACCTGTTCCGCTGCCTTCAGGGATCTATGTACATGTACACCAAGGTCCCTCTCACCCTTTGTACTTCCTAGGGTCCTACCACTCATTGTGTATTCCCTTGCCTTATTTGTCCGTCCAAAATGCATCACCTCGCACTTTTCAGGGTTAAATTCCATTTTCCACTTTTCCGCCCATCTGACCAACTCGTTTATATCTTCCTGTAGCCTGAGGCTTTCCTCCTCACAATTTACCACCCCACCAATTTTCGTGTCATCTGCGAACTTGCTGATCATACCTTTTACATTCTCATCCAAATCATTTATGTACATCACAAACAACAAGGGACCCAGCACCGATCCCTGAGGTACCCCACTGGACACAGGCTTCCAGTCACAAAAGCAACCTTCGACCATCACCCTCTGCCTCCTGCCACTCAGCCAGTTTAGGATCCAACGAGCCAAGGCACCCTGGATCCCATGGGCTCTTACCTTCTTGACCAGTCTCCTATGCGGGATGTGTCAAAGGCTTTACTGGAGTCCATGTAAACCACATCCACAGCATTTCCCTCATCCACCCCCCTAGTCACCCCCTCGAAAAATTCAATCAGATTTGTCAGACGTGATTTACCCTTGACAAAGCCATGCTGACTATCCCCGATTAATCCTTGCCTCTCCGAGTGGAGACTAATTTTGTCCCTCAGAATTTTTTCCAATAATTTCCCTACCACAGAGGTTAGGCTCACTGGCCTGTAATTCCCTGGTTTATCCCTGCTACCCTTCTTGTATAATGGTACTACATTAGCTGTTCTCCAGTCCTCTGGTACATCCCCTGTGGCCAGAGAGGTTCTGAAAATTTGTGTCAGAGCCCCTGCAATCTCCCCCTTTGCCTCCCACAGCAGCCTGGGATACATCTCGTCCGGGCCTGGGGATTTATCCACTTTTTGGCCTGCTAAAACCGCTAGCACCTCCTCCCTCTCGATGCTAATATGTTCAAGTATGGCTCGGGGGTTTATTGAACAAAGTCTGGAGGTGAACTAAAAGATACAAGACACTATACAGGCTTATATAGCCCGAGTGGCCACTACCGGCATTACAGTACACAGGGGCTATTAAAGGTACATACACCACAATTCCTCCCCTTTTAGACAACAAGTACATAACATTTTAAGTAATCATTAATTAACATGTTTACAAGAACAATAATCTACACATTTTCTGCAGTTAATCAATTATAAGTCAGTCTCTCTGGAGGCTTCCTGACTCGGCTTGGATAATGCCTCGGTGGTGTTGTAGTTTTCGGTGGTGTCGTAGGTTCTATTGACAAGGTCGATTCGGCTTGAATGCCAGTGTCGGGTTCATCTGTTTCCAGTATCACCGGATCGGATGTAGATACTATGGATATCTCTGCTTCATCATTAGGCGTATAGAGTTGTGGTGTAGGTTGTCCCTTTTCGGATGACTCTATGATCTGGTCAGCATGGCGCCTTATTATGCTTTCTCCAATGTCCACTGTATACATCAGCGGTCCTAGTCGTGTGCAAATAGTCCCAGGCTGCCATTTCTCGGTACGGTAGTCCCGGGTCAAAACTTGTTGACCTATCTGGAAGGTTCTAGTTGGCCTTTCATTCATGCCTTGAAATTGCCTGTTCTCTACGTCCCTTCTGATGTTTGGCTTGATCAAATCCAGCCGGCACCTTAGGCTTCTATTGAAAAACATCATGGTGGGAGTTTGGTTTGTAACCACATGTGTTGCATTCCTGTATGCAAACAAGAAGTTATGTAACTTATGTTGTAGGTTTATGTCTTCATTACCTATGGCCTTTATGGCCTTCTTGAAGGTCCGGACAAACCTTTCAGCTAATCCATTGGTGGCAGGATGGTATGGGGTGGACGTGTAGTGCTTAACCCCATTGTTTTTTAAGAACTTCCTGAATTCTTCGGACACATATTGCGGTCCATTATCAGAACAGATCTGTTCAGGCAGCCCATTCTTGGCAAATATGGTCCTTAATACTGTGATGGTTTTTTCCGTGGTGGTGGAGGACATCTTTATTACCTCCGGCCACTTGGAGTGTGCATCAACCGCGATTAAGAGCATTGAGGCCATAAATGGACCAGCAAAGTCGATGTGTACCCTTTGTCATGGAGATGAGGGCTACTCCCATGGATGTAGAGGGGCTTGTGGTGGGGCGTTTTGGACCTTCTGGCATCCTAGACAGCTCTTGGTCATTTCTTCGATGTCTCCATCGATACCTGGCCACCACACAAATGCTCTGTCTAGGTTCTTCATTTTCACTCCGTCCAGATGCCCCTCGTGAAGCTCCTTTAGCACTTTATCCTGGAGATTGGGTGGAATCACCACTCTGGATCCACACATCAAGGTTCCTCGGCACACTGACAGCTCTTTTCTTCTTTGCGAGACGGCTGGCAACAGTGGTTCGCCATGTGCTGGCCATCCCTTCACCGTTAAATCGTAGACTCGTGAGGGAGACGGGTCATTTCTCTTTTCCTTTTCAATGGTAGAATTTGTTACTGGTAAACATTCCACTATGGTTGAGTGGAACATCTCCACTGGGTCCACTTTAGGTGCCTCTTCTAATGTTGGCAACGGTAGGCGCGATAAACCGTCAGCATTCCTAGGCTGTTTTGATCTTTTGTATTCTATGTCATATTGGTGTGCCCCTAGGAAAAGGGAATACCTCCGTAGCCTTTGCACTGTCATAATGGGAACGCCCTTTTTAGGGTTGAATATGGAGACGAGGGGTTGATAGATCAGTCAACAAGGTAAATTTTTGTCCGTGTAGGTAATGGTTGAATTTCTTCACTCCCCATACCAGGCTGAGTGCTTCCCTGTCGATCTGGGCATAGTTCCGCTCAGCTGAGTTTAATGAGCGTGACGCAAAAGCTATCGGCCGCTCCGAGCCATCATTGATTCTATGTGATAATACCGCTCCTATGCCATAAGGGGATGCATCGCATTCCAGTCTGATTGGCAGTGATGGGTTGTAATCAGCCAACACTTCCTTGGACGTGATCAAGCCTTTGCATTTATGGAAGGCACGTTTACAGTCTTCGCTCCATTTCCAAATTACTCCCGTTTGTAGCAGTGCGTTAAGAGGGTGCAGAACAGTTGACAAGTTCGGTAAAAATTTATGATAGTAATTTATCAATCCCAGGAATGACCTTAATTGTGACACATTTTCAGGTGCTGGGGCTTTTATGACCGCTTCAATTTTTTCAGGTGATTTATGCAACCCTTCTTCGTTAATTATATGGCCACAATTTGATATTTGTTTCTGGAAAAATTCGCACTTGGGGCGATTTCCTCGTCGGCCCCGTTCTCTCAGCCTAGTGAGAACCTGCTCCAAATTGGCAAGGTGCTCGTTGTCGTTTTCTCCTGTTACAAGGATGTCGTCTAGGTAGCATTGAGTCCTCGGAATCCCTTGCAGGGCTTGCTCCAGAGCTCTTTGCCAGATAGCTTGAGCTGATACTACTCCGAAAACCAGTCGATTGTACTGGTACAGGCCTTTGTGTGTGTTTATCGTGAGATACTTTTTAGAGGCCTCCTCAACCTCCATCTATAGATATGCCTGTGACAAGTCAATTTTGGTGAAACGTTTCCCTCCGGATATTGAGGCGAAAATATCTTCTATCCTCGGAAGAGGATATTGTACCGTGTGAAGGACCGGGTTTACAGTCACCTTGAAGTCCCCACAGATGCGAATTTTTCTCTGTTCTTCAGATTTATCATTATTCAACGTATTCTTCATGACCGGGACGATGGGCGTTGCCCACTCGCTCCAATCTATCTTGGATAACACGCCTGCCTTTTCCAAATTCTCCAACTCTGCCTCGACTGCTGGACGAATTGTGTATGGCACCGGCCTTGCCTTAAAAAACTTGGAACTTGCCGCATCTTCCACTTTTATTGAGGCGGTGACGCCTTTCAAGTTTCCTAGATCCTGTTAAACACTTCTTTGGCGTTGGCGAAGATGTCTTTTAATCGTTTAGGTTTGACGTCATCATCATTTTTTTACGTACTGGTCACCGTCAGTGCCTGAATGGAGTGCCAGTCTAAAAGTATCTTCCTGATCCATTCATGTCCCAACAGCGGTGGAACACCATCTTGCAGAATGTATAAACAAAACTCCTGTATTTCCTTGCCGCTGTATACAACAGGCACCCTTATTTTCCCTCTGGGGTATACTTTCTGCCCCGTATATGTCTTCAAGATAATGGATGTGTCTTTCAAATGTATATGCGGAAATAGCCGCTCATAATCCCGTCGACGTATGACGGTCAGAGCTGATCCTGTATCTTGCTCCATTTTAACTGGGGACCCCGCTATCGTGAGGGTAACCCAAATGGTCTGGTAATCTTCTTTGGCAAGTACATTATGTAATTTGAGACAGCTTAGTCTCTTGTTTCCTGAGTCGCTATTACTCTTCTGGTATTCGGAGCTACTGTCAGTCATCATTTGTACCTTTCTGTACTGTCCCTTATTGATTTTTTTTCTGTCAGTGAATTTTTTGTTTCCACATCGGCATACACGTGCAATGTGTCCCATTTTTCTGCATTGCCTGCATTCTTTGTCCTGGAACCAGCAGTACCTCTGGTCATGGGTGGAGCTGCCGCAGTGATAACATCTCTCGAAACACCGTGTAATTTCATGGGTGCCGAAGTCTTGTGGCTTTTGCTGTATCTCTGCAGCTCCTCTCGCTGCTGCTTTGTATGATACAGCCACACTGAAAGCCTTGGCAGTGTCCAACCTTTCTGAGAAAATAGCCTTTTTTGTGTTCCTTCACTTAGGAGACAGCAGACGAATTTGTCTCGTAGCGAATCTGTCAGTCCTGCCCCGAATTGGCAGTGCTTTGACAGCTTCCTTAATTCGGTGAGGCAATCAGCGTTACTTTCATCCTTGTGCTGATTCCTCCTGAAGACTTTGAACCGTTCCGCTATCAGCAGCGGTATTGTGTTTAAGTGCTCCTGTAGGGTATCAACAATCTCCTTAAAATTCTTGTCCATCAGTTTGGCTGGAGTGATTAAGTTTCGTAACAGCCCGTATGTCCTTGCGCCCATCAGATTTAGAAGTACCGATGCCTTTTTATCATCCTCTACTTCATTCGCTGTGCAATATACCTCCACTCTTTCCACATATGTGGTCCAATCCTACATATCACTATCGAAAGCAGTAATATTGCCAGCATTAGGCATCCTGAAAATCAAAAATGGCACCTTCCGCACTTTTCTTTCTTCCCTGCCAAGAAAAAATGGCGCCTCGCGCGCTTTCCCGCCGCTGCCGCTGTTGACAACGCTGTTCTCCGCGGTTTTTATTTACACATATATTTTTAATAGTTGGAGACTCGTTCCCGCCGGACTCTCTGGGACTTTTCCCTCCCTCTACTTGGTCCAAACGCGGATCTGCTTTGCAGCGTCGGCCGTCACCCGAGTGCTCCACCCTCCATCTCTGTTTGCCTCCGCCTTCCGACTTACTGCTGGGCCCCGCTGCAGAGCCACCCGATCGAGCCCCAGCCCACCGCCCAGGAAGGATTAGTGCAGTACCTGCCACCAGCCCGGCTAGCTGGTGAAACCAAAGTTTGTTTGTTTTTTTTCTTCGACCTTCGTCTGAGGAGGCGATCTTCTTGAGGTGCTGCCGAATTGCAGGAAACTCCGTTTCCAATTCGTCACCACTGTTGTATCCATGTGTTAATGGAGACACGGAATGCAGGAGTTGGTTTACAGGTGTTTATTGAACAAAGCCTGGAGGTGAACTTAAAGATACAAGACACTATGCAGGCTTATATAGCCCGAGTGGCCACTACCGGCATTACAGTACACAGGGGCTCTTAAAGGTACATACACCACATGCGGGAAGATGGATTTGGGGTTCGTGCTGGAAGGTGGATTTGGGGTTATTGCGGGAAGGTGGATTTGGTGTAAGTGCTGGAAGGTGGAATTGGTTTCAGTGCTGGAAGTTGGATTTGGTGTTAGTGCGGTAATGTGGATTTGGGAATAGTGCGGAATGTTGGATTTGGGGTTCATGCAGGAAGGTGGATTTGGGGTTAGTGCGGGAAGATGGATTTAGGGTTAGTGCGTTAATTTGGATTTTGGGATAGTGCGAGAAGGTGGATTTGGGATTAGTGCGGTAATGTGGATTTGGGTTTAGTGAGGGAAAGTTGATTTGGGTTTAGTGCAGGAAGATGGATTTGGGTTTATGGCAGGAAGGTGGATTTGGGGTTAGTGTGTGATAGTGGATTTGGGGATAGTGCGGGATTTGGATTTGTGTTTAGAGCAGGAAGGTGGATTTGGGGTTAGTGCGGGAATGTGGATTTGTGGATAGTTCTGGTAGGTGCATTTGGGGTTAGTGCGGGAAGGTGGATTTGGGGTTAGTGCAGGGAGGTGGATTTGGAGTTAGTGCATGAAGGTTGATTTGGGGTTAGTGCGGGAAGCTGGATATGTGGTTACTGCGTGAAGGTTGATTTGGGGTTAGTGCGGGAAGGTGGATTTGTGGATAGTGTGGGAAGGTGGATTTGGGGATATTGCAGGAAGGTGGATTTGGGGTTTGTGCGGGAAGGTGCATTTGGGGTTAGTGAAGGAAGGTGGATTTGGGGTTAGTGCATGAAGGTGGATTTTGCGTTAGTGCGGGAAGATGGATTTGGGGTTAGTGCTGGATGGTGGATTTGGTGTTAGTGTGGGAAGGTGGATTTTGGGATAGTGCGGGAAGGTGGATTTTGGGATAGTGCGGGAAGGTGGATTTGGGGAGAGTGCGGGAAGGTGGATTTGGGGTTAGTGCGGGAAAGTGGATTGTGGTTATGGCAGGATGGTGGATTGGGAGTTAATGCGGGAAGTTGGATTTCTGGATAGTGTGGGAAGGTTTATTTGGGTGTAGTGTGGGAAGGTGGATTTGGGGTTAGTGCGGGAAGTTGGATTTGGGGTTAGTGCGGGAAAGTGGATTTGTGGTTAATGCAGGAAGGTGGATTTTGGGACAGTGCGGTATGGTGGATTTGATGTTACTGCGGGAATGTGGATTTGGGGTTAGCGCGGGACGGTAGAAATGGGGTTAGTGCGGGCAGATGGATTTGTGGTTTGTGCTGGAAGGTGGATTTGGGGTTAGTGCGGGCAGATGGATTTGTGGTTTGTGCTGGAAGGTGGATTTGTGGATAGTGCAGAAAGGTTGATTTGGGGTTAGTGCGGGAAGGTGGATTTGGCATTAGTGCGGGAAGGTGGATTTGGGGATAGTGCGGGAAGGTGGATTTGGGGTTAGTACGGGCAGGTGGATTTGGGGATAGTGCGGGAAGGTGGATTTGGGGATAGTGCGGGAAGGTGGATTTGGCGTTAGTGTGGGCAGGTGGATTTGGGGATAGTGCGGGAAGGTTGATTTGTGGATAGTGCGGGAAGGTGGATTTGTGGATAGTGTGTGAAGGTTGATTTGGGGTTTGTGCGGAAAGGTAAATTTGGGGTTAATGCGGGAAGGTGGATATGGGGTTTGTGCGGGAAGGTGGATTTGGGGACAGTGCGGGAAGGTGGATTTGGGGTTTGTGCGGGAAGGTGGATTTGGGGTTAGCACTGGAAGGTTGATTTGTGGTAATGGCAGGAAGGTTAATTTGGGGATAGTGTGGGTAGGTGGATTTGGGGTTAGTGTGGGATTGAGGATTTGGGCTCAGTGCGGGAATGTGGGTTTGGTGTTTGTGCGGGAATGTCGATTTGGGGTTAGTGCGGGAAGGTGGAATTGGGATTAGGGCTGGAAGGTGGTATTGGCGTTCGTGCGGGAAGGTGGATTTGGGCATATTTCGGGATGGTTGATTTGTGGATAGTGCGGGAAGGTTGATTTGGGGTTAGTGCGGGAAGGTGGATTTGTGGTTGGTGTGGGAAGGTTGATTTGGGGTTAGTGCAGGGAGGTGGATTTGGGTTTATGGCGGGAAGGTGGATTTGGAGTTAGTGCAGGAAGGTGGATTTGGGTTAACACTGGAAGTTTGATTTGTGGTAATGGCAGGAAGGTGGATTTGGGGATAGTGCGGGAAGGTGGATTTGGCGTTATTGCAGGAAGGTGGATTTGGGGTTAGTGCGGGAAGGTGGATCTGGGAATAGTGCAGGAAGGTGGATTTGGAGATAGTGTGGGAAGGTGAATTTGGGGATAGTGCGGGAATGTGGATTTGGGGAAAGTGCGGGAAGGTGGATTTGGAGTTATTGCGGGAAGATGGATTTGGAGTTAGTGCGGGAAGGTGCATTTGGGGTTAGTGCATGAAGGTTGATTTGGGGTTAGTGCGGGAAGCTGGATTTGTGGTTACTGCGTGAAGGTTGATTTGGGGTTAGTGCGGGAAGATGGATTTGGGGTTAGTGAACGGAGGTGTATTTGGTGTTAGTGCATGAAGTTGGATTTTGGGTTAGTGCGGGAAGGTGCATTTGGGGTTAGTGAACGGAGGTGGATTTGGTGTTAGTGCATGAAGTTGGATTTTGGGTTAGTGCGGGAAGATGGATTTGGGTTAGTGCCTAAAGGTGGATTTGGGGTTAGTGCGGGAAGGTGGATTTGAGGTTAGTGCTGGATGGTGGATTTGGTGTTAGTGCGTAAAGGTGGATTTTTGGTTAGTGCGGGAAGATGGATTTGGGGTTAGTGCGTAAAGGTGGATTTGAGGTTAGTGCTGGATGGTGGATTTGGTGTTATTGCGGGAAGGTGGATTTGGGGATAGTGCGGGAAGGTGGATTTGGGGAGAGAGTGGGAAGGTGGATTTGGGGTTAGTGCGGGAAAGTGGATTTGTGGTTATGGCAGGAAGGTGGATTGGGAGTTAATGCGGGAAGGTGGATTTCTGGATAGTGTGGGAAGGTTTATTTGGGTTTAGTGCGGGAAGGTGGATTTGGGGTTAGTGCGGGAAAGTGGATTTGTGGTTAATGCAGGAAGGTGGATTTAGGGACAGTGCGGTATGGTGGATTTGATGTTACTGCGGAAATGTGGATTTGGGGTTAGCGCGGGACGGTAGAAATGGGGTTAGTGCGGGCAGGTGGATTTGTGGTTTGTGCTGGAAGGTGGATTTGGGGTTAGTGCGGGAAGGTGGATTTGGCGTTAGTGCGGGCAGGTGGATTTGGGGATAGTGCGGAAAGGTTGATTTGTGGATAGTGCTTGAAGGTTGACTTGGGGAAACTGCGGGAAGGTAAATTTGTGGTTAATGCGGGAAGGTGGATATGGGGTTTGTGCGGGGAGGTTGATTTGGGTTTATGGCGGGAAAGTGGATTTGGAGTTAGGGCAGGAAGGTGCATTTGGGGACAGTGCGGGAAGGTGGATTTGGGGTTTGGGCGGGATGGTGGATTTGGGGTTAGCACTGGAAGGTTGATTTGTGGTAATGGCAGGAAGGTTAATTTGGGGATAGTGTAGGTAGGTGGATTTGGGGTTAGTGTGGGATTGAGGATTTGGGATCAGTGCGGGAATGTGGGTTTGTTGTTTGTGCGGGAATGTCAATTTGGGGTTAGTGCGGGAAGGTGGAATTGGGATTAGGGCTGGAAGGTGGTATTGGCGTTCGTGCGGGAAGGTGGATTTGGGCATATTTCGGGATGGTTGATTTGTGGATAGTGCGGGAAGGTTGATTTGGGGTTAGTGCGGGAAGGTGGATTTGTGGTTGGTGTGGGAAGATGGATTCGGGGTTAGTGCAGGGAGGTGGATTAGGGTTTATGGCGGGAAGGTGGATTTGGAGTTAGTGCAGGAAGGTGGATTTGTGTTTAGCACTGGAAGGTTGATTTGAGGTAATGGCAGGAAGGTGGATTTTGGGATAGTGCGGGAAGGTGGATTTGGCGTTATTGCGGGAAGTTGGATTTGGGGTTTGTGCGGGAAGATGGATCTGGGAATAGTGCGGAAGGTGGATTTGGAGATAGTGAGGGAAGGTGAATTTGTGGATAGTGCGGGAATGTGGATTTGGGGAAAGTGCGGGAAGGTGGATTTGGAGTTAGTGTGGGAATGCGGGTTTGGAGTTATTGCGGGAAGATGGATTCGGGGATAGTGCGGGTATGTGGATATGGGGATAGTGCGGGAAGGTGGAATTGGGGTTAGTGCGGGAAGGTGGATTTGGGGTTAGTGCGGGAAAGTGGATTTGGGGTTAGTGCGGGATGTTGGATTTGGGGTTAGTGCGGGAAGTTGGATTTGGGGTTAGTGCGGGAAAGTGGATTTGGGGTTAGTCCGGGAAGTTGGATTTGGATTAGTGCTGGAAGGTGGATTTGGGGTTAGTGCGAGAAGGTGGATTTGGAGTTATTGCTGGAAGTTGGACTTGGGGTGAGTGCAGGAAAGTGGATTTGTGTTTACTGCTGGGATGTGGATTTGGGTTTAGTGCTGGAAGGTGGATTTGTGGTTAGTGCGGGAAGGTGGATTTGGGGTTACTGTGGGAAGGTGGGTTAGGGATTATTGCGTCAAGGTGGATTTGTGGCTAGTGCGGGAAGTTTGATTCGGGGTTAGTGCGGGAAGGTTGATTTGGGGTTAGTGCAGGAAGGTGGATTTGGGTTTAGTGCTGGAAGTTGGATTTGGATTAAGTGTGGGAATGTGGATTTATGGTTAGTGCGGTAAGTTGGATTTGGGGTTCGTGTTGGAAGGTGGATTTGGTGTTATTGCGGGAAGGTGGATTTAGTTTTAGTGCTGGAAGGTGGATTTGGGTTTAGTGCAGGACGTTGGATTTGGGGTTAGTGCAGGTATGTGGATTCGGGGTAGTGCGGGAAGGTGGATTTGGGGTTAGTGCCAGAAGATGGATTCAGGGTTAGTGTGGGAAGATGGATTTGAGGTGAGTGCGGTATGGTAGATTTTGGGACAGTGCAAGATGGTGGATTTGAGGTTAGTGCGGGAATGTGGATTTGGGTTTTGTGCGGGAAAGTGGATTTGTGTGTGTGCGGGAAGATGGATTTGGGTTATGGCAGGCAGGTGGATTTGGGGTTAGTGTGGGAAAGTGGATTTGGGGATAGTGCGGGAAGGTTGATTTGGGGAGAGTCCGGGAAGGTGGATTTGGGTTCTGGCAGGTAGGTGGATTTGGGGTTAGTGTGGAATAGTTGATTTGGGGTTAGTGCGGGAAGGCAGATTTGGGGATAGTACGGGTAGGTGGATTTGGGGTTAGTGTGGGAAGGTGGATTTCTGGATAGTGCGGGAAGGGTGATTTGTGGATAGTGCGGTAAGGTGGATTTGAGGTTAGTGCGGGAAGGTGGAATTGGGGTTAGTGCGGGAAAGTGGATTTGGGGTTAGTGCGGGAAGGTGGATGAGGGGATTGTGCGGGAAGGTGCATTTGGGGATCGTGCAGTAAGGTGGATTTGGGGTTAGTGCGGGAAGGTGGATTTGGGGTTAGTGCGGGAAGGTGGACTTGGGGATAGTGCTGGAAGCTGGATTTGGGGTCAGTGCGAGAAGGTGGATTTGGAGTTATTGCTGGAATGTGGATTTGGGGTTAGCGCAGCAAGGTGGATTTGTGTTTAGTTCTGGGGTGTGGATTTGGGTTTAGTGCTGGAAGGTGGATTTGGGGTTAGTGCGAGAATGTGGATTTGGGGCTATGGCGTGAAGGTGGATTTGGGGTTACTGTGCGAAGGTGGATTCGGGGATAGTGCAGGAAGCTGGATTTGGGGTTAATGCGGGAAGGTGGATTTGGGGTTAGTGCCAGAGGATGGATTCAGGTTTAGTGCGGGATGATGCATTTGTGGTTAGTGTGGGAAGGTGGATTTGTGGATAGTGCGGTATGGTGGATTTTGGGATAGTGCGAGAAGGTGGATTTGGGGTTAGTGCGGGAATGTGGATTGGGATTTAGGGCAGGAATGTGGATTTGAGTATGGTGCGGGAAGATGGATTTGGGTTATGGCAGGAAGGTGCATTTGCGGTTAGTGTGGGATAGTGGATTTGGGGATAGTGCGGGAAGGTTGATTTGGGGAGAGTGCGGGAAGGTGGATTTGGGTTTAGCACTGGAAGGTTGATTTGTGGTAATGGCAGGAAGGTGGATATGGGGTTAGTGCGGGAAGGTGGATCTGGGAATAGTGCGGGAAGGTGGATTTGGAGATAGTGTGGAAAGGTGAATTTGGGGATGGTGCGGGAAGGTGGATTTGGGGAAAGTGCGGGAAGGTGGATTTGGAGTTAGTGCGGGAATGTGGGTTTGGAGTTATTGCGTGAAGGTGGATTTGGGGTTAGTGCGGGAAGCTGGATTTGTGGTTTGCGCGGGTATGTGGATATGGGGATAGTGCGGGAATATGGATTCGGGGTTAGTGCGGGAAGCTGAATTTGGGTTAGTGCAGGAAGGTTGATTTGTGGATAGTGCGGTAAGGTGGATTTGGGGTTAATGTGGGATGATGGATTTGGGTTTAGTGCCAGAAGATGGATTCAGGGTTAGTGTGGGAAGATGGATTTGGGGTGAGTGCGGTATGGTGGATTTTGGGATAGTGTGAGACGGTGGATTTGAGATTAGTGCGGTAATGTGGATTTGGGTTTTGTGCGGGAAAGTGGATTTGCGTGTGTGCGGGAAGATGGATTTGGGTTATGGCAGGCAGTTGGATTTGGGGTTAGTGTGGGATAGTGGATTTGGGGATTGTGCGGGAAGGTTGATTTGGGGATAGTGCGGGAAGGTGGATTTGGGTTATGGCAGGTAGCTGGATTTGGGTTTAGTGTGGGATAGTGGATTTGGGGATAGTGCGGGAAGGTTGGTTTGGGGAGAGTGGGAGAAGGTGGATCTTGGGATGGTGCGGGACGGTGGATTTGGGGTTAGTGCGGGAAGGCGGATTTGGGGATAGTAGGGGAAGGTGGATTTGGGTTATGGCAGGTAGCTGGATTTGGGTTTAGTGTGGGATAGTGGATTTGGGGATAGTGCGGGAAGGTTGGTTTGGGGAGAGTGGGAGAAGGTGGATTTTGGGATGGTGCGGGAAGGTGGATTTGGGGTTAGTGCGGGAAGGCGGATTTGGGGATAGTACGGGAAGGTGGATTTGGGGTTAGTTTGGGAAGTTGGATTTGGCGTTAGTGCGGGCAGGTGGATTTGGGGATAGTGCGGAAAGGTTGATTTGTGGATAGTGTGTGAAGGTTGATTTGGGGAAACTGCGGAAGGTAAATTTGGGGTTAATGCGGGAAGGTGGATATGGGGTTTGTGCGGGAAGGTGGATTTGTGGTTAGTGCAGGGAGGTTGATTTGGGTTTATGGCGGGAACGTGGATTTGGAGATAGTGCAGGAAGGTGGATTTGGGGACAGTGCGGGAAGGTGGATTTGGGGTTTGTGCGGGAAGGTGGATTTGTGGTTAGTGCAGGGAGGTTGATTTGGGTTTATGGCGGGAACGTGGATTTGGAGTTAGTGCGGGAAGGTGGATTTGGGGTTTGTGCGGGAAGGTGTATTTGGGTTTAGCACTGGAAGGTTGATTTGTGATAATGGCAGGAATGTTAGCTTGGGGATAGTGTGGGTAGGTGGATTTGGGGTTAGTGTGGGATTGAGGATTTGGGCTCAGTGCGGGAATGTGGGTTTGGTGTTTGTGCGGGAATGTCGATTTCGGGTTAGTGCGGGAAGGTGGAATTGGGATTAGGGCTGGAAGGTTGTATTGGCGTTAGGGCGGGAAGGTGGATTGGGGCATATTTCGGGAAGTTTGATTTGTGGATAGTGCGGGAAGGTTGATTTGGAGTTAGTGCGGAAAGGCGGATTTGTGGTTGGTGTGGGAAGATGGATTCGGGGTTAGTGCAGGGAGGTGGATTTGGGTTTATGGCGGGAAGGTGGATTTGGAGTTAGTGCAGGAAGGTGGATTTGGGTTTAGCACTGGAAGGTTGATTTGTGGTAATGGCAGGAAGGTGGATTTGGGGATAGTGCGGGAAGGTGGATTTGGCGTTATTGCGGGAAGGTGGATTTGGGGATAGTACGGGAAGGTGGATTTGGGGTTAGTTTGGGATGTTGGATTTGGCGTTAGTGCGGGCAGGTGGATTTGGGGATAGTGCGGAAAGGTTGATTTGTGGATAGTGTGTGAAGGTTGATTTGGGGAAACTGCGGAAGGTAAATTTGGGGTTAATGCGGGAAGGTGGATATGGGGTTTGTGCGGGAAGGTGGATTTGTGGTTAGTGCAGGGAGGTTGATTTGGGTTTATGGCGGGAACGTGGATTTGGAGTTAGTGCAGGAAGGTGGATTTGGGGACAGTGCGGGAAGGTGGATTTGGGGTTTGTGCGGGAAGGTGTATTTGGGTTTAGCACTGGAAGGTTGATTTGTGATAATGGCAGGAAGGTTAGCTTGGGGATAGTGTGGGTAGGTGGATTTGGGGTTAGTGTGGGATTGAGGATTTGGGCTCTGTGCAGGAATGTGGGTTTGGTGTTTGTGCGGGAATGTCGATTTCGGGTTAGTGCGGGAAGGTGGAATTGGGATTAGGGCTGGAAGGTGGTATTGGCGTTAGTGCGGGAAGGTGGATTGGGGCATATTTCGGGAAGGTTGATTTGTGGATAGTGCGGGAAGGTTGATTTGGAGTTAGTGCGGAAAGGCGGATTTGTGGTTAGTGTGGGAAGATGGATTCGGGGTTAGTGCAGGGAGGTGGATTTGGGTTTATGGCGGGAAGGTGGATTTGGAGTTAATGCAGGAAGGTGGATTTGGGTTTAGCACTGGAAGGTTGATTTGTGGTAATGGCAGGAAGGTGGATTTGGGGATAGTGCGGGAAGGTGGATTTGGCGTTATTGCGGGAAGGTGGATTTGGGGTTAGTGCGGGAAGGAGGATCTGGGAATAGTGCGGGAAGGTGGATTTGGGGTTAATGCCAGAAGATGGATTCAGGGTTAGTGTGGGAAGATGGATTTGGGGTGAGTGCGGTAAGGTGGATTTTGGGACAGTGCAAGACGGTGGATTTGAGGTTAGTGCGGGAATGTGGATTTGTGTTTATGGCGGGAAAGTGGATTTGTGTGTGTGCGGGTAGATGGATTTGGGTTATAGCAGGTAGGTGGATTTGGGGTTAGTGTGGGATAGTGGATTTGGAGATAGTGCGGGAAGGTTGATTTGGGGAGAGTGCGGGAAGGTGGATTTTGGGATAGTGCGGGAAGGTGGAATTGGGTTATGGCAGGTAGGTGGATTTGGGGTTAGTGCGGGAAGGCAGATTTGGGGATAGTACGGGTAGGTAGATTTGGGGATAGTGTGGGAAGGTGGATTTGGGGATAGTGCGGGAAGGGTGATTTGTGGATAGTGCGGTAAGGTGGATTTGAGGTTAGTGCGGGAAGGTGGAATTGGGGTTAGTGCGGGAAAGTGGAATTGGGGTTAGTGCGGGAAGGTGGATTTGGGGTTAGTGCGGGAAAGTGGATGAGGGGATTATGCGGGAAGGTGCTTTTGGGGATCGTGCAGTAAGGTGGATTTGGGGTTAGTGCGGGAAGGTGGATTTGAGGTTAGTGCGGGAAGGTGGATTTGGGGATAGTGCTGGAAGCTAGATTTGGGGTTAGTGCGAGAAGGTGGATTTGGAGTTATTGCTGGAAGGTGGATTTGGGGTTAGCGCAGGAAGGTGAATTTGTGTTTAGTGCTGGGGTGTGGATTTGTGTTTAGTGCTGGAAGGTGGATTTGGGGTTAGTGCGAGAATGTGGATTTGGGGCTATGGCGTGAAGGTGGATTTGTGGTTACTGTGGGAAGGTGGATTCGGGGATATTGCGGGAAGCTGGATTTGGGGTTAATGCGGGAAGGTGGATTTGGGGTTAGTGCCAAATGATGGATTCAGGTTTAGTGCGGGATGATGGATTTGTGGTTAGTGTGGGAAGGTGGATTTGTGGATAGTGTGCTATGGTGGATTTTGGGATAGTTCGAGAAGGTGGATTTGGGGTTAGTGCGGGAATGTGGATTGGGGTTTAGGGCAGGAATGTGGATTTGAGTTTAGTGCGGGAAGATGGATTTGGGTTATGGCAGGAAGGTGGATTTGGGGTTAGTGTGGGACAGTGGATTTGGGGTTAGTGTGGGAAAGTTGATTTGGGGAGAGAGCGGGAAGGTGGATTTGGCGTTATTGCGGGAAGGTGGATTTGGGGTTAGTGCAGGAAGGTTGATCTGGGATTAGTGCGGGAAGGTGGATTTGGGTTTAGCACTGGAAGGTTGATTTGTGTTAATGGCAGGAAGGTGGATTTGGGGTTAGTGCGGGAAGGTGGATCTGGAAATAGTGCGGGAAGGTGGATTTGAAGATAATGTGGGAAGGTGAATTTGGGGATAGTGCGGGAATGTGGATTTGGGGAAAGTGCGGGAATGTGGATTTGGAGTTAGTGCGGGAATGTGGGTTTGGAGTTATTGCGGGAAGATGGATTTGGGATTTTCGCAGGTATGTGGACATGGGGATAGTGCGGGAATGTGGATTCGGGGTTAGTGCGGGAAGTTGAATTTGGGTTAGTGCAGGAAGATTGATTTGTGGATAGTGTGGTAAGGTGGATTTGGGGTTAGTGCGGGAAGGTGGAATTGGGGTTAGTGCGGGAAGGTGGATTTGGGGTTAGTGCGGGAAGGTGGATTCGGGGTTAGTGCGAGAAAGTGGATTTGGTGTTAGTGCAGGATGTTGGATTTGGGGTTAGTGCGGGAAGGTGGATTTGGGGTTAGTGCTGGCAGGTGGATTTGGGGTTAGTGCGAGAAGGTGGATTTGGAGTCATTGCTGGAAGTTGCATTTGTGGTTAGTGCAGGAAAGTGGATTTGTGTATACTGCTGGGATGTGGATTTGGGTTTATTGCGTGAAGGTGGATTTGTGGTTAGTGCGGGAAATTGGATTTGGGGTTACTGTGGGAATTTGGGTTTGAATTATTGCGGCAAGGTGGATTTGTGGTTAGTGCCGAATTTTGATTCAGGGTTAGTGCGGGAAGTTTGATTTGGGGTTAGTGCAGGAAGCTGGATTTGGGTTTAGTGCTGGAAGTTGTATTTGGATTTACTGTGGGAAGGTTGATTTCTGGTTAGTTCGGGAATGTGGATTTGGGTTTTGTGCGTGAAAGTGGATTTGTGTGTGTGCGGGAAGATGGATTTGGGTTATGGCAGGCAGTTGGATTTGGGGTTAGTGTGGGATAGTGGATTTGGAGATAGTGCGGGAAGGTTGATTTGGGGAGAGTGCGGGAAGGTGGATTTTGGGATAGTGCGGGAAGGTGGATATGGGTTATGGCAGGTAGGTGGATTTGGGTTTAGTGTGGGATAGTGGATGTGGGGATAGTGCGGGAAGGTTGGTTTAGGGTGAGTGGGAGAAGGTGGATTTTGGGATGGTGCGGGAAGGTGGATTTGGGGTTAGTGCGGGAAGGCGGATTTGGGGATAGTACGGGAAGGTGGATTTGGGGTTAGTGTGGGAAGGTGCATTTGGGGATAGTTCGGGAAGGTTGATTTGTGGATAGTGCAGTAAGATGGATTTGAGGTTAGTGCGGGAAGGTGGAATTGGGGTTAGTGCGGGAAAGTGGATTTGGGGTTAGTGCGGGAAGGTGGAATTGGGGTTAGTGCGGGAAAGTGGATTTGGGGTTAGTGCGGGAAAGTGGATAAGGGGATTGTGCGCAAAGGTGCATTTGTGGATAGTGCAGTAAGGTGGATTTGGGGTGAGTGCGGGAAGATGGCTATGGGGTAAATGCGGGAAGGTGGATTTGGGGATAGTGCTGGAAGCTGGATTTGGGGTTAGTGCGAGAAGGTGGATTTGGTTTATTGCTGGAAGTTGGATTTGGGGTTAGCGCAGGAAGGTGGATTTGTGTTTAGTGCTATGATGTGGATTTGGGTTTAGTGCTGGAAGTTGGATTTGGGGTTAGTGCGAGAATGTGGATTTGGGGTTATGGCGTGAAGGTGGATTTGGGGTTACTGTGGGAAGGTGGATTCGGGGAAAGTGCGGGAAGGTGGATTTGGGCTTAATGCCGGAAGGTGAATTTGGGGTTAGTGCGGGAAGATGGATTTGTGGTTAGTGCGGGAAGGTGCATTTGTGGTTTGCGCTGGAAGGTGGATTTGGGGTTATTGTGGGAAGGTGGATTTGGTGTTAATGCTGGAAGGTGGATTTGGGTTTAGTGCAGGAAGATGGATTTGGGGTTAGTGCGGGAAGGTGGATTTGGTGTTAATGCTGGAAGGTGGATTTGGGTTTAGTGCAGGAAGATGGATTGGGGTTAGTGCAGGTATGTGGATTCGGGGTTAATGCGGGAAGGTGGATTTGGGTTTAGTGTGGGAATGTGGATTCGGGTTTACTGCGGGAAAGTGGATTTGGGTTTAGTGCGGGAAGATGGATTTGCGTTATGGCAGGAAGGTGGATTTGGGGTTAGTGTGGGATGGTGGATTTAGGGATAGTGCGGGAAGTTTGATTTGGGGATAGTGCGGAAGGTGGATTGGCGTAAGAGCATGAAGGTGCATTTGGGGTTACTGCAGCAAGGTGGATGTGGGGTTAGTGCGGGAAGGTGGATTTGGGGATAGTGCGGGAAGGTGGATTTGGGGTTATTGTGGGAAGGTGGATTTGGAGTTAATGTGGGAAGGTGGATTGGGGTTAGTGCGGGAATGTGGTTTTGGGGTTAGTGCCATAAGTTGGATTTGGGTACAGTGCAGGAAGGTGGATTTGGGGTTAGAGAAGGATGGTTGATTTGGGGTTTGAGTGGGAAGGTGGATTTGGGGTTACTGCGGGAAGGTGGATTTGGGGATCGTGCGGGAAGGTGCATTTGGGGTTAGTGCGGGAAGATGGATTTGGGGTTATTGCGGGAAGATGGATTTGGAGTTCGAGCTGGAAGGTGGATTTGGGGATATTGCAGGAAGGTGGATTTGGTTTTAGTGCAGGAAGTTGGATTTGGGGTTAGTGCAGGAATGTGGATTTGGGAACAGTGCGGGAAGGTGGATTTGGGGTTAATGCGGTAAGGTTGTTTTGGGGTTAGTGCGGGACGATGGATTTAGGGTTAGTGCAGGAAGA
This sequence comes from Somniosus microcephalus, assembly GCF_052327205.1. NCBI lineage: Eukaryota > Metazoa > Chordata > Chondrichthyes > Squaliformes > Somniosidae > Somniosus > Somniosus microcephalus. The sequence continues at coordinate 2,834,001 of NW_028225183.1, read as the reverse complement.
TGGATTTGGGGTTTATTCAGGAAGGTTAATTTGGGGTTAGTGCGGGAAGGTGGATTTGTGGTTATGGCGTGAAGGTAGATTGAGGTTACTGTGGGAAGGTGGATTTGGGATTATTGCGGGAAGATTGATTTAGGGTTAATGCGGGAAAGTTGATTTGGGGTTAGTGCAGGAAGGTGGATTTGGGGTTAGTGCTGGAAGGTGAATTTGTCTTTAGTGCGGGAAGTTGGATTTGTGATTAGTGCGGGAAGGTGGATTTGGGATAAGTGCTGGAAGGTAGATTTGGGGTTGTTGCGGGAAGGTGGATTTGGTGTCAGTGCTGGAAGGTGGATTTGGATTTAGTGCAGGAACTTGAATTTGGGGTTAGAGCGTGTATGTGGATTCGGGGATAGTGCGGGAAGGTGGATATGGGGTTAATGCAGGAAGGTGGATTTGGGGTTCGTGCCAGAAGATGAATTCAGGTTTAGTGCGGGTAGATGGATTTGGGGTTAGCGCGGGAAGGTGGATTTGGGGTTCGCGCTGGAAGGTGGATTTGGGGTTATTTCGGGAAGGTGGATTTGGGGTTAGTGTGGGAATGTGGATTAGAGTTTACTGCGGGAAAGTGGATTTGGTTTTAGTGCGGGAAGATGAATTTGGGTGATGGCAGAAATGTGGATTTGGGGTTAGTTTGGGATAGTGGATTTGGGGATAGTGCGGGAAGGTTGATTTGGGGATAGTGCGGATGGTGGATTGGCGTAAGAGCATGAAGGTGGATTTGGTGTTAGTGCAGAAAGGTAGATGTGGGGTTAGTGCGGGAAGGTGAATTTGGGGAAAGTGTGGGAAGTTGGATTTGGGGTTAGTGCGGGAAAGTGGATTTGGAGTTAGTGCGGGAATGTGAATTTGGGGTTAGTGCGGGAAGGTGGATTTGGGGAAAGTGTGGGAAGTTGGATTTGGTGTTAGTGCGGGAAGGTGGATTTGGAGTTAGTGCGGGAAGGTGGATTTGGGGTTAGTGCTGGAAGTTGGATTTGGGGTTAGTGCGGGAAGGTGGATTTGGAGTTAGTGCGGGAAGGTGAATTTGGGGAAAGTGTGGGAAGTTGGATTTGGGGTTAGTGCGGGAAGGTGGATTTGGAGTTAGTGCGGGAAGGTGGATTTGGGGTAAGTGTGGGAAGTTGGATTTGGGGTTAGTGCGGGAAGGTGGATTTGGAGTTAGTGCGGGAAGGTGGATTTGGGGAAAGTGTGGGAAGTTGGATTTGGGGTTAGTGCGGGAAGGTGGATTTGGAGTTAGTGCGGGAAGGTGAATTTGGGGTTAGTGCGGGAAGGTGGATTTGGGGATAGTGCGGGAAGGTGGATTTGGAGTTAATGCGGGAAGGTGAATTTGGGGTTAGTGCGGGAAGGTGGATTTGGGGATAGTGCTGTAAGTTGGTTTTGGTTTTGGTGCAGGAAGTTGGTTTTAGGGTTAGTGCGGGCATGTGGATTTGGGAACAGTGTGGTAAGGTGGATTTGAGGTTAATGCGGGAAGGTTGATTTGTGGTTAGTGCGGTAAGATGGATTTATGGTTAGTGCGGGAAGATGGATTTAGGGTTAGTGTGGGAAGGTGGATTTGTGGATAGTGCGGTATGGTGGATTTTGGGATAGAGCGTGAAGGTGGATTTGGGGTTCGTGCGGGAATGTGGATTGGGGTTTAGGGCAGGAATGTGGATTTGAGTTTAGTGCGGGAAGATGGGTTTGGGTTATGGCAGGAATGTGGATTTGGGGTTAGTGTGGGATAGTGGATTTGGGGATAGTGCGGGAAAGTTGATTTGGGGAGAGTGCGGGAAGGTGGATTTGGGTTTAGCACTGGAAGGTTGATTTGTGGTAATGGCCGGAAGGTGGATTTGGGGAAAGTGCGGGAAGGTGGGTTTGGCGTTATTGCGGGAAGGTGGATTTGGGGTTACTGCGGGAAGGTTGATCTGGGAATAGTGCGGGAAGGTGGATTTGGAGATAGTGTGGGAAGGTGAATTTGGGGATAGTGCGGGAATGTGGATTTGGGGAAAGTGCGGGAAGGCGGATTTGGAGTTAGTGCAGGAATGTGGGTTTGGAGTTACTGCGGGAAATTTGATTTGGTGTTAGTGCGGGAAAGTGGATTTTGGGTTAGTGCGGGATGTTGGATTTGGGTTTAGTGCGGGAAGTAAAATTTGGGTTAGTGCAGGAAGGTTGATTTGTGGATAGTGCGGTAAGGTGGATTTGGGGTTAGTGCGGGAAGGTGGAATTGGGGTTAGTGCGGGAAGGTTGATTTGGGGTTAGTGCGGGAAAGTGGATTTGGGGTTAGTGCGGGATGTTGGATTTGGGGTTAGTGCGGGAAGGTGGAATTGGGGTTAGTGCGGGAAGGTTGATTTGCGGTTAGTGCGGGAAAGTGGATTTGGGGTTAGTGCGGGATGTTGGATTTGGGGTTAGTGCGGGAAGGTGGAATTGGGGTTAGTGCGGGAAGGTTGATTTGGGGTTAGTGCGGGAAAGTGGATTTGGGGTTAGTTCGGGATGTTGGATTTGGGGTTAGTGCGGGAAGGTGGATTTGGGGTTAGTGTGGGAAGGTGGATTTGGGGTGAGTGCGGGAAGTTGGATTTGGGGATAGTGCTGGAAGGTGGATTTGGGGTTAGTGCGAGAACGTGGATTTGGAGTTATTGCTGGAAGTTGGATTTGGGGTTAGCGCAGGAAGTTGGGTTTTTGTTTAGTGCTGGGATGTGGATTTGGGTTTAGTGCTGGAAGGTGGATTTGGGGTTAGTGCAAGAATGTGGATTTGAGGTTATGGCGTGAAGGTGGATTTGGGGTTCGTGTGGGAAGGTGCATTTGGAGTTAATGTGGGAAGGTGGATTGGGGTTAGTGCGGGAAGGTGGATTTGAGGTTAATGCGGGAAGGTTGATTTGTGGTTAGTGCGGTAAGATGGATTTAGGGTTAGTGCGGGAAGATGGATATGGGGTTAGTGTGGGAAGGTGGATTTGTGGATAGTGCGGTATGGTGGATTTTGGGAGAGTGCGAGAAGATGGATTTGCGGTTAGTTTGGGAATGTGTATTGGGGTTTAGGGCAGGAATGTGGATTTGAGTTTAGTGCGGGAAGATGGATTTGGGTTATGGCAGGAAGGTGGATTTGGGGTTAGTGTGGGATACTGGATTTGGGGATAGTGCGGGAAACTTGATTTGGGGAGAGTGCGGGAAGGTGGATTTGGGTTTAGCACTGGAAGGTTGATTTGTGGTAATGGCAGGAAGGTGGATTTGGGGAGAGTGCGGGAAGGTGGATTTGGCGTTATTGCGGGATGGTGGATTTGGGGTTCGTGCGGGAAGGTGGATCTGGGAATAGTGCGGGAAGGTGGATTTGGAGATAGTGTGGGACGTTGAATTTGGGGATAGTGCGGGAATGTGGATTTGGGGAAAGTGCGGAAAGGTGGATTTGGAGTTAGTGTGGGAATGTGGGTTTGGAGTTAGTGCGGGAAGATGGATTTGGGGTTTGTGTGGGTATGTGGATATGGGGATAGTGCGGGAATGTGGATTCGGGGTTAGTGCGGGATGTTTAATTTGGGTTAGTGCAGGAAGGTTGATTTGTGGATAGTGCGGTAAGGTGGATTTGGGGTTAGTGCGGGAAGGTGGGATTGGGGTTGGTGTGGGAAGGTGGATTTGGTGTTAGTGCGGGAAAGTGGATTTGGGGTTAGTGTGGGTAGTTGGATTTGGGGTTAGTGCGGGAAGGTGGATTTTAGGTTAGTGCGGGAAGCTGGATTTGGGGTTAGTGCGGGAAGCTGGATGTGGGGATAGTGCTGGAAGGTGGATTTGGGGTTAGTGCGAGAAGGTGGATTTGGAGTTATTGCTAGATGTTGGATTTGGGGTTAGTGCAGGAAAGTGGATTTGTGTTTACTGCTGGGATGTGGATTTGAGTTTAGTGCTGGAAGGTGGATTTGTGGTTAGTGCGGGAAGTTGAATTTGGGGTTACGGCGTGAAGGTGGATTTGTGATTACTGTGGGAAGATGGGTTTGAATTATTGCGGCAAGGTGGATTTGTGGTTAGTGCAGGAAGATTGATTCGGGGTTAGGGCGGGAAGGTGATTTGGGGTTAGTGCAGGAATGTGGATTTGGGTTTAGTGCTGGAAGATGGATTTGGATTAAGTGTGGGAAGATGGATTTTTGGTTAGTGCGGGAAGGCGGATTTGGGTTTAGCACTGGAAGGTTGATTTGTGGTAATGGCAGGAAGGTGGATTTGGGGATAGTGCGGGAAGGTGGATTTGGCGTTAGTGCGGGAAGGTGGATTTTGGGATTGTGCAGGAAGGTGGATTTGTGGTTAGTGCGGGAAGGCGGATTTGGGGATAGTACGGGAAGGTGGATTTGGGGTTAGTGTGGGTAGGTGGATTTGTGGATAGTGCGGGAAGGTGGATTTGGGGTTAGTGCGGGAAAGTGGATGAGGGGATTGTGCGGGAAGGTGCATTTGGGGTTAGTGCGGGAAGGTGGATTTGGGGATAGTGCTGGAAGGTGGATTTGGGGTTAGTGCGAGAAGGCGGATTTGGAGTTATTGCTGGAAGTTGGATTTGGGGTTAGCGCAGGAAGGTGGATTTTTGTTTAGTGCTGGGATGTGGATTTGGGTTTAGTGCTGGAAGGTGGATTTGGGGTTAGTGCAAGAATGTGGATTTGAGGTTATGGCGTGAAGTTGGATTTGGGGTTAGTGTGGGAAGGTGGATTTGGAGTTAATGTGGGAAGGTGGATTGGGGTTAGTGCGGGAAGGTGGTTTTCGGGATAGTGCAGTAAGGTGGATTTGGGGTTAGTGCGGGAAGGTGGATTTGTGTTTAGTGCGGGAAGTTGGATTTGGGGTTACGGCATGAAGGTGGATTTGGGGTTACTGTGGGAAGGTGGGTTAGGGATTATTGCGGCAAAGTGGATTTGTGGGTAGTGCGGGAAGTTTGGTTCGGGGTTAGTGCGGGAAGGTTGATTTGGGGTTAGTGCAGGAAGGTGGATTTGGGTTTAGTGCTGGAAGTTGGATATGGATTTATTGTGTGAAGGTGGATTTCTGGTTCGTGCGGGAAGGTGGATTTGGTGTTAGTGCTGGAAGGTGGATTTGTGTTTAGTGCAGGACGTTGGATTTGGTGTTAGTGCAGTTATGTGGATTCGGGGATTGTGTGGGAAGGTAGATTTGGGGTTAATGCGGGAAGATGGATTTGGGGTTAGTGCCAGAAAATGAATTCAGGGTTAGTGTGGGAAGATGGATTTGGGGTGAGGGCGGTATGGTGGATTTTGGGATAGTGCGAGACGGTGGATTTGAGGTTAGTGCGAGAATGTGGATTTGGGTTTTGTGCGGGAAAGTGGATTTGGGTGTGCGCGGGAAGATGGATTTGGGTTATGGCAGGCAGGTGGATTTGGGGTTAGTGTGGGATAGTGGATTTGGGGATAATGCGGGAAGGTTGATTTGGGGAGAGTGCGGGAAGGTGGGTTTTGGGATAGTGCGGGAAGGTGGATTTGGGGTTAGTGCGGGAAGGCGGATTTGGGGATAGTACGGGAAGGTGGATTTGGGGTTAGTGTGGGAAGGTGGATTTGTGGATAGTGCGGTAAGGTGGATTTGAGGTTAGTGCAGGAAAGTGGATTTGGGGTTAGTGCGGGAAGGTGGATTTGGGGTTAGTGTGGGAAAGTGGATGAGGGGATTGTGCGGGAAGGTGCATTTGTTGATAGCGCAGCAAGGTTGATTTGGGGTTCGTGCAGGAAGGTGGATTTGGGGTTAGTGCGGGATGGTGGATTTGGGGATACTGCTGGAAGCTGGATTTGGGGTTATTGTGAGAAGGTGGATTTGGAGTTATTGCTGGAAGTTTGATTTGGGGTTAGTGCTGGAAGGTGGATTTGGAGTTAGTGCGAGAATGTGGATTTGGGTTCATGGCGTGAAGGTGGACTTGGGGTTACTTTGGGAAGATGGATTTGTGGTTAGTGCGGGAACGTGCATTTGGGGATCGCGCTGGAAGGTGGATTTGGGGTTATTGCGGGAAGGTGGATTTGGTGTTGATGCTGGAAGGTGGATTTGGGTTTAGTGCAGGAAGATCGATTTGGGGTTAGTGTGGGTATGTGGATTCGGTGTTAATGCGGGAAGGTGGATTTGGGGTTAGTGTGGGAATGTGGATTTGGTTTTACTGCGGGAAAGTGGATTTGGGTTTAGTGCGGGTAGATGGATTTGGGTTATGGCAGGAAGGTGGATTTGGGGTTAGATTGGGATAGTGGACTTAGGGATAGTGCGGGAAGGTTGATTTGGGGATAGTGCGGAAGGTGGATTGGCGTAAGAGCATGAAGGTGCATTTGGGGTTATTGCAGCATGGTGGATGTGGTGTTAGTGAGGGAAGGTGGATTTGGGGATAGTGCGGGAAGGTGGATTTGGGGTTAGTGTGGGAAGGTGGATTTGGGTTTAATGTGGGAAGGTGGATTGGGGTTAGTGCGGGAAGGTGGTTTTGGGGTTAGTGCCATAAGTTGGATTTGGGTATAGTGCAGGAAGGTGGATTTGGGGTTAGAATAGGAAGTTTGATTTGGGGTTAGTTTGGGAAGGTTGATTTTGGGTTACTGCGGGAAGGTGGATTTGGGGATAGTGCGGGAAGGTGCATTTGTGGTTAATGCGGGAAGGTGGATTTGGGGTTATTGCGGGAACGTGGATTTGTGGTTAGTGCGAGAAGATTGATTTGGGTTTAGTGCGGGAAGGTTGATTTGTGGTTAGTGCTGGAAGCTGCAATTGGGGTTAGTGGGGCAAGCTGGATTGGGGGTTAGTGCTGGAAGGTGGATTGGGGCTTAGTGCGGGAAGATGGATTTGGGGTTCGAGCTGGAAGGTGGATTTTGGGTTATTGCGGGAAGGTGGATTTTGTGTTAGTGCTGGAAGGTGGATTTGGTTTTAGTGCAGGAAGTTGGATTTGGGGTTAGTGCGGGAATGTGGATTTGGGTACAGTGCGGGAAGGTGGATTTGGGGTGAATGTGATAATGTTGTTTTGGGGTTAGTGCGGGAACAAAGATTTAGAGTTAGTGCGGGAATATCGATTTGGGGTTAGTGCAGAAAGGTTGATTTGGGGTTAGTGCGGGAAGGTGCATTTGGGGTTATCGCGTGAAGGTGGATTTGGAGTTACTGTGGGAAGGTAGATTTGGGATTATTGCGGCAAGGTGGATTTGTGGTTAGTGTGGGAAGTTTGATTTGGGGTTAGTGTGGGAAAGTGGATGAGGGGATTGTGCGGGAAGGTGCATTTGTGGATAGCGCAGCAAGGTTGATTTGGGGTTCGTGCAGGAAGGTGGATTTGGGGTTAGTGCGGGATGGTGGATTTGGGGATACTGCTGGAAGCTGGATTTGGGGTTATTGTGAGAAGGTGGATTTGGAGTTATTGCTGGAAGTTTGATTTGGGGTTAGTGCTGGAAGGTGGATTTGGAGTTAGTGCGAGAATGTGGATTTGGGTTCATGGCGTGAAGGTGGATTTGGGGTTACTTTGGGAAGATGGATTTGTGGTTAGTGCGGGAACGTGCATTTGGGGATCGCGCTGGAAGGTGGATTTGGGGTTATTGCGGGAAGGTGGATTTGGTGTTGATGCTGGAAGGTGGATTTGGGTTTAGTGCAGGAAGATCGATTTGGGGTTAGTGTGGGTATGTGGATTCGGTGTTAATGCGGGAAGGTGGATTTGGGGTTAGTATGGGAATGTGGATTTGGTTTTACTGCGGGAAAGTGGATTTGGGTTTAGTGTGGGTAGATGGATTTGGGTTATGGCAGGAAGGTGGATTTGGGGTTAGTGTGGGATAGTGGACTTAGGGATAGTGCGGGAAGGTTGATTTGGGGATAGTGCGGAAGGTGGATTGGCGTAAGAGCATGAAGGTGCATTTGGGGTTATTGCAGCATGGTGGATGTGGTGTTAGTGAGGGAAGGTGGATTTGGGGATAGTGCGGGAAGGTGGATTTGGGGTTAGTGTGGGAAGGTGGATTTGGGTTTAATGTGGGAAGGTGGATTGGGGTTAGTGCGGGAAGGTGGTTTTGGGGTTAGTGCCATAAGTTGGATTTGGGTATAGTGCAGGAAGGTGGATTTGGGGTTAGAATAGGAAGTTTGATTTGGGGTTAGTTTGGGAAGGTTGATTTTGGGTTACTGCGGGAAGGTGGATTTGGGGATAGTGCGGGAAGGTGCATTTGTGGTTAGTGCGGGAAGGTGGATTTGGGGTTATTGCGGGAACGTGGATTTGTGGTTAGTGCGAGAAGATTGATTTGGGTTTAGTGCGGGAAGGTTGATTTGTGGTTAGTGCTGGAAGCTGCAATTGGGGTTAGTGGGGCAAGCTGGATTGGGGGTTAGTGCTGGAAGGTGGATTGGGGCTTAGTGCGGGAAGATGGATTTGGGGTTCGAGCTGGAATGTGGATTTTGGGTTATTGCGGGAAGGTGGATTTTGTGTTAGTGCTGGAAGGTGGATTTGGTTTTAGTGCAGGAAGTTGGATTTGGGGTTAGTGCGGGAATGTGGATTTGGGTACAGTGTGGGAAGGTGGATTTGGGGTGAATGCGATAAGCTTGTTTTGGGGTTAGTGCGGGAAGAAAGATTTAGGGTTAGTGCGGGAATATCGATTTGGGGTTAGTGCAGGAAGGTTGATTTGGGGTTAGTGCGGGAAGGTGCATTTGGGGTTATCGCGTGAAGGTGGATTTGGAGTTACTGTGGGAAGGTAGATTTGGGATTATTGCGGCAAGGTGGATTTGTGGTTAGTGTGGGAAGTTTGATTTGGGGTTAATGCGGGAAAGTTGATTTGGAGTTAGTGCGGGAAGGTACATTTGGTTTTATTGCGGGAAGCTGGGTTTGGTGTCAGTGCTGGAAGGTGGATTTGGGTTTAGTGCAGGAAGTTGGATTTGGGGTTAATGCAGGAAGGTAGAATTGGGGTTAGTGCCAGAAAATGGATTCAGGTTTAGTGCGGGTAGATGGATTTGGGGTTAGCGCGGGAAGGTGGATTTGGGGTTATTTCGAGAAGGTGGATTTGGGGTTAGTGTGGGAATGTGGATTTGGGTTTACTGCGGGAAAGTTGATTTGGTTTTAGTGCGGGAAGATGGATTTGGGGTTAGCGGGATGGTGGATTTGGGGTTCGCACTGGAAGGTGGTTTTGGGGTTATTTCGGGAAGGTGGATTTGGGGTTAGTGTGGGAATGTGGATTTGGGTTTACTGCGGGAAAGTGGATTTGGTTTTAGTGCGGGAAGATGGATTTGGGTTATGGCAGAAATGTGGATTTGGGGTTAGTTTGGGATAGTGGATTTGGGGATAGTGCGGGAAGGTTGATTTCGGGATAGTGCGGATGGTGGATTGGCATAAGAGCATGAAGGTGGATTTGGTGTTAGTGCAGAAAGGTAGATGTGGGGTTAGTGCGGGAAGGTGGATTTGGGGATAGTGTGGGAAGGTGGATTTGGTGTTAGTGCGGGAAGGTGGATTTGGAGTTAGTGTGGGAAGGTGAATTTGGGGCTAGTGTGGGAATGTGGATTTGGGGTTAGTGCTGGAAGTTGGATTTGGGGATAGTGCGGGAAGGTGGATTTGGCGTTAGAGCAGGAAGGTTGATTTGGGGTTAGCTTGGGAAGGTGGATTTGGGGTTACTGCGGGAAGGTGGATTTAGGAATAGTGCGGGAAGGTGCATTTGGGGTTCGTGCTGGATGGTGGATTTGGGGTTATTCCGGGAAGGTGGATTTGGTGTTAGTGCTGGAAGTTGGATTTGGATTTGGTGCAGGAAATTGGTTTTGGGGTTAGTGCGGGCATGTGGATTTGGGAACAGTGTGGGAAGGTGGATTTGAGGTTAATGCGGGAAGGTTGATTTGTGGTTAGCGCGGTAAGATGGATTTAGGGTTAGTGCGGGAAGATGGATATGGGGTTAGTGTGGGAAGGTGGATTTGTGGATTGTGCAGTATGGTGGATTTTGGGAGAGTGCGAGAAGATGGATTTGGGGTTAGTTTGGGAATGTGGATTGGGGTTTAGGGCAGGAATGTGGATTTGAGTTTAGTGCGGGAAGATGGATTTGGGTTATGGCAGGAAGGTGGATTTGGGGTTAGTGTGGGATACTGGAATTGGGGATAGTGCGGGAAGCTTGATTTGGGGAGAGTGCGGGAAGGTGGATTTGGGTTTAGCACTGGAAGGTTGATTTGTGGTAATGGCAGGAAGATGGATTTGGGGAGAGTGCGGGAAGGTGGATTTGGCGTTATTGCGGGATGGTGGATTTGGGGTTCGTGCGGGAAGGTGGATCTGGGAAGTGCGGGAAGGTGGATTTGGAGATAGTGTGGGACGTTGAATTTGGGGATAGTGCGGGAATGTGGATTTGGGGAAAGTGCGGAAAGGTGGATTTGGAGTTAGTGTGGGAATGTGGGTTTGGAGTTAGTGCGGGAAGATGGATTTGGGGTTTGTGCAGGTATGTGGATATGGGGATAGTGCGGGAATGTGGATTCGGGGTTAGTGCGGGAAGTTTAATTTGGGTTAGTGCAGGAAGGTTGATTTGTGGATAGTGTGGTAAGGTGGATTTGGGGTTAGTGCGGGAAGGTGGAATTGGGGTTAGTGCGGGAAGGTGGATTTGGTGTTAGTGCGGAAAGTGGATTTGGGGTTAGTGCGGTTATTTGGATTTGGGGTTCGTGCGGGAAGGTGGATTTTAGGTTAGTGCGGGAAGCTGGATTTGGGGTTAGTGCGGGAAGTTGGATTTGGGGATAGAGCTGGAAGGTGGATTTGGGGTTAGTGCGAGAAGGTGGATTTGCACTTATTGCTAGATGTTGGATTTGGGGTTTGTGCAGGAAAGTGGATTTGTGTTTACTGCTGGGATGTGGATTTGGGTTTCGTGCTGGAAGGTGGATTTTTGGTTAGTGCGGGAAGTTGGATTTGGGGTTACGGCGTGAAGGTGGATTTGTGGTTACTGTGGGAAGGTGGGTTTGAATTATTGCTGCAAGGTGGATTTGTGGTTAGTGCAGGAAGATTGATTCGGGGTTAGTGCGGGAAGGTGATTTGGGGTTAGTGCAGGAATGTGGATTTGGGTTAAGTGCTGGAAGATGGATTTGGATTTAGTGTGGGAAGGTGGATTTTTGGTTAGTGCGGGAAGGTGGATTTGGGTTTAGCACTGGAAGGTTGATTGTGGTAATGGCAGGAAGGTGGGTTTGGGGATAGTGCGGGAAGGTGGATTTGGCGTTAGTGCGGGAAGGTGGAATTTGGGATAGTGCGGGAAGGTGGATTTGTGGTTAGTGCGGGAAGGCGGATTTGGGGATCGTACGGGAAGGTGGATTTGGGGTTAGTGTGGGTAGGTGGATTTGGGGATAGTGCGGGAAGGTTGATTTGTGGATAGTGCGGTAAGGTGGATTTGAGGTTAGTGCATGAAAGTGGAATTGGGGTTAGCGCAGGAAAGTGGATTTGGGATTAGTGCGGGAAGGAGGATTTGGGGTTAGTGCGGGAAAGTGGATGAGAGGATTGTGCGGGAAGGTGCATTTGTGGATAGTGCGGGAAGGTGGATTTGGGCTTAGTGTGGGAAGGTGGATTGGGGTTCGTGCGGGAAGGTGGTTTTTAGGGATAGTGCAGTAAGGTGGATTTGGGGTAAGTGTGGGAAGGTGGATTTGGGGTTAGTGCGGGAAGGTGGATTTGGGGACAGTGCTGGAAGCTGCATTTGGGGTTAGTGCGAGAAGGTGGATTTGGAGTTATTGCTGGAAGTTGGATTTGGGGTTAGCGCAGGAAGGTGGATTTTTGTTTAGTGCTGGGATGTGGATTTGGGTTTAGTGCTGGAAGGTGGATTTGGGGTTAGTGTGGGAAGGTGGATTTGGAGTTAATGTGGGAAGGTGGATTTGGGGTTAGTGTGGGAAGGTGGATTTGGAGTTAATGTGGGAAGGTGGATTGGGGTTACTGCGGGAAGGTGGTTTTGGTGACAGCGCGGGAAGGTGGATTTGGGGTTAGTGCGGGAAGGTGGATTGGGGTTAGTGCGGGAAGGTGGATTGGGGTTAGTGCGGGAAGGTGGTTTTGGGGTTAGTGCCATAAGTTGGATTTGGATATAGTGCGGGAAGATGGATTTGGGGTTAGAGCAGGATGGTTGATTTGGGGTTAGTTTGGGAAGGTGGATTTGGTGTTACTGCGGGAAGGTGGGTTTGGGAATAGTGCTGGAAGGTGGATTTGGGGTTATTGTGGGAAGGTGGATTTGGTGTTAGTGCTGGAAGGTGGATTTGGTTTTAGTGCAGGAAGTTGGATTTGGGGTTAGTGCGGGAATGTGGATTTGGGAACAGTGTGGGAATGTGGATTTGTGGTTAATGCGGTAAGGCTGTTTTGGGGTTAGTGCGGGAAGATGGATTTAGGGTTAGTGCAGGAAGATGGATTTGGGGATAGTGCAGGAAGGTTGATTTGGGGTTAGTGCGGGAAGGTGGATTTGAGGTTATGGCGTGAAGGTGGATTTGGGGTTACTGTGGGAAGGTGGATTCGGGGGTAGTGCGGGAAGGTGGATTTGGGGTTAATGCAGGAAGGTGGATTTGGGGTTAATGCCAGAAGATGGTTTCAGGTTTAGTGCGGGAAGATGGATTTGTGGTTAGTGCGTGAAGGTGGATTTGGGGTTTGCGCTGGAAGGTGGATTTGGGGTTATTGTGGGAAGGTGGATTTGGGGATAATGCGGGAAGGTGGATTTGGGGTTAATGTGGGAAGGTGGATTGGAGTTAATGAGGGAAGGTGGATTGGGGTTAGTGCGGGAAGGTGGTTTTGGCGTTAGTGCCATTAGATGGATTTGGGGATAGTGCGGGAAGGTGGATATTGGGTTAGAATAGGATGGTTGATTTGGGGTTACTGCGGGAAGGTGGATTTGGGGTTATTGTGGGAACGTGGATTTGTTGTTAGTGCGAGAAGATTGATTTGGGTTTAGTGCGGGAAGATGGATTTGCGGTTCGAGCTGGAAGGTGGATTTGGGGTTAATGTGGTAAGGTTGATTTGGGGTTAGTGCGGGAATGTGGATTTGGGGTTATGGCGTGAAGGTGGATTTGGGGTTACTCTGGGAAGGTGGATTTGGGATTATTGCGGCAAGGTGGATATGTGGTTAGTGCGGGAAGTTTGATTTGGGGTTAATGCGGGAAAGTTGATTTGGGGTTAGTGCGGGAAGGTGGATTTGGGGTTAGTGCTGGAAGGTGGATTTGTGTTTACTGCGGGAAGTTGGGTTTGTGGTTAGTGCGGGAAGGTGGATTTGGGGATAGTGCAGGAAGGTGGATATGGGGTTAATGCAGGAAGGTGGATTTGGTGTTATTGCGGGAAGCTGGATTTGGTCTCAGTGCTGGAAGGTGGATTTGGGTTTAGTGCAGGAAGTTGCATTTGGGGTTAGAGCGTGTATGTGGAATCGGGGATAGTGCGGGAAGGTGGATATGGGGTTAATGCAGGAAGGTGGATTTGGTGTTAGTGCCAGAAGATGGATTCAGGTTTAGTGCGGGTAGATGGATTTGGGGTTAGCGCGGGAAGTTGGATTTGGGGTTAGTGCCAGAAGATGGATTCACGTTTAGTGCGGGTAGATGGATTTGGGGTTAGCGCGGGAAGGTGGATTTGGGGTTCGCTCTGGAAGGTGGATTTGGAGTTATTTCGGGAAGGTGGATTTGGGGTTAGTGTGGGAAGGTGGATTTGGGTTTACTGCGGCAATGTGGATTTGGTTTTAGTGCGGGAAGATGGATTTGGGTGATGGCAGAAATGTGGATTTGGGGTTAGTTTGGGATAGTGGTATTGGGGATAGTTCGGGAAGGGTGATTTGGGGAAAGTACGGATGGTGGATTGGCGTAAGAGCATGAAGTTGGATTTGGTGTTACTGCAGAAAGGTAGATGTGGGGAAAGTGTGGGAAGGTGGATTTGGGGTTAGTGCGGGAAAGTGGATTTGGGGTCCGAGCAGGAAGGTTGATTTGGGGTTAGTTTGGGAAGGTGGATTTGGGGTCAGAGCAGGAACGTTGATTTGGGGTTAGTTTGGGAAAGTGGATTTGGGGTTCATGCTGGAAGTTGGATTTGGGGTTATTGCGGAAGGTGGATTTGGTGTTAATGCTGGAAGTTGGATTTGGTTTTGGTGCAGGAAGTTGGTTTTGAGGTTAGTGCGGGCATGTGTATTTCGGACAGTGTGGGAAGGTGTAGTTGAGGTTAATGCGGGAAGATTGATTTGTGGTTAGTGCGGTAAGATGGATTTAGGGTAGTGCGGGAAGATGGATTTGGGGTTAGTGTGGGAAGGTGGATTTGTGGATAGTGCGGTATGGTGGATTTTGGGATAGTGCGAGAAGGTGGATTTGGGGTTAGTGCGGGAATGTGGATTGGGGTTTAGTGCGGGAAGATGGATTTGGGTTATGGCAGGAAGGTGGATTTGGGGTTAGTGTGGGACAGTGGATTTGGGGTAAGTGCGGGAAAGTTGATTTGGGGAGAGTGCGGGAAGGTGGATTTGGGTTTAGCACTGGAAGGTTGATTTGTGGTAATGGCAGGAAGATGGATTTCGGGATAGTGCGGGAAGGTGGATTTGGCGTTATTACGGGAAGGTGGATTTGGGGTTAGTGCGGGAAGGTTGATCTGGGAATAGTGCGGGATGGTGGATTTGGAGATATTGTGGGAAGGTGAATTTGGGGATAGTGCGGGAAAGTGGATTTGGGGAAAATGCGGGAAGGAGGATTTGGAGTTAGTGCGGGAATGTGGGTTTGGAGTTAGTGCGGAAAGATGGATTTGTGGTTTGTGCGGGTATGTTGATATGGGGATAGTGCGGGAATGTGGATTCGGGGTTAGTGAGGGATGTTGGATTTGGGGTTAGTGCGGGATGTTGGATTTGGTGTTAGTGCGGGAAGTTGGATTTGGGGTTAGTGCGGGATGTTGGATTTGGGGTTAGTGCGGGAAGTTGGATTTGGGGTTAAGCAGGAAGGTGGATTTGGGGTTAGTGTGGGATGTTGGATTTGGGGATAGTGCTGGAAGGTGGATTTGGGGTTAGTGCGGGAAGGTGGATTTGGGGTTAGTGCGGGAAGGTGGATTTGGAGTTATTGCTGGAAGTTGGATTTGGGGTTAGTGCAGGAAAGTGGATTTGTGTTTGCTGCTGGGATGTGGTTTTGTGTTTAGTGCTGGAAGGTGGATTTGTGTTTAGTGCGGGAAGTTGGATTTGGGGTTATGGCATGAAGGTGGATTTGTGGTTACTGTGGGAAGGTGGGTTTGAATTATTGCTGCAAGGTGGATTTTTGTTTAGTGCTGGGATGTGGATTTGGGTTTAGTGCTGGAAGGTGGATTTGGGGTTAGTGCAAGAATGTGGATTTGAGGTTATGGCGTGAAGTTGGATTTGGGGTTAGTGTGGGAATGTGGATTTGAAGTTAATGTGGGAAGGTGGATTGGGGTTACTGTGGGAACGTGGATTCGGGCATCGTGCGGGAAGGTGGATTTGGGGTTAATGCGGGAAGGTGGATTTGGGGTTAGTGTGGGAAGGTGGATTTGGAGTTAATTTGGGAAGGTGGATTGGGGTTAGTGCGGTAAGGTGGTTTTGGTGAAAGTGCGGGAAGGTGGATTTGGGGTTAGTGTGGGAAGGTGGATTTAGAGTTAATGTGGGAAGGTGGATTGGGGTTAGTGCGGGAAAGTGGTTTTGGGGTTAGTGCCATAAGTTGGATTTGGATATAGTGCGGGAAGATGGATTTGGGTTTAGAGCAGGATGGTTGATTTGGGGTTAGTTTGGCAAGGTGGGTTTGGTGTTACTGAGGGAAGGTGGGTTTGGGAATAGTGCTGGAAGGTGGATTTGGGGTTATTGTGGGAAGGTGGATTTGGTGTTAGTGCTGGAAGGTGGATTTGGTTTTAGTGCAGGATGTTGGATTTGGGGTTAGTGCGGGAATGTGGATTTGGGAACAGTGTGGGAATGTGGATTTGTGGTTAATGCGGTAAGGCTGTTTTGGGGTTAGTGCGGGAAGATGGATTTAGGGTTAGTGCAGGAAGATGGATTTGAGGATAGTGCAGGAAGGTTGATTTGGGGTTAGTGCGGGAAGGTGGATTTGAGGTTATGGCATGAAGGTGGATTTGGGGTTACTGTGGGAAGGTGGATTCGGGGGTAGTGCGGGAAGGTGGATTTGGGGTTAATGCGGGAAGGTGGATTTGGGGTTAGTGTGGGAAGGTGGATTTGGAGTTAATGTGGGAAGGTGGATTGGGGTTAGAGCGGGAAGGTCGTTTTGGTGATAGTGCGGGAAGGTGGATTTGGGGTTAGTGTGGGAAGGTAGATTTCGAATTAATGTGGGAAGGTGGATTGGGGTTAGTGCCATAAGTTGGATTTGGATATAGTGCGGGAAGATGGATTTGGGGTTAGAGCAGGATGGTTGATTTGTGGTTAGTTTGGGAAGGTGGATTTGGTGTTACTGTGGGAAGGTGAGTTTGGGAATAGTGCTGGACGGTGGATTGGGGCTTAGTGCGGGAAGATGGATTTGGGGTTCGAGCTGGAAGGTGGATTTGGGGTTATTGTGGGAAGGTCGATTTGGTGTTAGTGCTGGAAGGTGGATTTGGTTTTAGTGCAGGAAGTTGGATTTGGGGTTAGTGCGGGAATGTGGATTTGGGAACAGTGTGGGAAGGTAGATTTGGGGTTAATGCGGTAAGATGGAATTAGGGTTAGTGCAGGAAGATGGATTTGCGGTTAGTGCAGGAAGGTTGATTTGGGGTTAGTGCGGGAAGGTGGATTTGAGGTTATGGTGTGAAGGTGGATTTGCGGTTACTGTGGGAAGGTGGATTTGGGGTTAATGCAGGAAGGTGGTTTCAGGTTTAGTGCGGGAAGATGGTTTCATGTTTAGTGCAGGAAGATGGATTTGTGGTTAGTGCGTGAAGGTGGATTTGGGGTTTGCGCTGGAAGGTGGATTTGGGGTTATTGCGGGAAGGTGGATTTGGGGTTATTGCGGGAAGGTGGATTTGGGGTTATTGCGGGAAGGTGGATTTGGGGTTATTGCGGGAAGGTGGATTTGGGGTTATTGCGGGAAGGTGGATTTGGTGTTAATGCTGAAAGGTGGATTTGGGTTTAGTGCAGGAAGATGGATTCGGGGTTAGTGCAGGTAGATGGATTTGGGGTTAGCGCGGGAAGTTGGATTTGGGGTTCGCTCTGGAAGGTGGATTTGGAGTTAGTGCGGGAAGGTGGATTTGGGGTTAGTGTGGGAAGGTGGATGTGGGTTTACTGCGGGAATGTGGATTTGGTTTTAGTGCGGGAAGATGGATTTGGGTGATGGCAGGAATGTGGATTTGGGGTTAGTTTGGGATAGTGGTATTGGGGATAGTTCGGGAAGGGTGATTTGGGGAAAGTGCAGATGGTGGATTGGCATAAGAGCATGAAGTTGGATTTGGTGTTAGTGCAGAAAGGTAGATGTGGGGTTAGTGCGGGAAGGTGGATTTGTGGAAAGTGTGGGAAGGTGGATTTGGGGTTAGTGCGGGAAAGTGGATTTGGAGTTAGTGCGGGAAGGTGAATTTGTGGTTAGTGCAGGAAGGTGGATTTGGGGTTAGTGCCAGAAGTTGGATTTGGGGATAGTGCGGGAAGGTGGATTTGGGGTCAGAGCAGGAAGGTTGATTTGGGTTAGTTTGGGAAGGTGGATTTAGGGTTCATGCTGGAAGGTGGATTTGGGGTTATTGCAGGAAGGTGGATTTGGTGTTAGTGCTGGAAGTTGGATTTGGTTTTGGTGCAGGAAGTTGGTTTTGAGGTTAGTGCGGGCATGCATATTTGGGAACAGTGTGGGAAGGTGTAGTTGAGGTTAATGCGTGAAGATTGATTTGTGGTTAGTGCAGTAAGATGGATTTAGGGTAGTGCGGTTGACGGATTTGGGGTTAGTGTGGGAAGGTGGATTTGTGGATAGTGGGGTATGGTGGATTTTGGGACAGTGCGAGAAGGTGGATTTGGGGTTAGTGCGGGAATGTGGATTGGGGTTTAGGGCAGGAATGTGGATTTGAGTTTAGTGCGGGAAGATGGATTTGGGTTATGGCAGGAAGGTGGATTTGGGGTTAGTGTGGGACAGTGGATTTGGGGTAAGTGCGGGAAAGTTGATTTGGTGAGAGTGCAGGAAGGTGGATTTGGGTTTAGCACTGGAAGGTTGATTTGTGGTAATGGCAGGAAGATGGATTTGGGGAGAGTGCGGGAAGGTGGATTTGGCGTTATTACGGGAAGGTGGATTTGGGGTTAGTGCGGGAAGGTTGATCTGGGAATAGTGCGGGAAGGTGGATTTGGAGATAGTGTGGGAAGGTGAATTTGGGGATATTGCGGGAAAGTGGATTTGGGGAAAATGCGGGAAGGAGGATTTGAAGTTAGTGCGGGAATGTGGGTTTGGAGTTAGTGCGGAAAGATGGATTTGGGGTTTGTGCGGGTATGTGGATATGGGGATAGTGCGGGAATGTGGATTCGGGTTTAGTGAGGGAAAGTGGATTTGGGGTTAGTGCGGGATGTTGGATTTGGGTTTAGTGCGGGAAGGTGGATTTGGGGTTCGTGAGGGAAAGTGGATTTGGGGTTAGTGCGGGATGTTGGATTTGGGGTTAGTGCGGGAAGTTGGATTTGGGGTTAGTGCAGGAAGGTGGATTTGGGGTTAGTGTGGGAAGTTGGATTTGGGGATAGTGCTGGAAGGTGGATTTGGGGTTACTGCGAGAAGGTGGATTTGGAGTTATTGCTGGAAGTTGGATTTGGGGTTAGTGCAGGAAAGTGGATTTGTGTTTGCTGCTGGGATGTGGTTTTGTGTTTAGTGCTGGAAGGTGGATTTGTGTTTAGTGCGGGAAGTTGGATTTGGGGTTACGGCGTGAAGGTGGATTTGGGGTTACAGTGGCAAGGTGGGTCTGGGTTTATTGCGGCAAGGTGGATTTGTGGTTAGTGCGGGAAGTTTGATTCGGGGTTAGTGCGGGAATGTAGATTTGGGGTTAGTGCAGGAAGGTGGATTTCTGGTTAGTGCGGAAGGTGGATTTGGGGTTCGTGCTGGAAGGTGGATTTGGTGTTAGTGTTGGATGTTGGATTTTGGTTTAGTGCAGGACGTTGGATTTGGGGCTAGTGCAGGTATGTGGATTCGGGGATTGTGCGGGAAGGTGGGTTTGGGGTTAATGCGGGAAGATGGATATGGGGTTAGTGCCAGAAGATGGATTCAGGGTTGGTGTGGGAAGATGGATTTGGGGTGAGTGCAGTATGGTGGGTTTTGGGATAGTGCGAGACGGTGGATTTGAGGTTAGTGCGGGAATGTGGATTTAGGTTTTGTGCGGGAAAGTGGATTTGGGTGTGTGCGGGAAGATGGATTTGGGTTTTGCCAGGCAGTTGGATTTGGGGTTAGTGTGGGATAGTGGATTTGGGGATAGTGCGGGAAGGTAGCTTTGGGGAGAGTGTGGGAAGGTGGATTTTGGGATAGTGCGGGAAGGTGGATTTGGGTTATGGCAGGTTGGTGGATTTGGGGTTAGTGTGGGATAGTGGATTTGGGGATAGTGCAGGAAGGTTGATTTGGGGAGAGTGCGGGAAGGTGGATTTTGGGATACTGCGGGAAGGTGGATTTGGGGTTTGTGCTGGAAGTTGGATTTGGGGATAGTGCGGGAAGGTGGATTTGGGGTTAGAGCAGGAAGGTTGATTTGTGGTTAGTTTGGGAAGATGGATTTGGGGTTACTGCGGGAAGGTGGATTTGGTGTTAGTGCTGGAAGTTGGATTTGGTTTTGGTGCAGGAAGTTGGTTTTGGGGTTAGTGCGGGCATGTGGATTTGGGAACAGTGTGGGAAGGTGGATTTGAGGTTAATGCGGGAAGGTTGATTTGTGGTTAGTGCGGTAAGATGGATTTAGGGTTAGTGCGGGAAGATGGATTTGGGCTAAGTGTGGGTAGGTGGATTTGTGGATAGTGCGGTATGGTGGATTTTGGGATAGTGCGAGAAGGTGGATTTGGGGTTAGTTCGGGAATGTGGATTGGGGTTTAGGGCAGGAATGTGGATTTGAGTTTAGTGCGGGAAGATGGATTTGGGTTATGGCAGGAAGGTGGATTTGGGGTTAGTTTGGGATAGTGGATTTGGGGATAGTGCGGGAAGGTTGATTTGGGGAGAGTGCGGGAAGCTGGATTTGGGTTTAGCACTGGAAGGTTGATTTGTGGTAATGGCAGTGTGGTAAACCACTTTTATCGTTCACTATCGTTACACTATGGTTATCACTGTTTACACTGTTGTATCACTACACAAGGTCACCTCTTGTCACGCTGTTATACCTGGGCTGACCACAGCTGACTCCGCCCATGACTCCGCCTGCTTGCCCAGGTATAAAGCTGGTCGACTGGCTGGAATTCCTCCTTGTTGGACCCGATCACCCACGAGGGTGGGCGCTGTTATTTAGCCAATAAAAACCTATAGTTACTATCTTAACTCGTCGCTTTTCATTCGATGAATTGATAGGTATATCAATTTTATTGGCTAAATTTTGAAATGAGTGGATCAGAGCAGCCAAACGACCAGCCAAACGGCCAGCTACAACAGCCACAGCAGCCGGCCTGGCTGCGAGCCCTCCGACCGCCGTACCTGGATCTAAACCCACAGGCAGCGAACTCAGCCCTCGACTTCAAACACTGGCTGAGCTGTTTCGAATCCTACCTGGGAGAATCCGGCGTGCCTCCGGGATCCAAACGAAGAGTTCTGACCGCCCAAGTGAGCCCTAAAGTATTTGCACTCATCCAGGACCTTACTACATACGAGGACGCCCTCAACCTGCTGAAAGAGCAGTACCGGAGCCCGGTAAACTCTATGTATGCCAGACATCTCCTAAGATCCCGCTCGCAACAGGCAGGAGAGCCTGTAGATGAATTTTTACGGGCGCTACAAACACTTGGCAGGGACTGTGACTTTAAAACTGTAACGTCTACAGAAAATACTGAAGTGAATATCCACGATGCCTTCGTGAAAGGCCTTCGGTCCGACTACTCATGGCAAAGACTGCTCGAATCAAAGGACCTCGACCTGAATACAACTGCAGCCCTCGCTCTCTCTCTGGAAGTGGCCCATCGGGACCTCGAGGCGTATTCCAGGGACTGTGCTGTGCGACCCTGGGACTCCGGCCCGACCCCGGCCGCAATACCCCTCGCACCGCCGCCTCTGGGACCTACCTCAGCATCGGCGTCCCAGAACCGATCGGGACAGCCACCCCCGGTACCGGCTGCAACATCAGAGCCCCGCGATCGGGCCGCCGGCTGCTTCTTCTGTGGCCAGGTGAAACACCCGAGGACGCGCTGCCCTGCAAGAAACGCGACTTGCTCCGATTGCCACAAGAAAGACCACTTCGCTAAGGCCTGCAGGGTGAGAGCCACAGACGCCAGCAGTGCCTCATGCGAGTTGTGGGGGCGCCCATCTTTCATCAAGGCCACAGATGCCAGTATCCCCTCGTGTGAGTCGTGGGGGCGGCCATCTTTGATCAAGGCCACCGACGCCAGCAGTGCCTCATGTGAGTTGTGGGGGCGGCAATCTCCTCCACCATTTTATTCAACCTCGTGGGCGCCGCCATTTTGTCCACCACACTCGACCGCCACCTTGTCTCCAGACCCGACCACCGCCTCACCCGCACACTACAGCAGCTCGCTCAGCCATACACTAGCCTCCGTCACACTGGACCAAGCTCGCCCGCATCAACTGTCCAAGTCCATGATGGACATCAAAGTAAATGGCCACGCCACGACCTTCCTGTTCGACAGCGGAAGCACGGAGAGTTTCATCCATCCAGACACGGTGAGCCACTACTCCCTCACTGTCCGGCCAACGCGCAACCGGATCTCGATGGCATCGAGGTCCCATTCTACAGACATCAGCGGATACTGTGTTGTGACCCTGTCGGTTAGGGGCACGGAGTATAAAAATTTTAAACTCCTCGTCCTGCCCCAGCTCTGCGCTGCCATCCTACTAGGGCTGGACTTCCAATCCTACCTTCAAAGTGTCACTTTGGCATACGGTGGACCCCTCCCCCCACTCACAGTCGACAACCAGCAGCCTTTAAACCGCCCACCGCATGCCACCTGCGGCCTATCCACGCTCAAGGTCCCGCCCCCCGCCCTGTTCGCTAACCTCACCCGCGACTGTAAACCCGTCGCCACCAAGAGCAGGCGGTACAATGCCGGGGACAGAGCTTTTTTAAGCTCTGAGGTGCAGCGTCTCCTGAAGGAGGGCATCTTTGAGAGGAGCAACAGCCCCGGGCGTGCCCAGGTCGTAGTCGTTAAGACCGGCAATAAAAACCGCCTGGTCATCGACTACAGCCATACCATAAACCGATACACCCAGCTGGACGCATACCCACTTCCCCGCATATCTGATATGGTCAATCAGATTGCACAGTACCGGGTATTCTCCACCATCGACCTTAAGTCGGCCTATCACCAACTCCCTATCCGCCCTGAGGACCGCCAGTATACCGCCTTCGAGGCGAATGGCGGCCTCTACCACTTCCTTAGGGTTCCCTTCGGCGTCACCAACGGGGTTTCGGTCTTCCAAAGGGAGATGGACCGGATGGTTGACCAGAACGGGCTGCAGGCAACGTTCCCTTATCTAGATAACGTCACCATCTGCGGCCGCAACCGGCAGGACCACGATGTTAATCTGGAGAAATTCCTCCGTACGGCCGAACGACTGAACCTCACTTACAATAAGGAGAAATGTGTGTTTAACACCTCGCGTCTCACCATCCTCGGCTGCGTAGTAGAGAACGGGGTCATCAGCCCCGATCCCGAAAGAATGCGCCCCCTCATGGAGCTACCCCTCCCCCACTGTCCAAAGGCGCTGAAGAGAACCCTGGGGCTCTTCGCCTACTATGCCCAATGGGTGCCGAATTATGCGGACAAAGCCAGACCCCTCATGAAGTCCACCTCCTTCCCCCTGACGGCAGAAGCGTGCGCAGCCTTCTCCCTCATAAAGGGAGCCATTGCTAAGGCCACGATGCACGCGGTGGATGAGTTTACCCCTTTCCAAGTGGAGAGCGATGCATCCGACTTCGCCCTAGCAGCAACCCTTAACCAGGCGGGGAGACCTGTGGCCTTCTTCTCAAGGACCCTCCAGGGCCCTGAGATCCGACACTCTTCGGTCGAGAAGGAGGCCCAGGCGATCGTGGAGGCAGTACGACGCTGGAGGCATTACCTGGCAGGCAAACGATTTACCCTGCTCACCGACCAGCGTTCGGTCGCATTTATGTTTAATAACAAGCTGAGGGGCATAATCAAGAACGACAAGATCTTGAGGTGGAGAATCGAGCTCTCCACCTATGATTATGATATCTTGTACCGGCCTGGTAAACTGAATGAACCCACAGATGCTCTATCATGAAGTACATGCGCCAACACGCAAATTGATAGACTGCAGACCCTCCACAACGACCTCTGCCACCCCGGGGTCACCAGACTTTACCACTTCATTAAGGTCCGCAACCTGCCCTACTCCATCGAGGAGGTCAGGACCATGACCAGGAACTGCCAAACCTGAGCCGAATGCAAACCGCATTTCTTTAGGCCGGACAGAGCAAGCCTGATCAAGGCCACCCGCCCCTTCGAGCGCTTGAGCATCGATTTTAAGGGGCCCCTCCGGTCCTCTGACCGTAATGTGTACTTCCTCAACATCATTGATGAGTACTCCCGTTTCCCCTTTGCCTTCCCCTGCCCAGACATGACTAGTACCACGGCCATCAAATGCCTGAACGACCTCTTTGCCTTGTTCGGGTTCCCGAACTATATACATAGCGACCGGGGCTCATCCTTCATGAGCGAGGAACTTCGCCAGATCCTACTAGCGAGAGGCACTGCTGCAAGCAGGACCACCAGCTACAACCCCCGAGGGAACGGCCAGGTGGATAGAGAGAACGCGACTGTCTGGAAGGCCGTTCTCTTAGCATTAAAGTCTAAGGGCCTGCCAACCTCTCGCTGGCAGGACGTCCTCCCGGCAGCGCTGCATTCCATCCGGTCACTGCTTTGCACGGCCATTAACACCGCCCCCCATGATCGAATGTTTGTTTTCCCCAGGAAGTCGACTACGGGAACCTCGCTACCAACATGGCTGACTTCTGCGGGGCCCGTCTTGCTGCGAAAGCACGTGAGGGCCCATAAAACGGACCCCCTGGTCGAGAGGGTGGACCTCCTGCACGCCAACCCCCAGTTGGCCTATGTGGCATATCCAGACGGGCGGGAGGACACAGTCTCCTTACGAGACCTTGCACCCTCGGGCACCCCTGAGACACCACCGTTACCCCCCACCACCCCCCCAAATCCACCCCAGGTAGACGGCATGCCGGAACCCCACGATCCTTCGCCGACCACGCAGACACCAGCATTAACATCGGATACGGCATCACCGCCGCCGCTGCTGCACCGATCAGAGAGACTTACGAAGCCTCCGGACAGACTGAAATACCCGAACTGGTAGTACACCTCACCCCACCGGACTCAAATCTAAACAAGGGGTGAATGTGGTAAACCACTTTTATCGTTCACTATCGTTACACTATGGTTATCACTGTTTACACTGATGTATCACTACACAAGGTCACCTCTTGTCACGCTGTTATACCTGGGCTGACCACAGCTGATTCCGCCCATGACTCCGCCTGCTTGCCCAGGTATAAAGGTGGTCGACTGGCTGGTATTCCTCCTTGTTGGACCCGATCACCCACGATGGTGGGCTCTGTTATTTAACCAATAAAAACCTATAGTTACTATCTTAACTCGTCGCATTTCATTGGATGAATTGATAGGTATAAAATGCAGGAAGGTGGATTTGGGGATAGTGCAAAAAGGTGGATTTGGTGTTATTGCGGGAAGGTGGATTTGGGGTTAGTGCTGGAAGGTGGATTTGTGTTTAGTGCGGGAAGTTGGATTTGTGGTTAGTGCGGGATGGTGGATTTGGGGTTCGTGCTGGAAGGTAGATTTGGGGTTATTGCGGGAAGGTGGATTTGGTGTCAGTGCTGGAAGGTGGATTTGGGTTTAGTGCAGGAAGTTGGATTTGGGGTTAGTGCAGGTATGTGGATTCGGGGATAGTGCGGGAAGGTGGATATGGGCTTAATGCAGGACGGTGGATTTCGGGTTAGTGCCAGAAGTTGGATTCAGGTTTAGTGCGGGTAGATGGATTTGGGGTTAGCGCGGGAAGGTGGATTTGGAGTTCGCGCTGCAAGGTGGATCTGGGGTTATTTCGGGAAGGTGGATTTGGGGTTAGTGTGGGAATGTGTGTTTGGGTTTACTGCGGGAAAGTGCATTTGGTTTTAGTGCTGGAAGATGGATTTGGGTTATGGCAGAAATGTGGATTTGGGGTTAGTTTGGGACAGTGGATTTGGGCATAGTGCTGGAAGGTTGATTTGAGGATAGTGCGGATGGTGGATTGGCGTAAGAGCATGAAGGTGGATTTGGTGTTAGTGCAGAAAGATAGATGTGGGGTTAGTGCGGGAAGGTGGATTTGTGGATAGTGTTGGAAGGTGGATTTGGGGTTAGTGTGGGAAGGTGGATTTGGAGTTAGTGCGGGAAGGTGAATTTGGGGTTAGTGCGGGAAGGTGGATTTGGGGTTAGTGCCGGAAGTTGGATTTGGGATAGTGTGGGAAGGTGGATTTGGGGTTTGAGCAGGAAGGTTGATTTGGGGTTAGTTTGGGAAGGTGGATTTGGGGTTACTGCGGGATGCTGGATTGGGGATAGTGCAGGAAGATGCATTTGGGGTTCATGCGGGAAGGTGGATTTGGGGTTATTGCGGGAAGGTGGATTTGGTGTTAGTGCTGGAAGTTGGATTTGTTTTTGGTGCAGGAAGTTGGTTTTGGGGTTAGTGTGGGCATGTGGATTTGGGAACAGTTTGGGAAGGTGGAATTGAGGTTAATGCGGGAAGGTGGATTTGTGGTTAGTGCGGTAAGATGGATTTAGGGTTAGTGCGGGAAGATGGATTTGGGGTTAATGCGGGAAGGTGGATATGGGGTTAATGCAGGAAGGTGGATTTGGGGTTAGTGCCAGAAGTTGGATTCAGGTTTAGGGCGGGTAGATGGATTTGTGGTTAGCGCGGGAAGGTGGATTTGGGGTTCGCGCTGGAAGGTGGATTTGGAGTTATTTCGGGAAGGTGGATTTGGGGTTAGTATGGGAATGTGGGTTTGGGTTCACTGCGGGAAAGTGGATTTGGTTTTAGTGCTGGAAGATGGATTTGGGTTATGGCAGAAATGTGGATTTGGGGTTAGTTTGGGATAGTGGATTTGGGCATAGTGCGGGAAGGTTGATTTGAGGATAGTGCGGATGGTGGATTGGCGTACGAGCATGAAGGTGGATTTGGTGTTAGTGCAGAAAGATAGATGTGGGGTTAGTGCGGGAAGGTGGATTTGGGGATAGTGTTGGAAGGTGGATTTGGGGTTAGTGCGGGAAGGTGGATTTGGAGTTAGTGCGGGAAGGTGAATTTGGGGTTAGTGCGGGAAGGTGAATTTGGGGTTAGTGCCGGAAGGTGAATTTGGGGTTAGTGCGGGAAGGTGGATTTGGGGTGAGTGCGTGAAGGTGGATTTGGGGTGAGTGCCGGAAGTTGGATTTGGGATAGTGCGGGAAGGTGGATTTGGGGTTTGAGCAGGAAGGTTGATTTGGGGTTAGTTTGGGAAGGTGGATTTGGGGTTACTGCGGGAAGGTGGATTGGCGATAGTGCAGGAAGGTGCATTTGGGGTTCATGCGGGAAGGTGGATTTGGGGTTATTGCGGGAAGGTGGATTTGGTGTTAGTGCTGGAAGTTGGATTTGGTTTTGGTGCAGTAAGTTGGTTTTGGGGTTAGTGTGGGCATGTGGATTTGGGAACAGTGTGGGAAGGTGGAATTGAGGTTAATGCGGGAATGTTGATTTGTGGTTAGTGCGGTAAGATGGATTTAGGTTGAGTGCGGGAAGATGGATTTGGGGTTAGTGTGGGAAGGTGGATTTGTGGATAGTGTGGTATGGTGGATTTTGGGATAGTGCGAGAAGGTGGATTTGGGGTTAGTGCGGGAATGTGGATTGGGGTTTAGGGCAGGAATGTGGATTTGAGTTTAGTGCGGGAAGATGGATTTGGGTTATGGCAGGAAGTTGGATTTGGTGTTAGTGTGTGATAGTGGATTTGGGGATACTGCGGAAAGGTTGATTTGGGGAGAGTGCGGGAAGGTGGATTTGGGGATCGTGCAGATAGTGGATTGGTGTAAGTGCATGAAGGTGGCTTTGTGGTTAGTTCAGGAAGGTGAATTTTGGTTTAGTGCGGGAAGGTGGATTTGGGGATCATGCGGGAATGTGGATTTGGAGTAAGTGCGGGAAGGTGGATTTGGGGTTTATGAGAGAAGGTGGTTTTGGGGTTACTGCGGGAATGTGGATTTGGAGTTAGTGCGGGAAGGTGGATTAGGGGTTAGTGCGGGAAAGTGGACTTGGGTTTAATGCGGGAAGGAGGATCTGGGGTTAGAGCAGGAAGTTGGAATTGTGGTTAATGCGGGAAGGTCGATTTGGGGATAGTTCGGGAAGTTGGATTTGGGGTTAGTGTGGGAAGGTGGATTTGGTGTTACTGCGGGAAGGTGGATTTGGGTATGGTGCGGGAAGGTGCATTTTTGGTTAGTGCGGGAAGGTGGATTTGGGGTTATTGCGGGAAGGTGGATTTGGGGTTAGCGTGAGAAGTTTGATTTGGTTTTAGTGCGGGAAGGTTGATTTGGGGTTAGTGCTGGAAGGTGGATTTGGGGTTAGTGTGGGAAGGTGGATTGCGGGTTAGTGCTGGAAGGTGAATTTGGGGTTAGTGCTGGAAGGTGGATCTGGTTTCAGTTGAGGAAGTTGGATTTGGGTTTAGTGCGGGAATGTGGATTTGGGAATAGTGCGGGAAGGTGGATTTGGTGTTAATGCGCGAAGGTGGATTCGGGGTTAGTGCGGGAAGATGCATTTAGGGTTAGCACGGGAAGGTAGATTTGGGGTTAGTGCGGGAAGGTGGATTTGGGGTTTGTGCTGGAAAATGGGTTTGGGGTAAGTGCAGGAAGATGGAATTGGCGTTAGTGCGGGGAGGTGGATTTGGGGATAGTGCGGGAAGGTTGATTTGTGGATAGTGCGGTAAGGTGGATTTGGGGATTGTGCGGGAAGGTAAATTTGTGGTTAGTGCGGGAAGGTGGATTTGGGGTTAGTGCAGGAATGTTGATTTGTGGATAGTGCTGTATGGTGGATTTTGGGATAGTGCGAGAAGATGGATTTGGGGCTAGTGCGGGAATGTGGCTTTGGAAACGATGCGGGAAGGTGGATTTGGGGTTAATGCGGGAAGGTTGATTTGGGGTTAGTGAGGGAGGATCGATTTATGGTTCGTGAGGGAAGATGGATTTGGGGTTAGTGTGGGAAGGTGGTTCTGTGGATAATGCGGTACGGTGGATTTTGGCATAGTGCGAGAAGGTGGGATTGGGTTTAGTGCAGGAATGTTGATTTGGGAATAGTGCTGGAAGGTGGATTTGGGTTTAATGCAGGAAGGTGGAATTGGGGTTACTGTGGGAAGATGGATTTGGGGTTAGTGAAGGAAGGTGGATTTGGGGATAGTGTGGGAAGATGGATTGCGGGTAAGTGGAGGAAGATGGATTTGTGGTTAGTGCGGGAAGGTGGATTTGTGGATAGTGCAGTATGGTGGATTTTGTGATAGTGCGAGAAGGTGGATTTTGGGTTAGTGCGGGAATGTGGATTGGGGTTTAGGGCAGGAATGTGGATTTGGGTTTAGTGCGGGAAGATGGATTTGGGTTATGGCAGGAAGGTGGATTTGAGGTTAGTGTGGGATAGTGCAAATTGGGGATAATGCGTGAAGGTTGATTTGGGGAGAGTGCGGGAATTGGATTTGGGGATAGTGCAGATGGTGGATTGGCGTAAGTGCATGAAGGTGGATTTGGTTTTAGTGCAGGAAGGTGGATTTCGGGTTAGTGCGAGAGGGTGGATTTGGGGATAGTGCGGATAGGTGGATTTAGGTTTAGTGAGTGAAGGTGGATTTGGAGTTAGTGCGGGAAGGTGGATTTGGGATTAATGCGGGAAGGTGGATTTGGGGTTAGTGCGGGAAGGTGGATTTGGAGTTACTGCGGGAAGGTGGATTTGGGGTTACTGTGGGAATGTGGGTTTGTGGTTAATGCGGCAAGGTGGATTTGCGGTTCGTGCGGGAAGGTGGATTTGGGGTTAGTGCAGGAAAGTGGATTTGTGAATCCTGCGGGAAGGTGGATTTGTGTTTAATGCAGGAAGGTGGATTAGGAGTTAGTGCGGAAAGGCGGATTTGGGGTTTAGTGCGGGAAGGAGGATTTCGGGATAGTGCGGGAAGGTGGATTTGTGGTTAGTGCGGGAAAGCCGATTTGGGGATAGAGCAGGAATGTGGATTTGTTGATAGTGCGGGAAAGTGGACTTGGGGTAATGCTGGAATGAGGATCTGGGTTTAAAGGAGGAAGTTGGATTTGAGGTTAGTGCGGGAAGTTGGATTTGGGGATCGTTAGGGAAGTTGGATTTGGGGTTTGAGTGGGAAGGTGGATTTGGGGTTACTGCGTGAAGGTGGATTTGGGGATAGTGCAGGAAGGTGCATTTTGGGTTAGTGCTGGAAGTTGGATTTGGGGTTATTGCGGGAAGGTGGATTTGGGGTTAGTGAGAGAAGTTTGATTTGATTTTAGTGCGGGAAAGTTGATTTGGGGTTAGTGCTGGAAGGTGGATTTTGGGTTAGTGTGGGAAGGTGGATTTGGGATTATTGCGGCAAGGTGGATGTGTGGTTAGTGCGGGAAGTTTGATTTGGGGTTAGTGCGGGAAGGTTGATTTGGGGTTAGTGCGGGAAGGTGGATTCGGGGTTAGTGCGGGATGGTGGATTTGGGGTTAGTGCTGGAAGGTGGATTTGTGTTTAGTGCGGGAAGGTAGATTTGTGGTTAGTGCGGGAAAGCCGATTTGGGGATAGAGCAGGAATGTGGATTTGTTGATAGTGCGGGAAAGTGGACTTGGGGTAATGCTGGAATGAGGATCTGGGTTTAAAGGAGGAAGTTGGATTTGAGGTTAGTGCGGGAAGTTGGATTTGGGGATCGTTAGGGAAGTTGGATTTGGGGTTTGAGTGGGAAGGTGGATTTGGGGTTACTGCGTGAAGGTGGATTTGGGGATAGTGCAGGAAGGTGCATTTTGGGTTAGTTATGGAAGTTGGATTTGGGGTTATTGCGGGAAGGTGGATTTGGGGTTAGTGAGAGAAGTTTGATTTGATTTTAGTGCGGGAAAGTTGATTTGGGGTTAGTGCTGGAAGGTGGATTTTGGGTTAGTGTGGGAAGGTGGATTTGGGATTATTGCGGCAAGGTGGATGTGTGGTTAGTGCGGGAAGTTTGATTTGGGGTTAGTGCGGGAAGGTTGATTTGGGGTTAGTGCGGGAAGGTGGATTCGGGGTTAGTGCGGGATGGTGGATTTGGGGTTAGTGCTGGAAGGTGGATTTGTGTTTAGTGCGGGAAGGTAGATTTGTGGTTAGTGCGGGAAGGTGGATTTTGGGTTCGTGCTGGAAGGTAGATTTGTGGTTATTGCGGGAAGGTGGATTTGGTGTTAGTGCTTGAAGGTGGATTTGTGTTTGGTGCAGGAAGTTTGATTTGGGGTTAGTGCATGTATGTGGATTCGGGGATAGTGCGGTAAGGTGGATATGGGGCTAATGCAGGAAGATGGATTTGGGTTTGGTGCCTGAAGATGGATTCAGCTTTAGCGTGGGTAGATAGATTTGGGGTTATCGCGGGAAGGTGGATTTGGGTTCGCGCTGGAAGGTGGATTTGGAGTTAGTGCTGGAAGGGGGATTTGCGATTACTGCAGGAAGTTGGATTTGGGGTTAGTGCGGGTATGTGGATTTGTGGTTATTGCGGGAAGGTGGATTTGGTGTTAGTGCTTGAAGGTGGATTTGTGTTTGGTGCAGGAAGTTTGATTTGGGGTTAGTGCATGTATGTGGAATCGGGGATAGTGCGGTAAGTTTGATATGGGGTTAATGCAGGACGGTGGATTTGGGTTTATTGCCAGAAGATGGATTCAGGTGTAGTGCGGGTAGATGGATTTGTGGTTAGCGCGGGAATGTGGGTTTGGGGTTCGCGCTGGAATGTGGATTTGGAGTTAGTGCTGGAAGGTGGATTTGGGTTTAGTGCAGGAAGTTGGATTTGGGGTTAGTGCGGGTATGTGGATTTGGGTTTACTGCGGGAAAGTGGATTTGGTTTTAGTGTGGGAAGATGGATTTGTGTTTTGGCAGGAAAGTGGATTTGGGGTTAGTGTGGGATAGTTGATTTGGGGATAGTGCAGGAAGGTTGATTTGGGGAGAGTGCAGATGGTGGAATGAGATAAGAGCATAAAGGTGGATTTGGGGTTAGTGCAGGAAGGTAGATGTGGGATTAGAGCGGGAAGGTGGATTTGGGGTTAGTGTGGGAAGGTGGATTTGGTGTTACTGCGGGAAGGTGGATTTGGGGTTAGTGCAGGAAGGTGGATTTGGGGTTAGTGCAGGAAGGTGGATTTGGGGTTAGTGCCGGAAGTTGGATTTGGGGATATTGTGGGAAGGTGGATTTGGGGTTAAAGCAGGAAGGTTGATTTGGGGTTAGTTTGGAAAGGTGGATTTGGGGTTACTGCGGGAATGCTGATTTGTGGATCATGCGGGAAGGTGGATTTGGGGTTAGTGCTGGAACGTGGATTGTGGGTAAGTGTGGGAAGATGGATTTGTGGTTCGTGCTGGAAGGTGGATTTGGGGTTATTGCGGGAAGGTGGATTTGGTGCTAGTGCTGGAAGGTGGATTTGGTTTTAGTGCAGGAAGTTGCATTTGGGGTTAATGCGGGAAGGTTGATTTGGGATTAGTGCTGTAATATGGATTTAGGGTTAGTGCGGGAAGATGGATTTGGGGCTAGTGTGGGAAGGTGGATTTGTGGATAGTGCAGTATGGTGGATTTCGGGAAAGTGTGAGAAGGTGGATTTGGGTTTAGTGCGGGAATGTGGATTGGGGTTTAGGGCAGGAATGTGGATTTGAGTTTAGTGCGGGAAGATGGATTTGGGTTATGGCAGTAAGGTGGATTTGGTGTTAGTGTGGGATAGTGGATTTGGGGATAGTGCGGCAAGGTTGATTTGGGGAGAGTGCGGGAAGGTGGATTTGGGTTACTGTGGGAAGGTGGATTTGGGGTTCATGCGGGAAGGTGGATTTGGAGTTAGTGCGGGAATGTGGATTTGGGGTTTATGCGGGAAGGTGGATTAGGGGTTAATGCGGAAGTTGAATTTGGAGTTAGTGCAGGAAGGTGGATTTGGAGTTAGTGCGGGAATGTAGATTTGGGGTTAGAGCAGAAAGGTGGATTTGGCGTTAGTGCGGGAAAGTTGACTTGGGGTTAGTGCGGGAAGGAGGACCGGTGTTAGAGCAGGAAGTTGGATTTGGGGTTAGTGCGGGAAGATCGATTTGGAGATAGTTCGGGAAGTTGGATTTGGGTTTAGTGTGGGAAGGTGGATTTGGGGTTACTGCGGGAAGGTGGATTTGGGTATAGTGCGGGAAGGTGCATTTTGGTTTAGTGCGGGAAGGTGAATTTGCAGTTATTGACGGAAGGTGGTTTTGGGGCTAATGCGAGAAGTTTGATTTGGTTTTAGTGCGGGAAGGTTGATTTGGGGTTAGTGCTGGAAGGTGGATTTGGGGTTAGTGTGGGAAGGTGGATTGTGGGTTAGTTCTGGAAGGTGAATTTGGGGTTAGTGCGGGAAGATGGATTTGGGGTTCATGCTGGAAGATGGATTTGGGGTTATTGCAGGAAGGTGGATTTGGAGTTAGTGCTGGAAGGTGGATTAGGTTTTAGTGCAGGAAGTTGGATTTGGGTTTAGTGCGGGAATGTGGATTTGGGAATTGTGCTGTTAGGTGGATTTGGGGTTAGTGCGGGAAGGTGAATTCGGGGTTAGTGAAGGAAGATGGATTTAGGGTTAGCACGGGAAGGTAGATTTGGGGTTATTGCGGGAAGGTGGATTTGGGGTTTGTGCTGGAAGGTGGATTTGGGGTTAGTGCGGAAAGGTGGAATTGGCGTTAGTGCGGGCAGGTGGATTTGGGGATAGTGCGGGAAGGTTGATTTGTGGATAGTGCGGGAAGGTTGATTTGGGGAGAGTGCGGGAAAGTAAATTTGGGGTTAGTGCGGGAAGGTGGATTTGAGGTGTGTGTTGGAATGTTGATTTGTGGATAGTGCGGTATGGTGGTATTTAGGATAGTGCGAGATGATGGATTTGGGGTTAGTGCGGGATTGTGGATTTGGGAACAGTGCGGGAAGGTAGATTTGGGGTTAATGCGGGAAGGTTGATTTGTGGTTAGTGCGGGAAGATGGATTTAGGGTTAGTGTGGGAAGATGGATTTGGGGTTACTGCGGGAAGGTGGATTTGTGGATAGTGCGGTATGGTGGATTTTGGGATAGTGCGAGAAGGTGGATTTGGGGTTAGTGCAGGAATGTTGATTTGGGAATAGTATGGGAATGTAGATTTGGGGTTAATGCGGGAAGGTGGATTTGGGGTTAGTGCGGGAAGATGGATCTGCGGTTAGTGCGGGAAGTTGGATTTGGGGATAGTGCGGGAAGATGGATTTAGGTTTAGTGCAGGAAGATGAATTTGTGGTTAGTGCCGGAAGGTGGATTTGTGGATAGTGCAGTATGGTGGATTTTGGGATAGTGCAAGAAGGTGGATTTGGTGTTGGTGCGGGAATGTGGATTGGGGTTTAGGGCAGGAATGTGGATTTGGGTTTAGTGCGGGAAGATGGATTTGGGTTATGGCAGGAATGTGGATTTGGGGTTAGTGTGGGATAGTGGATTTGGGGATAATGCGTGAAGTTTGATTTGGGGAGAGTGCGGGACTTGGATTTGGGGATAGTGCAGATGGTGGATTGGCGTAAGTGCATGAATGTGGATTTGGGTTTAGTGCAGGTAGGTGGATTTTGTGTTAGTGCAGGAAGGGGATTTGGGGATAGTGCGGGAAGGTGGATTTGGGTTTAGTGAGTGAAGGTGGCTTTGGAGATAGTGCGGGAATTTCGATTTGGGGTAAATGCGGGAAGGTGGATTTGGGGTTAGTGCGGGAAAGTGGATTTGGAGTTAATGTGGGAAGGTGGATTTGGTGTTACTGTGGAAATGTGGATTTGTGGTTAATGCCGGAAAGTGGATTTGCAGTTAGTGTGAGAAGCTGGATTTGGATTAGTGCGGGAATGTGGATTTGTGAATAGTGCGGAAAGGTGGATTTGGGGTTTATTGCGGGAAGGAGGATTTGGGGATAGTGCAGGAAGGTGGATTTGTGGTTAGTGAGGGAATGTGGATTTGTAGTTAGAGCAGCAAGGTGGATTTGGTGTTAATGCAGGAAAGTGGACTTGGGGTTAGTGCGGGAAGGAGGATCTGGGCTCAGAGCAGGAAGTTGGATTTGAGGTTAGTGCGGGAAGGTGGATTTGGGATTAAAGCAGGAAGGTTGATTTGGGGTTAGTTTGGAAAGGTGGATTTGGGGTTTATTGCGGGAAGGAGGATTTGGGGATAGTGCAGGAAGGTGGATTTGTGGTTAGTGTGGGAATGTGGATTTGTAGTTAGAGCAGGAAGGTGGATTTGGTGTTAGTGCGGGAAAGTGGACTTGGGGTTAGTTCGGGAAGGAGGATCTGGGCTCAGAGCAGGAAGTTGGATTTGAGGTTAGTGCGGGAAGGTGGATTTGGGGTTAAAGCAGGAAGGTTGATTTGGGGTTCGTTTGGAAAGGTGGATTTGGGGTTACTGCGGGAAGGTTCATTTGTGGATAGTGCGGGAAGGAGGATTTGGGGTTAATGCGGGAAAGTGGATTTGGGGTTAGTGCTGGAAGGTGGATTGGGGGTAAGTGTGGGAAGATGGATTTGTGGTTCGTGCTGGAAGGTGGATTTGGGGTAATTGAGGGAAGGTGGATTTGGTGTTAGTGCTGGAAGGTGGATTTGGTTTTAGTGCAGGAAGTTGGATTTGGTGTTAGTGCGGGCATGTGGAGTTGGGAACAGTGCGGGAAGGTGGATTTGGGGTAATTGAGGGAAGGTGGATTTGGTGTTAGTGCTGGAAGCTGGATTTGGTTTTAGTGCAGGAAGATGGATTTGGTGTTAGTGCGGGCATGTGGAGTTGGGAACAGTGCGGGAAGGTGGATTTGGGGTTAATGCGGGAAGGTTGATTTGGGATTAGTGCTGTAATATGGATTTAGGGTTAGTGCAGGAAGATGGATTTGGGGCTAGTGTGGGAAGGTGGATTTGTGGATAGTGCGGTATGGTGGATTTTGGGAAAGTGCGAGAAGGTGGATTTGGGTTTAGTGCGGGAATGTGGATTGGGGTTTCGGGCAGGAATGTGGATTTGTGTTTAGTGCAGGAAGATGGATTTGGGTTATGGCAGTAAGTTGGATTTGGTGTTTATGTGGGATAGTTGATTTGGGGATAGTGCGGCAAGGTTGATTTGGGGAGAGTGCGGGAAGGTGGATTTGGGGATAGTGCAGGAAGGTGGATTTGGGGTTAGTGCGGGAAGGTGGATTTGGGGATAGTGCGGGAAGGTGGATTTGGGTTACTGCGGAAAGGCAGATTTGGGGTTAATGCGGGAAGGTGGATTTGGAGTTAGTGCAGGAAGGTGGATTTGGGGTTTATGCGGGAAGGTGGATTTGGGGTTAATGCGGAAGGTTGATTTGGGGAGAGTGCGGGAAGGTGGATTTGGGGATAGTGCAGATGGTGGATTGGCGTAAGTGCATGAAGGTGGATTTGGGGTTAGTGCAGGAAGGTGGATTTGGGGTTAGTGCGGGAAGGTGGATTTGGGGATAGTGCGGGAAGGTTGATTTGGGTTACTGCGGGAAGGTGGATTTGGGGTTAATGCGGGAAGGTGGATTTGGAGTTAGTGCGGGAAGGTGGATTTGGGGTTTATGCGGGAAGGTGGATTTGGGGTTAATGCGGAAGGTGGATTTGGAGTTAGTGCAGGAAGGTGGATTTGGGGTTACTGCGGGAAGGTAGATTTAGGTTTAGAGCAGGAAGGTGGATTTGGGGTTAGTGCGGGAAAGTTGACTTGGGGTTAGTGCGGGAAGGAGGATCTGGTGTTAGAGCAGGAAGTTAGATTTGGGGTTAGCGCGGGAAAATCGTTTTGGAGATAGTTCGGGAAGTTGGATTTGGGTTTAGTGTGGGAAGGTGGATTTGGGGTTACTGCGGGAAGGTGGTTTTGGGGCTAGTGCGAGAAGTTTGATTTGGTTTTAGTGCGGGAAGGTTGATTTGGGGTTCATGCTGGAAGATGGATTTGGGGTTATTGCAGGAAGGTGGATTTGGAGTTAGTGCTGGAAGGTGGATTAGGTTTTAGTGCAGGAAGTTGGATTTGGGTTTAGTGCGGGAATGTGGATTTGGGAATTGTGCGGTTAGGTGGATTTGAGGTTAATGTGGGAATGTGGATTCGGGGTAGTGCAGGAAGATGGATTTAGGGTTAGCACGGGAAGGTAGATTTGGGGTTAGTGCGGGAAGGTGGATTTGGGGTTTGTGCTGGAAGGTGGATTTGGGGTTAGTGCGGAAAGGTGGAATTGGTGTTAATGCGGGCAGGTGGATTTGGGGATAGTGCGGGAAGGTTGATTTGCGGATAGTGCGGGAAGGTTGATTTGGGGAGAGTGCGGGAAAGTAAATTTGGTGTTAGTGCGGGAAGGTGGTTTTGAGGTGAGTGTGGGAATGTTGATTTGTGGATAGTGCGGTATGGTGGATTTTAGGATAGTGCGAGAAGATGGATTTGGGGTTAGTGCGGGAATGTGGATTTGGGAACAGTGCGGGAAGGTAGATTTGGGGTTAATGCGGGAAGGTTGATTTGGCGTTAGTGCGGGAAGATGGATTTAGGGTTAGTGCGGGAAGATGGATTTGGGGTTAGTGCGGGAAGGTGGATTTGTGGATAGTGCGGTATGGTGGATTTTGGGATAGTGCGAGAAGGTGGATTAGGGGTTAGTGCAGGAATGTTGATTTGGGAAAATATGGGAAGGTGGATTTGGGGTTAATGTGGGAAGGTGGATTCGGGGTTAGTGCGGGAAGATGGATCTGGAGTTAGTGCGGGAAGTTGGATTTGGGGATAGTGCGGGAAGATGGATTTAGGTTTAGTGCAGGAAGATGAATTTGTGCTTAGTGCGGGAAGGTGGATTTGTGGATAGTGCAGTATGGTTGATTTTGGGATAGTGCGAGAAGGTGGATTTGGTGTTGGTGCGGGAATGTGGATTGGGGTTTAGGGCAGGAATGTGGATTTGGGTTTAGTGCGGGAAGATGGATTTGGGTTATGGCAGGAAGGTGGATTTGGGGTTGGTGTGGGATAGTGGATTTGGGGATAGTGCGTGAAGTTTGATTTGGGGAGAGTGCGGGACTTGGATTTGGGGATAGTGCAGATGGTGGATTGGCGTAAGTGCATGAATGTGGATTTGGGTTTAGTGCAGGAAGGTGGATTTTGGGTTAGTGCAGGAAGGGGATTTGGGGATAGTGCGGGAAGGTGGATTTGGGTTTAGTGAGTGAAGGTGGATTTGGAGATAGTGCGGGAAGTTCGATTTGGGGTAAATGCGGGAAGGTGGTTTTGGGGTTAGTGCGGGAAGGTGGATTTGGAGTTAGTGTGGGAAGGTGGATTTGGTGTTACTGTGGAAATGTGGATTTGTGGTTAATGCGGGAAAGTGGATTTGCGGTTAGTGTGAGAAGGTGGATTGGGATTAGTGCGGGAATGTGTATTTGTGAATAGTGCGGGAAGGTGGATTTGGGGTTAATGCAGGAAGGTGGATTGGGAGTTAGTGCGGAAAGGTGGATTTGGGGTTTATTGCGGGAAGGAGGATTTGGGGATAGTGCAGGAAGGTGGATTTGGGGTTAGTGTGGGAATGTGGATTTGTAGTTAGAGCAGGAAGGTGGATTTGGTGTTAGTGCGGGAAAGTGGACTTGGGGTTAGCGCGGGAAGGAGGATCTGGGCTCAGAGCAGGATGTTGGATTTGAGGTTAGTGCGGGAAGGTGGATTTGGCGATAGTTAGGGAAGTTGGATTTGGGGTTAGTGTGGGAAAGTGGATTTGTGGTTACTGCAGGAAGGTGGATTTGGGGTTAGTGCGGGAAGGAGGATCTGGGCTCAGAGCAGGAAGTTGGATTTGAGGTTAGTGCAGGAAGGTGGATTTGGTGATAGTTAGGGAAGTTGGATTTGGGGTTAGTGTGGGAAGGTTGATTTGTGGTTACTGCAGGAAGGTGGATTTGGGGATAGTGCGGGAAGGTGCATTTTGGGTTAGTGCGGGAAGTTGGATTTGGGGTTCTTGCGGGAAGTTGGATTTGGGGTTAGTGAGAGAAGTTTGATTTGGTTTTAGTGCGGGAAGGTTGTTTTGGGGTTAATGCGGGAAGGTTGATTTGTGGTTAGTGCAGGAAGATGGATTTAGGGTTAGTGTGGGAAGCTGGATTTGGGGTTACTGCGGGAAGGTGAATTTGTGGATAGTGCGGTTTGGTTGATTTTGGGATAGTGCGAGAAGGTGGATTTGGGGTTAGTGCAGGAATGTTGATTTGGGAATAGTATGGGAAGGTGGATTTGGGGTTAATGCGGGAAGGTGGATTTGGGGTTAATGCGGGAAGATGGATCTGCGGTTAGTGCGGGAAGTTGGATTTGGGGATAGTGCGGGAAGATGGATTTAGGTTTAGTGCAGGAAGATGAATTTGTGGTTAGTGCCGGAAGGTGGATTTGTGGATAGTGCAGTATGGTGGATTTTGGGAAAGTGCAAGAAGGTGGATTTGGTGTTGGTGCGGGAATGTGGATTGGGGTTTAGGGCAGGAATGTGGATTTGGGTTTAGTGCGGGAAGATGGATTTGGGTTATGGCAGGAAGGTGGATTTGGGGTTAGTGTGGGATAGTGGATTTGGGGTTAATGCGTGAAGTTTGATTTGGGGAGAGTGCGGGACTTGAATTTGGGGATAGTGCAGATGGTGGATTGGCGTAAGTGCATGAATGTGGATTTGGGTTTAGTGCAGGAAGGTGGATTTTGTGTTAGTGCAGGAAGGGGATTCGGGGATAGTGCGGGAAGGTGGATTTGGGTTTAGTGAGTAAAGGTGGCTTTGGAGATAGTGCGGGAATTTCGATTTGGGGTAAATGCGGGAAGGTGGATTTGGGGTTAGTGCGGGAAGGTGGATTTGGAGTTAGTGTGGGAAGGTGGATTTGGTGTTACTGTGGAAATGTGGATTTGTGGTTAATGCGGGAAAGTGGATTTGCAGTTAGTGTGAGAAGCTGGATTGGGATTAGTGCGGGAATGTGGATTTGTGAATAGTGCGGGAAGGTGGATTTGGGTTTAATGCAGGAAGGTGGATTAGGAGTTAGTGCGGAAAGGTGGATTTGGGGTTTATTGCGGGAAGGAGGATTTGGGGATAGTGCAGGAAGGTGGATTTGTGGTTAGTGTGGGAATGTGGATTTGTAGTTAGAGCAGGAAGGTGGATTTGGTGATGGTGCGGGAAAGTGGACTTGGGGTTAGTGCGGGAAGGAGGATCTGGGCTCAGAGCAGGAAGTTGGATTTGAGGTTAGTGCGGGAAGGTGGATTTGGGGTTAAAGCAGGAAGGTTGATTTGGGGTTAGTTTGGAAAGGTGGATTTGGGGTTTATTGCGGGAAGGAGGATTTGGGGATAGTGCAGGAAGGTGGATTTGTGGTTAGTGTGGGAATGTGGATTTGTAGTTAGAGCAGGAAGGTGGATTTGGTGTTAGTGCGGGAAAGTGGACTTGGGGTTACTGCGGGAAGGAGGATCTGGGCTCAGAGCAGGAAGTTGGATTTGAGGTTCGTGCGGGAAGGTGGATTAGGGGTTAAAGCAGGAAGGTTGATTTGGGGTTAGTTTGGAACGGTGGATTTGGGGTTACTGCGGGAAGGTTCATTTGTGGATAGTGCGGGAAGGTGGATTTGGGGTTAATGCGGGAAAGCGGATTTGGGGTTAGTGCTGGAAGGTGGATTGGGGGTAAGTGTGGGAAGATGGATTTGTGGTTCGTGCTGGAAGATGGATTTGGGGTAATTGAGGGAAGGTGGATTTGGTGTTAGTGCTGGAAGGTGGATTTGGTTTTAGTGCAGGAAGTTGGATTTGGTGTTAGTGCGGGCATGTGGATTTGGGAACAGTGCGGGAAGGTGGATTTGGGGTTAATGCGGGAAGGTTGATTTGGGATTAGTGCAGTAATATGGATTTAGGGTTAATGCGGGAAGATGGATTTGGGGCTAGTGTGTGAAGGTGGATTTGTGGATAGTGCGGTATGGTGGATTTTGGGAAAGTGCGAGAAGGTGGATTTGGGTTTAGTGCGGGAATGTGGATTGGGGTTTCGGGCAGGAATGTGGATTTGTGTTTAGTGCGGGAAGATGGATTTGTGTTATGGCAGTAAGGTGGATTTGGTGTTAGTGTGGGATAGTAGATTTGGGGATAGTGCGGCAAGGTTGATTTGGGGAGAGTGCGGGAAGGTGGATTTGGGGATAGTGCAGGAAGGTGGAATTGGGGTTCGTGCAGGAAGGTGGATTTGGGGATAGTGCGGGAAGGTGGATTTGGGTTACTGCGGGAAGGTGGATTTGGGGTTAATGCGGGAAGGTGGATTTGGAGTTAGTGCGGGAAGGTGGATTTGGGGTTTATGCGGGAAGGTAGATTTGGGGTTTATGCGGAAGGTGGATTTGGAGTTAGTGCAGGAAGGTGGATTTGGGGTTACTGTGGGAATGTGGATTTGTCGTTTGAGCAGGAAGGTGGATTTGGTGTTAGTGCG
Source organism: Somniosus microcephalus (assembly GCF_052327205.1). Taxonomy (NCBI): domain Eukaryota; kingdom Metazoa; phylum Chordata; class Chondrichthyes; order Squaliformes; family Somniosidae; genus Somniosus; species Somniosus microcephalus. Next base: position 2,793,531 of record NW_028225183.1, on the reverse strand, counting down.
GGAAAGTGGACTTGGGGTTAGTGCGGGAAGGAGGATCTGGGCTCAGAGCAGGAAGTTGGATTTGAGGTTAGTGCGGGAAGGTGGATTTGGTGATAGTTAGGGAAGTTGGATTTGGGGTTAGTGTGGGAAGGTTGATTTGTGGTTACTGCAGCAAGGTGGATTTGGGGATAGTGCGGGAAGGTGCATTTTGGGTTAGTGCGGGAAGTTGGATTCGGGGTTATTGCGGGAAGTTGGATTTGGGGTTAGTGAGAGAAGTTTGATTTGGTTTTAGTGCGGGAAGGTTGATTTGGAGTTAGTGCTGGTACGTTGATTTGGGGTTAGTGTGGGAATTTGGATTGTGGGTTAGCGCTGGAATCTGGATTTGGGGTTAGTGCGGGAAGATGGATTTGGGGTTCGTGCTGGAAGGTGGATTTGTGGTTATTGCAGGAAGGTGGATTTGGGTTTAGTGAGTGAAGGTGGATTTGGAGATAGTGCGGGACGTTCGATTTGGGGTAAATGCGGGAAGGTGGATTTGGGGTTAGTGCGGGAAGGTGGATTTGGGGTAAATGCGGGAAGGTGGATTTGGGGTAAATGCGGGAAGGTGGATTTGGGGTTAGTGCGGGAAGGTGGATTTGGAGTTAGTGTGGGAAGGTGGATTTGGTGTTACTGTGGAAATGTGGATTTGTGGTTAATGCGAGAAAGTGGATTTGCGGTTAATGTGAGAAGGTGGATTGGGATTAGTGCGGGAATGTGTATTTGTGAATAGTGCGGGAAGGTGGATTTGGGGTTAATGCAGGAAGGTGGATTGGGAGTTAATGCGGAAAGGCGGATTTGGGGTTTATTGCGGGAAGGAGGATTTGGGGATATTGCAGGAAAGTGGATTTGGGGTTAGTGTGGGAATGTGGATTTGTAGTTAGAGCAGGAAGGTGGATTTGGTGTTAGTGCGGGAAAGTGGACTTGGGGTTAGTGCGGGAAGGAGGATCTGGGCTCAGAGCAGGAAGTTGGATTTGAGGTTAGTGCGGGAAGGTGGATTTGGTGATAGTTAGGGAAGTTGGATTTGGGGTTAGTGTGGGAAGGTTGATTTGTGGTTACTGCGGCAAGGTGGATTTGGGGATAGTGCGGGAAGGTGCATTTTGGGTTTGTGCTGGAAGGTGGATTTGGCGTTAGTGTGGGCATGCGGATTTGGGGATAGTGCGTGAAGGTTGATTTGTGGATAGTGCAGGAAGGTGGATTTGGGGATAGTGCAGGAAGGTGGATTTGGGGATAGTGCAGGAAGGTGGATTTGGGGATAGTGCAGGAAGGTGGATTTGGGGATAGTGCAGGAAGGTGGATTTGGGGATAGTGCGTGAAGGTTGATTGGTGGATAGTGCGTGAAGGTGGATTTGGGGTTGGAGCGGGAAGGTGGATTTGGGGATTGTGCGGGAAGGTGGATTTGTGGATAGTGCAGGAAGGTGGATTTGGGGATTGTGCGGGAAGGTAAATTTGGGGTTAGAGCGGGAAGGTGGATTTGGGGTTCGTGCTGGAATGTTGATTTGTGGATAGTGCGGTATGGTGGATTATGGGATTGTGCGAGAAGATGGATTTGGGGTTCGTGCTGGAATGTTGATTTGTGGATAGTGCGGTATGGTGGATTATGGGATAGTGCGAGAAGATGGATTTGGGGTTAGTGCAGGAATGTGGATTATTGTTTAGTGTGGGAAAGTGGATTTGATTTAGTTCGGGAAGATGGATTTGGGGTTATGGCAGGATGGTGGATTTGGGGTTAGTTTGTGATAGTGGATTTGGGGATAGTGCAGGGAGATGGATTTGGGGAGACTGCAGGAAGATGGATTTGGGGATAGTGCAGATGTTGGATTGGCGTTAGTGCATGAAGGTGGATTTGGGGTTATTGCGGGAAGGTGGATTTGGGGTTAGTGCGGGAAGGTTGATTTGGGGTTAGTGCTGGAAGGTGGATTTGGGGATAGTGCGGTGTTGTATCCGTGTGTTAATGGAGACACGGAATGCAGGAGTTGGTTTACAGGTGTTTATTGAACAAAGTCTGGAGGTGAACTAAAAGATACAAGACACTATACAGGCTTATATAACCCGAGTGGCCACTACCGGCATTACAGTACACAGGGGCTCTTAAAGTTACATACACCACAATTCCTCCCCTTTTAGACAACCAGTACATAACATTTTAATTCATCATTAATTAACATGTTTACAAGAACAATAATCTACACATTTGCTGCAGTTAATCAATTATAATTAAGTCTCTCTGAAGGCTTCCTGACTCGGTCTGGATATCGCCTCGGTGGTATCGTAGTTTTCGGTGGTGTAGTAGGTTCTTTTGGCAAGGTCGATTCGTCTTGAATGCCAGTGTCGGGTTCTTCTGGATCCAGTATCACCGGATCAGATGTAGATACTATGGGTATCTCTGCTTCATCATTAGGCATATAGAGTTGTGGTGTAGGTTGTCCCTTTTCGGATGACTATGATCTGGTCAGCATGGCGCCTTATTATGCTTTCTCCAATGTCCACTGTATACATCAGCGGTCCTAGTCATGTGGAAATAGTTCCAGGCTGCCATTTCTCTGTACGGTAGTCCCGGGCCAGAACTTGTTGACCTATCTGGAAGGTTCTAGTTGGCCTTTCAATCATGCCTTGAAATTGCCGGTTCTCTATGTCCCTTCTGATGTTTGGCTTAATCAAATCCAGCCGGCATCTTAGTCTTCTATTGATAAACATTATGGCAGGAGTTTGGTTTGTAACCACATGTGTTGCATTCCTGTATACAAACAAGAAGTTATGTACCTTATGTTGTAGATTTATGTCTTCATTACCCATGGCATTTATGGCCTTCTTGAAGGTCTGGACAAACCTTTCAGCTAATCCATTGGTGGCAGGATGGTATGGGGCGGACATGTAGTGCTTAACCCCATTGTTTTTTAAGAACTTCCTGAATTCTTCGGACACAAATTCGGTCCATTATCAGAACAGATCTGTTCAGGCAGCCCATTCCTGGCAAATATGGTCCTTAATACAGTGATGGTTTTTTCCGTGGTGGTGGAGGACATCTTTATTACCTCTGGCCACGTGGACTGTGCATCAACCGCGATTAAGTACAATGAGTCCATAAATGGACCAGCAAAGTCGATGTGTACCCTTTGCCATGGAGATGAGGGCCACTCCCATGGATGTAGAGGGGCTTGTGATGGGGCGTTTTTATCTTCTGGCATCCTAGACAGCTCTTGTTCATTTCTTTGATGTCTCCATTGATACCTGGCCACCACACAAACGCTCTGGCTAGGTTCTTCATTTTCACTCTGCCCAGATGCCCCTCGTGAAGCTCCTTTTGCACTTTATGCTGGGGTTTGGGTGGAATCACCACTCTGGATCCACACATCAATGTTCCTCGGCACACTGAGAGCTGTTCTCTTCTTTGCGAGAATGCTGGCAACAGTGGTTCACCATGTGCTGGCCATCCCTTCACCGTTATATCGTAGACTCGTGAGAGTGTCGGGTCATTTCTCGTTTCCTTTTCAATGGTAGAATTTGTTACTGGTAGACATTCCACTGTGGTTGAGTGGAACATCTCCACTTGGTCCACTGTCAGTGCCTCTTCTACCGTTGGCAACGGTACGCGCGATAAACCGTCAGCATTCTCAAGCTGTTTTGTTCCTTTGTATTCTATATCATATTGGTGTGCCACTAGGAAAAGGGAACGCTGCTGTAGCCTTTGCGCTGTCATAATGCGAACGCCCTTTTTAGGGTTGAAGATGGAGACGAGGGTTTGATGGTCAGTCAACAAGGTAAATTTTTGTCCGTGTAGGTAATGGTTGAATTTCTTCACTCCCCATACCAGGCTGAGTGCTTCCCTGTCGATCTGGGCATAGTTACGCTCAGCTGAGTTTAATGAGCGTGACGCAAAAGCTATCGGCCACTCCGAGCCATCAGGGAATCTATGCGATAATACCGCTCCTACGCCATAAGGGGATGCATTGCATGCCAGTCTGATTGGCAGTGATGGGTTGTAATGAGCCAACACTTCCTTGGACGTGATCAAGCCTTTGCATTTATGGATGGCACGTTTACAATCTTCGCTCCATTTCCAAATTACTCCCGTTTGTAGCAGTGCGTTAAGAGGGTGCAGAACAGTTGACAAGTTCGGTAAAAATTTATGATAGTAATTTAACAATCCCAGGAACGACCTTAATTGTTAGATTTTTTCAGGTGCTGGGGCTTTTATGACAATTTCAATTTTTTCAGGTAACTTATGCAACCCTTCTTCGTTAATTGTATGGCCACAATATGATATTTGTTTTTGGAAAAATTCGCACTTGGGGCGATTTGCTCGTCGGCCCCGTTCTCTCAGCCTAGTGAGCACCTGCTCCAAATTGGCAAGGTGCTCGTTGTCGTTTTCACCTGTTACAAGTATGTCGTCTAGGTAGCATTGAGTCCCCGGAATCCCCTGCAGGACTTGCTCCATAGCTCTTTGCCAGATAGCTGGAGCTGATGCTGCTCCGAAAACCAGTCGATTGTACTGGTACAGGCCTTTGTGTGTGTTTATCGTTAGATAATTTTTAGAGGCCTCCTCAACCTCCATCTGTAGATATGCCTGTGCCAAGTCAATGTTGGTGAAACGTTTCCCTCCGGATAGTGAGACGAAAATATCTTCTATCCTCGGAAGAGGATATAGTACCGTGTGGAGGACCGGGTTTACAGCCACCTTGAAGTCCCCACAGATGCGAATTTTTCTCTGTTCTTCAGATTTATCATTATTCAACGTTTTCTTCATGACCGGGATGATGGGTGTTGCCCATTCGCTCCAATCAATCTTGGATAACATGCCTGCTTTTTCCAAATTCTCCAGCTCTGCTTCGACTGCTGGACGAATTGCGTATGGCACCGGCCTCGCCTTAGAAAACTTGGAAATTGCCGCATCTTCCACTTTTATTGAGGCGGTGACGCCTTTTAAGGTACCTAGTTCCTGTTGAAACACTTCTTTGGCGTTGGCCAAGATGTCTTTCAATCGTTTAGGTTTGACGTTATCATCATTTTTTTTCTTACTGGTCACCGTCAGTGCCTGAACGGAGTGCCAGTCTAAACGTATCTTCCTGATCCATTCACGTCCCAACAGCGATGGACAACCATCTTGCAGAACGTATAAATAAAACTTCTGTATTTCCTTGCCGCTGTATACAACAGGCACCCTTATTTTCCCTCTGGGGTATACTTTCTACCCCATATATTTCTTCAAGATAATGGATGTGTCTTGCAAATGTATATGTGGAAATAGCCGCTCGTAATCCCGTCGACGTATGACGGTCAGAGCTGATCCTGTATCTTGCTCCATTTTAACTGGGGACCCCGCTATCGTGAGGGTAACCCAAATGGTCTGGTAATCTTCATTGGCAGGTACATTATGTAATTTGAGACAGCTTAGTCTCTTGTTTCCAGAGTTGCTATCGCTCTTCTGGTCTTCGGAGCTACTGTCCGTCATTATTTGTACCTTTCTGTACTTTTCCTTATTGATTTTTTTTTCTGTCAGTGGATTTTTTGTTTCCACATCGGCATACACGTTCAATGTGTCCCATCTTTCCGCAATGCCTGCATTCTTTGTCCTTGAACCAGCAGTCCCTCTGGTCATGGGTGGATCTGCCGCAGTGATAACATCTCTCGAAGCACCGTGTCATTTCATGGGTGCCGAAATCTTGTGGCTTTTGCTGTATCTCTGCAGCTCCTCTCGCTGCTGCTTCGTATGATACAGCCACACTGAAAGCCTTGTCCAGTGTCAAACCTTTCTGAGAAAGTAGCCTTTTTGTGTTCCTTCACTTAGGAGACAGAAGACGAATTTGTCTCGTAGAGAATCTGCCAGTCCTGCCCCGAATTGGCAGTGGTTTGACAGCTTCCTTAATTCGGTGAGGTAATCAGCGTTACTTTCATCCTTGTGCTGATTCCTCCTGAAGAATTTGAATCGTTCCGCTATCAGCAGCGGTGTTGGGTTTAAGTGCTCCTGTAGGGTATCAACAATCTCCTTAAAATTCTTGTCCATCGGTTTGGCTGGAGTGATTAAGTTTCGTAACAGCCCGTATGTCCTTGCGCCCATCAGATTTAGAAGAACCGATGCCTTTTTATCATCCTCTACTTCATTCGCTGTGCAATATACCTCCACTCTTTCCACATATGTGGTCCAATCCTATATATCACTATCGAAAGCAGTAATATTGCCAGTCTTATGCATCCTGAAAATCAAAAATGGCACCTCCCGCGCTTTCCTTTCTTCCCTGCCAAGAAAAAATGGCGCCTGCCGCGCTTTGCCGCCGCTGCCGTTGTTGAAAACGCTGTTCTCCGCGGTGTTTACTTACACAGATATTTTTAATAGTTGGAGACTCGTTCCCGCCGGACTCTCTGGGACTTTTCCCTCCCTCTGCTTGGTCCGAAAGCCGATCTGCTTTGCAGCGCCGGCCGTCTCCCGAGTGCTCCACCATCCATCTCTGTTTGCCTCCGCCTTCCAACTTAATGCTGGGCCCCGCTGCAGAGCCATCCGATCGAGCCCCAGCCTGCCGCCCAGGAAGGATTATTGCAGTACCTGCCACCATCCCGGCCAGCTGGTGAAACCAAGTTTTTTTGTTTTTTTTCTTCGACCTTCGTCTGAGGAGGCGATCTTCTTGAGGTGCTGCCGAATTGCAGGAAACTCCGTTTCCAATTCGTCAACACTGTTGTATCCATGTGTTAATGGAGACACGGAATGCAGGAGTTGGTTTACAGGTGTTTATTGAACAAAGTCTGGAGGTGAAGCAAAAGATACAAGACACTATACAGGCTTATATAGCCCAAGTGGCCACTACCGGCATTACAATACACAGGGGCTCTTAAAGGTACATACACCACATGCGGGAAGATTGATTTGGGGTTCGTGCTGGAAGGTGGATTTGGGGTTATTGCAGGAAGGTGGATTTGGTGTAAGTGCTGGAAGGTGGAATTGGGAATAGTGTGGAAAGTTGGATTTGGGGTTCATGTGGGAAGGTGGATTTGGAGTTAGTGCGGGAAGATGGATTTAGGGTTAGTGTGGGAACATGGATTTGGTGTTAGTGCGGGAAGGTGGATTTGTGGATAGTGCGGTATGGTGGATTTTGGGAAAGTGCGAGAAGGTGGATTTGGGATTAGTGCGGGAATGTGGATTTGGGTTTAGTGCGGGAAAGTTGATTTGGGTTTTGTGCGGGTAGATGGATTTGGGGTTATGGCATGATGGTGGATTTGGGGTTAGTGTGTGATAGTGGATTTGGGGATAGTGCAGGCAGGTGGATTTGGGGAGAATGCGGGAAGATGGACCTGGAGATAGTGCAGATGGTGGATTGGCGTTAGTGCATGAAGGTGGATTTGTGGTTAGTGCAGGAAGGTGGATTTGGGGTTAGTGCGGGAAGGTGGAATTGGATTTAGTGCGTGAAGGTGGATTTTGGGTTAGTGCGGGAAGGTGGATTTGGGGTTAGAGCAGGAAGGTGGATTTGGGGTTAGAGCAGGAAGGTGGATTTGGGGTTCGTGTGGGATGGTGGACTTGGAGTTAGTGCGGGAAAGTGGATTTGGTATTACTGTGGGAAGGAGAATTTGTGCTTAACGTGGGAAGGTGGACTTGGGGTTAGTGCGGGAAAGTGGATTTGTGGATAGTGCGGCAAGGTTGATTTGGGGTTACTGCAGGAATGTGGATTTGGTATTAGTGCGGGAAGGTGGATTTGTGTTCAGAGAAGGAAGGTGGATTTGGGGTTAGTGCGGGAAGGTGGATTTGTGGATTGTGCGGAAGGTGGATTTGGTGTTAGAGCAGGGAAAGTGGATTTGTGGATAGTGCGGCAAGGTTGATTTGGGGTTACTGCAGGAATGTGGATTTGGGTTTAGTGCGGGAAAGTGGATTTGGATTTAGTGCGGGAAGGTGGATTTGGGGTTATGGCAGGATGGTGGATTTGGGGTTAGTGTGTGATAGTGGATTTCGGGATAGGGCAGGAAGGTGGATTTGGGGAGAATGCGGGAAGATAGATTTGGGGAAAGTGCAGATGGTGGATTGGCGTTAGTGCATGAAGGTGGATTTGGGGTTAGTGCAGGAAGGTGGAATTGGAGTTGATGCGGGAAGGTGGATTTGGAGTTTGTGCGGGAAAGTGGATTTGGGGTTACTGTGGTAAGGTGGATTTGTGGTTAATGCGGGAAGGTGGATTTGTGGTTAGTGTGGGAAGGTGGATTGGTGGATAGTGCGGGAAGGTTGATTTGATGTTACTGCAGGAATGTGGATTTGGTGTTATTGCGGGAAGGTGGATTTGGGGTTAGAGCAGGAAGGTGGATTTGGTGTTAGTGCGGGAATGTGGATTTGTGAATAGTGCGGGAAGGTGGATTTGGGGTTAATGCAGGAAGGTGGATTCGGAGTAAGTGCGGGAAGGTGGATTTGGGGTTTAGTGCGGGAAGGTGGATTTGGGGATAGTGCAGGAATGTGGATTTGGGGTTTGTTTGGGAAGGTGGTTTTGGGGTTACTGCGGGAAGGTGCATTTGGGGACACTGCGGGAAGATGCATTTTGGGTTAGTGCGGGAAGGTGGATTTGGGGTTATTGCGGGAATGTGGATGTGGGGTTAGTGCGAGAAGTTTGATTTGGGTTTAGTGCGGGAAGGTTGATTTGGGGTTAGTGCTGGAAGGTGGATTTGGGGTAAGTGCGGGAAGATTGATTTGCGGTTCGTGCTGGAAGGTGGATTTGGGGTTATTGCTGTAATGTGGATTTGGATTTAGTGCTGGAAAGTGGATTTGGATTCAATGCAGGAAGTTGGATTTGGGTTTAATGCGGGAATGTGGATTTGGGAATAGTGCGGGAAGGTGGATTTGCGGTTAATGCGGAAAGGTGGATTTGGGGTTAGTGCGGGAAGATGGATTTAGGGTTAGTGCACAAAGATGGATTTGGGGTTAGTGCGGGAATGTGGATTTGGGTTTAGTGCGGGAAAGTGGATTTCGATCTAGTGCGGGAAGATGGATTTGTGGTTATGGCAGGATGGTGGATTTGCGGTTAGAGTGTGAAAGTGGATTTGGGGATAGGGCGGGATGGTGGATTTGGGGAGAATGCGGGATGATGGATTTGGGGATAGTGCAGATGCTGGATTGGCGTTAGTGCATGAAGGTGGATTTGGGGTTAGTGCAGGAAGGTGGATTTGGGGTTGGTGCGGGAAGGTGGATTTGGAGTTTGTGTGGGAAGGTGGGTTTGGGGTTAATGCGTGATGGTGGATTTGGGTTTAGTGCGGGATGGTGGACTTGGAGTTAGTGTGGGAAAGTGGATTTGGGGTTATTGTGTGAAGGTGGATTTGTGGTTAATGCAGGAAGGTGGACCTGGGGTTAGTGCGGGAAGGTGGATTGGTGGATAGTGCGGGAAGGTTGATTTGGGGTTACTGCAGGAATGTGGATTTGGTGTTAATGTGGGAAGGTGGATTTGTGCTTAGAGCAGGAACTTGGATTTGTGGTTGGTGCGGTAAGGTGGACATGGGGTTAATGCGGGAAGGAGGATCTGGGGTTAGAGCAGCATGGTGGATTTGTGGTTAATGGGGGAAGGTGGATTTGGGGATAGTGCGGGAAGTTGCATTTGGGGTTACAGCAGCAAGGTTGATCTGGTGTTAGTGTGGGAAGGTGGATTTGGGGTTACTGCGGGAAGGTGGATTTGGCGATAATGCAGGAATGTGGATTTGGAGTTAGTGCGAGAATGTGGATTTTGGGTTATTGCTGGAAGGTGGATTTGGTGTTAGTGCTGGAAGGGGGGTTTGGGGTCAGTGTGGGAATGTGGATTTGGGGTTATTGCAGGAAAGTGGATTTTGGTTGGGGCAGGAAGATTGATTTGGGGTTAATGCGGGAAGGCAGATTTGCGGTTAGTGCAGGAAGGTGGATTTGGTATTAGTGCCAGGAGGTAGATTTGGGGATAGTGTGGTATGGTTGATTTTGGGATAGTGGGAGAAGGTGCATTTGGGTTTAGTACGGGAAAGTGGATTTGGGTTTCGTGCGGGAAGATGGATTTGGGGTTATGGCAGGAAGGTGGATTTGGGGTTAGTGCATGAAGGTGGATTTGGGGTTAGTGCAGGAAGGTGGATTTGGGGTTAGTGCAGAAAGGTGGATTTGGGATTAGTGCGGGAATGTGGATTTGGTTTTAGTGCGGGAAAGTTGATTTGGGTTTAGTGCGGGTAGATGGATTTGGGTTATGGCATGATGGTGGATTTGGGGTTAGTGTGTGATAGTGGATTTGGGGATAGTGCAGGCAGGTGGATTTGGGGAGAATGCGGGAAGATGGACCTGGAGATAGTGCAGATGGTGGATTGGCGTTAGTGCATGAAGGTGGAATTGGGGTTAGTGCAGGAAGGTGGAATTGGATTTAGTGCGTGAAGGTGGATTTTGGGTTAGTGCGGGAAGGTGGATTTGGGGTTAGAGCAGGAAGGTGGATTTGGGGTTAGTGCGGGAAGGTTGATTTGGGGTTAGAGCAGGAAGGTGGATTTGGGGTTAGTGCGGGATGGTGGTCTTGGAGTTAGTGCGGGAAAGTGGATTTGTTGTTACTGTGGGAAGGAGAATTTGTGGTTAACGTGGGAAAGTGGACTTGGGGTTAGTGCAGGAATGTGGATTTGTGGGTAGTGCGGGAAGGTTGATTTGGGGTTACTGCAGCAATGTGGATTTGGTATTAGTGCGGGAAGGTGGATTTGTGTTTAGAGCAGGAAGGTGGATTTGGGGTTAGTGCGGGAAGGTGGATTTGTGGATTGTGCGGGAAGGTGGATTTGGGGTTAGAGCAGGAAGGTGGATTTGGGGTTAGTGCGGGAAGGTGGATTTGGTGTTAGTGCGGGAAGGTGGATTTGGGGATAGCGTGGGAATGTGCATTTGGGATTATTGCTGGAAGGTGGATTTGGGGTTAATTTGGGAGGGTGGATTTGGGGTTAGTGCGAGAAGGTGGATTTGGAGTTATTGCTATAAGGTGGATTTGGTGTTCGTGCAGGAAGGTGGAGTTGTGTTTAGTGCTGTGATGTGGATTTGGGTTTAGTGCTGGAAGGTGGATTTGGGGTTAGTGCTGGAAGGTGGATTCATGGTTACTGCTGGAAGATGGATATGGGGTTATTGCAGGAATGTAGATATTTGGTTAGGGCGGGAATGTTGATTTGGGGTTAGCGCGGGAAAACGGATTTTTGGTTCGTGCGGGAAGGTGAATTTGGGGTTAGTGCGAGAAGTTGGATACGGAGATTGTGCGGGAAGTACGATTGGTGTTAGTCCATTAAGGTGGATTTGGGGTTAGTGCGTGAAGCTGGATTTGAGGTTCGCACGGGAAAGTGGATTCGGTGTTAGGGCAGGAACGTAGATTTGGGGTTATTGCGGGAAGTTGGATTTGGGGTTAATGCGGGAAGGTTGATTTGGGATAAGTGCGGGAAGGTGGATTTGGAGTTAGTGCGGGAAGGTGGATTTGGGGTTACTTTGGGAAGGTGGATTTGTGGTTAATGCGGGAAGGTTAATTTGCGGTTAGTGCGGGAAGGTGGATTTGGGGTTAGTGCGGGAATGTGGATTTGGGTTTAGTGCGGGAAAGTGGATTTGGATCTAGTGCGGGAAGATGGATTTGTGGTTATGGCAGGATGGTGGATTTGCGGTTTGAGTGTGAAAGTGGATTTGGGGATAGGGCGGGATGGTGGATTTGGGGAGAATGCGGGATGATGGATTTGGGGATAGTGCAGATGGTGGATTGGCGTTAGTGCATGAAGGTGGATTTGGGGTTAGTGCAGGAAGGTGGATTTGGGGTTGGTGCGGGAAGGTGGATTTGGAGTTTGTGTGGGAAGGTGGATTTGGGGTTAATGCGGGAAGGTGGATTTGGGTTTAGTGTGGGATGGTGGACTTGGAGTTAGTGCAGGAAAGTGGATTTGGGGTTATTGTGTGAAGGTGGATTTGTGGTTAATGCGGGAAGGTGGACCTGGGGTTAGTGCGGGAAGGTGGATTGGTGGATAGTGCGGGAAGGTTGATTTGGGGTTACTGCAGGAATGCTGATTTGGTGTTAGTGTGGGAAGGTGGATTTTTGCTTAGAGCAGGAAGGTGGATTTGGGGTTGGTGCGGTAAGGTGAACTTGGGGTTAATGGGGGAAGGTGCATTTGGGGTTACAGCAGCAAGGTTGATTTGGTGTTAGTGTGGGAAGGTGGATTTGGGGTTACTGCGGGAAGGTGGATTTGGCGATAATGCAGGAATGTGGATTTGGAGTTAGTGCGAGAAGGTGGATTTTGGGTTATTGCTGGAAGGTGGATTTGGGGTTAGCGCAGGAAGGTGCATTTGGGTTTACTGCTGGGAGGTGGATTTGGGGTTAGTTCTGGAAGGTGGATTTGGTGTTAGTGCTGGAAGGTGGGTTTGGGGTCAGTGCGGGAATGTGGATTTGGGGTTATTGCAGGAAAGTGGATTTTGGGTTGGGGCAGGAAGATTGATTTGGGGTTAGTACGGGAAGGCAGATTTGCGGTTAGTGCGGGAAGGTGGATTTGGTGTTCGTGCCAGGAGGTAGATTTGGGGATAGTGTTGTATGGTTGATTTTGGGATAGTGCGAGAAGGTGGATTTGGGATTAGTACGGGAAAGTGGATTTGGGTTTATTGCGGGAAGATGGATTTGGGGTTATGGCAGGAAGGTGGATTTGGGGTTAGTGCATTAAGGTGGATTTGGGGTTAGTGCAGGAAGGTGGATTTGGGGTTAGTGCAGGAAGGTGGATTTGGGGTTAGTGCAGGAAGCTTGATTTGGGGTTAGTGCAGGAAGGAGGATTTGGGGTTAGTGTGGAAAGGTGGATTTGGGTCAGTGTGGGAATGTGGATTTGGGGTTAGTGCGGGAAGATGGATTTGTGGTTAGTGCGGGATGGTGGATTTGGGGATGGTGCGGGAATGTAGATTTGGGTTTAGTGCGGCAAGGTGGATTTGGGGTTAATGCGGGAAGGTGATTTGGGGTTAGTGCGGGAATGTGGATTTCAGGTTATTGTGGGAAGCTGCATTTGGGGTTAATGCGGGAAGGTGGATTTGTGCTTTGTGCGGGAAGGTGGATTTGGGGAAAGTGCGGGAAGGTGGGTTTGGGTTAGTGCAGAAATGTGAATTTGGGGTTAGTGCGGGAAGGTGGATTTGGGGTTAGTGCGGGAAGGTGGATTTGGGGTTAGTGCAAGAATGTGGATTGGGGTTAGTGCGGGAATGTGGATTTGGGGTTAGTGTGGTAAGCTTCATTTGGGGTTAGTGCAGGAAGGTGGATTTTGGGTTAGTGCCTGAAGGTGGATTTGGGGTTATTGTGGGATGGTGGGTTTGTAGATTGTGTTGGAAGGTAGATTTGGGGTTTGTGTGTGAAAGTGGATTGGGGGTTAGTGGAGGAAGGTGGATTTGGGGATAGTGCGGGAAGCTGGATCTGGGGATACGGCGGGATGTTGGATTTTGGGTTAGTGTGGGAATGTGGATTTGGGGTTTGTGCAGGAAGTTGGATCTGGGGATTGTGCGGTAAGATGGATTTGTGTTTAGTGCGGGAAGGTGGATTTGGGGATAGTGCGGTAAGGTGGATTTGGTGGATTGCGCGGGAAGGTGGATTTAGTGTTATTGTGGGAATGTGAATTTGGGGATAGTGCTGGAATGTGGATTTGGTATTAATGCGAGAAGGTAGATTTGGGGATAGTGCGGGATGGTGGATTTGGGGTGTGCTCAGTAAGGTGGATTTGGGGATAGTGCGGGAAGGTGGATCAGGGGTTAATGCGGGAATTTGGATTTGGGGATAGTGCGGGAAAGTGGATTTGGGGTTAGTGCGGGAAGGTGGATTTGGAGTTAGTTCGGGAAGGTGGATTTGGGATTAGTTTGGGAAGGTGGATTTGGAGTTAGTGCGGGAAGGTGGATTTGGGTTTACTGTGGGAAGGTGGATTTGTGGTTAATGCGGGAAGGTGGATTTGTGGTTAGTGCGGGAAGGTGGATTTGGTGTTAGTGCAGGAAGGTGGATTTGGCGTTAGTGCGGGAAGGTGGACTTGGGGTTTAGTGCGGGAAAGTGCATTTGGGGATAGTGCAGGAAGGTGGATTTGGGGTTAGTGCGGGAAGGTGGTCTTGGGGTTAGTGCGGGAAGGTGGATTTGAGGTTATTGCGGGAAGGTGGATTTGGCGTTAGTGCGGGAAGGTGGACTTGGGGTTTAGTGCGGGAAAGTGCATTTGGGGATAGTGCGGGAAGGTGGATTTGGGGTTAGTGCGGGAAGGTGGTCTTGGGGTTAGTGCGGGAAGGTGGATTTGAGGTTATTGCGGGAAGGTGGATTTGGGGTTAGTGCAAGATGTTTGATTTGGGTTTAGTGTGGGAAGGTTGATTTGGGCTAGTGCTGGAAGGTGGATTTGGGGTTAATGCGGGAAGGTGGTTTGGGGTTTAGTCCTGGAAGGTAGATTCGGTGTTAGTGCGGGAAGATGGATTTGGGTTTCGTGCTGGAAGTTGGATTTGGGGTTAGTGCAGGTATGTGGATTTGGGAATAGTGCGGGAAGGTGGATTTGGGGTTAATGCGGGAAGGAAGATTTGGGGTTAGTGCGGGAAGTTTGATTTAGGGTTAGTGCGGGAAGATCGATTTGGGGTTAGTGCGGGAACATGGATTTGTGGATAGTGTGGTATGGTGGTTTATTGGGATAGTGCGAGAAGGTAGAGTTGGGGATAGTGCAGGAATGTGGATTTGCGTAAAGTGAAGGAAAGTGGATTTGGGTTTAAGATGGGAAGATGGATTTGGGGTTATGGCAGGAAGGTGGATTGGGGTTTGTGTGTGACAGTGGATTTGGGGATAGTGCGGGAAGGTGGATTTGGGGAGAATGCAGGAAGTTGAATTAGGGGATGGTGCAGATGGTGGATTGACTTTAGTGCATGAAGGTGGTTTTGGGGTTAGTGCAGGAAGTTGGATTTGGGATTACTCTGGGAAGGTGGATTTGTGGTTAATGCGGGAAGGTGGATTTGTGGTTAGTGCGGTAAGGTGGATTTGGGGTTAATGCTGGAAGGTGGATTCGGAGTTAGTGCAGGAAGTTGGATTTGGGGTTTAGTGCGGGAAGTTGGATTTGGGGATAGTGCAGGAAGTTGGATTTGGGGTTAGTGTGGGATGGTGGATTTGGGGTTAGTGCAGGAAGGAGGATCTGGGGTTAGAGCAGGAAGGCGGATTTGGGGATAGTGCAGGCAGGTGGATTTGAGGTTAGAGCAGGAATGTTGATTTGGAGTTAGTGTGGGAAGGTGGATTTGGGGTTACTGTGGGGAGGTGGATTTGAGTTTGTGCGGGAATGTGGATTTGGGAATGATGCGGGAAGGTAGATTTGTGCTTAGTGTGGGAAGGTGGATTTGGAGAGAGTGCGGGAAGGTGGATTTGGGTTAGTGCGGTAATGTGGATTTGGGAATGGTGCGTGAAGATATATTTGGGGTTAATGCGGGAAGGTGCATTTGGGGTTAGTACGGGAAGATAGATTTAGGGTTAGTGCGGGAAGATGGATTTGTGGTTAGTGCGGGAAGGTGGATTTGTGGATAGTGCGGTATGGTGGATATTGGGATAATGCGAGAAGGTGGATTTGGGGTTAGTGCGGGAATGTGGATTTGGGTTTAATGTGAGAAAGTGGATTTGGGTTCAGTGCGGGAAGATCGATTTCGGGTTATGGCAGGAATGTGGATTTGGGGTTAGTGTGTGAATGTGGATTTGGGGATAGTGCGGGAAGGTGGATTTGGGGAGAATGCGGGAAGATGGATTTGGGGATAGTGCAGATGGTGGATTGGCTTTAGTGCAAGAAGGTGGATTTGGGGTTAGTCCAGGAAGGTGGATTTTTGGGTAAGTGCGGGAAGGTCGATTTTTTGGAGTTAGTGCAGGAACGTGGATTTGGGGTTTATGCGGGAAGGTGGATTTGTGGTTAGGGCGTGAAGGTGGACTTGAAGTTAGTGCGGGAAGGTGGATTTGGGGTTAGAGCACAAAGGTTGATTGGGGATAGTGCGGGAAGTTGGATTTGTGGTTAGTGCGGGAAGGTGGATTTGGGGTTAGATCTGGAAGGTGGATTTGGGGTTCGTGCGGGAAGGTGGATTTGGTGTTAGTGCGAGAAGGTGGATTTAGAGTTATTGCTGGAATGTGGATTTGTTGTTAGCGCAGGAAGTTGGATTTGTCGTTAGTGCTGGAAAGTGGATTTGTGGTTAGTGCTGGAATGGATTTGGGGTTATTGCAGGAAAGTGGATTTTGGGTTCATGGGGGAAGTTTGATTTGGGATTAGTGTGGGACGGCGGATTTGTGGTTAGTGCGGGAAGGTGGATTTGTGGTTCGTGCCAGAAGTTGGATTTGGGGATTTTGCGGGAAGTTCGATTGGGGTTAGTGCATTAAGGTGGATTTGGGGTTATTGCAGGAAGGTGGATTAGGGATGAATGCGTGAAGCTAAATTTTGGGTTAGCATGGGAAGGTGGATTCGGGGTTAGGGCAGGAAGGTGGATTTGTGATTTGTGTGGGAAGCTGGATTTGGGTTTAGTGCGGGAAGGTGGATTTGGGGTTACGGCGGGAAGGTGGATTTTGGGTTACTGTGGGAAGGTGGATTTGGGATTATTGCGGCAATGTGGATTTGTGGTTGTGCGCAAAGTTTTATTTGGGGTTAGTGCGGTAAGGTTGATTTGGGGTTAGTGAGGGAAGGTGAATTTGGGATTAGTGCTGGAAGGTGGATTTGGGTTTAGTGCGGGAAGGTGGATTTGTGGTTAGTGCGGGAAGGTGGATTTGCGGTTCGTGCTGGAAGGTGGATTTGCGGTTATTGCGGGAAGGTGGATTTCGTTTTGGTGCAGGAAGTTGGATTTGGGTTTAGTGCAGGAATGTGGATTTGGGGATAGTGCGGGAAGGTGGATTTGGGGTTCGTGCCGGAAGGTGGATTTGGGGTTAGTGAGGGATAGTTAATTTGGGGATAGTGTGGGAAGGTTGATTTGGGGAGAGTGTGGGAAGGTTGATTTGGGGATAGTGCGGAAGGTTTATTGGCATAAGTGCATGAAGGTGGATTTGGGGTTAGTGCAGGAAGGTGGATTTAGGGTTAGTGCGGGAAGGTGGATTTGGGGATAGTGCGGGAAGGTGGATTTGGGGTTTGTGTGGGAAGGTGGATTTGGAGATAATGCGGGAAGGTGGATTTGTGGTTAATGCGTGAAGGTGGATTTGCAGTTAGTGCGGGAAGGTGGATTTGGGGTTAGTGCAGGAAGGTTGATTTGTGGATAGTGTGGCAATGTGGATTTGGGGTTAATGCAGGAAGGTGGATTCGGTGTTAGTGTGGGAAGGTGGATTTGGGGTTTAGTGCGGGAAGGTGGATTTGGGGATAGTGCAGGTTGGTGGATTTGGGGTTAGTGCGGGAAGGTGGATTTTGGGTTATAGCAGGAAGGTGGATTTGGTGTTAGTGCGGGAATGTGGATTTGGGGTAGAGCGGGAATGTGCATTTGGGGTTAGAGCAGGAAGGTTGATTTGGAGTTAGTGCGGGAAGGTGGATTTGGGGTTGCTGCAGGAAGGTGGATTTGGGGATAATGCGGGAAGGTGGATTTGGGGTTAATGTGAGAAGTTTGATTTGGGTTTAGTGCGGGAAAGCTGATTTGGGGTTCGTGCTAGAAGGTGGATTTGGGGTTATTGCGGGAAGATGGATTTGTTGTTAGTGCTGGAATTTGGAATTGGTTTTAGTGCAGGAAGTTGGATTTGGGGTTAGTGCGGGAATGTGGATTTTGGAATAATGCGGGAAGGTGGATTTGGGATAGTGAGGAAATGTGGATTTGGGTTTAGTGAGGGAAAATGGGTTGTGGGTTATTGCGGGAATGTGGATTTGGGGTTATTGCGGTCGGTCAGTTACTTATTGCTCAGTAAGGATGTGTGCAGTAGGTGAGTTACTGTTTGCTCAGTCAGGATGTGTGCTGTAGGTCAGTTACTGTGTGTTCACTCAGAATGTGAGCAGCAGGTCAGGTACGATGCGCCCAGTCAGGATGTGTGCAATAGGTCAGTTACTTTGTGCTTAGTCAAGACGTGTGCATTAGGTCAGTTCATGTGTGCTCAGTTAGAATGTGAGCTCTACTTCAGTTACTGTGTGCTCCGTCAGGTTTTGTTCATGTGGTCATTTCCTGGGGCTTCGGTCATGCTTTGGTAATTTGTGCAGTTTCTGGTGTTCTCATTCAGGATTTGTGCAGTATGCCAGTTTCCGTGTGCTCTGTCAGAATGTGAGCAGTAGGCCAATTACTGTGCACTCATTCAGGATGTGTGCATTAGGTCAGTTATTATGTGCTCTGTTAGAATGTGTGCAGTCGGTCAGTTAATGTGTGCTCCATCAAGATGTGAGCAGTAGGTCAGATATTGTGTGCTCAGTCAGGCTGTGAGCAGTAGGTCAGCTGCTGTGTGCTCAGTCAGGATGCATGCATTCGTTCAATTACTGTGCGCTCAGTTAGCATGTGAACAGTTGGTCATTTACTTTGCACTCAGTTAGGATGTGCGCAGAAGGTCACTTACTGTGTGCTCAGTTAGGATGTGTGCAGTTGTTCATTTACTGTGTGCTCAGTCAGGATGTGCGCAGTAGGTCATTTGCTGTGCGCTCAGTCAGGATGTGTGCAGCAGGTCAGTTACTGTATGCTCAGTCAGGATGTGAGCAGTAGGTCATTTACTGTGCGCTCATTCAGGATGTGAGCAGTAGGTCAGTTTCTGTGTGCTCAGTAAAGATGTGTGCAGTAGGTCATTTACTGTGCGCTCAGTCAGGATGTGAGCAGTGGGTCAGTTACTGTGCGCTCAGTTAGGATGTGAGCAGTAGGTCTTTTACTGTGCGCTCAGTCAGGATGTGAGCAGTGGGTCAGTTACTGCGCACTCAGTCAGGATGTGAGCAGTAGGTCTTTTACTGTGCGCTCAGTCAGGATGTGAGCAGTGGATCATTTACTGTGCGCTCAGTCAGGATGTGAGCAGTGGGTCAGTTACTGTGCGATCAGTCATTATGTGAGCAGTAGGTCAGTTACTGTGTGCTGATCAGAATGTGAGCAGTAGGTCAGTTACTGTGTGCTCATCAGGATGTGAGCAGTAGGTCAGTTACTGTGTGCTTATCAGGATGTGAGCAGTAGGTCAGGTACTGTGCGCTCAGTTAGGATGTGTGCAGTAGATCATTTACTGTGTGCTCAGTCAGGTGTATGCAATAGGTCAGTTACTGTGTGCTCAGTCAGGATGTGAGCAATAGGTCAGTTTCTGTGTGTTCAGCCAGGATGTGAGCAGTAGTTCAGGAACTGTGCGCTCAATTAGGATGTGTGCAGTAGATCATTTACTGTGTGCTCAGTCAGGATGTATGCAATAGGTCAGTTACTGTGTGCTCAGTCAGGATGTGAGCAATAGGTCAGTTTCTGTGTGTTCAGCCAGGATGTGAGCAATAGTTCAGGTACTGTGTGCTCATCAGGATGTAAGCAGTAGGTCAGGTACTGTGCGCTCAATTAGGATGTGTGCAGTAGGTAATTTACTGTGTGCTGAGTCAGGTTGTGAGCATTAGGTCCTTTCCTGTGCGCTCAGTCAGGATGTGAGCAGTAGCTCAGTTACTGTCTGCTCAGTCAGATTGTGTGCAATAGGTCAGTTACTGTTTGGTTATCAGGATGTGAGCAGTAGGTCAGGTGCTGTGCGTTCAGTCAGGATGTGAGCAGTAGGTCAGTTACTGTGCGCTCAGTCAGGATGTGAGCAGTAGGTCAGTTACTGTTTGGCCATCAGGATGTGAGCAGTAGGTCAGGTACTGTGCGTTCAGTCAGGATGTGAGCAGTAGGTCAGTTAATGTGCGATCAGTCAGGATGTGAGCAGTACAGTTTCCACAGGGCCATGACCATTCCGAACCTAGATTCATGTCCAATTTCCTGCCCGCACCCCGTAACCCTTAATTACCTTTACTTCTAGGAAACTATCTATTTCTGTTGTAAATTTATTTAATGATGTAGCTTCCACAGCTTTCTGGGGCATCAAATTCCACAAATCTACCACCATCTGAGTGAAGAAGTTTCTCCTCATCTCAGTTTTGAAAGAGCAGCCTCTTACTCCAAGATTAAGCCCCCGAGTTCTAGTTTCACCCATCATTGGGAACATCCTCACCGCATCCACCCGATCAAGCCCCTTCACAATCTTACATGTTTCAATAAGATCGCCTCTCATTCTTCTGAACTCCAATGAGTAGAGTCCCAATCTACTCAACCTCTCCTCATATGACCACCCCCTCATCCCCGGGATTAACCGAGTGAAACTTCTTTGTACTGACTCGAGAGGAAGTATGTCTTATCTTAAGTATGGACACCAAAACTGTATGCAGTATTCCAGGTGCGGTCTCACCAATGCCTTGTATAACTGCAGCAATACCTCCCTGTTTTTATATTCTATCCCCCTAGCAATAAAAGCCAACATTCAATTGGCCTTCTTGATCACTTGCTGCACCTGCATACTAACTTTTTGAGTTTCGTGCACCAGGACTCCCAGATCCCTTTGTACTACAGTACTTTCCAGTTTCTTGCCATTAAGATAATAACTTGCTCTATGATTTTTCCTGCCAAAGTGCATAACCTCACACTTTCCAGTATTGTATTCCATCTGCCAAATCTCTGCCTACTTACTTAGCCTGTCTATGTCACTTTGCAGGTTTTTTATGTCCTCCTCACTCAGTACTTTCCCTCCCATCTTTGTATCATCTGCAAACTTTGATACGTTAAACTCGGTCCCCTCCTCCAAATCGTTAATATAGATTGTAAAGAGTTGAGGACACAGCACTGACCCCTGCGGAACACCACTAGTTACTGATTGCCAGTCTGAGAATGAATCATTTATCCCAACTCTCTGCTTTCAGTCCTCCACCCACGCCAGAATATTACCCCCAATCCCGTGATTTTTTATCTTGAGCAATAATCTTTTGTTTAGCACCTTGTCAAATTCCTTTTGGAAGTCTAAATAAACTACATCCACTGGTTCTCCTTTATCCACCCTGTATGTTACTTCCTCAAAGAACTCAAGCAAATTTGTCAAACATGACTTCCCCTTCTTGAAACCATGCTGATTTTGTCCTATTAAATTATGTTTATCCAAATGTCCCGTTACTGTCTCCTTAATAATGGACTCTAACATTTTACCAACCACAGATATTAGGCTAACAGGTCTATAGTTTCCAGCTTTCTGCCTACTACCCTTTTTAAATAAGGGAGTTACATTAGCAGTTTTCCGATCTGCCGGGACCTTTGCTGAGTCCAGGGAGTTTTGGAAAATTATTACCAATGCATCCACAATCCCTACCGCCACTTCCATCAAGACCCTAGGATGTAAGCCATCAGGTCCAGGGGATTTCTCCGGCTTGAGTCCCATTATTTTAGCAAGTACCACTTCCTTAGTGATTTTAATCGTATGTAGCTCCTCTCCCCCTTGAGCCCCCTGATTGTCCAGTGTTGGGATATTTTTTGTATCCTCTACCGTAAAGACTGATACAAAATATTTGTACAACGTTTTTGCCATCTCCATGTTTCCCACCATTAATTTCCCGGTCTCATCCTCTAAGGGACCAAAATTTACTTTAGCCACACTGTTTCTTTTAATATAACTATAGAAACTTTTGTTATCTGTTTCTTTATTTTTTGCTAATTTACTTTCATAATCTATTTTCCCTTTCTTAATCAATCTTTTAGTTATTTTTTGCTGCCTTTTAAAGACTTCACAATCTTCTATCCTCCAACTAGATTTGGCTACCTTATATGCCCTTGTTTTTAGTCCGATACTATCCTTAATTACTTTACTTAGCCACAGATGGCGATCTTTTCTTTTACACCCTGTTTTCCTCAGTGGAATATATTTTTTTTGCAAGTTGTATAATAACTCCTTAAATGTACACCACTGATCATGTACCGTCTTACCCTCTAATCTATTTTCCCAGTCCACTCTAATCAATTCCGCTCTCATACCTTCATAGTCTCCTTTATTCAAGCTCAGCACGCTTGTTTGAGATCCAACCATCTCACCCTCTACTTGAATATGGAATTCAACCATGTTATGGTCACTCATTCCAACGGGTCCTTTACCAGGACATTTTTAATTAATCATGTCTCTTTACACAGGACCAAATCTTGGTCAGTTGAACAGTTTCTGGGATATCGGTCAGATTGTTTTCTTGTGGAGCGTTTCTACGATTTCAGTCAGACTGTGGTTATTTTGTTTAGTTTATTGGTGAACGATCAGGTAGTTGTCATTTGGTCAGTTACAGGGTGATTGGTTAGAATCTGCTCTTGCGGCCAGTTTCTGTTCAATTTTGTTGATGTGAAGTGGTCAGTTTTATTTAATTGATCGAGTTATTTAAGCTATACCTCAATGAGTTGTGGATGTCGCTGGGAAGACAATTCTTTATTGCCACTCCTCAATTGCCCTTGAGAAGGTGGTGGTGAGCTAACATCCTGGACTGCTGCAATCGGTGTTGTGAATGCACTCCCACAGTGCCGTTAGGCAGGGAGTAGCAGGATTTTGGCACAGCGGCAATGAGTCAATGGCGATATTTCCAAGTCAGGATGTTATGTGACTTGGATGGGAAATTGGAGGTGGTTCTCCCATGCGTCTGCTGCCATTGTCTGCCAAGGTGGTAGAGGTTTTGGCTTGGGAGATGCAGTGGAAGAAGCCTTGACGAGTTGCTGCAGTGAAGCTTGTAGATAGTATGCATTTTTTATATTCATTCACTTCATTCAAATTCCCCAGTTGCCGTGGTGGAGATCTGAACTCATGTCTCCGGATTATTAGTCAGGCCTCGGGATTACCAATCCAGTATCATAACCAATAGCTACATTACCCCACAGCCAAATTGCAGCCACGTTGAATGATTAAGGTCGTGAATTGCATGCTTATCAATCAGGATCCTTTTAACTGGATGGTGTTGATCTGTATTGGTTTGAGGTGCTGTATTAATTTCATGTGCTACATTGGGTTGCGGTGCTGCATTAGTTTGAGCTTCTCCATTAGTTTGAGGTTCTCTATTAGTTTGAGGTTCTCTATTAGTTTGAGGTTCTCTATTAGTTTGAGGTTCTCTATTAGTTTGAGCGGCTGTATTCGTTTGAGGGGCTGTATTCGTTTGAGGGGCTGTATTCGTTTGAGGGGCTGTATTCGTTTGAGGGGCTGTATTCGTTTGAGGGGCTGTATTAGTTTGAGGGACTTTATTAGTTTGAGTGGCTGTATTAGTTTGAGGGACTTTATTAGTTTGAGGGGCTGTATTAGTTTGAGGTGCTGTATTAGTTTGAGGGGCTGTATTAGTTTGAGGGGCTGTATTAGTTTGAGGTGCTGTATTGGTTTGAGGGGCTGTATTGGTTTGAGGGGCTGTATTATTTTGAGGGGTTTTATTAGTTTCAGGGGCTGTATTAGTTTGAGGGGCTGTATTCGTTTGAGGGGCTGTATTCGTTTGAGGGGCTGCATTCGTTTGAGGGGCTGTATTAGTTTGAGGGACTTTATTAGTTTGAGGGGCTGTATTAGTTTGAGGGACTTTATTAGTTTGAGGGGCTGTATTAGTTTGAGGTGCTGTATTAGTTTGAGGGGCTGTATTAGTTTGAGGGGCTGTATTAGTTTGAGGTGCTGTATTGGTTTGAGGGGCTGTATTGGTTTGAGGGGCTGTACTATTTTGAGGGGTTTTATTAGTTTGAGGGGCTGTATTAGTTTGAGGTGCTGTATTGGTTTGAGGGGCTGTATTGGTTTGAGGGGCTGTATTATTTTGAGGGGCTTTATTAGTTTGAGGGGCTGTATTAGTTTGAGGGTCTGTATTAGTTTGAGGGTCTGTATTAGTTTGAGGGTCTATATTAGTTTGAGATCCTGTATTAGTTTCAGAGGCTGTCTTAGTTTGTGGTGCTTTATTATATTAGCGTACTGTATTAGTTTGAGAGGCTGTAATAGCTTGAGGGGCTGTATTAGTTTGATGCGCTTTATTAGATATTTTATTTTTATTTGGTTTAATAGATTCATTAGCTTTAGCGTATATATTGGTTTGAGAGGTACTGGTCGTTTAGGACATGGGAAAATTAAGAGCGCAGCCCCAGCCCAGAGTGCTGCACTGAGAGGGCACTCTAGCATTTGCAGTTTGATTACTGAATGAGCACAACAGCATGAAGGACATCACAGAAACAATATGAGATATGAGATGCACTGAAGGTGTTTGAAACAACAAACCTAGTGCTGGGAGAACACAGCTTGCAATTTCCATTGGTTAATTAATATGATCAGAATTCTCAAGTCTTTGGGGTTTTCAATTTAAAACTCAGCGCTAAATATATTCCATTATAACAGGGAATTAACTTGGCTGTCGTAACTTGTTTGTTCAACCTTTTAACAATGTTGCAACCTCAATCTCCCCGTGGAGATCGCGCAGGGTATAAATGAAAGGCTGTGGGATTCGGCTCAGAGTATAATTCAGAGAGATTGCCTGCAGCACGGACACATCGCTTCACACAGAAAATGTATCACACATTTGAGAGTGTCCAGAAAATATATTACATGATCCTTGCCGTCATTGGAGTTCCTGGTAAGTGATAATAACCATTGAAGTTGTGTAAATCTGTATGTGAGCTGTTCTCTGCTTTAGCTCTCTGGCTGATAATGTTACATGCTCGTCTAGTGGACATAGTTTTACAGACCTGCGATCAGTGTTTGGTAATTTCGTTAAGTCCAGTGTCTTGACACAACCTGTTTAATGCCATTTCCTGAGCTGAAAATATACCTGTTTGTAGCTCACAGGCTCTCTGAATGATCAAGTTATTGCCGTTAGTGGAATATGATGTACAGTTAAATCAGTCCTCATTCCGGGAAATGTCTCTGAGAAAAGGTGTTAGTGCAATGGTCTGTCCCTGTAAAATTGTACTAAGTGTGGGTCACTAACCAGAGTGGAACACCTGACCCCAGTGACTATGGATTACTTGGAGTATCTCTCACTGTAGAATTTTACTGAGTGTGGGTCACTAACCAGAGTGGAACACCTGACCCCAGTGACTATGGATTACTTGGAGTATCTCTCACTGTAGAATTTTACTGAGTGTGGGTCACTAACTGGAGTGGAACACCAGACCCCAGTGACTATGGATTACTTGGAGTATCTCTCACTGTAGAATTTTACTGAGTGTGGATCACTAACCAGAGTGGAACACCTGACCCCAGTGACTATGGATTACTTGGAGTATCTCTCACTGTAGAATTTTACTGAGTGTGGATCACTAACCAGAGTGGAACACCTGACCCCAGTGACTATGTATTACTTGGAGTACCTCTCACAGTAGACTTTTACTGAGTGTGGGTCACTAACCGGAGTGGAACACCTGACCCCAGTGAATATGTATTACTTGGAGTATCTCTCACTGTAGAATTTTACTGAGTGTAGATCACTAACTGGCGTGGAAGAATTCAGTTCGACTTTGTAATCACTATTTTAGGTGACTGATTTCTCCCCTCCATTTGTTTTATGAAGTGCAGCTCGGAACAGAGTGTAGAGCTGCGAGTTTGGTGAGAGAGGGAGTTCGGGGAGGGAGCTGTTACTTTCTTTTTCTATCTTTGTCAGCTTCCAGGAGAGCAGGAGTTACAAAACTTTACAAGAGGGTATGGAGAACCAGCGGACGTTCGGCTCAGTGGCACCACCCCGCTCCCGCTCCCCGCATTTGGAGAAAAATAAAAGGTGACATCACAGGAAAAAGGTTAAGGGATTGGTTGGTGAGTATTTTGCTCACTGCCCTTATCATTTAAAGCCAAGAACATTTATTAGTAATTGTAAGGTTTCAATAGTACTAATTTGTATCAGTAACAAATCTTATTAAAAGTAGTATCGTTTATTAATTAATACAAATAAAGTAATTAAACCTCTATAATTAATGCAGGGCAGGTGATGTCTGGCGACTGCAGTACGTGGGAGCTACTGGATGCGTGATCCAGGATGAGCACATCTGCGGTAAGTGTTTGCGGCTCGAGGAGCTTCGGCTCAGAGTTGATGAGCTGGAGGCCGAGGTGCAGAAACTGCGATGCATCAGGGAGGGGGAAAGTTACCTGGCCACTTTATTCCAGGAGGCAGTCACACCCCTTAGGATAGTGTCTTCTGATTTGGTCAGTGGTCCAGGGCATGAGTATGTGACTGCGAGTGAGGCAGGTATGGGGATCCAGGACGTGGAGGAGCCTCAGCCTTTGCAATTGTCCAACAGGTTTGAGCTTCTTGCGAAAAGTATGGATGAAAGTGGTGGCTGCAGGATGGATGAGCAAACTGACCATGGCACCGAGATACAGGAAGCCGTTCAAGCGGGGGTAGTTAATAGGAATGTAGCAGTAATTTGGGACAGCATAGTCAGGGAATAAAAACAGTTTGCTGCGGCCAAGAGTGAGATTACAGACAGCTGTGTTGCCTGCCCGGTGACAGGGTTCAGGACATTTGCTCTGGGCTGGACAGGAACTTGCAGGGTGAGGGGGAGGCGCCAGTGGTCGTGGTCAATGTAGGTGCCAACGATATAGGTAGTACTAGGAAAGAGGTTCTGCTGAGAGAGTATGAGCAGCTAGGGGTTAAGCTAAAAAGCAGAACATCAAGGGTAACAATATCTGCATTATTACCCGAGCCACGAGCAAATTGCCATAGCGTAAATAAAATAAGAGTGATGAATGCGTGGCTGAAAGCCTGGTGTGGGAGAAATTGGTTTCAATTCCTAGGGCACTGGCACCAGTAGTGGGGAAAGTAGGATATCTATATTTGGGTCGGTCATCACCTGCACTGTGCTTGGACCAGTGTTCTGGCGAGTCGTATAATTAGGGTAGTAGCGAGGGCTTTAAACTAAATATTGGGGGCATCGGATCAAATTAGGGAAGATGTTGTAATTTAAAGATTAGAGACAAGGCAATAGAAAAAGATATTAACTTGGAAAATGTTAAACAGACAGTGACAGAAATTATAGAGAGTACACAGCTAAGAGTAAATCAACAGATAAGGCTAGAGGTTACAAAAGTAATATAAAGACAAAACTAAAGGCACTGCATCTGAACGGAATTAGCATGCGAAACAAAGCAGATGAACTGAAAGCGCAAATAGAAATAAATAAATCTGATTTGATAGCCATTACAGAAACATGGCTGCAGGGTTATGTAGATTGGGACCTGAATATTGAAGTGTACATGATATTTAGGAAGGCCAGGAAGGTGGTAAAAGTTGGAAGGGTGGATCTGTTAATTAATGATGGTATTAGCACTATAGAGAGTGATGACTTAAGTTCAGGAAACCAGGATGTAGAAGCGGTTTGGGTAGAGATGAGAACTGATAAATGCAAGAAGTCACTTGTGGGAGTGGTGTACCGGCCAGCTAACAGTAACCACATGGTAGGATGGAGTATAAAGGAAGAAATAATGGGAGCTTCTCAGAAGGGTTCAGCAATAATCAGGGGATTTTAAACTGCATATAGACTGGAAAAATCAGACGGGCAAAGTTGGCATCGATGAAGAGTTCTTGGAATGTTTTCTGGATAGTTTCTTACAAAATCACGTTCTGGAGCCAACCAGAGAGCAGGCTAAATTAGACCTGGTGTTCTGCAAGGAGATAGTATTAATCAATGACCTCATAGCGAAGGCGCCCCTAGGTAGCAGCGATCATAATATGATTGAATTTTACAATCAGTTTGACAGAGAGAAGAGTGGGTCCAAGACTTGTAATTTAAGCTTACATAAGGACATTTAAGAGTGCATGAAAGCAGAGCTAGTTAAAGGGAACTGGCAAATTAGGTTAAGGGATAAATCAATAGAGTTGTAGTGGCAGACAATTAAGGGGATGTTTCAAAATACACACAATATATGCAATCGAACGAGAAAGGAAAATATCAAGGGGAGGAACCACCATCCGTGGTTAACTAAAAATTTTAAGACAATATTAAACTTAAAGAAAAAGCTGAAACTTGCGCAAAGATGGGTGGCAGGATTGGACAGAATGTAAAAAACTGCAAAGAATGACTAAAAGATTAATAAGGAGAGAAAAATTAGTGTACGAGTGAAAGCCAGCTAGAAATATAAAAACAGATAGTAGAAGTTTTTATAGATATTTATAAAAGAAAAGATTTAACAAAGTTAGCATTGGTCCTATAAAAAGTGAGGCTGGGGAATTAATAATGGATAATAAGGAGATGGCTGTTGAATTGAACAGGTATTTTGCATCGGTCTCCACTATAGCGGATACAACTAAAATCCCAGAAATAGCTGAAATCAGGAAATGGAAGGGAGGGAGGAAATCAAGATAATTATAATCACCAGGGAAGTGGTACTGAGCAAATTGTTGGAGATGCGGTCTATCAATTCCACGGGCCTGATTGACTTCATCCTAGGGACTTAAAAGAAGTGGCTAGTGAGATAGTTGATGCGTTGCGTTTATTTTTTTTAATTTCCCTAGATTCGGGGAAGGTTCCATTAGATTGGGAAATAGCGAATGTAACTTTATTCAAAATGGAAGGGAGACTGAAAGCAGGAAACTACAGGCCAGCTAGCTTACCATCTGTCATAGGAAAGATGTTAGAAACGATTATTAAAGGTGTTGTAGCAGGGCACTTCGAAAAGTTCAAAGTAATCAGGCATAGTCAACATGGTTTTGTGCAAGGGAAATCATGTTTAACAAATTTATTGGAGTTGTTTGAGGAAGTAACATGTGCTGTGGATAAAGGGGAAACTGTGGATGTACTGTCCTTAGATTTCCAGAAGGCATTTGTTAAGGTGCCACATCAAAGGTTATTGCAGAAAAGAAAAGCTCATATTGTAGGGGGTAACATATTGGCATGGATACAAGATTGGCTAGCTAACTGGAAACAGCGAGTAGGCATAAATGGGTCATTTTCTGATTGGCAAGATGTAACCAGTGGTGTGCCACAGGGATCAGTGCTGGGCTTCAACATTGTACATTTGTATAAATGACTTGGATGAAGGGACCGATCGTATTGTTGCTAAATTTGCGAATGCCACAGAGTTAGGTATGACGATACATTGTGAAGAGGACATTAGAAGGCCATAAAGGGATATAGATAGGATAAGTGAGAGGGCAAAGATCTGGCAAATGGAGCATAATGTGGGAAAATGTGAAGTTGTTCATTTTGGCAGGAAGAATAAAAAAGAAGCATAATATCTAGAAGGTGAGAGATTTCAGAGCTCTGAGATGCAGAGGGATTTGGATGTCCTAGTCCATGAAGCGCAAAAGGTGCAGCAAGTAATTAGGCAAGCTAATAGAATGTTATAATTTATTGCGAGGGCAGCACGGTGGCATAGTGGTTAGCACTGTTGCCTCACAGCGCCAGAGACCCGGGTTCGACTCCGGCCTCGGGTGACTGTCTGTGTGGAGTTTGCACATTCTCCCCGTGTTTGCGTGGGTTTTCTCCGGTTGCTCCGGTTTCCTCCCACAGTCCAAAGATGTGCGGGTTAGGATGATTGGCTATGATAAAAATTGACCCTTAGTGTTAGGGGGATTAAATACGTGGGGTTATTGGGATAGGGTGGGATATGTATTGGTGCAGGGGTTACGGGGATCGGGTGGGATATGTGTCGGTGCAGGCTCGATGGGCCGAAATGGCCTCTATCTGCACTGTGAGGTTTCTGTGATTCTGTGAATTGAATACAAAAGTAGGGAGGTTAAGCTACAGTTACACAGGGCATTGGTGAGACCACACCTGGAGGACTGTGTACAGTGTTGGTCTCCTTATTTAAGGAAGGATGTAAATGCGTTGGAAGCAGTTCAGAGAAGGTTTGCTAGACCAAAACCTGGAATGGGCGGGTTGTCTTATGAGAAAAGTTTGTGCAGTCTTCGCTTGTATCCGATGGAGTTCAGAAAAGTAAGAGGTGACTTGATTGAAACATATACGATCCTGAGGGGTCTGGACAGGGTGGATGTGGCGAGGGTGTTTCCTCTTCTGCGAGAATCTAGAACTAGGGGTCACTATTTAAAAATAAGGGGTCACCCATTTAAGATGGAAATGAGGAGAAATGTTTTCTCTCAAAGGGCGGTGGATGCAGAGTCTTTGAATATTTTTAAGGCAGAGGTAGATAGATTCTCGGTTAGCAAGGGGGCGAAAGGTTATCGGGGGTGTGCGGGAATGTGGACTAATCGGATGAGCCATGATCTTATTTAATGGCGCAGCAGGCTCGAAGGGCCGAGTGGCCGACTCCTGCTCCTAAATCCTATGTTCGAAATTGATGGCGAAAGAGAATATTTTTGCTTTTGGGTAAAGATGTTTTAAAAACGCGTATGAAGTGAAATGCATTGATATTGAGCTGCAAGAACAGAAACAGGTTTAAATACTTTTCTTACACTAAGAGTAGTTACTGTAAGCACTTCAGTTATTTTAGTGCTGAATATTCCCCTTCCCCCAACACGTTCCTGTAAGCCTGTGGGTCATGAGTGCTGAATTTCATTATCTGTCTACTAGTCAGGATGAATATTAGGCTGTGGTTTTTGATTATTGCACTTCGGAAACTGATTAATGTTTGACAGATCAGTTCTTATCTATGATTCAGAGGGCTAGAAATTCATCATAGCCTAGGAATGGGCTGTAGCATTAGAAAAGTTGGAGAATTAGTGTCAGGCGCTAATGCTTTAGCGAGCATGCAACATTCATGCACAATGCTCAAATAAATGATTGGAAATCTATTTCAAGTTTTTAACCACAAGCTCATTGGCGTTACACTCAAAGGGTGGACCAATATCAGTAGCACTCTAATCAAAAGTTATGATTGCCGCAGGCTTTTTCTTGTTCTGGAAGGGAAGGATCATTGATGCTGCAGAACTTCATTCTCAGCATGGCTGGCTGTGCAGCTGCCTCAGCAAGCTTCAGCAGGTCAAGGAAAAGGAGTTGGAAGACTAAAGCAGCTGTAGTCATTGCAGATCCATGCCCCAGGGAGAGTGCCTGCAGATTCTGCGATTAAACATTGGAGGCATTGGTGTTCGCTGTGGAGAGATGGATGGCGGTGCACTACCCAGCAAGTGGCAGAAGGCCCTCGCCAGAAGCCTTCTGCACCATGGGTAGGGAAGTAGCGCAGCACGTCTTGGGCAGAACTGTCATCCCCTGGATCCGCACAAAGTGCAGGAAGAAATTTAGCGACTTCACTTGCGTGGACAGGGTGAGTGAATGCTTCTACAAATCTATGTACCGCCATCTGAACCAATCTTCACACTCCACGAAAAGCACCACACCCGCAGCACTCAACCACCAACAAAATCTATCTACCAACACTCACAGCCACATCTCACACCTTGCACACAAAGACACCTATACACCGATGTCAAGCACATCAGCCAATCACATTGTTCCACAATCACACACACACTTTCCTTCCTTTCCAAGGTCGTTCAGAACAGGAGGGGGCAGTAGCGCGCATGCGGTGTCCAAGTCGACACCTAACCACTGTCTGCGCTGGAGAAACGAGTGCTGCAGATTATTGGGCGCCAGGTGGTGGATGCCGTGGCCCCCGGCGACGTTGACCCCCTTGGGTACAACAACGGTATATTCTATCCTAATCCTTCTTCCAACATCCCTCTTCCCCCTCACGCCACAAGCCATTCACACATTCCCCCTAATCAGACTGTATGCATGCATTTCTCCCCTTCTGTCCCCTCCCCTCACCTTAGCATGACTCTTGTGCCAGTAAGATTTAAAGTAATGAGCAAGCAGCTGAGCAGCCTGTCCCTGAGGGCACTATACAGAGCGAGGTGGAAGAAGAGGAGGAGGAAGAACACACCGAGTCATTGCCTCTCTCTCCCTTAGGCACCAGCTCAGACACTGGCACTACTCCTTCTTTACAGGCTAGTATAGTCGCCGGATCTGCAGAAGGGAAGGCACCGGTGACGAGTGGGCTGCAGCAAGGTAAGGGGGAAAGGGTAGCTCGGGGCCCATCTCCCAGGAGGGCGAGTTCGACTGGGAGTTCGGCTGCACAGGACTCAGATCAGGACCTCGATGGTGAGGCTGCTAGAAGAATGGTGAAGGGCATGCACAGGGAGATGATAGGTGCAATAGCAAGGTTGCCCGAAATCACATCGGCAATGATAAAGAGCATGGAGGAGTCCGCCCACAAACCTGCACAATGCTTTGCACACACCTTGTATCCCATCATTTCCAGTCTGCAAGGAATGGTAGATTCCCAGAGAGACCTTGAGTCCCAGACCCGAAGACGCCTGTGAATGGCAAGCTGGCAGCTTCCATTGCAGCACAGGCAGAAGTGACACAACGTTTAGTGCTGTAATGCAGTGTTTTCTTTGTGGTATCCAAACTCAGACAGGTGCCATGCAGTCTCAGCTCTGACAGCTGCCATCGTGGCTGAGTCTATCACTGTCGACCAGAGCTTTCACGATATCTCAGCAGGTCAACAATCTGTGTTCCAACAGATTTCTTGGGATGATGTGGTGCTGCCCCGGGAGAGTGTCAGTGCATCAGTGGAGCAGGAACCTGCTGTCTTCTCCAGAATCACAGCATTCCTGCTCCCACAAATGCCACTAAGCCTTTGCCTGTCATCCAGCCAGCCCAGACAACTGCCGCCCGTGCTGAGGTGGTGCAGTCTCTAGCTGGCCCTTCCAGGCCCAGAGCTGGTTGAGTCGCTCTTCAAGACCATCTTAAGTATCCCGCAGGGAAACTCAGCAGCCTTCCACCAGTCCTGCTGCAGCCACTAGGTCAAAACATCGTAGGAGCACTGGCGTGGGCAAATACACAGTAACGAGAAGCACCCAGCGACTGCACAGGCGTGAATAGTTAATTCATTTTTATTAAGTATGTGTTCACTGATTATTCATAAATTTATTCATTAACTTTTGATCCTTGAGTGGTGTCTCTCACTTCTTCTTTGCGCTGTGATATGGCCTGAAGTAAAGATGTTGATGTGGTGAGCAATGGAGATCTGTGGTATACTTCATTCGTATGTCAGTTATTTGAGTTGGTCACGGACCGCCCTTCTGGAAGGCTGATAGAGTGGATGTCTCCTCCCTCTCTCCTGTTGCTCCTCCCCCTCGTCTACCTCCTCGTGGTCCTCATCCTCCTCTTCCTCCTCGAATTCCTCCTCCACATCCTCCTCACCCTCTTCCTCCTCCTGAGGTGCTCCCGTAATCCCAGGTGGCAAGGGCTGGGCTCCCAAGTTGTGGCGCATGCAGCAAACATCAGGAAATGTGACACCCGCTCCAGCAAATACTGGAGGGCTCCTCCCGATCGGTCAAGGCAGTGGAACTGTTGCATCAGCATGCAGATGGTCTGCTCGATAATGTTCCTGGTGGCAGCATGGCGCTCATTATATGACTGCTGGGCAGGGGCGTTGGGTCTGCAGAGGGGAGTCATGAACCAGATGGAGAGCAGGTAGACCTTGTCTCTGACCAGCTAGCCGTGAGCTTGATGTGGTGGCTGGAAGAGTGCGGGCACACCAGTCTTGGGCAGGATGAAGGCTGGTGCGTATATCTGAGGTCCACCCACCATTCTCTGCCAGATTCCCTGGTCACTGGAACCTTCTCCTCTTTTACAGATTTTCCGTCCTTGCCTCCCCCTCTGTTATTCTGCTACAGCCATTTATTCCTGATCTGGTCCAATCTTTTATTTCTTTAATTGTCCTATCTCCCTTGACCAATTATCCATTTTATTCCTGGATCACTTCTGCCCTCCATCCGAGCATAGACCTCTCAATTGTTCTTTCCTCCCCTCCCCTACTTTTCTCTGGCTCTATCATTGCTTTAAAACTGTTAATATCTAATATGTTTCAGTTCTGATGAAAGATAGTCGAACTTAAATGTTAACACTGTTTCTCTCTCCACAGATGATGCCTGACTTGATGTGTGTCCACATCATTATCTGTATTTATCAGAGTTACAGCATTCTTAATATTGTGCTTTTGATATCGACCAGGCGGGTTCGGTAGGCAGGGTATAGTTTTGTCGTTGACAGCTTCCCTGCATGAAGTCAGCGGGATTGGCCAGCTTGGGTTTCAGTCGGGGGGGGGTGGAATCTGGAGAAGATCGCAGGACCAAGTCCATGGCCCTGAGATGCTGGGTGGCCGATCCTGGGTTTTTTTCCGATCCCCCGGCCCCGGGGGGTGATGGCTGTCCAATACCAGGGTGTGATCTGATCCCCGAACACGGGAAGGGTTCTGCAAATCCGGGGGCGGTCCAATCACGAGCCAGGATGGTAGTCCGATTTATCTGTTAAACTCGGAAGCAGGTGGTCTGGAGGCGGGCTGTGGTCGGATGGAGATTTAAACCTGATAATCTCTGACCCGACTAAAAAACAACCCGTTCTTGGTTATAAAATCCGGCCCATATTCTCTTGGCCCAGATACGGAGAATGTTTGATCAGTAGTTTGCATTCTCTTTTCCCTGCTCTTTTTTTCAGTTAATTTAGTGGCGATTGTGATCCTGTCCCGGGGAAAGTGTGGGCTCTCCACCTGCACCACTCGCTATCTGGTGGCGATGGCAGCGGCAGATCTACTGGTCATCATCACTGAGGTCATACTGAACCAGATCAATTGGTATTATTTCCCAATGTGTTTCCTGGTCATCACTCCTGTGTGTAGAGTTCGCACTGTCCTGGTCGGTGCAGCCACAGACTGTTCTGTCTGGTTCACCGTCACTTTCACCTTCGATCGATTTGTGGCCATTTGTTGCCAGAATCTGAAAACAAAATATTGCACTGAGAAAACTGCGACTGTGGTTCTGGCAACAACCTGCATTCTGCTCTGTTTAAAAAACGTTCCCTTCTACTTTATATTTAAACCAGGAGAGATAATCGACAATGTGCCATGGTACTGTTACGTAAAACCAAGCTATTATTCTGAGCCCGGTTGGGTCGAATATGACTGGCTTGACACAATTTTAACTCCATTGCTCCCATTCGCTTTCATTTTGTTGCTCAACGCTCTGACAGTCAGACACATTTTAGTGGCCAGTCGAGTCCGTAAGGTACTGAGGGGTGAGAGCAAGGGAGAGAATCGCAGTGACCCAGAGATGGAGAGCAGAAGGAAGTCTGTGATTTTACTCTTCACCATATCTGGCAGCTTCATACTTCTGTGGTCGGTATATGTAATATATTTCATATACTATTACATTAGAGGTGTAGATTCCAATTATCACAATGATTCTATATCTATCTTTAATGAATTCGGATATATGCTGCAGAATTTAAGTTGCTGCACAAACACATTTATTTATGGGGTGACCCAGTCCAAGTTCAGAGAGCAGTTGAAGAGTGCGGGGAAATATCCGGTTGCCTCAATTATTCAATTAATTAAGAAGCAGAACAACTGAGCGCAGCCCAGATTCGGGTCCCAGTGTTTCCAGCCCATAAATCTAATACTTACCCCAGAATGCCATCAACTGTATTACATCAGGAATCGCTGGTGATCTGAAAATAGAACCATCGGCGGGGCAAGCACTTTTTTTTAGAACGCAGCAGCATTTCTGACTGAGAGTTCTCACCTTGTCTTTCGGGACAGGACCACTAGCTTTTTGCATATATAGTGCATCATTTCACTTGCAGTTTCCAGAGTAAGAGCAACGTCAATAGGAAGGCAGGCAGAGCTGAGCGGTAGTTCTGGTGCTTATATTAAAAGATTAAGCAGCACTGAAACCGGATATTCGGCCCAACTAGTCTGTGCTGCTTATTGTGCTCCTCACGAGATTCCTTCCATTGGGTCCACCTCATCTCAGCCTCTCAGCAAAAACATCTTACATTTATACAGCGTCTTTAACGGAGTAAAAGATCCCAAGGTGCTTCACAGGAGGTTACAGAACAAAGGTGCGGTAGAGAGCCAGTAATGTATAGGGGTGGATCCCAGAGCTTAGTGCCGAAGATTGACAGCTGCAGTTTGTTGGCAGCAATAAGTGTAAGAAGTAGATTCCCGTCCCTGAACTGTCACAGAACTTCCTGATCCTACATCGATTTGCAATGTATTGACAGAAAGTTGTTTTTGTTGTATCTGTTGGGGGATCTGTAACAGCAAATTTTAGCCAACCAATGAGAACAACCTTCAATTTATTTTACATGTTGTTATTTAATGTGTACTGAATTTTTTTTTGCTGTTCATATTCCACACTTCTGGTAAGTAATTTTCAGCCTCTGATCTCACTCTGTACTCCGGGCAGTCACTGAGTGGATAACTAGTGCCTGGCCCTGCTGTATTCTAACAGTAATGTGGTATTACTTTGTTCTTTTTGTCCAAGTTACTTTGTGAGTTTTGAAGAATTAAGAATAAAGATTGAAGGGTAAATTGATTTGACATGAAATTGGTCATTTTCTTCTGAACTATTGATAGCTAGGAAAGTAAATGTTTTATTGTAAAAGAAAGTTGGAAATATCAATTTATTTACCGCCTGTCACAAACTTGGAACGTCCCAAAGTGGTTTTGCAGCCTCGGGTCAGGAGTCACACGCGGCACACATTGGGCGTGGGGCTGGAGCCGGAATCCGTGTTCAAAAAGCACCAATCACTGACATGATTGTGGCGTCATCCACCACAGGGCAAAAGGCAACAGCTGGCGGCCAAGTTTGTATCACCTATAGACGGCCAGGTTTGTGTTAACAACAGCCGGCATCTTTGTGTCACCTGCAGACGACCGTTTCTCTGTGACCTACAGGCGACCGTGTTTCTGTCACCTACAGAAGGCCAAATTTGTGTCACTTACAGATGGTTATATTTGTGTAAGCTACAAACAGCCATGTTTCTGTGACCTGCAGACCGCTATGTGTAAGACACGTGCAGAGGTCTTGGTTGTATGACCTACAGACGGCCATGTTTGTGTCATTTACAAACGGCCATGTTTGTGTTACCTACAGACGGCCTGATTTGTGCCACCTACAGACGGTCATATATTTGTGTCACATACTGATGGCCATGTTTATGTCTCCTACAGACGGCCATGTTTGTGTCACCTACAGACGGTCATATATTTGTGTCACATACTGATGGCCATGTTTATGCCTCCTACAGACGGCCAAGTTTGTGTCACCTACAGACGACCATATTTGTGTCACCTACAGACGGCCATGTTTATGTCACCTACAGACAGCCAGGTTTTTGTCAGCTACAGATTGACATCTTTGCGTCACATACAAACTGTTTCCCTCACCTACTGACAACAATGCCTGTGTCACCAGCAGCTGGCCATGATTTTATCAGCTACAGACAGCCATGATTGTTTCATCAATTTCCAGCCATGTTTGTTTCTCCTACAGACGGCCATATTTGAATCACCTAGAGACGGCCATATTTGAATCACCAAGTGACGGCCATGTTTGTGTCACCTACAGACGGCCATGGTTGTGTCATCTATAGACTGCCATGTTTATGTCACCTACAGATGGCCATATTTGAATCTCCTACAGGCGGCCATGTTTGTGGCATCTACATACGGGCTTGTTTGTATCACCTACAGACTGCCATGTTTGTGTCACCTACGGCCAGCCTTGTTTCTATCGCCTACTAACAACCATGTTAATGTCACCTACAGAATGGCATGTTTGTATCACCTACAGACGGCCATGTTTGTGTCACCTACTGACGGCCATGTTTGTGTCACCTACAGACGGCCTTGCTTGTGTCACTTACGAATGGCCATGTTTGCATCACCTACAGATGGCCATGTTTGTGTCATCTACAGACTGCATTTTTGAATCACCTACGAAAACAATGTTAGTGCCACCTACAGAAGGCCATGTTTGTGTCACCTACAGACGGCCATGTTTGATTCGCCTACTAAAACAATGCTTGTGTCACCTACAGATGGCCATGTTTGTGTCATCTACAGACGGACATGTTTGTGTCATCTACAGACGGACATGTTTGTGCCATCTACAGACTGCCATGTTTGTGTCACCTATAAACGGCCATGTTTGTGACATTTACAGACAGCCATGTTTGTATCACGTACAGCCGGCCATGTTTTTGTCACCTACAGACGGCCATGTTTGAATCACCTACAGACAGCCATGTTGGTATCACCTACCGACGGCTGTGTTTGCATCACCTACAACCGGCCATGTTTGTATCACCTACAGATGGCCCTTTTTGAATCACCTACAAACGGACATTAATGTCTCACATACTGCCAGCCCAATTTGTCTCACCTACTGACAACCACGATTGTGTCATCTACAGACGGTCATATTTGTGTCACCTACAGACGGCCATGTTTGTGTCACCTACAGACGGCCCTGATTGTGTCACCTACAGATGGCCATTGTGTATCACCTACTAAAACAATGTTTGTGTCACCTACAGAAGCCCATGTTTGTGTCACCTACTGACAGCCATGTTTTTATCAATTACAGATAGCTGTGTTTGTGTCAGCAACAGACTGCCATGTTTGTGTCACCTACAGATGGCCATGTTTGTGTCACCTACAGACGGCCATGTTTGTGTCACCTGCTGACGGCCATGTTTGTGTCACCTACAGATGGCCTTGTTTGTGTCACTTACGAATGGCCATGTTTGTATCACCTACAGACTGCTATGTTTGTGTGACATACAGACTGCCATGCTTGCGTCACCTACATAAGGCCATGTTAATATCACCGAAGCCCGCCATGTTGATGTCACCTAGAAACAGCCATATTTGTGTCACCTCAAGGCGGCCTTGATAGTGCCACCTACAGATGGCCAATTTTGCATCACATACAGTCTGTCATTTTGTGTCATCTTCAGACGGCCATGCTGGTGTCACCTAGGGATGGCCATGTTTGTGTAAGCTACAGACGGCCATGTATGTTTCACCTAGAACCGACCATGATTGTGACAGCTACAGACGGCCATATTTTAGTCACCTACGGACAGCCCTGTTTGCGTCAGCTACAGACTGTCAAGTTTGTGTCACTTACAGACAGCTTGGTTTGTGTCAGCTACAAATGGCCCTGTTTGCGTCACCGACAGACGGCCATCACAGTGTCACCTACAGCCGGCGAATTTTGTGTCAGCGACAGAGGGCTGTGTTTGCATCACCTACAGATGGCCGCATTTGTTTCACCTAATGACAGCCATGTTTGCGTCACCTACAGGCGGCCAGGATTGTGTCACCTACAGATGGCCATGTTTGTATCAGCAACAGACGGCCGTGTTTGTGTCACCTACAGATGACTGTGCTTTTATCACCTACTGACAACCATGTTTGTGACACACTCAGGCAGCTGTGTTTGTGTATCCTACAGATGGCGATGTTTGTGTCATCTACAGACGGCCATGTTTGTGTCACCTGCAGACGGCCATGTTTGTGTCATCTACAGATGCCCATGTTTGTGTCACCTACAGACGGCAATGTTTGCCTCACCTAATGACAACCATATTTGTGTCACCAACAGATGGCTGTGTTTGTTTCACCTACAGACGGCGAAGTTTGTGTCACCAACAGGTGGCCATGTTTGTGTTACATACAGACGGCCATGATTGTGTCGCCTACATACGGCCATGTTGGTGTCACTTACATACGGCCATGTTTGAAACACCTACAGACGGCCATGATTGTGTCACCTACAGACGGCCATGTTTGTATCACCTACAGACGGCCATGATTGTGTCACCTACAGGCGGCCATGTTTGAATCACCTGCAGACTGCCATGATTGTGTCACTTCCAGACGGCCATGTTTGAATCAACTACAGACAGCCATGTGTGT
The DNA here is from genome assembly GCF_052327205.1 of Somniosus microcephalus. NCBI lineage: Eukaryota > Metazoa > Chordata > Chondrichthyes > Squaliformes > Somniosidae > Somniosus > Somniosus microcephalus. Next base: position 2,754,001 of record NW_028225183.1, on the reverse strand, counting down.
GTCACCTACATACGGCCATGTTTGTATCACCTACAGACGGCCATGATTGTGTCATCTACAGATGGCCATGTTTGTATCACCTACAGACGGCCATGTTTGTGTCACCTTCATACGGCCATGTTTGAATCACCTACAGACGGCCATGATTGTGTCACCTACAGACGGCCATGTTTGTATCACCTACTAAAACAATGTTTGTGTCACCTACAGAAGGCCAGGTTTGTGTCACCTACTGACAGCCATGTTTGTATCAATTACAGATAGCTGTGCTTGTGTCAGCAACAGACTGCCATGTTTGTGTCACCTACTGATGGCCATGTTTGTGTCACCAACAGATGGCCTTGTTTGTGTCACTTACGAATGGCCATTTGTGTATCACCTACAGACTGCTATGTTTGTGTCACATACAGACTGCCATGTTTTCGTCACCTACATATGGCCATGTTTTTATCACCGAAGCCCGCCATGTTGATGTCACCTAGAGATGGCCATGTTTGTGTCACCTCAAGGCGGCCTTGATAGTGCCACCTACAGATGGCCAATTTTGCATCACAGACAGACTGTCATTTTGTGTCATTTCAGACGGCTATGCTGGTGTCACCTAAAGATGGCCATGTTTGTGTGAGCTACAGACGGCCATGTTTGTTTCACCTGGAGACGCCCATGATTGCGACAGCTACAGACAGCCATGTTTTTGTCACCTACAGATGGCCGTGTTTGCGTCACCTACATCCTGTCATGTTTGTGTCATTTACAGACAGCTTGGTTTGTGTCACCTATAAATGGCCCTGTTTGCATCACCGACAGATGGCCATCACAGTGTCAGCTACAGCCGGTGAAGTTTGTGTCAGCGACAGAGGGCTGTGTTTGCATCACCTGCAGTTGGCCGCATTTGTTTCACCTACTGACAACCATGTTAGTGACACATTCAGGCAGCTGTGTTTGTGTCTCCTAGAGATGGCCATGTTTGTGTCACATATAGAAGCCCATGTTTGCGTCACCTGCAGACGCCCATGTTTGTGTCACCTACAGACGGCAAATTTAGTCTCACCTAATGACAACCATATTTGTGTCAGCAACAGATGGCTGTGTTTGTTTAACCTGCAGACGGCGATGTTTGTGTCACCAACAGACGGCCATGGTTGTGTCACCTACAGACGGCTGTGTTTGTGTCACCTAGAGACGACTGTGTTTGTGTCACCAAAAGCCGGCCATGGTTGTGTCACCTACAGACTGCCATGTTTGTGTCACCTACAGGCGGCTGTGTTTGTGTCGCCTACAGATGGCCATGTTTGGGTCAGCAACAGCCGGCCATGCTTGTGTAACCTACATACGGGCATGTTTGTGTCACCTGCAGACTGCCATGATTGTATCAACTACTGACAACCATGTTTGTGTCACCTACAGACCGCCATTTTTGTATCACCTACAGACGGCCATGTTTGTGTCACCTACATACGTTCAAGTTGTATCACGTACTGACTGCCATGTTTGTGTCACCTACAGACGGCCATGATTTTGTGAACTACAGATGGCTTTGTTGTGTCAGCAACAGATGGCCATGTCTGCGTCACTTACATATGGCCATGTTTGTATCACCTAGAGATGGCCATATTTGTGTCACCTGAAGATGGCCATGTTTGTGTTACCGACAGGTGGACATGTGTGCAGAACGTACGGATGGCCATGTCTGTGTGACCTAAAGATGGCCATGTGTGGGTTACCTACAGATGGCCATACCTGTGTGATGTACAGACGGCCATGTGGGTGTCACCTACAGAGGGCCATGTCTGTGTGACCTACAGTCGGCCATGTTTGTTTCACTTACAGACGGTCATGTTTGTGTCACCTACAGACAGCCATGTTGCGTCACCTACAGACTGTCATGTTTCTGTCATCTTCAGACGACCACGCTTGTGTCACCTACAGACGGCTACATTTGCGTCACCTACAGATGTCCATGTCTGTGTGACCTACAGATAGGCATGTTTGTTTCACCTACAGACGACCATGTTTGTGTCAGCTACAGACGGCCAAACGTTTGTCACCAACAGACTGTCATGTTTGTGTCACTTTCATACGGCAGTGTTTGTATCGCCTACAGACAGCCAAGCTTGTGTCACCTACAGATGGCCATGTTTGTGTCAATTACAGACGGCCATGTTTGTGTGAACGACAAATGGCCATGTTAGTGTCTCCGACTGACGGCCGTATTTGTGTCCCCTACAAGATGCCTTAATTGTATCAGCTAGTAAAAATGGCCATCTTTGTGCCAGATACAGAGGGCCTTGCTTGTTTCAGCTGCAAACAGCCATGTTTGTGTCACCTACAATATAATAACAAAAACAACATGAGCAGGAGTAGGCCATTCGGCCCTTCGAGCCTGCTCCACCATTGAATGAGATCATGGCTGATCTTCTGCTTTAACTCCATTAACCGGCCCTACAACCATATCCCTTTTTGCCTTTTCTATTCAGAAATCTATCGACATCTGTTTTGATAATATCCAATGACTGAGCCACCATAGCCCTCTGGGGTAAAGCATTCCAAATATTCAACATACTCTGCATGAAAAAATTCTTCTCATCCCAGTCCTTAACGGCCTTCTCTTTATCCTGAGGCTCTGGCCATTGGCACTAGAATCCCCAGCCAAGGGAAACATTCTCCATGAATCCATCCTTTCAAGCCCTGTAATAATTTTGAATGCTTCAATGAGACCCCCTCTCATTCTTCTGAATTCAAGAGAATACAGTCTGTCAGGGCGAGGCTGGTTCTGGACCCAAGTGCAGACAGACGAGGTGAGAAGCAGGTATGCAGTCTTAAATAAAAGTACTTTACAGAATACCACAGGTAAACAGTTACAAACATAGCAGCTCAAGACAAGCTACCACTAGGCAAACGGCTTGTCAAGACTGAGCACAGAGGGATGTAACCACAGAACTTAAATACAAGCAAAAACATGTGAAACCAATAAACCTGATAAAGGCAGTTCATTAAACTAGTAACAATTTAGCAAAAGGAAACAAACAAGTGAAAGTGCCATCTAGGCATTACCAAGGGAACTAACCACCACCCTCACAGGAACCCCTCCCCTAGGAACGGCTGCTGACGTTCCTCCTGGACGATCAGGGTAGCGATTGCGAAAATCCCTGATGTGTTCAGGATCCAAAATGTCCCGGGCCGGAACACAGGAACGCTCTTCAGGACCATAACCCTCCCAGTCGACCAGGTATTGAATGATCCTCCTAACCCAGCGACTATCAAGGAGGCGACGGTCAGTGTAGACTTGCTGACCGTCAATCATGCGGGGTGGGGGGGAGGTCTGGAAGCAGGAACCAAGGGACTGTTAAGTACCGGCCTGAGGTGAGAGACATGGAACATGGGATGTATCTTCATGAACCAAGGAATGAGGAGCCGGTAGGCCACACGGCTTACTTTTTCCAAAATCCTAAAAGGTCCGATGAACCAGGAAGCCAACTTGCGGGACTCCACATGGAGCGGAAGATTCCGGGTAGACAGCCAGACTTCCTGTCCAGTCCGGAACCGAGGAGCTGGGCGGCGGTGTTGGTCAGCCTGCACTTTCTGCCGAGAAGAAGCGAGCTGCAAGGCGGGTCGGACCCTTCTCCAGGTGCAGCGAAAGCGTTGGAAGAACTGCTGGGCAGCCGGGACTCCTATCTCCCTCTTCTGTTCAGGGAAGAGTGGCGGTTCGAAGCCATATTGACATTCGAAAAGTGAGAGGCCAGTGGAGGAACTCTGAAGGGTATTGTGCGCGTACTCTGACCAGACCAGATACTTGCTCCATGTGGAAGGATTGGAAACATAAAGCTTCTTAGCACCCTCTCCAGATCTTGGTTGCTTCTCTCAGTCTGGCCGTTAGATTGTGGGTGGAACCCAGAGGAGAGACTGACGGAAGCGCCCAGGAGGTAAAAAAAGCCTTCCAGAACCTGGATGAGATCTGGGGACCACGGTCAGAGATGACATCCAGGGACAAGCCATGGAGGCAGAAGACATGCTAGACAACCAGCTGGGCAGTCTCTCTGGCAGAGGGAAAATTGACAAGAGGGACGAAGTGAGCAGCCTTGGAAATGCGATCGACCACAACTAGGATGGCAGTGATTCCCTCAGATGGAGTTAGCACGGTGATGAAATCCAGGGCGATATGAGACCAGGGATGGCTGGGGATGGGCAAGGGATGCAGTAGACCAAGTGGAGGTTGTTGGGATGTCTTGTTCTAGGCACAGACGGGACAAGCGGAGACAAAGACCTGGGTGTCGGCTGCAATAGAGGGCCACCAGAACCTCCTCTTAAGGAACTCGAGAGTCCAACTGATCCCAGGATGACCAGTCAATCGAGAAGAGTGCCCACATTGAAGGACATGGGCGCGCACCTGACTGGGGACATAAAGGCTATTAGGAGGGCCTCCTCCAGGGTGGAACGCCTGACTTTGGGGCCCTTGAACCACAGTCTCAATCTCCCATGCGATGGGAGCAATGATGCAGGAACTGGGGATGATATGTTCCGGGGTCCGGTCCTCTTCCGAGGGGTCAAACTGGCGAGAAAGGGCATCAGGTTTGAGGTTCTTAGATCCTGGGTGGTAAGACAGGAGAAAGTTGAACTGGTTAAAGGAGAGAGCCCACCTGGCCTGCCGAGGGTTGAGGCGCTTGGAGTCCTGGATTTTTTTAGAATTTTATGGTCGGCCCAGATGACAAAAGGATGCTCTGCTCGCTCCAACCAATGTCTCCACTCCTCCAAGGCCAACTTAACTTCCAAGAGCTCCCTGTTGCCGACATCGTAGTTATTCCCTGCTGGCTTCAGGCGATGGGAAAAGAAGGCACAGGGATGTAGCTTTTGGTCCTTAGGGGAGCGCTGGGACAGGATAGCCCCGACTCCAATATCCGAGGCATCCACATCTATGATAAAGGGCAGAGTGGGGTCCGGGTGTACCAGAATGGAAGCCGAGGTGAAACGGTGTTTGAGCTCCTGGAAGGCCCGTTCCGCTTCAGAAGACCAACTGAACCGTAAAGACAACACCTTGGTCAATGCAGAGAGGGAGGCGGCAATGGAGCTGAAGTTGCAGCTGAAGCGTCTGTAAAAGTTGGCGAATCACAGGAACAGCTGAAACTGCTTAACCGATGTGGGACGCGGCCAGTTCAAGATGGCTTGAACCTTGCTAGGATCCATCTGGACGCTTCAACAGGAGATGACGTAGCCCAGGAAGGTGACCTTAGAGACGTGGAATTCACATTTCTCGGATCTGACAAAGAGACGGTTCTCCAAAAGCCTCTTCAGAACCTGTCTGACGTGTTGGACATGCTGCTGGGGGGACTTTGAGAAGATGAGAATGTCATCCAGATAAACAAACACGAACTGGTTCAGCAGGTCCCAGAGCACGTCATTGACCAGAGCTTGGAAAACAGCAGGAGCGTTAGTGAGGCCAAAGGGCATGACGAGGTATTCCCAGTGAGCACTAGGGATGATAAAGGCAGTCTTCCATTCATCCCTATCAGCATTCAACACTATCGCCCCAACAAGCTGTCCACCAAACTCCAACTCTTGGCCTGAACACTTCCCTTTGCAACTGGACCGTGGACTTCCTAACTAACAGACCCCAGTCTGTCAAATTAGGTAACCACACCTCCCCACCCCTGACCCTGAACGCGGGGGCCCCACAAGGTTGTGTGCTGAGCCCCCTCCTCTACTCCCTCTTCACCCACGACTGTGTGGCTGTTCATGGTTCCAACACCATCATCAAGTTTGCGGATGATACCACGGTGGTAGGCCAGATCACAAACAACGATGAGTCAGCCTACAGGGAGTAGGTGCAGCATCTCGTGAAGTGATGCGCCGATAACAACCTAGCCCTTAACATCAAGAAAACCAAGGAAATCATTGTGGACTTCAGGAAGTCTAAAGGCGGAAGTCATACCCCCATCCACATCCATGGGGCTGTGGTGGAAAGGGTGGACTGCTTTCAGTTCCTCGGAGTCCACATCACAGAAGACCTCTCCTGGTCCCTCAATACCTCCTCTTTGGTGAAGAAGGCACAGCAGCGCCTATATTTCCTAAGGAGGCTGAAGGGATGTAACCTGTCACCCCTGATCCTCTCTAACTTTTACCGCTGCACAATAGAGAGCATACTGACGAACTGCATCACAGTGTGGTATGGCAGCTGTAGCTCCTATGACCGGTAAGCCCTGCAGCGGGTAGTCAAAACTGCCAAACGCATTACCGGCACCCGGCTACCGACCATAGAGAACATCTACCAGCAACGCTGTCTACGGAGGTCACTGACCATCACCAAACACCCTACCCACCCCAGCCACAGTTTGTTTGCCCCCCTGCCATCTGGGAGACGCTCCAGATGCATTCGCACCTGAACGACCAGATTTAGGAACAGCTTCTTTCCCAGGGCTGTCATCCTACTGAACTCGACAAACAAACTCTAAAGCCTGCACATCTGCCAATGCACTTTATTATGTTTATGTTTATGTATTACAAGCCAAATGAATGTTGAGTGTTAAATGTCTTAATCAAAATGTACACTCTCGGGAGCCGCAAGCATACATTTCATTGTACTGCACTTGTGCACTAACAATGACAATAATGTTGATTATTATTATGCGGACCAGGTTGTACGCATTGCGGAGGTCAAGTTTGGAGAAGATGGTTGCTCCCTGCAGCTGCTCAAACGCTGAAGACATCAAAGGGAGAGGATAGCGGTTCTTAATGGTAATTGTTTTAAGCCCCCGATAGTCTATGCAAGGCCTAAGACCACCATCCTTCTCCTTTACAAAAAAACGCCATCAGCCGCTGGGGAGGTGGAAGCGCGAATGAAACCTGTAGCGAAGACTTCCTTGATGTATTCTTCCATGGAAACATTCTCAGGGCCAGAGAAAGAGTAGAGCCGACGCCAAGGGGGGCTAGTGCCAGGCAGGAGATCAATGGCACTGTCTTAGGACCGCTGTGGGGGGAGTGTAGTGGACCGCCGCTTACTAAACACAGCATGGAGGTCCGAATTTCGGGGGCAGATGAGCAACGCCCAGCTGATCAGCTGGCTCGGGAGAGGAAGGATGGAGCAGATTAGGGAAGACCTTAAGACAGTTGACTAGACATGAAGGACCCCACTCCAGCACAGTCTCGGTAGTCCAGTCAATGTGAGGGTTGTGAAGAGAGTGCCACAGATGTCAAAGAGGGAGCACAGGTGAATCGATAAGGTGAAACTGCATCAACTCTTGATATCTCTCCCGTACTTGTACATGTAATGCTCCGGTGATATGATGAATACGCCCAGAACCAAGGGGTCTGCTGTCGAGGGCGGGGACTTGTAAAGGCTTGTCAAGGCGTGAAAAAGGAATTTTCACGCTACGCACCAGGGCGGCATCGATAAAACCTCCAGCGGCCCCGGAGTCAATAAACGCCTGGAGGTTGTACTGTTGTCCCTCCCAAGAGAGACGAGCGGGAAGCAGGGTTTGGAAGACAGAAGGGGTAGGAGAAGGGATTTGATCTGTCCATATTTTCCCAATCCTCCTGGCTTTTTTATGAAGCTCAGGGCATGTGGCTCTGAAATGGCCAGACAGGCCACAGTAAAGACAATGCCTCTCTCTCAATCACCTCTGTTTCTCAAACTGGGAGAGCCGAGTTCTGCCGAGTTGCATAGGTTCCTCTTCGGCGCTAACAGGTGGACTCGGGGGACCTTGGATACTCTTGGTCAGATTCGAAACTCCAGAAGATCTCACCTATGTGGACGTAGTGAATCTCCTCTCTCTACCATGCTCCCGGAGGCGGTTATCCACTCTGATGGTGAGGGAGATGAGCGTGTCAAGGTCCTCCGGAACTTCTCTGGACGCTAGTTCATCTTTGATAGATTCGGAGAGGCCATGAAGAAACGTGGAGAGAAGGGCCTCGGTGTTCCAGTGGCTCTGCGCAGCGAGTGTGTGGAACTCAATGGCGAATTTGGCTACGCTGCAGTTGCCCTGGCGGAGATCCAAAAGTCTCTTAGCTGCCTCCCGTCCACTCACAGGATGGTCAAAGACTTTGCTCATCTCTTCGACGAAAAGGAGAATGTCCGAGCAGACGAAAGATTACTGCTCCCAGATAGCGGTAGCCCAGGCGAGAGCTTTTCCCGAGAGTAGTGATATGATGAACGCTAGCTTAGAGCGGGGTGATAGGAACATGGAGGGTTGGAGTTCAAAAACTAGGAAGCACTGAGTCAAGAAGACGCAACACTTGCCCGGATAACCGTCATAGCGCTCTGGCGCGGGTAGGCGAGGCTTTCGGTGAGTCTGGAGATCGGCGACCGGTGGTGTAGCACCTAAAGGAACTGACTGAGGTGGAACATCCTGAGCAGAAGCCACAGCGGCTGGGTGTTGAATGGTCTGAGTACACGTACCTACCTTGTCCAAAATGCTTTGGAGAAGATGCTCAAGGCGGCCGAGTAAATCACCTTGATGGGAGAGAATAGAACGAAGTTCCTCTATCACTGCTGGGTCCATACTGGCTCAGCCTTGCTGTCAGGGCGAGGCTGGTTCTGGACCCAATTGCAGACAGACGAGGCGAGAAGCAGGTATGCAGCCTTAAATAAAAGTACTTTACTAGAATAACACAGGTAAATATTTACAAACATAGGAGCCCAAGACAAGCTACCACTAGGCAAACGGCTTGTCAAGACTGAGCACAGAGGGAAGAAACCACAGTACTTAAACACAAGCAAAAACAGGTGAATCCAATAAACCTGATAAAAGGCAGTTAAGTAAACTAGTAACAATTTAGCAAAAGGAAACAAACAAGAGAAGGTGCCATCTAGGGGTTACTGAGGGAACTAATCAGCACCCTCACGTTAGTCCTAGTTTACTCAATCTCTTCTCATATGACAGTCCCGCCATCCCAGGAATCACTCTCATGAACCTTCGTTTCACTCCCTCTAAGGCAAGTATAATATTCCTCAGGTAAGGAGACCAGAATTATGCACAGTACTCCATGTGTGGTCTCACCATGGCCTTATACAATTGTAGTAAGACTTCTTTATCGCTGCACTCAAATCATCTTGTAATGAAGGCCAGCCTATCATTTGCCTTCTTAATGGCTTGCTGCACCTAAAAATTCACTTTCAGTGACTCATGTACACGGACACCCAGGTCACTTTGAGCATCTGCATTGCACAATCTATCACCATTTACGAAATACTCTGCTTTCTGTATTTTTGTGCCAAAGTGTATAACTTCACATTTAGCCACAATGGCCCAAAAATTCGGGTCGGGGGCTTACCTTGCGCGCCGACAGTTGAGCTGTATGGCCCTGCGGAATTTCGCTCCGGGTCCTGGCCCAGCTGCCGGCACACTGTGCTTGCGTGTCCCAGGGGCGTAGTTAGGGCAATGCGTCACCTAGGATCGTGGGCAGCCAATCGGAGGAGGGAAAAACCCATTCATAAGATTGACAGGAAGACGTGTCCAAACTTATGAATACTACAGCCCGAAAATAGCAGTAATCTATCGGATAATTTTTTTTTTAAATCACATTTTAAATAAACTATTAATTAAATAAAATAACTATTTTAAACAATAATTTAAATTTTTGAAAAAGATAATTTTATATTCTAACGGGGCTAAGAATAAACTTAACTTGCTTTAAAGTATTTAAAAATAATAAACCTGTGGAAAAATGTTTGAATTTTAATTAATTGACCACTTAGCTTGTAAAAAGCAGGCCTTACGCCTGCTTTTTACATTTCTAAATACTGCAGGCATACGATCCCGGGAAATCCTGCAAAAAAAAAACTAAGTTGAAAGCACACGCGCATCCTCTCCTGTATGCGCGTTCGACCTCTGCACCCCTTTGTTTAGAGGATCGGAAGTGCCGGTTTCCCGCGTATGAACAGTGCATGGCGATAACCGTTACTTCCATTCAGCCTACGGGTAAGTACACCGTGCATACTCACCCATGGAGACCCGAATTTCTGGGCCATTATATTCCATCAGCCAAGTTCTCGCCCGCTCACTGAACCTGGCGAGATCCCCTTGAAGCCTCCGCACCTCCTCTTCAGAACTGACACTGCCACCTAGCTTTGTACCATCAGTAAATTTGAAAATATTACATTTAGTCCCCTCATCCAAATCATTGATATAGATTGTGAATAGCTGGGGCCCGCGCAGTGATCCCTGCAGTACCCAGTAGTCACAGCCTGCCATGCTGAAAATCTCCAGTTTATCCCTACTTTTTGTTTTCTGTCTGTTAACTAATTCTCAATCCATATAGAATATTACCCCAATTCCATGTGCCCTAATTGTGTTCAGAAACCTATTGAGTGTGACCTTATCGAAGGCCTTCTGAAAAAAACAGATACTACACATCTGCCAGCTCCCCTTTATCTACTCCATTAGTTACATCCTCAAAGAACTCCATTAGGTTTGATAAACAGGCTTTCCCTTTCATAAATCCATGTTGACTCTGCCCAATCTTATTACAGTTTCTAAGTGCACAGTTATTTCATACATTTATAATAGATTGCAACTACTGATGTGAGGCTAACAGGTCTGTAGTTCCCTATTTTCTCTCTCACGCCTTTCTTAAATAGCAGACATGCGTTTGCTACCCTCCATTCTGCAGGAACCGTTACAGAATCTACAGAAACTTGGGAGATGACAACCAATGCGTCCACGATCCAAATGGCCACGTCTTTCAAAACCCTGCGATGTAGGTCATCCGGTCCTTGCGATTTATCGACTTTTAATCAGATTAATTGTGCTTATGCTGTTTGTTTATTAATAATAATTTCTTTAAGTTCCTCATTCCTGCCACACTCTTGCATTTTGCGTAATTCTTTGAGTCTTGTTGTGTCTTCCTCCGTGAAGAGAGAAACAAAGTATTAATTTAACTTCTCTGCCATGTCAACCTGCATCTGTGTCTACCTTGTGCCTCGTCCATCCTAACACGCACATCCTTCACGCTATGTCACCCACCATCGGTCACTCACTTCTGCCTCCTCCATACTATCACACACATCCTTCTCTGTATGACACCCACCATCGGGCACTCACTTCTGCCTCCACCATCCTATCACGCACATCCTTATCCCTCTGTGCCAGCCAACACCTGCATATTCCGTCTGCCTGCTCCATGCTATCATGCCTATCCTTCTCTTTCTGTCACACACCATCCTATCGAACACAGCCTTCTGTCTGTGTCACCTACCATCTGTCTCTCGCTTCTGCCTCCTCCATACTATCACAAAGATCCTTCTCTCTATGTCAACCACCATCGCTCACTCACTTCTGACTCCTCCATCGTAACAAATCATTCTTTTCGCTCTGTGTCACCCACCATCTGTCTCTCATTTTGCCTCCTCCATCCTATTACAAACAACCTTCTCTCTCTGTGTCACCTACGATCTGTCGCGCCATTCTGCCGCCTCGCTCCAATCACACCGATCCTTGTCTCTATTGCAAACATCATCTGACTCTCCCTTCTCCCTCCTCCATCTTATAACACCCATCTTTCTTTTTCTGTGAGAGCCAACATCTTTCTCTCCCGTTGCCTCCTCCACCCTACACACACATTTTACTCTGGCTGGGTCACCCACCATCTCTCTCTCTCTCCCTTCTGCCCCCTCCATTCTATCACACCTATCCATCTCTCTCTGTGTCTCACACCATCTGTCTATCCCTTCAGACTCGTCCATCCTATCACACCCATCCTTCAATCTCTGGGTCACACACTATCTGTCTGTCGCTTCTGCTTGATCCATGCTACCACACCCATCCTTCTCTCTCTCTGTGTCACCCACCATCTGTCTCTGTCTTCTGCCTCATCCAGACTATCATACACGCCATTCTCTCTGTGTCACCCAAACTCTGTTTTTCACTTCTGCCTCCTGCACCCTCTCACACGCATCCTTCTATCTCTCCATTACCCAGCATCTGTCTCTCCCTCATGCCCCCTCGATCCTAGCACACCCATCTTCTCTCTCTGTGTAAACCACCATCTGTCTCTCTCTTCTGCCACCTCCATACTATCACAACCATCCTTCCTTGTCTTTGTCCCCTGCCATCTTCCTCTGCCTTCTGCCTCCCGAATCCTGTCACACTCATCCTTCTATTTCTGTGTCACCCAACAGCTGCCTCTCCCTTCTGCGTTCCCTATCCGATCACACCCGTCCTAATCTCTCTCTCTCTCTCTGTCACTCACTATCCATCTTTCATTTCCTCTTCCTCCTGCTATCACACATGTCCTTCTCTCTCTGGATCACCCACCATCTGTCTCACCTTCTGCTTCCTCCATCGTCTCACGCCCAACCTTTCTCTCGAATTCACCGACCATCTGCCTCTCACTCCCGCCTCCTCCATCATATCCATTCGTCCTTCTTTCTCTTGATCACACACCGTCTGTCTCGCCGTTCTGCATTCTCCATCATATCCACCCATCTTTCTCTCTCTGTGTCACCCACCACCTGTCTCTCCCTTCTGTCTCCTCCATCCTATGCACCCATCAATTGCTGTCTGGGTCACTCACTCTATGCCTGTCCCTACTGCCAGCTCCATCATATCAGACACTGAAATCACTCTCTGTTAACTACCACCTTCCTTCTCTATCCTATCCCACCCATCCATCTCTCTCTCTGTCACCCACCATCTGACTCTCCCTTCCGCCTCCTCTATCCTATCATGCATAACCCCCTCTTTCTGTGTCTCCAACATCCTGCTTCTTTCTTCTGCCTCCTCATTCCTGTCATTCCCATTCATATCTCATCGGATCACCCACCATCTATCTCTCACTTCTGCCTCCTCCATCCGATCACAACAATCCTTCTCTCTCTGTGTAAGCCAACACCTGTCTCTCCCTTCTGGCGCCTCCATCCATTCACATGCATCCTTCTCTCTCTGGGTCACCCAGCATAAGTCTCTCCTTATACCTCATGCAGCCTATCACACCCATCTTCTCTCTCTGTGTAAACCAACTTCTGTCTCTCTCTCTTCTGCCACCTCCACGCTATCACACCCATTCTTCTTTTTCTGTGTCGCCCGCCATCTGTCTCTCGCTTCTGCATCCTCCATCCTTAAGCAGACATCCTTCTCTCTCTGTCACCCACCACCTGTCTATCGCTTCTGCCTCCTCCATCCTTAACACCCATTCTTCTCTCTCTGTCTCATCAACCATTTGCCGCTCCCATCTCCCTCCTCCATTCTATCACAGCCATCATTCCCTCTCTCTGTCACCAACTAACTCTCTCTCCCATCTGCCTCATCTATCCTATTACACCCATCATTATCTCTCTGTGTCACCAGCCATCTGTCTCTCCCTTCTGCCTCGGCCGTCTAATCACACCCAACCTTTCCTCACTGTGCCACCCACATTCTGTCTCTGCATTCTGCCTCCTGCAACCTATTCCAACCATCCCTCACTCTCTGTGTAACCCAACATCTGTCTCTCCCTTCAACCTGCTCCATCCTGTCACACCCTTCCTTATCTCTCTAAGTCACCCACCATCACTATCTCCCTTCTGCTTCCAAGATCTTATCAACCCATACTTCTCTCTCTCTGTGTTACACAACATCTGTATCCCCCTTCGGCCTCCTCCATCATATCACACACATCCTTCCCCCTCTGTGTTACCCACCATCTGTCTCTCCCTTCTGTCTCCTCCATCCTATCCATCAATGCTTCTCTCTCTGTGTTACCCACCATCTGTCTCACCCTTCTGCCTCCTCCATCCTATTACATCCACCCTTCTATCTCTGTCACTCAACCATCTGTCGCTCCATTCTGCCTCCTCCATCTTATTACACACGACTGTCTCCCTCTTTGTTACCCACCACCTGCCTCTCTCATCTGCCTCCTCCATCAAATCACACGCATCCTTCTCTCTCTGTGTCACCAACCATCTGCCTCTCCCTTCTGCCTCTTCCATTCTATCACACCCGTTATTCCATCCCTGTGTCACCCACCATCTGTCTCTACCTTCTGCCTCATCCATCCTATTACATCCATCCGTCTCTCTCTGTGTCACCCACCATCTGTCTCTCCCTTCTGCGTCATCCATCCTATTACATCCATCCGTCTGTCTCTGTGTCACCTACCATCAGACTCTCCCTTCTGCCTCCTCCATACTGCTCATCGATCCTTCTCTCTCTGTGTTGCCCACCATCTTTCTCTCCCTTCTGCACCCTTCATCCTATTCCAACCATCTTTCTGTCTTTGTCACCCAGGATTTGTCTCCCCTTCTTCCTCCTCCATTCCATCAAACCATTCCTTCTCTCTTCGTGTCACCCACCATCTGTCTCTCCCTGCTGCCTAATCCACCCTGTCAAACTCATCATTCGCTCTCTCTGTGTCACCCACCACCTGTCTCTCCTTTCTGCCTCCTCCATCCTATGCACCCATCAATTGCTGTCTGGGTCACTCACTCTCTGCCTGTCCCTACTGCCAGCTCCATCATATCAGACACTGATATCACTCTCTGTTAACTACCACCTTCCTCCTCTATCCTATCACACCCATCTTTCTCTCTCTCTGTCACCCACCATCTGACTCGCCCTTCTGCCTCCTCTATCCTATCATGCATAACCCCCTCTTTCTGTGTCTCCAACCTCCTGCCTCTCCCTTCTGCCTCCTCAGTCCTGTCATTCCCATCCATATCTCATCGGATCACACACCATCTATCTCTTACTTCTGCCTCCTCCATCCTATCACAACAATCCTTCTCTCTCTGTGTAAGCCAACACCTGTCTCTCCCTTCTGGCGCCTCCATCCTTTCACATGCATCCTTCTCTCTCTGGGTCACCCAGCATAAGTCTCTCCCTTATACCTCATGCAGCCTATCACACCCGTCTTCTCTCTCTGTGTAAACCAACTTCTGTCTCTCTCTCTTCTGCCACCTCCACGCTATCACACCCATTCTTCTTTTTCTGTGTCACCTACCATCAGACTCTCCCTCCTGCCTCCTCAATACTGCTCAGCGATCCTTCTCTCTCTGTGTTGCCCACCATCTTTCTCACCCTTCTGCATCCTTCATCCTATTCCACCCATCTTTCTGTCTTTGTCACCCAAGATTTGTCTCCCCTTCTTCCTCCACCATTCCATCAAACCATTCCTTGTCTCTTTGTGTCACCCACCATCTGTCTCTCCCTGCTGCCGAATCCACCCTGTCAGACCCATCATTCGCTCTCTCTGTCAGCCACCATCTGTCTCTCCCTACTGCCTCCTTCATCCTATTACATCCATCTTTCTCTCTGTCACTCACCATCAGTCTCTCACTTCCTCCGCCTTGCTGCTATCACATCCAATCTTCTCTCGCTGGGCCACCGACCATTTGTCCCTCCCCTCTGCCTCCTCCATCCTATCACTTCCATTCATCTCTCTCTGTCACCCACCATCTGACTCTCCCTTATGCCTCCTTCATCCTATTACACCAATCGTTCTCTCTCTGTTTCACTTGCCATTTTTCTCTGCGTTATGCATTCTCAATTCTCTCACACTGATCCTTATCTCATTGGGTCACCCACCATCAGTCATTCCATTCTGCCCCCTCCATACAATCCATGCATCCTTCTCGCTCTGTGTCACACACCATCTGTCTATCACTTCTGCCTTCTTCATCCTATTACACCCATCTTTCTCCCTCTGGCACTCACCATCTGTATCTCGCTTCCTCCTCCTCGCTGCTATCACATCCATTCTTCTGTCTTTGGGTCAGCGACCATCTGTCCATCCCTTCTGCCTCCTCCATCCTATCACTTCCATTCATCTCTGTGTGTGTCACCCACCGTCTGCCTCTCACTTCTGCCTCCACCATACTATCACAACCACCCTTCTCTCTCTTTTCTTCCACCATTCTGGTTCCTCCATCCTTTCACAAACATATTTCTTCCTCTGTCACCCACCATCTGTCTGTCTCTTCTGCCTCCTCAATCCTATCACACCCATACTTATCTCATTGGATCACGCACCATCTATTACTTTATTTCTGCCTCCGACATTCTACCGCAGACGCCCTTCTCTCTGTGTTTAACTCTCATCTGCCTCCTCCGTATTCTCGCACCCATCTTTCTATCTCACTTCGACCCACCTTCTGTCTCACCGTTCGGCCTCCTCCATCCTATCCACCCATTCTTCTCTCTCTGGGTCACTCACCATCTGTCTCACCTTTCTGACTGCGCCATCATATCTGCTGTTCCTTCTCTCTCTTGGTCACAAACCATCAGTCTCTCGCTTCTGCATCCTTCATTCTATCACACCCAGCCTTCTCTCTCTGGATAACCCAGCATCTTTCTCCCCGTTCTGCCTCCTCCTTCCTAACACACCCATTCTTCTCCCTCTGGGTAACCAACATATATCTCTCGCTTCTGTCTCTTCCATCCTATCACAGCCATCCTCCTTTCTCTGTGTCACTTACCATCTATCTCTCCCATCTCCCGCCGCCATTCTATCACACCCTTTTTTCTCTCACTGTCTCACCAACCATCTGTCTCCATCTTCTGCCTCCTCAATCCTATCAAACCCATACCTATCTCATTCAGTCACCCGCCATCTATCCCTTTATTTCTGCTTCCTCCATTCTATCACACCCATTCTTCGCTCTGTGTGTCACTCACCTTCTGCCTCTCTATTCTGCCTCCTCAAACCTAACACACCCACCCTTCTCTCTCTGTGTCACCCACCATCTGTCTCTCCCTACTGCCTCCTCCATTCTATTACACCCATCCATCTCTCTCTGTCACCCACCAACTGTCAATCTCTTCTAGCTCCAACATCTTATCACACCCTTCCTTTTCTCTCTGGGTCATCCACCATCTGTCTCTCCCCTCTGGCTCCTCCATACTATCACACCCATTCTTCTCTCTTTGTCACCCACCCTCTGACTCTACCTTCTACTTCCTCTACCCTTTCACACACATCTTTCTCTCTCTGTCAATCACCATCTCTCTCCCTTCTGCCTCGTCCATCCTATCACACCCATTCTTCTGTCCCTCTCTCATCCACCATCTGTATCTCCCTTCTGAATCCTAACTCACCCTTTCTTCGCTCTGTGTCAACCACCAACTTTCAACCACTTCTACCTCCACCCTCCTATCACACCCATCCTTCACTCCCTGGTTCATCTACCATCTGTCTCTCTCTTCTGCCTCCTCCATACTATCGCACCCATCCTTCTATCTTTGTGACTGCAACTATCTTTCTCTCCCTTTTGCCACTTCCATCCTATACACACATTCTTCTCTCTCTGGGCCACCCGCCAACTGTCTCTCCCTTTGAACTTCTCCATCCTATCACAGCCATCTACTCTCCCTATTTCCCCCACCATCTGTTTCTCCCTTTTGCACCCTCCATCCCATACACCAACTTTTCTCTCTCAGTGTAACCCAGAATCTCTCTCTCCATTCGGCCTCTATATCCTGTCACACCCACCCTTCTCCCCGTGTGTCACCCAACATCTGTCTCTCCCTTGTGCCTCCTCTATCCTATCACACCCATCCGTCTCACACTGTGTCACCCACCATCTGTCCCTCGCTTCTGCCTCCTCCATCCTATCACATCCATCATTCTCTCTCTGTGTCACCGACCATCTGTCCCTCTCTTCTGCCGCCTCAATCCTATCACGCGCATTCTTCACTCACAGTGTCACCTGCAATCTGTCTCTCCCCTATGCCTCCTCAATCCAATCACATCCATCCTTATCTCATTGGGTCGCCCTCCACCTATCTCTCCCTTCTGCCTCATCCATCCTATCACACGCATCATTCTATCGCTGTGTCACACACAAAAATGTGTCTCTCTTCTGGCACTTCCACCCTATGACGCCCATCGTCTCTCTCTGTGTAACACACCATCTGTCTCTCTTCTGCCACCTCCATACAATCACACCCATGCTTCTTTCTCTGTGTCAACTGCCATCTTTCTCTTACTTCTGTATCCTCCATCTTATTACACATATCGTTCACTTTCTATTTCACTCACCATCTGCCTCTCCCTTCTGAGTTCTCCATCCTATCACACCCATCCTTCTCTCTCTCAGTTACTCA
The DNA here is from genome assembly GCF_052327205.1 of Somniosus microcephalus. Classification (NCBI taxonomy): domain Eukaryota; kingdom Metazoa; phylum Chordata; class Chondrichthyes; order Squaliformes; family Somniosidae; genus Somniosus; species Somniosus microcephalus. The sequence goes on along the minus strand of NW_028225183.1, from coordinate 2,735,990 downwards.
CCATTTGTCTCTCACTTCCTCTTTATCCCTGCTATCACATGCATCCATCTCTATTTCGGTCACCCAGCATCTATCCCTCCCTTATGCCTCCTCCATCCTATCAAACAATCCTTTTCTCTATGGGTCACCAACAATCTGAATCCACTGCTGCCTCCTCCATCCTAACACATCCATTCTTCGCTCTCTGATTCACCGACCTTCTGTCTCTCCCCTCTGCCTCCTCCATCCTATTATGGATGTCCTTCTCTCTCTTTCTCTCCCACCATCTGACTTTCCCTTCTGCCTTCTCCATCCGATCACACCCATCGTCTCTCTCTGTTAACCCACCAACTGTCTCTCTCTTCTGCCACGTCCAAACTATCACACCCATCCTTCTCTCTCTGGGTCACCTATCAACAGCCTTTCCCTTCTACCTTCTCCATCTCGGTCACACACCATTTATCTCTCACTTCCTCTTCCTCCCTGCTATCGCATCCAACCTGCTCTCTCTGATTCACCCACCATCTGTCCCTCCTTCGGCCTGCTCCATCTTCTCAAGCCCATCCTTTTCCCTGTGGGTCACCGACCATCTTATTCTCACATCTGCCTCCTCCATCCTATCACATCCATCCTTCATTTGCTCAGCTATACGCAATCTGTCTCCCCTACTGCCTCGTCCAACCTATCACAGCAGTACTTCTCTCTCTGTGTCACCCACCATCTTTCTCTACCTTCTGTAAGCTCCATCATATCACATCCACCATTCTCTCTCTCTGTCACGCACAATATTTTTCACCCTTATGCTGTCTCCAACCTATCATACCCACGTTTTTCTGTGTCAACATCCACCTGTCTATCCCATCTGCCTCTCCATCCTAACACACCCATCATCCTCTCTCTGCGTCATCCACCTTATGTCTCTCGCTTCTGCCTCCTCCATCCTCTCACATCCATCCTTCTGTCACTGTGTCACCCAGCGTATGTTTCTTCATTCTGCTTGCTCTCTCCAATCACACCCATCGTTCTCTGTCCTTTACACCAACCATCTGACTCTCCCATCTGCCCATCTGTCCCTCTGTTCTGCCTCCTCAGTGCTATCACATCAATCTTTATCTCATTGGACCAACCAATATTGATCTATCCCTTCTGCCTTCCCCGTCATTTCGCAGCCATCCTTCTCTCTCTGTCACCCACCATCTGTGTCTCCCTTCTGCCTCGTCCATCCTATCACACCCGTCCTTCTCTCTGTCTGGCACCGACCCCCTGTCTCTCCCTTTTGCCTCATCCATCCTATCACGCCCGTCCTTCTCTCACTCTGTCACCCACCATCTGTCACTCCATTATGCCGTCTCCATCCTATCAAACCCATGTTTTTCTCTGGGTCAACAGCCATCTGTCTCCACATTCTGCCTCCTCCATACTAACGCACCCATTCTTCTCTTTATGGTTCACCCACCATATGGATCTCGCCTATGCCTCCTCCATCATATCACATCCATCCTTCTGTCACTTTGTCACGCATCGTATGATTCTTCATTCTGCCTCCTCCATCCTATCATACCCATTCTTCTCTCTCTCTGAAATACACCATCGGTCTCCATCTTGCTCTTCCTCCGTGCTATCACATGCATCCTTTTCTCTATTGGGCAACGTCCATCTAACTCATTCTCCTGTCTCCTCCATCCTATAGTGCGGGAAGGTGGATTTGCGGTTAATGCGGAAAGGTGGATTTGGGGTTAGTGCGGGAAGATGGATTTAGGGTTAGTGCGCAAAGATGGATTTGGGGTTAGTGCGGGAATGTGGATTTGGGTTTAGTGCGGGAAAGTGGATTTGGATCTAATGCGGGAAGATGGATTTGTGGTTATGGCAGGATGGTGGATTTGCGGTTAGAGTGTGAAAGTGGACTTGGGGATAGGGCGGGATGGTGGATTTGGGGAGAAAGCGGGATGATGGATTTGGGGATAGTGCAGATGCTGGATTGGCGTTAGTGCATGAAGGTGGATTTGGGGTTAGTGCAGGAAGGTGGATTTGGGGTTGGTGCGGGAAGGTGGATTTGGAGTTAGTGCGGGAAAGTGGATTTGGGGTTATTGTGTGAAGGTGGATTTGTGGTTAATGCAGGAAGGTGGACCTGGGGTTAGTGCGGGAAGGTGGATTGGTGGATAGTGCGGGAAGGTTGATTTGGGGTTACTGCAGGAATGTGGATTTGGTGTTAATGTGGGAAGGTGGATTTGTGCTTAGAGCAGGAACTTGGATTTGTGGTTGGTGCGGTAATGTGGACATGGGGTTAATGCGGGAAGGAGGATCTGGGGTTAGAGCAGCATGGTGGATTTGTGGTTAATGGGGGAAGGTGGATTTGGGGATAGTGCGGGAAGTTGCATTTGGGGTTACAGCAGCAAGGTTGATCTGGTGTTAGTGTGGGAAGGTGGATTTGGGGTTACTGCGGGAAGGTGGATTTCGTGATAATGCAGGAATGTGGATTTGGAGTTAGTGCGAGAATGTGGATTTTGGGTGATTGCTGGAAGGTGGATTTGGGGTTAGCGCAGGAAGGTGGATTTGGGTTTACTGCCTGGAGGTGGATTTGGGGTTAGTGCTGGAAGGTGGATTTGGTGTTAGTGCTGGAAGGGGGGTTTGGGGTCAGTGTGGGAATGTGGATTTGGGGTTATTGCAGGAAAGTGGATTTTGGGTTGGGGCAGGAAGATTGATTTGGGGTTAATGCGGGAAGGCAGATTTGCGGTTAGTGCAGGAAGGTGGATTTGGTATTAGTGCCAGGAGGTAGATTTGGGGATAGTGTGGTATGGTTGATTTTGGGATAGTGGGAGAAGGTGGATTTGGGTTTAGTACGGGAAAGTGGATTTGGGTTTCGTGCGGGAAGATGGATTTGTGGTTATGGCAGGAAGGTGGATTTGGGGTTAGTGCATGAAGGTGGATTTGGGGTTAGTGCAGGAAGGTGGATTTGGGGTTCGTACATGAAGGTGGATTTGGGGTTAGTGCAGGAAGGTGGATTAGGGGTTAGTGCAGAAAGGTGGATTTGGGATTAGTGCGGGAATGTGGATTTGGTTTTAGTGCGGGAAAGTTGATTTGGGTTTTGTGCGGGTAGATGGATTTGGGTTATGGCATGATGGTGGATTTGGGGTTAGTGTGTGATAGTGGATTTGGGGATAGTGCAGGCAGGTGGATTTGGGGAGAATGCGGGAAGATGGACCTGGAGATAGTGCAGATGGTGGATTGGCGTTAGTGCATGAAGATGGATTTGTGGTTAGTGCAGGAAGGTGGATTTGGAGTTAGTGCGGGAAAGTGGATTTGGTGTTACTGTGGGAAGGAGAATTTGTGGTTAACGTGGGAAGGTGGACTTGGGGTTAGTGCAGGAATGTGGATTTGTGGGTAGTGCGGGAAGGTTGATTTGGGGTTACTGCAGGAATGTGGATTTGGTATTAGTGCGGGAAGGTGGATTTGTGTTCAGAGCAGGAAGGTGGATTTGGGGTTAGTGCGGGAAGGTGGATTTGTGGATTGTGCGGGAAGGTGGATTTGGGGTTAGAGCAGGAAGGTGGATTTGGGGATAGCGTGGGAATGTGCATTTGGGATTATTGCTGGAATTTGGATTTGGGGTTAATTTGGGAGGGTGGATTTTGGGTTAGTGCGAGAAGGTGGATTTGGAGTTATTGCTATAAGGTGGATTTGGTGTTCGTGCAGGAAGGTGGATTTGTGTTTAGTGCTGTGATGTGGATTTGGGTTTAGTGCTGGAAGGTGGATTTGGTGTTAGTGCTGGAAGGTGGATTCATGGTTACTGCTGGAAGATGGATATGGGGTTATTGCAGGAATGTAGATATTTGGTTAGGGCGGGAATGTTGATTTGGGGTTAGTGCGGGAAAACGGATTTTTGGTTCGTGCGGGAAGGTGAATTTGGGGTTAGTGCGAGAAGTTGGATACGGAGATTGTGCGGGAAGTACGATTGGTGTTAGTCCATTAAGGTGGATTTGGGGTTAGTGCGTGAAGCTGGATTTGAGGTTCGCACGGGAAAGTGGATTCGGTGTTAGGGCAGGAATGTGGATTTGGGGTTATTGCGGGAAGTTGGATTTGGTGTTAATGCGGGAAGGTTGATTTGGGATAAGTGCGGGAAGGTGGATTTGGAGTTAGTGCGGGAAGGTGGATTTGGGGTTACTTTGGGAAGGTGGATTTGTGGTTAATGCGGGAAGGTTAAATTGCGGTTAGTGCAGGAAGGTGGATTTGGGGTTAGTGCGGGAATGTGGATTTGGGTTTAGTGCGGGAAAGTGGATTTGGATCTAGTGCGGGCAGATGGATTTGTGGTTATGGCAGGATGGTGGATTTGCGGTTTGAGTGTGAAAGTGGATTTGGGGATAGGGCGGGATGGTGGATTTGGGGAGAATGCGGGATGATGGATTTGGGGATAGTGCAGATGGTGGATTGGCGTTAGTGCATGAAGGTGGATTTGGGGTTAGTGCAGGAAGGTGGATTTGGGGTTGGTGCGGGAAGGTGGATTTGGAGTTTGTGTGGGAAGGTGGATTTGGGGTTCATGCGGGAAGGTGGATTTGGGTTTAGTGTGGGATGGTGGACTTGGAGTTAGTGCGGGAAAGTGGATTTGGGGTTATTGTGTGAAGGTGGATTTGTGGTTAATGCGGGAAGGTGGACCTGGGGTTAGTGCGGGAAGGTGGATTGGTGGATAGTGCGGGAAGGTTGATTTGGGGTTACTGCAGGAATGCGGATTTGGTGTTAGTGTGGGAAGGTGGATTTTTGCTTAGAGCAGGAAGGTGGATTTGGGGTTGGTGCGGTAAGGTGAACTTGGGGTAAATGGGGGAAGGTGGATTTGGGGATAGTGCGGGAAGGTGCATTTGGGGTTACAGCAGCAAGGTTGATTTGGTGTTCGTGTGGGAAGGTGGATTTGGGGTTACTGCGGGAAGTTGGATTTGGCGATAATGCAGGAATGTGGATTTGGAGTTAGTGCGAGAAGGTGGATTTTGGGTTATTGCTGGAAGGTGGATTTGGGGTTAGCGCAGGAAAGTGGATTTGGGTTTACTGCTGGGAGGTGGATTTGGGGTTAGTGCTGGAAGGTGGATTTGGTGTTAGTGCTGGAAGGTGGGTTTGGGGTCAGTGCGGGAATGTGGATTTGGGGTTATTGCAGGAAAGTGGATTTTGGGTTGGGGCAGGAAGATTGATTTGGGGTTAGTGCGGGAAGGCAGATTTGCGGTTAGTGCGGGAAGGTGGATTTGGTGTTCGTGCCAGGAGGTAGATTTGGGGATAGTGTGGTATGGTTGATTTTGGGATAGTGCGAGAAGCTGGATTTGGGTTTAGTACGGGAAAGTGGATTTGGGTTTATTGCGGGAAGATGGATTTGGGGTTATGGCAGGAAGGTGGATTTGGGGTTAGTGCATTAAGGTGGATTTGGGGTTAGTGCAGGAAGGTGGATTTGGGGTTAGTGCAGGAAGGTGGATTTGGGGTTAGTGCAGGAAGCTTGATTTGGGGTTAGTGCGGGATGGTGGATTTGGGTCAGTGTGGGAATGTGGATTTGGGTCAGTGTGGGAATGTGGATTTGGGGTTAGTGCGGGAAGATGGATTTGTGGTTAGTGCGGGATGGTGGATTTGGGGTTGGTGCGGGAATGTAGATTTGGGTTTAGTGCGGCAAGGTGGATTTGGGGTTAATGCGTGAAGGTGATTTGGGGTTATTGCGGGAATGTGGATTTCAGGTTATTGTGGGAAGCTGCATTTGGGGTTAATGCGGGAAGGTGGATTTGTGCTTTGTGCGGGAAGGTGGATTTGGGGATAGTGCGGGAAGGTGGGTTTGGGTTAGTGCAGAAATGTGAATTTGGGGTTAGTGCGGGAAGGTGGATTTGGGGTTAGTGCGGGAAGGTGGATTTGGTGTTAGTGCAGGAATGTGGATTGGGGTTAGTGCGGGAATGTGGATTTGGGGTTAGTGTGGTAAGCTTCATTTGGGGTTAGTGCAGGAAGGTGGATTTTGGGTTAGTGCCTGAAGGTTGATTTGGGGTTATTGTGGGAAGGTGGGTTTGGGGATTGTGTTGGAAGCTAGATTTGGGGTTTGTGTGTGAAAGTGGATTGGGGGTTAGTGGAGGAAGGTGGATTTGGGGATAGTGCGGGAAGCTGGATCTGGGGATACGGCGGGATGTTGGATTTTGGGTTAGTGTGGGAATGTGGATTTGGGGTTTGTGCAGGAAGTTGGATCTGGGGATAGTGCGTTAAGATGGATTTGTGTTTAGTGCGGGAAGGTGGATTTGGGGATAGTGCGGTAAGGCGGATTTGGTGGATTGCGCGGGAAGGTGGATTTAGTGTTATTGTGGGAATGTGAATTTGGGGATAGTGCGGGAATGTGGATTTGGTATTAATGCGAGAAGGTAGATTTGGGGATAGTGCGGGGTGGTGGATTTGGGGTGTGCTCAGTAAGGTGGATTTGGGGATAGTGCGGGAAGGTGGATCAGGGGTTAACGCGGGAATTTGGATTTGGGGATAGTGCGGGAAAGTGGATTTGGGGTTAGTGCGGGAAGGTGGATTTGGAGTTAGTTCGGGAAGGTGGATTTGGGATTAGTTTGGGAAGGTGGATTTGGAGTTAGTGCGGGAAGGTGGATTTGGGTTTACCGTGGGAAGGTGGATTTGTGGTTAATGCGGGAAGGTGGATTTGTGGTTAGTGCGGGAAGGTGGATTTGGTGTTAGTGCAGGAAGGTGGATTTGGCGTTATTGCGGGAAGGTGGACTTGGGGTTTAGTGCGGGAAAGTGCATTTGGGGATAGTGCAGGAAGGTGGATTTGGGGTTAGTGCGGGAAGGTGGTCTTGGGGTTAGTGCAGGAAGGTGGATTTGAGGTTATTGCGGGAAGGTGGATTTGGGGTTAGTGCGAGATGTTTGATTTGGGTTTAGTGTGGGAAGGTTGATTTGGGCTAGTGCTGGAAGGTGGATTTGGGGTTAATGCGGGAAGGTGGTTTGGGGTTTAGTCCTGGAAGGTAGATTCGGTGTTAGTGCGGGAAGATGGATTTGGGTTTCGTGCTGGAAGTTGGATTTGGGGTTACTGCAGATATGTGGATTTGTGAAAAGTGCGGGAAGGTGGATTTGGGGTTAATGCGGGAAGGAAGATTTGGGGTTAGTGCGGGAAGTTTGATTTAGGGTTAGTGCGGGAAGATCGATTTGGGGTTAGTGCGGGAACATGGATTTGTGGATAGTGTGGTATGGTGGTTTATTGGGATAGTGCGAGAAGGTAGAGTTGGGGATAGTGCAGGAATGTTGATTTGCGTAAAGTGCAGGAAAGTGGATTTGGGTTTAAGATGGGAAGATGGATTTGGGGTTATGGCAGGAAGGTGGATTGGGGTTTGTGTGTGACAGTGGATTTGGGGATAGTGCGGGAAGGTGGATTTGGGGAGAATGCAGGAAGTTGAATTAGGGGATGGTGCAGATGGTGGATTGACTTTAGTGCATGAAGGTGGTTTTGGGGTTAGTGCAGGAAGTTGGATTTGGGATTACTCTGGGAAGGTGGATTTGTGGTTAATGCGGGAAGGTGGATTTGTGGTTAGTGCGGGAAGGTGGATTTGGGTTTGGTGTGGGAAGGTGGATTTGTGGATAGTGCGGTAAGGTGGATTTGGGGTTAATGCTGGAAGGTGGATTCGGAGTTAGTGCAGGAAGTTGGATTTGGGGTTTAGTGCGGGAAGTTGGATTTGGGGACAGTGCAGGAAGTTGGATTTGGGGTTAGTGCGGGATGGTGGATTTGGGGTTAGTGCAGGAAGGAGGATCTGGGGTTAGAGCAGGAAGGCGGATTTGGGGATAGTGCAGGCAGGTGGATTTGAGGTTAGAGCAGGAATGTTGATTTGGAGTTAGTGTGGGAAGGTGGATTTGGGGTTACTGTGGGGAGTTGGATTTGAGTTTGTGCGGGAATGTGGATTTGGGAATGATGCGGGAAGGTAGATTTGTGCTTAGTGTGGGAAGGTGGATTTGGAGAGAGTGCGGGAAGATGGATTTGTGTTAGTGCGGTAATGTGGATTTGGGAATGGTGCGTGAAGATATATTTGGGGTTAATGCGGGAAGGTGCATTTGGGGTTAGTACGGAAGATAGATTTAGGGTTAGTGCGGGAAGATGGATTTGTGGTTAGTGCGGGAAGGTGGATTTGTGGATAGTGCGGTATGGTGGATATTGGGATAATGCGAGAAGGTGGATTTGGGGTTAGTGCGGGAATGTGGATTTGGGTTTAATGTGAGAAAGTGGATTGGGCTTCAGTGCGGGAAGATCGATTTCGGGTTATGGCAGGAATGTGGATTTGGGGTTAGTGTGTGAATGTGGATTTGGGGATAGTGCGGGAAGGTGGATTTGGGGAGAATGCGGGAAGATGGATTTGGGGATAGTGCAGATGGTGGATTGGCTTTAGTGCAAGAAGGTGGATTTGGGGTTAGTCCAGGAAGGTGGATTTTTGGGTAAGTGCGGTAAGGTCGATTTTTTGGAGTTAGTGCAGGAACGTGGATTTGGGGTTTATGCGGGAAGGTGGATTTGTGGTTAGGGCGTGAAGGTGGACTTGAAGTTAGTGCGGGAAGGTGGATTTGGGGTTAGAGCACAAAGGTTGATTGGGGATAGTGCGGGAAGGTGGATTTGTGGTTAGTGCGGGAAGGTGGATTTGGGGTTAGATCTGGAAGGTGGATTTGGGGTTCGTGCGGGAAGGTGGATTTGGTGTTAGTGCGGGAAGGTGGATTTAGAGTTATTGCTGGAATGTGGATTTGTTGTTAGCGCAGGAAGTTGGATTTGTCGTTAGTGCTGGAAGGTGGATTTGTGGTTAGTGCTGGAATGGATTTGGGGTTATTGCAGGAAAATGGATTTTGGGTTCATGGGGGAAGTTTGATTTGGGATTAGTGTGGGACGGCGGATTTGTGGTTAGTGCGGGAAGGTGGATTTGTGGTTAGTGCCAGAAGTTGGATTTGGGGATTTTGCGGGAAGTTCGATTGGGGTTAGTGCATTAAGGTGGATTTGGGGTTATTGCAGGAAGGTGGATTAGGGATGAATGCGTGAAGCTAAATTTTGGGTTAGCGTGGGAAGGTGGATTCGGGGTTAGGGCAGGAAGGTGGATTTGTGATTTGTGTGGTAAGCTGGATTTGGGTTTAGTGCGGGAAGGTGGATTTGGGGTTACGGCGGGAAGGTGGATTTTGGGTTACTGTGGGAAGGTGGATTTGGGATTATTGCGGCAATGTGGATTTGTGGTTGTGCGCAAAGTTTTATTTGGGATTACTGCGGTAAGGTTGATTTGGGGTTAGTGAGGGAAGGTGAATTTGGGATTAGTGCTGGAAGGTGGATTTGGGTTTAGTGCGGGAAGGTGGATTTGTGGTTAGTGCGGGAAGGTGGATTTGCGGTTCGTGCTGGAAGGTGGATTTGCGGTTATTGCGGCAAGGTGGATTTCGTTTTAGTGCAGGAAGTTGGATTTGGGTTTAGTGCAGGAATGTGGATTTGGGGATAGTGCGGGAAGGTGGATTTGGGGTTAGTGCCGGAAGATGGATTTGGGGTTAGTGAGGGATAGTTAATTTGGGGATAGTGTGGGAAGGTTGATTTGGGGAGAGTGTGGGAAGGTTGATTTGGGGATAGTGCGGAAGGTTTATTGGCGTAAGCGCATGAAGGTGGATTTGGGGTTAGTGCAGGAAGGTGGATTTGGGGTTAGTGCGGGAAGGTGGATTTGGGGATAGTGCGGGAAGGTGGATTTGGGGTTTGTGTGGGAAGGTGGATTTGGAGATAATGCGGGAAGGTGGATTTGGGGTTAATGCGGGAAGGTGGATTTGGGGTTAGTGCGGGAAGGTGGATTTGGAGTTAGTGCGGGAAGGTGGATTTGTGGTTACTGTGGGTAGTTGGATTTGTAGTTAATGCGTGAAGGTGGATTTGCAGTTAGTGTGGGAAGGTGGATTTGGGGTTAGTGCGGGAAGGTTGATTTGTGGATAGTGTGGCAATGTGGATTTGGGGTTAATGCAGGAATGTGGATTCGGTGTTAGTGTGGGAAGGTGGATTTGGGGTTTAGTGCGGGAAGGTGGATTTGGGGATAGTGCAGGTTGGTGGATTTGGGGTTAGTGTGGGAAGGTGGATTTTGGGTTATAGCAGGAAGGTGGATTTGGGGTTAGTGCGGGAAGGTGGATTTGGGGTAGAGCGGGAATGTGCATTTGGGGTTAGAGCAGTAGGGTTGATTTGGAGTTAGTGCGGGAAGGTGGATTTGGGGTTGCTGCAGGAAGGTGGATTTGGGGATAATGCGGGAAGGTGGATTTGGGGTTAATGTGAGAAGTTTGATTTGGGTTTAGTGCGGGAAAGCTGATTTTTAGGTTCGTGCTAGAAGGTGGATTTGGGGTTATTGCGGGAAGGTGGATTTGTTGTTAGTGCTGGAATTTGGAATTGGTTTTAGTGCAGGAAGTTGGATTTGGGGTTAGTGCGGGAATGTGGATTTTGGAATAATGCGGGAAGGTGGATTTGGGATAGTGAGGAAATGTGGATTTGGGTTTAGTGCGGGAAAATGGGTTGTGGGTTATTGCGGGAATGTGGATTTGGGGTTATTGCGGTCGGTCAGTTACTGTGTGCTCAGTAAGGATGTGTGCAGTAGGTGAGTTACTGTTTGCTCAGTCAGGATGTGTGCTGTAAGTCAGTTACTGTGTGTTCACTCAGAATGTGAGCAGTAGGTCAGATACGATGCGCCCAGTCAGGATGTGTGCAATAGGTCAGTTACTGTGTGCTTAGTCAAGACGTGTGCATTAGGTCAGTTCATGTGTGCTCAGACAGAATGTGAGCTCTACTTCAGTTACTATGTGCTCCGTCAGGTTTTGTTCATGTGGTCATTTTCTGGGGCTTCGGTCATGCTTTGGTAATTTGTGCAGTTTCTGGTGTTCTCATTCAGGATTTGTGCAGTATGCCAGTTTCCGTGTGCTCTGTCAGAATGTGAGCAGTAGGCCAATTACTGTGCACTCATTCAGGATGTGTGCATTAGGTCAGTTATTATGTGCTCTGTTAGAATGTGTGCAGTCGGTCAGTTAATGTGTGCTCCATCAAGATGTGAGCAGTAGGTCAGATATTGTGTGCTCAGTCAGGCTGTGAGCAGTAGGTCAGCTGCTGTGTGCTCAGTCAGGATGCATGCATTCGTTCAATTACTGTGCGCTCAGTTAGCGTGTGAACAGTTGGTCATTTACTTTGCACTCAGTTAGGATGTGCGCAGAAGGTCACTTACTGTGTGCTCAGTTAGGATGTGTGCAGTAGTTCATTTACTGTGTGCTCAGTCAGGATGTGCGCAGTAGGTCATTTGCTGTGCGCTCAGTCAGGATGTGTGCAGCAGGTCAGTTACTGTATGCTCAGTCAGGATGTGAGCAGTAGGTCATTTACTGTGCGCTCATTCAGGATGTGAGCAGTAGGTCAGTTGCTGTGTGCTCAGTAAAGATGTGTGCAGTAGGTCATTTACTGTGCGCTCAGTCAGGATGTGAGCAGTGGGTCAGTTACTGTGCGCTCAGTTAGGATGTGAGCAGTAGGTCTTTTACTGTGCGCTCAGTCAGTATGTGAGCAGTGGGTCAGTTACTGTGCACTCAGTCAGGATGTGAGCAGTAGGTCTTTTACTGTGCGCTCAGTCAGGATGTGAGCAGTAGATCATTTACTGTGTGCTCAGTCAGGATGTGAGCAGTGGGTCAGTTACTGTGCGATCAGTCATTATGTGAGCAGTAGGTCAGTTACTGTGTGCTGATCAGAATGTGAGCAGTAGGTCAGTTACTGTGTGCTGATCAGGATGTGAGCAGTAGGTCAGTTACTGTGTGCTCATCAGGATGTGAGCAGTAGGTCAGTTACTGTGTGCTTATCAGGATGTGAGCAGTAGGTCAGGTACTGTGTGCTCAGTTAGGATGTGTGCAGTAGATCATTTACTGTGTGCTCAGTCAGGATGTATGCAATAGGTCAGTTACTGTGTGCTCAGTCAGGATGTGAGCAATAGGTCAGTTTCTGTGTGTTCAGCCAGGATGTGAGCAGTAGTTCAGGTACTGTGCGCTCAGTTAGGATGTGTGCAGTAGATCATTTACTGTGTGCTCAGTCAGGATGTATGCAATAGGTCAGTTACTGTGTGTATAGTCAGGATGTGAGCAATAGGTCAGTTTCTGTGTGTTCAGCCAGGATGTGAGCAATAGTTCAGGTACTGTGTGCTCATCAGGATGTAAGCAGTAGGTCAGGTACTGTGCGCTCAATTAGGATGTGTGCAGTAGGTAATTTACTGTGTGCTCAGTCAGGATGTATGCAATAGGTCAGTTACTGTGTGCTCAGTCAGGATGTGAGCAATAGGTCAGTTTCTGTGTGTTCAGCCAGGATGTGAGCAATAGTTCAGGTACTGTGTGCTCATCAGGATGTAAGCAGTAGGTCAGGTACTGTGCGCTCAATTAGGATGTGTGCAGTAGGTAATTTACTGTGTGCTCAGTCAGGTTGTGAGCATTAGGTCCTTTCCTGTGCGCTCAGTCAGGATGTGAGCAGTAGCTCAGTTACTGTCTGCTCAGTCAGATTGTGTGCAATAGGTCAGTTACTGTTTGGTTATCAGGATGTGAGCAGTAGGTCAGGTGCTGTGCGTTCAGTCAGGATGTGAGCAGTAGGTCAGTTACTGTGCGCTCAGTCAGGATGTGAGCAGTAGGTCAGTTACTGTTTGGCCATCAGGATGTGAGCAGTAGGTCAGGTACTGTGCGTTCAGTCAGGATGTGAGCAGTAGGTCAGTTACTGTGCGATCAGTCAGGATGTGAGCAGTACAGTTTCCACAGGGCCATGACCATTCCGAACCTAGATTCATGTCCAATTTCCTGCCCGCTCCCCGTAACCCTTAATTACCTTTACTTCGAGGAAACTATCTATTTCTGTTGTAAATTTATTTAATGATGTAGCTTCCACAGCTTTCTGGGGCATCAAATTCCACAAATCTACCACCATCTGAGTGAAGAAGTTTCTCCTCATCTCAGTTTTGAAAGAGCAGCCTCTTACTCCAAGATTATGCCCCCGAGTTCTAGTTTCACCCATCATTGGGAACATCCTCACCGCATCCACCCGATCAAGCCCCTTCACAATCTTACATGTTTCAATAAGATCGCCTCTCATTCTTCTGAACTCCAATGAGTAGAGTCCCAATCTACTCAACCTCTCCTCATATGACCACCCCCTCATCCCCGGGATTAACCGAGTGAGCCTTCTTTGTACTGACTCGAGACGAAGTATGTCTTATCTTAAGTATGGACACCAAAACTGTATGCAGTATTCCAGGTGCGGTCTCACCAATGCCTTGTATAACTGCAGCAATACCTCCCTGTTTTTATATTCTATCCCCCTAGCAATAAAAGCCAACATTCAATTGGCCTTCTTGATCACTTGCTGCACCTGCATACTAACTTTTTGAGTTTCGTGCACCAGGACTCCCAGATCCCTTTGTACTACAGTACTTACCAGTTTCTTGCCATTAAGATAATAACTTGCTCTATGATTTTTCCTGCCAAAGTGCATAACCTCACACTTTCCAGTATTGTATTCCATCTGCCAAATCTCTGCCCACTTACTTAGCCTGTCTATGTCACTTTGCAGGTTTTTTATGTCCTCCTCACTCAGTACTTTCCCTCCCATCTTTGTATCATCTGCAAACTTTGATACGTTAAACTCGGTCCCCTCCTCCAAATCGTTAATATAGATTGTAAAGAGTTGAGGACACAGCACTGACCCCTGCGGAACACCACTAGTTACTGTTTGCCAGTCTGAGAATGAACCATTTATCCCAACTCTCTGCTTTCAGTCCTCCACCCAAGCCAGAATATTACCCCCAATCCCGTGATTTTTTATCTTGAGCAATAATCTTTTGTTTAGCACCTTGTCAAATTCCTTTTGGAAGTCTAAATAAACTACGTCCACTGGTTCTCCTTTATCCACCCTGTATGTTACTTCCTCAAAGAACTCAAGCAAATTTGTCAAACATGACTTCCCCTTCTTGAAACCATGCTGATTTTGTCCTATTAAATTATGTTTATCCAAATGTCCCGTTACTGTCTCCTTAATAATGGACTCTAACATTTTACCAACCACAGATATTAGGCTAACAGGTCTATAGTTTCCAGCTTTCTGCCTACTACCCTTTTTAAATAAGGGAGTTACATTAGCAGTTTTCCGATCTGCCGGGACCTTTGCTGAGTCCAGGGAGTTTTGGAAAATTATTACCAATGCATCCACAATCCCTACCGCCGCTTCCATCAAGACCCTAGGATGTAAGCCATCAGGTCCAGGGGATTTCTCCGGCTTGAGTCCCATTATTTTAGCAAGTACCACTTCCTTAGTAATTTTAATCGTATGTAGCTCCTCTCCCCCTCGAGCCCCCTGTTTGTCCAGTGTTGGGATATTTTTTGTATCCTCTACCGTAAAGACTGATACAAAATATTTGTACAACGTTTTTGCCATCTCCATGTTTCCCACCATTAATTTCCCGGTCTCATCCTCTAAGGGACCAAAATTTACTTTAGCCACACTGTTTCTTTTAATATAACTATAGAAACTTTTGTTATCTGTTTCTTTATTTTTTGCTAATTTACTTTCATAATCTATTTTCCCTTTCTTAATCAATCTTTTAGTTATTTTTTGCTGCCTTTTAAAGACTTCACAATCTTCTATCCTCCAACTAGATTTGGCTACCTTATATGCCCTTGTTTTTAGTCGGATACTATCCTTAATTACTTTACTTAGCCACAGATGGCGATCTTTTCTTTTACACCCTGTTTTCCTCAGTGGAATATATTTTTTTTGCAAGTTGTAAAATAACTCCTTAAATGTACACCACTGATCATGTACCGTCTTACCCTCTAATCTATTTTCCCGGTCCTCTCTAATCAATTCCGCTCTCATACCTTCATAGTCTCCTTTATTCAAGCTCAGCACGCTTGTTTGAGATCCAACCTTCTCACCCTCTACTTGAATATGGAATTCAACCATGTTATGGTCACTCATTCCAAGGGGTCCTTTACTAGGACATTTTTAATTAATCATGTCTCTTTACACAGGACCAAATCTTGGTCAGTTGAACAGTTTCTGGGATATCGGTCAGATTGTTTTCTTGTGGAGAGTTTCTACGATTTCAGTCAGACTGTGGTTATTTTGTTTAGTTTATTGGTGAACGATCAGGTAGTTGTCATTTGGTCAGTTACAGGGTGATTGGTTAGAATCTGCTCGTGCGGCCAGTTTCTGTTCAATTTTGTTGATGTGAAGTAGCCAGTTTTATTTAATTGATCGAGTTATTTAAGCTATACCTCAATGAGTTGTGGATGTCGCTGGGAAGACAATCCTTTATTGCCACTCCTCAATTGCCCTTGAGAAGGTGGTGGTGAGCTAACATCCTGGACTGCTGCAATCGGTGTTGTGAATGTACTCCCACAGTGCCGTTAGGCAGGGAGTAGCAGGATTTTGGCACAGCGGCAATGAGTCAATGGCGATATTTCCAAGTCAGGATGTTATGTGACTTGGATGGGAAATTGGAGGTGGTTCTCCCATGCGTCTGCTGCCATTGTCTGCCAAGGTGGTAGAGGTTTTGGCTTGGGAGATGCAGTGGAAGAAGCCTTGACGAGTTGCTGCAGTGAAGCTTGTAGATAGTATGCATTTTTTATATTCATTCACTTCATTCAAATTCCCCAGCTGCCGTGGTGGAGATCTGAACTCATGTCTCCGGATCATTAGTCAGGCCTCGGGATTACCAATCCAGTATCATAACCAATAGCTACATTACCCCACAGCCAAATTGCAGCCACGTTGAATGATTAAGGTGGTGAATTGCATGCTTATCAATCAGGATCCTTTTAACTGGATGGTGTTGATCTGTATTGGTTTGAGGTGCTGCATTAATTTCATGTGCTACATTGGGTTGCGGTGCTGCATTAGTTTGAGCTTCTCCATTAGTTTGAGGTTCTCTATTAGTTTGAGGTTCTCTATTAGTTTGAGATTCTCTATTAGTTTGAGGTTCTCTATTAGTTTGAGGTTCTCTATTAGTTTGAGGTTCTCTATTAGTTTGAGCGGCTGTATTCGTTTGAGGGGCTGTATTCGTTTGAGGGGCTGTATTCGTTTGAGGGGCTGTATTCGTTTGAGGGGCTGTATTCGTTTGAGGGGCTGTATTAGTTTGAGGGACTTTATTAGTTTGAGGGGCTGTATTAGTTTGAGGGACTTTATTAGTTTGAGGGGCTGTATTAGTTTGAGGTGCTGTATTAGTTTGAGGGGCTGTATTAGTTTGAGGGGCTGTATTAGTTTGAGGTGCTGTATTGGTTTGAGGGGCTGTATTGGTTTGAGGGGCTGTATTATTTTGAGGGGTTTTATTAGTTTGAGGGGCTGTATTAGTTTGAGGGGCTGTATTCGTTTGAGGGGCTGTATTCGTTTGAGGGGCTGTATTCGTTTGAGGGGCTGTATTAGTTTGAGGGACTTTATTAGTTTGAGGGGCTGTATTAGTTTGAGGGACTTTATTAGTTTGAGGGGCTGTATTAGTTTGAGGTGCTGTATTAGTTTGAGGGGCTGTATTAGTTTGAGGGGCTGTATTAGTTTGAGGTGCTGTATTGGTTTGAGGGGCTGTATTGGTTTGAGGGGCTGTACTATTTTGAGGGTTTTTATTAGTTTGAGGGGCTGTATTAGTTTGAGGTGCTGTATTGGTTTGAGGGGCTGTATTGGTTTGAGGGGCTGTATTATTTTGAGGGGCTTTATTAGTTTGAGGGGCTGTATTAGTTTGAGGGTCTGTATTAGTTTGAGGGTCTGTATTAGTTTGAGGGTCTATATTAGTTTGAGATCCTGTATTAGTTTCAGAGGCTGTCTTAGTTTGTGGTGCTTTATTATATTAGCGTACTGTATTAGTTTGAGAGGCTGTAATAGCTTGAGGGGCTGTATTAGTTTGATGCGCTTTATTAGATATTTTATTTTTATTTGGTTTAATAGATTCATTAGCTTTAGCGTATATATTGGTTTGAGAGGTAATGGCCGTTTAGGACATGGGAAAATTAAGAGCGCAGCCCCAGCCCAGAGTGCTGCACTGAGAGGGCACTCTAGCATTTGCAGTTTGATTACTGAATGAGCACAACAGCATGAAGGACATCACAGAAACAATATGAGATATGAGATGCACTGAAGGTGTTTGAAACAACAAACCTAGTGCTGGGAGAACACAGCTTGCAATTTCCATTGGTTAATTAATATGAACAGAATTCTCAAGTCTTTGGGGTTTTCAATTTAAAACTTAGCGCTAAATATATTCCATTATAACAGGGAATTAACTTGGCTGTCGTAACTTGTTTGTTCAACCTTTTAACAATGTTGCAACCTCAATCTCCCCGTGGAGATCGCGCAGTGTATAAATGAAAGGCTGTGGGATTCGGCTCAGAGTATAATTCAGAGAGATTGCCTGCAGCACGGACACATCGCTTCACACAGAAAATGTATCACACATTTGAGAGTGTCCAGAAAATATATTACATGATCCTTGCCGTCATTGGAGTTCCTGGTAAGTGATAATAACCATTGAAGTTGTGTAAATCTGTATGTGAGCTGTTCTCTGCTTTAGCTCTCTGGCTGATAATGTTACATGCTCGTCTAGTGGACATAGTTTTACAGACGTGCGATCAGTGTTTGGTAATTTCGTTAAGTCTAGTGTCTTGACACAACCTGTTTAATGCCATTTCCTGAACTGAAAATATACCTGTTTGTAGCTCACAGGCTCTCTGAATGATCAAGTTATTGCCGTTAGTGGAATATGATGTACAGTTAAATCAGTCCTCATTCCGGGAAATGTCTCTGAGAAAAGGTGTTAGTGCAATGGTCTGTCACTGTAAAATTGTACTAAGTGTGGGTCACTAACCAGAGTGGAACACCTGACCCCAGTGACTATGGATTACTTGGAGTATCTCTCACTGTAGAATTTTACTGAGTGTGGGTCACTAACCAGAGTGGAACACCTGACCCCAGTGACTATGGATTACTTGGAGTATCTCTCACTGTAGAATTTTACTGAGTGTGGATCACTAACCAGAGTGGAACACCAGACCCCAGTGACTATGGATTACTTGGAGTATCTCTCACTGTAGAATTTTACTGAGTGTGGGTCACTAACTGGAGTGGAACACCTGACCCCAGTGACTATGGATTACTTGGAGTATCTCTCACTGTAGAATTTTACTGAGTGTGGATCACTAACCAGAGTGGAACACCTGACCCCAGTGACTATGTATTACTTGGAGTACCTCTCACTGTAGACTTTTACTGAGTGTGGGTCACTAACCGGAGTGGAACACCTGACCCCAGTGAATATGTATTACTTGGAGTATCTCTCACTGTAGAATTTTACTGAGTGTAGATCACTAACTGGCGTGGAAGAATTCAGTTCGACTTTGTAATCACTATTTTAGGTGACTGATTTCTCCCCTCCATTTGTTTTATGAAGTGCAGCTCGGAACAGAGTGTAGAGCTGCGAGTTTGGTGAGAGAGGGAGTTCGGGGAGGGAGCTGTTACTTTCTTTTTCTATCTTTGTCAGCTTCCAGGAGAGCAGGAGTTACAAAGCTTTACAAGAGGGTACGGAGAACCAGCGGACGTTCGGCTCAGTGGCACCACCCCGCTCCCGCTCCCCTCATTTGGAGAAAAATAAAAGGTGACATCACAGCAAAAAGGTTAAGGGATTGGTTGGTGAGTATTTTGCTCACTGCCCTTATCATTTAAAGCCAAGAACATTTATTAGTAATTGTGAGGTTTCAATAGTACTAATTTGTATCATTAACAAATCTTATTAAAAGTAGTATCGTTTATTAATTAATAAAAATAAAGTAATTAAACCTCTATAATTAATGCAGGGCAGGTGATGTGTGGCGACTGCAGTACGTGGGAGCTACTGGATGCGTGATCCAGGATGAGCACATCTGCGGTAAGTGTCTGCGGCTCGAGGAGCTTCGGCTCAGAGTTGATGAGCTGGAGGCCGAGCTGCGGAAACTGCGATGCATCAGGGAGGGGGAAAGTTATCTGGCCACTTTATTCCAGGAGGCAGTCACACCCCTTAGGATAGTGTCTTCTGATTTGGTCAGTGGTCCAGGGCATGAGTATGTGACTGCGAGTGAGGCAGGTATGGTGATCCAGGACGTGGAGGAGCCTCAGCCTTTGCAATTGTCCAACAGGTTGGAGCTTCTTGCGAAAAGTATGGATGAAAGTGGTGGCTGCAGGATGGATGAGCAAACTGACCATGGCACCGAGATACAGGAAGCCGTTCAAGCGGGGGTAGTTAATAGGAATGTAGCAGTAATTTGGGACAGCATAGTCAGGGAATAAAAACAGTTCGCTGCGGCCAAGAGTGAGATTACAGACAGCTGTGTTGCCTGCCCGGTGACAGGGTTCGGGACATCTGCTCTGGGCTGGACAGGAACTTGCAGGGTGAGGGGGAGGAGCCAGTGGTCGTGGTCAATGTAGGTGCCAACGATATAGGTAGTACTAGGAAAGAGGTTCTGCTGAGAGAGTATGAGCAGCTAGGGGTTAAGCTAAAAAGCAGAACATCAAGGGTAACAATATCTGCATTATTACCCGAGCCACGAGCAAATTGCCATAGCGTAAATAAAATAAGAGTGATGAATGCGTGGCTGAAAGCCTGGTGTGGGAGAAATTGGTTTCAATTCCTAGGGCACTGGCACCAGTAGTGGGGAAAGTAGGATATCTATATTTGGGTCGGTCATCACCTGCACTGTGCTTGGACCAGTGTTCTGGCGAGTCGTATAATTAGGGTAGTAGCGAGGGCTTTAAACTAAATATTGGGGGCATGGGATCAAATTAGGGAAGATGTTGTAATTTAAAGATTAGAGACAAGGCAATAGAAAAAGATATTAACGTGGAAAATGTTAAACAGACAATGACAGAAATTATAGAGAGTACACAGCTAAGAGTAAATCAACAGATAAGGCTAGAGGTTACAAAAGTAATATAAACACAAAACTAAAGGCACTGCATCTGAACGGAATTAGCATGCGAAACAAAGCAGATGAACTGAAAGCGCAAATAGAAATAAATAAATCTGATTTGATAGCCATTACAGAAACATGGCTGCAGGGTTATGTAGATTGGGACCTGAATATTGAAGAGTACATGATATTTAGGAAGGCCAGGAAGGTGGTAAAAGTTGGAAGGGTGGATCTGTTAATTAATGATGGTATTAGCACTATAGAGAGTGATGACTTAAGTTCAGGAAACCAGGATGTAGAAGCGGTTTGGGTAGAGATGAGAACTGATAAATGCAAGAAGTCACTTGTGGGAGTGGTGTACCGGCCAGCTAACAGTAACCACATGGTAGGATGGAGTATAAAGGAAGAAATAATGGGAGCTTCTCAGAAGGGTTCAGCAATAATCAGGGGATTTTAAACTGCATATAGACTGGAAAAATCAGACAGGCAAAGTTGGCATCGATGAAGAGTTCTTGGAATGTTTTCTGGATAGTTTCTTACAAAATCACGTTCTGGAGCCAACCAGAGAGCAGGCTAAATTAGACCTGGTGTTCTGCAAGGAGCTAGTATTAATCAATGACCTCATAGCGAAGGCGCCCCTAGGTAGCAGCGATCATAATATGATTGAATTTTACAATCAGTTTGACAGAGAGAAGAGTGGGTCCAAGACTTGTAATTTAAGCTTACATAAGGACATTTAAGAGTGCATGAAAGCAGAGCTAGTTAAAGTGAACTGGCAAATTAGGTTAAGGGATAGATCAATAGAGTTGTAGTGGCAGACAATTAAGGGGATGTTTCAAAATACACACAATATATGCAATCGAACGAGAAAGGAAAATATCAAGGGGAGGAACCACCATCCGTGGTTAACTAAAAATTTTAAGACAATATTAAACTTAAAGAAAAAGCTGAAACTTGCGCAAAGATGGGTGGCAGGATTGGACAGAATGTAAAAAACTGCAAAGAATGACTAAAAGATTAATAAGGAGAGAAAAATTAGTGTACGAGTGAAAGCCAGCTAGAAATATAAAAACAGATAGTAGAAGTTTTTATAGATATTTATAAAAGAAAAGATTTAACAAAGTTAGCATTGGTCCTATAAAAAGTGAGGCTGGGGAATTAATAATGGATAATAAGGAGATGGCTGTTGAATTGAACAGGTATTTTGCATCGGTCTCCACTATAGCGGATACAACTAAAATCCCAGAAATAGCTGAAATCAGGAAATGGAAGGGAGGGAGGAAATCAAGACAATTATAATCACCAGGGAAGTGGTACTGAGCAAATTGTTGGAGATGCGGTCTATCAAGTCCGCGGGCCTGATTGACTTCATCCTAGGGACTTAAAAGAAGTGGCTAGTGAGATAGTTGATGCGTTGCGTTTAATTTTTTTAATTTCCCTAGATTCGGAGAAGGTTCCATTAGATTGGGAAATAGCGAATGTAACTTTATTCAAAATGGAAGGGAGACTGAAAGCAGGAAACTACAGGCCAGCTAGCTTACCATCTGTCATAGGAAAGATGTTAGAAACGATTATTAAAGGTGTTGTAGCAGGGCACTTCGAAAAGTTCAAAGTAATCAGGCATAGTCAACATGGTTTTGTGCAAGGGAAATCATGTTTAACAAATTTATTGGAGTTGTTTGAGGAAGTAACATGTGCTGTGGATAAAGGGGAAACTGTGGATGTACTGTCCTTAGATTTCCAGAAGGCATTTGTTAAGGTGCCACATCAAAGATTATTGCAGAAAAGAAAAGCTCATATTGTAGGGGGTAACATATTGGCATGGATACAAGATTGGCTAGCTAACTGGAAACAGCGAGTAGGCATAAATGGGTCATTTTCTGATTGGCAAGATGTAACCAGTGGTGTGCCACAGGGATCAGTGCTGGGCTTCAACATTGTACATTTGTATAAATGACTTGGATGAAGGGACCGATCGTATTGTTGCTAAATTTGCGAATGCCACAAAGTTAGGTATGACGATACATTGTGAAGAGGACATTAGAAGGCCATAACCGGATATAGATAGGATAAGTGAGAGGGCAAAGATCTGGCAAATGGAGCATAATGTGGGAAAATGTGAAGTTGTTCATTTTGGTGGCATAGTGGTTAGCACTGTTGCCTCACAGCGCCAGAGACCCGGGTTCGACTCCGGCCTCGGGTGACTGTCTGTGTGGAGTTTGCACATTCTCCCCGTGTTTGCGTGGGTTTTCTCCGGTTGCTCCGGTTTCCTCCCACAGTCCAAAGATGTGCGGGTTAGGATGATTGGCTATGATAAAAATTGACCCTTAGTGTTAGGGGGATTAAATACGTGGGGTTATTGGGATAGGGTGGGATATGTATTGGTGCAGGGGTTACGGGGATCGGGTGGGATATGTGTCGGTGCAGGCTCGATGGGCCGAAATGGCCTCTATCTGCACTGTGAGGTTTCTGTGATTCTGTGAATTGAATACAAAAGTAGGGAGGTTAAGCTACAGTTACACAGGGCATTGGTGAGACCACACCTGGAGGACTGTGTACAGTATTGGTCTCCTTATTTAAGGAAGGATGTAAATGCGTTGGAAGCAGTTCAGAGAAGGTTTGCTAGACCAAAACCTGGAATGGGCGGGTTGTCTTATGAGAAAAGTTTGTGCAGTCTTCGCTTGTATCCGATGGAGTTCAGAAAAGTAAGAGGTGACTTGATTGAAACATATACGATCCTGAGGGGTCTGGACAGGGTGGATGTGGCGAGGGTGTTTCCTCTTCTGCGAGAATCTAGAACTAGGGGTCACTATTTAAAAATAAGGGGTCACCCATTTAAGATGGAAATGAGGAGAAATGTTTTCTCTCAAAGGGCGGTGGATGCAGAGTCTTTGAATATTTTTAAGGCAGAGGTAGAAAGGTTATCGGGGGTGTGCGGGAATGTGGACTAATCGGATGAGCCATGATCTTATTTAATGGCGCAGCAGGCTCGAAGGGCCGAGTGGCCGACTCCTGCTCCTAAATCCTATGTTCGAAATTGATGGCGAAAGAGAATATTTTTGCTTTTGGGTAAAGATATTTTAAAAATGCGTATGAAGTGAAATGCATTGATATTGAGCTGCAAGAACAGAAACAGGTTTAAATACTTTTCTTACACTAAGAGTAGTTACTGTAAGCACTTCAGTTGTTTTAGTGCTGAATATTCCCCTTCCCCCAACACGTTCCTGTAAGCCTGTGGGTCATGAGTGCTGAATTTCATTATCTGTCTACTAGTCAGGCTGAATATTAGGCTGTGGTTTTTGATTATTGCACTTCGGAAACTGATTAATGTTTGACAGATCAGTTCTTATCTATGATTCAGAGGGCTAGAAATTCATCATAGCCTAGGAATGGGCTGTAGCATTAGAAAAGTTGGAGAATTAGTGTCAGGCGCTAATGCTTTAGCGAGCATGCAACATTCATGCACAATGCTCAAATAAATGATTGGAAATCTATTTCAAGTTTTTAACCGCAAGCTCATTGGCGTTACACTCAAAGGGTGGACCAAGATCAGTAGCACTCCAATCACAAGTCATGATTGCCGCAGGCTTTTTCTTGTTCTGGAAGGGAAGGATCATTGATGCTGCAGAACTTCATTCTCAACATGGCTGGCTGTGCAGCTGCCTCAGCAAGCTTCAGCAGGTCAAGGAAAAGGAGTTGGAGGACTAAAGCAGCTGTAGTCATTGCAGATCCATGCCCCAGGGAGAGTGCCTGCAGATTCTGCGATTAAACATTGGAGGCATTGGTGTTCGCTGTGGAGAGATGGATGGCGGTGCACTACCCAGCAAGTGGCAGAAGGCCCTCGCCAGAAGCCTTCTGCACCATGGGTAGGGAAGTAGCGCAGCACGTCTTGGGCAGAACTGTCATCCCCTGGATCCGCACAAAGTGCAGGAAGAAATTTAGCGACTTCACTTGCGTGGACAGGGTGAGTGAATGCTTCTACAAATCTATGTACCGCCATCTGAACCAATCTTCACACTCCACGAAAAGCACCACACCCGCAGCACTCAACCACCAACAAAATCTATCTACCAACACTCACAGCCACATCTCACACCTTGCACACAAAGACACCTATACACCGATGGCAAGCACATCAGCCAATCACATTGTTCCACAATCACTCACACACTTTCCTTTCCTTTCCTTCCTTTCCAAGGTCGTTCAGAACAGGAGGGGGCAGTAGCGCGCATGCGGTGTCCAAGTCGACACCTAACCACTGTCTGCGCTGGAGAAACGAGTGCTGCAGATTATTGGGCGCCAGGTGGTGGATGCCGTGGCCCCCGGCGACGTTGACCCCCTTGGGTACAACAACGGTATATTCTATCCTAATCCTTCTTCCAACATCCCTCTTCCCCCTCACGCCACAAGCCATTCACACATTCCCCCTAATCAGACTGTATGCATGCATTTCTCCCCTTCTGTCCCCTCCCCTCACCTTAGCATGACTCTTGTGCCAGTAAGATTTAAAGTAATGAGCAAGCAGCTGAGCAGCCTGTCCCTGAGGGCACTATACAGAGCGAGGTGGAAGAAGAGGAGGAGGAAGAACACACCGAGTCATTGCCTCTCTCTCCCTTAGGCACCAGCTCAGACACTGGCACTACTCCTTCTTTACAGGCTAGTATAGTCGCCGGATCTGCAGAAGGGAAGGCACCGGTGACGAGTGGGCTGCAGCAAGGTAAGGGGGAAAGGGTAGCTCGGGGCCCATCTCCCAGGAGGGCGAGTTCGACTGGGAGTTCGGCTGCACAGGACTCAGATCAGGACCTCGATGGTGAGGCTGCTAGAAGAATGGTGATGGGCATGCACAGGGAGATGATAGGTGCAATAGCAAGGTTGCCCGAAATCACATCGGCAATGACAAAGAGCATGGAGGAGTCCGCCCACAAACTTGCACAATGCTTTGCACACACCTTGTATCCCATCATTTCCAGTCTGCAAGGAATGGTAGATTCCCAGAGAGACCTTGAGTCCCAGACCCGAAGACGCCTGTGAATGGCAAGCTGGCAGCTTCCATTGCAGCACAGGCAGAAGTGACACAACGTTTAGTGCTGTAATGCAGTGTTTTCTTGGTGGTATCCAAACTCAGACAGGTGCCATGCAGTCTCAGCTCTGACAGCTGCCATCGTGGCTGAGTCTATCACTGTCGACCAGAGCTTTCACGATATCTCAGCAGGTCAACAATCTGTGTTCCAACAGATTTCTTGGGATGATGTGGTGCTGCCCCGGGAGAGTGTCAGTGCATCAGTGGAGCAGGAACCTGCTGTCTTCTCCAGAATCACAGCATTCCTGCTCCCACAAATGCCACTAAGCCTTTGCCTGTCATCCAGCCAGCCCAGGCAACTGCCACCCGTGCTGAGGTGGTGCAGTCTCTAGCTGGCCCTTCCAGGCCCAGAGCTGGTTGAGTCGCTCTTCAAGACCATCTTAAGTATCCCGCAGGGAAACTCAGCAGCCTTCCACCAGTCCTGCTGCAGCCACTAGGTCAAAACATCGTAGGAGCACTGGCGTGGGCAAATACACAGTAACGAGAAGCACCCAGCGACTGCACAGGCGTGAATAGTTAATTCATTTTTATTAAGTATGTGTTCACTGATTATTCATAAATTTTATCATTAACTTTTGATCCTTGAGTGGTGTCTCTCACTTCTTCTTTGCGCTGTGATATGGCCTGAAGTAAAGATGGTGATGTGGTGAGCAATGGAGATCTGTGGTATACTTCATTCGTATGTCAGTTATTTGAGTTGGTCACGGACCGCCCTTCTGGAAGACTGATAGAGTGGATGTCTCCTCCCTCTCTCCTGTTGCTCCTCCTCCTCGTCTACCTCCTCGTGGTCCTCATCCTCCTCTTCCTCCTCGAACTCCTCCTCCACATCCTCCTCACCCTCTTCCTCCTCCTGAGGTGCTCCCGTAATCCCAGGTGGCAAGGGCTGGGCTCCCAAGTTGTGGCGCATGCAGCAAACATCAGGAAATGTGACACCCGCTCCAGCAAATACTGGAGGGCTCCTCCCGATCGGTCAAGGCAGTGGAACTGTTGCATCAGCATGCAGATGGTCTGCTCGATAATGTTCCTGGTGGCAGCATGGCGCTCATTATATGACTGCTGGGCAGGGGCGTTGGGTCTGCAGAGGGGAGTCATGAACCAGATGGAGAGCAGGTAGCCCTTGTCTCTGACCAGCTAGCCGTGAGCTTGATGTGGTGGATGGAAGAGGGCGGGCACACCAGTCTTGGGCAGGATGAAGGCTGGTGCGTATATCTGAGGTCCACCCACCATTCTCTGCCAGATTCCCTGGTCACTGGAACCTTCTCCTCTTTTACAGATTTTCCGTCCTTGCCTCCCCCTCTGTTATTCTGCTACAGCCATTTATTCCTGATCTGGTCCAATCTTTTATTTCTTTAATTGTCCTATCTCCCTTGACCAATTATCCATTTTATTCCTGGATCACTTCTGCCCTCCACCCGAGCATAGACCTCTCAATTGTTCTTTCCTCCCCTCCCCTACTTTTCTCTGGCTCTATCATTGCTTTAAAACTGTTAATATCTAATATGTTTCAGTTCTGATGAAAGATAGTCGAACTTAAATGTTAACACTGTTTCTCTCTCCACAGATGATGCCTGACTTGATGTGTGTCCACATCATTATCTGTATTTATCAGAGTTACAGCATTCTTAATATTGTGCTTTTGATATCGACCAGGCGGGTTCGGTAGGCAGGGTATAGTTTTGTCGTTGACTGCTTCCCTGCATGAAGTCAGCAGGATTGGCCAGCTTGGGTTTCAGTCGGGGGGGGAGGAATCTGGAGAAGATCGCAGGACCAAGTCCATGGCCCTGAGATGCTGGGTGGCCGATCCTGGGTTTTTTTCCGATCCCCCGGCCCCGGGGGGTGATGGCTGTCCAATCCCAGGGTGTGATCTGATCCCCGAACACGGGAAGGGTTCTGCAAATCCGGGGGCGGTCCAATCACCAGCCAGGATGGTAGTCCGATTTATCTGTTAAACTCGGAAGCAGGTGGTCTGGAGGCGGGCTGTGGTTGGATGGAGATTTAAACCTGATAATCTCTGACCCGACTAAAAAACAACCCGTTCTTGGTTATAAAATACGGCCCATATTCTCTGGGCCCAGATACGGAGAATGTTTGATCAGTAGTTTGCATTCTCTTTTCCCTGCTCTTTTTTTCAGTTAATTTAGTGGCGATTGTGATCCTGTCCCGGGGAAAGTGTGGGCTCTCCACCTGCACCACTCGCTATCTGGTGGCGATGGCAGCGGCAGATCTACTGGTCATCATCACTGAGGTCATACTGAACCAGATCAACTGGTATTATTTCCCAATGTGTTTCCTGGTCATCACTCCTGTGTGTAGTGTTCGCACTGTCCTGGTCGGTGCAGCCACAGACTGTTCTGTCTGGTTCACCGTCACTTTCACCTTCGATCGATTTGTGGCCATTTGTTGCCAGAATCTGAAAACAAAATATTGCACTGAGAAAACTGCGACTATGGTTCTGGCAACAACCTGCATTCTGCTCTGTTTAAAAAACGTTCCCTTCTACTTTATATTTAAACCAGGAGAGATAATCGACAATGTGCCATGGTACTGTTACGTAAAACCAAGCTATTATTCTGAGCCCGGTTGGGTCGAATATGACTGGCTTGACACAATTTTAACTCCATTGCTCCCATTCGCTTTCATTTTGTTGCTCAACGCTCTGACAGTCAGACACATTTTAGTGGCCAGTCGAGTCCGTAAGGTACTGAGGGGTGAGAGCAAGGGAGAGAATCGCAGTGACCCAGAGATGGAGAGCAGAAGGAAGTCTGTGATTTTACTCTTCACCATATCTGGCAGCTTCATACTTCTGTGGTCGGTATATGTAATATATTTCATATACTATTACATTAGAGGTGTAGATTCCAATTATCACAATGATTCTATATCTATCTTTAATGAAGTCGGATATATGCTGCAGAATTTAAGTTGCTGCACAAACACATTTATTTATGGGGTGACCCAGTCCAAGTTCAGAGAGCAGTTGAAGAGTGCGGGGAAATATCCGGTTGCCTCAATTATTCAATTAATTAAGAAGCAGAACAACTGAGCGCAGCCCAGATTCGGGTCCCAGTGTTTCCAGCCCATAAATCTAATACTTACCCCAGAATGCCATCAACTGTATTACATCAGGAATCGCTGGTGATCTGAAAATAGAACCATCGGCGGGGCAAGCACTTTTTTTTAGAACGCAGCAACATTTCTGACTGAGAGTTCTCACCTTGTCTTTCGGGACAGGACCACTAGCTTTTTGCATATTTAGTGCATCAGTTCACTTGCAGCTTCCAGAGTAAGAGCAACGTCAATAGGAAGGCAGGCAGAGCTGAGCGGTAGTTCTGGTGCTTATATTAAAAGATTAAGCAGCACTGAAACCGGATATTCGGCCCAACTAGTCTGTGCTGCTTATTGTGCTCCTAACGAGATTCCTTCCATTGGGTCCACCTCATCTCAGCCTCTCAGCAAAAACATCTTACATTTATACAGCGTCTTTAACGGAGTAAAAGATCCCAAGGTGCTTCACAGGAGGTTACAGAACAAAGGTGCGGTAGAGAGCCAGTAATGTATAGGGGTGGATCCCAGAGCTTAG
Organism: Somniosus microcephalus; assembly: GCF_052327205.1. Taxonomy (NCBI): domain Eukaryota; kingdom Metazoa; phylum Chordata; class Chondrichthyes; order Squaliformes; family Somniosidae; genus Somniosus; species Somniosus microcephalus. The sequence goes on along the minus strand of NW_028225183.1, from coordinate 2,707,455 downwards.
TGCCGAAGATTGACAGCTGCAGTTTGTTGGCAGCAATAAGTGTAAGAAGTAGATTCCCGTCCCTGAACTGTCACAGAACTTCCTGCTCCTACATCGATTTGCAATGTATTGACAGAAAGTTGTTTTTGTTGTATCTGTTGGGGGATCTGTAACAGCAAATTTTAGCCAACCAATGAGAACAACCTTCAATTTATTTTACATGTTGTTATTTAATGTGTACTGAATTTTTTTTTGCTGTTCATATTCCACACTTCTGGTAAGTAATTTTCAGCCTCTGATCTCACTCTGTACTCCGGGCAGTCACTGAGTGGATAACTAGTGCCTGGCCCTGCTGTATTCTAACAGTAATGTGGTATTACTTTGTTCTTTTTGTCCAAGTTACTTTGTGAGTTTTGAAGAATTAAGAATAAAGATTATTGATTTGATTTGATTTGACATGAAATTGGTCATTTTCTTCTGAACTATTGATAGCTAGGAAAGTAAATGTTTTATTGTAAAAGGAAGTTGGAAATATCAATTTATTTACCGCCTGTCACAAACTTGGAACGTCCCAAAGTGGTTTTGCAGCCTCGGGTCAGGAGTCACACGCGGCACACATTGGGCGTGGGGCTGGAGCCGGAATCCGTGTTCAAAAAGCACCAATCACTGACATGATTGTGGCGTCATCCACCACAGGGCAAAAGGCAACAGCTGGCGGCCAAGTTTGTATCACCTATAGACGGCCAGGTTTGTGTTAACAACAGCCGGCATCTTTGTTTCACCTGCAGACGACGGTTTCTCTGTGACCTACAGGCGACCGTGTTTCTGTCACCTACAGAAGGCCAAATTTGTGTCACTTACAGATGGTTATATTTGTGTAAGCTACAAACAGCCATGTTTCTGTGCCCTGCAGACCGCTATGTGTAAGACACGTGCAGAGGTCTTGGTTGTATGACCTACAGACGGCCATGTTTGTGTCATCTACAAACGGCCATGTTTGTGTTACCTACAGACGACCAGATTTGTGCCACCTACAGACGGTCATATATTTGTGTCACATACTGATGGCCATGTTTATGTCTCCTACAGACGGCCATGTTTGTGTCACCTACAGACGGTCATATATTTGTGTCACTTACTGATGGCCATGTTTATGCCTCCTACAGACGGCCAAGTTTGTGTCACCTACAGACGACCATATTTGTGTCACCTACAGACGGCCAAGTTTATGTCACCTACAGACAGCCAGGTTTTTGTCAGCTACAGATTGACATCTTTGCGTCACATACAAACTGTTTCCCTCACCTACTGACAACAATGCCTGTGTCACCAGCAGCTGGCCATGATTTTATCAGCTACAGACGGCCATGATTGTGTCTTCACTTTCCGGCCATGTTTGTTTCTCCTACAGACGGCCATATTTGAATCACCTAGAGACGGCCATATTTGAATCACCTAGTGATGGCCATGTTTGTGTCACCTACAGACGGCCATGTTTGTGTCATCTATAGACTGCCATGTTTATGTCACCTACAGATGGCCATATTTGAATCTCCTACAGGCGGCCATGTTTGTGGCATCTACATACGGGCTTGTTTATATCACCTACAGACTGCCATGTTTGTGTCACCTACGGCCAGCCTTGTTTCTATCGCCTACTAACAACCATGTTAATGTCACCTACAGAATGGCATGTTTGTATCACCTACAGACGGCCATGTTTGTGTCACCTACTGACGGCCATGTTTGTGTCACCTACAGACGGCCTTGCTTGTGTCACTTACGAATGGCCATGTTTGCATCACCTACAGATGGCCATGTTTGTGTCATCTACAGACTGCATTTTTGAATCACCTACGAAAACAATGTTTGTGCCACCTACAGAAGGCCATGTATGTGTCACCTACAGACGGCCATGTTTGATTCGCCTACTAAAACAATGCTTGTGTCACCTACAGATGGCCATGTTTGTGTCATCTACAGACGGACATGTTTGTGTCATCTACAGACGGACATGTTTGTGCCATCTACAGACTGCCATGTTTGTGTCACCTATAAACGGCCATGTTTGTGACATTTACAGACAGCCATGTTTGTATCACGTACAGCCGGCCATGTTTTTGTCACCTACAGACGGCCATGTTTGAATCACCTACAGACAGCCATGTTGGTATCACCTACCGACGGCTGTGTTTGCGTCACCTACAGACGGCCATGTTTGTATCACCTACAGATGGCCCTTTTTGAATCACCTACAAACGGACATTAATGCCTCACATACTGCCAGCCGTATTTGTCTCACCTACTGACAACCACGATTGTGTCATCTACAGACGGTCATATTTGTGTCACCTACAGACGGCCATGTTTGTGTCACCTACTGACAGCCATGTGTGTGTCACCTACAGACGGCGGTGTTTGTGCCACCTACAGACGGCAAAGATTGTGTCATATAGAGCCGGCCATGTTTGTGTCACCTACAGACGGCCATGTTTGAATCACCTACAGACGGCCCTGATTGTGTCACCTACAGATGGCCATTGTGTATCACCTACTAAAACAATGTTTTTGTCACCTACAGAAGCCCATGTTTGTGTCACCTACTGACAGCCATGTTTTTATCAATTACAGATAGCTGTGTTTGTGTCAGCAACAGACTGCCATGTTTGTGTCACCTACAGATGGCCATGTTTGTGTCACCTACAGACGGCCATGTTTGTGTCACCTGCTGACGGCCATGTTTGTGTCGCCTACAGATGGCCTTGTTTGTGTCACTTACGAATGGGCATGTTTGTATCACCTACAGACTGCTATGGTTGTGTGACATACAGACTGCCATGCTTGCTTCACCTACATAAGGCCATGTTAATATCACCGAAGCCCGCCATGTTGATGTCACCTAGAAACAGCCATGTTTGTGTCACCTCAAGGCGGCCTTGATAGTGCCACCTACAGATGGCCAATTTTGCATCACATACAGTCTGTCATTTTGTGTCATCTTCAAACGGCCATGCTGGTGTCACCTAGGGATGGCCATGTTTGTGTAAGCTACAGACGGCCATGTATGTTTCACCTGGAGCCGACCATGATTGTGACAGCTACAGACGGCCATGTTTTAGTCACCAACGGACAGCCCTGTTTGCGTCAGCTACAGACTGTCAGGTTTGTGTCACTTACAGACAGCTTGGTTTGTGTCAGCTACAAATGGCCTTGTTTGCGTCACCGACAGACGGCCATCACAGTGTCACCTACAGCCGGCGAATTTTGTGTCAGCGACAGAGGGCTGTGTTTGCATCACCTACAGATGGCCGCATTTGTTTCACCTAATGACAGCCATGTTTGCGTCACCTACAGGCGGCCAGGATTGTGTCACCTACAGACGGCCATGTTTGTATCAGCAACAGACGGCCGTGTTTGTGTCACCTACAGATGACTGTGCTTTTATCACCTACTGACAACCATGTTTGTGACACACTCAGGCAGCTGTGTTTGTGTATCCTACAGATGGCGATGTTTGTGTCATCTACAGACGGCCATGTTTGTGTCACCTGCAGACGGCCATGTTTGTGTCATCTACAGATGCCCATGTTTGTGTCACCTACAGACGGCAATGTTTGCCTCACCTAATGACAACCATATTTGTGTCACCAACAGACGGCTGTGTTTGTTTCACCTACAGACGGCGATGTTTGTGTCACCAACAGGTGGCCATGTTTGTGTTACATACAGACGGCCATGATTGTGTCGCCTACATACGGCCATGTTGGTGTCACTTACATACGGCCATGTTTGAAACACCTACAGACGGCCATGATTGTGTCACCTACAGACGGCCATGTTTGTATCACCTACAGACGGCCATCATTGTGTCACCTACAGACGGCCATGTTTGAATCACCTGCAGACTGCCATGATTGTGTCACCTACAGACGGCCATGTTTGAATCAACTACAGACAGCCATGTTTGTGTCACCTACATACGGCCATGTTTGTATCACCTACAGACGGCCATGATTGTGTCACCTACAGATGGCCATGTTTGTCTCACCTACAGACGGCCATGTTTGTGTCACCTACATACGGCCATGTTTGATTCACCTACAGACGGCCATGATTTAGTCACCTACAGACGGCCATGTTTGTATCACCTACTAAAACAATGTTTGTGTCACCTACAGAAGGCCAGGTTTGTGTCACCTACTGACAGCCATGTTTGTATCAATTACAGATAGCTGTGCTTGTGTCAGCAACAGACTGCCATGTTTGTGTCACCTACTGATGGCCATGTTTGTGTCACCAACAGATGGCCTTGTTTGTGTCACTTACGAATGGCCATGTTTGTATCACCTACAGACTGCTATGTTTGTGTCACATACAGACTGCCATGTTTTCGTCACCTACATATGGCCATGTTTTTATCACCGAAGCCCGCCATGTTGATGTCACCTAGAGACGGCCATGTTTGTGTCACCTCAAGGCGGCCTTGATAGTGCCACCTACAGATGGCCAATTTTGCATCACATACAGACTGTCATTTTGTGTCATTTCAGACGGCTATGCTGGTGTCACCTAAAGATGGCCATGTTTGTGTGAGCTACAGACGGCCATGTTTGTTTCACCTGGAGACGACCATGATTGCGACAGCTACAGACAGCCATGTTTTTGTCACCTACAGATGGCCCTCTTTGCGTCACCTACATCCTGTCATGTTTGTGTCATTTACAGACAGCTTGGTTTGTGTCACCTATAAATGGCCCTGTTTGCATCACCGACAGATGGCCATCACAGTGTCAGCTACAGCCGGTGAAGTTTGTGTCTGCGACAGAGGGCTGTGTTTGCATCACCTGCAGTTGGCCGCATTTGTTTCACCTACTGACAACCATGTTAGTGACACATTCAGGCAGCTGTGTTTGTGTCTCCTAGAGATGGCCATGTTTGTGTCACCTATAGACGCCCATGTTTGTGTCACCTGCAGACGCCCATGTTTGTGTCACCTACAGACGGCAAATTTAGTCTCACCTAATGACAACCATATTTGTGTCAGCAACAGATGGCTGTGTTTGTTTCACCTGCAGACGGCGATGTTTGTGTCACCAACAGACGGCCATGGTTGTGTCACCTACAGACGGCTGTGTTTGTGTCACCTAGAGACGACTGTGTTTGTGTCACCAAAAGCCGGCCATGGTTGTGTCACCTACAGACTGCCATGTTTGTGTCACCTACAGGCGGCTGTGTTTGTGTCGCCTACAGATGGCCATGTTTGGGTCAGCAACAGCCGGCCATGCTTGTGTAACCTACATACGGGCATGTTTGTGTCACCTGCAGACTGCCATGATTGTATCAACTACTGACAACCATGTTTGTGTCACCTACAGACCGCCATTTTTGTACCACCTACAGACGGCCATGTTTGTGTCACCTACATACGTTCAAGTTGTATCACGTACTGACTGCCATGTTTGTGTCACCTACAGACGGCCATGATTTTGTGAACTACAGATGGCTTTGTTGTGTCAGCAACAGACGGCCATGTCTGCGTCACTTACATATGGCCATGTTTGTATCACCTAGAGATGGCCATATTTGTGTCACCTCAAGACGGCCATGTTTGTGTTACCGACAGGTGGACATGTGTGCGGAACGTACAGATGGCCATGTCTGTGTGACCTAAAGATGGCCATGTGTGGTTTACCTACAGATGGCCATACCTGTGTGATGTACAGACGGCCATGTGGGTGTCACCTAAAGAGGGCCATGTCTGTGTGACCTACAGTCGGCCATGTTTGTTTCACTTACAGACGGTCATGTTTGTGTCACCTACAGACAGCCATGTTGCGTCACCTACAGACTGTCATGTTTCTGTCATCTTCAGACGACCACGCTTGTGTCACCTACAGACGGCTACATTTGCGTCACCTACAGATGTCCATGTCTGTGTGACCTACAGATGGGCATGTTTGTTTCACCTACAGACGACCATGTTTGTGTCAGCTACAGACGGCCAAACGTTTGTCACCAACAGACTGTCATGTTTGTGTCACTTTCATACGGCAGTGTTTGTATCGCCTACAGACAGCCAAGCTTGTGTCACCTACAGATGGCCATGTTTGTGTCAATTACAGTCGGCCATGTTTGTGTGAACGACAAATGGCCATGTTAGTGTCTCCGACTGACGGCCGTATTTGTGTCCCCTACAAGATGCCTTAATTGTATCAGCTAGTAAAAATGGCCATCTTTGTGCCAGATACAGAGGGCCTTGCTTGTTTCAGCTGCAAACCGCCATGTTTGTGTCACCTACAATATAATAACAAAAACAACATGAGCAGGAGTAGGCCATTCGGCCCTTCGAGCCTGCTCCACCATTGAATGAGATCATGGCTGATCTTCCGCTTTAACTCCATTAACCGGCCCTACAACCATATCCCTTTTTGCCTTTTCTATTCAGAAATCTATCGACATCTGTTTTGATAATATCCAATGACTGAGCCACCATAGCCCTCTGGGGTAAAGCATTCCAAATATTCAACATACTCTGCGTGAAAAAATTCTTCTCATCCCAGTCCTTAACGGCCTTCTCTTTATCCTGAGGCTCTGGCCACTGGCACTAGAATCCCCAGCCAAGGGAAACATTCTCCAGGAATCCATCCTTTCAAGCCCTGTAATAATTTTGAATGCTTCAATGAGAACCCCTCTCATTCTTCTGAATTCAAGAGAATACAGTCTGTCAGGGCGAGGCTGGTTCTGGACCCAAGTGCAGACAGACGAGGCGAGAAGCAGGTATGCAGTCTTAAATAAAAGTACTTTACAGAATACCGCAGGTAAACAGTTACAAACATAGCAGCTCAAGACAAGCTACCACTAGGCAAACGGCTTGTCAAGACTGAGCACAGAGGGATGAAACCACAGAACTTAAATACAAGCAAAAACATGTGAAACCAATAAACCTGATAAAGGCAGTTAATTAAACTAGTAACAATTTAGCAAAAGGAAACAAACAAGTGAAAGTGCCATCTAGGCATTACCAAGGGAACTAACCAGCACCCTCACAGGAACCCCTCCCCTAGGAACGGCTCCTGACGTTCCTCCTGGACGATCAGGGTGGCGACTGCGAAAATCCCTGATGTGTTCAGGATCCAAAATGTCCCGGGCCGGAACACAGGAACGCTCTTCAGGACCATAACCCTCCCAGTCGACAAGGTATTGAATGCTCCTCCTAACCCGGCGACTATCAAGGAGGCGACGGACAGTGTAGACTTGCTGACCATCAGTCATGCGGGGTGGGGGGGAGGTCTGGAAGCAGGAACCAAGGGACTGTTAAGTACCGGCCTGAGGTGAGAGACATGGAACATGGGATGTATCTTCATCAACCAAGGAATGAGGAGCCGGTAGGCCACACGGTTTACCTTTTCCAAAATCCTAAAAGGTCCGATGAACCAGGAAGCCAACTTGCGGGACTCCACATGGAGCGGAAGATTCCGGGTAGACAGCCAGACCTTCTGTCCAGTCCGGAACCGAGGAGCTGGGCGGCGGTGTTGGTCAGCCTGCACTTTCTGCCGAGAAGAAGCGAGCTGCAAGGCGGATCGGACCCTCCTCCAGGTGCGGCGAAAGCATTGGAAGAACTGCTGGGCAGCCGGGACTCCTATCTCCCTCTTCTTTTCAGGAAAGAGTGGCGGTTCGAAGCCATATTGACATTCGAAAAGTGAGAGGCCAGTGGAGGAACTCTGAAGGGTATTGTGCGCGTACTCTGACCAGACCAGATACTTGCTCCAGGCGGAAGGATTGGAAACATAAAGCTTCTTAGCACCCTCTCCAGATCTTGGTTGCTTCTCTCAGTCTGGCCGTTAGATTGTGGGTGGAACCCAGAGGAGAGACTGACGGAAGCGCCCAGGAGGTAAAAAAAGCCTTCCAGAACCTGGATGAGATCTGGGGATCCCGGTCAGAGATGACATCCAGGGACAAGCCATGGAGGCAGAAGACATGCTAGACAACCAGCTGGGCAGTCTCTCTGGCAGAGGGAAGCTTGACAAGAGGGACGAAGTGAGCAGCCTTGGAAAAGCGATCGACCACAACTAGGATGGCAGTGAATCCCTCAGATGGAGTTAGCACAGTGATGAAATCCAGGGCGATATGAGACCAGGGATGGCTGGGGATGGGCAAGGGAGGCAGTAGACAAAGTGAAGGTTGTTGGGATGTCTTGTTCTAGGCACAGACGGGACAAGCGGAGACAAAGACCTGGGTGTCAGCTTCAATAGAGGGCCACCAGAACCTCCTCTTAAGGAACTCGAGAGTCCAACTGATCCCAGGATGACCAGTCAATCGAGAAGAGTGCCCACATTGAAGGACATGGGCACGCACCTGACTGGGGATATAAAGGCTATTAGCAGGGCCTCCTCCAGGGTGAAACGCCTGACTTTGGGCCCCTTGAACCACAGTCTCAATCTCCCATGCGACGGGAGCAATGATGCAGGAACTGGGGATGATATGTTCCGGGGTCTGGTCCTCTTCCGAGGGGTCAAACTGGCGAGAAAGGGCATCAGGTTTGAGGTTCTTAGATCCTGGGTGGTAAGACAGGAGAAAGTTGAACTGGTTAAAGGAGAGAGCCCACCTGGCCTGCCGAGGGTTGAGGCGCTTGGAGTCCTGGATTTTTTCAGAATTTTATGGTCGGCCCAGATGACAAAACGATGCTCTGCTCGCTCCAACCAATGTCTCCACTCCTCCAAGGCCAACTTAACTTCCAAGAGCTCCCTGTTGCTGACATCGTAGTTATTCCCTGCTGGCTTCAGGCGATGGGAAAAGAAGGCACAGGGATGTAGCTTTTGGTCCTTAGGGGAGCGCTGGGACAGGATAGCCCCGACTCCAATATCCGAGGCATCCACATCTATGATAAAGGGCAGAGTGGGGTCCGGGTGTACCAGAATGGAAGCCGAGGTGAAACGTTGTTTGAGCTCCTGGAAGGCCCGTTCCGCTTCAGAAGACCAACTGAACCGTAAAGACAACGCCTTGGTCAATGCAGAGAGGGAGGCGGCAATGGAGCTGAAGTTGCAGCTGAAGCGTCTGTAAAAGTTGGCGAATCACAGGAACCGCTGAAACTGCTTAACCGATGTGGGACGCGGCCAGTTCAAGATGTCTTGAACCTTGCTAGGATCCATCTGGACGCTTCAACAGGAGATGACCTAGCCCAGGAAGGTGACCTTAGAGACGTGGAATTCAAATTTCTCGGATCTGACAAAGAGACGGTTCTCCAAAAGCCTCTTCAGAACCTGTCTGACGTGTTGGACATGCTGCTGGGGGGACTTTGAGAAGATGAGAATGTCATCCAGATAAACAAACACGATCTGGTTCAGCAGGTCCCAGAGCACGTCATTGACCAGAGCTTGGAAGACAGCAGGAGCGTTAGTGAGGCCAAAGGGCATGACGAGGTATTCCCAGTGACCACTAGGGATGATAAAGGCAGTCTTCCATTCATCCCGATCAGCATTCAACACTATCGCCCCAACAAGCTGTCCACCAAACTCCACACTCTTGGCCTGAACACTTCCCTTTGCAACTGGACCGTGGACTTCCTAACTAACAGACCCCAGTCTGTCAAATTAGGTAACCACACCTCCCCACCCCTGACCCTGAATGCGGGGGCCCCACAAGGTTGTGTGCTGAGCCCCCTCCTCTACTCCCTCTTCACCCACGACTGTGTGGCTGTTCATGGTTCCAACACCATCATCAAGTTTGCGGATGATACCACGGTGGTAGGCCAGATCACAAACAACGATGAGTCAGCCTACAGTGAGAAGGTGCAGCATCTCGTGAAGTGATGCGCCGATAACAACCTAGCCCTTAACATCAAGAAAACCAAGGAAATCATTGTGGACTTCAGGAAGTCTAAAGGCGGAAGTCATACCCCCATCCACATCCATGGGGCTGTGGTGGAAAGGGTGGACTGCTTTCAGTTCCTCTGAGTCCACATCACAGAAGACCTCTCCTGGTCCCTCAATACCTCCTCTTTGGTGAAGAAGGCCCAGCAGCGCCTATATTTCCTAAGGAGGCTGAAGGGATGTAACCTGTCACCCCTGATCCTCTCTAACTTTTACTGCTGCACAATAGAGAGCATACTGACGAACTGCATCACAGTGTGGTATGGCAGCTGTAGCTCCTATGACCGGTAAGCCCTGCAGCGGGTAGTCAAAACTGCCAAACGCATTACCAGCACCCGGCTACCGACCATAGAGAACATCTACCAGCAACGCTGTCTACGGAAGTCACTGACCGTCACCAAACACTCTACCCACCCCAGCCACAGTTTGTTTGCCCCCCTGCCATCTGGGAGACGCTCCAGATGCATTCGTACCCGAACGACCAGATTTAGGAACAGATTCTTTCCCAGGGCTGTCATCCTACTGAACTCGACAAATAAACTCTAAAGCCTGCACATCTGCCAATGCACTTTATTATGTTTATGTTTATGTATTACAAGCCAAATGAATGTTGAATGTTAAATGTCTTAATCAAAATGTACACTCTCGGGAGCTGCAAGCATACATTTCATTATACTGCACTTGTGCACTAACAATGACAATAATGTTGATTATTATTATGCGGACCAGGTTGTACGCATTGCGGAGGTCAAGTTTGGAGAAGATGGTTGCTCCCTGCAGCTGCTCAAACGCTGAAGACATCAAAGGGAGAGGATAGCGGTTCTTAATGGTAATTGTTTTAAGCCCCCGACAGTCTATGCAAGGCCTAAGACCACCATCCTTCTCCTTTACAAAAAAAAGCCATCACCCGCTGGGGAGGTGGAAGCGCGAATGAAACCTGTAGTGAAGGCTTCCTTGATGTATTCTTCTATGGAAACATTCTCAGGGCCAGAGAAAGAGTAGAGCCGACGCCAAGGGGGGTTAGTGCCAGGCAGGAGATCAATGGCACTGTCTTAGGACCGCTGTGGGGGGAGTGTAGTGGACCGCCGCTTACTAAACACAGCATGGAGGTCCGAATTTCGGGGGCAGATGAGCAACGCCCAGCTGATCAGCTGGCTCGGGAGAGGAAGGATGGGGCAGACTAGGGAAGACCTTAAGACAGTTGACTAGACATGAAGGACCCCACTCCAGCACAGTCTCGGTAGTCCAGTCAATGTGAGGGTTGTGAAGAGAGTGCCACAGATGTCAAAGAGGGAGCACAGGTGAATCAATAAGGTGAAACTGCATCAACTCTTGATATCTCTCCCCTACTTGTACATATAATGCTCCGGTGATATGATGAATATGCCCAGAACCAAGGGGTCTGCCGTCGAGGGCGGGGACTTGTAAAGGCTTGTCAAGGCAGGAAAAAGGAATTTTCAGGCTACGCACCAGGGCGGCATCGATAAAACAGCCAGTGGCCCCGGAGTCAATAAACGCCTGGAGGTTGTACTGTTGTCCCTCCCAAGAGAGACGAGCGGGAAGCAGGGTTTGGAAGACAGAAGGGGTAGGAGAAGGGATTTGATCTGTCCATATTTTCCCAATCCTCCTGGCTTTTTTATGAAGCTCAGGCCATGTGGCTCTGAGATGGCCAGACAGGCCACAGTAAAGACAATGCCTCTCTCTCAATCACCTCTGTTTCTCAAACTGGGAGAGCCGAGTTCTGCCGAGTTGCATAGGTTCCTCTTCGGCGCTAACAGGTGGACTCGGGGGACCTTGGATACTCTTGGTCAGATTCGAAACTCCAGAAGATCTCACCTATGTGGACGTAGTGAATCTCCTCTCTCTACCATGCTCCCGGAGGCGGTTATCCACTCTGATGGTGAGGGAGATGAGCGTGTCAAGGTCCTCCGGAACCTCTCTGGACGCTAGTTCATCTTTGATAGATTCGGAGAGGCCATGAAGAAACGTGGAGAGATGGGCCTCGGTGTTCCAGTGGCTCTGCGCAGCGAGTGTGTGGAACTCAATGGCGAATTTGGCTGCGCTGCAGTTGCCCTGGCGGTGATTCAAAAGTCTCTTAGCTGCCTCCCGTCCACTCACAGGATGGTCAAAGACTTTGCTCATCTCTTCGACGAAAAGGAGAATGTCCGAGCAGACGAAAGATTGCTGCTCCCAGATAGCGGTAGCCCAGGAGAGAGCTTTTCCCGAGAGTAGTGATATGATGAACGCTAGCTTGGAGCGGGGTGATAGGAACATGGAGGTTTGGAGTTCAAAAACTAGGAAGCACTGAGTCAAGAAGACGCAACACTTGCCCGGATGACCGTCATAGCGCTCTGGCGCGGGTAGGCGAGGCTTTCGGTGAGTCTGGAGATCGGCGACCGGTGGTGCAGCACCCAAAGGAACTGACTGAGGTGGAACATCCTGAGCAGAAGCCACAGCGGCTGGGTGTTGAATGGTCTGAATACACGTACCTACCTTGTCCAAAATGCTTTGGAGAAGATGCTCAAGGCGGCTGAGTAAAGCACCTTGATGGGAGAGAATAGAACGATGTTCCTCTATCACTGCTGGGTCCATACTGGCTCAGTCTTGCTGTCAGGGCGAGGCTGGTTCTGGACCCAATTGCAGACAGACGAGGCGAGAAGCAGGTATGCAGCCTTAAATAAAAGTACTTTACTAGAATAACACAGGTAAATATTTACAAACATAGGAGCCCAAGACAAGCTACCACTAGGCAAACGGCTTGTCAAGACTGAGCACAGAGGGAAGAAACCACAGCACTTAAACACAAGCAAAAACAGGTGAATCCAATAAACCTGATAAAAGGCAGTTAAGTAAACTAGTAACAATTTAGCAAAAGGAAACAAACAAGAGAAGGTGCCATCTAGGGGTTACTGAGGGAACTAATCAGCACCCTCACGATAGTCCTAGTTTACTCAATCTCTTCTCATATGACAGTCCCGCCATCCCAGGAATTACTCTCATGAACCTTCGTTTCACTCCCTCGAAGGCAAGTATAATATTCCTCAGGTAAGGAGACCAAAATTATACAAAGTACTCCATGTGTGGTCTCACCATGGCCTTATATAATTGTAGTAAGACTTCTTTATCGCTGCACTCAAATCATCTTGTAATGAAGGCCAGCCTATCATTTGCCTTCTTAATGGCTTGCTGCACCTAAAAATTCACTTTCAGTGACTCATGTACACGGACACCCAGGTCACTTTGAGCATCTGCATTGCACAATCTATCACCATTTAAGAAATACTCTGCCTTTCTGTATTTTTGTACCAAAGTGTATAACTTCACATTTAGCCACAATGGCCCAAAAATTCGGGTCGGGGGCTTACCTTGCGCGCCGACAGTTGAGCTGTATGGCCCTGCGGAATTTCGCTCCGGGGCCTGGCCCAGCTGCCGGCGCACTGTGCTTGCGTGTCCCAGGGGCGTAGTTAGGGCAATGCGTCACCTAGCATCGTGGGCAGCCAATCGGAGGAGGGAAAAACCCATTCATAAGATTGACAGGAAGACGTGTCCAAACTTATGAATACTACAGCCCGAAAATAGCAGTAATCTATCGGATAATTTTTTTTTTAAATCACATTTTAAATAAACTATTAATTAAATTAAATAACTATTTTAAACAATAATTTAAATTTTTGAAAAAGATAATTTTATATTCTAACAGGGCTAAGAATAAACTTACCTTGCTTTTAAGTATTTAAAAATAATAAACCTGTGGAAAAATGTTTTAATTTTAATTAATTGACCACTTAGCTTGTAAAAAGCAGGCCTTACGCCTGCTTTTTACATTTCTAAATACTGCAGGCATACGATCCCGGGAAATCCTGCAAAAAAAAAACTAAGTTCAAAGCACACGCGCATCCTCTCCTGTATGCGCGTTCGACCTCTGCACCCCTTTGTTTAGAGGATCGGAAGTGCCGGTTTCCCGCGTATGAACAGTGCATGCCGATAACCGTTACTTCCATTCAGCCTACGGGTAAGTACACCGTGCATACTCACCCATGGAGACCCGAATTTCTGGGCCATTATATTCCATCAGCCAAGTTCTCGCCCGCTCACTGAACCTGGCGAGATCCCCTTGAAGCCTCCGCACCTCCTCTTCAGAACTGACACTGCCACCTAGCTTTGTACCATCAGTAAATTTGAAAATATTACATTTAGTCCCCTCATCCAAATCATTGATATAGATTGTGAATAGCTGGGGCCCGCGCAGTGATCCCTGCAGTACCCAGTAGTCACAGCCTGCCATGCTGAAAATCTCCAGTTTGGGTGGTCGAAAGTGGAAATATGACTTTGAAAACGATCCAACTATGCTGCTAATGTGCTTACTGGCTATGCGTTTTTTCCCACTCTCTTCTACAGGGCTGTCACTAAATCAAGAAATAACTGTACCACTACTGCTTAGCCCAGGACATCTTTTGCTCCCTGCAGAAATACCATTGATGCACGGAGCAATTAGAGACACGTGGTTGGCAAAGAAGATGAACCACGCACAAATCACTAATCAGTATATGGCCCAAAAGATTGGGAAAGCTAAAATAAGCTTAAGAAGTACTTCGATAAAATGTTTACAGCTTTTGACTAGGAAGTCGGTGATACTGTCATGGTGCCCGTCCATTGGAAAAATGGATAATTGTTTCTGCACATTAACCGCGAGGACCATTGTCCAATTGTGGCTATTGGAATTAAATAATTTAAAATGGCTAATTAACTGCTCTGAAGATTTCAATGACTAGAACTCGATCTCATCTCATCTCACCTCACCAACTGAACCGCGCCTGTGTAACTCAAACGATGGTCTAGCTTTCCAACTTAAGACTTGGGTTGAAAAACCACAATGTGGATCATCCCCGGCTAAAAATAAATGTTGATTAAAACCGGGTAAACTCTATTAACGGGAGCCAATCCACAACCCCAGTTTCAAGCTGGGGGCAAGATTAAATTATAGTCAAATTTAACCTGATCTTAACCAAAATCTTGATCATTAGTATTATTGTAAAATTATTCTGCAGTATTATTTAGTAGTGTTTGTGATATTGGCTCCCATTTAAACAGCGCCTCGATTTACAAATTCTCATCGGTGTTTTCAACTCCCTCCATGGCCTTGCCCCAGCCTAACTTTGTAATCTCCACCAGCCTCACTACCACCGAGATCTCTGCGCTCCTCTAATTCTGCCCACTTGAGCACCTGCAGTATTAATCGCTCAACCATTGGTGGCCGTGCCTTCTGTTGCCTGGGCCCTAAACTCTGGAATTCCCTGCCTAAACCTGTCTGCCTCGCTACATCTCCTTCCTCTATAAAGACGCTCCTTAAAATCTATCTGTTTGACGAAGCATTTCGCCATCTGCCCTTATTCATCCTTATGTGATTCGGTGTCAAATGTGTTGTCTTATAATACTCCTGTGAAGCGCTTTGGGTCATTTTACCACTTTAAGGCGGTATATAAATTCAAGCTGTTTTTGTTACAATATTTGATATAATTTACACTTACATTTACAATGACATATTATTTCCAAAGGGCGATGCTATAGCGCGCCCACCCTTCAATATTAAATTATATTAAGTAAAATTAAATGAAGTTGTAGCCCATAAATACAAAGCTGCATCAGACAGCTTTCGAACGACACAGGTTAACACGGCCATAAAAAGCAAACCAAACACTCGGATTTATTTCCAGAGGGTTAGAATTAAATAATATTGAGGATATTCTAAATATTATTGAACCCTGGTTAGTCCACACTTGGAGTCCAGTGCACAGTTATGGTCGCCATATTATAAAGTAATATAGAGCTACTAGGCAGCGTGAAAAAATAAATAAAAGGATGATAAAATTAATGCGTGTTTATACCTATCAGGAAAGGATGAACAGGCTGGGTCTCCTTTCTCCTGAAAAACATGTCTGAGGGATGAGCTAATAGAGGTACTTAAAATTATCAATTATTTTGATAGAGTTTGCTTCCACTTGAGGGTAACAGGAAAACTAGTGGCCATCAAAATCAGATTGTCACCAAAAACTCAAATGAGGTATTAAGAAGAAACGCCTTTACCCAGAGAATGCTGAGAATTTGGAACACGCTATGACAGGGAGCGGTTGATGCAAATAGTATCGATGCTTTTAAGGGGATGCTGGATAAATTTATGCTGGAGAAGGGAATATATGTCTTTGCTGATAGGGGTGGATGAGGAAAGACGGGAGTGGCCCGAGTTGAGCATAAACGATGGCACAGGCCGGACGGGCCGAATGTCCTGTTTCTGTGCTGCATATCCTATGTAACCCTATGTAATCCTATGTAAAACTCGTTAAACACTGACGAATCAGCCGAACGTCAGTGGCGCCGAATGTTTTCCAGACCTTAATCCGCGATAAATTCAATTGTGGTTCGGCAAAACAAGGGTTAATAAATGTCAGGAGGATATCTTGATAAACAACAGAAATCCAAAAGTGAAGATAACTTCAGAAGGCAACATCGATGCTTTAAAGTCAAATCGTGTCTGACAAAATGAGTTGTGTTGTTGGATGAAGTAATGGAGAGATTCGATTGAGGATAGTGTGGTTGATGTTGTATATATGAACTTTCTAAAGTTCTTTGATATAGTATCCACATAATAGATCTATCAGAAATATTGAAGCTCATGAGATTAAACAGGCATCTGCAGGGTGGATACATAATTGGCTGAGGAACAGAAAGGAGGAAGTAGGTGTGAACAAGTAAGCAAAATGCTGGAAATACTTAGCAGGTCAGTCAGCCTCTGTGGAGAGGGAAATAGAGTTAAGGTTTCAGGTCGATGACCTTTCATCGGAAGTGCTCGTCAGTAGCTGTGAACAGTTGTTTTTCAGACAGGATGGAAGTATGCATTGGTGATCCCCAGGAGTAGGTTTTGGGACAACTACACTTTTTGATATATATTTCAATGAACTGGTACAAACGGGTGCAGGAACGGTGAGGCACTACGGGTTCACATACCCAAATCCTTGAAGTTGGCAGAAAAAGCTGCTAAGATACACGGGATCCAACAATTAATCAACAGATGCACAAAGGGCAAACTCAATGAAATCTTTATGAATCAGAGTTTATGCTTCAGCTGGCATACTGTGACCAATTCTGGACACCAGACATTATGAAGGATGTCCTGGATAAGAAAGGGTGTAGTATAGATTGACTAGAATTTTACAATATATGAAAGTGTTCAATTAGATGGAGAGACCAGAGCAGAGAACAATAAGGGTAGATTTTTAAGAGGTGTTCAAAATTATGAGGGGTTTTGAAAAGAGTAATTAGGAAGCAACTATTTCCATCGGAAAAATGGTCGGTAGCAAGGCAGGAAATTAGGATTCCACTCAGAGTAACCAAGTCTGCAAAGGGCTGTTCATCGCCAGCACTGAGGATGTTTGAAGAACGCAGCGGGAGGGGCGGCACAGTGAGCTGCTAAATATCCACATTCAGAGGCAGGAAACCACGGATAGAAAACAGGACTGTGAAAGAAGCGCAGAGCTAAATGAAAGGCATGCAGAATGTACACGGTGCATTATAGTAGTTCTGCCATATTAATAATGACGAATGCCCCGCCGTCCCGGTGGTTTAATGGACATAGAAACATAGAAACATAGAGATAGGAACAGGAGTAGGCCATTCGACCCTTCGAGCCTGCTCCACCATTCAATGAGATCATGGCTGATCTTCGTCTGAGATCATAGCTGATCTTACCAGTTCAGTACCCCGTCCCCGCCTTTTCTCCGTAACCCTTAATCCCCTTAGCCTTCAGAAATATATCCAATTCTCTCTTGAAAATATTTATTGAATTAGCCTTCACAGCCCTCTGTGGCAGGGAATTCCACAGGCTCACCACTCTTTGAGTGAAGAAATTCTTCCTCATCTCTGTTTTAAATGATTTGCCCGCTATTTTTAGACTGTGGCCCCTGGTTCTGTGCTCCCCTGCCATTGGAAACATTCTCTCAGAATTCAGCCTGTCCAGGCCTGCCATAATTTTATATGTTTCGATGAGATCCCCTCTCAATCTTCTAAACTCCAGTGAGTACAAGCCCAAACTATTCAATCTCTCCTCGTAGGTCATTCCCGCCATTCCAGGTATCAGCCTGGTGAATCGCCGCTGCACTCTTTCCATGGCAAGAACATCCTTCCGCAGATGGGGCGACCAAAACTGTACACAATACTCCAGATGCGGTCTCACCAGCACCTTGTACAGCTGTAGTAAGGTATCCCTATTCCTATACTCGAACCCCCTTGATATGAAGGCCAACATACCATTTGCCTTCTTAATCGCCTGTTGCACCTGCATGCTCTCCTTCAGTGACTGGTGCACAAGAACACCCAGGTCCCTCTGCACTTCCCCATCTCCCAATCTATTGCCATTTAGATAATAATCCACCCTCCTGTTTTTACCCCCAAAGTGGATAACCTCGCATTTATCCACATTATAGTGCATCTGCCACGTATCCGCCCATTCCCCCAACCTGTCCAAATCGCACTGTAGCCTCCTGACATCCTCATCAGAGCCCACCCCTCCTCCTAGTTTAGTGTCGTCAGCGAATTTGGAAATATTGCATCCAATTCCCTGATCCAGATCATTTATATATATTGTGAACAGCTGCGGTCCCAGGACAGATCCTTGCGGCACCCCGCTGGTCACTGCCTGCCACTCCGAAAACGAGCCGTTTATTCCAACTCTCTGTTTTCTATCCGCCAGCCAGTTCTCTATCCACGTTAATACTTTGCCCCCAATCCCATGAGCCTTAATTTTGCATGATAATCTTTTGTGTGGAACCTTATCGAAGGCTTTCTGGAAGTCAAGGTACACCACATCCACTGGCTCTCCCCCATCTATTTTACCAGTTACTTCCTCAAAAAATTCCAGCAGATTAGTCAAACACGATTTACCCTTTGTAAATCCATGTTGACTCTGTCCGAACCTTTCCCCATTTGTCAAGTGCTCCGCTATTTTATCCTTAATAATGGACTCTTGCATTTTGCCCACAACCGATGTAAGGCTTACTGGTCTATAATTCCCTGCTTTCTCTCTACCCCCCTTTTTAAATATTGGGGTAACATTAGCTACCCTCCAATCCACGGGTACTGTTCCTGAGTCAATGGAGTTCCGGAAGATGATCCTTAGAGCATCTGCTATCTCCAGGGCCACCTCCTTAAGTACCCTAGGATGTAGTTTATCAGACATGCTGCAGGATAACAAGTCTGCAGCGTTAAAAAGGGCTCGTGTGCTCCCTTGCTGGTTTAATATACAGAGCACATGTACACAATTCAGTAGTATTAGTAAGGGCGATTGTCCGCCCTCTGGTGGTTAAATGTACACAGTTTTTGTTAACAGGGCTGCAGAAAAGTAAAGCCTGCTGTACACCCCCGCTTGATTTAAATCATTTGGTGCTTTTTTCCAGATCTGTATGAAAGTTAAGAACGAGTGGGAGCCCCCTGGTGGTTTAATGCACAGATCAGTCATGTCAGTAAGGGCGAGAGAGTGCACTCTGCAATTTTAATTCGCACTCTGCATGCTTCTAGGTCTGTAGTACAGAAGTATGATTAAGTGAGCATGTGCACACACTTGGTGATTTAATACGTTAGGTGAGGTGCTTTCATACGAAGGTAAGATGTAGGAGCAGGAGTAATTCAATTGGCCCCTCGAGCCTGCTCTGCCATTCCATAAGATAATGGCTGATTTGATCTTGAGCTCAACTCCACTTCCCTGTCCGCTCACCACAACCCTTGACTCCCTTACCATTAAAAAACCTGTCTATCTCCAACTTAAATATTTTCAATGACCCAGCATCCACAAATCTCTGGGGAGGAGAACTTCAAATATTCACGACCACCTGAGAGAAGAAATTCCTCCTCATTTCCGATTTTAAAGGGTCCCCCTATATTCTAAAATTATGCCCACTAGTTCCAGATTCCCCCACGAGGGGACACATCCTCTCTGCATCTACCTTGTCGAGCCCCTTCAGAATCTTATATGTTTCAATAAGATCCCCTCTCATTCTTCTAAATTCCAATGAATATATTTCCATCCTGCTGAAACTTTCTCCCACCGGTACGATTATCAGTTAGCGGATTAACATAGAAACATAGAAGAAAGAAGCAGGTGTAGCCCATTCGGCCCGTCGAGCCTATTCTGCCATTTAATGATATCATGGCTGATCATCCAAATTCAGTGCCCTGTCCCTGCTTTCTCCCCATATCCCTTGACCCCTTTAGCCTTAAGAAATATATCTGACTCCTTCTTGAACATATTTAATGAATTGGCCTCAACTGCCTGCTGTGGTAGAGAATTCCACAGGTTCACCACTCTCTGGGTGAAGTAATTCCTCCTCATCTCTGTCCTAAATGGCTTACCCCTTATCTTTAGAATGTGACCCCTGGTTCTGGATTCCCCCGTTTCAGGAACATCCTTACTGCCTCTAGCCTGTCTAGTCCTGTTAGAATTTTATAAGTTTCAAAGATTTCCCCTCACATTCTTCTAAACTCTTCATACGTCATTCCTGCCATCCCAGGTATCAGTCTGTTGAATCTTCGGCTGCACTCCCTCCATGGCAAGAACATCCTTCCCCAGATAAGGCGACCAAAACTGCACACAATACTCAAGGTGCGGTCTCACCAAGGCTCTGTACAACTGCAGCAAGGCATCCTTGCTCCTGTATTCGAATCCTATCACTATGAACGCCAACATAACATTTGTCTTCTTAACCGCCTGCTGCACCTGCATGATTACTTTCAGCGACTGGTGCACAAAAACACCCAGGTCTCGTTGCACTTCCTCTTTTCCCAATCTATTGCCGTTCAGATAATAATCTGCCTTCCTGTTTTTGCCACCAAAGTGGATAAAGTCACATTTATCCACGTTATACTGCATCTGACCTGCATCTGCCAATCACCCAACCTGTCCGAATCATACTGCAGTTTGTCAGCATCTTCCGCACAGCACACATCCCCACCCAGCTTTGTGTCATCTGCAAACTTGGAGATATTACACCCAGTTCCCTCGACTAGATCATTTATATATATGATTAATAGCTGGGGTCCTAGCACTGATCCCTGCGTTAGCCCACTAGTCATTGCCTGCCACTCGGTAAAGACTCGTTTATTCAATTTCTTTGCTTCCTGACTACCAACCAGTTCTCTATCCAAGTCAGTACTTTGCCCCCAATCCCTTATGCTTTAACTTTGCACGCTAATCTCTTATGCAGGACCTTATTGAAAGCCTTCTGAATGTCCAAATACACTACATCCACAGGTTCTCCCTTATCTCTTCTACCAGTTACATCCTCAAAAAATTCCATTAGATTAGTCAAGCACGATTTACCTTTTGAAAATTCATGTTGACTTTGTCCGATCCTGTCACTGTTTTCCAAGTGCTCTGCTGTTTCATCTTTTATAATGGACTCTAGAATTTCCCCACTACCGATATCAGGCTTACCAGTCTATAGTTCCTCGTTTCCTCTCTACCACCTTCTTTGAATAACGGGGTAACATTAGCTACCCTCCAGTCCATGGGAACTGTTCCACAGTCTTTAGAATTTTGGAAGATGAGCAGCAATGCATCTACTATTTCTAGGGCCACTTCCTTAAGTACACTAGGATGTAGATTATCAGTCCCTGGGGAATTATCGGCCTTCAATCCCGTCAATTTCCCTAACACCATGTCCATACAAATACTAATTTATTTCAGTTCCTGCCTCTCATTGGACCCTATGTTCCCCGATATCTCTGGGAGGTTATCTGTGTCCTCCTTTGTGAAGACAGAAACAGAGTATGAATTTAATTGGCCTGATATTTCTTTACTCCACATTATAATTCCCCTGACTCTGACTGCAATGGACCTACGCTTGACTTCACCAATCTTGTTCTCTTCACATATCTAAAGAAGCTTTCAGAGGCAGTTTGTATATTAACTGAAAGCTTACTCTCAAAATCTATTTTCCCCCTCTTAATTAATCCCTTTGTCGTTCTTTGCTGGATGCTAAACTTCTCCCAATCCTCACGTTTGCTGCTTTTTCTGGCCATTTTATGTCCTCTTCTTGGCTCCTATGCTACCCCTAATTTCCCTTGTTAGCCACGGTTGAGTCACATTTTTGTTTTATTTTTATGCCAAACAGAGATGAACAAATTCTGGAGTTCTTCCATGCAATCTTTAAATATTTACCATTGCCTATCCACCATCAACATTTTAAGTAACATTCCAAAATCCATCCAATCCAACTCGCGCCTCATACCATCATAGTTTAATTTATTTAAATTCAGCACCCTAGTCTCTGAGTCAACTGCTTCACTCTCCATCTTCATGATGAATTCTATCATATTGTGATCGCTCCTCCCCAAGGGGCCTCGCACAACAACTTCGTAATTAATCCTTTCTCATTATATATTACCCAGTCTAAATTGGCCTGAACTCTTGATTGATTCGTCGACATCTTGGTCCAGGAATCCATCCCGTATACCCTCCAGGAATTCCTCCTCCACAGTTTTGTTAGTAATTTGTTTATCGCAATCTATATGTAGATTATAGTCACCCATGATAACTGCTGTGCCCTTAATGCACGCGCCTCTAATTTCCCATTTAATGCCATCCCCAACCTCCGCATTACTGTTTGGCAGTCTGTATACAACTCCCACTAACGTTTTCTGCCCCTTGGTATTTCTCAGCTGTACCCATACAGGTTCCACATCATCAGAGCTAACATCCTTCCTTAATATTGCGTTAATTTCGTCTTTAACGAACAATGCTACCCCACCTCTTTTTCCGTTTTACCTGTTCTTCCTGAATATTGCATACCCCTTGATGTTGAGTTCACAGCCTTGGTCAACTTGGAGCCATGTTTCTGTAAACCCAATCATATCATAGCCTGTTACATCTATTTGCACAGCTAACTTATCCACCTTATTATGAATGCTTCTCGCATTATGAAACAAAACATTCAGGCTTGTTTTTAAAACACTCTTAGACCTCTTAGCGTTATTATTTACTGTGGCCATGTTTGATTTAAATCCTGGATTTCTCGGACTGCCACTTTTGCTTCTATCCTTCCTGTAATATGCTTCTATCCTTTTTTCCCTTTCGTCTGTCTCCCTGCAAAGGTTCCCGTAATCCCTTCCATTTTAGTTGAAACCCTCCCCAACAGCACCAGCAAACACTCCCCCAAGGACATCGGTCCGAGTGCTGCCCAGGAGCAGACCGTCCAGTTTGTACTGGCCTCACATCCCTCGGAACAAATTCCAATGTCCCAGGAATTTGCATCCCTGCAACATGCACCATTCCTCTAGCCACGTATTCATCTGAAATATCCTTCTATTTCTACTCTGACTAGCACGTGGCACTGGTAGCAATCCTGAGATTACTACATTGGAGGTCCTATTTTTTAATTTACCTCATATCTCCCTATATTCAGCTTTTAGGACCTCATCCCGGTTATTTCCTATATCATTGGTACCTGTATGCATCAAGACAACCGGCTGTTCACCCTCCCCTTCCAAATTATTCTGCAGCCGCTCTGAGAGATCTTTGACCCTTGTACCAGGAAGGCAAAATACCATCCTGGACTCTCGGTTGCGGCCGCAGAAACTACGATCTAATCCTCTAACAATATAATCCGCTATTATTATAGCTCGCCCGCTCTTTTCCCCCCGTCCTGTGCAGCAGAACCACCCACATTGCCATGAAGTTGGCTGCACTGCCTTCCCCCGATAAGCCATCTCCCCCAGTAATATCCAAACCGGTATATCTGTTTGAGAGTGGGATGGCCACAGGGGACCCCTGCACTACCTGCCTGTGCCTACTACTCTGTCTGGTTTTCAACCATTTCCTTCCTGCCTGTGCAGAATTTATCTGTGCTGTGACCAACTGATTAAAGGTGATATCCACGACGTACTCAGCATTGCAAGTGCTCCAGTATGTATCCAATCGCAGATCCAGCGCCGCAATGCGGTCTGTCAATAGCTGCAGCTGGATACAATTCCAATACACATGCTTGTGAGGGGCACAGGAAGTGTCCCTGATTTCCCAAATAGCGCAGGAGGAACATGCCATGGGGCCGAGCTGTCCTGCCATGAATTACCTTTTAATTAATTCATATTAAATTAAATCAAATCAATACCACTAATAACGCAAAAATTAAATGATGTACTCAAGCGCCCTTGTTTATTAGCACTCCCTGTTACACAACAGAGACCTTAGCATCTATAAACCACAAAATTAGGACCTTTTAAACATTATAAGCTATTAACTTTAACTGTCAAACTATAGAGTAGTAAACATACTCACATGACCATGCTCACCCAATCCGCTGCTACCCCTGCCCGGTGTCACTTTATGTATTGTGACGTCACTCTTGCATTCTCCCTCGCAGATCCGCCGCTGCTCGACTGGGCCTGAAAATCACCAACCTTTATTTTCATCCACAGCCACTTTTCCATTGCAGGCCCGCCGCTCCCGCTGCTGCCGCGTCTTATCCCTTGATGCCCTTACTAGTCAGAAATATATCAACTTCTGTTTCAAATACACCCAATGATTGAGCCTCCAAAGCCCTTGCTGGTGGAGAATCCCAAAGATTCACAACCCTCTGTGTAAATAAGTGTCTTCTCATCTCAGTCCTGCATGGCCTCCGCTTTATCTTGAGGCTGTGGCACCTGGTTCTAGACTCCCCAGCCAAGGGATAATTTCTCCCAACATCCACCCTATCATGCCCTGTAATAATTTTGTATGTTTCAATGAGATCTCCTCTCATTCTTCTGAATTCGAGAGAATACAGGCCTAGTTTAATCAATCTCTTCTCATACGACAGTCCCGCCATCCCAGGATTCAAACTCATGACATTTTTTTGCAGTCCCGCTGTGGCAAGTATATCCTTCCTTAGGCAAGGAGACCAAAGTTGTACACAGTACACCAGGACTGGTCTCACCTAAGCCCAATATAATTGGAATAAGACTTCTTTACTGCTGTACTCAAATCCACCGCTGCTGCCTCGCTGCTCCTCCTGGGTCCGCAGCACCACCGCCGCTGCTGCAGTGGGCCCGACCTCCGCTTCGGGCTAACATTATACCACCACTGCCTCCTCTCTGCACCTCCCAGGTCTGCACAGCTGCCGCCACTGCTTGATTTCAAATTGCATTAATTGAGCGCCTTTCACAGCCACCGGAAGTCTCAAATCAATTTACCGCCAAAGATATACATTTGAAGTGGAATCGCTGTTGTAAAGTGGGAAACACAGCAGCCAGTTTGCTCACAGCAAGATCCCACAATCAGCAATGACAAAATGATCTGTTTTTGTTATGTTGGTTGAGGGATAAATATTGGCCTGGACATCGACGATATCTCCCCTGCTCTTCTTCATAATAGTGCCCTGGGATCTTTTATGTCCACGTGAGAGAGCAGTCAATTTAACGTGTCATCCGAAAGTCGGCGCATCCGACAGTGCAGCACTCACTCAGTACTGCACTGGCGTGTCAGCCCAGCTTTTTTACGTGCTTACATCCCTGGACTGGAACTTGAACCCAAAACCTTCTTGACTCAGAAGCGATTGTGGTACCAACTGAGCCACAGCTGACACTGTAGGGGAAAGTTACACTCGCCAAAGCTCAGAATATTGCTTGAACAATGAGTGGGAAGATCAGAACATATGAGACACGCAGTCTGAAAGTGCTGACCCGAAGTGAGATCAGCTAATTCACAGATTGCAGATTATTTCCGTGCTCGAGTGGCAATCCAATTTCACAGACGTGAAATTCACTCCTTAAAGCCAATAAGCGAATCATTAACGTACAAATTGCAGGTAACCCGGATTACTCATTAAAATACAATTCCAACATTTAATTAATCTAATAAAACGGAGGTTCACAAATTGTGGGAGCTGAGACGAGTGTAATCAGGATGAGAGAGGAGGATGGACTGAGATAAAACGAAGGGCCAATTTCCACACTTCCAAGGCCAACATATCCTTCCGAAGGGGTGGTATCCAGAACTGTAGGCAGTACCCCAGAGGTATTCTAAGTAGGGCTTTGTATAACTGTAGCAAAACTTCCTCCATGTAACATTCCAGCCGTCTGGTTATAAAAGCTAACAATCGATTGGCATCTGTGTTTGTTTTGTACCGGACTACTATATTTCAGCTCTTATAGACTCATCTTTTGCTTCTTTACTTCTCCCATTACCACTCGCTTTGCCTCGCACCATCATCCCTCTGTCATTCAATCTCTCCTCCCTTCCCCATCACAGGACTTTTCTTTAGTTCATTCCTTCCATTTCCCCCCGCTTTCCCTGACTCCTGTGCTTCCTTAAAAAACCTGTTGCATCGGCAACATTTTCCTGTCCTGATGAAAAGTTAATCGAGCTGAAACTTTAACTCTGTTTCTTTCTCCCCCGGATGCTGACTGACCTGCTGAGTATTTCAAGCATTTTCTGTTTTTATTTCATAACTACAACAATACAAAGAATTTAAATTCTGCACTAAATTTTAGTGACCTATGTACGTGGATCCGTCAAAACATTTCCACCTCCAATGTTACTAGCTTTCCACCATTTAATTAATACTTGGATCTATCCTGCTCTTGGACCAAAATAGATATCTTCACACTTAATATATGTACCACAAAGGTATGGTGTTGTTATCTCAGCTGATGAATCAGTACTCTTTCATGTTGAACCCCTTTGGAACAAGAATTGAGAGTAGCAAGGGCACAGAATGTACGCTGGGTGGGGGACTTCCACGTCCATCACCAAAAGTGGCTCGGTAGCACCACTAGTGACCGAGCTGGCCGAGTGCTTAAGGACATAACTGCCAGGCTGGGCCTGTGATATGTGCTGAAAGAATCAACACGAGGGAAAAACCTACTAGACCTCATCCTCACCAATCTACCTGTCGCAAGTGCATCTGTCCATGAGCGTATTGGTAGCAGTGTCCATCGCACAGACATTTAGGAGACAAAATCCCGCCTTCATCGTGAGATTTTCTCCATCGTGTTGTGTGGCACTACCACCGTGCTAAATGGGACAGATTCAGAACAGATCTAGCAGCTCAACACTGGACACCCACGCTGTGGGCCATCAGCAGCAGAATTGTATTCCACCACAATCAGTAACCTCATGGCCCGGCATAACCCTCACTCTACAATTAAACCAAGCCAGGGGGCCAACCCTGGTTCAATAATGAGTGGAAGAGCATGGCAGGAGCAGCACCAGGCGTATCTAACAATGAGTTGCCAATCTGGGGAAGCTGCAATACAGGACTACATGAATGCTGAAAAGCGGAAGCAACATGCAAGATACAGGGCTTGGCGATCCCAAAATAAATGTATCAGATCAAAGCTCTACAGTCCTGTCGTATCCATTCGTGAAGGGTAATGGACACTTGAAAAACTAACGGGAGGAGGAGGCTCAATTAGTTTCCCCATCCTTAATGAAGGTGGGGCCCAGCATTTGACTGCAAAAGACAAGGCTGAAGCGTTTGCAATAATCTTCTGCCAAAAGTGCCGAGTGGATGATCCATATCTGCCTCCTCCTAAGGTCCCCAGAATCACAGAAGCCAGTCTTCAGCCAATTCGATCCGCTCCAAGTAACATCAAGAAACGGCTGAGCCCACTGGATACAGCAAAGGCTATGGGCCCCGACAACATCCCGGCTATCGTGCTGAAGACTTGAGCTCCAGAATTGGCCGTGACTCCAGTACAGCTAGAAAATTGGCACATATCGGACAATGTGGAACACTGCCATAAATATAAATGCCATTTAGCCTTGCCCTACTCCCTTGTGCCGTTACATATTTGCGCTGCCTTCCTGTCTGACTTACTTGTTCCTCTCTATTTGGCTGTACATCACCCCCTATTATAGCTCCACTCTGTAACCCATCCCCCTGCCAAGTTAGTTTAAATCCCCCCGAACAGTACTAGCAAACCACCCCGCAAGGATATTTCTCCCGTTCTGGTTCAGGTGCAACCCGTCCGACTTGTACAAGTCCGACCTTCCCCAGAATCAGGCTCAGTGATCCAGGAAGCTAAAGCCCTCCCTCCTACACCAACTCTGTAGCCACGCATTCATCTGCTCTGCCCTCCAATTCCTACACTCACTAGCACGTGGCACCGGGAGTAATCCAGATTACAACCTTTGAGGTCCTGCTCTTTAGTCTGCTACCAAGCTCTCTAAATTCTTGCTGCAGGACCTCATCCCTCTTCCTACCCATTTCATTGGTCCCAATGTGAACCACGACCTCTGACTGTTCACCCTCTCCCGTCAGAGTGCCCTGCAGCCTTTCAGTGACATGCTTGACCCTGGCACCAGGGAGGCAACAAACCATCCTGCAGTCATGGCTACGGCCACATAAACGCCTATCTGTTCCCCTTACGATAGAACCCCCTACCGCTATTGCTCTCCCACTATTTTTCCTCCCTTCCTGAGCAGCAGAAGCACCCCTGGTGCCAGGAAGTTGGCTGCTGCTGCTTTCCTCTGGTAAGTCAACCCCCTCAGCAGTATCCAAATCGGTATACCTGTTTGAGAGGGGGATGTCTACAGGGAACCCCTGCACTACCTGCCTGCTTCTACTGCTCCGCCTGATGTTCACCCATTTCCCTTCTGCCTGTGCAGCCCTTACCTGCGGTGTGACCAACTCACTAAACGTGTTACTCACGACCCTCTCAGCATCGTGAATGCTCCAAAACTCATCCATCCGCAGCTCCAGCGCCGCAATGCGGTCTACCAGTAGCTGCAGCTGGATACATTTCTGGCACACATGGTCGTCAGGGACACAGGCAGTGTCACTGAATTCCCACATAGAACAAGAGGAGCATAACACGGGGCTGGGCTCTCCTGACATGACTTACCCTTTAACTAATTTAAATTAATTCAATACCACCAATTAAAGATATACACTAGGGCCTAATCTCTTCATGTTCCCCCTTGTCATGCTCCCCCTCCGCTGTCTCTCTATTAGAGTATGCCTCTTTCCTTACCCTCAATTTACCCCTTATTTGTTATTCTTCCATGGTATTCCATTAGTGTGTATCTTGCTCTTGAGTTTTAATGTAATATAATTTTCATGGACTCTACATCATTGTTTGCCTATATTGTTGTCTAGTTTATTTTCTCAATTTCTATTCTCAGCCTCTCAATATCGAATTTTCTCCAAAATATTAACTTCCTCTTCTTCTTACTTATATCCTTCTCAATTATTATCGTAAAGCATATTATATTATGGTCAGTATTACCTAGAAGTTCCTCCATCTTTACTTATTTTATCTGCTCTTGTTCATTCCCCATTGCTAGGTCCAGTAGCGAGCCCCCCTTGTCGGGCTTCTTATGTATTGAGTGAGAAAGGAGCACAGTACACATTGTAGGAACTCCATTCCCTTAACCTTTTTACGTACCTCTTCTGGCACTCTCCTTCCTCCACCTCTCTTCTATTATTACGTGGTATGAAGTCTAAACCTATTAAAATGATTGACCATTGATTTTTTTTTCTCTATTCACATGGATTCTATTTCTGACTTACTGACAGCTGCAATACTTTTTTAATTGCTGATTTTATGATTTCCCTAATGAGTACAGCCACTCCGCCCCACCATATCCATCTCGATCTTTTCTAAATATGTTTTAACCTCTAATGTTTAATTCCCAGACCTGATTTGTATGTAACTGTGTCTCAGTCTTATCTACTATATCTGCTGCTTTGCAACGTATTGTTGCCTCCTGTTCTACTGTTTTATTACAAACACCGCGTACATAGCTGTACAGACAGTTTCACCCACTGTTAATAGTAGTTCCATTCACATTATTTTAAACATCTTTTTACACTCTTGTTCTCTAATTCTCTCTATTCCCAGTCCAGCTATGTCGAACCTAAGTTTAGTCTTTTCTATGTTCTTCTTTTCTCTTTCTTTTATATTTAGACTGCTTTACTGTCTTGTAGATCCCTTGTTATAAATGCTTCGTGCATTCAGTAGAGACGAATTAGTTTTAACTTTTAACCATTATCCCTACTTTTACGTTAATCGCTGATGCACTACTACTTTAAATTCTCCGTCCTTTCCTCTCACACTCTGCTTATTTTTATCCAAGTCGCTACGCTGCACAATTGCCTTGACTTTTTTCTTTAGGGTTCAAGATTTCTCCTCACCTGAACCCTTTCCATCTTTTTTAGTTTAAATCCCGATCTACAGCCCCGGTTGATCGATTTGTCAAGACACTGGTCCCGGCCCAGTGGTGCACGTCCCAAGGGAAGAGATCCATCTTTCGCTAGTACTGGAATCATTGCTCCTTGAATCCAAACTCCTTTATCCCAGACCACTCTTTGAGCGAAGCATTAAACCTCTGTCTCTTTGTCCCTATGCCAGTTTATGCTTGTCTCTGGTAAGAAGACAGCGATTATTACCTTCGAGTTTTTATGCTTTAATTTGGACTCTAGCTCCTGAAAACCTTTCGGCAGAATCTCATTCCTAGTTCTACCTATGTTGTCTTTATTCCTCTCCAATTGTTTCCAACAGGGGTTTAACATTTACAACCCGACAGTGCATTGGCATCACCCCCATATCTAAGGAGTATTCAAAGATTGTGGCTAGACGTTGTTTTCTTTCCACTGGTTTTCCCCTCAGCAAACTAGGATGCATTCCAGCAGCAGCGGGTAATGCGTCATAGTTTGATTGCTGACAAACTTTTAATTAACTCCTCAATATATTTTGTCCGGTCCAATTTCTCTGAACCCTACTCATTTATCCTAAGATTGGCTGCACCCACATCTCTAGTGCAAACAGATGCAACCTATCGTTTAATACCACAGCCTTGCCCTCTGCCTTCACAGGAAGATTGCCTTTCTGTTCCCTAATTGGCCCCACCCTTCATTCAACGACCATTGTAATCTTTTTATGTTTTTAAATGTATTTAGTGTTCCCCTTTATGTGACCCGCCAATAATTTCACATACATCTCATTACATCTCTCCTTACTTTTTCAATTCTACTCTGCAATTTCTAAATTCGGATTGGCTCTGTAATGCATTATGAACCAGATGTTTAGCATAACCTCCCTTTTTCTATTATATTTTAATCTTTATATCCTAAGTCATTCAGGGAGATCTGGCTTTGAATGCACTTCCTTTTCCACTCATGATAATGCGTCTGGACTCTACACAAACTATCTGCTCCTTGAAGGCTTCCCATTGCTCATTTAATGATTTACCTGATGAGGGTATCCATGATTCCAATATTTGATTTCAATCCTGCTGGGCCAGGCCCCTTTTCAACGCACTAAAATTAGCCCTGCTTCCGTTGGATAACGTCACCTTTGAGTTTTCCTTTTTTTTCAGCAAAATTCTCCTGTGCACATGTTAGGAATACCTCCCACTCATGGACCGACACTCTGCTTTATTGTCAGTCTATGTTATGATAATTAATGTTCCCCATTATTACAATTCTATATTATTAACATTTTCGTGAAATTTGCTTGCATATTTGCTCTTCCATTTCGTTCGCAGTAGTTGGGGCTCTGCAGTTTAAACCCGAAAGTCTAACAACGCTCTGCTGCTCCTTATTTGTAACAATGTAGATTCTACATGTGAAACTTCAAGCACTTTATCCAGTTCCCGGGATGTAACAGAACCTTTCATCTATAATGCAACTCTATATAATATTCCTTCCCTAACCATCCTGATTACATTGTAGTCATCCAAACATACGAATTAGGAGCTGGAGTCGGCCACTCCGCCCCTCGAGCCTGCTCCGCCATTCAATAAGATCATGGCTGATTTGATTACTCCACTTTCCCGCATACCCCCGATACACTTTCACCCCCTTGCGTATCAAGAATCTATCCACCTCTGCCGTAAAAATATTCAAAGACTCTGCTTCCACCAACCTCTGAGGGAAATCGTTCCAAAGATTGAGGACATTCTGAGAGAAAGTAATTCTCCTCATCTCTGTCTTAATTGCCGACCACTATATTTTTAAACAGTGACCCCTACTTCTAGATTCTCCCACAAGAGGAAACACCCTCTCCACATCCACCCTGTCAAGACCCCTCAGGATCTTACATTTTTCAATCAAGGCACCTCTTACTCTTCTAACCTTCAGCAGATACAAGCCTAGTCTTTCCATATTGAAGAATGTTACATAGCCATTCGTCTCCTTGGTGGCGATGGGGCGCCGTTACTGCTGCTGTATCATAAGCCAATGTGCAGCTTGTCAACATCATTTCTCGCATTCTGTGAATTTATGCCCCAGCAACCGATATCCACCTGATGCTGCTTTGCATTCCCGGACTACAACTTAATTTAATTTAATATAATTCAATGTAATGTGTATGGGAGGGAGCATTAAGTCATCAACCTTTGGAAATATGATGACACTGTAATTGTAAGTCTAAGTTTTATCAAATATGAAAACAACAACAGCTTGAATGTGTATACTGCCTTAAAGTAGGAAAACATCACAATGCGCTTCACAGGAGTATAATAATACAGAACATTTGACACCGAACCGCATAAGGAGGAATTAGGGCAGGTGGCGAAAAGTTTGGTCAAACAGATAGATTTTAAGGAGCGTATTAAACGAGGAAAGAGGGGCGGACAGGTTTAGGCAGGGAATTTCAGAGCTTAGGACATGGCAACAGAAGGCATGGTCATCACTGGTTGGGCGATGAATACTGCGGATGCACAAGAGGGCAGCGTTAGAGGAGCGCAGAGAACTCGGGTGGTTGTGAGGCTGGAGGCGATTACAAAGATAGGGAGGGAGGAGAACCTGGAGAGAGTTGAAAACAAGGATGAAAATTTTGAAGTGGAGGCTTTCTTTAAATTTAAGCCAGTAACACAATCCCTATAAAGTAAATCTGTAGACTAATGTTACATTGACAGTATTTGATCAAGAGTCTTGGGATGAACAGATTACATTTGACGAGATTTTAATCCTGCCCCCAGCTTGAAATTGGGGTGATGGATTGGTTCCTGTAAATAGAGTTTACCCGGTTTTAATATCCACATGTGTTTATCTGGGGATGATCCACAAATTGAGTTTTCACCCCGGGTAGTAAGTCTAAAAACTAGATCATGATATGTGTTACACAGGCACAGGCCAGTTATTGAGGTTACAAGATGAAATAAACTTCTAATGTTTGAAATCTTATGATCATTTAATTAGCTTAACAATTACAACGAAAGGCTATTTCATCACATTCTTCAATTGCTGCCAGAACTTATTCTGGGTCACAGCATAAATACAAATGTTTGTGCAGCAACTCAGGAGCTAGAGCATGATACCCTACTCTCATACAAATTTGCGTAGCCGACGAGACAGATACCGCAATTACCACATCGGCTTCCACAGCGAATATATGAGAAGCACCGCCCATAGCACTATGATATTCTCCGATATAACAAGAAGAAACGTGATGGATTTCCTTCGGCTCACCATCTCCAAGAGTCTGGGACTCTCCCCGGAGCTGTGAGCGCGAAGCCTCCTGATGGCTCCGCTGGCCACTAAAATGTGTCTGACGGTTAAAGCATTGAGCAGCAGAATCAGAACGAATGAGACTCCCGGGGTTAGAACATAATGAAGGGTTTCAATTATTACCCACACCTGTGAGAATAGTGAATTACTTCTTACCATACAAAACCAGGGATAATTAAATAGAAGATATACACTCGTATACAGAAAGTTCCACAAAATGTTCTTCAAACAAAACAAAACAGTCACTGTTGCAAGCACCAGAGACACCGTTTTAATGGTGCAATAATTCGTTTTCAGCTCCTGGCAACAAATGGCCACACCTCGGTCAATGGTGAAAGTGAAGGTGAACCAGACAGAGCACTCTGTGGCTGAATAAAGCAGTACGGCGTGAATGTTACACAAGGGTCATGCCACAGAGTCATAAACTGGAGCCAATACATAATGGACATCTGTCTCAGTATCATATCGAGGATGACGAGCAGTAGATCTGCCGCAGCCAGGGCCACCAGGTAGTGAGTGACACATTTGGAGAGACGCACTTCCCCCGAGACAGGATTGCAATCTTCACTAATTTCGCTTTGAGCAAGATAAATGAAAACTCTAATTATGCATCACAATGGGAGCAAGAACAGCATTTTGATTAAGTTCAATCATCCCAGTTTGTTGATGTGCCAGTCAGTCACTGTTCCTTGACCTAAATATTGTCTAGTCACCGTAGATTAGCAAGGAGAACAACAGCTGAGATTCCTTTACCGTATTACTAAAATGTCCCAGTGTTATGCAGTCAAAACCGTAATAAGTTTCCTGCTTCCGGTCTTGGCAGGGCGAGAGAAAGGGGAAGAGAGAAAGTGGGAGAGAGATCACAGAGAGAAGGGGGATCGAGAGCATAGGGAGGGAGTGCAAATGGGAGGCAAAGAGAGGGGAGAGGGTGAGAGCTGGGAAGTGAGTGAGGCCGTGAGAGAGAGAAAGAGAGAGAGAGACAAATGGAGAGAGAGAGAGAGAGAGAAAGAGAGAGAAGGAGTAACAGAGAGAAATGTAGAATAATTGACTCGGTAAAGTGAAATCCCCATTTGGAAATCCTGCTCCATGTATGACATACGCTAATAAGCTGGAGAAAGAGAGACGTGGCCACTGTGGGACTGTTGAAGTGCACCGTCAGAATGCACCAATGGGCAGGAAGAGTGAAGAGTATCATCAACGCCATAAAGTAATCAGTGATGAGAAATGGCATCGGAGAATCTGAACCAGTCTGGAGACAATACATTTACGAAGAGCAGTACACACTTAAACTACATCAAATGTGTAATCATGGGAATGTTAATAACAGCATCTACTTTATTTCAAATGCTAATTGAAAGATGTTAGGAAGAGTGGTATATATTATGACATCAGAAGTGGGGATGAACCCTAATGATTGGAAAGGTGTTGAGCTACTTTCGGCACTCCTCAGATAATAAAGAAGACCGTGCCCGCATGCAGTAAAACCTGGATAACATTCAGACTTGAGCTGATATGTGGCAAGTAAGATGGAGCCACATAAGTGCCAGGGAATGATCCCCAGAACTTCAGGTCTCCACGGGTGAGTGCGCACGGGGTACTCACCCTTAGGCCTGATGGAAGTGCCGGTTTCCTGCATGCACTGTGCATGCGCGGGAAACCGGCACTTCCGTTCTTCTGAACCAAAAGGTTCAGAGGTCGAATGCATGCACGGGGGAGGCTGCACCTGCGCATGGAACTTCGTTTTTTTTTACAGGTTTTTAAGTGAGGGTAAGTCTGCAGAATTTTGAAATATAAAAAGCAGGTGTAAGGCCTGCTTTTTACAAGGTAAGTGGTTAATTAATATAATTAAAACATTTCTTCCACATTTTTTTTATTTTTAAATACTGTAAAGCAAGGTACGTTTATTTTTAGCCCCATTAGAATATAAAATTATTTTTTTTAAATGCAAATTATTGTTTACAATGGTCACTTCATGTAATTTATAGTTTATTTAAAAAATGTGATGTTTTTTTAAATTTATTTGAAGGTTTACTGCTATTTTGGGGCCGTAGTATTTAAAAGTCTTGACAGCACTTCCTGTCAGACTTATGAATGGCTCATTCCCTGCTCCGATTGGCTGCCCATGGCCCACGTGATCCCAGGGGACGCATCGAGCTAACTGCGCCCCTGGAGTATGCAAGCACTGCACGCCAGCAGTTGGACCAGGCCCCGGATCAGAATTCCATGGGCCCCACAGCTCAACTGCCGGCGTGCAAGGTAATTGCAGGTTGGGGGCTTGCACCCGCGGGAAGCACTCAACCGGAATTTCTGGACCATTATCTCCAATAAGAGAGCGTCTAACCACCTGCCCTTGACATTCAATGGAAGTAGCATCGTAGAGCCCGCCGCTATCAACATCCTGCGGGGCCGCAATTGAGCAGAAATTTAACTGGAACAGCCATAGAAATGCTATGGCTAAAATACTCTCCACTTGCTGGATGACTGCAGCCTCAATAACACTGAGCAAGTTGTTGAGTCTGTGTGTCCCATGTTATACTTATTATAAATCACTGGACACAGACAACAAGAATAACTTTAACAGGTCTTTACTATTTGGAGGTCAGGGCTGAACTGCCCAGCAAATCACTACACAACGTTTATATACTGGTGTGGTCACCACCGGTATTACAGTATACAGCAGCCAAGAGAAAGTAGTACATCTCTTAAGGTAGTTCTCTTAAGGTGGAACAGGTTACATACACCACAATCCTCCCTTTTTAGCTTAACAGTATATATTTAACATAACATAATAACATATATATATATATATACACAACTTCATGCAAAACAGTTCAAAGATTCAGTCTCTGAGGAGGCCTCCTGATCCGAGTTGGATAACGCCTTTCAGGGGTCTCTGATTCTCGTTGCTGGGGTGACTTATCTAGTTGATCTCTTATGGATTGGACATCATCATCAGGTACATTCACTTCTGAGGTAGATGCTTCAGGTTCACTAACTTCTTCCATGGTTGTCTCTGCCGTAACCATGGGTTCGACGCTTATTCTCGATTCTACCAGTTGGTCAGCATGACGTCGTATTACATTTTCACCAATATCTACCGTGTACATCAGGGGTCCTTGTCTGGCCCGAATTGTTCCAGATTGCCATTTCTCATTTTTATAGTCCCGGGCTAACACTGGTTGTCCTATTTCGAAACTTCGAGTGGTCTTGTTATTTATATGCTGGAACTGTTTGTTTTCAACTTCCCTCCGCACATTTGGTTTTAACAAGTCCAACCTGGACCGCAACCTTCTGTTATAGAACATCATGGCAGGACTTTGGTTTGTCACTGCATGAGTGGCGTTTCGATATGCCAGTCGGAAATTGTCCACCTTGCGTTGTAGTGGAATCTGATCTTCGCTCATGGCCTTTATTGCTTTTTTGAACGTTTGTACAAATCTATCGGCCAACCCGTTTGTAGCCGGATGATATGGGGCAGAGCTATAATGTTTCACCCCATTCTTCTTCATGAATTTCTGGAATTCTTCTGACACGAACTGTGGCCCGTTGTCTGAACATATTTGTTCTGGCAATCCATTTCTTGCAAATATCGTTCTTAGCACCGCGATCGTCTTTTCCGAGGTAGTGGTAGTCATCTTAATCACTTCTGGTCATTTAGAATGTGCGTCCACCGCAATTAAAAACATGGAGTCCATGAATGGACCAGCACATTCAATATGTAAACGTTGCCATGGGGTTGAAGGCCATTCCCATGGATGCAGCGGTGCAATCGGAGGTGCATTTTGAACTTTTTGGCACCCTGAGCAGCTTTTCGTCAGATCCTCTATCTGTTGGTCGATACCCGGCCACCACACATAAGCCCTAGCAAGGCTTTTCATCTTGACTCCCCCCAGATGACCTTCATGCAGTTCCTTTAGAACTCTCTCTCTTAACTTAGGAGGAATAATCACCCTTGTTCCATACATCAATGTTCCTTGACAGACGGACAGCTGTTCTCGTCTTGCTGAGAATGCCGGTAACAGTGGATGACCATGTGCTGGCCATCCCTTCACTGTCAATTCGTAGACCCGGGACAGTGTCGGGTCGTTCCTGGTTTCTCTTTCAATATTTGCATTGGTGACTGGTAATCATTCGATGATGGTCGAGTGAAATAACTCAACAGGGTCAACCATCGGTGCCTCCTCCGCTGTAGGTAGTGGCAGGCGCGACAGCCCATCAGCATTACCATGCTGCTTTGTACCTTTGAATTCAATCTGATATTGATGTGCCCCTAGGAAAAGGGATCATCTCTGGAGCCTCTGTGCTGTCATCACCGAAACACCCTTCTTAGGGTTAAAAATGGATACCAACGGCTGGTGGTCTGTCAGTAGCGTAAACTTTTGGCCCTGAAGTTAATGATTAAACTTCTTTACTCCCCACACAAGGCTGAGAGCCTCCCTATCTATCTGAGCATAGTTGCGCTCAGCGGAGGTCAATGATCTGGATGCGAACGCGACTGGCCTCTCCAAGCCATTTGGCAAATTGTGTGAGAGTACTGCCCCAATATCATATGGAGAAGCGTCACAAGCCAACCGAATAGGCAGCGTTGGGTTGAAGTGAGCCAACACTTCCTCTGAGGTGATCAATGCCTTGCTTTTGCAAAAGGCCCCCTTACAGTCCTCGCTCCACTTCCATGGTACTCCCTTCTGCAGAAGAGCATTCAGCGGGTGCAGCACCGTGGATAAATTTGGCAGAAACTTATGTTAATAGTTAATCAACCCTAGGAATGACCTCAACTGGGACACATTATCCGGAGCGGGAGCCTTCACAACAGCTTCGATCTTGTCAGGACACTTATGAAGCACCTCCTGATCAATGACATGACCACAGTACGAGATCCGCTTCTGAAAGAACTCACATTTCTGTTGATTAACTCGAAGTCCATATTCTTTCAATCTGGTGAGCACCAGTTCGAAATTTGCAAGGTGTTCCTCATCATCATCTCCTGTAATCAGAATATCGTCCAGGCAACCTTGTGTGCCTGGAATTCCCTGTAACACCTGCTCCATGGCCCTCTGCCAAATTGCTGGAGCCGATTCCACTCCAAAAACCAGTCTATTTTACCGATACAAGCCTCTATGCATGTTGATCGTGAGATACTAGCGTGACTCTTCCTCAACTTCCATCTGTAAGTACGCCTGCGCCAGGTCTATCTTGGTGAAGTGTTTCTCATCAGACAACGAAGCGAAGATATCCTCAAGCTGCGGAAGCGGATATTGCACCGTGTGAAGCACTGGATTAACAGTGATCTTGAAATCTCCACAGATGCGAACTTTCCCCGGTTCCCCCGGCTTGTTGCTCGATGAACGCTTCATGACGGGAACAATGGGCCTGGCCCACTCACTCCAGTCCACCTTTGACAGTACTCCTGAACGTTCTAGCCCTTCCAGCTCAGCTTCCACAGCAGGTCGTATCGCGTAAGGTACCGGTCTGGCTTTGAAAAATTTCGGGTTTGCATGTTCTTCAACCTTGATGTTTGCCGTAATTCCTCTCAGTGTTCCCGGTCCCTGTTGGAACACCTCTTTAGCATCGTCCAATATTCTGGACAATCGTTTAAGTTTGACATCTTTTTTACCGGTATCTACCGTTAGTGCTTTTAAGGAATGCCAGTCCATATTTATTCTCCTGATCCACTCCCATCCCAGTAGTGGTGGACCTCCCTCAGGTAGCACATATAAGTCCATTCCTCGGCTTTCTTTGCCCTTGTGGACCACCTTTACCTTTATCTTTCCGATGGGGTATATTCTTTGCCCCATGTATGTTTTCAATACAATCTCCGTATCCCGTAGGGGAATATGTGGGAATAACCTTTTGTAGTCTTGCTTATTCATGACCGGCAATGCCGATCCAGTGTCCAATTCCATCTTCACTGTGACCCAGATAGTTTGGAGGTCTGCTTCATTACCCACATTGTGTACACTTAGACAACCCAGTTCCTTACTGCTGGAGTCTGAATCTGACATCTGTTCATCCGAACTGTCCTCTGTCACCTTGTGTATCTTTCTGCACTTTTCCTGCGGTGACTTTTTGTTGCTGGTCTTCTTTCCTGACCGGCATACTTTAGCTATGTGACCAAGCCTGCCACATTTTCTGCATTCTTGATTTTTGAACCAGCACTGGTTCTGATCGTGCGTTGTCTTTCCACAACGATAACACTTTACTGCACCCAAGGCCATTTGGTTGGTGCAGAGTTCCAATGACCTTAGCTGCATTTCCGCAGTGCCTCTCGCTGCGGCTTCGTGCGATGGTGCAATAGTGACAGCTTTACCAAGCGTAAGATCATTCTCCTCTAGCAGTCGCTTTTGTGTTCCTTCTTTTAACAATCCACACACAAATTTATCTCTCAGCGCATCTGCTAGTCCTGTTCCAAACTGATAGTACTTTGATAGCTTACGCAGTTCAATTAAGAATTCAGCGTTGCTTTCTTCTTTCAGCTGCGTTCTTCTGTAAAATTTAAATCGTTCCGCTATCAGCAGCGGCGTGGGGTTTAAATGATTTTTCAGGACAGTAACAATATTCGCGAAAGTCTGATCCACCGGTTTATCTGGTGATACAAGGTGCTTCAATAGCCCGTACGTCTTCGCACCCATTGAGCTTAATAAGGTTAGTGCTTTCTTATCATCTGGTACCTCATTTGCTTTACAATAAACTTCCATGCATTCTACATACGTGGCCCAATCTTCGACATCGCTATCAAATGCATTGATGTTACCATGTTTAGGCATCCTTGCAAGTTTCTTTAAATTTTCTTTTTCCCAAAATGGCGGCTTCCCGCGTTTTTCTTCTTCCCCCGCCTACTAAAATGGCGGCTTCCCGCGCTTGGCGGTTTTTCCCGCGCTCGTCTTCTTCCACCGCCGACTACAATGGCGGCTTCCCGCGTTTGCCTTCTTCCCCCGTTGGCTGCAATGGCGATTGCCGTGCTGCTGCAGTTCTCGCCTCCCCAGCGGTTCTCAATTCCCCTGCTGTTGCGCCTTTCAGCCCCGCTTGCAGTCCGGTCCTTTACACCGGCTGTGGTTGAGTTCTCCGTGGTTCTCGTGGCCTTAACGCTGCACCAGTCACTGCGCCTCTCGGCCCTGATTGCAGCCCGGCCCTTTTCACCGGCCGCGGTCGAGTTCTCCACCCTTTTTCCTCCGTTTTCCCTCCCCTACTCCACAGCCAACGCGGCTGACTTTCTGCTCGTGTCGCTGATCGGCTTACCCACCACCGTGGTAGAAGGGATGATCACTGCATGTCGCTGATGGAGGGCTTCGTGGTCAGAATTTTTCTTTTTCCCGGGTTCTCGATGCCTCCCGTGCGATGTGGTGCTCAGCAGGATGATGAGGGCGGATGCCTCTTCTCAACGCCCGTTCTGAGGACGAAGCTGCCTTGGATGTAAAACTGCCGCAGGGTAAGATCGGACTCATCACCACTGTTGAGTCTGTGTGTCCCAGTTATGCTTATTATAAATCACTGGACACAGACAACAAGAATAACTTTAACAGGTCTTTACTATTCGGAGGTCAGGGCTGAACTGCCCAGCAAATCACTACACAACGTTTATATACCGGTGCAGTCACCACCGGTATTTCAGTATGCAGCAGCCAAGAGAAAGTAGTACATCTCTTAAGGTAGTTCTCTTAAGGTGGAACAGGTTACATACACCACAGAAGTTC
Source organism: Somniosus microcephalus (assembly GCF_052327205.1). Classification (NCBI taxonomy): domain Eukaryota; kingdom Metazoa; phylum Chordata; class Chondrichthyes; order Squaliformes; family Somniosidae; genus Somniosus; species Somniosus microcephalus. The sequence continues at coordinate 2,666,439 of NW_028225183.1, read as the reverse complement.
AAAACCATCTAGCACATATCAGCCCTCTTGATTTGCACCGCATCCACCACCTTAGGCATTCACTCCCCCCACCATCAGTGCACTGTGGCAGCAGTCTGTACCATCTACAAGATGCATTGTAGCAACTCACTCATTTTCTGCGATAGCATTTGCCAAACACACGACCTGTGCCATCTAGAATCGCAAGGCCAGCAGGCACATGGGAACAGTATCAGCTCCAAGATCCCTTCCAAGTCAAACTCCATCCTGACTCAGAAATATATCTCCGTTCCTTCATGTTCGGTGTGTCAACAGCCTGGAACTCCCTCCTTAACAGCACTGTGTGAATGTGTTCACTACATGCACAGCAGCGGTTTAAAGGTAGATCACTACCACCATCGCAAGGGGCAATTGGGGATGGACAATAAATGTTGGCCTTGCTAGCGATGCCCTAATCCCATGAACGAATAAAAAAATAAGTTTGAGTGTATAAAAGAAAGTCATTTCCTTTGTTCAAATAGTCAGACGGGGCCATGAAGAGGTTCGCGTGTCCTATCTTTGCATACACTCCACTTGTTAATTGCTTTCTATGTGAAGTTCAAGAATACTATGATTATAACCAGAAGATTGAACTCGGTACGACTCAAGTAAACAAATGCTATCACGATTCCACTGCATGGGAGAAAAACTGAGAAGCCGATGATCGTGATTCATTGAAATGAAATCACGGAATGAGCAACTGGTGAAACAGTCACATAATGGATGCGCAGAGCATCAGCAGAGGCACGGGCAATACGCTAAGAACTTTAATTGTCCGTCATCATCACTCAAATAATAAAGATATCACATTTGAAAATGTTTGTTCAATTGTTGGTTGGATATAAGTCAGATTCTGTGATTATATAGAATTACTCACTGGGAAAACTGGTAGCAGCGAGGATTGGATAGTGAATCTTCTGTACAGTATAAAGACCATAGAGTATTCTGTCTTCATTTGATTGACATCTTTCCATTAGTTCGGGTTCACTGAGAAACGGTGATAGCAGTGTATGTGGGAGTCAATGATTCAACCGAGACTGAGGTAAGACAGGGAAGCACCCTCTGATCTATACCAGAGAGCAAATCTGACACTGGAGCTTTGCTGTTAGTGGCGACTGATATTAATCACAGTCAGTGAACAAACAGCTCATTTGCAAATTGCAGGTTATTTCCGTGCTCGAGTGACACTGTCATTTCACAGAAGTGAAATCCACTCCTTCATGCTATGAACAAACATGTTCACTTGGACACTTTCAGCCCAATAATCTTAAATAATGGAACTTGGTTAACTAAAGATTGCATAGACAGAAAGAAAGAAAGAAAGATTCGCATTGATAGAGCCCATGTGTCGACCACCAGATGTCTAAAAGTGCTTTACAGCCAATGGAGTACATTTGAAGTGGAGTCGCTGTTGTAAAGTGGGAAAGGCCGCAGCCAATTTGCTCACAGCGAGATCCCACAAACAGCAATGTGATAATGACCAGATAATCAGTTTGTGTTATGTTGGTTGAGGATAACTTTTGTGCCCAGGACCCCTGGGATAACTCCCCTACTCTTCTTCGAAATAGCTCCATGGAATCTTTACGTGCACTTAAGGTAGCAGTCGGTTTAATGTCTCATCCGAAAGAAGGCACATCCGGCAGTGCAGCACTCCCTTAGTACTGCACTGGAGTTTCAACCCAGCTTTTTTACGTACTCAAGGTCCCTGGCGTGGAACGTGAACCCACAACCTTCTTGCCTGTGGTGAGTGTGCTACCAACTGAGCCACAGCTGACACTGGAGAGGAAAGCTAAAATCCCCAAAGCTCAGAATTTTGTTTGAACAACTTGCAGCAAGAACAGAATATATGAGATCCGCAGTCTTAAAGTGCTGGTGCGAAGTGACCACAGCTCATTTGCAAATTGCAGGTTATTTCCGTGCTCGAGTGACACTGTCATTTCACAGAAGTGAAATCCACTCCTTCATGCTATTAACGAATCATGATCGTACCAATTGCAGGTAACCCACATTATTCATTAAACTACAAAACCATCATTTAATCTAATGAGTTGGCGGTTTGCACACTGTTAGGGATGAGACGAGAGAGATCAGAGGCCGAGAGGAGGATGGAGTGGGTAGAGCCAAGGCCAATATATCCTTCTGAAGGAGAGGTGTCCAGAAATGAACGCAGTATTCCACAGATATTCTAAATATGGCTATGTATAGCTGTAGCAAAACCTCCTTCCTGCAATATTCCAGCCGTCTAGGTATAAAAACTAACACTCCATTGGCATTTGTGTTTATTTTGTACCTGACTACTACATTTCAGCTCTTCGAGATCCTGCTTTTGCTTCTTTACTTGTCGCATTACCACCCACGTTGCCTCGCACCATCATCCCTCTGTCATTCAAGCTCTTCTGCCTTCCCCCCATCGCAGTCCTTTTCTTTAGTTCATTCCTCCCATCCCTCCCTTTCCCTGACCCCTGCGCTTCCTTAAAAAGCCTGTTGCATCGGCAAAATTATACGGTGCTGATGAAAGGTCATAGCTCTCCCTCAGATGCTGCCTGACCTGCTGAGTATTTCCAGCATTTGCTGTTTTTATTTCAGATATAAATCAATCCTCAGCATTTCACTTTTTTACTACATTTTAGGGATCTGTGTACAAGGATCCCTTAATCCCTTTGGACCTCCAATGTTCCTAGCTTTCCACCACTTAAATAATACTTGGATCTATCATTTTTATTGGTCCACCCTGGATATCTTCACACTTATTATAAGCACCACAAAAGTATGATTTTTTTATATAAACCTTGGGTGTGTATAGTGGGTGTGTACGTAGGATTGTGCAAGTTATTCCCAAAGTGTGGAATGTGATTCTATGATTTTGATGTTGTGTGTGATTCCGTTGAAATGTTTAAGTTTCAAATGGAAGGGAGTGCATGTTGAATTAATGTATTATACATTTTATTAGTATCTGTCTGCTAGTTACCTCGAGGGATCTTAATTACATATCAATATATTTGTCTCCAACTTTTATTTTAATATATACTTTTTTGTAGCTTTCTGTTCGTTATCAATGTACTTGTATTTGTGTTTTATTTACAATGCATTTCTCTATCTCTATATCAGTTGTAATTGCATGTGTGTGCATGCCAGTTATGATCGAATGGCAGAACAGCTGAAGAGCCTACACCTGTTCCTCTGTTACTCTCTGCGTCAGTAATGAATGTGTCTTTGTTTTACTCTATGCTTTTTGAATTTACTTGTGGGTATCTCTGTGGTATGCATCAATATATTGGTAAGCGGCTGTTTTATCTTTTAAATGTATGTGTGTTGTAATTGTGTTTGCTTAAGTCTGTGTTTTCTTTACAAGTAACATACATATATATATAAATTTAATTTCGTAGTTCCTCTTTTCCTTCCTAATTGTTTATTAGTCTATCCTAATCTCTTACTATTCTCCCTGGTCATGCTCTCTCCCACTGCCCCTGTATTAATTTATGCATTCTTCCTTACCCTCAATTTACCCGTTATTTATTTATTCCTCAGAAACATCGACAGATAAAATAGACTTGAATACGTGCACACAAAATACATTGATGACGAACACTGATGCTCCAACAATACGCTTATAAGTAGGAAAATACGAAGAGGAGGAGGTCATTCAGCCGCTCCAGCCTGTTCCGCCATTCTATGAGATCAAGGCTGCTCTGTAACTTAACTCCATTTAACCTCCTTTGCCCCATATCCCTTTAAGCCTTCAGTTTGCAAAGCATCTAGCAATCTCTGATTCAACATTAACAAAAGGTCGAATGTCACCTGCCGTTGTGGAAGCGAATTCCTAACTTCCAACAGCCTCTGCATGTAGAAGTATTTGCAAATTTCACTCCTGAATGGTCTGGCTCTTATTTTCAGAATATGCCTCTTAGTCCTAGAATCCCCAACCTGCAGAAATAGTTTCTCTCTAGCTACCATTAATATATTCATAACTTCATATCCAATCAACATTTCACCTTCTAAATTGTACGGAATACAATCCCACATTGCATAATCTCCCCTCGTAATTTAACACTTGGAGTGCATGAATCATTCTGTTCAATTAAGCTGCACTGCCTTCAAGGTCAATCGCCCGGAAATTCGGGTTGGGGGGCTTCCCGCGGGTGCAAGCCACCGACCTGCCCTTACCTAAAGCGCAGGCCGTTGAGCTGTGGGCCTGCATGGAATTCCGATCCTGGGCCTCCTCCAACTGCCGGTGCGCAGTGCTTGCGCATCCCAGGGGCGCAGTAACTTCGATGCGTCCCCTTGTATCACGTCGGCCATGGAGAGCCAATGGTAGCAGGAATTGCTTCATTCATAAGTTTGACAGGAAGACATGTCAAACCGATAAATACCATAACCCCAAAACATCACTAAAACTTCAAATAAATGTTTAAATAAAATCACATTGTTAAATAAACAAAAATTACATGAAATAATAATAATAATAATCATCATAATCAACTTTATTGTCATTGTTAGTGCACAGGTGCAGTACAACGAAATGTAGGCTTGCGGCTCCCGAGAGTGTACATTTAAATTAAGACATTTAAACATTCAGCATACATTTTGCTTGTAATACATTAACATAAACATAACAGATGTGCAGGCTTTAGAGTTTATTTGTGGAGTTCAGTAGGATGACAGCCCTGGGAAAGAAGCTGTTCCTAAATCTGGTCGTACGGGTGTGAATGCATCTGTATCTTCTCCCAGATGGCAGGAGGGCGAACAGACTGTGGCTGGGGTGGGTAGGGTCTTTGATGATGGACCGAGACCTCCATAAACAGCGTTTCTGGTATATGTGCTCTATGGTCGGTAGCCGGGTGCCGGTAATGCATTGGGCAGTTTTGAATACTCGCTGCAGGGCTTTCTGGTCATAATAGCTACAGCTGCCATACCATACTGTGATACAGTTCCTCAGGATGGTCTCTATTGTTGAGTGGTAAAAGTTAGAGAGGATCAGGGGTGACAGTTTCCATCCCTTCAGCCTCCTTAGGAAATATAGGCGCTGCTGGGGATTCTTCACCAGAGAGGAGGTATTGAGGGACCAGGAGAGGCCTTCCATGATGTGGACTCCGAGGAACTAAAAGCTGTCCACCCTTTCCACCACAGCCCCATTGATGTGGATGGGGGTGTGACTTCCGCCTTTAGACTTCCTGAAGTTCACAATGATTTCTTTGGTTTTCTTGATGTTAAGGGCCAGGTTGTTATCGGCGCACAACTTCACGAGATGCTGGACCTCCTCCCTGTAGGCTGACTCATCGTTGTTGGTGATCTGGCCTACTACCGTGGTATCATCCACAAACTTGATGATGGTGTTGGAACCATGAACATCCACACAGCCGTGGGTGAAGGGTGAGTAGAGGAGGGGGCTCAGCACACATCCTTGTGGGGCCCCCGTGTTCAGGGTCAGGGGGGAAGAGGTGTGGTTACCTAATTTGACAGACTGGGGTCTGTTTGTTAGGAAGTCCAGGGTCCAGTTGCAGAGGGAAGTGTTCAGGCCTAGAGTGTGGAGTTTGGTGGCCAGCTTTTTGGGGACAATAGTGTTGAATGCTGAGATGTAGTCTGTGAAGAGCATTCTGATGTAGGTCTCTTTACCATCTAAGTGATTCAGTGCAGAGTGTAGAGCAGTTGTGATTGCATCCTCCGTTGATCTGTTTGCACGATAGGCAAACTGGTGTTGGTCGAGATTGGCGGGAACACTGGCTTTGATGTGAGCCAGGACCAGTCTCCCGAAACACTTCATTATGATGGGTGTGAGTGTGACAGGTCGGTAGTCGTTCAGGCACGTCACAGGCGTTTGTTTTGGCACAGGAATAATGGTAGTGGTCTTGAAGCATGGAGGGACTACTGCCTGGGCCAATGACAGATTGAAGATGGCGGTGAAGACATCAGCCAGCTGATCAGCACATCTATTTCAATAACTATTTCAAACTTGAATTTATATTTTTGAAAAAATTAATTACATTTTCTAATGGGGCTACAAATAAACTTACCTTTCTTTAAAGTATTTAAAAATGATAAATCTGTTGAAAAAATGTATTAGTTTACATTAGTTCACCACTTACCTTGTTAAAAGCAAACTTTCTGCCTGCTTTTTAAAAGTGTAACTCCTGGAGACGTAACCTGCTGGAAAAACCTGCAAAAAAAACGTAAGTTCAATGCGCACGCACTGCCTCTCCGTCGCACGCTTTCGACTTCTGAACCCCTTCTTTCAGGGGAACCGAAGTGCCGGTTTCGCGCGCATGCGCAGTGCATGCACGAAACCGGCACATTTATTGTGATTAGAGGTGACTGCCCCATGCGTACTCACCCGTGGAGACCCGAATTTCTGGGCCAATATGTCTTCCTAAGTTGTGGTGCCCTTTGATTCTCGAAGGACTCTTTCTGAAAGGTATTATTGAGAAGAGCTGTTCTATTGGAGAGTGATTTAGCTCAGTTATTTAGTTGCTTAAAGCGACTATCTAGTAAGGAGGAAATCCTACCAGCAGAGCAATACTTTTATTTATATTGGCCTGGAAATTGCAGTCGTAGTTTTACCGCCTGCACACGCCTCTGAACCGAAGGTTACCTATGAACTTACATTGTGTCTCCGGAGATTCGGACTGTTCCCGTCCTGGGCATGCCGGCATACACCTTCGTAAAGACCCACAGATCCCAGGTGTGCATGCGGGATCACGTGGGCCAGGCCAAGCAATGACAAATGTGGTTTCCTATTATGCTTATGGAGATTCCATTTACGCATGGAATGCCCATTAGCTTTGTAGAAATCACCGAATAAATCAAATTTCACACAACATAAATAAAAATAAATTACCACAGCTTCATAATTCATTAATATGCCTTTAATTGAACATTTTAAACAACAAAAATTTTTTTTTTTAAATAAATGTAAACATTTTTGTTCGGGACAAAATTAGCCACATTTCATTTTAAAGTAAATGAACATATAAATCTATTTTATACATTTAGTTTAACACTTATTATAAGCCTTATGCTGATACGGAGAAAAGGCAGGAGTGTGGGACTAGCTGAAGTTCCCTGGCAGTGAGCCGGCAGGAGATCGACCGGCCGAATGGCCTCCTTCTTTGCTGTAACCATTCTATGATTCTATGAAGTGAAGGCCTTACGCCTGCTTTTACCAAGCCCAGTGTTTGTGGGTATTTGCTGGGCGGTAGTTGGTTAAATAGCCCAAACCTTCGCCTTTTCAGGTTTACAACATTTGACTTTTGTCTTTTGTAATTAGGACAGTAAAGTACCTGCCTTAAAATGCCACACTCAGGGATTCAGTTTGCTGTTTTGTACTCTGAACAACACTTACCTTTGCATAACGTTTCGAACCAGACAGGGATCGAAAGGCTAGGTTAATGCATGCGAAGAGTAGCTGAAGGTATCACCGCAGCTCAACATGTCGATTATAGCAGGAATGTCTGAGAGGGTCCAATGGGATTGGGGAGTGAGGGTGGTGGAATCACATCGGGCTAACCCGGGATTCCACTCAGAAAAACAATGTCTGAAAAGGCCTGAGTACCTCCCACACTGAGAGTACTTGAGGAAAACAGCGAGCGCGGCACAGAGAGTAAGGAAATATGCCATTCAAGGGCTGGAAACTGGGCAAAAACGCTAGCAGCGGAATCAGCACTGGGCTGAATGGAAGGGGATACAGAAATTGCACGGGGCATGTTAGCTGTTCTGATGGATCACAAATGGCGAGTGAGCGCCGCCAGGTGGTAAATATGCATGGTGCATGTCAACAGCTCTTTTTATTTTTATTTACTTATTCACATTATTTGGGTGACACTGGCAAGGCTGGCATTTGTTGCCAAAGCTTTCTTGCCTTTGTTCATCTTATAGATGGTATACACTGTAGCCACACCATGCCGGGCGTGGAGGCAGTGAATGAGTAATGTGGTAGATGGGTTGCCGATCAAACACTATTGCAGGTCTGCAATATAAGTAATTGCGAATGAGTGCCCCCTGGTGATTTACTGTAAAGGGTGCCTGTTTCCTTTTCTGCAGTATAAGTGACGGCTGGTATGCGGCCCCTGGTCATATAATGTATACGGTGCATGCCAGCCATTCTTTCGTGATTACCTTGTATTTCTTTCAATTTAGTATCCAGTATTCGCTGCTCAGGGTGTGGTCTCCACAACACTGGGGGACCAAATGTTGATTGGGTAATCGCTTTGTGCAACACCTCCATTCCGTTTGCAAGTCTGACTCTGAGCTTCCGGTCGCCTGTCATTTTATTTTGCTCAGCCACTCCCAATCTGACCTTTCTGTCCTTGGCCAGCTACACTGATCGAATGAAGCTCAGCAGAAGCTCGAGGAACAGCACATCATCTTTCGATTGGGCAATATACAGCCTTCCAGGCTCAAAGTTGAGTTTAACAATTTCTGATCATAAAAACTGCTCCAATTTTTTAGACTGCAGCTGTTGTTAATGATTCTGCTATTGCCATTTAGGCCTCCTCTAGAGGCTTTTGTTCTATGCTCCCATATCCCTGGCTCTGTACATGCTTAAGACATGTTATATCCCTAACGTTTTCACATTTTGATGAAAAGTCATCGACCTGAAACATTAAATATGTTTCCCTCGTGACGTTCCAGCAATTTCCATTTTTATTTCAGATTTCTATAAAAACGATAAATGTTGCATTCATGTTTACAGAAGTATTAGAAATGGCAAGTGTGTGCACTGGGAATTTTTATGTGTAATGTACATGTTAGCAGGTCTGTGGTTCAAGTAATGCAAGCTTGCCCCATCTGCTGATCTAATGTGTGCGTGCAGTTAACAGGTCTATAAGTAATGTTGAGTGTGAGCCCCTGCTGCTCTAATGTGCATGGCGCACGTTAGCGGGCCTGTAGTTTTATTAACGCGAGTTTGCGCTACCTGCTGGTCATATGTGCGTGGTGCAGTTAACAGGACTGCAGTGTATGTAATGCTGGGTGTGCGCCCCCTGCTGGTCTAATGTACACGGTGCCTGTTATCAGGTCTGCAGCATAAGTAACAGCGAGTTTGCGCAACCTGCTGGTGTATGTTAGCCGGTCTGCAGTACAAGTGAGGCTGCTCGGCGCCCACTGGTTATTTAATGCAGAAACTGCGATGCATTCAACCGTCAACATGCTTGTTCGATATTAAGTTACTTTTTTAATTAAATGTTTATGAAGACATTAATTTCCTGACACTGAAATAATTCAACTCAGAGGGAAAAATGATCAATTCTTACAGCCGCAAATTTATTCTATGGGTGGAAGGAATGCCAACGGGGTTGCCGAGTGCTGGTGAATACGTAATTAGCTTTTCTTTCATTGAAGCAAAGTGTGGTGAAATTTTATCTTTTCTCAATTGATAGACTGTGTTTTAAGTTTATCATTTAAAATGCTCTCTAGTTATGACACCAGAGCTCTGTCTGAGGAGCTGCGGTGTGTAACAGGGTCAGCACTGAATGCAGGATGTTCTCTGACAGTCTCTCTCTCTCTCTCTCTGATGGGTGGGGTTGTGTGGGCGTGGAGGGTTGAATGACAGCTGAAGGCTGGGGTTAATTCAATGTAGAATGTTCCTTCCTAACGTGTTTATGATCGACAGCTGCACACCACTGCTTTGTCTCAAAGCGCATTAAGTTAATCAGTCCTGGTTCCTTCCGTGTCTGTTTAAAGGGATTTGTTGTCAGTGCCATATGATTCTGTACCTGTTTGAAGTGTTTCCCTCGGTCCTGCTCGTTCAGAGCCTCTTGAAAGGGGTGTATCTGTCCTGGATCATTCTGCAGCTGCTCAAAATGTGTTTGCTCTGTGTCCCCGATCATTCAGTCCCGGAACATAAGAACAGAAGAATTATGAGTAAGAATAGGTAATACGGCCCATCAAACCTGCTGGGACATTCATTGAGATCATGGCTGAACTGCCACATCAACTTCATTCCCCCCTCCCATGTCCAGAGCCCTTGCTTCTCCATTGCCCAAAAATCTATCGATCTCAGTCTTGACTATACTCGTCGACTGAGCATCCACAGTTCTCTGTGGTAGTGAATTCAAATGATATACAATCCTCTGAGTGAAGAAATGTCTCCAGATCTCAGGCCTTAATGGCTGACCCTTTCACCTGGGACAAAGGCTTGTAGTTCTACACTCTCCAGCCAGGGGATGCAGCCGCTCACCTTCTACCCTGTAAAACCCTCTAAGAAAGTTATACCTTGTCATGAGATAACTTCTAATTCTTCTAAAATCCAGAGCGTATGGGCCCTTTCAACTCAATCTCTCCTCATAGGAGAGCCTTCTCATCTCTGGAATCAATCTAGCGAAGCTTCTTTGCAGCCCCGCCAAGGCAATTATGCCCTTCCTTAGGAAACCGACCAACATTGTACACAGTACGCCAGGTGTGGTCTCACTAAAGTCCTAATATATTTGCAGCAATACTTCCTTACTCTTATACTCCAACCCCCTTGCAATCAAGGCTAACATACCATTATTGTTCCTAATTGCTGGCTGTTCCTGCATTTTAACTTTCTGTGATTTGTATACAAGGACCCGCAAATCCCTCTGAATAGCAACTCTCACTAGTCTCTCATCTTTGAAAAAAAGGTGAACTTTGCATTCTTCCTACCAAAGTGGATAAGTTCACACTCACGCATTATACTCCATCTGTCAATTGTTTGCCCAATCGCTTAACTGGTCTATAAGTCCTATTGCAGCCTCGTTATCTTCGCCTCAAACCTTATTTTCCCACCGAGCTTTGTATCGTCAGCAAACTTGGATAGATTGCACTCGGCCGCTCATCTAAGTAATTGATATAGATAGTAAATAGCTGAGGGTCAAGAACTGATCTTTCAGCACTTCATTCGTTACAACCAGCCATTACAATAATGACACATTTATTCCTGCCCTGTGCTTTCTGTCTGTTAGCCAATCCTCAAAACATACTAATATATTAAACCCAAACCAATGCGCACTAAATATATTGAACAACCTCTTGCATGGCGCCTTATCGAATGCTTTATGAAAATCCAAATATACTATGTCTACTGGTTCCCCCTTATCCACCCTGCTAATTCAACGCTCAAAAACTCTAACTGATTTGTCAAACACGATTTTGCTTCAATAAAACAGTGTTGATTCTGCCTAATAATAATAATAATTAATAATAATCAACTTTATTGTCATTGTTAGTGCACAAGTGCAGTACTCATATTCTGATTTTCCAACTGCCTTGTTCCCACGTCCTTAGCAATAGATTTTAGCATTTTCCAGATGGCTGATGTCAGGATAACTAAACTCTAGTTTCCTGTTTTCCCTGACCATCCTTTCTTGAACAGCGAGGTAACATTTCCTGCCTTCCAATGCTGGGGCACCTTAATCGGGGGATTTCTAGAAGATCCAAACCATCCTCTGCTAACAGTTGCTTCGTGTGTCAGCTGTGCCTCAGCTGGTAGCACTCTCGCATCTGAGTCAGAATGTTGTTGGTTCATAGTCCCACCCCAGAGACTTGAGGAGAAAAATCTAGGCTGTACCTCCAGTGCAATACTGAGGGAATGCTGCACTTTCGGAAGTGCCGTCTTTCGAATGAGATGTTAAACAGTTGGCCCCGTCTCTTTCGCTCAGTTGGATGTAAAAGATATAATCCCATTGTTTCGAAGAAGGGGAATTATCCCCAGTGTCCGCACCAATCATCTCTACAACAGATGACCTAGTCATTATCACATGGCAGTTTGTGGAAACTTGTTGTGCGCAACTTGGCCATTGTTTTTCCAACAAGTGGCTGCACCTCAAAAAGTACTTAATTTGCTTTAAAGTGCTATTGCACTATATCTGACGTCACTCGCTTTAAAACCAAAGGATGTAGGCCATCAGGTGCAAGCGCTATGTCTGCTTTTAAACCTATTAATTTCTCCATTACTTTTTCTTTAATATTATTAATTCCTTTATGTTCCTCATGCTCATTAGACCTTTGGTTCCCCACAAATTCTGGTCTGTTATTTGCACCTTCTACTGTGAAGACATGCAAAATAATTGTTTAACTTCTTTGCAATTACCTTTTCCCCCATATAAATTCTGCTCTCTCTGCCTCTGAGGGACCCGCGTTTACCTGTGCTAATCGCTTCATTTTTACATAATTTAAAAGCTTACAATTTGATTTTATATTTCTCTCCAGTTGTCTCTCAAATTCTATTTTATCCCTCTTTATCAATGTCTTGATCATGCTATGCTGAAATTTAAACATCTCCTAATCCATAGGATTACTATTCGTTTTGGCAACATTGTAAGACTCTTCTTTTAATCTAATACTATCCTTGACTTCTCTAGTTAATCATGTTTGGAGAACATTTCCAGTGGAGTGTTTTTATTAATCTAAGGAAGTTATATTCCTTGAGAATACTAAATTGTTCACTTAAATGTTTGCTATTGCCTTTTTACCATCATATGTTTTAATCCAATTTATCCATCTATCTTAGCCAAGTCACCTCTCATATCCCTGTAATTGGATTTGTTTACATTAATGACCCTAGTGTCTGACTGAACCACATCATTCACAAATTAAAAATGAAATTTTATCATGTTATATTCTCTCTTACCCAGATGATCCTTTACCATAATATTATAATTAACTCTGTTTCAATACACAATATGAAATCGAAAATATCTTGTTCCCCCGTTGGCTCAAAATATTATTCTAGACAACTGTCTCGAAGCATTGCATATACTCGTCCTCCAAAACCTTCTGCCAATTTTGTTTGCAGTCTATATGAACTTCAAGTCCCCGTGTTTTTTGCATTACGCTTGATATATGCTGCACTAATTTCCTGATTTCTACACTGGCCAACACAATGATTACAATTTTCGATCCTATTAACTAGTGTTTTCTGCCCTTTGTTATTTCTTAGCTCCACCCATACTGGTTCTACATTTTGATTTTCTGGTCTATATCTTCTCTCGTAACTGCCGTTCTCTCAGCCTCTTTAATTAGGGCTACCCGCCTCCTTTTCCATTATGCCTAACGTTTCAAAACGTCAAGCACTGAGCAATATTTTGTGCACAACCTTGGTGACCCTGAAACCACGTCTCAGTAATGGCTTCTGGATCAAACGTATTTATCTCTATTTGTGCCATTAATGTATCTCTCTTGTTATGAAAGTTTCGTGCATTCAGATAGAGTGCCTATAATATTAACTGCTCTACAACCTGACTTTTCTCTTTGGATTATACATTTTCCCTTACCGGAACAGAGCCTCCCCCTTATTAGGAATTGTTCTCCTTGTAGCAGCGAAGGTAAAGAGGTGTTCAAATTCATGAAGGTTCTGTAAGAGTAAATGAGGAGAAATTTTTTCCAGTGACAGAAGGTTTGGTAAACAAAGGACACAGATTTAAGATGATTGGTAAAAGAACCAGAAGAGACATGTAGAAATATGTTTTAAGCAGAGAGTTGTTATGATGTGGAATGTGTGGATTAAGCAGATTCAGTAGTAACTTTCATAATAGAATTGGACAAAGTCTTGAAGGGAAAATGTACATGACTATGGGGAAAGAGCAAAGGATCAGTACTAACTGGATAGCTTCACCAAAAGGCGTCACAGGCACTCTCTCTCTGACTCTCTCTCAATCAAACAATGCTCAGGGACCCCGAATGTCTGCAGCAGGTGAACTGCAGTTTAATCATTTAACGTCCTGCGGCAGCCAGCACACAGCATAGGTAAACCTCCCCATTCCTTGTCAGGACATGTCATCCCTCTCCATTCGGGACTAAACTTGCAGGGCTACCGGGACTGCAGTGGGTAACAGCCAGCCAATGGATCTCCGGTCACTGAGATATTAATCCCTGGAAAATCAGACTCTAAATGTGGATGAGGCGGAACGGTATCGAGGGGCACAGTATCACAAATCATTGAAAGTAGCAGCGCAGGTTAACAAGACCGTAAATAGTGCAAACCAAGCACTGGGATTCATCTCTCTCTCTCTCTCTCTCTCTCTCTCTCTCTCTCTCTCTCTCTCTCTCTCGAGGAATAGAATTCAAAATCACAGATGTCATGTTAAATTTATATAGAACCACGGTTAGATGGCACTTAGAATATTGTGCACAGTTCTGCTCTCTACATTACAAAAAATATATAGAGAATAAGTGGGGAAGGAGCAAAGAATGGTAGTGGATCATTAAACAACGAACGGGAGGAGGAGACTCCATGAATATCCCCATCCTCAATGAGGATGGAGCCCAGTAGGTGAGTTCAAAAGACAAGGCTGAAGCGTTTGCAGCAATCTTCAGCCAGAAGTGCCAAGTGGATTGTCCATATCTGCCTACACAAGAGGTCACCACCATCACAGGAGCCAATCTTCAGACAATTCGATTTACTTCACGTGATATCATGAAACAGCTGAGCGCACTGGATTCAGCAAAGGCTATTGGCCCCGACATCATCCCGGCTATCGTGCTGAAGACATGTGCTCCAGAACTAGCCACGGCTCTAGCCAAGCTGTTCCAGTACAGCTACAGCACTGGCATCTATCCGACAATGTGGGAAACTGCCCAGGTATGTCCTGTCCTCAAGAAACAGGAAAAATGCAACCCGGCCAATTACCGCCCCATCAGTCAACTCTCAATCGTCAGCAAAGTGATGGAAGGTGTCATTGACAGTGCTATCAAGTGGCACTTACTCACCAATAACCTGCTCACGAAAGCACAGTTCAGGTTCTGACAAGACCAGCCAACTCCCGACCTCATTGCAGCATTAGTCCAAACATTGTCAACGGAGCTGAATTCCAGAGACGAGGTGAGAGTGACTGCCCTTGACATCAACGCAGCATTTGAACGAGTGCGGCATGAAGGTGCCCTAGTCAAACTGAAGACCATGATTCAGATATCAGTGGACAAAAGCTCCTTTGCCTTGCCTAGCAGAAAGGAAGATGGCTGTGTAGTTGAAGGTCACTCATCACAGGCCCAGGACATCGCTGCAGGAGTTCCTCAGGGCAGAGCACTAGGCCCTACCATCTTCAGCTGCTTCATCAATGACCTTCCCTCCAACATAAGGTCAGAAATGGGGATGTTCGCTGATAACTGAAGAGTGCTGAACACCATCCCAACTCCTCAGATATTGAAGAATTCCACGCCCGCATGCAACAAGACCTGGACGAAGTTCAGGCTTCGGCTGAAAGGTGGCAGGTAACATTAGCTCTCTAGAAGTGCCCGGCAATGAATATCTCCAAAAAGCTGGAGTCAAACCACCTCCCCTTGATATTCAACGGTATTGACATCGCCAAACCACCCACCATCAATTTCCTGCAGTTCACCATTGACCAGAATATTAACTGGACCAGCCACATAAATACTGTGACAAGAAGGGCAGGTCAGAGGCTATATATTCTGTGGCGAATGTCTCACTTCCTGACCCCCAAATCCTTTCCACCACCTACAAGGCACAAGTAAGGAGTGTGAAGGAATACTCTCCACATGCCTGGTTGAGTGCAGCTCCAACAACATTCAGGAAGCTCTACCCCATCTAGGACAAAGCAGCCCACTTGATTGAAACGCCATCCACCACCTGAAACATTCGCTCACTCCACCAGCGGCATCCCGTGGCTGCAGCGTTTACCATCTACAAGATGCACTGCAGCAACTCACCAAGGCTTCTTGGGCAGCACCTCCCCAACCCCCGATCTCTTCCACCTAGAAGGATAGAGGCAGCAGTCGTATGGGAACACGACCTCCTCCAAGATCCCCTCCAAGTCAAACATCATCCTGACTTAGAATTATATCGCCGATCCTTCATCGTTGCTGGGTCATTATCATGGAACTGCCTACCTAACAATACTGTGAGAGTACCTTCAGCACATGGACTGCAACGGTACAAAAAGGCACTAGCCACCGCCTTCTCAAGGGCGTTGAGGGATGGGCATTAAATGCTGCCCTTGCCAGCGACGCCCACATCCCAGAAAAGAATAAAAAAAAGAAGTTTAAGAAGGATGAAACCAGAACTGAGAGGGTATAAATTTTAGAAAATAATTTACAGGCTGGCTTTCTTTTCTATGGAAACATGGAGGTTGAGGGTTGATAGGATAGAGATCTTAAAATTACGAAGTGATTTTGGTATTTCAAAATAAAGAGCAGATCTGCGTCGAGCAATGTTCAAACCATCACGCCTAAATCCCACTGGACTTCGAGATCAATGCCTCAACCAATCAGATAACGCATTTGAAAATGTATCTCTATTACAAAAGATACAGATACAGAATGATCAATCGTAGACTCATAGAGTCATCGACTGGTTAGAGCATAAAACGAGGCCATTCGGCCCATCTAGCCCGTGCTGGCTTCCTGCAAGTTCACTTCAACAAGTCCCACCCCCCCGACCTTTTCCCATAGACCTGCAATTCTTGTTCCTTCAGTTAATTATCCAAATTCCTTTTGAAAGTCACGATTGAATCTGCCTCCACCCCCATTTCAGGCAGTGCTTTCCAGATCCTAACCACACGCTGCATAAAAAGTTTTCCCTCATGTCGCCTTTGGCTCTTCTGCCAATCACCTTAAATCTCTTTCCTCTGGTAATTGATCCTTCTGCCAATGGGAACAGTTTCTCTCGATCTACTTTGTCCAGACCCCTCATGATGTTGAAATGGCCCGGGAATGACATGATCCGTATTAACAGCACATCCCTTTTAAAAAGACACAGCATGAGCCGGAACTGAGAGCACATCCCTTTTAAACAGACACAGAATGATCATGGACCTACAGCACATCCCTTTTAAAACGAAACAGAATGACCTGGGACTGACAGCACACCGCTTTTAAACAGATACAGAAGAATTCACATTTTTACTGTGACAAGCAAGTCCTTTGCATTTTTCAATCCAAAAAACTATTAGCTGGGATCATCCTGCTTTTGATGAACCACAAACAGCCTTCAGTAGTCAATCAAGATACAGACCTGCTAACATGCACTGTGCACATTAACCCACCTGGGCGCACTGTCGCCATTACTAACACTGCAGACCTGCTAAGAAGCAGCGTGCACATTCAACCTCCAGGTGGGGTACATTCGCCATCACTTTTAAAGTATAATTATATTCTTGGCGATTTTTGTTAAATATTTTTATTTTATTCCCCTTATACCCTGGTCTAGCAAAAGTCTATCGATCTCAGATACACAATTATTAATTGATCAAACGTAAACTGCCTTTTGTGTGAGTGAGTTTCACACTTCGACCTCCCTTTGTATTAAGAAATGTTTCCTAATTTCTCTCCTGAACGGCCTGGATCCGATTTAAAAGTTATATCCCCCTGTCCTGTGTGCTGTTACAGTCGCCACACTATAGGAAGGATGTGATTACGTTAGAGAGGGTGCAGAGGAGATTTGCCAGGATCTTACCTGGGCTGGAGTGCTTCAGCTATGAAGAGAGACTGGACAGGCTGGGTTGTTTTCCTTGGAGCAGGGAAGGCTAAGGGGGGTCCTGATTGAGGTGTACAAATTGATGAGGGGCATAGATAGGGTAGATAGAAAGGAACGTTTCCCTTTAGTTGCGGGGTCAATAACCAGGGGGCATAGTTTCAATGTAAGCGGCAGAAGGTTCAGAGGGGATTTGAGGGAAAACTTTTTCGCCGAGAGGGTGGTTGGAATCTGGAACTCACTGCCTGAAAGGGTGGTAGAGGCAGGATGCTTCACAACATTCAAGAAGCATTTAGTTGAGCACTTGAAACGCCATAGCATACAAGACTACGGACCAAGTGTTGAAAAATGTGATTGGAATAGATAGCACTTGATAGCCAGCGCAGACACGATCGGCCAAAGTGTCTCTTTCTGTGCTGTATAACTCTGTGACTCTATGACTCCTAGAGACCACTACCAGCGGAAAGCGTTTCTCTCTATCTACTCTAGCAATTCCTTACAAAATCCTAAAAATTAGAATCTGCCCACATGGCAGTTTGGTAAGGCAGGTCCATGGGAGCTAAGAGAAAGTGCCAAGTAGGATTGGTTCATTGGCATGAAGCAAAGCGTAATGGTCGATGGCTGTTTTTGTGTCTGGAAGACTGCTCCATTGAGGTTCCGCAGGGCTCAGTATTAGCCCCCTTACTTTTCGTGCTATACATCGGTGACTTAGACTTCAATGTAGGCGGCATGTTAATGATGTTTGCAGAAGTTATAAGGAATGACCATGTGTTTGATAGTGAGGTAGAAAGCTGTAGACTGCAGCATAATATCAAAGAACTGGTCAGGTGGGCAGAACATTGGCAAATGGAATTCAATCCATACAAGTGTGAGATAATGCATTTGGAGAGGGTGAGCAGAGAAAGGAATACACGTTAAATTGTAGGATATTGAGAAGTGAAGAAGAACAGAGGGACATTGGAGAGCATGTCCACTGATCCATGAAGTAATCAGTACAGGTAGATCATTTGGAAACGACGGCAATAGCAAAAGACTGCGGATGTTGGAATAGAAACATAGAAACATAGAAGATAGGAGCAGGAGTAGGCCATGAGGCCCCTCGACCCAGCTCCGCCATTCAGTGAGATCATGGCTGATCATTCAAATTCAGTACCCTTTCCCAGCCTTCTCCCCATATCCCTTGATCCCTTTAGCCTTAAGAAATATATCCAACTCTTTCTTGAATATATTTAATGAACTGGCCTCCACCGCCCTCTGTGGCAGAGAATTCCACAGGTTCACCACTGGGTGAAGAAATTCCTCCTGATTTCAGTCCTAAATGGCTTACCCCTTATACTTAGACTATGACCCCTGGTTCTGGACTCCCCGGCCATCAGAAACATCCTTCCTGTATCTAGTCTATCCAAGCCTGACAGAATTTTATAGGTTTCGATGAGATCCCCTGTCAATCTTCTAAACTCCAGTGAGTATAAGCCCAATCGGCACAATCTCTCCTCATACGTCATTCCTGCCATCCCAGGTATGAGCCTGGTGAATCTTCGCTGCACTCCTTCCATGGCAAGAACCTCCTT
Organism: Somniosus microcephalus; assembly: GCF_052327205.1. Taxonomy (NCBI): domain Eukaryota; kingdom Metazoa; phylum Chordata; class Chondrichthyes; order Squaliformes; family Somniosidae; genus Somniosus; species Somniosus microcephalus. The sequence continues at coordinate 2,647,467 of NW_028225183.1, read as the reverse complement.
CCTCAGGTAAGGCGACCAAAACTGTAAACAATATTCAAGGTGTGGTCTCACCAAGGCCCTGTACAACTGTAGCAAGACATGCCTGTTCCTGTACTCGGACCCTCTTGCTACGAAGGTCAACATACCATTTGCTTTCTTAACCGCATGCTGCACCTGAAAGCTTACCTTCAGCGACTGGCGCACAAGAACACCCAGGTCTCTTTGCACTTCCCCTTCTCCCAATCTGTTGACATTCAAATAATAATCTGCCTTCCTGTTTTTGCCACCAAAGCGGATAACCTTACATTTATCCATATTATAGTGCATTTGTCACGTTTCTGCCCAATCACCCAATCTGTCCAAATCGTACTGGAGTTTGACGACATCCTCCTCACAGCTTACCCTCCCACCCAGTTTTGTGTCGTCTGCAAATTTGGAGATATTACATCCAATTCCCTCGTCTAGATCATTAATATATATTTTGAACAGCTGGGGTCCTAGGACCGATCCTTGCTGTACCCCACTTTTCACTGCCTGCTACTCGGAAAATGACCCGTTTATTCCAACTCTTTGCTTTCTGTCCGCCAACCAGTTCTCTATCCAAGTCAATACATTGCCCCCAATCCCATGTGCCTTAAATTTGCACGCTAATCTCTTATGTGGGACAATATCGAAAGCCTTCTGAAAGTCCAAATACACCACATCCACTGTTTCTCCTTTATCTATTTTACCAGATACAACCTCAAAAAATTCCAGTAGATTAGTCAAGCATGATTTACCTTTTGTAAATCCATGTTGACTTTGTCCGATCCTGTCACTGCTCTCCAAGTGCTCTGCTACTACATCTTATATTATAGACTCTAGCATTTTACCCACTACCGATATCAGGCTTACCGGTCTATAATTTCCCGCTTTTTCTCAACCACCTTTTTTGAATAGTGGGGTAATATTAGCTGCCCTTCAATCCATGTGTACTGTTCCAGATTCTATCGAGTTCTGGAAGATGACCAGCAATGCATCTACTATTTCCAGGGCCACTTCCTTAAGTACCCTGGAATGTAGATTATCAGGCCCTGGGGATTTATCAACCTTCAGTCCCATCAATTTTCCTAACACCATTTCCCTCCAAATACTGATTTCTTTGACTTCCACCCTTTCATCAGGCCCTATGTTCCCTGGCATCTCTGGGAGGTTATTTGTGTCCTCCTTTGTGAAGACAGAACCAAAGTATGTATTTAGTTGCTCTGCCTTTTCTTTGTTTCCCATTAGAAATTTCCCTGATTCTGACTGCAAGTGATGTATGCTTGACTTCACCAATCTTTTTCTCTTCACATATCTATAAAAGCTTTTACAGTCAGTTTTTATGTTCCCTGATAGCTTACTCTCATATTCTATTTTCCCTTTCTTAATTTCCCCTATTCCTCCTTTGTTTAATCCTAAACTGCTCCCAATCCTCAGGATTATTGCTTTTTCTGGCCAATTTATATGTCCTCTCCTTGGATCTTATGCTATCCCTAATTTCCCTTGTTAACCACGGTTGAATCACCTTTTTTGTTTTACTTTCATGTCAAACTGGGATGAACAAATTCTGTAGCTCATCCATTCGGTCTTTGCATGTTTCCCATTGCCTATCCACCGTCAACCCTTTGAGTGCCATTTCCCAATCAATCCTACCCAACTCGCTCCTCAGACCATCGTAGTTTCCTTTATTTAAATTGAAGACCCCAGTCTCTGAGTCAACTACTTCATTCTCCATCTTAATGAAGAATTCGATCATATTATGATCGTTCCGACCCAAGGGGCCTCGTACAACAAGATTGCTAATTAATCCTTTCTCGTTACATAATACCCAGTCTAAGATGGCCTGATCTCTGGTTGGTTCCTTGACATATTGGTCCAGGAAGCCATCCCGTAAACACTCTAGGAATTCCTCCTCCACAGTATTTTTACTAATTTGGTTGGCCCAATCTATATGTAGATTAAAGTCACCCATGATGACTGCTGTGCCCTTATTGCACGCTTCTTTAATTTCCCTGTTAATGCCATCCCCAACCTTTGCCTTACTGTTTGGAGGTCTATATACCACTCCCACTAATGTTTTTTTCCCCTTAGTGTTTCTCAATTCTACCCATACAGATTCCATATCACCAGAGCTAATATCCTTTATTTCAATTGTATTAATCCCTTCTTTAGCCAGTAATGCTATCCCACCTCCCTTTCCTTTTTGTCTATCTTTCCTGAATGTTGAATACCCCTGGATGTTGAGCTCCCAGTCTTGGCCATCCTTGAGCCACGTTTCCGTAATCCCAACCAAATCATTTTCGTTTACCTCTACTTGTGCAGCCAATTCGTCCACCTTATTACAAATGCTCCTCGCATTAAGACACAATGCCTTCAGGCTTGTTTTTTTAACGCTCTTAAGTCTATTAGAATGATTACTTACTGTGGCCACGTTTGATTTAAACCATTGATTTCTCTAACTGCCACTTTTGTTTTTCTACTTCCTATCTTTTGCTTTTATCCGTTTCCCTTTCCTCTGTCTCCCTGCTCAGGTTCCCAACCCCCTGCCATTTTAGTTTCAACCCCCCCAAACAGTGCTATCAAACATCCCCGCAAGGATAGTTGTCCCGCTCTGGATCAGGTGAAACCCGTTCGACTTGTACAAGTCCCACCTTCCCCAGAAGCAGGCCCAGTGATCTAGGAAACTAAAGCCCTCCCTCCTGCAACAACTCTTTAGCCACGCATTCATCTGCTCTATCCTCCTATTCCTATACTCACTAGCACGTGGCACCGGGAGTAATCCAGAGATTACATCCTTTGAGATCCTGCTCTTTAATCTGCTACCTAGCTCCCTAAATTCTTGCTGCAGAACCTCATCCCTCTTCCTACCAATGTCGTTGGTCCCAAGGTGAACCACGACCTCTGCCTGTTCACCCTCCCCCTTCAGAATGCCCTGCAACCTTTCAGTGACATCCTTGATCCTGGCACCAGGGAGGCAAAAAACCATCCTGGAGTCATGTCTACGGCCACGGAAACGCCTGTCTGCTCCCCTTACGATAGTATCCCCTACCACTATTGCTCTCCCACTTTTTTTCCTCCCTTCCTGAGCAGCAGAAGCACCCCTGGTGCCAGGAAGTTGGCTGCTGCTGCCTTGCTCTGGTAAATTATCCCCCTCAACAGTATCCAAATCGGTATACCTGTTTGAGAGGGGAGTGGCCACAGGGGTCCCCTGCACTACCTGCCTGCCTCTACTGCTCTGCCTGATGGTCACCCATTTCCCTTCTGCCTGTGCAGCCCTTGCCTGCGTTGTGGCCAACTCACTAAACCTGTTATCCATGACCCTCTCAACATCACGAATGCTCCAAAGCCCATCCATTCCCCAACTCTAGCGCCGCATTGTGGGCTGCTAGTAGCTGCAGCTGGATGCATTTCTGGCACATATGGTCGTCAGGGACACAGGCAGCGTCACTGAATTCCCACATAGAGCAAGTGGAGCATAATACGGGGCTGTGCTGTCCTGACATGACTTACCCTTTAATTAATTTAAATTAATTCACAATCACCAATTAAATTAAAAGTCTAAGGCGCTTGTATGGCTTACCAACAGCCCACGCTACACCAGAAAGACCTTACCAAATATAAACCACAGAGTTCAAGTTTAAGAAATAGAGAAATACTCACCAACAAATCACTTACATGTTCCCTTTGTGCTGTCACACTCTGATTAATTTTTACCTCTCTCCCGCTGCTGAATTGGTTTTATACCCGGCCTCGGTGCTCTCCTGGTCCGATCTCGTCGGGTCTCGCCTCGCTCTTCCTTTTATACTTGGCCTCGGTGCTCTCCTGGTCCGATCTCGTCGGGTCTCGCCTCGCGCCTCCTTTTATACTCGGCCTCGGTGCTCTCCTGGTCCAATCTGGTTTGGCCTCGCCTCGCTCCTCCTTTTACACTCGGCCTCGGTGCTCTCCTGCTCCGATCTGGTCGGGCCTCGCCTCGCTCCTCCTTTTATACCCGGCCTCGGTGCACTCCTGGTCCGATCTGGTCGGGCCTCGCCTCGCTCCTCCTTTTATCCCCGGCCTAGGTGCACTCCTGGTCCCATCTGGTCGGGCCTCGCCACGCTACTCCTTTTATCCTCGGCCTCAGTGCTTTCCTGGTCCGATCTGGTCGGGCCTAGCCTCGCTCCTCATTTTATCCTCGGCCTCGGTGCTCTCCTGGTCCGATCTGGTCGGGCCTCGCCACGCTCCTCCTTTTATCCTCGGCCTCAGTGCTTTCCTGGTCCGATCTGGTCGGGCCTAGCCTCGCTCCTCATTTTATCCTCGGCCTCGGTGCTTTCCTGGTCCGATCTGGTCGGGCCTCACCACGCTCCTCCTTTTATCCTCGGCCTCGGTTCTTTCCTGCTCCGATCTGGTTGGGCCTCGCCTCGCTCCTCCTTTCATACCCGGCCTCGGTGCTCTCCTGGTCCGATCTGGTCGGGCCTCGCCTCGCTCCTCCTTCATTACCCGGCCTCGGTGCTTTCCTGGTCCGATCTGTTCGGGCCTCGCCTCGCTCCTCCTTTTATACCTGGCTTCGGTGCTCTCCTGGTCCGATCAGGTCGGGCCTCGCCTCGCTCCACCTTTTATACTCTGCCCCGGTGCTCTCGTGGTCCGATCTGGTCGGGCCTTGCCTCGCTCCTTCTTTTATCCTCGGTCCCGGTGCTCTCCTGGTCCGATCTGGTCGGGCCTCGCCTCGCTCCGCCTTTTATACCCGGCCTCGGTGCTCTCCTGGTCCGATCTGTTTTTTTCTTTATTCATTGATGGGATGTGGGCATCGCTGGCTAGGCCTGCATTTGGTGCCCATCCCTAATTGCCCTTGAGAAGATGGTGGTCAGCCGCCTTCTTGAACCGCTGCATTCCATATGGTGTAGGTACACCCACAATGCTGTTACGAAGGGAGTTCCAGGATTTTGGCCCAGCAACACTGAAGGAACGGCGATACAGTTCCAAGTCAGGATGGTGTGTGGCTTGGAGGGGAACTTGTAGGTGGTGATGTTCCCATGCGTCTGCTGCCCTTGTCCTTCTAAGTGGTAGAGTTCGCGGGTTTGGAAGGTGCTGTTGAAGGAGCTTTGGCGAGTTGCTGCAGTGCATCTTGCAGATGGTACACACTGCAGCCACAGTGCGCCGGTAGTGGAGGGAGTGAATGTTGAAGGTGGTGGATGGAGTGCCAATCAAGCGGGCTGCTTTATCCTGAATGGTGTCGAGCTTCTTGAGTGTTGTTGGAGCTGCACTCATCCAGGCAAGTGGAGAGTATTCCATCACACTCCTGACTTGTACCTTGTAGATGGTGGAAAGACTTTGGGGAGTCAGGAGGTGAGACACTCGCAGCAGAATTCCCAGCCTCTGGCCTGCTCTTGTAGCCACAGTATTTATATGGCTGGTCCAGTTCAGTTTCTGATCAATGGTAACCCCCAGGGTGTTGTTAGTGGGGAATTCAGCGATGGTAATGCCATTGAATGTCAGGGGAGATGGTTAGAGTCTCGCCTGCTGGAGATGGTCATTGTCTTGCACTTGTGTGGTGCGAATGTTACTGGTCGGGCCTCGCCTCGCTCCTCCTTTTATACCCAGCCTCGGTGAACTCCTGCTCCGATCTGGTGGGGCCTCGACTCGCTCCTCCTTTTATACCCGGCCTCGGTGCTCTCCTGGTCCGATCTGTTCGGGCCTCGCCTTGCTCCTTCTTTAATACTCGGCCTCGGTGCTCTCCTGGTCCTTCCTCAGATATGTGGACCGAAACTGCACACAATTCTCAAGATGTTATCTCACAAGGCTCTGTATGACTGCAGCAAGACATCCTTGTTCCTGTACTCGAACCCTCTCGCTACAAAGGCCAACATACCTTTTGCCTTTTAACCGCCTGCTGCAGCTGCATGCATACCACCAGCGACTGGTGCACAAGGACACCCAGGTCACGTTGAACTTTGCCTTCACCCAATCTATTGCCGTTCAGATAACAATCTGCCTTCCTATTTTTGCCACCAAGGTGGATAACCTCGCATTTATCCACATTATACTGCATCTGCCATGCAGCTATTCTATCATTTACATCCTCAAAAAATTCCAGTAGATTAGTCAAGCAAGATTTACCTTTTGTAAATCCATGTTGACTTTGTCCGATCCTGTCACTGTTTTCCAAGTGCTCTGCTTTTATATCTTTTAAAATGGACTCTAGCATTTTCCCCACTACCGATGTCAGGCTTACCAGTCTATAATTCCCCATTTTCTCTCTACCACCTCTTTTGAATAGTGGGGTAACATTTCCTACCCTCCAATCCATGGGAACTCTTCTAGTGTTTATCGAATTTTGGAAGATGACCAGCAATGAATCTACTATTTCTAGGGCCACATCCTTAATTACCCTAGGATGTAGATTATCAGGCCCTGGGGATTAATCGGTGTTCAATCCTTTCAATTTCCCTAACACCATTTCCCTACAAATACTGATTTCTTTCAGTTCCTCCCTCTCATTAGAACTTATGTTCCACGACATCACTGGGAGGTTATTTGTGTCCTCCTTTTTGAAGACAGAACCAAATTATGTATTTAATTGGCCTGGCAGTTCTTTGTTCCCCATTATAAATTCCCCTGATTCTCACTGCAAGGCACCAACGCTTGACTTCAACAATCTATTTCTCCTCTTTTACATCGATAAAAGCGTTCACAGTCAGTTTTGATGTTCCCTGAAGCTTACTCACATCCTCTATTTCCCCCTTTTAATTAAGCCCTTTGTCCTCCTTTGCTGAATCCTAAACTGCTCCCAATTTTCGGGTTTACTGCTTTTTCTGGCCAATTTATATGTCCTTTCCTTGGATCTTATGCTATCCCAAATCCCCCTTGTTAGCCACGGTTGAGCCACCGTTTTTTGTTTTATTTTTATGTCATACAGAGATGAACAAATTATGTAGTTCTTCCATGCGATCTTTGAATGTTTGCCTTTGCCTATCCACCGTCAATCCTTTGAGTAACATTCCCCAAACAATCCTACCCAACTCGTGCCTCATACCATCGTAGCTTCCTTTATTTAAATTCAGGACCCTAGTCTCTCAGTCAACTACTTCACTCTCCATCTTAATGAAGACTTCTATCAGATTATGATCGCTCCGACCCAACGGGCCACGCACAAAACGATTGCTAATTTATCCTTTCTCATTACATAATACCAAACCCAGAATGGCCTGATCTCCAGTTGGTTCCTCGAAATATTGGTCCAGGAATCCCCCATATACCCTCCAGTAATTACTCCTCCACAGTATTGTTACTAATTTGGTTAGCCCAACCTATATGTAGATTAATGTCACCCGCGATAACTGCTGTGCCCTTATTGCATGTGTCTCTAATTTCCCTTTTAATGCCATTCCCAAACTCCACATTACTGTTTTGAGGTCTGTATACCACTCACACTAACGCTTTCTGAACTTTGGTATTTCTCAGTTCTATGCATACAGATTCCACATCGTCAGAGCTAATATACTTCCTTTCAATTGTGTTAATCCCCTCTTTAACCAGCAATGCTACCCCACCTACTTTTCCTTTTTGCCTATCTTTCCTGAATATTGGATACCCTGGATGTTGAGTTCCCAGCCTTGGTTACGCTGGAGCCATGTGTCCGTAATCCCAATCATATCATATCCGTTTACTTCTATTTGCACAGCTAATTCATCCACCTTGTTATGAATGCTCCTCGCATTAAGACACAAGGCCTTCAGGCTTCTTTTTTAACACTATTACACCTTTCAGAATTATAATTTAATGTGGCCATGTTTCATTTAGACCCTTGATTTCTCTGACAGCCACCTTTGTATTTCTCCTTCCTGTCTTTTGCTTCTATCCTTGTTTCCCTTTCAGCTGTCTCCCTGCTCAGGTTCCCAACCCTTGCCATTTTAGTTTAAACCCTCCCCCAGAGCACTAGCAAACACTCACCCTAGGACATCGGTCCTGGTCCTGCCCATGTGCAAACCATCCGGTTTGTTCTGGTCCCACCTCCCCCAGAACTGGTTCCAATGTCCCAGGAATTTGAATTGCTCCCCCTTGCACCAATCCTCTAGCCACGCATTCATCTGAAATATCCTTCTATTTCTACACTGATTTGCACGTGGCACTGGTAGCAATCCTGAGATTACTACCTTTGAGTTCTATGTTTTAATTTACCTCCTAACTCCCTATATTCAGCTTTTAGGACCTCATTCCGTTTTTTACCTATATCGTTGGCACCTATTTGTTCCACGACAACTGCCTGTTCACCCTCCCCTTCCAAAATGTTCTGCAGCCGCTCTGAGACAGACTTGACCCTTGAACCAGGGAGGCAACATGCCACCCTGGAGTCAGGTTTGCGGCCGCAGTAACGCCTATCAATTCCCCTTAAAATAGTATCACCTATTACTATAGCACTCCCACTCTTTTTCCTCCCGTCCTGTGCAGCAGAACCACCCACGGTGCCAGAAATTTGGCTGCTGCTGCCTTCTCCTGCTAAGCCATCTTCCCCAACAATATCCAAAGCGGTATATCTGTTTGAGAGGGGGATGGTCACAGGGGACGCCTGCACTTCCTGCCTGCACCTACTACTCTGCCTGTTGGTCACCCATTCTCTTCATGCCTGGCAGCCTTTAACTGCGGTGTGGCCAACTCCTAAATGTGCTATCCACGATGTACTATGAATCGCGTTGACTCCAGTATGAAGCCAGTGGCAGCTCCAGTGCTGCATTGCGGTCTGTCAGTAGCTGCAGCTGAATAGACTTCCTTGATATATGGTCGTCACGGACACAGGAAGTGCCCCTGATTTCCACATAGTGCAGGATGAACAGACCACAGGACAGAACTCTCCTGACATGAATTACCCTGTATTTAATTCAAATTAACTTAAATCAAATCAATTCCACCAATTAAGTGAGATACTCAAGGGCCCTAGGTTACTAGCACTATAATCTATAACCAAAAAAAAAAATTGACCTTCAAAACTTTATAAACTATGAACCTTATCTTTCAAATTAACCTGGCCGTACTCACCCAATCAGCTGCTCCTTCCTGCCAGCGTCACGTTTTGAATCGCGACTTGGTTCTGGAACGCCACCACAGGTCTGAAATTGGTAAGAACGCCTGCAAAAGTGAGTTTAATACTCACTGGGCCTCGGGTCTCTGGCCTCACCGCTCCGACACCAGCCTCTGTAAGAAAAAGCCCACGAAAGTGAGTTTAGATACTCACCGGGCCTTGGGTCTCTGAACTCACTGCTCCCACACCAGCCTCTGTAAGAAAAAGCACGTGAAAGTGAGTTTAAGTACTCACCGGGCCTCGGGGCTTTGGTCTCACCGCTCCCACACAAGCCTCTGCAAGAGTAAGCCCGCGAAAGCTAGTTTAAATAATCGCCGGGCCTCGGGTATCTGGTCTCACCACTCCCCACCAGCCTCTGTAAGAAAAAGCCCACGAAAGAGAATTTAAATACTCACCGGTCCTCGGGTATCTGGTCTCACTGCTCACACACCAGCCTATCTTTAAAAAAACGGAAAATTCGGATAATATTCAGTAGGTCATTATTTCAGATTGCCTGATGACTTTTACCATAATTTCTGTTTTTATTCATGGTTAAGAACTCCTAGGGAATAATTTTCTTTATTAGCCAGGGCTTAGAATACAAGAACAGGGAGGTTATGCTGGAACTTTATAAAACATGAGTAAGGGCTCAGCTAGAGTATTGGGTACAGTTTTGTTCATCACATTACAGGAGGTTTACGAGGATGCTGCCAGGACTGGAGAATTTTAGCTTTGAGGAAAGATTGTATAGTGTGGGGTTGTTTTCTTTGGAACAGAGGCGGCTGAGGGGAGACATAATTGAGGTGTATAAAATTATGAGGGGCCAAGATAGAGTGGATAGGAATGAGCTATTTACGTTTGCAGAGATGTCAATGATCAGTGGGCGTAGATTTAAAGTAACTGGTAGAAGGTTTGGAGAAGAGTTGAGGAGAATCTTATTCGCAAAAAGAGTAGAGGGGTTTGAGAACTCACTACCCATCACAATTGAAGAAAGTACTTGGTTATGTACTTGAAGTGCTGTAACCTACATGGTTAAGGACCCAAAGCTGGAAAGTGGGATAAGGCAAAATAGCTATCTTTCATCCAGCAAAGACGTGATGGGCTGAATGACCTCCTTCTGTGCCATAAATTTCAGTTATTCTATAATTCTCTGAACTCACCTGTTACCCTTCAATATTCCAGGGAATACAAGCCCAGTTTATATAATCTCTCCACGTTGTCTAAGCCTTGGTGCCCTGGTAACACACTGATGAATCTGCACCACACTCCTTCCAAGTTCAATATATCCTTTCTAAGGTGCAGTGGCAGAACTGTACACATTGGCCTAACCAAGCCTGTGTTTTGCTGTCACAAAACTTCCATCAATTTATATTGTGCAGTGCAATTATCTGATATTTTGCACCGGCCATTCCACAATGGAAGCATTGCTATTGCGCAGCTGTGATGGCCAAGTGGTTAAGGCGCAGGACTTGAAAACCCCGCAGAGGTTCAAGCCGTGCTCGCAGTGATTCTGCTGCAATTTCTTTATTTTCTTTCATCGGATCCCTGCAGAGATCACTGGTCCCGAAACTGATCAGAATTCCCTCCACTGCACTTTATTACACTGATTAATGCAGAAATGTTGTTCCAATGGGAAGCGCTCATAATTTATTGGCTTCAATTATATATTGTGGATTTGTTGGAAAATATTTGCAAAGAACAGTGAGAAATCTACACACAGAACAGCAGGAAAAATAATCCATTTAATGAAGAACCGTGCAATGTTTGGAAGGAAACGCATGGAAACGCGGTTTGGATTTATAAAGCTGAACCAGAATTGAAAGTGTGTAAAACGACCGCAGCAGGACTCCTTTGTGCAATCATCTGATAACAGCACAATTTGAACGCCTTGTCGATTAGGCCAGGTGAATGCAAGACAAGCTAATCGTAATAATAAGTGATTAAACACCGGGACTATATTCACTTCAGTAAGAACAGAAAAAGCTGGAACCACTCAGCAGTGCAGGGAGCATCGAGGAGAGAGAAGCAGATTCAACATTTCGGGTCGAAACCTTAGACAGAACTGGAAAACAATTAGAGAAGAGAGATAGTTAAGCAGGAGAGGAAGGAGAAGAGCAAAGGGCAGGCCTATGATAGGATGGAAGGCAGGAGAGCTTGACTGACAAAAGCGTTGATGGTGCAAGTCCAAAGGAGAGGTAATGGGACATGTTAACAAACAACAGATGGCTCCAGATGAGGCGTGAATGATGATGGCAGCTTCATTAACAGCTACCATGTGCGGAAGCATGAGTACAAGTAAAAAAATATAAAGAAATACAGGGGCCAATTTACAGCCTGAAATTGTTCAACTCGATGTTCAGACCAGAAGGTTGTAAAGTGCCTAAAAGAAAGATGTTGTTGTGCTCCTCGAACTACCTTGAACTTCCTTGGAACGGTGTAACAGGCCAAAGAAGGAGAGGTCAGAGTGGGAGGGGAGTGGAGATTTTCAAGACAGGCGACCGGAAGCACGTGGTGATGCTTGCACACTGAACTAAGGTTCAGAAAGGGAATGCACATTAAAGGATAGGACACTGAGTAGTGTAGAGGAATAAAGGGACCTTGGAGTGCATGTCCACAGATCCCTGAAGGTAGCAGGCCAGGCAGATAAGGTGGTTACGGAGACATACGGAATGCTTGCGTTTGTTGGAAGTGGCATAGAATATAAGAGCAGGGGGGTTATGCTTCGAATGTATTAAACACCAGTTAAGCTTCAGCTAGAGTACTGCGTGCAGTTCTGGTCACCACAATTAACGAAAGATGTGACTGCACTAGAGAGGGTACAGAGGAGATTTACAAGGATGTTGCTGGGAGTAGAGAATCTTATCTATGAGGAAAGACTGGTAGGCTGGGTCTGTTTTCCTTGGAACAGAGGAAGCTGAGGGGAGACATTATTGAGGTGTATAAAATTATGAGGGGCCTGGATAAACTGGATAGAGAGGACCTATTTCCAATAGCAGAGGGGTCAAAAACCAAGGGGCATAGATCTAAAATAATTGGTGGAAGGTTTAGAGGGGATTTGAGCTGAAATATCTTCACCCGGAGGAGTGTGGGAGTGTGGAACTCACTACCTGAAAGAGTGGTAGATGCAGGAACCCTAACCACATTGAAAAAGTACTTGGATGTGCATTTAGGATGCTGTAACCTGCAGGGCAACGGACCAAGTGCACGGAAGTGGGGTTAGGTTGGCTAACTCCTTCTTGGCTGGTGCGGACACGATGGGCCAAAATGGATTTGTTCCGTGCTGTAACAGTCTATGATTAAATGATTCTCTGATTCTAGGTGTTCCGCAAAACAGACACCAATCTGCTTTGCTCTTAAACGTAGAGGCGACAGTATCGTGAGCAGTGAATACAGCAACTACTTTGTAAGAAGTACAAGTAAGTCGCTGATTCACATGGAAGGAGTGTGTTGGACGCTGGATGGTGGTAATGGAGGAAGTAAAATGGCAGGTGTTGCTTTTCCTGCGCTTGCATGGGAAGGTGCTGGGCGAAGTGGAAGGGGTGCTTGGGGTGATAGAGGAGTGGAACAGGGTTTCCTGGAGGGAGCTGTCTCTTCGGAATGCTGAAAGTGGGGGGATGGGGAAGATGTGTTTGGTGGTGGGATCATGCTGGACGTGACAGAAATGGCAGACGATGATCCGTTGAATGCAGAGGCTGGTGGGGTGAAAGCTGAGGACAAGGGGAACTCTATCGTGGTTCGGGAAGGGAGGGGATGGGGTGAGAGCAGAAGTGTGGGAAATTGAACGCACACGGTCGAGAGCCATGTCAACCATGGTAGAGGGGAATCCACGGTTGACAGAAAATGAAGGCATACCGGAAGCTTCGACTATTATGGAAGGTGGCATCGTCAGAAAAGAGGCAGAAATGGCGCAACTGGGAGAATGGAATGCAATCCTCACAGGAAGCGGGGTAGGAGAAATCATAGTCAAGGTAGCTGTGGGAGTCAGTGAGTTTGCAGTGTCAGGTCAACATCCCCAGCATCGAAGCTTTGACCACGCTCGATCAGCTCCGAGGGACGGGTCATATTGTCCACATGCCCAATACGAGACTCCGAATACAAGCACTCTACTCGGAGCTCCGACACAGCAAGAGCGCCCCAGATGGGCAGAGGAAAGGTTCAAGGACTACCCTCAAAGCCTCCTTGAAAAAGTGCAACATCCCCACTGGCACCCCGGAATCCCTGGCCCAAGACCGCACAAAGTGAAGGAGAACCATCAGGGAAGGCGCCGAACACCTCGAGTCTCTTCACCGGGAGCAAGTGGAAGCCAAGCACAAGCTGTGGAAGGAGTGCACAACAACCCAAGCACCCCACCCACCCGCCCCTTCAACCACCGTCTGCCCCACCTGTGACAGAGACTGTAGGTCCCGCATTGGACTCAGTTACCTGAGAAGTAATTTTTAAGGTTGAAGCTAATAATTATCTGTCCCGAGGGACTGGCTAAGAAGAAGAGTGGATGTTGGTCGATAGCCTTTTCCCAGAAATGGAGACAGAGAAGTCGAGGAAGGGAAGTGAAGAGTCGGAGATGGACTATGTGAAGGTAACAGAACAGTGGAAATTGGAACCAAAGTGAAAGAAATTATCTATTCTAGGCGAGAGCATGAAACAGCACCAGTACCGTCATCGATGTACTGTAAAAAGAGCTGAGGGAGGGGAACTGAGTAGAACTGGAACAAAGAAAGTTCCACATATCCCATGAAAATGCAGGCATAGTTAGGGCCCATGCCTGTACTCATAGCAACACCTTTAATTTGCAGGAAATGAGTGAAGTCAAAGGAGAAGTTGTTCAATATGAGAACAAGTTCAGCTAAGTGGAGGAGGGCGTTTGTGGATGGGGATTGTCTGACCCTCTGTTCAAGGAAGAGGTGGAGCGGCTTCAGGCCGTCCTGGTGGGGGGTGGAGGTATAGAGTGATTGGACGTTGGGTTTGGGGCCGGGAAACTGGAAACTGTTGAAGTGGCAGAGGGTGCTGGAAGAGTCACGAATGTAGGTGGAAAGGAACTGGACAAGTCGAGAACAATAGAGTCGAGATAGGAGGATGTGGGGCAAGAACAGGCTTAACAGTTGGTCTACCAGGGCAGTCCTGTCTGTGGATCTTGGGAAGGAGGTAGAAGTGGGCTGTGTAGGGTAGAGTTTGGCGTCCATGGAGGGAAGATTTCCAGAGGCGATGAGGTCAGTGACAGTCTTGGAAACGATTGCTTGATGTTCTGTTGCGGGAGCATGGTCCAGGTGTGTGTTTAGGAGGCAGAGTCAGAGATTTGCCATTCAGCCTCCGCAAGGTGGAGGTCGGTTCGCCAAACAACAACATCATCACCATTGTCAGTAGGTTAATGACAATGCTAGGGTTGGATCAGAGAGAACGGAGTGCTGCCAGTTCAGAAGGAGGGAGGCTGGTCTGACTGAGGGGAGCAGGGAACAAGGAACAACAGATGGCCGATGTCATTTCAGTCCCATTCTTTGCAATCCATAACCAACAGAGAATGATAATACAGCAGAAGTAATGTATCTGGATTTTCAAAAGGCTTCGATAATGTAACTCATAATAGAATGACGAACAAGGTCAGCGAATGCGGAGTCAGTGGACAAGTAGTGGAAGGAATGGCTGGCTGTCTTCAGGACAGAAGGCAGAGAGTCGGAATAAATGGTAGCTTATTCACAGGTGCAGAAGGTGTGTCGTGGACTTACACAAGTATCAGTGCTCGAACCACTGCTGATCGCAATTTACATTAACGATTCATTCTAAGGAATCAAAAACACAATTTATATATTTGCAGATGACACCAAATTGGGGGGGCTAGTCAATACTGAGGAGGACTGCAACAAATTACCGGGGGACAGTAACAAACTTGCAAAATGGACATATATTTGGAAAATGACGTTCAACACAGATAAAGACGTATTACAACATGGTAGGAAGAATAGGGAGGTCACTTATCACTTGGAGGGTGCGAGTCTAGGCGGAGTAGAGGAACAAAGGGACCTCGGTGTACAAATACACAAATCACTGAAAGTTGTGACACAGGTTAAAAAGGCCATAAAAAAAGAAAACCAAGCATTGGCTTTATTTCTAGTGGGATAGAATTGCAACGTAGGGAAGTTATGCTAAAACAGTATCAAACCTTGGTTAGACCAAAGGTACTGAAAAGATTTACAAGGATGATACCAGACATGCGAGGGTATTCTTATCAGTAAAGGATTAACAGCCTGGGTCTCTTCTCCTGAAAAAAGGCTGAGGAGCGACCTAATAGAGATCTTTAAAATTATGAAAGCTTTTGTCAGAGTGGATACAGAGAGAATGTTTCCACTTGTAGGGAAGAGCATAACTAGAGGGCATCAATATAAGATATTCAGCAAGAAATACAACAGGGAATTCAGCAGAAGCTTCTTTAGCCAAAAAAGTGGTGTGAATGTGGAACTCGCTACCACAGGGAGTTTTTGAAGAGAATTGTATAGATGCATTTAAGGGGAGGCTGGACAAGCACATGAGGGAGAATGGAATAGAGGGTTATGCTGAATAGATTTAGATGAAGAAAGACGGGAGGAGGCCCGGGTGGTGCATTAACGCTGGCATGGACTGGTTGGACTGAACGGCTTGTTTCTGTGCGGTATGGTAATAATGAGTGATTAAACCCCGGGATTGTATTTATATCAGTTCTATTCTTTCCACTCCAAGCCAATCAGCGGCTGTGAACCATTCACTGATTGTAATACGAGAAGTCCCGATCGATCACGAAATGTTCATTTAATGCTGGAACACTCCGCAGATCAGAACTCAGGATTTCCCGCTTTGCTTCCAAGTATTGCAGGTCCCCCGTGAATTTCAAACCTAACTTTTTGACAAACGATAACATTAAGAAACTACCCTCCCCACCAAAATCAAATGACTCCTACAGGATTCGAAGATGTGCCCTAGGCGTTATTAGCATTTAAGCTCGAACCAACTCAGCCAAATTGTTAAGTTTAACTTATGGTTCATGTCTGTTTTTTGTCAGCTCAGTCACTTTTTCTCAGAAGACTCTCTTTATATAGGGGCCGACTTTCCCGCCGGTGCGGGGAATTGTCGGGTTCCCCGAATGTCGGGTTCCGACACGAATCTAAATGGGTCGGCCAGCTGGAAGCAATTTTCCCTCAATTGGCCAATTAATTTCCAGCGTGTGGGCACCCTTGCTAATTGTGCATTTCCAGTCAGAAAGCCACACAGTATGATGTCATCATTCGTGGTGCTATTAAAGCCCGCAGCAAGCTTGTCAACCTCTGTAGGCTTCCCAACCAGTCGTACAGAATGGCAGGGGAGCCGGCATCAGCTGCTGCCAGCGGCAGAGCCCGAGCTGCCGCCAAATTTGATGAAAACTCACTGCAGACATTGGTGGATGGGGTTAGGGCCGACAGGGAGGTCCTTTTCGCTAGCTCAGGGAGGAAGAGGCCTCTCAAAGAGAACAGGGCTGCCTGGATGGAGGTGGCTGCAGAGGTGAACTCTCAGAGAGTCACCCGACGGACCTGGATGCAGTGCAGGAAGCGTTTCCATGACCTTCGCCATACAGGAAAATAAAGTATGAAGTTTCCATCACCCTCAACCTGATCCCCATTGCCTTTCCCCAACAGCACTTAGCTTCAGCACTCTCTTGCTCCACATCCCACTTCACAATCACATTCATGCACCCTTAACCATTCCCTCTCCCTCTATGCTCATATTCACATAACTGTTCCACCATGCAGCCCTCAGACTGCCTCTCACTCTGATGCTGGAACGGAACTGACAACACACAGGGAGGGCCCTTGGGTTGCAGCATCACACCATCTTTTTCTCCTTCTAAGTATCTATGCTATGCAATCTTTACACTCACTCCTGCACTCCCACTCAAACTCCACTTGTCTCCCTCACTGCAGGTAAAGAGAGCTCACAATAGGAGAGAGTGAGCGAGGACTGGAGGAGGACAACACTCAATCGCCCACGTGACCCCCTGGGAGGAAGCAGTGCTGGAGATTTTTGGGGCTGACGTGGCTGCGGAAGCTGGGGATGGAGAGACAGGGGCAAACCCGCAAGTTGCTGACAGAATAGTTTCCCATCTCTATCATTGTCATAGCATGAGCCGCTGATATGTTTCTGAAGCTACATCATTTGGACGTATGAGCATCTGCCAAATCCAAAGTGCAAGTTGCCTTGGCATCAAATCTCTAACTCTTTCCTTTACTCCCCCACAGGACCAGACAGAGCCCCCATCCCCACTGTCGAGGAGGAAGAGGCTGTGCAGCCAGACTCCTCAGAGGAAACTCCAATCAGCAGATGGTGGAGACAGGGACAGCAGTGGAGAGTCCTCGTTGGAGGGCGCAGTCCTCTACCAGCTCAGCTCAGCTGCATGTCGACCCTATGCATCTGGGTCCATCTGCAAGAGAGGAGGTGATGGATCTCCATGCACAGATGCAGGAGTCTCTGGCAGTTTTTTTCCCCAGAGTCGCTGCGAGTGTGGAGTGAATGTAAGAGTCCATGGCGAGCATGAGCAGAGCCTTAGTGGAGTAATTGGCACATGAAAGCATCACCGTGGAAAGGATAGCTACCTCCGTGGTAAGGCTGGCTACCGCCGAGGAGAAGAGGGCTGCGGCCGAGGAGAGGAGGGCTGCAGCCGAGGAGAGGAGGGCTGCGGCCGAGGGGAAGAGGGCTGCAGCCGAGGAGAGGAGGGCTCCGGCCATGGAGGAGCTTAGTCGCCATGGTATCGAAAACATGGTGAGTGCACAGAATAGAATGATATCCCTTGAGGAGCGATGGGCATCTATTGAGCACCGAAACCAGACGTTCATGGAAGTCCCTCTGAGCAGGACTTCCAGTGCAGATACGGGTCCCAATGGTACCCCTGATGTGCAGCAAGGTGCTCTCCAGCAACTTGCAGGCGCTGAGGGGGAGCTGACCCATGAGAGAGAGGTTGTTGGCACACCTCAAAGAAGTGGGGGCTTCTCTCCACGCTCTCACACTTCCATGCCACTTCAGAGCCCTCGGTCAGAGCCCCGCTGGAGTCCAAACCCAAGTGAGATTGGAGTCTCAACCTCTGCATAGCTGCAGGAGCAGCAGACTCCTGACGAGTCCTCACAGTCTCGCGACCCCTGAGGACGCCCGTCAAAGGTGTCGAGACAGGAGCAGCAGAAACATGTGCAAGGGGCCTCCAAATGGGCTGAAGCCACAGGGGTACCACTACGTAGGACCACGTGTAACAGAAAAATAAAGCACTACTGATCACCAGGGTAGTCACTTGGGTGAAAGGTCTTGTATATAGTTTTAATGCCATCAGTTTCTTGTACATAAGCATCTGGTGGCAAATGCTGCAGTTGCGGCGTCTGTCATTTGGCAAATGGGGATTTCAGATTGAGGTCATAGAATTAGTTGCAGATGTCAGCAAGCTGGTCAAATAGGTAGAAATGCGCAGGGATGGGCCACTGTCCATGGTCAGTTAAGTAGCAGCGAGACTACAGTGTTTAATGTTCCAGGCTACACAAACCTGGCCAGGATGAGTGCGTTCCTTGCATTCCACCCAGCAATGTTCTCGCGCACTGGTGCCGCTGGTTGATGGGCCTCTGCAGGATGTTCGTTTCCGTCCTCCGCCTCCTCCTCAGCATCATCCTCAGCATCAGCCTCATCCGAGGCAGCTCTGTGAGGAGCCTTTATGTCCTGTGGAATCGGCAAGCCACGACGCTGTGCCATGTTCTGAAGCACACAGCATACCACGACGATTTTGGAGACCCTGGCTGCGGAGTACTGTAGGGCTCCACCTGACCTATCGAGGCATCTGAAGCGCATCTTTCACAATCCGATAGCTTGCTCGAAAATGCATCTGGTGGAAATGTGGCAGGAGTTGTAGCACTCCTCAGCTTTGTTGGCTGGTCTCTTCAACGGCGTCATTATCCAAGTCCTCCGGCGATAGCCATTGTCTCCAAGGAGCCATCCCTGAATGTCGTTTGATGGACTGAATAGCGGAGGCACAGTAGACTGGCGCAGTATGAGGGAGTCATGGCAGCTGCCAGGGTACTTGGCATAAACATGCAAAATCTCCTTCTTGTGGTCACACACCAGCTGAACGTTAAGGGAGTGGAAGCACTTGCGGTTGACAAAAACTCCTGGATTGCGATGGGGTGCCCTAAGGTCCACATGTGTGCAGTCAATGACGCCCTGCAACCATGGAAAGTCTGCCAGCTGAGCTAATCCAAGCACCCACGCCCTCACACTTGCTCAAAATGGATATGATTGTTCGCGAGGGAAAAGAGGGCATTGGTGACCTGTTTGATGCAAGTGTGTGCGGCTACCTGGGAGATGCCAGTGACGTCTGCTGCTGATCCCTGGAACGAGCCTGATATATAAAGGTTGAGTGCGGTGTTGACTTTGATGGCCACTGATAAGGAGTGTCGACCTGGTGCTCTGGGCTCCAGGTCTTGCTGTATCATTGCGCAGATGTCAGTCACTAACTCTCGCGAACTTTGGAGCCGCCTTTGGCACTGCTGCTCAGTCATGTTGAGGTAGCACACTCTGTGTCTGTAGACTCTATTTGGGGGGTATCTCCTGCACCGACTGCCTTCCATGCACTGGCCCCTTCTGGACTGTGCTGCCTCAGGTTGGTGAGGCACAGCCTGTTGCTCCTGCTTGTGCTGCTTTTGCTGGTGCTGCTGTTGCTGGTGCTGCAGCTGCTGGTGCTGTTGTTGTTGTTGGATATCCTCTGCTGTTGGAGATCCTCTAATGCCAAGAAGGGAAGGAACAAAAGGCCTCACATGCTTCTGGCAGATGCCTCTGCTGAGGAAGCGCTGAGCGTGAGTGGTGAGAGTGGCTTACCAGGAGCTCACACTGCAGAAGTGTGTGAGGCTCCAACATTCCACAGCTGTGCCTAAGCCGTCAATAAGTTGCCCCAAGCCTGGAGCAACAAGTTCCTGCAGCCTACCAATGCTGTCTGATTAAATCTCTTCATTCCTGATTGACCTGCAGCTGAAAGTAAGCAAGCCAACATTATTCACGCCAGGTTTCATCAGCGGTTTTCCACCAGGCGTGGTTTATGTGGGGAAAGTCTGAAAATTGCAAGGGGCCATTAATATTGGATTAAAGCTGCCAGTTATTGCTCATTAGGCTCCCGACGACCAGTCCCGCCGGCTGCGGGCGGGACTGATTCGGGTCGCGCTGAAACACCAGGGCGAAAGTCGGGCGGGGTGTGGAATCAGGCGGGGGTCGCAACCCCCTATTTCTATGATTTTCAGCCCCCGCCCATCTGACAACCCGCCCGAAGGCTCCACGAAAATCGGGGCCCAAGTACATTATCTCCAGCCAAATCACAGAACTAGTTGTAAGGAGCAATTCAGTGTCCCCAATTTAAGCTGTTTATACACAAGTTGACAAGTTGGTTATAGGTCCATTTTAGTTTAGTACAATCTGAATATTCTGAATGATGATTATTTTAAATTTCGGCCTGGGCAGAAATCTGGCTGAAGCGAACTGTGCGCCAGTCATACACCCCGCCCGAATTTCCCTTTTCTTTGACTAGAATGAGAAAGGCAATTGGGCATAGTGTAAAATATGCCACTGCCAATCACTAGGATTAACTAAAGCTGGAGGAAATTTCAGTAAAATCATGGAATTATTGAATTGTTTCCTATTTTCTGAATACTAATTGATAAAATACCAACACTGTTGAATCAGCCGCCTATTGTTTCTAGACTCTCTACTATCAGAGTCAGTTGGGCAGTGGCAGTATTTGGATTGTGGGTCAGATTTCTGTTCCTGTAGATGAAACCTACCCTCACAACCTCTTAGACGCAGCAACAGATATAAATGTTTTCTTTAAATCTATTTTATAATAGGGTAGAAAGAACGACTTGAATAGTTGGTGTGTAACTCACGCTAAGTTGTCAGTTGTATATCGGCAAGTCGGAACACGATGATCACTTTGGATGTGTTTGTATTACAGTGCAGAGAGCTCTATGGTTGGAGACTGTTAGTGGAGGATTACAGAGCTCCATCCAGGGGCCGCCCATAGCATCGGAATCTGTCACTTGTTCCATTCAATGATAGAAGAATCTAAAGTGATCTTTACCTCAGCCGAAATTAAATACATTTTGCGTTATATAAAAATGGAAGAAAATCGATACCCAGGGCTGATGTCCACAAGTTTAATCATTGCGCAAATACATCAATCATAAATATTTACCATTTATTTGTTATAACAAAAGAAATATAAAACAGCTGAAGAAAAACAAACCGTAAGGAGTGAAAGATGCAGGAGCACATGATTTTAATTCATGACACGTTACAGAATAGGTTGAGCGTTGCACTCATTGGCAGTTAGTGTTAGAGGTGTGAGGAATCAGATCCAGTGTTTAAACACTCGCCTATGTCAGCAGAAACCTGGTACTCCAGACTGTGTCGCTCTTCACGATGGACCGCAGGAAGTGAGGCCTCGGTCTGAGTGTCTTAGAACAGGAAATGCTGCCGCTGATCAGTGAGTGTGTCAGAATGCTTCAGCTTTCAAATGGCCCGGGTGTCATTTTCCCCAGTCCCGGAATTCCGCCCAACCAACAAGTTAGGGGAGTAAAACACAACACCAAGTCCGTCAGCCCCAAAAGATCAGTTCACTCGACAACTCTTCAAAAAATAACATCAAATGTTGGAACACAAGTCAGTGCAAATCGGACATTGAGTCTGTTCCAAGCAACATCCATGTGCATTAATGCCTAAACAGCCATATATTACAACATATTTTATTGTGTTTAATTTAATTTTAAATTATTGTATCTTCAAATTGACTTTAAGCTGCCATCGTGATGTTGACTCTGTTTAATTTAGATGTAACAATTTACATTGATAACAACAGTGTCATGGTTTGTAGCGAGTTGCAGGGCTGGGTGTAAGTTTAGCAAATGTGGCACTAAGGAAGGGGACAGACAGATTGTTGGAAGCGGATCTGGGATCTTGCAGTAACGTTGGGAGATGTGGGCTCACAGTGAAACGCTCAGACTGCAAAGAACGAACAAAAGTGGCGTGAGCCATCTGCAATGCCTTGTCTCGCAATAACCACTAAAAGTGAAATAAGTGAGAAATAGTTTATATTCCCAATAAGAGTCAGTTTAGTGAATCGGAAACACATAACAGTGTTTTTATTTAAGGTTAGTGGATCAAGTGAAGCGCATCAATTTCTGTATACAATCATCACAGTACTTACTAAATATAATAAGCGACACTGTTGGTGAAGACGAGGTCCTGCAAACACTGTATGTACTTATTCACACGTGGTCTAGAGCTATTGAGTAAACTACCGATCGAAAGTGGTTAACTTTCCAGCAGACTAAGCAATTACTCTTCATCTAGCCTCAACAAATCTATGACTCACCGCAGCATGGTGGCATAGTGGTTAGCTCTGTTTCCTCATAGTACCAAGGACCCGGGTTCGAATCCAGCCTCCGGTGACTGTCTGTGTGGAGTTTGCACATTCTCCCTGTGTTTGCGTGGGTTTTCTCCGGGTGCTCCGGTTTCCTTCTACAGTCCAAAGAGGTGCGGGTTAGAATGATTGGCTATGATAAATTGGCCCTTAGTATTAGGGGGATTAAATACGTGGGGTTACGGAGATCGGGTGGGATATGTGTTGGTGCAGGCTCGATAGGCTGAAATGGCCTCTATCTGCACTGTGGGGTTTCTGTGATCTGTGATTTCTGTGAATTTAGAACCTTAGATTGTTATTAATGTTGTAATCAGTTTCCTTTGATGCTGATTTACAGTGAGACACCGAATTCCCTGTGCAGCGTTTGCTACTTAATCTTGTGAAGAGACTCTATCCATTAATGATGTCCTACTCAATGGATGGATAGCTCTGATTACATTTATTAAGCACCCATGTGCCCAACTTTTTAACTTCAGGATGTCTTCGTTTACCATGAAACAGCGTTGAGTACATGGCTTCTTCCTTGATCGGTTCACTCTGCAGCTTAAGGAATTTCTAATGGAGGGTCAGTAAATTAAATTAACATTGATCCGAACAGGGTTAAATGTAAGAGATTCCGGGAACCGAGCATGATTCATTCCTAGACCTACACTGGGTGGAAACAACCCAGCCAATTCCTCAGTAAAGAAATAAAGGAGGGAAATAAGGATTCGTCTGATTACTCAGCATATATCTGTCTGATACAAAAACACAGCTTTCCAACATTGGATCTCCAGTCCTTGGGAAAATACTTGAATGCACAGCATGGGAATTACCGTGCATTTGATGTTTGTATGGGCCCTTGAACACTACACAGGGAGAATCCTTTGGTTGTGCTTTAATAGAACGCATATAACTGAATTGCTAGCATTAGATTTGTTAAATTAGGGACAAGGAACAAACTGTCAGGATAAATATGGGACTGAACAAAATCATGTTAAATAATAGAGTTCTTTTTCATGCCTCCTAAACTGCAGTATATGTATTGAGAGGAGAACCCATTTTAATAGTGTGTTTCTGATGTCCGTCGCTGCTTTCAGGATAACTTGCTTGTTAAGTTCTTTCTAAATCTTGAATGGCAAAATCCCAACGTCGACCTTCCTCAGTTTAAATCCATGTTTGCCTTTGCTACGCAGCACCTGGAGATTGAGTTTGTTTACAACAGGGTAGATTGGAATCCTATCAAACTGCAATGTTTTTCTGTGACCCAAACTTCGATAATATAATTAGAACATCACTGGCAGATAAGTAGGTTTGCTATGAATGACACTCCTGGTAATTCAATAAAAAAACAACATAATACAGTTACCCAATGAGCTGAACTGTACCGCTCACCATCCCTCCTGACTTCTAATTTCACTTTTTCAATTTGTAGATGTTTATGATTGAACTCGTTGCTACAAGGAATGATTTGAGCAAAGAAATTCGTACTTTCTCCTCATAACCTTAAAGCAGACATTAGATGGCTTGTAGATAGCCTCTTTCCTGAAGGTAGAAAGTAAGACTTCCTAAAATTTCATCAAAACTACATTTGTGAATTCCCGGCAGCTTTGTTCCTGAGCTGTGTGACATACAATATGCCGGAATATCCTTCCCATGATTAAGTTACCAGAAGTGAACACACAGTCCAAACGGCGTGAGAACAAACCTTCATGTAAAATTAATAATACATTTGATTTGAACTCTATACTTCTGATATTCAAGGAGCTATTCTCGAACAAAGAGGAGATCTGGAACTGGCAGTGTGCGGGAAATTGTGGGACTGGGATCTGGCAGAGTGTGGGATTCGACAGAAAGAAAAGGTACCAGGGGAGCGGGGGCGATGATGAGAAGGTGAGCGGGAAATATTGAGAAAATCAATAGATGGAGACAGCTCCACTGTGAATTCATAAAATAGCAATTCTATTAGTTTTCAGCTTGTAAATAATCGATCGGTGAAATAATATTCGATAAAATCGTGAAAGGAAGAACTGGATCCATTTCAAAGCTGAATAAAACTGTGTTTTGCTTAATATTGATTGTTGGTTGTACATAAAAATTGAAGAATAATCTTATAAACTGAGCATGAAAGTGATCAAGTTAAAACTGAAGTGAGCCGGATGTGAGGTCTTGGGCGGAGAGTCGACCACAGCGGGTGAATGACCTAAAATTAGCGACATGGCCAGAAGCAAGGAGAGTTCTACTTCGAGCAGAAAAGGTTAAGGGGAGATTTGCTAAAGGTGTTTAAAGTTAGGACTGGTTTCAGTATATAAGGAGAAATTACTTTCCCTGGCAGTAGGCTCGGTAAACAGAGGATACAGAATTAAGTTAACTGGAAGAACCCTGGGGGAATTAGGATATTTTTTAATGCAGTGATTTATCATGATCTGGGATGGACTGCCTAAAAGATTGATGGAAGCAGATTCAATAAAAAAGAAAGACATGCGTTTCTATAGCGCCTTTCACTACCCCAGGCCGCCCTAAATTGCATTACAGCCAATGAGGTACTTTTGAAGTGGAGACACTTTTATAATGTTGGAAAGACAGCGCTCAATTTATGCAGAGTAGGTACCACAGACAGCAATGTATATGAGGACCAGTTTCTCTGATTTAGTGAGGGATAAATATTGTCCAGGACAGCGGGGAGAACTCCGCTGCCCGTCTTCGAAATAAAGACACAGCATCTTTTACCTACACCAGCGAGGACAGAAGTGGCCTTGGTCACGTCTCACACAAAAGCCTACACCTCCGACAGTGCAACACCACGTCAGTACTGCACTGAGGTGTCAGCAGAGAGTTTGGATCCACGTTTCTGGAGCGGGACTTTAACTACGCCCCCCTCGACCATGTGACTCAGACAAAGTGCGCCCGCCAAGCCACTGCTGACATCTTTATAAAATACTATCTTTCAAAAGCGAATAGAATTCATACTTGAACAACTAAAAGTTTGATCAGCCGTGATCTCATTGAATAGCGGAACAGGCTCGAGGGGCTAAATAACCTCCTCCTTTTCCTATGGTACTATGTCTGATGGCCTTTAGGGGGAGAGTAGGGGAGTTGGACTAATTGGCTGCCTATTTCAAAGAGCCAACAGAGGCACAACAGGCCGTATGGCTTCTGTCTCTGCTCTATGATTCTACATGTATTGCATTGCACACGATTTTCCTACCATTAATATTAAAGGAATGAAAGCTGAGGAAGCGCATCCGCAATTTGCTCATGAACCACCCTCTGTGCGTGTGGGACTCCATCAGTGGTGTGTGGAATTAAAATGTATTTATAAATTTATGGATAAAGGCAAAGATTTTTCGGAATATAATGCATTGAGCAGGTAGATAATGAGATTTAATAAGACTGTTTAATTAATGTCCGGAGCAGAGCACGAGTGAATCATCGAAGAAGTGATTCTTGGAACGGCAGTAATAAGGAGATTTTCAAATGTAATTCAAACTCATAAAATGTGAATGTGGAATTGAGAGACACAGACACCGCGAGATAAAGGAATGTGGACCGATAGAACTGAAGCTTTACTGACACTGCTGCAAGTTTCCTCAATTAAAGAAGATTCCTGAGGAACCGACAGTGCCTGAAATGATTCTAGTGTTTAAAATAAGGCCAGGAGAAATATACTGGGTGAGCACCTGGTAGCGGAGCAATATAGAAACATAGAAGATAGAAGCAGGAGTAGGACACTCGGCCCCTCGAGCCTGTTCCAACATTTAATGAGATCATGGCTGATCATC
Organism: Somniosus microcephalus; assembly: GCF_052327205.1. NCBI lineage: Eukaryota > Metazoa > Chordata > Chondrichthyes > Squaliformes > Somniosidae > Somniosus > Somniosus microcephalus. Next base: position 2,621,240 of record NW_028225183.1, on the reverse strand, counting down.
CAAATTCAGTAACCTGACCCTACTTTCTCCCCATATCCCTTCATCCCTTTAGCATTAAGAAATATATCCAACTCCTTCTTGAATATATTTAATGAATTGACCTCAACTGCCTTCTGTGGTATGAATTCCACAGGTTCACCTCTAACTGGGTGAAGAAATCCCTCCTCCTCTCAGTCCTAAATGGCTTACCCCTTATCCTTAGACTATGACACCTGGTTGTGGACTCCCCCATCATCGGGATGATCCTTCCTGCATCTAGTCTGTCTAATCCTGATAGAATTTTATAAGTTTCAATGAGATCCCCTCTCATTCTTCTAAACTCTAGCGAATATAAACGCAATCGACCGAGTCTCTCTTCATACATCATACCTGCCATCCCAGGTAGCAGTCTGGTGAATCTTCGCTGCACTCCCTCCATGGCAAGAACATCCTTCCTTCAGATAAGGCGACCAAAACTGCACACATTACTAAAGGTGTGGTCTCACCAAGGCCCTGCATAGCTGCAGCAAGACATCCTTGCTGCTGTACTCGAATCCTCTCGCTCCGAAGGCCAGTATACCATTTGTCTTCTTAACCGCCAACTGTATTGCATGCTTAACTACAGCGACTGGTGCACAAGGACACACAGGTCACGTTGCACTTCCCCTTTTCCCATTCTATTGCCGTCAGATATTAATCTGCGTTCCTGTTTTTACCAGCAAAGTGGATAATCTCGCATTTACCCACATTATGCTGCATCTGCCATGCATCTGCCCAATCATCCAACCTGTCCAAATCATACTGGAGTTTCTCTGCATCATCCTCCTCACAACACACACATCCACCCAGCTTTGTGTCTTCTGCAAACTTGCAGATATTACATCTAGTTCCCTCGTCTAGATCATTAATATATATTGTGAATAATTGGGGTCCTAGCACCAATCCCTGCAGTACCCCACTAGTCACTGCCTGCCACTCGGAAAAAGACCCATTTATTCCACCTCTTTGCTTCCTGTATGCCAACCATCTCTATCCAAGTCAGTACCTTACCCATGTGCTTTATCTCTACACGCTGATCCCTTATGTGGGACGTTATCGAAAGCCTTCTGAAAGTCCCACTGGTTCTCCCTTATCTATTCTACCAGTTACATCCTCAGAAAATGTCAGTAGGTTAGCCAAGCATGATTTAGCTTTTGTAAAAGGGAATTATATTGGTTTGAGGGACGGTGTGTCATCTTTAACTAACCTGCTGGAGGGCAGGGGAAATGCAGTTGGAATGAACCAGTCGGATTTCAGTGAAGCAGCGGACAAGGTTCCACATCTACAAACGGTGTGGAATTATGGGATGTGGAGGGAGATCTGGCACTGCACAGAGAGATCATTACAAAATGAAAGTAGATTATCGAAAATTGGGTACCTATCAGGGACGGGTGACTTTTGAACCTTTGGGACCTTCCTTGTTACCAGTTCATTTATAATGTTTTGTTTAAGAGAATCTCAATGGGCATGACGGTACCTTAGAAACAAAAACAATGAAATGATACCGACATAGGTAACACTGTAAAAGCATATAAATTTATTCGGTGGGTGTAGGTTATGTGACCCATTCTCTTTCTACAGGGTTCTTTGATACAGCAATCTAAAACTACCCACATTGTCCTCCTCTCTCTCCATGAATATATATTTCCTCTATTTCAAATAATTTTCAAGTTTTCCATTAAAAATTCCCTGATGCAAACATTCCAGCTCCAGCATCCCTTTGTATAATGAAGATTCTGCTAACCTCTCATTCCATTTGTGACCATTTGAAGTCGATTACCTTTTATTGCTCACTCCCCAACTAGATGGAAGAATCTCTCCCTCTTCATTCTAACGAAACTGTTGATAATGTTTAAATCCTCTATTAAATCACCTCTCAGCTTTTGCTGCTCCTGTGCAAATAGTCACAATATCTTGCTCCTCATCGCCAGTGTAGTTCTGTTGCATGGCACCATCCTGGGTTATCGACACTCCCCGCTCTCAATGGATTTAACGGCCTTTCAACAATGAGGGACCGAAGCTGTACATAGTGTTCTAACGGTGGCCTCACCAGTACTTTGTAAAGATTCATCATCACTTGTTTACTCTTGTGATCAATGTCACTGTCTCTAGAAAAGTCATTTCTGTTGGTTTGCTCATGAACTTTCTAGGAATTGAATATTTGGATCTCTATCGCTCGCTGTCCATCCACATCCTTCAGCTCCTTCCCATTGAGACTCTGCTCTCATTTCTTGGCGTTTCTTGCACAAACTTTTAATTTACCGATGAACCATTTGTAATTGATTCAAAGTTGCTGTGATTTTTCAATTAATGTTTGAACAATGTGTAACCGCATAATAAAGCGATAATTACCAAAGATTTGTTCTGACCATCTGCAAAAGTTCATCCGAACACAGATCACCTAATATTAGTTGTATTGTATCTGCATTCGGGTGTTGTTTTAACAGATCACGTGCAACAATTGTAATAATTAATAACTTTATGAAAATTAATTCATTTTACATTCGTTTACACCTTTGTTTGGGAGACTGATTGAGACAGAATGTCAAAGTTTGTATCGGCTGCACAAAACAAGAGCAGGCTCAATCTTTCTGCTGAGTGAGAGACACCAGTCAGCGCACAATCGAAATTTTAAGTCAGTATCTGGGAAAATGAGGTGAAAGGTCACATCGATGAGCCGAGTTCCGACTGTTTCCTCCATTGGAACACTGATGACGTGACAAGAGCCGGCTCTATTTGTTAATGAGGAATGAAGTCCGATAGAGAGACCATCACCTGCAATATTCACACCAAACTTCCAGGAAAGTTACCAATATCGCCTATGGCAAGACCTTTGATTGATTATGTACCGAATGAAACATTGCTGATGATTTTAAAGTGGCGCACCCGATTCCAGTATCTGCAGAGTAAGGTGGATTCCTCCGTTGCCCACATGTCCACTGCTGGACCTCATCCTCGTTATCTTTGACCCCTGAATTTGAAATGTGCTAAATTTGCAGGGTAGGATAAGTTTACTCAACGAAATAAACATGAAAAGTGAAGCACTGAAGCCATCAAACGCATGCTGCAAAACGAAGAAATGTTTACACAAGTTCTCATCACATTACAGAAAGAATGACGCTCTACGGTGAAAAGGGAGTTGAAATGGAGATTTAGTTATGAGGGAGCTTTCGTTTGATTGATTCTTTTTATTCTCCTTTTCTAACTATTCTCAGAATGAGTGCCCTGGGGGATTTTACCACCTTTTTCATCTTTTCACTGAATTTCCTCTGGGTCGTTACATAAATACATGAGATTTGAAAGCAACTCAAAAACTTCCACATTGTTCAGTTTCAGTGGCGGTATATACAGTGTCTGTGAGGTCACCTCGGTAATAGGTGATACTTGTCAGTCTGGTATTGACCAAACTCACGGCAGCTGTCTGCCACAATAGTATAAAACTGCCCGATACACTGAACAGTAAAATGATGGATTTCCTTTGGTTCTCCATCTCTGGATCGCTCTGATTCTCACTGCTGTGACCTCAGAGCCCCCTGCGGGCTCTGCTGGCCATTAATATACGTCTGACGGTCAAATAATTAAACAAGGCAATTAAAGTTAAAGAAAGTCAAACACCCCAGGCGCTGTGAAACCAGAGGTATGCTACACCTAGAGGTGAGGAAATAAAAACCACACTGTTCCGGCAGCCCCACTGCACCTTGCTAATTATTGTTCGGCTTCAAATGCAAGCAAAACAGGACTGTCCTTTAAAAGATCAGGACCGGGAAAGCTGTTATAATCACGGCTGCTGTTCTCTCGGTGCAAGCCTTTACTTTAAACGTCTGGCACCAGATAACTACAAACCGGTCAAATGTGAAGGACACGGTGAACCAAACAGACAAATCGAAGGTGACAACATTCATGTATAGAATGAAATTACACACGGGAGTGTGGGACAGGAATGAAAGTGGAAAGTGATGTCTGAGGATATATTACACCATTACAATGAGGATAATGACCAGTAGATCTGCTGTTGCCATGGCCAGCATGTAGACAGAGATACACTTGGAAAGGCCGCTGTTTCCTCGGGTGAGAATCACAATTGTCACCAAGTACAGTGTAAGAGAAAGAGAGAGGAGAGAAATAATGTTCCATTGTCTGACTGAAATCTATATGGAGACACCTGTACAGAGTATTTTACTCCACCTGGTGTGATTATCAGCACGGATCAGTGTGAGAGCAGGATTAATATTGGAGCCGGTACCTGGAAAGCCACCCACACATTTTAATGAGCTGTTGCAGCGTTCACCCTGCACGGGGGGGACAAGGCATCCAGAAATCCGCTAAAATCCTTGCGGTGGAGCTTCGAAGAACATTGTAAGACCAGTAAGGTTAGGAGATTAACTGTAATGCTGGCATCTAGGAAACTCGATATCTTATCAAAACAGTCTGTTTTTACATGAATATAATTAACACCGATTAACAAAAAACAGGCGACAATGTCTTACCGGGGACACCGATAGAAACATAGAAACATAGAAGATAGGAGCAGGAGTCGGCCATTCGGCCCCTTGAGCATGCTCCTTCACTTAATAAGATCATGGCTGATCATCCAAATTCAGTACCCTGTCCCTGCTTTCTACAGATATCCCTTTAGCCTTAAGAAATTTATCTAACTCCTTCTTGAATATATTTAATGAATTGGCCTCAACTGCCTTGTGTGGTAGAGAATTCCACAGGTTCACCACTCTCTGGGTGAAGAAATTCCTCCTCATCTCTGTCCTAAATGGGTTACCCCTTATCCTTGGACTGTGACACATGGTTCTGGACTCCCCAGCCAACGGGAACATCCTTCCTGCATCTAGTCTGTCTAGTCCTGGTAGAATTTTATAAGTTTCAATGAAATCCCCTCCCATTCTTCTACACTCTAGCGAATATAAGCCTGATCGACTCAATCTCTCCTCATACTTCAGGTATCAGGCTGGTGAATCTTCACTGTACTCTCTCGATGGCAAGATCATCTATCCTCAGATAATGTGAGCAAAACTGCACACAATACTCAAGGTGTGGTCTCACCAAGGCCCTGTACAACTGTAGCAATACATCCTTGCTCCTGTACTCGAATCCTCTCGCTATTAAGCCCAGCATTCCATTTGCCTTCATTAAGATGGAGAGTGAAGTATTGGACTCAGAGACTCGGGCCCTGAATTTAAGTAAAGTAAACCACGATGGTATGAGGCACGAGTTGGCTAGCATGGATTGGGGAACGTTACTTAAATGATTGACGGAGAATAGGCAATGGCAAATATTTAACGATCGCATGGATCAACTACAGAATTTGTTCATCCTTCTTTGGTCTAAAAATAAAACAAAGAAGGTAACTCAACCGTGGCTAACAAGGGAAATTAGGGATAGCATAATGTGCAACGAGAGGACATATAAATTGGCCAGAAAAAGAAACAACCCTAAGGATTGGGAGCAGTTTAGGATTAAGCCAAGGAGGGAAATGGGATTTATTAAGCGGAGGAAAACAAAGTATGAGAGTAAGCTTGCAAGGAACATAAAAATTGACTAAAATCTTCTGTAGATTTGTGAAGAGAAAAAAGTTGGTGAAGTCAAGCTTAGGTCCCTTGCAGTCAGAAGCAGGGGAATTTATAATGGGGAACAAAGAAATGGCATTCCAATTAAATACATACTTTGTTTCTTCTTCACAACGGAGGACACAAATAACCTCCCAGAGATGTGGGAGAACATATGTCTATTGAGAGGGAGGAACTGAAAGAAGTCATTATTTTTAGGGAAACGGTGTTAGGGAAATTGACGGGATTGAAGGCCGATAAATCCCCAGGGCCTGATAATCTACATTATAGGCTAGTTAAGGAAGTGGCCCTAGAAATAATAGAGGCTTTGCTGATTATCTTCCAAAATTCTAAAGACTCTGGAACAGTTCCCATGGATTGGAGGGTAGCTAAAGTAAACCCACTATTCAAAAAAAATGGTAGAGGGAAAATGGGAAATTACAGACCGGTAAGCCTGACATCAGTATTGTGGCAAATGCTAGAGTCCATTATAAAAGATGTAATAGCAGAGCACTTGGAAAACAGTGACAGGATCGGACAAGGTCAAAATGGATTTACAAAAGGTAAATCGTTCTTGATTAATCTACTGGAATTTTTTGAGGATGTAACTTGCAGAATAGATAAGGTAGAACCAGTGGATGTGGTGTCTTTGGACTTTCAGAAGGCTTTTGAAAAGGTCCCGCATCAGAGACTAGCCTGTAAAGTTAAAGCACATGGAACGGGGGGCAAGGTAATGACTTGGATAGAGAACTGGTTGGCAGACAGGAAGCAAAGAGTTGGAGTAAACGGTCCCTTATCTATTCTACCAGTTACATCCTCAAAAAATTCCAGTGGATTAGTCAAGCATGATTTATCTTTTGTAAATCCATGTTGACTTTGTCCGATCCTGTCACTGTTTTCCAAGTGCTCTGCTATTACATTTTTATAATGGTCTCTATTATTTTTCCCCACGGCCGATGACAGGCTTACCGGTCTATAATTCCCCGTTTTCTCTCTACCAACTTTATAGATAGTGGGTTTAAATTAGCTATCCTCCAATCCATGCGAACTGTACCCGAATCTATAGAATTTTGGATGATGAACAGCAATGCATCTACTATTTCTAGGGCCACTTCCTTACGTACCCCAGCTTGTAGGTTATCAGGCCCTGGGGATTTATTGGCCTTCAATCCCGTCAATTTCCCTAACTCCATTTCCCTACAAATACTGATTTCATTCAATTCCTCCCGCTCATCAGGCCCTATGTTCCCCAACATCTCTGGGAAGTTATTTGTGACCTACTTTGTGAAGACAGAACCAAAGTATGTTTTTAATTGGTCACCCTTTCTTTGTGCCACATTATAAATTACCCTGAATCTGACTGCAAGGGAACAACGCTTGACTTCACCAATCTTTTCTCTTCACATATCTATAGAAGCTTTTACAGTCAGTTTAATGTTCCCTGAAGCTTACTCTCATAATCTATTTCCCCCCTCTTAATCAATCCGTTTGTCCTCCTTGTATGCACCCTAAACTGCTCCCAATCCTCAGGTTTGATGCTTTTTTGTTCCTTTGTATTCTATGTCATATTGGTGTACCCGTAGGAAAAGGTACCACCTCTGTAGCCTTTGCGCTGTCATAATGGGAACGCCCTTTTTAGGGTTGAATATGGAGACGAGGGGTTGATGGTCAGTCAACAAGGTAAATTTTTGTCCTTGTTGGTAATGGTGGAATTTCTTCACCCCCCACACCAGGCTGAGGGCCTCCCTGTCGATCTGGGCATAGTTACGCTCAGCTGAGTTCAATGAGCATGACGCAAAAGCTATCGGCCGCTCTGAGCCATCAGGCAATTTATGCGATAATACCGCTCCCACACTGTAAGGGGATGCATCGCACGCCAGTCTGATTGGCAGTGATGGGTTGTAATGAGCCAGCACTTCCTTGGACGTGATCAAGCCTTTTGTAGCAGTGAGTTAAGAGTGTGCAGAACCGTTGAGAAGTTCGGTAAAAATTTATGATACTAATTTATTAATCCCAGGAACGACCTTAATTGTGAGACATTTTCAGGCGCTGGGGCTTTTACGACCGCTTCAATTTTTTCAGGTGATTTATGCAACCCTTCTTCGTTAATGACATGGGAACAATATGATACTTGTTACTGGAAAAATTCGCACTTGGAGTGCTTTGTTCGTAGGCCCCGTTCTCTCAGCCTCGTGAGCACCTGCTCCAAATTGGCAAGGTGCTCGTTGTCATTTTCTCCTGTTACAAGGATGTCGTCTAGGTAGCATTGAGTCCCCGGAATCCCTTGCAGTACTTGCTCCATAGCTCTTTGCCAGATAGCTGGAGCTGAGGCTACTCCGAAAACTAGCCGATTGTACTGGTACAGGCCTTTGTGTGTGTTTATCGTGAGATACCTTTTAGAGGTCTCCTCAACCTCCATCTGTAGATATGCCTGTGCCAAGTCAATTTTGGTGAAACGTTTCCCTCCGGATAGTGAGGCGAAAACATCTTCTATCCTCGGAAGAGGATACTGTACCGTATGAAGAACCGGGTTTACAGTCACCTTGAATTCCCCACAGATGCGAATTTTTCTTTGTTCTTCAGATATATCATTATTCAACGCTTTCTTCATGACCGGAATGATGGGAGTTGCCCACTCGCTCCAATCTACCTTGGATAACACGCCTGCTTTTTCCAAATTATCCAGCTCTGCCTCGACTGCTGGACGAATTGTGTATGGCACCGGCCTTGCCTTAAAATACTTGGGAATTGCCGCATCTTCCAGTTTTATTGAGGAGGTGGCACCTTTCAGGGTTCCTAGTTCCTGTTGAAACACTTCTTTGGCGTTAGACAAGATTTCTATTAATCGTCCAGGTATGACGTCATCATCATTTTTTTCTTACTGGTCACCGTCAGTGCCTGAATGGAGTGCCAGTCCAAACGTATCTTTCTGATCCATTCATGTCCCAACAACGGTGGACCACCATCTTGCAGAACGTATAAATACAACTTCTGTATTTCCTTGCCGTTGTATACAACAAGCACCCTTATTTTCCCTCTGGGGTATACTTTCTGCCGCATACATGTCTTCAAGATAATGGATGTGTCTTTCAAAGGTATATGCGGAAATAGCCGCTCGTAATCCCGTCGACTTATGATGGTCAGAGCTGATCCTGTATCTAGCTACATTTTAACTGGGGACCCCGCTATAGTGATGGTAACCCAAATGGTCTGGTAATGTTCTTTGGCAATTACATTATGTAATTCGAGACAGCTTAGTCTCTTGTTTCCTGAATCGCTATCGCTCTTCTGGTCTTCGGAGCTACTGCCCGTCATCATTTGTACCTTCCTGTACTTTTCCTTATTGACCTTTTTACTGTCAGCGGATTTTTTTCCAGATCGGCATACACGTGCAATGTGTCCCATCTTTCCGCATTGCCTGCATGCTTTGTCCTTGAACCAGCAGTCCCTCTGGTCATGGGTGGATCTGCCGCAGCGATAACATTTCTCAAAACCCCGTGTCATTTCATGGGTGCCGAATTCCTGTGGCTTTTGCTGTATCTCTGCAGCTCCTCTTGCTGCTGCTTCGTATGATACAGTCACAGTGAAAGCCTTGTCCAGTGTCAAATCTTTCTCAGAAAGTAGTCTTTTCTGTGTTCCTTCGCTTAGGAGACCACAGACGAATTTGTCTCGTAGAGAATCTGCCAGTTATGCCCCGAATTGGCAGTGCTTTGACAGCTTTCGTAATTCGGTGAGGTAATCAGCGTTACTTTCATTCTTGTGCTGATTCCTCCTGAAGAATTTGAATCGTTCCGCTATCAGCAGTGGTGTTCGGTTTAAATGCTCCTGTAGGGTATCAACAATCTCCTTAAAATTCTTGTCCATCGGTTTGGCTGGAGTGATCAAGTTTCGTAACGGCCCGTATGTCCTTGCGCCCATCAGATTTAGAAGTACCGATGTCTTTTTATCATCCGCTACTTCATTCGCCTTGCAATATACCTCCACTCTTTCCACATATGCGGTCCAATCCTCTATAACACTATCGAAAGCAGTAATATTGCCAGTCCTGGGCATCCTGAAAATCAAAAATGGTGCCTTCCGCGCTTTCCCTTCTTCCCTGCCGAGTCAAGTTGGCGCCTCCCGCGCTTTCCCGCCGCTGCCACTGCTGCCAACGCTGTTCTCCGCGGTTTTTATTTACATATATATTTTTAAACTGTTTCTCCGTCACTTGGAGAATCGTTCCCGTCGGACTCTCTGGGACTTTCCCCTCCCTCTGCTTGGTCCGTACGCCGACCTGCTTTGCAGCGCCAGCCGTGTCCTGAGTGCTCCACCCTCTGTCTCTGTTTGTTTCTGCCTTCAGACTCGCTATCCGGCCACGCTGCAGAGCTACCCGATCGAGCCCCAGCCCGCCGCCCAGGAAGGATCAGTGCACTATCTGCCACCAGTCCGTTTAGCTGGTGAAACCACAGTTTTTTTATCTTCGACCTTCGTCTGCGGAATCAAACCCCTTGAGGTGCTGCCGAATTGCAGGTAAGTTCGTTTCTAACTCGTCACCACTGTTGTATCCATGTGTTAATGAAGACACGGAAAGCAGGAGTTGATTTAACAAGTGTTTACTGAACAAAGTCTGGAGGTGAACTAAACTATACAAGACGCTATACAGGCTTATATACCCGAGTGGTCACTACCAGTACTACAGTACACAGGGGCTTCAAAAAAACATAGTTCCTTTTAAAGGTACACGCACCACAGAAACCCTTCGAGTAGGAACAGTACAAGCATTAGCAGCTTTAACCACTTGTATTGCAATTTGTTTCGCCCAAGTCTGTTTACATTTCCTGCATGTCAAATCCCCAGGGCCTGATAACATGCATCCTAGGGTACTGAAGGAGGTGGCCCTAGAGATAGCGGATGCACTAAGGATGATTTTTCAGAATTCATTAGACTCGGGAACAGTGCCGATGGATTGGAGGGTAGCTAACGTTACCCCACTATTCAAAAAGGGGGGTAGGGAAAAAGCAGGTAATTACAGACCTGTAAGCCTTACATCAGTTGTGGGCAAAATGCTGGAGTCCATCATTAAGGATGAAATAGCGGAGCACTTAGCAAATGGGGACAGGATAGGACAGAGTCAACATGGATTTACAAAGGGTAAATCGTGCTTGACTAATCTATTGGAATTTTTTGAGGGAGTAACTGGTAGAATAGATGGGGGAGAGCCAGTAGATGTGGTGTACCTGGACTTCCAAAAGGCCTTCGATAAGGTCCCACATAAAAGATTAGCATGGAAAATTGAGGCTCATGGGATAAAGGGGAAAGTTTTGGCGTGGATAGGGAACTGGCTGTCAGATAGAAAACAGAGAGTTGGAATAAACGGCTCATTTTCTGAATGGCAGGCAGTAACAAGTGGGGTACCACAGGGATCTGTCCTGGGCCCCCAGCTGTTCACAATTTACATTAATGACATGGATCAGGGAGTCGGATGCAGCATTTCCAAATTTGCAGACGACACTAAACTAGGAGGTGGGGTGGGCTCAGAGGAAGAGACCAGGAAGCTCCAGAGCGATTTGGACAGACTGGGCGATTGGGCGGATAAATGGCAGATGCACTATAATGTGGACAAGTGCGAAGTTATCCACCTTGGGTGCAGGAACGGGAGGGCAAATTATTATTTAAATGGCAATAGATTGGGAGAGGGGGAAGTACAGAGAGACCTGGGTGTTCTTGTACACCAGTCACTGAAGGCGAGCATGCAGGTGCAACAGGCGGTCAAGAAGGCAAACGGTATGCTGGCCTTCATAGCAAAAGGGTTAGAATACAGGAACAGGGATACCTTGCTGCAGCTGTACAGGGCACTGGTGAGACCACACCTCGAGTACTGTGTACAGTTTTGGTCGCCTCATCTGAGGAAGGATGTTCTTGCCATGGAGGGGGTGCAGCGGCGATTCACCAGGCTGATACCAGGAATGGCGGGAATGACCTATGAGGAGAGACTATGTAGTTTAGGGATGTACACACTGGAGTTTAGAAGATTGAGAGGGGACCTCATAGAAGTGTATAAAATTCTGACAGGTCTAGACAGACTGGATGCAGAAGGAATGTTTCCCTTGGCGGGTGAAAACAGAACTAGAGGACATAATTTAAGGATAAGGGCTAAACCATTTAGGACAGAGATGAGGGGGAATTTCTTCACTCAGAGAGTGGTGAACCTGTGGAACTCATTGCCACAGAGGGCAGTGTACGCCAGCTCATTAAATATATTTAAGAGGGAATTAGATATATTTCTACGGGCAAAAGGGGTTAAGGGTTACGGAGAGAAGGCGGGGACGGGATACTGAATTAAAGGATCAGCCATGATCTCATTAAATGGCGGAGCAGGCACGAAGGGCCGAATGGTCTACTCCTGCTCCTATCTTCTATGTATCTATGTCATACATAACAAGGTCAGGACAATTAATAACCGCACCACGACTAATACATGTGAAATCAGTCGGATCCATGGATGTATCTGTATATTTAGTCCTCCGTCCCAAATGTCATCCACCCATGTGGTCACACTGCTCACGTCGATGTCTTCCATCAAATCCGTTTTCCATTGTTACAGAGTATAGTGCACCTTTTGTGATAGCCATATCTCCATCTGCAACTGCCTCATTTGTTCACGCAGTGGGGTCTAGGATACCCAAATATGTTGATGTAGCTCTATATTCCATACTTGATGTCTTCAGACACTTCAAGGGTATTAAACTGGTGTATGACCACCCACTCATCGTGTCCAATCCCTACCGGAACTGCTGGTGTGAAGCAGAACTCTGGACTGGGTATGTTGCAAGTTAGATGGGTATACTCAAGCTTCTCCAGGTTGGCCGTTACACAGTATTTGCCTTTGACGCTTTATGATACCTAGGTGGGCTTTGAGGCTGCGTCCAATGCCTTCAGGGTGCAGTAAATCTCCATGACTGTGTTATTGAAAAGACATTGGCTTGCGGGCTTTGGCTGATTGCATGCAGGCACATGATGATGGCATGTCAGATGACACATCCTTCCAGCTTGGTACCCATCCGGTTTCTTTTCACAATCACTGCGTAAGGTAACATTACGGTAAAAATAAATAGCAAGATACATGTATGCCATCTTTTAGTGTACCAATATTTTGTACCTGATATACCTCCCGCCCTTCCGCTTCCGGTGTCATCACTGGGATGACCCAAACTAAACCCAGGAACACACACCCCCCGTTTGGTTTTCATTCGACCTGCGTGGTGTATACCCGTACCATGGTTGGAATTGACAAACTCTCGTATTGAGGCTACATCATACATGGCATTGAGGAGGAGGCGGTGGCCCTGTCACAGTGGCTCAATGTAACTTACCTGAGTTATCGTAATTCGGTGAGGGTTGGGAGCCATCGGATGGGAATGTGTAAAGAAAGGTTGCACTGTCCTCCTTCAGAGGTAGGAGGGCCAATTAAATGGGTTGGATATCCCCTCGTGAAGGTTCGCCAGTCTCGACACCAGCGGTTCCCAAAGTGCAGATGTGTCTCGGAACCGGTCTATCTCCCCTGCACGGGGTAGGGTAAATAAAAGATTCTGAGTTCTGTTGGGATGTAGAACGAGGGATCCGGTAGTCTACCAGAAATGGGAGATTATCGGAACTCAAGAGTCAAGGGGTCACTTCTGAGGAAGGTTAGATTCGTATAGTAGTGAGAGTTCACAGGATCGCTTTTTAAGTCGAAAAACTGGACCGTCAAAAGTTCGACATCCCCGTAAGTCATGGCAGTACTGTAGTCGGGCCCGCACATCTGTACAAAAGTGACAGGTAATATAGCACCCGAAAAATCGACATAGTCCTTCGAAATCCGGTCCTGATCAAATATAGGGGTCAAAAGACAGGTCAATACTCGTTATCATTTCCTTTTAATCATAGGATCCCCAAGTGATGGGGAAATCTCTTCCCCGGGCTCCATCACTGGCTTGGTCTGTCTCCATTGTCTCCATCTTGCATCCAATTTCTTATGTAGGCTAACGAGGTTCCTGTACTTAGGAGGATCTGGAAGGGCCCCTCCCATCATGTCAGGATAGTTGTCTGGAATTGGGAAGTGTCCCCCGTACCCTGGGGGCCTGCGTCATGCGGTAACACCATAGCTCATCCAATCATTAGTTTGAACGGGTTTCAGCCAGTCCCTTTGGCTGGCGTGGCTCGTATTCCCCAAAGAATGGCGTGGAGCACTGCAGGCCACCCCTTGCCGGTCTGCAAAATGGTCTTAGACACAGAATGTTTGAAATCACGGTTCATCCATTCCAACATTCCTGAGGATTGCGGATGCTAATGGATGTGGAACCATTGTCGAACCCCCAGGAGAGTAAAGCCTGTTTCATGGCCTTGCCAGTGAAGTTGGTTCCCTGGTCGGAATCTATCTGGGAAGACACCCCCCCATCGTGGAATGACTTCCATCGCTAGGATTTTTGCAGCTGCTTCGGCTGAATTCATCCTAGTGGGGAAGGCCTCGACCCAACGGATAGAAAGGTTGAAGACTACAAAGACATGTTTATACCCACCGCTGGGGGGTACGGGTCCTGTGAAACCATTTGTAAGTGCGCCCAGGATGCCTTGAGCCACCGGGCGTGCCCCATAATTACTCGAATGTGATCCCCCTTTCACATTTGCAAGCAAGGTAGTCAAAGGCGCCGATACTCGTGGATCTCTCTGGACATGCTGGGCCACCACCAGGTGTCAGCTATAATGTAAGATAACATACACCCTCCCAAATGTGCGGGCTCTTGGTAAGATGGTATCAGGGCATGTCGAATCCAAGTAGCAACCACATAATGTGTCGTGTGATGCCTAATCCCATTAGGGTCTTTGTACGCTCCCTCACGCAACCAAAACCGTATATTCTCAGGGGACTCGGAAAGGTACGCGGTTAGGAGCGTATTATTCTGTAAATCGTCGGCCAGGGAAGCCTCTTAAGTTCGTACTACTTCCTTAGGACTAAGGGCCATCACAGGGAGAGGCAACGCGGCCCGTCGGGTGGCCAAATCGATGGCTTACCTAACCTGGATTTCTAGGGTCTCCCCTGCCTTGAAGGTGCGAATCTTGACAACCACCCCCAACGTTGAGCCGTCCACTGACTGTAGGGGTTCGGCAATCGTGGAAGCATGTTTTGTAGTGTTGCCTAATGTAGTCAATTATCCCCGTCGCTGCCACAGGCAGGAGTAATCATTGACGACAGAGTAGGTATATTGGCTGTCTGTATAAATATTGGCGGTTGTTCCTTCTGCCAATTGAAGGGCTCCAGTGAAGGTGGTGATTTCCACCAGCTGGGCTCCTCCCATTCCCAGGGCCCCTTGGGTGAGGGTCTGTACTGATGGACCAACCACTGCACAGCCGGTGACCCATCGGCCCTCGTGGTAATAACTGGGCCCATCCACTTACATCTCTAATCCGGCCTCGGCTATGGGTTCGGTTAGGAGAGATCCCTGACTAACGAGATTTAAGATAGTTGGGCAGTCATAGAGGTTCCCTTCCTTGATTAGGAAGGATGCTGGGTTCGTTTGAGGGTCGGTTACCACCTCGATCCGAAACCCCCTAGCCAATAAACAAGCCTCCAATTTCGTACGTTTCTGGTTGGAAATATTTTTCTGGCTACATGCAAGAAATTTCACGAGGCTGTGGCGGCCTTGAAGGATTACCTTCCCGTGAACTACCATGGACTCTATTGCTTCTACCACTCAGGCTGTACAATCAGTGACTGCCGGGCACGAGACCTGTCCCATCATGGAGGATGCTATCGGGCAGGAGTAATATTCTACCGGTCATATTGCATCATTCTGGGATTGTCCCACTACCGTACTATATGCCCGATTGCCCACCCATTCCACAGTTGGATTGCTTTAGCTGGGTCCGGGAGAACCAGGGCAGGTGCGTTGGCCAAAGTGACTTTGACCATCTCAAAGGTTTCGACTGCCTCTGGTGTCCAATTCAGCCTTCCTTCTGCCGGAGGCCCTCCCTTTAGGAGGTCGTTTAGAGGGCTTGTTAATTCAGTGAAGTCGGCTACGTAGGTACATGTGGTGATTATTCCTTGATTAGTAAAAGTATTTTGATTCGTTGTTTGTTAACTGCCTTGGGATATGTGTTGTAATCTCATTGGTAGTTGATGATCACATGATGTGTTGTGGCTACCTTAAATTCAGTCCTTTTCTAGCTTTAGTTGGGACTGGATGTAGAAAGATATGCTGCCGATTTTAAAGTTAATAAAGCCTAACTTTGGAAGGCAAATCTATTCTTTATTTCAATTTATTAACTTTAAGTTAGAATGGAGCGATATCTTCAACCAGAACGATTCAAGGCTGACCCCAATTCTGCTGGAGTGGATGATAAATGGAAACATTGGTATTGTACATTTAAAAACTTTTTGGGCGTGTTGGATCAAGAGGCTTTAAATAAGCTGAATATGCTGATCAACTACATTGACCCGGATGTATATAAATATATTTTGCACTGTAAAACATATGAAGAGGCTACTTCTACATTGGAAAAGATTTTTGTTAAACCAAAGAATGAGGTATTTGCACGTCATCTTCTATCTGCCCGCAGGCAGCAGGTGGGAGAATCTTTGGATACTTATTTACAAGCACTTTGGTGCGACGGCTGAAGACTATAAGGACGAATCGGTACGGGATGCTTTTATTAATGGATTACTGTCTAGATCAATTCGTCAGCGGTTGTTAGAAAATAAGACTCTGGATCTTAAAAGTGCTTTTGAGCAAGCTTCTACATTGGATATGGCTCAGAGAAGTTCGGATTCTTATGCTCTTTTTAATCGGCCTGCGACTATGGTTTCGGCAGTTTCGGATGAAAAGGAATTATGTGGACTTAATGGGAGTGGTTTACTAGATTTTGAAACAGTTTCTACTTCGGCGGCCGTTGCCTCTAGGATTCAGAAGTATTATTTTTGTGGGAATATCCGGCACCCTCGTCTGAAGTGTCCTGCTCGGGAGGCTGTGTGTAGTAAATGCGGCAAGAGAGGTCATTATGCACGTGTGTGCAAATCATCAGGTTCAATTACCTTCCCTTCTCCTGGTGTGGGAGGGTCTTCCTCCACTACCTCTTCTTTGACTATTCAGCCTTTAGATAGGGCGTTTATTGCATCAATTCTGCAGCATTTGCTCATGGCCTAAAGAAAGCTATAGTTACGGCTCAAGTTAATGGGTTGGAAGTGAAGGCCCTTATAGATACGGGCAGTACTGAGAGTTTTATAAGTCTTCAGTTTGCGAAGGAGAAGCATTTGAAAATTTCGCCTGTTACATATCAGGTGTGTATGGCTCAGACGACCCTTACTTCACAAATAGCTGGTTGTTGCTTTGTGAAAATGGTTCTTCTAGGTAATACGTATACTGATATACGCCTATCTGTTTTGCCTAATCTCTGTGCGGATATTTTGATTGGACATGATGTGCTTCAGTTACACGAGTCTCTTAGTCTTTCATTTGGAGGGACTAAGCCACCTTTATCTATTTGTGGATTAACCTCTTTATCTATTCCTCCATTGTCACTTTTTTCCAATTTGATGTCGGATTGTAAGCCAATTGCTACCAAGTCAAGAAAATATAGTAGTCAGGATAGAGAATGTATTAATTCTGAAGTTCAACGTCTCTTACTGGAAGGAATCATTGAACCTAATTGTTTGCCTTGGCGAGCACAGGTAGTTGTCACGACTAACGAGAGACACAAGAAACGAATGGTGATAGACTATTCCCAAACTATTAATAGGTATACTCAATTAGATGCGTACCCTTTGCCTAAGATTGATGAGCTTATCAATAAAGTATCTCAGTATAAAGTTTTTAGCACTATTGATTTAAAGAGTGCTTATCATCAGATTCCTATTGTTAAGAAGGATCAACCATATACGGCCTTTGAGGCTGGTGGAAAGCTGTATCAGTTTTGCCGAATACCATTTGGTGTTACTAATGGTGTTGCTTGTTTTCAACGGGCAATGGATGCTTTTATAAGTGATAACTCCCTCTCTGACACCTTTTCATACTTAGGTGACATCACAGTGTGTGGCAAATCAAGGGTGGAGCATGATTCTAATTTAAAAAGATTCCTTCAAGCTGCGGAAAAAGTTGGTTTAACTTTTAACAAAGAGAAATGTGTCTTTTCGACTAATGAGGTAAATATATTGGGGTATATTATTTCCGGAAATAAGATTAAACCGGATCCAGAACGTCTGCGACCATTGATCGATTTACCTTGTCCAACTAATTCTAAGGCTTTGCAACGAGTTGTTGGTCTGTTTTCTTATTATTCTAATTGGATTGCAAATTTTTCACGGAGGAGCCGGCCTCTTATTCGGGTTACGACATATCCTCTATCATGGGAGGCCAGGACATGTTTTGAGAATTTTAAAAAGGATATTTTAGGAGCAGTTGTGCATTCCATTGATGAGCAGGTTCCCTTTGAGATTGAGACGGATGCTTCGGATTTTGCAATTGGGGCTACTTTGAACCAAAATGGAAGACCTGTGGCCTTTTTCTCACGTACTTTGAATAATAGTGAAAAAAGACATTCCTCAATAGAAAAAGAGGCATACGCAATAGTAGAAGCATTGCGTAAATGGAGACATTATTTATCGGGGCGACATTTCACGTTGGTAACTGACCAAAAATCTGTGTCCTTTATGTTTGATGTTAAACATTTTGGAAAGATTAAAAATGATAAAATAATGAGATGGAGGATTGAGTTGGCATGTTCCCATTTTGACATAGTTTATCGTCCGCGGAAGGATAATGTTGCTGCTGATGCACTGTCGAGGGCTTATTGTTCGGTGATTCACGGAGATACGCTTATTAATCTTCACAATGCCTTATGTCATCCTGGGGTTACGAGGGTGATACACTTTGTACGCAATAAGAACTTGCCTTTTTCAGTTGAAGACGTCAAGCGGATGACTTCATCATGTTCTATCTGTGCTCGGTGTAAACCGAATTTCTTTAAGCCTCAACGAGCTCATCTTATAAAGGCTACTTCTCCTTTTGAACGTTTGAGTGTTGATTTTAAGGGACCTCTTCCTTCAACTACTCAAAACCGATATATATTTACTGTTGTGGATGAGTTTTCATGGTTCCCTTTTGCTTTTCCTTGTGCAGATGTATCAGCTGCTACAGTTATTAAATGTTTGACTCAACTTTTTGTCATCTTTGGGATGCCTGTGTATATCCATTCGGATCAGGGAAGTTCTTTTATATCTTCCCAGTTGAAGGAATACCTTCAGAGTCGGGGAATTTCTACTAGACGAACTACCCCGTATAATCCCCAGGGTAATGGACAGTGCGAACGATACAATGGGGTGATCTGGAAGGCAGTTATGTTGGCGTTGACATCCCAGAACCTTAAGAATAAACAGTGGGAAATGGTACTGCCTGATGCCCTGCATTCCATTAGATCGTTGCTTTCAACGGCTACTAATGTGACCCCCCATGAAAGGCTCTTTAACTATCCGCGGTGATCTACTACGGGATATTCAGTACCTTCATGGCTTACTATGCAGGGACCTGTGTTGCTTCGACGCCATGTTAGATTGTCAAAATATGACCCCTTGGTGGAGGAGGTGGAGCTGTTGGAGGCAAATTTCCAATATGCTCATATTCGATTCCAAGATGGGAAAGAAAGTACTGTTTCAATTAAAGACTTGGCTCCTTGTGGGGGCCAGCCCTCTTCTGAGGATAATAATAATGGTCATGATTCGGATAATGTGGATGCTGCTACAGATACTACGAATATTTCCAATCCGTTTGCAGATAATCATATTTCTATTAGTCAGCCTTTGATAGATGTTTGTGACCGTCCCAGTGCATCTCCTGATGGGATTTCTAATCCGGAAACCATTGAGAATCGGGATATGGATAGCCTTCCTGTGGAAGATACTTCTGTGCCTTCTGGCGTGGGAGGGCAAGGAATTTCACCAAGGTTAAGAAGGTCGACACGAACAAGATATCTGGTGGACCGATTGAAAATGGACTTTTAAATTGATAGTAATGTTTTAAAAATTGTTGAAATATTATAGTATATTGTTTTAGTTGAGAGATACTTAATAATTATGTGTAATGTTATTATTTGTTGTTGTTCATTTAGTATTGTGTTATGTAAATAGTTTTATTCTCGTGCATAGTTTAGTTGTAAATAATTAATTGTAAATTGTAAAAGTTATTAGGTTAGAGTATATTTTAAAGGAGGGGTGAATGTGGTGATTATTCCTTGATTAGTAAAAGTATTGTGATTCGTTGTTTGTTAACTGCCTTGGGATATGTGTTGTAATCTCATTGGTAGTTGATGATCACATGATGTGTTGTGGCTACCTTAAATTCAGTGCCGATTTTAAAGTTAATAAAGCCTAACTTTGGAAGGCAAATCTATTCTTTATTTCAGTACAGCAATAGTTAACAATCCCATCATGCTTCACAACCAGAGACAGTGATGGGTCGCGGCATCTGCAAGAGTGCTTGAACCCTTTCGGGGGACAGGGTCCTACCCTCTGGGGAGATGATCTGACCAAGTTAGATAACCCGAGGAAGCCCAATTTGAGATTTGATCGGATTCAGTTTGAACCCACAGAGCTAAAGTCTCCATGACACACACGTCAGGGCGTCCAGATGAGCTGAGGGCGAAGGACTACAAATGCGAATGTCATCTACATATTGAAGACTGGCAGAAGCTTGCATTCGGGTATATTCTAATGCTGGCTGGAGAGCCTTTTGCAGGCTCTAATGAAAAATAGTTGCAGCATTGTGAAATCCCTGAATTTACTGGGTCCAAGTATATTGGGTGGATCGGACAGTGAAAGCGAAATACTCTTGGGACCCGGGATCCAAAGGACATGTCCAACATCCGTTTTGGTTGTCCCGTGCCATGAATATGGACAGGGCTGGGTGGAGGCCGATTAAAATAGTGGTGGGATTGGCCACTAAGGCATGGAGCTTGGGAGTCACCCGATTCAGAGCCATATATTGAATGTTCGTTCTCCAGGATCCATCTGGTTTCTGCACTCTCCATACTGGGGAATTGGTACGGGACCGAGCCCTTGTCACTACACCAGTTTCTAAAAAGCCCACTACTAAGATATCAATGTCCTGCTGAGCTTCTGATTGGAGAGGGTATTGTCGGTGGGCCTCTTGGTAGGGACTCATGCGTGCTTAACCGGGTAGAGGGCTTGTACTCTGCATTGCCAGGCTTTATATTCCTGGAAGGGAAATCAGCCCCTTGCGGCCCCCCTTCTTCCAATAGTTGATCCCTTAGGAGAAAATTTGCCTCTATCTGATGGAGGATGTCCATCACTGGACCTCACTGTTGGAACGCACCCACAGGGTGACCCACCAAGTATGACCTACTGGTGGCAGTTGCAGGAGATGTGGAACACTCCAATGGAGGACCACCCTTTCTCCACTATCCCCAGTTATCTGAATGCTTTGATCTATGGTGGGAAACTCTGTGTCGGTTATTGACACCGAGGCCCCCGTGTCTAAATGGGCACAGAAGTGCTTCAATTAGTTTGCAAGATAAGTTCCAAATAACAAAAGAAATAAGATATTCCATATAATTTATCAAATCATAATTTTCCTTCTGTCAAACTGGGGAAGTATTAAATTACAATTAAAAAATTACATTTAATAATGTCCAATATCTTTAAAATTCATACTAAAGTTGTTGCTCGGTGATCTTAAACAACTGCCAGTGGAAAGGGTTAACTCCTTTGCAAGTTTTTAAGAAGGTGGAGCGAAACATTGTCAGGCACATGCAATTGCCTCACATCAGGTAAATTTAAAAAAACAATTCCCGATCGAAAAGACAGTTGTGTTTTCACACCTTAACTAAACATGAACAGAAAAGATAAAACAAAACAAAATGGCACATTCTTGCAGAAAACAGTGAATTACGTCATATTTCTTATTGTCCTTTCTTCAGATATCTTTCCAAAATACTGTAAAAACATTGAATATAACTGGAGAAAAAATTGTTTTTCAAATTTAAACAAATCAAATCAAAATGCTTTGGAAAATTTCACCGTAGCAACCGTGACTCCAAGGTTAAATCTTACACTGAAACTTAGTCTTTTGTTAAACAAACCTTTTTGTTGCTCTTCTCAGTTTTTACACACCAGTTTAACTTAAATTGTAGTAGTTTTTTTCAATTCTGTGGGTACAATCTTATTCGCACATTCTTAAAAATTCCAAAATCCAAGACAAGACAAAAGTGTTAAACGCTTTTAACACAGAGAAGTGGGAGGAGCTAAAACAAACGTAACAGAATCTTTCTTTTAAAGACAGACTTTCAGACAAAAGAAATACTGTAACTTCTTAAACATTCATAGTCAGGAAGCCTTTCACAATTTAACGTACAGTTTCGCACAAACTGAAATACCAGCATTTTTTATGGTTCCTTTCACTCAGCAAATCTTGTGTTTTATTTGTCTTGGCACAGATGTTAATAACTTCCATGTCGGTAAAACATTAATTTTTTTTCTCTTTTTAAACCAGAGTCTCAGCAGATATTCCTGGCTTTCCAACTCCCTGTTTCTTTTCCCTTCCTTTGATGAGATTTCAAATTGTTTAGCCTGCAAATCTGATCTTTATCCTTCTTTATCTCTCCCTCTCTCTCCTGGACTTTATGCTTAACCACCTGGCTATGTTTCTCCCTTAAACCTTTGAGTTTTTTTCTGAGACAGACTTTCCGGAATAAAGTTTCACACTTTTTCAAAGGGGACTCGGTTTCCTTTGATTAACAGTTCTGTCAATAATACTTGCACTTCCTCCACACAGGCGCCTCTGTCTAACTTACACGTATATGCGTTAACACAACGGCTACTACCGTGCAATTTACGGGCTCTCCCCATTCCCCGCGGGGCTTATCCCTCCTCAAGAGCAGCAGCTGATCAGGAAGCTACTTTCGATCTCCGATCTATTACACAAAACTAGCCGCTTTTTCTTGTCGCATCTTATTGTTACGTATATTCTTATACTCTATCTTATACTTTATTGGCACAAACGTACCACCTTGTGCTCTAAACCAGAAAAATACATTTATTTATGCCTAATCGATTCTGTCAGTCCGTGGTCTCCATGAGGAATAATTTACTATGTGGTAATTTAATACTGACTGGTATTAACACGGTTTTTAACCCCCACCCCCTCCCTGGACTGGTGAACGAACGAGTTCTTGTTCCTCCGAGAAGCCTTACTCTGACTTTTTCCCTTAGGACACGACACGGTTCACGCCTCAGCCGTCAATTCCAGTGCTTAACTCCAATGGTCCTTACCTGCTGTATCCCACTTCTGACACCAACAGTTAGATACGAAATTGGAGAAATCACAGACGGAGACAGAATTGAGGACAAGTACAGAATTTATTAACAACTAGGAGAAGTTGTGCACAAGGGAGAGTCACTCAGCTTCCTCAAGCTAAAGGTGCACTCTAAAGTGACGAGCAGTTGTTCATTCAATTTATACAATTCTATAAGCAATGCCCGCCTACTACAAAATGGGGGCGTGCATGTACAAACAGTTTCACAACAGTTACTCTTTTTTGGTTTATGTGGTTAATCACTCAACTGTCGGGCCCAGCCCTTGATCTCGGTTACCCTCTGACGATGCCAGTCACAGATGTTTGGTTTCATCCTAATCCCCACATTCCTGGTGTTATCTCTTCCCCTTTGTCGGCATAGTTTATTGTTTGAGAAAATATCTTTTATCCTTAACTATCGAACAAGCAGGGTGACTACAAGGCCACCGTGATTCATGTATTCTGCGACTAGTAAAATGTTGGTTGTTAACTTGTATCCTTATCTCTTGGGAGGACAGGCTGTGTTTAGACAATTGCTCTACTGAGGCTGACAACACCCATTTCGAAGTTTGATTAGTGAAGTGGCGTCTTGCAGTCTGCAAATGTGCTTGATTCCTTGCATTGTTCGATTCCCTTATGACTTCTATTTGTCTTTAGATGCTTGATATTCGACCACGCTTGCATTTCTGCTTACTTTCCCCAGCTGCATGTTGTCAGTCTCTGTTTTAAGAATTAAAACCCATCTTTGAATCTAACAGCTATTTCATACAATTCCCTTCCTTGAGAGGATTAACATAGTCAAGTATCCCAGAATTCATTGGGAAGAAGCTGGACATTTCACCACCCTCTTGGATTTATTGGTTACTATCTAATATTCATGGATTTTAGATTTGCACTCCCACTCAAGTGGAAACATTTTCTCTAAATCTACCCTATAAAGCCCTTTCATAATCTTAAAGATCTCTATCAGGTCACCTCTCAGCCTTTTGTTTTCTACTGTAAAGATATCCATCCTGTTCAGCATTTCCTGACAGTTTTAACCTCTGAGTTCTAGGTTATCCTTGTAAATAATTTTTTTTCACGTTCTTTTGTGCCTCCATATCATTTTTATAATATGGAGACCAGAAATGTGCACAGCACTCCACGTGTCGTCCAAAAAACGAACTGCAGCCTGGTGGTATTACTGCACTATCTATGTTCCTGATTTCCAATTTTACCCCTACATGACTGAGTTACTAAGGCGAGTCAGCTCTTCCCAAAAACCAAGGAGTGCGTTACCATTGCCAATATAGAACCTCCATCAATAGCAGATGGTTACAATTGACGGATATTAGAGCAGGTGAGTGAAGGGGAGCAGAGATTTATTATACGCATATTCAACGTTCTTGGTATATGCAAAAAATCAGCCATCTTTCAATGTAACATTGTTTAATATTCATAGAGTGCGCCTCTGCGGTCAGCTCCTCTCTGTACATATTAATCGTGGACACATAGGCTGACTCTTTTCTGTCAGCGACACCATTAATCATAGAGTCATAGAATGATACAACTGTCCAATTATTCTCTTTGCCTCAGCTTTGGAATCCTTCCTAAAGTGTGATGCCCCGCATTAGACACAAAACTCCATAACGTCCATACTGTTGTACTATGTGCCTCTAGTGATAGAGGGCGATGCCCTGCATTAGACACAATACTCCATACCGTCCTTACTGTTGTACTATGTACCTCTAGTTATAGAGTGTATGCCCCGCATTAGACACAATACTGCATAACGTCCTTACTGTTGTATTCTGTACCTCTCGTGATAGAGGGTGATGCCCTGCATTAGACACAATACTCCATACCGTCCTTACTGTTGTACTCTGTACCTCTAGTTATAGAGTGTATGCCCCGCATTAGACACAATACTGCATAACGTCCTTACTGTTGTACTCTGTACCTCTCGTGATAGAGGGTGATGCCCTGCATTAGACACAACACTCCATACCGTCCTTACTGTTGTATTCTGCGCCTCCAGTGATTGAGCTTTTGACAAGCTTTCTCACTCATTCCCGCCAGCCTCACAGACTTCTTTACATAGACGCCACGTCTCTTGCTTCATCCATCCCGTATAATATTACACCTTGTAGTTTATATTTTCTCTCCACATTCTTCCTACCGATATTCTTCACGTCACACTTCTCTGTGTTAAATTTAATCTGCAAGGAATCTCCCCAATTTAACAGTTGTCTCTGTCCAACTCACGTGTTTTACTATCATCCTCAGTGCTCCCGATATTTACAGGTTCTGTGTGATCTGCACATTTTGCGATTATGTTTTTTCTACACAAGTCCAGACCATTAATATTTTGGATCCCAAAAGTAAGTCTGAATTGCATTGTGAGCCGATTGTCAATACTTGTTCCTTTCGAACTACAGGTCTACTCAAACCAAATATATCAGCGGATTCTAGTGTTGCAGTGAAGGGTGGAAATGTTACCTTTAACTGTACAATCTCCCGGGAGCTTCCTGGCTTCACATTTTACTTATATAAACACGGAGAAAAGAATTACTCGGATGTCCAGCCTGCGGCTGCAGGGAGCATTTCTGTCTCATTCACTATCAATAATATGGATCACGCCGAAGGAGGAAATTACATCTGTCAGTATAAGGGGAATGTGGAGGGAAAAGAGCTAGCATCAGCTCTGAGTGACCCGGTACATATAACTGTAAGAGGTCAGTGAGATTCACACAGTCACTGTGATTATTTCTGTTCCATTTAGGTTGAATCAGTTGTTTTATTGATCGAATGCAGAAGGAATGAATGAATAAATGAATCACACACCGAATCAATGACTGTGTGAGTAAAATAGTTAAAAATGCAATTGCTCAATGAAACAATTAATGAACCAGTCAGTCATCAGCTGAAACTACATTCAGCTGTATCCAATAAAATGATGTGTTACAGGATTGAAAGTATTTCTCACATCCGATCGCTGCGTGTTTCCCAGTAACACATGTATGTCCGATAAAGTCGATGCTACTTCCTAATTTTCTTCAGAGGGAAGTATTAAAGTGTTGTTAAATATTCATGTCAGCGAACCTCCCTCTCCCAGAACCAGTGTGCAAAAATCAGACAGACGAGATATTGGGAAATTTTTTCTGCATTTAATTTTGTACCTGTTGTTGCAATTTTTCTCGGAATTTTTCTGCCAGGTTACTGCCAGGAAAATGCAGACATTCCTCGCTCTCGCGCTCTGCACTAAATGATTGCAAGATCAGATCCATCCAGTTGAAACTGGAATCCTCTTATGCATGTTTCAATCATATTCACAACCTACCCCATAGTATGACAATGTACCAGTAATTTAATGCACGGCTGCGCCTTGCCTTGTAACGGTCAGTTTATTCCCATTCCAGACACAGAGAAACGGACAAACTCAGACAAATACACTCACTTACACACAATAATCCACACACACACTGACACACACATGCAGACAAAAACACACTCAGATATACACACTGATACAATCATTTGCAAACACCCTCACACACATACACAAAAACATATACACACACAAATCATATTCACACACACACTCAGACAGACACACTCGCTCACACGCACAGAGACATACAGAGACACACTCATAAACACAGACACACATAGAAACACACAAACAGACACACACAGATACACACATACCCAGTCACAAAAACTCACACACACAGACACACAAACACAGACAGACACACATACACACGCACACACACAAACAGACACAAACACAGACACACACATGCACTCTGTCAAGCACAAATACAGACACACTCACACACACACATACACACATACGCACACTCAAAAACACACTCACAAATTTACACTCGCACACATGCACACACAGATGTGCACACACACACATACACTCATGCTCACACACACACACTCACACGCACAATCACAAACAGACACACACACAAATATGCACACACTCACTCACACACACTCTCACACACACACTCACATAGACACACATACATACACAAACGCACAAACTCACATACACTCTCAGACACACATACGAAAAAACTCACACACACTCATTCACACAGACACACACTCACACACACAATCACAAACAGACACACTCACTCATACACACAGACTCACACACACACACACTCACTAACACACACACAGACACACTCACACACTCACACACAACATTCCGCTCTATCCATATTGTATTCCGCCTGAGATTCCCTGTCTATCAGATGGAGGAATGAAGATAAATAAACCAGCAGTTGGGGATTCGAACTTACCATATCCCCTCATTATTATGCTGTCTGATGGGTGACAGTGATGTTATTCTGTTGGAAATATCTGCCAACGTGTTTCGAACGGCTTTCGCTCTGTAAATGGCCATGCATTTAGATTGTTTTTAAATCTTTAAATCAAACAAGTAATTAATCAATGAACTTTAAAAGGCAACGGATGCTGCCGTTACAAATACCAAGGATCCAGTGCTTTTGGATTCCACAGTGACAACAACAGCAACAGCTTGCATTAATAAAGAGCCTTTAAAGGAGAAAAGCGACCTAAGGCGCTTCAGAGGAGCAGTTTCAAACACAATTAGAAAGAGCCTCATAAGGAGATATCCGGGCAGGTGATCGGCAGCTTAGTCAAAGAGTTAGTTTTTAACAAGCATTTTTAAATGAGGAGAGAGGGTTAGAGACTTGGAAAGGTTTAGAGAGCGAATTCCGGAAATCAGGGGCCAGGCAGCTGAAGGCATGGCCACCAATAGTGGAGCGAATTATAAAAGGGATCCTCAACAGGCCAGAATTGGAGGAGCACAGAGATCTTGTTGGGTTGAGGGGCTGGAGGAGGATAATGGGATAGGAAGCGGTGAGGTGATGGAATGATTTGAACATGAGGATGAGAACTGTAGGGCTTGAGAAAGTTACAAAGATATGGAGGTGTGAGGTCTTGGAGGGATTTGAACAGGAGGATGAAAATTGTAGAGCTGGAGGACGTTACAGAGATAGGGATGGGAGCGAGGGCCATGGAGGGATTGGAAAATATGTTTCAAAATTTTAGTGCTGGGTGATGTTACAGAGATAGGGAGGGGTGAGGTGATGGAGTGATTTGTACACGAAAATTAGAATTGTAGGGCTGGAGAAGGATACAGAGATAGGGAGGGGAAAGGGCTACAGAGGGATGTGAACACGAGGATGAAAATTGCAGGGGCTGGAGGAGTTTACAGAGATAGGGAGGGGCGAGGGCCACAAGGGATTTGAGCAGGAGGATGAAAATTGTAGTGGCTAGAAGAGCTTACAGAGATAAGGAGCGGCAAGGGTCACGGAGGGATTTGAGCACAAGGATGAACATTTTTGGGGCTGGAGGAGGTTACAGAGATAGCGATGGGACGGGGACACGGAGGGATTCAAACACGAGGATGAAAATTGTAGGGGCTGGAGGAGGTTACAGAGATAGGAAGAGGATGAGTTCAATGGAAGGATTTGAAATCAAGAATTACCATATATATTCACGGCACTGTCGGACAGAAGCCAAGTCAGATCAGCGAGCCCAAGGGTCAATGGGACTTACTGCCAGATAGGATACAGGCAGCAGAGTTTTGGATGAGCTCAAGTTTATGTTGGGAGAACCACACTTAGAAATGGAAGGCAATTAAAGTCTTTCCCGAGTGCGTCTGCCCCTGATAATTAATGCTGAATGAAAATATCATGATGGATCTGTACTTGCCAGGCAAAGGTTAGATAGGATTACAGACTGACGCTGTGCTTCTGTTTGCAGTGGAAACGGGAGAATTTCCCATTAAAATTCTCTCTTTATATGTTCATCTCGGTTCTTACTTAACGTTCTATTCAATCCCAATTCGACTGTGTCTCGCCACATTTATCCTGCTTTGGACTCTGATTATCCTGGGAATAGAGTGCAAGCCGATAAAAGTAAAGCAACATCGTGCAGGTACGTTTGAAGAATTGCTGAAACTGCAATATTTCATACTGGAATAAAGTCAGAAATGAAGTGATTTTGCTTTTCACACCTCACTGGAAATAAGTATTGATTTTCACGTTATTAAATGTCGACACTCTGACTAAAGTTTGTCCCAATGCTGAAAATCAACGACCTTATAATGTTCCTCTTCGACACAAAATGTGCACATTACATCATCATTCATTGGCAGTGCAAGAGGAGAGGCGATAAAAACAACGAAGTTGTGACGTTGGCGGGAACCTAACAAAATGTAGCTGAGGTGTAAATAACTACCGAATTAAATGCATTCAGGTTGGTCATTTGGAAACTCCTTTAAATTGTCTACACCGATTATATCTGAATCAAAATATCTTTCAGTTTATTGATATTTACCAGTTGTAATTGCTAGTTGCGACAGAACTCTGCGAGATTACACTTCAGCCCCGTTGCCATCAATCATAATGTTCTTTGCTTCCTGTTACATCTATTTGCAAAATTATGCTAAACTCATTTCAAGCCTGTTAATAATAGAAACATAGAAACTAGGAGCAGGAGTAGGCCATTCGAGCCTGCTCCGCCATTCAACAAGATCATGGCTGATCATCCAAATCCTAGTACCCAGTCTCTACACTGACAGCCATCCCACCCAATCTCCATCCCCTTAACCCCACATATTTAATCCCCCCTAACAATAAGTGCCAATTTTTATCATGGCCAATCAACCTAACCCGCACATCTTTGGACTGTGGGAGGAAACCGGAGCACCCGGAGGAAACCCACGCAAACACAGGGAGAATGTGCAAACTCCACACAGACAGTCACCCGAGGTCGGATTTGAACCCAGGTCCCTGGCGCTGTGAGGCAACAGTGCTAACCACTATGCCACCGTGCCACCATGTGGGTCTCCAGTTATCAAAATGCACCGTTTCAAGATAATAACCACTTCACTGCGAAAGCAGAGTCAACACAGACACAGTAATTGATAGATGACCTTCATCTCTTACTCCCAATAGAAAGAGCTATCAAGCATTCTACCATTAAATACTATGGCTGGAGTTAATTCAGATAAACACATGCCGAAATAAGTTACTTAACAAGCTATGAACATAAGCTCGGGAATTGCCTGTGATTGTCCAAGGTCAATTGATGTATACGGTTTTTACACATTCAAGATTGGGACCTGGTTGAGAAGAGAAATTTGGATCCAGAGCACCACGGACTGGCCGGACTCCACTACTGCATGATTATAAATAACTTCTCTCACAGTCAGTTTCTGCTTTAAATGCAGCCACAAGATGGTGCCCAGAAATCATTACAGCCGTAGGTTTTACAGGAAATAGACGCACACACAAAAGTGTTTTAATAATGGTAGTATATGATTAGTGGCGTTGCCCATAATCACTTGTTTAACATAAGTTGTTTAGACATTTTAAGAAAAGTCGATGAAGTCGGGAGTTGGACTTCAGAATTTATTGCAGCGCGCGACACTGTAGCTAGAAATTGTACTTTTCTCATAACAGTTGAATTCGCAAAATTGTATCGGAAATATTGAACTGTTAATTTGCCATAGCATATGACCACAAAATTACCTGAACGAAATGAGTCAACCGGAAATAAGTTATGTGAACCGGAAGTGTGCACCAAAGTAATATGTAGTTGTATGTTCGATTAGTGTCATGGAGATATCAGTGACAGTCCAGCACTTGCTGAGCAGCCTTAATGAGACCCATTTACTTTCTCTTTTGTCAGGAGATGTTACTGCAGGAAAACATTCTGTCCAAAGGGGCGACGACGAGACTTCAATCCAGTCAGACCATATTCAAGATGCCATATACCTGTGACATTAATTCTAGATTAGCGTTTGAAAGTACACAAAATCGGAACCACGTGATTTTGATATCAAACGTAGATACAACGAAGTTCTACACCTCTTTCTATCAATAGTTTTTTGTGTGTATGTCATAATCATAATCATAATCATAATCAACATTATTGTCATTGTTAGTGCACAAGTGCAGTACAACCAAATGTAGGCTTGCGGCTCCCGAGAATGGACATTTAGATTAAGACATTTAAACATTCAACATTCATTTGGCTTGTAATACATTAACATAAACATAACCATAATAAAGTTCATTGGCAGATGTGCAGGCTTTAGAGTTTATTTGTGGAGTTCAGTAGGATGACAGCCCTGGGAAAGAAGCTGTTCCTAAATCTGGTCGTTCGTTTGCAAATGCATCTCTAGCGTCTCCCAGATGGCAGAAATGCGAACAGACTGTGGCTGGGGTGGGTAGGGTCTTTGATGATGGTCCGTGACCTCCATAAACAGCGTTTCTGGTATATGTGCTCTATGGTCGGTAGCTGGGTGCCGGTAATGCGTTGGGCAGTTTTGACTACCGCTGCAGGGCTTTCCGGTCATAGTAGCTACAGCTGCCATACCATACTGTGATACAGTTCGTCAGGATGCTCTCTATTGTGCAGCGGTAAAAGTTAGAGAGGATCAGGGGTGACAGGTTACATCCCTTCAGTCTCCTTAGGAAATATAGGCGCTGCTGGGCCTTCTTCACCAGAGAGGAGGTATTGAGTGACCAGGAGAGGTCTTCCGTGATGTGGACTCCGAGGAAATTAAAGCTGTCCACCCTTTCCACCACAGCCCCATGGATGTGGATAGGGGTGTGACTTCCGCCTTTAGACTTCCTGAAGTCCACAATTATTTCTTTGGTTTTCTTGATGTTAAGGGCCAGGTTGTTATCGGCGCACCACTTCACGAGATGCTGGACCTCCTCCCTGTAGGCTGGCTCATCGTTGTTGGTGATCTGGCCTACTACCGTGGTATCATCCGCAAACTTGATGATGGTTTTGGAACCATGAACAGCCACACTGTCGTGGGTGAAGAGGGAGTAGAGGAGGGGGCTCAGCGCACATCCTTGTGGGGCCCCCGTGTTCTGGTTCAGGGTGGGGGAGGTGTGGTTACCTAATTTGACAGACTGGGGTCTGTTTGTTAGGAAGTCCAGAGTCCAGTTGCAGAGGGAAGTATTCAGGCCAAGAGTGTGGAGTTTGGTGGCCAGCTTGTTGGGGACTATAGTTTTGAATGCTGAGCTGCAGCCTATGAACAGCATTCTGATGTAGGTCTCTTTACCATCTAAGTGATTCAGTGCAGATTGTAGAGCAGTTGTGATTGCATCCTCCGTTGATCTGTTTGCACGAAAGGCAAACTGATGTTGGTCAAGAGAGGCGGGAACATTGGCTTTGATGTGAGCCAGGACCAGTCTCTCGAAACACTTCATTATGATGGGTGTGAGTGTGACAGGTCGATAGTCGTTCAGGCACGTCTCAGCCATTTGCTTTGGCACAGGAATAATGGTAGCGGTCTTGAAGCATGTAGGGACTACTGCCTGGGCCAATGACAGATTGAAGATGGCGGTGAGGAGATCAGCCAGCTGATCAGCACATTCCTTGAGTACCCATCCAGGGATGCTATCCGGTCCAGTAGTCTTTCATGTGTTCACTCCGCGTAGAACATCCCTTACGTCGGAGGTCGACAGAGAGAGCACCTGATCTGCCGGGGGTGGCAAGGCTTTGGTAGCCGGCTCCGTGTTGTCCCTGTCGAAGCGAGTGTAGAAGTTGTTAAGATCCTCTGGAAGGGAGGCATCGCTAACCGGGGGACGGGTGTTTTTGCTCTTGTAGTCAGTGATGGACTGGATGCCTTGCCACATGCGCCGGGGGTCCGAGTTGTTGTGGAAATGATCCTCTATCCGCAGTGTCTGTTTCCTTTTGGTAGTCCTGATACCCTTTTTTAGGTTGGTCCTAGCTGCACTGTAAGCCGCCGCGTCACCAGATTTAAAAGCTGCGTCATGTGCTTTCAACAGCGAGCGGACCTCTCTGTTCGTCCAAGGTTTCTGGTTGGGGTATCTCCTGATATTTTTATGCGTCGTGACGAGCTCGACAGAACTGTTAATGTAGAATAGCACTGTTGATGCGTATTCCTCAATGTCATTATGGGCAAACATGCCCCAATCAGTGCATTCGAAGCAATCCTGAAGCTCCGAGACTGCCCCCTCTGGCCATACATTCACTGATCTCACTGATGTTGTCACTCTTTTGATGAGCGGTTTGTATGCCGGGGCTAGAGAGAGACAGAGACAGAGTCATAGAGTCATAGATTTATACAGCACAGAAAGAGGCCCTTCGGCCCAATGCGTCCGCGCCGGCCATCAAGCCCTGTCTAATCTAATCCCATTTTCCAGCATTTGTTCCATAGCCTTGTAGGCTATGGCATTTCAAGTGCTCATCCAAATGCTTCTTTTATGTTGTGAGGGTTTCTGCCTCTACCACCCTTTCAGGCAGTGAGTTCCAGATTCCAACCACCCTCTGGGTGAAAAAGCTCTTCCTCAATTCCCCTCTAAACCTCTTGCCCCTTACCTTGAATCTATGACCCCTTGTTATTGACCCCTCTACTAAGGGAAAAAGTTCCTTTCTATCTACCCTATCTATGCCCCTCATAATTTTGTACACCTCAAGCAGTTCCCCCCTCAGCCTTCTCTGCTCCAAGGAAAACAACCCCAGCCTGTCCAGTCTTTCTTCATAGCTGAAGCACTCCAGCCCAAGTAACATCCTGATGAATCTCCTCTGAACCCTGTCAAAAGCAATTACACCCTTCCTATAGTATGGCGATCAGAAATGCACACAGTATTCCAGCTGTGGCCTAACCAGCGCTTTGTACAGCTCCATCATAACCTCCCTGCTCCATATGCCTCGGCTAATGAACGCCATTAACCCATATGCCTTTTTAACCATCTTATCCACCTGTTCTGCTGCCTTTGGGGATCTATGTACATGCACACCAATGTCCCTCAGATCCTCTGTTTTTCCAAGGGTCTTACCATTCATTGTGTATTCCCTTGCCTTGTTAGTCCCTCCAAAATGCATCACCTCACACTTTACAGGGTTAAATTCCATTTGCCACTATTCTGCCCATCTGACCAACCCATCTATATCGTCCTGCAGCCTGAGGCTACCCTCCTCGCTATTTACCACCCCACCAATTTTCGTTTCAACTGCGAACTTACTGATCATACCTTTTACATTGACATCCAAATCATTAATGTAGACCACAAACAGCAAGGGACCCAGCACCGATCCCTGCGGTATCCCACTGGGCACAGGATTCCAGTCACAAAAACAACCTTCGACCATCACCCTCTGCCTTCTGCCACTAAGCCAGTTTTGGGTCCAATGCGCTCGGGCACCTTGGATGCCATGGGCTCTTACATTCTTTACCAGTGTCCTATGCGGGAATTTATCGAAAGCCTTACTGAAATCCATGTATACTACATCCACTGCACTACCCTCAACCACACACCAATCACCCCCTCGAAAAATTCAATCAATTTGTTCAGACATGATATTCCCTTGACAAAGCCACGCTGACTATCCCTGATTAATCCTTGCCTCTCCAAGTGGAGACTAATTCTGTCCCTCGGAATTTTTTCCAATAATTTCCCTACCACTGGCTCACTGGCCTGTAATTCCCTGGTTTATCCCTACTACCTTTCTTGAATAATGGGACTATCCTCTGGCATGTCCCCTGTGGCCAGAGAGGTCCTGAAAATTTGTGTCAGAGCCCCTGCAAACTCCTCCTTTGCCTCACACAGCAGCCTGGGATACATCTCGTCCGGGCCTGGGGATTTATCCACTTTTAAGCCTGTTAAAACTGCTAGTACCTCCTCCCTCTCGATGTTAATATGTTCATCATCTCTTATGATTCACATCCATAACGATGACATAAGATTTTAAAGCATTCACTTTTGCAATTACTCAAATGCAATTTAATTGTTGAAATCTACCTGTGTTATGGATCTGATATTTTCTCTCCCCTTTTGTAGACGGTTGACCATGCCCGAGTTGTTGGAACTGAACCTGCATTTAAGCTTTATTTGAGTATTACTTATTTCAATTTGTAACTTAGCTTCACTTGCATATTTTTCAAGAGAAATTTGAGTTGGTCAAATCTAATCTGTCAATTACATATCTTTTGTTCTTGCACACGCAGAGGGACTGCTTTAAGGATTGACAAATAAATAGAGAGAGAGAGACAGAGAGAGATAGAGAGACAGACAGGCGGACAGACAGACATAAAGGAATGAGTGAATGAGTGACCTGGGCAGCTGAATACTGTACATTTAACGGGTGATGCTTATCACCTGTAATGACATTTTTGCTGAATATTACTTTCCTCAATAAACTATGAAAATGCATTTTGTGCCGATCCATCGAAAAAACTTGGAGCATTGGTTCATTAAAATATGATGGTGCGCTGCTTTGTGCTGTTTATAATGAAAGGTTTTCCAAAATTCTTCATGCTCAGTGCCCCATTTAACTATTGTATTTCTCCCGCTATTTGTTCATTCGGCATAAAGATTAAAGTTTCTAACCATTGGTAATGAAGGGTCCGAGAGTCACAATTTAACTTTGTAATATTTCACATGGACAATAAAAATGTTTCATATGTGTCTTCAAGCAGAACTGTTAATTACGGATTCAATTCAGAGCTAAACAAATACAATTTCCCAAACACATTCAGTCAGCTTGCTGTATGTACTGGTTATAAAGGTTTGTGAAATAAAACAGCGCTAAATTTACGAAGAATGCAATGTGTATTATGTATTAATGATATGAAAATATGCTCCCTTCATCTGCAGTTAAAGCTTAACAGTTCTAACAATTGTTCAACTATTTCATCAAGAAAATAGCAACTGGATGTGTCGCTAAATGAAACTACACAGAAACGCTAAACCTTCAACTACTAACCAATTCCACTGCAATCACCAGTTCAAACAATTGTCCTGAATTAGGTGATTACCTCGTGCAACCGTGACCAAATGAAAGATGCTCTGCCTGCAATGCTTAAGGTTCAGAAGGTCAGTGACCTCCTGCCTGGGCAGATATTCTGGCAAACGACGTATAAGACATTCACTCGTTCTATGAATTTTAGCATTCCTTTTACCCTCCAGACGCGGTCCTGTTTGATCTTATGCTGGAACAAATGGAGGATGAAAAATCAAACTCAGCCTCTTTTGCCAAAAGTTCCTTTTATTGTGACAATGAGTTTCTCACTCGGTGAAAGTGCTGAAACCAAGAAGGAATGCTGGGTCTTGGTGCAATCGCACTTGATTCTGAGTGTCTTTTATAACTGCAATCCTTTAACTATATTCTTCTAACCACACAGCATTCATTTCGGGATATCTGAGCTCCCAGCCATAGCTTGACATGGTTCTGCAGAGCTGCCGAGTAGGAAAGAGGTTTAAGGGGCAGAAGTGTTCAGATTTTCTTCCACATCTTCATTCGCCTATTCCAAATGAACATCATATGTTTTGAATAAATATGTTCCCTGTTGTGTTATTGTGTTATCTGTTGTGTAAGGAAATTCACTGTTCGTAAAGTGTTTACTGTTGTATCAAGATGTTCCCTGTTGTTCAAAAGGGTTCCTGGTGTTTGAAGTTATTCCCTGTTCTGTAAATGTGTTAACTGATGTGTAAATGTGTTCCCTGTTGTGTAAATATTTTTCCAGTGGTGTAAACATGTTTGCTGTTATGTAAGGATGTTGCCAGTTGTGTCAAGGTGTTCGCTGTTGTGTATACATGTTTCCTGTTGTTTAAAGATGTTTCCTGTTGTGTAAATGTTTTCTCTGCTGTATAAAGAAATTAAATGTTGTGTAAAGGGTTCCCCTGTTGACTAAATATGTATTGTGTTATGTAAGGGTGTTCCTGGTGTGTAAAGATGTTCCCTGTTATGTAGAGATGTGCTCTGTTGTGTAAATGTGTTCTCTGTTGTGTAAAGATATTCACTGTTAAATAAAGATGTTTCGTGTTGTGTAAAGGAATTCCTTCGTGTGTAATCAATTTCCTGTTTTGTAAAGGATTTTACTCTTGTGTAAACTTATTTCCTGTTATGGAAACATGTTGTCTGCTTTGTAAAGTTGGTGCAAGTAATGTTTAAAGTGTGCTAACAATAATTACGATCTGGTTTTGGTTAGCAATAGGTGTTTTTCATTGGGTAAATAAGAATGAAATTGCAGAGGATGGCTTTGATCTATCGACCGCTGGGTTACGGGCCCAGCACGATTCCGCTGCGCCACTCAATTATGGTCAGCTAACGATCTTCAGATGCCTGTCAGCGCTGTGTGTTGATGAGACAATTTTCAGACTCCAGGCTGTATTGAAAGCAATAGCATTGCCCTCAAATAGCCCTTAGTCCCGGACACAGCAACACACGTGTTGGGAGGCACAACCTGATATACAATGTCTGAAGGACACTCAGTATTACACCACCTACAATGGCGCAGACACGGAATGACACACAGAAAAAAAGCAAGGGACTTTTAGGATATAAAATATCACGAGGGAGAGGCAGACTGAAGCAAAATCAGAGGTGCGAGAGAGACTGAAGCAAAGATAGTGAAATGGAGACAGAGAGGAAAAGAAAATACGTCCCTTGTTGTGCAAATATATTTCCTGTGGTGTGGAGTTGTTCCAAATTGTTTAAAGATGTTCCCTGTTAAGTAAAGTTTTCCATGTTTTGTAACGTGTTCTCATTAGTGAAATGGATGTTCCTGTTGTATAAACGTGATCCCTCTTGTTAAAATATGTCATCTGTTGTGAAAAGTTATTGCTTTTTGTGTAAATATGTATGCTGTTGTGTAAAGCATTTCTCTGTTGTGTAAAGTTGTTTCTTCTTGTGTAACGCTGTGCCCTGCTGATTAAACGTGTTCGCTGTTGTTTGAACACGTTCACTATTGTGAAAAGATATTCCCCGTTCTTTAAAGTTACTCTCTGTTGTGTAAAGATGCTCCTTATTGTGTAAAGCAGTTCCCTGTTGCTTAAATGTGCTCTGTTGTGTGCTGCTTTTAAAGTTGTATGTCAAATGCGTGGTGAAATAAATATAAGTGCGATGTGATTGTGGGTGGCAATCGATGTTTTCCGTTGTTGGTGTAACTAGCAAAAGATAGTTCTGATGCAGCGGAATCTGGGTTATGGGCCCAGGGCGTCTCCAGCTGTGCGGTACTATTTCTCTCCAACTTCCTGGTAATACTGTGAGTTAGCGAGGAAAAAACCAGCCTCCAGTCTGTAATGAAAGCGGTAGCATTGCCTTCAACTATCCTAGAGAACCGGACATAGCAACACACGTGTTGGGAGGCTCACCCTGGATACACAATGTCACAAGGGTACTCAGTTTTACACCAGCCACAATGGGACAGACACAGAATGACACACAACTAACCAGCAACAGGATTTCTGGACACAAACGGGAGGGAGTGAGAAAGACATCGAGGAAGCCCAAGAGAGACAAACAAACAGACTGATTAACAAATGGCTGAGGGAAAGAAATAGCATGCGAGGGAGAAAGAGGAAGATTAGACAGACAGGGAAACTGAGATTGAGAGGAAGAGAGAGACTTGTACGAAGATGGTTTCTCCAGTGGAAAGATGTTCCCTGTTTTGTAATGATGTTTCCTGATGTGTAAAAGTTTTCTCTGTTGCCTAAAAATGTTTCCTGCTGTGTAAAGATGTCCTCTGCTCTGGAAAGATGTTCTGTTTCGTGTACAAACTTATCAAAATATAATTGGCCATACGGCCACTCGAGCCTCCTACAACAATGAATAAGATCATGGCTGGTCATCGAGCTCAACTGCACTGTCCCACCCGATCTCCATATCCCTTGATTCTCCTCGAGTCCAAATATCTGTCCATCTCAACCTTGAATATACACAAAGGCTCAGCATTCACAGCCCTCTGGGTCAGAGATTTCCAAAAAATCACATCCGTTTGAATGAAGAAATTCCTCCTCGTCTCGTTCTACCCCTTATCCTGGAACTAAGGCCTTAGTACTTGACACGCCGACCATTGGAAACAACCTCTCAGCATCTAAACTGTCAATTCCCTTCACAATCTTGTATGCTTCATTGAGCTCACCTCTTATGCTTCAAAATCTCTCATCACAGTACAGCTGTCTTGTCCCAGCAATCAATCTCTGAACCATTTTTGCACCGCCTCCAAGGCAAGTATATCCTTCCTTAGATGAGGAGAACAGAACTCTGCACAGTCCAGCATGTGTGGCCTCACCAAGGCCGTGTACAATTGTAGCAAGTCGTCCTTAATTTTATACTCCAAGCCCCTTGCTATAAAGATCAAAATGCCATTTGCCTTCCTTATTTCTTGATGCACCTGCACGCTAGCTTTCTGTGTTTCTTGCACGAGGGCACCCAAATCTATCTGAATACCAACATTTGAAAGATCAGTGATGCAAATTGTAAATAGCTGAGGCGCCAACACTGATCCTTGTGGCACTCCACTAGTTACAGCCTGCCAACCTGGAAATGATCTGTTTATCCCGACTCTCTTATCTGTCCAATAACCAATCTACTGTTTATGCTACTTCATTACCTCAACCCCATGACCCCTAATCTGGTGTAATACACTTTTATGTGACAGCTGATCGATTGCCTTTTGGAAATCAAAATATACTACATCTGCTGGTTCCCCTTTAGCTGCCCTGCTAGTTCCATTCTCTAAAAACTCTAATAAATTTGTCCAACACGATATCCATTTCATAAAACCACGTTGACTATGCCTAATCATGTTATGATTTTCTAAGTGACTTGATACCACTTCCTTAACAAAGCACTCCAGCATTTTCGTGACAACTGATATCAGGCTAACTGGCCTGTAGTTCCTTGGTTTCTCTCTTCCTCCTTTCTTGAATAGCGGTGACACATTTGCGACCTTCCAATCCGGTGGGACAATTCTAGAATCAAGGGAATTTTGGAAGATCAATAACAAAGCATTCACTATCTCTTCAGCCAGCTCGTTTAGAACCCATGGATGTAGGCCGTCAGGAAAGGGGATTTGTCAGCTTTAGTCCCATTAGTTTCTCAACTGCTTTTTCCATACTTATATTAATTTCCTTAAGTTGCTCACCCTTAATAGACCATTGGTTCCCTACCATTGTGGTATGCTTTTTGTGTCTTCTACTGTGAAGGCTGATACAAATATTTATTAACGTTTCTGCCATTTCCGTATTCCCCATAATAATTTCTCCTGTCGTAGCCTCTAAGGGACCAAGGTTTACATTTGCTACATGCTTCCTTTTTATTTACATGTAGATGCTCTTCAAATCAGCTTTTATATCTCCTGCTATATTTCTCTCGTATTTTATCCCGTTTTATCTATTTTGGGTCATCCTTTGCTTGTTTCTGAAATCCCCAATTCTCAGGCTGACTATTATTCTTCACAGCATTATAAGATTCTTCTTTGAATCTAATACTGTCCTTAACTTCTTTTGTTGGCCATGGCTGAATCATTTTTCCCGCGGAGCTTTTTGTTTCTCAATGGAATGTATTGTTGTTGAGAATTATGAAATATTTCTTTAAAGGCTAGCCACTGCTTATCTACGATGTTAGCTTTTAATCTATTTTTTCAATCTACCTTAGCCAACTCGCCCCTCATACCTATATAATAGGCTGTAATTAAGTTTAGCTTTCTAGTATTGGACTTAGGCAAGTCACGCTCAATATGAATGGGAAATTCTATCATATCATGATCACTCTGCCCCAGAGGATCATTTACTGTGAGATTGCTAATTATCTTAGTCCCATTACACAATACGAGATATAAAATAGCCTGTTCCCTGTTTGGTTGCATGAGGTATTTTTTTAGGGAACTTTCCCGAATGCATTCCATGAAATCGTCCACCAGATTACCTTTGCCAATTGGATTTGGCAAGTCTATATTTAGATGAAAGTCTCCCATGATTATTGAATTACCTTTGCTACTAGCTTCTACTACTTCTTGAATTATATTCTGTCCAGCGGTACAGCGAGTGTTAGGGGACCTACATACTAATCCTAACAGTGTTTTTTGCCCCTTGCTATTCCTTATATCCACCCATACTTATTATTCTCCCTGATCTTCAGAACTGAGATCCTTTCGCTCTACTATGCTTATGTCATCCTTTATTATCCGGGCTACTTCTCGTCCTTATCCATTAGGCCTGTCTTTTAAAAACATCAAGTACCCTTGAACATGTACCTCCCAACCTTGTTCAACTTGGACCCACGTCTCTGTAATGGCTATTAGATCAAAGCCATTTATCACTATTTGTGCCACTAGTTCATCTATCTTGTTATGAATGCTTCGTGCATTCACATAAAGAGCCTTCATTTAATGATTTTGCCATTATTCCCTGCTCTGACCTTATCCTCTGCTTCACTGCTACAGTTAAACTCTTCCGCATCCTGTCGCCTTCTGTGTATTTGTACCTGAATCGCTGCACTGCTCTATTGCCTTGACATTACTCTTTTGATTTCAATTTTTCCCTCGCCTGACCCCTCCCCCTCCTATTTAATTATATTGAAGCCCTATCAAGAGCCCTAGTTATTCGATTCAACAGCATGCTAGTCCCAGCCCGGTTTAAGTGAAGCCCATCCCTACGGAGCAGCTCCCCATTTTCCCCAGTACTGGTGACAGTGTCCCATCAATTGAAACCCGTTCTTCCTACACCACTCTATGATATGCTTGACTCTATGCCATTTTGCAGGTGGCTCAGTTAGTAATCTCGGGATTCTTGACCTTGTGCTTTTTATTATTAATTTAGACCCTCTCTCCTCAAACTCCCTCTGCGGTACATCAGTCTTAGATCTACCTAGTCGTTGGTTCTTACTTGGAGCACGACAATTGGATCCTTCCACTCCCACTCCAAGTTCTTCTCCAACCATGGGGAGATATCATTGACCCTGGCACCGGGT
Organism: Somniosus microcephalus; assembly: GCF_052327205.1. NCBI lineage: Eukaryota > Metazoa > Chordata > Chondrichthyes > Squaliformes > Somniosidae > Somniosus > Somniosus microcephalus. Next base: position 2,579,565 of record NW_028225183.1, on the reverse strand, counting down.
TTGCAACACAGCCTTCGGGAACCTATTTCACGGCTGCAAAGGACAGCCTCTGTCTCGACAAGGAGGCCATGGTTGTATGCAAATCAGCTACAAGCAGTCGGTGGGTTACAAGGAGGCCATAAATTGCAAGTTCAATACCAAAGCATGGCTCCAGGTAAGGAGCGACCTGCATGAGGAGGCAGAGGATCTCAAAGGTGTAAGGTTTGGAATCAGAAATAAACCGAAGTATAGCCTCTCGAAAGCAAAATTTCGGTTGCAATAGAGAAAGTACCCTAAAGCAGGCTCCTTGCGAAGATTTGGAGTCCCGTATGCTGGAAAGCAGGAATCTGACCTGAACCAGGTGAAAGGGCACACACCCTGTTCCGCTACCTCTAACTTGGTCACGGAATTAATATGCTTCAATTAAAGAGTTAGTATGACACTAGGCATACAAGTAATTCAAGAATATTGTGAATGATTTCAATACAAGCTTAACTGGCAATGACAGCAGGTTATTTTAAAATAATAATGTTTTTCGTTCATAAGTTATATTAACTATACGTTTGCCAAGTGAAAACGCTACTGGTGATCGTTACAAGTCTAAAACGTTGGTGGAACCAAAAAAAGACATCCTAGCTCCCAGAAAGAACGCGACCTGTCCAATCCAGCAAAATAACCCAACAGTTAAAGACCTAGAAGTAATTGAATCAGGAAATGTTTTATATAAGATGGGCGGTTTGAAATGGAACTGGTTGTGTTAAAGATGAGCTTGAATCTGTCAGCAAGTTTTTGTGAAGAGAGTTCTTCACAATTAATGCGATATTTGTGATGGATGTGGTACAGAAGTGGCAGGGCAAAATAGAGGGCAATCAAATCCCTCTGTTTATTCCTGAAGAAAGGCTGAGGAACTGGTTCAAATGAACTACCACAGAGACTGTAATATGATGTGCCAGATGAGAATGGCATTTTTGGTTCTCTGAAATGAAGGCAGGGATGATGAAACCATACCGCTGAGAGTGGCATTTATGTGGTCAGCAAAGATTCGGAGTCAACCTTGAGAAGTATACTGGATAGTAGAGTCTATCGAAGTGAGCAGAGACTCTGGAAAAGGGCGGCTACATAAAGAATATGAAGAATACTCAAGTCATCTGATGAAGCACCGCGGAAATTGAAAAAACTTGACGTAGAATGCAGCGTCATAAACGGGACAACTTGCGCTTGTAGGTGTGAAGTGGTACCAAGACATTCCACTCCAGGCTGCGGGTTTAAAATTGACGAGGAACCTCTCAATTTTAAGATGAGTCAAATACTCTAGGAAGAGGGACGGACTTATATAGTCTACAGAGGCAAGGAAAGATACTGTGAGATCACCAGAGCTACTTTTAAGACTGTTGGATTAGCAAGATGGTTCATTCTGGGACACTGATTCTGTGTGTTTACACATGATAAATAATACTGGTGGCGGCACACCATCATAATGTGACCCACCTACAAGTGAGGAGGTTTTTGAATGAGACGATTGGAGTATCCCTACACCAGCGACATTATTTGCCACCTCTAGCCCTCAGTTTGAAATCCATAATCTACAGGACGAGAGCCTCGCATATGCTGCAAAATAATAAACAAATAGAATCAGCAATTAAGAAGCTCGGAAATCCTGAATGGTGTGGAGTTGCAATGTGATAGAAAATTCCAGATGGGATTGGTGAAATCCCAGATAATATCATTAGGGTAGTGGACATTGCATTATGTCGTGTGAGGAAATCAATGACTGACATAGAAAATATAAGGAAAGGTAAGGAGATAGCAAGTGCACTAAGAGAAAGCCAGGATTATTACAGACAAAGAGGGAAATAAAACACCTTGCTAAGAGGTAAGCTAACCCATTGGGTAAAGTTTTTTAAAAGTAGGGCATGTTGGCACATGGCACTCGGTTATTCAGCTTCTGAAATATTTAGTTCCTTCGCTATAGGGGGTTGGCTGATGCTGTTGTAATCATTGGAGAGACAGAGGGAGAGAGAGAGAGTGAGAGAGAGGGAGAGAGAGAGAGACGGATTTCCCTTAGCAACAGCTTGTGTTTGCAACCAACCTGCCTTGGATATTTTACCACAGCAAGGCCGCGATGTTTTCCTCTGCTTCTAACGTTGTTGATGTATATTGAAGAAAATGCAGACTTGCCTCTCTGGAGTTTGCAGCAACCAATATTAGGCAATGGCTTTTCCAGTCTGATAAGAAAACCGTGTATAAATATAAGATTTGACCTTTGTTCATGCGGTACGAAAAGGTATAAAAACCGGCGCGAAGACCGAGGCCCGAGACCAGTTCGGGGGCGGCAGCAGAGAGGAGGTGAGCCCTGTATAAAAACCGGCGCGAAGACCGAGGCCCGAGACCAGTTCAGGGGCGGCAGCAGAGAGGAGGTGAGCCCGGCATAAAAACCGGCGTGAAGACCGAGGCACGAGACCAGTTCGGGGGCGGCAGCAGAGAGGAGGTGAGCCCAGTATAAAAACCGGCGTGAAGACCGAGGTCCGAGACCAGTTCGGGGGCGGTAGCAGAGAGGAGGTGAGCCCGGTATAAAAACCGGCGCGAAGACCGAGGCCCGAGGGCAGTTCGGGGGCGGCAGCAGAGAGGAGGTGATCCCGGTATAAAAACCGGCGCGAAGACCGAGGCCCAAGACCAGTTCGGGGGCGGCAGCAGAGAGGAGGTGAGCCCGGTCTAAAAACCGGCGCGAAGGCAGAGGCCCGAGACCAGTTCGGGGGCGGCAGCAGAGAGGAGGTGAGCCCGGTATAAAAACCGGCGCGGAGACTGAGGCCCGAGACCAGTTCGGGGGCGGCAGCAGAGAGGAGGTGAGCCCGGCATAAAAACCGGCATGAAGACCGAGGCCCGAGACCAGTTCGGGGGCGGCAGCAGAGAGGAGGTGAGCCTTACCAACTCAGCAGCGGGGAGAGAGGTAAAAAGTAATCAGAGTGTGACGTCACCAGGCAGCAGGTAAGTGATTGGTTGGTGAGTATTTCTCTCTTTTCAATACAAGCTTGACTTCTGTGGTGTTAAATTTCTAGGGTCTCTGGTGTCGTGGGGACAGTTGGTAAATAAAGCGCCCTAGATTATACCTGTAACTGGGGTATTGAATAAATTTTTAAATTAATTAAAGGAGTAAGTCATGGCTGGAGAGTTCAGACCCGTGTTCTGCTCCTCGTGCTCCATGTGGGAAGTCAGGGACGCTGCCAGTGTCCATGACGACCATGTGTGCGGGAAATGCATCCAGCTGCAGCTACTTGTAGACCGCATTGCGGCGCTCGAGCTGCGGGTGGATGAATTTTGGAGCATGCGTGATGCTGAGAGGGTCGTGGATAGCACGTTTAGTGAGTTGTTCATGCCTCAGGGTAGGGCTGCACAGGGGGTGACCATCAGGCGGAGCAACAGAGGCAGGCAGGAAGTGCAGGGAACCCCTGCGGACATCCCCCTTTCAAACAAGTATACCAAGTTGGATACTGTTGAGGGGGATGACTCACCAGGGGAAGGCAGCAGCAGCCAGCTTCCTGGCACCAGGGACGCTTCTGCTGCTCAGAAAGGGAGGAAAAAGAGTGGGAGAGCAATAGTGGTAGGGGATTCTATCGTAAGGTGAACAGTAGGCGTTTCTGTGGCCGCAAACGTGACTCCAGGATGGTTTGTTGCCTCCCTGGGGCCAGGGTCTGGGGTGTCACTGAGCGGCTACAGGGCATTCTTAAGGGGGAGGGTGAGCAGGCAGAGGTCGTGGTCCACATTGGGACCAACGACATAGGAAGGAAGGGGGATGAGGTCCTGCATCAAGAATTTAGGGAGCTAGGTAACAGATTAAAGAGCAGGACCTCGAAGGTTGTAATCTCTGGATTACTCCCAGTGCCACATGCTAGTAAGTATAGGAATGGGAGGATAGAGCAGATGAATGCGTGGCTAAAGAGTTGGTGTAGGGGGGAGGGTTTTAATTTCCTGGATCACTGGGGCTGCTTCTGGTAAAGGTGGGGCTTGTACAAGTCGGACGGGTTGCACCTGAACCAGAGCGGGACAAATATCCTTGCGGGGAGGTTTTCTAGCACTGTTGGGGGGGGGTTTAAACTAACTTGGCAGGGGGATGGGATACAGAGGGGAGCTGAAATAGGGGGTGATGTGCTGCCAAATATAGAGAAAAAAACAAGTCAGCTTGGTAGACAGGGCAAATATATAAGGGCAAGGCTGGATGGCATCTATTTTAATGCAAGGAGTCTTGCAAATAAGGTGGATGAACTGAAGGTGTTGATAAGCACATGGGAGTATGATATTGTTGCTATCACGGAGACATGGTTGAGGGAGGGGCAAGACTGGCAGCTCAATATTCTGGGGTACAGAATCTTCAGGCGAGACAGAGGGGGAGGTATAAGAGGAGGGGGTGTCGCAATATTAATTAAGGAGTCAATTACTGCAGTAAGGAGGGAAGATATATAAGCAGGTTCCTCTAATGAGGCCATATGGGTGGAGCTTAAAAACAAAACGGGGGCAAGCACTTTGCTGGGAGTGTACTATAGGCCTCCAAACAGTCAGGGGGAGATAGAAGAACAGATATCACAGAAATCACAGAAACCCCACAGTGCAGATAGAGGCCATTTCGGCCCATCGAGTCTGCACCGACACATATCCCACCTGATCCCCGTAACCCCTACACCAACACATATCCCACCCTATCCCCGTAACCCCATGTATTTAATCCCCCTAACACTAAGGGTCAATTTATCATAGCCAATCAACCTAACCCGCACATCTTTGGACTGTGGGAGGAAACCGGAGCACCCAGAGAAAACCCACGCAAACACGGGGAGAATGTGCAAACTCCACACAGACAGTCACCCGAGGCCGGATTCGAACCCGGGTCCCTGGCACTGTGAGGCAACAGTGCTAACCACTGTGCCACCGTGTCCCCATCTTAGAGAAATGTGCAAATAATAGGGTAAATATAATGGGGGATTTCAACTTCCCCAATATTAATTGGGATAGTCAGAGTGTGAAAGGCTCAGAGGGAGTAGAATTCTTAAAGTGCATCCAGGAGAGTTTTCTGAGCCAGCATGTCGAAAGTCCTACAAGAGAGGGGCCGGTACTGGACCTAATTCTAGGGAATGTGGCCGGCCAAGTGGAAAAAGTGCTAGTAGGTGAGCACTTTGGTGATAGTGACCATAATATGGTAAGATTTAAGGTGGTCATGGAAAAGGACAGGGATGGGCCGGAAATAAAGGTTCTAAATTGGGGGAAGGCTGATTTTAATAGGATAAGGCAGGATCTGGCCAAAATGGACTGGGATCAGCTACTTGTAGGAAAATCTGCATCGGAGCAATGGGAGGCTTTCAGAAGGGAGATTGAGATCATACAATGGCAACATGTTCCCGTAAAGGTCAAGGGTGGTTCCAAAAACCACAGGGAACCTTGGGTGTCAGGGGATATACGAGAATGGATTAGGAAAAGAAGGAGGGCTTTTGGTAGATACAAAAGTCTAAAGACGGAGGAAGCCTTAGAGGAGTACAAAAAGTGCAGGGGGATACTTAAAAAAGGAAATTAGGAGATCAAGGAGGGGCCATGAAATAGCCGTGGCGAGCAAAATAACGGAAAATCCTAAGAAGTTTTATAAGTATATTAAGGGTAAGAGGATAACTAGGGAAAAAATAGGGCCCATTAGGGACAAAAGTGGCAATCTGTGTGTGGAGGCGGAAGATGTAGGAGGGGTTCTAAATGAATTTTTCGCATCTGTTTTCACTATGGAGAAGGACGATGTAGACATAGAAATAGGGCAGGGGGACTGTGATATGGTCGAACATATTAACATCGAGAGGGAGGAGGTATTGGCGGTTTTAGCTGGCCTAAAATTGGATAAATCCACAGGCCCAGATGAAATGTATCCCAGGCTGCTGTGTGAGGCAAAGGAAGAGATTGCGGGGGCTCTAACACATATATTCAGGACCTCTCTGGCCACAGGGGATGTGCCAGAGGACTGGAGAACCGCTAATGTAGTACCATTATTCAAGAAGGGTAGTGGGGAAAAACCGGTGAACTACAGGCCAGTGAGCCTAACATCAGTGGTAGGAAAATTATTGGAAAAAATTCTGAGGGACAAAATTTGTCTCCACTTGGAGAGGCAAGGATTAATCAGGGATAGTCAACATGGCTTTGTCAAGGGAAGATCATGTCTGACTAATTTCATTGAATTTTTTGAGGGGGTGACTAGGTGTGTGGATGAGGGTAACGCAGTAGATGTGGTATACATGGCGTTCAGTAAGGCCTTCGATAAAGTCCCGCACAGGAGACTGGTCAAGAAGGTAAGAGCCCATGGAATCCAGGGTGCCTTGGCAGATTGGATACAAAACTGGCTTAGTGGCAGAAGGCAGAGGGTGATGGTCGAAGGTTGTTTTTGTGACTGGAAGCCTGTGGCCAGTGGGGTACCACAGGGATCGGTGCTGGGTCCCTTGCTGTTTGTGGTCTACATTAATGACTTGGATATGAATGTAAAAGGTATGATCAGTAAGTTCGCGGATGATACAAAAATTGGTAGGGTGGTAAATAGCGAGGAGGGTAGCCTCAGTCTGCAGGACGGTATAGATGGGTTGGTCAGATGGGCGGAACAGTGGCAAATGGAATTTAACCCAGAAAAGTGCGAGGTGATGCACTTTGGGGGGACTAACAAGGCAAGGGAATACACAATCAATGGAAAGGCCCTAGGCAAGACGGAGGGTCAGAGGGATCTGAGTGTGCAAGTACACAGATCCCTTAAGGCGGCGGAACAGGTGGATAAGGTGGTAAAAAAGGCATATGGGATACTTGCCTTCATTAGCCGAGGCATTGAATATAAGAGCAAGGAGGTTATGATGGAGCTGTATAAAACACTGGTTAGGCCACAGCTGGAATGCTGTGTGCAGTTCTGGTCGCCACACTACAGGAAGGATGTGATCGCGTTAGAGAGGGTGAAGAGGAGGTTCACCAGGATGTTACCAGGGCTGGAGCGCTTCAGCTATGAAGAGAGACTGGGCAGATTGGGTTTGTTTTCCTTGGAGCAGAGGAGGCTGAGGGGGGACATGATTGAGGTGTACAAAATTATGAGGGGCATAGATAGGATGGATGCTTAGGAGCTTTTTCCCTTAGTAGAAGTGTCAATAACTAGGGGGCATAGATTCAAGGTAAAGGGCGGGAGGTTTAGAGGGGAATTGAGAAAGAACTTTTTCACCCAGAGGGTGGTTGGAGTCTGGAACTCACTGCCTGAAAGGGTTGTGGAGGCAGGAACCCTCACAACATTTAAGAAGCATTTGGATGAGCACTTGAAATGCCATAGCTTACAAGGCTACGGAGCAAATGCTGGAATATGGGATTAGATTAGACAGGGCTTGATGGCCGGCGCGGACACGATGGGCCGAAGGGCCTCTAACCGTGCTGTATTACTCTATGACCATGTCTAGGCACACGTGCTCTATCTGTGACAATACTCCTCTGGTAAATTTATTTTAAAGCTGAAATTAAAGAATAGAATGATTATAACCGGACAACTGAATTCGTTATTACTCAAGTGGACAAAGAGAACTTTGTTGAAGTCAATTTTTCAATTGACATGGTGTGTGCTTCTGTCAAGCTACTTTGAGTTCTTTATCCTGGAGCTTCAGCAAATCATATAGCCGTCTGGAAAATTGTGGAATAAGCCCACCCACGCAAAATAGATCGCAAGGCTGTCGTAGCAGCAGGCAGGGGCAGTCACTTGCTCACGTCTACTTTATGTTGATCGAGGCTGCGTCGTTCATCCGTGTTGTTAATACCGAGAAAGGGAACAACAGGTTGCAGGTAGTTTGTCTTTCGAGTGTTAATTTTAAGACCAGCCTCTGTCAGCAGCTGCAACAACTAAGAGCAGAAAGAACAGGAGCAGATCTCGGCCATTCGGCCCCTCGAGCCTGCTCCTCCATTCAATAAATCAGGGGGGAACCTCTACATCAAATTTCTTAAAGAAACAGATTGGTGTATAAGAGTAAAGAAGTATTACCGCAATTATGTAGGGCCGTGGTGAGACAACACCTGGGGTAATGTGTACAGCTTTGGTCTCCTTAACTAAAAATAGATACACTTGCCTTAGTGGAAGTGCAGCAAATGTTCGCTGAACTGATTCCTGGGATGAGATGATTTTCCTATGCGGTGATATTTTGTAGAATAGGACTATATTCCATACAGTTTAAAAGAATGAGAGGTGATCTCATTGTAATATATAAAATAATTAATTGCTTGACAGGGTGATGCTGCGAGTATGATTCACCTAGCTGGCGAGTCAAGAAGCAGGGGTCACAGTCTCATGATAAGCGGATGGCCATTTAGCCATGGTGTGGAGATGCCGGAGTTGGACTGGGGTGGACAAATGTAAGAAATCACACAACACCAGGTTATAGTCCAACAGCTTTATTTGAAATCACAAGCTTTCGGAGCGCTGCTCCTTCTTCAGGTGAAGTGGAGAAATGCATAAAGACACAGCTTATATAGTCAGGGAATCATGTCAGGTGTTTACAGGTAACCTTTCCAACTGCCATTTATCACACCTCGGCAGAGAGATAATCACAGCAGTCAAAGGTTTTGACCCCTTGTGACCCCACCTCATTGTTCTTTGATGTAATGTTTCCCTGACTGACCTGTTTGGACACCATTCACACCTTTGACTGCTGTGATTACCTCTCTGCCGAGGTGTGATAAATGGCAGTTGGAAAGGTTACCTGTAAACATCTGACATGATTCTCTGACTATATAAGCTGTGTCTTTATGCATTTCTCCACTTCACCTGAAGAAGGAGCAGCGCTCCGAAAGCTTGTGATTTCAAATAAAGCTGTTGGACTTTAACCTGGTGTTGTTTGATTTCTTACAGATGGCCATTTAGGACTAAGCTGAGAAGAAAGTTCTTCAATCACACGATTGTGAATCTTTGGAATTCGCTTACCCAGAGGGCTGTGGAAGCTTAGTTGTTGAGCATATTCAAGACTGGGATCGATAGACTTAGGGGACAAAATAAATCTAGAGAGATCACGATAGGGCAGGAAAGTTGAGTTGATGTAAAAGTTCAACCATGACATTATTTAATTTCAGAGCATAATCTAGGGGTCGTCTGGACTGCAGCTCGTATTCTTTATGTTCTGATGAGAGGAACAGAGAGTTAGAGAGACAGACAAGGAAAGGTCGAGAGACAAGGGGACGGAAATGGAAAAGGAGAAAGACAGAGGAACAGACATGGATAGAGCGAGATACAGTGGGACAGAAATGAAGAGAGTGAGAGAGAAATGAGATATAGGGACAGACGTGCTATGGGAGAAAGAGAATAACAGGGACAGATATGTACGCTACATTCATCCTCCCTAACAAACCACCCCAATCAATTCACTCCATTTAGTTGCTCCTGGGGAAGACGAGGGAAAGGGAATTGGGATGAGATGGCAGGGAGGGAACGGGAGGGCAATGAGGGGGGTGATGGATCTGGAAGGAGTGCGTTCTATGTCCACACTTTGCTCCTTCCAGCTCCAGCGTGCGTGTTTGGTGTGCACTGTGGTTCCAATCGATGTTATTCACTGGGGCATGTTCTTTGCCCCCAAGGGGCTGAAGTGACTAGTTTCTGGGGAACAGTGCGATCAGTGTTTTTTAACTTTTTAGAACAGTAAGGATGCTCATAACAAGGAATTAGAGAGCATCGAAAGTGTATGAAATCAGCAAAAACAAGTCAGTGGGAATATGTCACGTCCCAGCAAAGAGGGACCATGATTTTCCTGGACAATTCAGTTCTGATCCCCCATGGGAAGCCTTGGTTATCATTACTCTGAGCGGGACCCTTCCCATGCAGTACAGAAGGCAACCAGATTGAACCCAACCTGGACAAAGACTCAGGGAAGAAGCTCCAGCCTGCAGTCTACAAGCTGCTCACCGGGAGAGGCAGGGTACATCAAGTCCCAAACACGTCCCCTTTCTCTCCAGTGAGGGGGCACATCTCCCTCAGACTGTGGTTTTCATTATGTGCTCAGGATCTTTCTTTCTCTCTCAACTTGGCTCTCTCTGTCCTCTGTACATTCTTTGTTTTGTTGTATAGCTGGGATTTGTTTGTACATGCTGTTGCGAAGAGATTCGCCATGTAACCGACTGAGAGTGAGGGATCCAGTATCTCGCTGTTGTTTTTAAGTACTTTGATTTTTTTTGTCCATTTTTTTTCTCCCATTCCTGAGGAATTTTATTTTGTCGAAATGCTGCTATTACACGATGCAGAGAGAGATGAATCGTTGGACGAGGAATCACTAGATAAGAAGTTTTCTCTCCATCGTAGACTGGCCGAGGCCATCCCCAGAGGCTGCACCAAACATGCACACCTGAGTTTTGTCTCTTTATTAACACTGGTCCTAGTTTTCTCTCTGGAGCCTGGCTTCGGGGCTTTGGTTAAAATGTTCTTGTTAGACTATAATTTCTCGAGCTATTAATAAAAGCGCTGGATTTTCTGTTGGGTATGACGGTGTATGCCATAGTGTGAGGGGGCACCCGAATTGAAAAAACAATGCTTTTCTTAATTAAAAGACATCCATGAACATTAAAAGATTTAATGAGAAGAAATCCTAGCGCATGTTAAAGCTGCAGATTTTTTTCTATAAATAAAGTATATATTTCACAACATTCAGCACAGTGTGCAGTATTGCAGTAATTTAAATGAATGAATGAAAATCAGTGTTCTGATTGGAGAACCAGGCCCAGGTGATCCCAGGTAAGCTTCCGCACAGGCTGAGTACCTGGGATCTGTGGGCCATTCATTACCCTCCTACTCACAGCGTCAATGTGCAAGTTTAAGCAGGAGGCCCAGCATCAGGTAGATGCCTATACTTTTCGGAGGTAGACCGCCCACCACCAGTTCAATTCAATTCCAATTTCAATTCAATTTTATTTGTCATATATGCAGCAGACGTGTGTACTGCACAATGAAATGTTCATTTTTACAAGTCCTCCCAACATTGGAATAAATATGGCATAACAATGATAAAATACTAATAGAAATACAGTAATAATAAAAGAAAACAACAGTAACAAAAAATAATAAATTACACGTTCATGAGTCTTATGGCCAGAGGCTAGAAGCTGTTTCGAAACCTGCTGGTGCGAGACCATACGCTTCGGTATCTCTTACCGGATGGGAGCAGGGCGAAGTGGTTGTGGCTTTGGTGGCTTGTGAATGTATTTATTCTAAGGGCCTTCCTCCAGCTCCTCTTGGGGTAGATATTCTGGACAGCAGGTAGATTAATTCCTATAGTATGTTGTGCAGCTTTCACCACCATCTGTAGAGCCCTGCGGTCTGTGGCAGTGCAGTTGCCATGCCAGATAGTGATGCAGCCGGACAGTATACTCTTGATTGTGCACCGGTTGAAGTTGGTGATAATCTGGGGTGTCATTCCAAATTTCTTCAGTCTCCTGAGGAAGAACAGGCATTGGCATGCCTTCTTCGTTACGACGTCGATGTGATTTGACCATGTTAAGTCCTCCGTAATGAATACACCCAGAAATTTGAAGCTGCTGACCCTCTCCACCTCAGCCCCTTCGATGTAAATTGGGGTGTGTCCCTCCCCCTGCCGCTTCCTGTAGTCCACGATCATCTCCTTTGTTTTGCTGATGTTGAGGGAGAGGTTGTTGTATTTGCATCATTCTGCTAGAGCTCTTACCTCCTCCCTGTAGCCTGTCTCGTCTCCATCTGTGATCAGGCCTACAACGGTAGTATCATCAGCAAACTTGATGATGGAGTTGGATTTTTAGCCCATAATATGCTTCAGGGACGTAGCGAAATTTGTGGGGGGTGGGGACAGGTTCCTGGAGCTCCAATTTTCTCCACCCCCACCATCCACCACAGGCTCTTGTGATTGAAACAAGTTAAAGCCTGAGTTTAAAGCAGCATGGTCTGCAATTTTGCAAAAACACGGTAAACAGCACTTTACAAACAGGGGCCGTGAGCTCTTTGAACTCCTAAACGTGATCCCGTATAAAGGCTCCGCTATAGTTTCAAAATAAAGCTTGTGTTTCCGGGCAGTTTGTCATCTGGTGGAGAAAGTGCGACCATTTTCTGTCAGTGTCTGGGTCGCCATTTTGTTCGGCATCACTTACTGGAACGCCAGTTTCAGTAAGACACTGGGAGATCATTTTGTTTCGTGTAATAGTGGGATGCCATTTCGATTAAGTTCCTGAGCCGTCATTTCCTTTTGTGGTAGGTAGTGGGACGTCATCTTGCTACATTAATTAGGAAACCATTTTGTTTAAGATACTGCGCCACCATTTTGTATCATGCCGTGTATTGGGACACCATTTTGATTTGTTTCAGATAATAGGACGTTATTTTGAGACCTAGATCTATAAACGGATCATCCGGGTTTAGGAGACAAATTAGAGGAAAACGTATTCAAAATCTGAAAAGCATAACACCAGTTCTAAACAAGAACAAGATCAGGACATAGCTGAGCCAAGCTGTCACATTTTATATTTACAGCACAGGGCCACGTGTTACAGCGACCGGCCCCTCACTGCGAGAGACACACACTGTATACAGGGACACATAATTACAGAATCCGACTCCTCACTGGGAGAGACACACACTGTACACAGGGACAGATATTTACAGAGTCCGACTCCACACTGGGAGAGGCACACTCTGTACACAGGGACACATATTTCAGAGTACAACTCCACACTGGGAGAGACACACACTGTACACAGGGACAGATATTTACAGAGTACAACTCTACACTGGGAGAGGCACACTCTGTACACAGGGACACATATTTCAGAGTACAACTCCACACTGGGAAAGACACACACTGTAGTCAGGTCCAACTGTTAAAGAATCCGACTCCTCACTGGGAGACACAGACGGTACACAGGAAGACTTGTTACAAAGTCCGCCTCCTCACTGGGAGAGACACACACTGTACACAGGATTACTTGTTACAGAGTCCGACACCTCACTGGGAGACACTGATTGTACGTAGGAATATTTGTTACAGTATCCGACTTCACATTGGGAGAGACACAAATTGAAGACAGCGACACTTCTTACACAGTCCGATTCCACACTGGGAGACATGCATACTGTAGACAGGATCATTTGTTACACAGTCCGACTCCTCACTGGGAGAGATACACACTGTACGCAGGAACATTGGTACAGAGTCCGACTCCACACTGGGATAGATACATATTGTACACAGGTAATTTGGTACAGAGTCCGACTCCACACTGGAAGAGAAACACACTGTACACAGGGACATTGGTACAGAATCCGACTCCACACTGGATGAGACCAAAACTGTACACAGGGGCACTTGCAATACAGTAGGACTCTTCACTGGGACAGATGCACACTTTACAATGGAACACGTGTTACTTACTCCGTGTCCACACTGGGAGAGCAGCATAAGATACAGAAGAACACTTCTACATATTTCGATTCGTCACTGGGGCAGACACATTCTGTACAGAGGGACTCCAGTGACAAGAGAGCAGAGAGAAAGTCAGAGAGAGAGCCGTCACCTTCAATCTGTGTGCCGACCTTCTTTGTCTCTCTTTAGTTATCAGGTAGACAGCCCACCCCGATTTTAACAGTGCCTGACCAGTGAGTATGGATGATCGTAAAATGCGATGAACTCGCAGTCTAATCTCTTACATCTCCTGACCGCTCCGTGACCAGAATTCACCGATTCGCCTAACCCGGGGTTTAGACAGAGCTGTGATTTGAAGTGTTATCTCTCTGTTTGCGCTCACAAGGCCAAGCAATGAAGCAGTCTGATTATTTTTTGTACAAGTAGAGTGTTATTTTCTCGACACTGTTCTACTTCTGGACTTGTGGAGAGATGGGCTGGATTCTGTCGTCTCTGCACTGAAGGAGGGTTCTGATCTTTCACCTTCCCTACATACTCTTGGAACCCGAGGAGTTTAGAGGGGAAACTGGAGTTTGAATCTTTGCTAAGTTCCAAAATGGGAGACAGGCAGCGAGGTTCCCCGGGTTGAATATGCACAAATCTTCTCACGATCATCCAATGTAACCCCCGTATCTGCCTCTCTACATCTTCAACTCGTTCCTCTTACTGCTTCCTCCATAGCGTTATCTACATCCCCAACTCTCTGCTTCCACAACTCCGTCTATCTCTCAGCATTTACATCTTTCTACATCACTCACTAACTCTTCTTCCACCCCTCTCTATCAGTTCCTTCATCTCTCTCTACCTTTCCCTCCATCTCTCTCTACAACTTCATCCATCTCTCTCTACCTCTTCCTCCATCTCTCTCTACTTCTCCTTCCTTCTCTCACTACCTCTCCCTCCATGATTCCCTAATCCTGCCTCCATCTCTCTCTACCTCTGTCTCCATCTCTCTCTACCTCTCCCGCCATCGCTCTCACCATATAACTCTACCTCTTTCTGCATCATTATCTAGCACATCCTCCATCTCTCTCTACCAATTTCTCCATCTACCTCTAGCTCTCTCTCCATCGCTATCTACCTCTTCTACCAGCTCGCACTATATCTTTATCCGCCTGTTTATCCTCTCCATCCATTTCCCTCTACATCTTCCTCCACCTCTCTCTATCTTTTTCTCCACCTATCTCTACCTCTTTCTCCATCTCTCTATACCACTCCCGCCATCTCTCTCTACCTCTTCCTCCATCTACTTCTTCCTCTTTCTCCATCGCTATCTATCTCTTCCTCCATCTCTGTCCAACTGTTCCTCCACCTGGATCTACCACTGTGTCCATCTCTCTAACTCTTCATTCACCGTTCTGTAACGCTTTGTCCATCTTTCTCTACATCTCCTTCCATCTCTCTTTACCTCACCCTCCATCTCGCTCTACCTCTGTTTCCATCTCCCTCTACCTCTTCATCCATCTTTCTGTACCTCTACTTTCTCTCTCTCTATCTTTTACTTAATTTCTCTCAACGCCTCCCTCCATCTCTCTCTAAATTTATCTCCATCTCTCTCTACCTCTGCCGCATCTATCTCTACCTCTGTTGCCATCTCTCTCTACCTCAGTTATTGAACCCTCTAATAAGGCGAAATGTTAATTTCTATCTGCCCTATCTATGCCCCTTAAATTTGGTACACCTCAATCAGCTGCACCCTCAGCCTTCTCTGCTCTAAGGAAAACAACCCTAGCCTGTCCAGTCTCTCTTCATAGCTGAAGCTCTCCAGCCCAGGTAACATCCTGGTTAATCTCCTCTGCCCCTTTCCGAAGTAATCACATCCTTCCTTTAGTGTGGCGAGTAGAACTGCAAAGAGTCTTCCAGCTGTGGCCTAACTAGTGTTTTGTACAGCTCCATCATAACCTCCCTGTTCTTATATTCTATGCCTCGGCTAATGTAAGCAAGTTTCCCATAGTCCTTTTTAACCACCATATTTACCTGTCCTGCAGCCTTCCGGGATGTATGTACATGCACACCAAGGTCTCTCTGATCCTCTGTCCTTCTAAGTGTCCTACCATTCATTGTATATTCCCTTGCTTTGTTAGTCCGCCCAAAATTCATCACCTCACACTTTTCAGTGTTAAATTACATTTGCCAATGTTTTGACCATCTAACCAACTCATCCTGTAGCCTGAGGCTTCCCTCCTCGCTATTTATCACTCCACCAATTCTCGTCTAATCTGCAAACTGACTGATCATACCTCCTACATTCATATCTAAATCATGAATGTACAGTACAAACAGCAAAGGACCCAGCACCGATCCCTGTGTTACACCACTGGACACAGGCTTCCAGTCACAAAAGCAAACTTCGACCATCACCATCTGCCTCCTGCCACTAACCCAATTTTGTATCCAGTGTGCCAAACTGACGTGGATCGCATGGGCTCTTACTTTCTTTACCAGTCTCCCATGTGCGACTTGGTCAAAATCCTGAGTTAAGCCCATGTAGAGTACTTCAGCTGCACTACCCTCATCCACACACCTATTCACTCCCTCGAGAATTTCAATCAACTTGGTTAGACATGATCTCTTCCTGACAATGCCATGCTGACTATTCTTGATTACTCCTTCCCTCTCCAAGTGGAGACTAATTCTGTCGCTCAGAATTTTTTCAATATTTTCTCCACCACTGATGTTAGGCTCACTGCCCTTTAATTCCCTGTTTTATCCCTACTAACCTTCTTGAATAATGGTAATACGTTATCTATTCTGCAGCCCTCTGGCACCTCTCCTGTGGGCAGAGAGGTTCTGAAAATTTGTGTCAGAGCCCCTGCAACTTCCTGCCTTGCCTCACACCGCAGCCTGGGATACAACTCGTCTGTACATGGGGAATTAGCCACTTTTAAGGCCGCTAAAATCGCTCGATAATAATTTGTTCAAGTATATCACAATCCCACTGCCTGATAACTATGCCTACATCGATCATCTCCGTAATGAACACCGCTGCAAAATATTCATTTAAATGCTTACCTACATCTTCCGGCTCTACACACAGATTGGCACTTTGGTCCCTAATGGGGTCCTCTCTTTCCAGTTTACATCTTGCCATTAATATATTTATAAAACACCTTGGGATTGTCCTTTACTTTGCCCGCCAGTGTTGTTACATGTCCCCTCTTTGCTTTCCTAATTTATTTTTTAATTAGACCCCTGCCCCTTCTATATTCCTCTAGGGCTTCCATTGTTCTTAGTTCTTTGTACCTCCCAAAAGCCTCCCGTTTTTTCCTAATCCATACCTGTATATCCCTTGACATCCAGGGTTCCTTCGGATTCTTGGTCCCACCCTTGATCTTTACGGGAACTTTTTGGCGTTGTACTCTCTCTATTTACTTTCTGAAATACTCCCACTGCTCTGATGTGGATTTTCCTACAAGTAGCTGATCCCAGTCCACTTCTGCCAGATCCTGCTTTATCTCATTAAAAATGGGCCTTCCCCCAATTTGGAACTTATATTTCTGGTCCATCTTTGTCCTTTTCCATGACTACCTTAAATCTCACCGAATTATGCTCACTGTCACCAACATGCCCTCCTAATTGCACTTCTAACATTTGCCCGGCTACATTCCCTAGAATTAGGTCCAGTGCCGCCCCCTCTTTTGTAGAACTTTCTACATGCTGGCTCAAAAAGCTGTACTGGATGCACTTTAAGAATTCTGCACCCTCTAAGCCTTTCACATTCTGACTATCCCAGTTAATATTCGGGAAGTTGAAATCCCCTACTATTATTATCCTATTATTTCTACACTTCTCTGAGATTTGCCTACATATCTGTTGCTGTATCTCCCCCTGAATGTTTGGGGGCCTGGAGTACATTCCAGCAAAGTGCTTGACCCTTTTTCTTTTTAAGTTCTACCAATATGCCCTAATTGCAGGAAACTGCTAACTCGTCATCAATCCATACAGCAGTAATTGAATCATTGGTTAATATTGCAACACCCCCTCCTCTTTTACTCCCCCCTCTGTCTCTCCTGAAGATTCTATACCCTGCAATATTGAGCTGCCATTCCTGCCCCTCCCTCAAACATGTCTCTGTGATAGCAACAACTTCAATTCATCTGCCTTACTCGCATGACTCCTTGCATTAAAATAAATGCCATCCAGCCTTGCCATACTCCGTTGTGCTGTTACATATTACTTCTGCCTTCCGGGCTCACTTGTTTTTTCCTCTATATTTGTCTGTACATCACACCCTACTATAGTTCCACTCAGTATCCCATCCCCGTGGCTCTCAATCCCATCAAGTAAGTCGTTAATGAAATCGGTGATTAGTTGAGTTCCCAAAAGTGATCAATCAGAGACACCACTCGTCATAATCTGCCAATTAATGTACCTGATCATCATCTGCAAACTTTGTCTCCTGCCGTTCCACCAATTTCCTAACCAGGTTAATAATTTGCCTTCAATTACATGCGTTTCAAATTTAGCCCAATGTCCCATATGCGGGTCTTTTTCAAATGTCTTTGCTCCATGTCTACAAGCAAATAATAATTTGTGAACTGGGACTCATAAACCTCTTTGCTCCTCAACAGTTAATAGCTTCCCATTATTTCGAAAATACTCAGAACTATCTTACTTTGTTCCAAAGTGGCTGGTGTCACACTTGCGTACATTGAACTCGATTTGCCTTTGTTTTGCCGGCTTACTGTGTCTGTCTCTGTCCGTTTGGTTACCTCCATTTCCCAACTGCACTACAAGCGTACCGTCTAACTTAGTGCGATCTTCAAAATATGATGTACAGTGCTCCATTGCTCCATCCAAATCAGTCATAAATACGGTGAACATTTGATGATCTAATACAGATATCTGGGGGACGGCACTTGTCACATCTGACTCCACTGCTAACGAGCGTGTCTTTTGTGGGTGGGTTAATATTTCTGAAGTGATGGTGGTCTGAGGCAGTCAATCCGGATTTGTGGGAGGAATGTGCTGTACAGGTTGGATTATGGACAAGTAAATTGAATTTGTCGGAGATGCAATGATGCACTGCTGCCAATGAAAGTACTTTTGTGAGCTTGGCATTGCAAGAGCCCGGATAGCTCAGTCGGTAGAGCATCAGACTTTTAATCTGAGGGTCCAGGGTTCAAGTCCCTGTTCGGGCACTGCTTTTAAATCGCGATACTCAACTTTACATTCGCACTTTGATCATTTAACAAAGAAAATAACAACAGGAGCAGGCCATTTCATGCCTGGAGCCTTTCTGCCATTTAATTAAATCATCGATCGATATCCGTTTGCATTCCTTTGCTCCAGATCCCTTAATACCTTTGGTTAACAAACATCTCTCAATCTCAAGTTTAAAATTGACAATTGGCCCAGCTTTAATTACTGTCTGCGGAAGTGTGTTACAAATTTCTGTCAAACAAACTTCTCTCCTGAAACGCTTGGATCTAATGTTGAGGCTATGGCCCCTTCTCCCAGATGGGTCAAATATCAGAAATAGCTTCTCGCTATCTACACTAGCATTTCCTCTTAATATCGTGAATACTTCAATCAAATCACCACTTAAGCTTCTAAATTCCAGGAAAAAGAAACCGAGTTTGTGCAATATCCCGTTGTAATTTGTCCCTTGGACTCTATGTCTCCTTCACTTTTTAAGCCTAATAATACATTCCCAAGCTGTGATGCCGAGAATTGAACACAGTACCGCAGCTGTGGCCTAACCAGTGCTTTGTATAGCTGTGGCATCATTTCACCCTCTTATATTGTAATCCTGCAGATATAAGTATCACTTTTCAATTAGCTTTTTGATTCATTTCTGTACCTGTCCATGACCATTTAATGATATATGTACAGGGACACAAGTCTATTTGGATATCAACTGTTTCCAGCTTAACATTATAAGGAGTGTATTCTAAATACTCCTATAAAGATCGGTAGTGAATCACGTCACACTTGCTAATATTTAAATCAATTTGCCAGAAAATTACACATTCACTTAATCTATGAATATCTGGTCAAATGTCTTGCTTCCATCTCAACTGATTTTCATGCCGCCTATCTTTTTTGTCATCCTCAAACTTGGATGTGTGGCTCTCAAGTAAGTCGTTAATGAAATCGGTGATTAGTTGAGTTCCCAAAAGTGATCAATCAGAGACACCACTCGTCATAATCTGCCAATTAATGTACCTGATCATCATCTGCAAACTTTGTCTCCTGCCGTGCCACCAATTTCCTAACCAGGTTAATAATTTGCCTTCAATTACATGCGTTTCAAATTTAGCCCAATGTCCCATATGCGGGACTTTTTCAAATGTCTTTGCTCCATGTCTACAAGCAAATAATAATTTGTGAACTGAGACTCATAAACCTCTTTGCTCCTCAACAGTTAATAGCTTCCCATTATTTAGAAAATACTCAGAACTATCTTACTTTGTTCCAAAGTGGCTGGTGTCGCACTTGCGTACATTGAACTCGATTTGCCTTTGTTTTGCCGGCTTACTGTGTCTGTCTCTGTCCGTTTGGTTACCTCCATTTCCCAACTGCACTACAAGCGGACCGTCTAACTTAGTGCGATCTTCAAAATATGATGTACATTGCTCCATCCAAGTCAGTCATAAATACGGTGAACATTTGATGATCTAATACAGGTATCTGGGGGACGGCACTTGTCACATCTGACTCCGCTGCTAACGAGCGTGTCTTTTGTGGGTGGGTTAATATTTCTGAAGTGATGGTGGTCTGAGGCAGTCAATCCGGATTTGTGGGAGAAATGTGCTGTACAGGTTGGATTATGGACAAGTAAATTGAATTTGTCGGAGATGCAATGATGCACTGCAGCCAATGAAAGTACTTTTGTGAGCTTGGCATTGCAAGAGCCCGGATAGCTCAGTCTGTAGAGCATCAGACTTTTAATCTGAGGGTCCAGGGTTCAAGTTCCTGTTCGGGCACTGCTTTTAAATCGTGATACTCAACTTTACATTCGCACTTTGATCATTTAACAAAGAAAATAACAACAGGAGCAGGCCATTTCATGCCTGGAGCCTTTCTGCCATTTAATTAAATCATCGATCGATATCCGTTTGCATTCCTTTGCTCCAGATCCCTTAATACCTTTGGTTAACAAACATCTCTCAATCTCAAGTTTAAAATTGACAATTGGCCCAGCTTTAATTACTGTCTGCGGAAGTGTGTTACAAATTTCTGTCAAACAAACTTCTCTCCTGAAACGCTTGGATCTAATGTTGAGGCTATGGCCCCTTCTCCCAGATGGGTCAATCATCAGAAATAGCTTCTCGCTATCGACACTAGCATTTCCTCTTAATATCGTGAATAGAAAACATAGAAAACATAGAGATAGGAACAGGAGTAGGCCATTCGGCCCTTCGAGCCTGCTCCGCCATTCAATGAGATCATGGCTGATCTTCGTCTGAGATCATAGCTGATCTTACCAGTTCAGTTCCCCGTCCCCGCCTTTTCTCCGTAACCCTTAATCCCCTTAGCCTTCAGAAATATATCCAATTCTCTCTTGAAAATATTTATTGAATTAGCCTTCACAGCCCTCTGTGGCAGGGAATTCCACAGGCTCACCACTCTTTGAGTGAAGAAATTCTTCCTCATCTCTGTTTTAAATGATTTGCCCGCTATTTTTAGACTGTGGCCCCTGGTTCTGTGCTCCCCGGCCATTGGAAACATTCTCTCTGAATTCAGCCTGTCCAGGCCTGCCATAATTTTATATGTTTCGATGAGATCCCCTCTCAATCTTCTAAACTCCAGTGAATACAAGCCCAAACTATTTAATCTCTCTTCGTAGGTCATTCCCGCCATTCCAGGTATCAGCCTGGTGAATCGCCGTTGCACTCCCTCCATGGCAAGAATATCCTTCCGCAGATGGGGCGACCAAAACTGTACACAATACTCCAGATGCGGTCTCACCAGCACCTTGTACAGCTGTAATAAGGTATCCCTATTCCTATACTCGAACCCCCTTGATATGAAGGCCAACATACCATTTGCCTTCTTGATCGCCTGTTGCACCTGCATGCTCTCCTTCAGTGACTGGTGCACAAGAACACCCAGGTCCCTCTGCACTTCCCCATCTCCCAATCTATTGCCATTTAGATAATAATCTACCCTCCTGTTTTTACCCCCAAAGTGGATAACCTCGCATTTATCCACATTATAGTGCATCTGCCACGTATCTGCCCATTCCCCCAACCTGTCCAAATCGCACTGTAGCCTCCTGACATCCTCATCAGAGCCCACCCCTCCTCCTAGTTTAGTGTCGTCAGCGAATTTGGAAATATTGCATCCAATTCCCTGATCCAGATCATTTAAATATATTGTGAACAGCTGGGGTCCCAGGACAGATCCTTGCGGCACCCCGCTGGTCACTGCCTGCCACTCCGAAAACGAGCCGTTTATTCCAACTCTCTGTTTTCTATCCGCCAGCCAGTTCTCTATCCACGTTAATACTTTGCCCCCAATCCCATGAGCCTTAATTTTGCATGATAATCTTTTGTGTGGAACCTTATCGAAGGCTTTCTGGAAGTCAAGGTACACCACATCCACTGGCTCTCCCCCATCTATTTTACCAGTTACTTCCTCAAAAAATTCCAGCAGATTAGTCAAACACGATTTACCCTTTGTAAATCCATGTTGACTCTGTCCGATCCTTTCCCCATTTGTCAAGTGCTCCGCTATTTTATCCTTAATAATGGACTCTAGCATTTTGCCCACAACCGATGTAAGGCTTACTGGTCTATAATTCCCTGCTTTCTCTCTACCCCCCTTTTTAAATATTGGGGTAACATTAGCTACCCTCCAATCCACGGGTACTGTTCCCGAGTCAATGGAGTTCCGGAAGATGATCCTTAGAGCATCTGCTATCTCCAGGGCCACCTCCTTAAGTACCCTAGGATGTAGTTTATCAGGCCCTGGGGATTTGTCGGCCTTCAGTCCCCTCAACTTACCCAACACCATATCCCTAGAGATACTAATTTCTGTCAGCTCCTCCCTCTCATTAGTCCCTATGTTTACCGATATTCCTGGGAAGTTATTTGTGTCCTCCTTTGTGAATACAGAACCAAAGTATGAGTTTAATTGGTCTGCCATTTCCTTATTCTCCATTATATATTCTCCCGAATCGGACTGCAAGGGACCGACTTGGGATTTTACCAGTCTTTTCCTCCTGATATACCGATAAAAGCTTTTGCAGTCTGTCTTTATGTTTGCTGCAAGTTTACTTTCGTATTCTATTTTCCCCTTCCTGATTAATCCCTTTGTCCTCTTTTGCTGTATCTTGTACTGCCCCCAATCTTCCGGTCTGGTGCTTTTTTTTGCCAGTTGATATGCCCTTTTTTTTGATTTTATGCTGTCCCTAATTTCCCTCGTTATCCACGGTTGAGTCACCTTTTTAGGTTTATTTTTATGCCAAACCGGTATAAACATGTTCTGGAATTCTTCCATTCTATCTTTGAATGCTTGCCATTGTCTATCCACTGTCAATCCCCCCAGAAACACCACCCAATCAATCTTACCCAATTCCCGTCTCATACCCTCGTAATTCCCTTTATTTAAGTTCTGGACCTTAGTCTCTGATTCAATTTCCTCACTCTCCATCTCGACTGAGAGCTCGATCATATTATGATCGCTCTGACCCAAGGGGCCTCGTACAAGAAGATTGCTGATAAGTCCCTTCTCATTGCACAATACACAGTCTAAAATGGCCTGATCTCGAGTCGGCTCCTCGACATATTGGTCCAGATAACCGTCCCGAAAACATTCCAGGAATTCCTCCTCCTCAGAATTTTTACTAATTTGGGTAGTCCAATCAATATGTAAATTAAAGTCACCCATGATGACAGCTGTGCTCTTATCGCACGCTTCTCTAATTTCCCTTTTTATGCCTTCCCTCACCTCCATATTACTATTTGGAGGCCTATATATCACACCCACTAACGTTTTCCTCCCCTTGCTATTTCTCATTTCTAACCATACAGCTTCCGTTTCATCCGAGTTAATATCCTTCCTTTCCATTGCATTAATCCCCTCCTTTACCAGCAATGCTACCCCACCTCCCCTACCTTTTTGCCGATCCTTCCTAAATATTGTATATCCCTGGAAGTTAAGTTCCCAGCCTTGCCCACCCTGCAGCCACGTTTCTGTAATCCCAATCAAATCATACTTGTTTACCTCTATTTCCACAACTAATTCATCTAATACTTCAATCAAATCACCACTTAAGCTTCTAAATTCCAGGAAAAAAAAACCGAGTTTGTGCAATATCCCGTTGTAATTTGTCCCTTGGACTCTATGTCTCCTTCACTTTTTAAGCCTAATAATACATTCTCAAGCTGTGATGCCGAGAATTGAACACAGTACCGCAGCTGTGGCCTAACCAGTGCTTTGTATAGCTGTGGCATCATTTCACCCTCTTATATTGTAATCCTGCAGATATAAGTATCACTTTTCAATTAGATTTTTGATTCATTTCTGTACCTGTCCATGACCATTTAATGATATATGTACAGGGACACAAGTCTATTTGGATATCAACTGTTTCCAGCTTAACATTATAAGGAGTGTATTCTAAATACTCCTATAAAGATCGGTAGTGAATCACGTCACACTTGCTAATATTTAAATCAATTTGCCAGAAAATTACACATTCACTTAATCTATGAATATCTGGTCAAATGTCTTGCTTCCATCTCAACTGATTTTCATGCCGCCTATCTTTTTTGTCATCCTCAAACTTGGATGTGTGGCTCTCAATCCCATCAAGTAAGTCGTTAATGAAATCGGTGATTAGTTGATTTCCCAAAAGTGATCAATCAGAGACACCACTCGTCATAATCTGCCAATTAATGTACCTGATCATCATCTGCAAACTTTGTCTCCTGCCATGCCACCAATTTCCTAACCAGGTTAATAATTTGCCTTCAATTACATGCGTTTCAAATTTAGCCCAATGTCCCATATGCGGGACTTTTTCAAATGTCTTTGCTCCATGTCTACAAGCAAATAATAATTTGTGAACTGGGACTCATAAACCTCTTTGCTCCTCAACAGTTAATAGCTTCCCATTATTTAGAAAATACTCAGAACTATCTTACTTTGTTCCAAAGTGGCTGGAGTCACACTTGCGTACATTGAACTCGATTTGCTTTTGTTTTGCCGGCTTACTGTCTCTGTCCGTTTGGTTACCTCCATTTCCCAACTGCACTACAAGCGGACCGTCTAACTTAGTGCGATCTTCAAAATATGATGTACAGTGCTCCATTGCTCCATCCAAGTCAGTCATAAATACGGTGAACATTTGATGATCTAATACAGATATCTGTGGGACGGCACTTGTCACATCTGACTCCGCTGCTAACGAGCGTGTCTTTTGTGGGTGGGTTAATATTTCTGAAGTGATGGTGGTCTGAGGCAGTCAATCCGGATTTGTGGGAGAAATGTGCTGTACAGGTTGGATTATGGACAAGTAAATTGAATTTGTCGGAGATGCAATGATGCACTGCAGCCAATGAAAGTACTTTTGTGAGCTTGGCATTGCAAGAGCCCGGATAGCTGAGTCGGTAGAGCATCAGACTTTTAATCTGAGGGTCCAGGGTTCAAGTCCCTGTTTGGGCGCTGCTTTTAAATCGCGATACTCAACTTTACATTCGCACTTTGATCATTTAACAAAGAAAATAACAACAAGAGCAGGCCATTTCATGCCTGGAGCCTTTCTGCCATTTAATTAAATCATCGATCGATATCCGTTTGCATTCCTTTGCTCCAGATCCCTTAATACCTTTGGTAAACAAACATCTCTCAATCTCAAGTTTAAAATTGACAATTGGCCCAGCTTTAATTACTGTCTGCGGAAGTGTGTTACAAATTTCTGTCACACAAACTTCTCTCCAGAAACGCTTGGATCTAATGTTGAGGCTATGGCCGCTTCTCCCAGATGGGTCAATCATCAGAAATAGCTTCTCGCGATCTACACTAGCATTTCCTCTTAATATCGTGAATACTTCAATCAAATCACCACATAAGCTTCTAAATTCCAGGAAAAAAAAAGAGTTTGTGCAATATCCCGTTGTAATTTGTCCCTTGGACTCTATGTCTCCTTCACTTTTTAAGCCTAATAATACATTCCCAAGCTGTGATGCCGAGAATTGAACACACTACCGCAGCTGTGGCCTAACCAGTGCTTTGTATAGCTGTGGCATCATTTCACCCTCTTATATTGTAATCCTACAGATATAAGTATCACTTTTCAATTAGCTTTTTGATTCATTTCTGTACCTGTCCATGACCATTTAATGATATATGTACAGGGACACAAGTCTATTTGGATATCAACTGATTCCAGCTTAACATTATAAGGAGTGTATTCTAAATACTCCTATAAAGATCGGTAGTGAATCACGTCACACTTGCTAATATTTAAATCAATTTGCCAGAAAATTACACATTCACTTAATCTATGAATATCTGGTCAAATGTCTTGCTTCCATCTCAACTGATTTTCATGCCGCCTATCTTTTTTGTCATCCTCAAACTTGGATGTGTGGCTCTCAATCCCATCAAGTAAGTCGTTAATGAAATCGGTGATTAGTTGAGTTCCCAAAAGTGATCAATCAGAGACACCACTCGTCATAGTCTGCCAATTAATGTACCTGATCATCATCTGCAAACTTTGTCTCCTGCCGTGCCACCAATTTCCTAACCAGGTTAATAATTTGCCTTCAATTACATGCGTTTCAAATTTAGCCCAATGTCCCATATGCGGGACTTTTTCAAATGTCTTTGCTCCATGTCTACAAGCAAATAATAATTTGTGAACTGGGACTCATAAACCTCTTTGCTCCTCAACAGTTAATAGCTTCCCATTATTTAGAAAATACTCAGAACTATCTTACTTTGTTCCAAAGTGGCTGGTGTCACACTTGCGTACATTGAACTCGATTTGCCTTTGTTTTGCCGGCTTACTGTGTCTGTCTCTGTCTGTTTGGTTACCTCCATTTCCCAACTGCACTACAAGTGGACCGTCTAACTTAGCGCGATCTTCAAAATATGATGTACAGTGCTCCATCCAAGTCAGTCATAAATACGGTGAACAGTTGATGATCTAATACAGATATCTGGGGGACGGTGCTTGTCACATCTGACTCCACTGCTAACGAGCCTGTCTTTTGTGGAAGGGTTAATATTTCTGCAGTGATGGTGGTCTGAGGCAGTCAATCCGGATTTGTGGGAGAAATGTGCTGTACAGGTTGGATTATGTACAAGTAAATTGAATTTGTTGGAGATGCAATGATGCACTGCAGCCAATGAAAGTACTTTTGTGAGCTTTGAATTGCAAGAGCCCGGATAGCTCAGACTATTAATCTGAGGGTCCAGGGTTCAAGTCCCTGTTCGGGCGCTGCTTTTAAATCGCGATACTCAACTTTACATTCGCACTTTGATCATTTAACAAAGAAAATAACAACAGGAGCAGGCCATTTCATGCCTGGAGCCTTTCTGCCATTTAATTAAATCATCGATCGATATCCGTTTCATTCCTTTGCTCCAGATCCCTTAATACCTTTGGTTAACAAACATCACTCAATCTCAAGTTTAAAATTGACAATTGGCCCAGCTTTAATTGTTATTTTCGGAAGTATGTTACAAATTTCTGTCACACAAACTTCTCTCCTGAAACGCTTGGATCTAATGTTGAGGCTATGGCCCCTTCTCCCAGATGTGTCAATCATCAGAACTAGCTTCTCGCTATCTACACTAGCATTTCCTCTTAATATCGTGAATACTTCAATCAAATCACCACTTAAGCTTTTAAATTCCAGGAAAAAATCCCGAGTTTGTGCAATATCCCGTTGTAATTTGTCCCTTGGACTCTATGTCTCCTTCACTTTTTAAGCCAATAATACATTCCCAAGCTGTGATGCCGAGAATTGAACACAGTACTGCAGCTGTGGCCTAACCAGTGCTTTGCATAGCTGTGGCATTGTTTCACCCTCTTATATTGTAATCCTACAGATATAAGTATCACTTTTCAATTAGCTTTTTGAATCTTTTCTGTACCTGTCCATGACCATTTAATGATATATGTACAGGGACATAAGTCTATTTGGATCTCAACTGTATCAATCTTAACATTATAAGGAGTGTATTCTAAATACTCCTATAACGATTGATTGTGGATCACGTCACACTTGCTAATATTTAAATCAATTTGCCAGAAAATTGCACATTCACTTAATCTATGAATATCTGGTCAAATTTCTTGCTTCCATCTCAACTGATTATAATGCCGCCTATCTTTTTGTCATCCTCAAACTTGGATGTGTGGCTCACAATCCCATCAAGTAAGTCGTTAATGAAATCGGTGATTAGTTGAGTTCCCAAAAGTGATCAATCAGAGACACCGCTCGTCATATTCTGCCAATTAATGTACCCGATCATCATCTGCAAACTTTGTCTCATGCCGTGCCACCAATTTCCTAACCAGGTTAATAATTTGCCTTCAATTACATGCGTTTCAAATTTAGCCCAATGTCCCATATGCGGGACTTTATCAAATGTATTTGCTCCATGTCGACAAGCTAATAATAATTTGTGAACTGGGACGCATAAACCTCTTTGCTCCTCAACAGTTAATATTTTCCCATTATTTAGAAAATACTCAGAACTATCTTAATTGGTTCCAAAGTGGCTAGTGTCACACTTGCGTACATTGAACTCGATTTGCCTTTGTTTTGCCGGCTTACTGTGTCTGTCTCTGTCCACTTGGTTACCTCCATTTCCCAACTGCACTGCGAGCGGACCGTCTAACTTAGTGCGATCTTCAAAATATGATCTACAGTGCTCCATTGCTCCATCCAAGTCAGTCATAAATACGGTGAACAGTTGATGATCTAATACAGATATCTGGGGGACGGTGCTTGTCACATCTGACTCCGCTGCTAACGAGCGTGTCTTTTGTGGGTGGGTTAATGTTTCTGAAGTGATGGCGGTCTGAGGCAGTCAATCTGGATTTGTGGGAGAAATGTGCTGTACAGGTTCGATTATGGACAAGTAAATTGAATTTGTCGGAGATGCAATGATGCACTGCAGCCAATGAATGTACTTTTGTGAGTTTGGAATCGCAAGAGCCCGGATAGCTCAGTCAGTAGAACATCAGACTTTTAATCTGAGGATCTCAGGGTTCAGGTCCCTGGTCTGGTGCTGCTTTTAAATCGCGATACTCAACTCTACATTCGCACTTTGATCATTTAACAAAGAAAATAACAACAGGGGCAGGGCATTTCATGCCTGGAGCCTTTCTGCCATTTAATTAAATCATCGATCGATACCCGTTTGTATTCCTTTGCTCCAGATCCTTTAACTGACATCTCTCAATCTCAAGTTTAAAATTGACAATTGGTCCAGCTTTAATTGCTGTTTCCGGAAGTGTGTTACAAATTTCTGTCACTCAAACTTCTCTCCTGAAACGCTTGGATCTAATGTTGAGGCTGTGGCCCCTTCTCCCAGCTGGGTCAATCCTCCGAAATAGCTTCTCGCTATCTGCACTGGCATTTCCTCTTAATATCGTGAATACTTCATTCAAATCACCACTTAAGCTTCTAAATTCCAGGAAAAAAACCCGAGTTTGTGCAATATCCCGTTGTAATTTGTCCCTTGGACTCTATGTCTCCTTCACTTTTTAAGCCTAATAATACATTCCCAAGCTGTGATGCCAAGAATTGAACACAGTACCGCAGCTGTGGCCTAACCAGTGCTTTGTATAGCTGTGGCATCATTTCACTCTCTTATATTGTAATCCTACAGATATAAGTATCACTTTTCAATTAGCTTTTTGATTCATTTCTGTACCTGTCCATGACCATTTAATGATATATGTACAGGGACACAAGTCTATTTGGATATCAACTGTTTCCAGCTTAACATTATAAGGAGTGTATTCTAAATACTCCTATAAAGATCGGTAGTGAATCACGTCACATTTGCTAATATGTAAATCAATTTGCCAGAAAATTACACATTCACTTAATCTATGAATATCTGGTCAAATGTCTTGCTTCCATCTCAACTGATTTTAATGCCGCCTATCTTTTTTGTCATCCTCAATCTTGGATGTGTGGCTCTCAATCCCATCAAGTAAGTCGTTAATGAAATCGGTGATTAGTTGAGTTCCCAAAAGTGATCAATCAGAGACACCACTCGTCATATTCTGCCATTTAATGTACCTGATCATCATCTGTAAACTTTGTCACCTGTCGTGCCACCAATTTCCTAACGAGGTCAATAATTTGCCTTCAATTACATGCGTTTCAAATTTAGCCCAATGTCCCATCTGCGGGACTTTATCAAATGTCCTTTTGCTCCATGTCAACAAGCTAATAATAATTTGTGAACTGGGACTCATAAACCTCATTGCTCCTCAAAAGTTAATAGCTTCCCATTATTTAGAAAATAATCAGAACTATCTTACTTTGTTCCAAAGTGGATGGTGTCACACTTGCGTGCAGTGAACTCGATTTGCCTTTGTTTAGCCGGCTTACTGTGTCTGTCTCTGTCCATTTGGTTTCCTCCATTTCCCAACTGCACTACGAGCGGACCGTCTAACTTAGTGCGATCTTCAAAATACGATCTACAGTGCTGCATTGCTCCACCCAAGTCAATCATAAATACGGTGAACAGTTGATGATCTAATACAGATATCTGAGGGACGGCACTTGTCACATCTGACGCCGCTGCTAACGAGCATGTCTTTTGTGGGTGGGTTAATATTTCTCAAGTGATGGTGTTCTGAGGCAGTCAGTCTGGATTTGTGGCAGAAATGTGCTGTGCAGGCTGGATTATAGACAAGTAAATTGAATTTGTCGGAGATGCAATGATGCACTGCAGCCAATGAAAGTATTTTTTGATCTTTGAATTGCAAGAGACCGGATAGCTCAGTCGGTAGAGCTTCAGACTTTTAATCTGAGGGTCCAGTATTCAAGTCCCTGTTCGGGTGCTGCTTTCAAATCGCGATATTGAATTTTACAGTCGTGCTTTGATCCTATAACAACAGGAGCAGGCCCTTTACTGCCTGGAGCATTTCTGCCATTTAATTAAATCATCGATCGTCATCCGTTTGCATTCCTTTGCTCCAAATCCCTTAATACCTTTGGTTAACAAACATCTCTCAATCTCAAGTTTAAAATTGACAATTGGCCCAGCTTTAATTGCTGTTTGCGGAAGTGTGTTACAAATTTCTGTAACGCAAACTTCTCTCCTGAAAGGCTTGGATCTAACGTTGAGGCTATGGCCCCTTCTCCCAGATGGGTCAATCATCAGAAATAGCTTCTCGCTATCTACACTAGCATTTCCACTTAATATCGTGAATACTTCAATCAAATCACCACTTAAGCTTCTAAATTCCAGGGAAAAAAACCCAAGTTTGTGCAATATCCCGTTGTAATTTGCCCCTTGGACTCTATGTCTCCTTCTGGTAAATCTACGCTTCACTTTTTTAGCCTAATACTACATTCCTAAGCTGTGATGCCAAGAATTGAACACAGTACCGCAGCTGTGGTCTAACCAGTGCTTTGTATCGCTGTGGCATCATTTCACCCTCTTATATTGTAATCCTACAGATATAAGTATCACTTTTCAATTAGCTTTTTGTATCTTTTCTGCAATGCATTAGTACATTGAGATGGTATATCACTTTGCAATGTAATAGACATTTGCAGTGCAAAAGCACTTTATACTGGAATATCACTTTCTAATATAATATTCCTTTGCAGTGCAATAGAACATTGCAATGGAATATCATTTTGCAATATACAATCATTAGTAATGCAATACGACATTACAATGGAATACCCCTTTAAAATATCGTAGTCATTTGCAATGCAATAGAACATTGCAATGGAATATCGCTTTGCCTTTGTGGTGATTATTCTTTATGTTTAGTAAGAAGTATTGTGATTGCTTGTTTGTTTCCTGCCTTGGGATATATGCTGTAATCTCATTGGTAGTTGATGTCATGTGATTTGTGGTGGCCATCTTAAATTCAGTTCTTTCCAGCCTTTAGTTGAGTCTGGGTGTTGAAGATGTGCTACCGGATTTTTAAGTTAATAAAGCCTAGATTAGAAAGGCAAATCTATTCTTTATTTCAATTTATTAACTTTATGTCAGAATGGAGCGATATCTTCAAACAGAACGATTCAATGCTGACCCTAATTCGGCAGGAGTGGATGATAAATGGAAACATTGGTATTGTACATTTAAAAACTTTTTGGGCGTGTTGGATCAAGAGTCTCTAAATAAGCTGAATATGCTGATCAACTACATTGCTCCGGATGTGTATAAGTATATTTTGGGCTGTAAAACCTACGAAGTGGCTATTTCTACATTGGAAAAGATTTTTGTTAAACCAAAGAATGAGGTATTTGCACGTCACCTTCAATCTGCCCGTAGACAGCAGGTGGGAGAATCTTTGGATACTTATTTGCAAGCACTTCGGTGCCTTAGTGTTAACTGTAATTATAAGGCTGTGACGGCTGAAGAATATAAGGAAGAATCGGTACGGGATGCTTTTTTTATTGGATTACTGTCTAGATCAATTCATCAGCGGTTGTTAGAAAATAAGACTTTGGATCTTAAGAGTGCTTTTGAGCAAGCTTCTACATTGGATGTGGCTCAGAGAAGTTCGGATTCTTTTGCTCTTTTTAATCAGCCTGTGACTGTGGTTTCGGCAGTTCCGGATGAAAAGGAATTATGTGAACTTAATAGGAGTGGTTTACTAGATTCTGAAACAGTTTCTACTTCAGCGGCTGTTGCCTCTAGGATTCAGAAGTGTTATTTTTGTGGGAACGTCCGGCACCCTCGTCTGAATTGTCCTGCTCGGGAGGCTGTGTGTAGTAAATGCAGCAAGAGAGGTCATTACGCACGTGTGTGTAAATCATCAGGTTCAATTACCTCCTCTGTGACTATTCAGCCTTTTGATAGGGCGTTTATTGCATCAATTTCTGCTGCATTTGCTCATGGCCTAAACAAAGCTATAGTTACGGCCCAAGTTAATGGGTTGGAAGTGAAGGCCCTTATAGATACGGGCAGTACTGAGAGTTTTATAAGTCTTCAGTTTGCAAAGGAGAAGCATTTGAAAATTTCGCCTGTTTCCTATCAGGTGTGTATGGCTCAGACGACTCTCACTTCACAAGTAGCTGGTTGTTGCCTTGTGAAATTGATTCTTCTAGGTAATACGTATACTGATGTACGCTTATCTGTTTTGCCTAATCTCTGTGCAGATATTTTGATTGGTCATGATGTGCTTCAGTTACACGAGAGTCTCAGTCTTTCATTTGGAGGGACTAAGCCACCTTTATCTATTTGTGGATTAACCTCTTTATCCATTTCTCCATTATCACTTTTTTCCAATTTGATGCCGGATTGTAAGCCAATTGCTACCAAGTCAAGAAGGTATAGCAGTCAGGATAGAGAATTTATTAATTCTGAAGTTCAACGTCTCTTATTGGAAGGAATCATTGAACCTAGTTGTTCGCCTTGGCGGGCACAGGTAGTTGTCACGACTAACGAGAGACATAAGAAACAAATGGTGATAGACTATTCCCAAACTATTAATAGGTATACTCAATTAGATGCGTACCCTTTGCCTAAGATTGATGAGCTTATCAATAAAGTATCTCAGTATAAGGTTTTTAGCACTATTGACCTAAAGAGTGCTTATCATCAGATTCCTATTGTTAAGAAGGATCAACCATATCCGGCCTTTGAGGCTGGTGGAAAGCTGTATCAGTTTTGCCGAATACCATTTGGTGTTACTAATGGTGTTGCTTGTTTTCAACGGGAAATGGAAGCTTTTATAAGTGATAACTCTCTCTCTGACACCTTTTCATATTTAGATGACATCACGGTGTGTGGCAAATGAAGGGTGGAGCATGATTCTAATTTAGAAAGATTCCTTCAAGCTGCGGAAAAAGTTGGTTTAACTTTCAATAAAGAGAAGTGTACCTTTTCGACCACTGAGGTAAATCTACTGGGGTACATTATCTCAGGAAACAAGATTAAACCAGACCCAGAACGTCTGCGACCATTGATTGATTTACCTTGTCCTACTAATTCTAAGGCTTTGCAACGAGTTGTTGGACTGTTTTCTTACTATTCTAATTGGATTGCAAATTTTTCACAGAAGATCCAGCCTCTTATTCGGGTTTCGACATATCCTCTATCATGGGAGGCCAGGACGTGTTTTGATAATTTTAAAAAGGATATCCTTGGAGCAGTTGTGCATTCTATTGATGAGCAGGTTCCTTTTGTGATTGAGACAGACGGTTCTGATTTTGCAATTGGGGCTACTCTGAGATGCGCTATCAATTACTCATAAAAGACTGAGAGTTAAGAGAGTAACTAAAGGCTTTTATTAACAAAAGAATGAAGGTCTGCCTCGAGTGGTCGACCGGTCCAGAATACAAAGGGCTGGGGAGCAGTCACCTTTATACTAGGACTTGTGGGAGGACTCAGCCGAGGCATGTCCAGGCATGTACACAGTGGAATACAAACAGTGGTTTACCACATTCACTCCTTGTTTAAAATTGAGTCCGGCGGGGTGAAGTGTATTAAAAGTTAGTGTATTGGAGTCTCTCCAGAGGTCTTTTCTGCTGCTGTGATCGGCGTGGCGACGGCAGGGGTAGTGGAGCTTCCGGCGTCGAGTCCTGCGTAGGATGTGGCACCGGCGTGTCGTCCTCGTAGATGTCGAGCGGGTCGCAGGGCCCAGGCCTGCCATCTGCTGGGGCTGGATATCGGATCGTGGGGGGGGTGGTAGTGAGTAGTGGGTTACTGCTGCCCCCGAGGGTGCAAGGTCTCTTATGGAGACTGTGTCCTCCCGCCCGTCCGGGTATGCAATGTAAGCATACTGGGGGTTGGCGTGGAGGAGCTCGACCCTCTCGACCAGGGGTTCCGTTTTATGGGTCCTCACGTGTCTTCTCAGTAGGACCGGCCCTGGGGACGTCAGCCACGGCGGTAGCGATGTCCCTGATGTGGACTTCCTTGGGAAGACAAACATTTTCTCATGAGGGGTGGCGTTAGTGGCAGTGCAGAGCAGTGACCGAATAGAGTGGAGCGCATCGGGGAGCACATCCTGCCAGCGGGAGGTTGGAAGGCCCCTAGACTTTAAGGCTAGCAGGGCGGCCTTCCAAACTGTCGCATTTTCTCTTTCCACCTGTCCGTTCCCCCGGGGGTTGTAACTGGTGGTCCTGCTTGTGGCAATACCCCTAGTTAGCAGGAACTGACGGAGTTCGTCGCTCATAAACGATGAGCCCCGGTCGCTATGGATATAGCTGGGGAAACTGAACAGGGTGAAGAGGTCGTTCAGACATTTAATGACCGTGGCACTGGTCATGTCCGGGCAGGGGATGGCGAATGGGAAACGGGAGTACTCATCAATAATATTGAGGAAGTACACATTGCGGTCGGAGGAGGGGAGAGGCCCTTTAAAATCAACGCTCAGGCGCTCGAAGGGGCGAGTGGCTTTTATCAGGTGGGCCCTGTCTGGTCTATAAAAGTGCGGTTTGCACTCAGCGCAGACTTGGAAGTTCCTGGTCATGGTCCTGACCTCCTCAATAGAGTAAGGCAGGTTGCGGGCCTTGATGAATTGGAAGAACCTGGTGACCCCCGGGTGGCAGAGGTCATTGTGAAGGGCCCGCAGTCTATCGATCTGCGTGCTGGCGCAGGTGCCACGCGATAGCGCATCCGGGGGTTCATTGAGCTTCCCGGGCCGGTACAAGATCTCGTAATTGTAGGTGGAAAGTTCGATTCTCCACCTCAAGATCTTGTCATTTTTGATTTTGCCCCTCTGCTTGTTGTTAAACATGAAAGCAACTGAACGCTGGTCAGTGAGCAGGGTAAATCGTTTTCCGGCCAGGTAGTGCCTCCAATGATGCATAGCCTCCACAATCGCCTGGGCCTCCTTCTCAACAGCGGAGTGTCTGGTTGCCGGGCCTTGGAGGGTTCGTGAAAAGAAGGCCATGGGTCTCCCCACCTGATTGAGGGTAGCGGCCAGGGCAAAGTCGGATGCGTCGCTTTCCACCTGGAAGGGGATGGATTCATCCACTGCGTGCATGGTGGCTTTGGCAATGTCCTCCTTGATATGGTGGAAGGCTAAGCGGGCCTCTGCCATCAAGGGAAAAGAGGTGGACTTGATCAGCGGACGGGCCTTGTCCGCATAGTAGGGGACCCACTGGGCGTAATAGGAGAAAAACCCTAGGCACCTCTTCAGGGCCTTGAGGCAGTGGGGCAGTGGGAGTTCCAAAAGGGGACGCATCCGATCGGGGTCAGGGCCGATGACTCCGTGTTCCACAACACAGCCAAGGATGGCGAGGCGGTTTGTGCGGAATATGCACTTCTCCTTGTTATATGTCAGGTTCAGGAGTTGGGCGTTGCGGAGGAATTTTTCGAGGTTTGCGTCATGGTCCTGCAAGTCACGGCCGCAGATGGTCACATTGTCCAGATATGGGAAAGTGGCCTGCAACGCATTTTGATCTACCATCCGGTCCATCTCCCTTTTGAAGACAGAGACCCCGTTGGTGACGCCAAAGGGAACCCTAAGGAAGTGATAGAGGCGGCCGTTTGCCTCAAAGGCAATATACTGGCGGTCCTCAGGGCGGATAGGGAGCTGGTGGTACGCTGATTTCAGGTCAATGGTCGAGAAGACGCGGTACTGCGCGATCTGGTTGACCATATCAGCTATGCGGGGGAGTGGATAGGCGTCCAGCAGGGTGTAGCGATTTATTGTCTGGCTGTAGTCGATGACCAGGCGCTGCTTCTCGCCGGTTTTAACGACCATGACCTGGGCTCGCCAGGGGCTGGTGCTGCCCTCAATAATCCCTTCCTTCAGGAGCTGCTCCACTTCAGTTTTAATGAAAACCCTGTCCCCGGCACTGTATCGCCTGCTCTTTGTGGCGATGGGCTTACAGTCGGGGGTGAGGTTAGCAAACAGTGGGGGAGGGGGGTGACTCTGAGTGTGGAGAGGTTGCACCCGGTGCACGGCGGGCAATTTGGAAGCTGCTGGCTGCGGACTGTGAGTGGGGGTAGGGGTCCACCGTACGCCATCGTAACACTTTTAAGGTGGCACTGAAAGTCTAACCCCAGCAGGACAGCAGCGCAGAGGTCGGGCAGGACCAGAAGTTTAAAATGATCGTACACAGTCCCGTCTACTACGAGTGTCACCATGCAGTAGCCACCGATGTCCGCCGACTGGGACTCGGAGGCCACAGAAATCCGCTGGTGCACAGGCAGGACTGGGAGAGAGCAACGCCGCACCGTGTCGGGGTGGATGAAGCTCTCCGTGCTCCCAGAGTCAAAAAGGCAGATTGTATCGTGACCATTCACCTTAATGTCCATTGTGGAACTGGCCAGCTGGTGCAGTCTCGCTTGGTCCAGTGTAATGGATGCCAGCGTAGGGGTCGGTGTATCAGATGAGGCTGTGTTGGGGGCCTGCTGCATTCCGGCTGTCATCCAAGATGGCGGTGTCCATGATCCCCATGTGGCTGGAGGCGTCCAAAATGGCTGCTGTACTGGTGGTTCGCACATGGCCGGGGAGGCCCAAGATGGCGGCCCGCATGGCCCACACGTGGTGTTGCTGGGGTTCGGGGTGGCTTTGGCCCTGCAGACGCTAGCGTAGTGTCCCTTCTTCCCGCAGCCCGAGCAGATCGCGTTTTTCGCCGGGCAGCGCTCTCTGGGGTGTTTTGCCTGGCCACAGAAGTAGCATTTCCGGCCTTGGGGCACTGCTGTCTGGCTTTGGGACACTGCTGCGGTAGTTGGGCCGTTGCTGGGGTGTGGCTGGGGTGGCACGGCGCTATGTGGCGGTCCTACCGTGTCCCAGGCTGTCATTCCCCATGGCATCCACGGTGCAGAGGAGTAGGCATCCATGCCCCGGTAGGCTGCATCCAATGATAGTGCGAGTTCAGAGGCCTTGTTGAGGTCGAGGTCACTCTGCTCCAACAGTCGCTGTCGGGTGTAATTGGATCTGTGGCCCGCTACAAAAGCATCCCGGATAAGTTCCTCTGTGTACACGGCGGCCT
This sequence comes from Somniosus microcephalus, assembly GCF_052327205.1. Taxonomy (NCBI): domain Eukaryota; kingdom Metazoa; phylum Chordata; class Chondrichthyes; order Squaliformes; family Somniosidae; genus Somniosus; species Somniosus microcephalus. The sequence goes on along the minus strand of NW_028225183.1, from coordinate 2,542,088 downwards.
TTACATCCTTACAACCACAGGCCCGGCCAAGCACAGACAGTGCCTGAAGGTATTCCACGGTCGATTCCCCAGGTTGCTGTTTACGACTCCCCAGAAGGTGCCTGGCGTACACTTCGTTCACTGGGCGCGTGTACTGGTCTTTGAGGAGCTTGATAGCGTCTGCATACGAGGTCGCGTCTTGGATGACCGAGTACACTCGGTGGTTCACTTTGGAGGTCAGGACATCCAGTTTGTCCTCGTCCAATTTGATTGCTGCGGAGGCGGTCAGGAATTTTTCGAAACACTTAAGCCAGTGAGCAAACTTGGTGGATGAGTCCGCCTCCCGGTGATCTAAGTCCAGGCATGCTGGTGTGAGGATCTTCTCCATTATAAAAATTTTGTTATTAAAATTGATGCGCTATCAATTACTCATAAAAGACTGAGAGTTAAGAGAGTAACTAAAGGCTTTTATTAACAAAAGAATGAAGGTCTGCCTCGAGTGGTCGACCGGTCCAGAATACAAAGGGCTGGGGAGCAGTCACCTTTATATTAGGACTTGTGGGAGGAGTCAGCCACGGCATGTCCAGGCATGTACACAGTGGAATACAAACAGTGGTTTACCACACTCTGAACCAAAATGGAAGACCTGTGGCCTTTTTCTCACGTACCTTGAACAATAGTGAAAAAAGGCATTCTTCATTGGAGAAAGAGGCGTATGCAATAGTAGAAGCACTGCGTAAATGGAGACATTATTTATCGGTGCGACATTTTACGTTGGTAACTGATCAAAAGTCTGTGTCCTTTATGTTTGATGTCAAACATTTTGGAAAGATTAAGAATGATAAAATAATGAGGTGGAGGATTGAGTTGGCATGTTACCATTTTGATATAGTTTATCGTCCGGGGAAGGATAATGTTGCTGCTGATGCGCTGTCGAGGGCTTATTGTTCTGTGATTCACGGAGATACGCTTATTAATCTTCACAATGCCTTATGCCATCCTGGAGTTACGAGGATGATACACTTCGTACGGAGTAAGAATTTGCCCTTTTCAGTTGAAGACATCAAGCGGATGACTTCATCATGTTCTATCTGTGCTCAGTGTAAACCGAATTTCTTTAAGCCTCAACAAGCTCATCTTATAAAGGCTACTTCTCCTTTTGAACGTTTGAGCGTCGATTTCAAGGGGCCTCTTCCTTCAAATACTCAAAACCGATATATATTTACTGTTGTGGATGAGTTTTCAAGGTTCCCTTTTGCTTTTCCTTGCGCAGATGTATCAGCTGCTACAGTTATCAAATGTCTGACTCAACTTTTTGTCATCTTTGGGATGCCTGCGTATATCCATTCGGATCAGTGAATTTCTTTTATGTCTTCCCAGTTGAAGGAATTCCTCCAGAGTCGGGGAATTTCTACTAGCAGAACTACCCCGTATAATCCCCAGGGTAATGGACAGTGCAAATGATACAATGGGGTGATCTGGAAGGCAGTTATGTTGGCTTTGACATCCCGGAACCTTAAGAATACACAGTGGGAAATGGTACTGCCTGACACCCTGCATTCCATTAGATCATTGCTTTCAATGGCTACTAATGTGACCCCCCATGAAAGGCTCTTTAACTATCCGCAGAGATCTACTACAGGATATTCGGTACCTTCATGGCTTACTATGCAGGGACCTGTGCTGCTTCGATGCCATGTTAGATTGTCAAAATATGATCCTTTAGTGGAGGAGGTGGAGCTGTTGGAGGCAAATTCCCAATATGCTCATATTCGATTCCAAGATGGGAAAGAAAGTACCGTTTCAATTGAAGACTTGGCTCCTTGTGGTGGCCAGCCCTCTTCTGAGGATATTAACAATAGTCATGATTCAGATAATGTGGATGCTGTTACAGATACTACGAATATTTCCAATCCGACTGCAGATAATTATACTTCTATTAGTCAGCCCTCGATGGATGTTCATGACCGTCCCAGTTTACCTCCTGATGGGATTTCTAATCCGGAAACCGTTGAAAATCGGGATATGGATAGCCTTCCTGCAGGAGATACTTCTGTGTCTCCTGGTGTGGGAGGGCAAGGAATTTCACCAAGGTTAAGAAGGTCGACACGAACAAGATATCCGGTCGACCAATTGAAAATGGACTTTTAAATTGATAGTAATGTTTTAAAATTGTTGAAATATTATATTATATTGTTTTAGTTGAGAGATACTTAATACTTATGTGCAATGTTATTATTTGTTGTTGCTCACTTAGTATTGTGTCATGTTGAATAGTTTTATTTTGTCTGTGCATAGTTTTAGTTGTAAATAATTAATTATAAATTGTAAAGATTATTTAGGTTGGAGTATTTTTTAAAAGGAGTGGTAAATGTGATGATTATTCTTTATGTTTAGTAAGAAGTATTGTGATTGGTTGTTTGCTTCCTGCCTTGAGATATATGCTGTAATCTCATTGGTAGTTGATGTCATGTGATTTGTGGTGGCCATCTTAAATTCAGTTCTTTCCAGCCTTTAGTTGGGACTGGGTGTTGAAGATGTGCTAACGGATTTTTAAGTTAATAAAGCCCAGATTAGAAAGGCAAATCTATTCTTTATTTCAGCCATAGAATCATTATTTGCAACGCAATAGCACATTGCAATGGAATATCACTTTGCAATATAAAAGTCATTTGCAGTGGTACAGAACATTGCAATGGAATATCATTTTGCAATATGACGGTCATTCGCAATGCAATAGGACATTACAATGGAATAACACTTAACAATATCGTAGTCATTTGCAATGCAATAGAACATTGCAATGGAATATCATTTTGCAATATAATAGTGCTTTGTAGTGGAAACTTCCTTTGCAATGGAAGCAGGCTTTGCATTACAATAGTCATTTGCAATGAAATTGCACTTTGCAATGGAATATTCCTTCGTAATATATTATTCATTTGAGGTGCAATAGCAGAAAGCAATGTAATATCACCTTGCAATATAATAGTCGCTTGCAATGCAACAGAACATTGCAATGAAACATCATTTTGAATATTATTGTCATTTGCGATGCAACAGAACAATGCAATTGAATATCCCTTGGCAATATAATAGTGCTTTGGAGTGGAGTCTGCCTTTGCAATGGAATCTGACTTTGCTCTATGTTCGTCACATAACAATCACGTAATCCTTTGCAATGCAGCAAGACATTACAATGGAACATCAATTTTATTGTAATAGACATTTGCAATGCAATAGAACATAGAGATGGAAATTAACTTTGCAATATGATAGACATTTGCAATGCAATAGCACATTGCACTGGCATATCACTTTGCAATATAATTGTAATTTGCCATGCAACAGAACCTTGTAATGGAATCTCATTTTACAATACAACAATCATTAGGAATGCAGTAGGTTATTACAATGGAATACCACTCAAAAATATTGTAGTCATTTGCAATGCAATAGAACATTGCAATGGAATATCGCTTTGCAATAAAATCATCATTTGCGATGCAACAGCACTTTGCAATGGAATATAATAGTCATTTGCCGTGCAATGGAACATTGCAATGGAAAATCATTTTGCAATATAACAGTCATTAGCAATGAAATAGCACATTACAATGGAACACCACTTAACAATATCATAGTCATTTGTAATGCAATAGAACATTGAAATGGATAATCAATTTACTATAACTGTCATTATCAATGCAACAGGACATTAGAATGGACTATCATTTTGCAATATAACAATCATTTGCAATGAAATAGGACATTACAATGGAACACCACTTGTAGTGTCCGAGTATCAATAATACACGGACTGCAGGAGAACAATGAAACAGGTATTTACTGAACAGAGGGTAAACTTAAGACTGACGTACAGAAGCCTGCTATGGCTTTTTATACAGGTGTGGTCACTGCCGGTATTGCAGTATAAATCAGTTCTTCTCTTAAAGGTACATACACAACACCACATAAAAATATCGTAGTCATTTGTAATGCAATATTTCATTGCGATAGTTTATCACTTTGCAATACACTAGTCATTTTCAATGCAGTAGTACATTGCAATGGACTATTATTTTGCAATATAACAATCATTTGCAATGCAATAGGACATTACAATGGAATACCACTTAACAAAATGATAGTCATTTGCAATGCAATAGCACATTGCAATGGAATATCAGTTAGCAATATAATTTTCATTTGAAATGCAATAGCACATTGCAATGGAATATCATTTTGGAAAATAAAGTCATTGGCAAGCAGTAGAACATTGCAATGGAAAATCCCGTTATAAAATAATAATCATTTGCAATGCAATAGCACATTGTAATGGAATATCACTTTGCAATATAATCCTAATTTGCAAGGCAATAGATTATTAGGACGGAATATATATTTGCTACATAAAAGTCATTTGCAATGCAATACCACGTTACAATGGAATATCATTTTCAAATCAAATCAAATCAAAATCAAATCAACTTTTATTGTCATTTTATTGTCATTGTTAGTGCACAAGTGCAGTACAACGAAATGTAGGCTTGCGGCTCCCGAGAGTCCTGAGAGTATCCCCAGTATATAATAGTCATTTGCAATGCAATAGAACCTTGGAATGAAATATCACACTGTAATATAAGAATCATTAGCAATGCAATAGGACAGCAAAGTGGCATAGTGGTTAGCCCTGTTGCCTCACAGCGCCAGGGACGCGGGTTCGAATCCTGCCTCGGGTGACTGTCTGTGTGAAGTTTGCACATTCTCCCCATGTTTGTGTGGGGTTTCTCCGGGTGCTCCGGTTTCTTCCCACAGTCCAAAGATGTGTGGATTAGGTTGATTGGCCATGATAAATTGACCATTAGTGTTAGGGAGATTAAAATATACGGGGATATGTGTTGGTGTAGGGGTTACGGGAATCGGGTGGGATATGGCTTGATGGGCCGAAATGGCCTCTATTTGCATTGTGGGGTTTCTGTGATTACAATGCAATACCATTTTAAGATATCGTAATCATTTGCAATGCAATAGCACGTTGCAATGGAATTTCATTTTGCAATACAATAGTCATTTGCAATGCAAAAAATATTGGAATGGAATATCTGTTGGCAATATCATAGTCATCTGCAATGCAATAGCACATTGTAATGGATTATCGCTACACAATATGATCATCATTTGCAATGCAATAGCACATTGCAATGGAATATCGCTTTGCAATATAACCGTCATATGCAATGCAATAAAATATTGCAATGGAATACCAATTAGCAATATAATTGTCATTTGAAAAGCAATAGAACGTTGAAATGGAATTTCATTTTGGAATATAATAGTCTATTTCAATGCAATAGAATATTGCAATGGAAATTCCCATTATAATGTAATAGTCATTTGCAATGCAATATCACATTGTAATGTAATATCGCTTTGCAGTATAACCCCCATTTGCAATGCAATAGCACATTGTAATGGAATATCACTTTGCAATATAATCATAAGTTGCAATGCAATAGAATATTAGGATGTAATATATCTTTGCTGTATATTGAGTTTTTTGCAGCCGAGAGCGAGAGTCCCGAAGGCTGTGTTGAATGCCCGGTGCCAGGGTTAAGGACATCTCCTCTGGACTGGAGAGAAACTTTGAGTGGGAGGGGGAGGATCCAGTTGTCGTGGTCCATGTTGATACCAACGACATAGATAGGAAAAGGAAGGAGGTTCTGCTGAGGGAGCTTCAGCAGCTAGGGGCCAAATTAAAAAGCAGAACCACAAGGGTAATAATCTCTTATTACCTGAGCCACGAGCGAATTTGGCTAGGACAAATACAATTAGAGATTTAAATGCGTGGCTCAAAGACTGGTGTGGGAGAAATGGGTTTTGCTTCCTGGGACACTGGCACCTGTACTGGGGCAGGAGGGAACTGTTCCATTGGGATGGGCTTCACTTGGCCAGTGCTGGGACTAGAGTCCTGGCGGATCATATAACTACGGCTGTAGAGAGGGCTTTAAACTAACTAGTGGGGGGGAGGTTTCTAGAGAGCAAATAATAAAAATGACAACAGAGAAGGTCATAGAATTAGGTAGTAGTGGGGAAATTAAAAACCAGAGCGTGTTAGGAAGGGGCAGAAGGTATGGAGTAAAAGGTAAGGTAATAAAAAGGGCAAAAGCAGGAACTAAGTGTCACAAAACATATTTGAAAGTTCTCTATCTGAATGCACGTAGCATTCGTAACAAAATAGACGAGTTAATGGCACAAATAACTACATATGGGTATGATCTTGTGGCCATTACAGAAAAATGGCTGCAGGTGACAATGCCTGGGAACTAAACATACCAGGTTATTTAACGATCAGGAAGGACAGGCAGGAAGGGAGGGGAGGTGGGGTGGCTATGTTAATAAAGGAAGGAATCACTGTAATACACAGAAATGATATTGGGTCAAAAGATCAGGATAATGAAACAGTTTGGGTGGAGGTAAGGAATAATAAGGGAAAAAAAACACTAGTGGGCGTAGTCTATAGGCCTTCGAACATTTGCAACTCTGTTGGACGGAGTATCAATCAGGAAATAGTTGAGGCTTGTAATAGGGGAGCATTTATAATTATGGGGTATTTTAACTATCATATTAATTGGACAAATCAAATTGGGCAGGGCTGCCTTGAGGATGAGTTCATTGAGTGTATTAGGGATGGGTTTCTTGAGCAGTATGTAACTGAACCGACCAGGGGGCAGGCAACCTTAGATCTGGTCCTGTGTAACGAGACAGGATTAAATAAAAATGTCCTAGTAAAGGATCCCCTTGGAATGAGTGACCATAACATGGTTGAATTCCATATTCAATTAGAGGGTGAAAAGGATGGATCTCAAACAAGCGTGCTAAGCTTGAATAAAGGAGATTATGAAGGTATGAGAGCGGAGTTGAGTCGAGTGGATTGGGAAAATAGATTAAAGGGTAAGACGATACATGATCAGTGGTGTACATTTAAGGAGTTATTTTACAACTTCCAAAAAATATATATTCCACTGAGAAGAAAAGGGAGTAAAAGAAAAGACAGCCATCCGTGGCTAAGTAAAGAAATTAAGGATAGTATTCGACTAAAAACAAGGGCATATAAGGTAGCCAAATCTAGTGGGAGGATACAGGACTGGGAAAACTTTAAAAGACAGCAAGAAATAACAAAAAGATGGATTAAGAAAGGGAATATAGATAATGAAAGTAAATTAGCAAAAAATATAATAACAGATAGTAAGAGTTTTTATAGTTATATAAAAAGAAAAAGGGTGGCTAAAGTAAATGTTGGTCCCTTAGAGGATGAGACCGGGAAATTAATGGTGGGAAATATGGAGATGGCAAAAACACTGAATGAATATTTTATATCAGTCTTTACAGTAGAAGACACTAAGAATATCCCAACAATGGACAAACAGGGGGCTACAGGGGGGGAGGAGCTAAACACGATCAAAATCACAGAGGAAGTGGTACTCGTTAAAATAATGGGACTCAAGGCGGATAAATCACCTGGACCTGATGGCTTACATCCTAGGGTCTTGAGGGAAGTGGCAGTAGGGATTGTGGATGCATTGGTAATAATTTTCCAAAACTCCCTGGACTCGGCAAAGGTCCCGGCAGACTGGAAAACTGCTAATGTAACAACCTTATTTAAAAAGGGCAGTAGACAGAAGGCTGGAATTTATAGACCGGTTAGCCTAACATTTGTGGTAGGTAAAATTTTGGAGTCCATTATTAAGGAGACAGTAACAGGACATTTGGATAATCATAATTTAATTGGACAAAGTCAGCATGGCTTTACGAAGGGAAGTCATGTTTGACAAATTTGCTGGAGTTCTTTGAGGAAGTAACGTATAGGGTGGATAAAGGGGAACCAGTGGACGTAGTGTATTTAGTCTTCCAAAAGGCATTTGACAAGGTGCCACACAAAAGATTATTGCTTAAGATAAAAAATCACGGGATTGGGGGTAATATTCTGGCATGGATAGAGGATTGGCTATCTAACAGAAGGCAGAGAGTTGGGATAAATGGTTCATTCTCAGACTGGCAATCAGTAACTAGTGGTGTTCTGCAGGGGCCAGTGCTGGGTCCCCAACTCTTTACAATCTAATATAACGATTTGGAGGAGGGGACCGAGTGTAACATATAAAATTTGCAGATGATACTAAGATGGGAGTGAAAGTAGTGAGTGAGGAGGACATAAAAAACCTGCAAGGGGACATAGGCAGGCTAAGTAAGTGGGCAGAGATTTGGCAGATGGAATACAATGCTGGAAAGTGTGAGGTTTTGCACTTTGGCAGGAAAAATCGTAGAGCAAGTTATTATCGTAATGGCAAGAAACTGAAAGTACTGAAGTACAAAGGGATCTGGGGGTCCTGGTGCACGAAACTCAAAAGGTTAGTATGCAGGTACAGCAAGTGATTAAGAAGGCCAATGGAATGTTGGCTTTCATTGCTAGGGGGATAGAATATAAAAATAGGGAGGTATTGCTTCAGTTGTACAAGGTATTGGTGAGACCGCACCTGGAATACTGCGTACAGTTTTGGTGTCCATACTTAAGAAAGGACATACTTGCACTCGAGTCAGTACAAAGAAGGTTCACTCGGTTAATCCCGGGGATGAGGGGATGGACATATGAGGAGAGGTTGAGTAGATTGGGACTCTACTCATTGGAGTTCAGAAGAATGAGAAGCGATCTTATTGAAACATATAAGACTGTGATGGGGTTGGATCGGGTGGATGCGGGGAGGATGTTCCCGATGATGGGTGAAACTAGAACTAGGGGGCATAGTCTTAGAATAAGGGGCTGCTCTTTCAAAACTGAGATGAGGAGGAACTACTTCACTCAGAGGGTGGTAAGTCCATGGAATATGCTGCCCCAAAAAGCTGTAGAAGCTACATCATTACATAAATAGACAGTTTCCTAGAAGCAAAGGGAATTAAGGGTTACGGGGAGCGGGCAGGAATTTGGACATGAGTCTAGGTTCGGATCGGTCATGGCCCTGTGGGTAGCGGAGCGGGCCCATGGGCTGTGTAGCCTGATCTGGATCCTAATTCGTGTGTCTAATTCTGTTAGATTCAGGAGATGTTTCTGTGATAGTGGATTGGCGGTTAGGATCAGATCAGCCATGATCTTATTGAAAGGCGGAGCAGGCTCGAGGGGCCGATTGGCCTACTCCTGCTCCTTTTTCTTATGTTCTTCTTATGTTCTTATAATAGTCACATTGCAATGGAATATCATTTTGGAATATAATAGTAATTTGCAATGCAGTAGAACCTTGCAATGGAATATCACATTGCAATATAATAGTCATTTACAATGCTAAAGCACAATGCAATTGAATATCACACTGCAATATAACAATCATTAGCAAAGCAATAGAATATTACAATGGAATACCACTTTAAAATATCGTAATCATTTGCAATGCTATAGCATATAGCAATGGAATATCATTTTGCAATGTAATAGTCATTTGCAATGCAATAGAATATTGCAATAGAATATCTCTTTGCATTATGATAGTCATATGCAATGCAATAGAAGAATGTAATGGGATATCTCTTTGCAATATAATCGTCATGTGCAATGCAATAGCACATTGCAATGGAATATCGCTTTGTAATATAATCGTCATTTGCAATGCAATAGAACATTGCAATGGAATCTCTCTTTGCAATATAATAGTCATTAGCAATGTAAAAGCACATTGCAATGGAATATCACTTAGCAATGTAATAGTCATTTGAAATGCAATTGCAAATTGCAATGGAATATCATAGTCATTTGCAATGCAATAGAACATTGCAATGGAATATCATTTTGAAATATAACAGTCATTAGCAATGCAATAGGACATTACAATGGAATACCACTTAATGGCCCAGAAATTCGGGTCTCCACGAGTGAGTACGCACGGGGTACTCACCCGTAGGCCCGATGGAAGTGCCAGTTTCCTGCATGCACTGAGCATGCGCTGGAAACCGGCACTTCCATTCCTCTGAAGGAAGGGGTTCAGAGGTCGAATGCGTGCGCGGGGGAGGCTGCGCGTGCGCATCAAACTTACTTTTTTTACTCGTTTTCCCTGGGTCGAAAACCTACAGGATTTAAAAATGTAAAAAGTGGCATACGGCCTGCTTTTTTAAAGGTAAGTGATGAAAAATTATAATTAAACCTTTTTCCACAGGTTTATTATTTTTAAATACTTTAACGGAAGGTAAGTTTATATTTAGCTCCGTTAGAATATAAAATTACTTTTTTCAAAAATTTAAATTATTGTTTAAAATAGTTATTTCATGTAATTTATAGTTTATTTAAAAAATGAGATGTTTTTTAAAAATGTATTTGAATGTTTAGTGCTATTTTGGCGGCATAGTATTTATAAGTCTTGACAGTTCTTCCTGTCAGATTATGAATGAAGCATTACCTGCTCCGATTGGCTGCCCATGGCCCACGTGATCCCAGGGGATGCATCGAACTAACTGCGACCCTGGGATACGCAAGCCCTGCGCACTGGCTGCTGGACCAGGCCCAGGATCGGAATTCCATGGGGACCCGCAGCTCAACAGCCGGCACACAAGGTAAGTGCACATCGGGGGCTTGCACCCGCGGGAAGCCTCTGACCCGAATTTCTGGGCCATTAATATATCGTAGTCATTTGCAATGCAATTGAACATTGTAATGGAATATTGCTTTGCAATATAAACGTCATTTGCCATGCAATAGTATATTATGATGGAATATATCTTTGCTACATAATAGTCATTTGCAATGCAATAGCACATTGGAATGTAATAAGATTTTGCAATACAACTGTCATTTTAAAAGCAATAGGACATAGCAATGGAATATCACTTTGCAATATCATAGTAATTTGCAATGCAATAGATTACTGCAATGGAATATCGCTTTGCAATTTAACCGTCATTTGAAATGCAATAGAACATTGCAATGGTATATCTCTTTGCAATTTAAATGTCATTTGCAATGCAAAAGCATATTGCAATGGAATATCACTTAGCAATGTAATAATCATTTGAAAAGCAATGGCACAATGCAATGGAATATTAATTTTGAATATAAAGTCATTTGTAGTGCAGTAGAACATTGCAATGGAATATCATTTTGCAATATAACAGTCATTAGCAATGGAATAGGACATTACAATGGAATACAACTTAATATATCGTAGTCATTTGCAATGCAGTAGCATATTGCAATGGAATATCACTTAGCAATATAATTGTCACTTAAAATGCAATAGCACATTGCAATGGAATATCATTTTGGAATAATATAGTCATTTGCAATGCAATAGAACATTGCAATGGAATATCATTTTGAAGTGTAGCAGTCATTAGCAATGAAATAGCACATTACAATGGAATACCACTTAAAAATATCGTAGTCATTTGTAATGCAATGGAACATAGCAGTGGAATATCACTTTGCAACATAATAGTCATTTGCAGTGCAAGAGAACATTACAATGCAATATCGATTTTTCAATAAAATCAGCATTGCAATTCAACAGCACATTGTAATGGAATATCACTTAGCAATATAATAGTCATTTGCAGTGCAATAGAACATTGCTATGGGATATCATTTTGCAATATAACAGTCATCAGCAATGCAATAGGACATTAGAATGGAATACCACTTAATAATACCGTAGTCATTTGTAATGAAATAGAGCATTGCGATGGAATATCAATTTGCAATATAATATTCATTTGCAGTGCAATAGGACATGGCAATGGAATGCCAATTAATAATATCGCAGTCATTTGCAATGCAATAGAAAATTTTAGTGGAATATCATTTTTCAATATAACAGTCATTAGCATTGCAATAGGACATCAGAATGGAATAGCACTAAACAATATCGTAGTAATTTGCAATGAAATATATAGCATTGCGATGAAATATCGGTGGCGTCGTGGTTATGTCACTAGATTTGGAAGCTATGAAACTCGATCAAATGCTTTGAGGCATATGGGTTCAAATCCCACCACGGCAGCTGGAGGAATTTAAATTTAATTCTGGAATTAAAATGTTAGACTTAGTAATGGCGACCATGATACCATTGTCGATTGTTGCAAAAACCCATCTGGTTCAGTAATGTCCTTTAGGGAAGGAAATCTGCCGTCCTTACCTGGTCTGGCCCACATGTGACTCCACACCCACAGCAATGTGGTTGACTCTTAATGCCCTCTGAAATGGCCTAGCAAGCCACTCAGCTGCAAACAACTGCTACAAAAAAGAATAAGAATAAAACCGTTTGGACCACCCGGCATCGACTTCGGCACCGGAAACGACAATAACAACGGCAAACCCAGCCCTGTCGACCCTGCAAAGTCCTCCTTACCAACATCTGGGGGCTTGTGCCAAAATTGGGAGAGCTGTCCCACAGACTAGTCAAGCAACAGCCTGACATAGTCATAATTACCGAATTTTACCTTAAAACCAATGTCCCAGACACCACCATCACCATCGCTGGGTATGCCCTGTCCCACTGGCAGGACAGACCCGCCAGAGGTGGTGGCACAGTGGTATACAGTCGGGAGGGAGTAGCCCTGGGAGACCGCAACATTGACTCAGGACCCCATGTGGTCTCATGGCATCAATTCAAACATGGGCAAGGAAACCTCCTGCTAATTACCACCTAACACCCTCCCTCAGCTGATGAATCAGTACTCCTTCATGTTGAAAACCAATTGGAAGAAGGTCTGAGAGTGGCAAGGCCCAAAATATCCTCTGGGTGGGGGACTTCAAAGTCCATCACCAAGAGTGGCTCGGTAGCACCTCAACTGACTGAGCTGGCCGAATCCTAACGGATATAGCTGCCAGACTGGGTCTGCGACAGGTGGTGAGGGAACCAACAAGAGGGAAAAAGCTACTTGAACTCGTCCTCACCAATCAACCATGTTGCAGATGCATCTGTCCATGACAACATTGGTGGAAGTGACCACCGCACACTCCTTGTGGAGACGAAGCCCCGTCATCATGTTGAAGATACCCTCCACCGTGTTGTGTGGCACTACCACCGTGCTAAATGGGACAGATTTCGAACAGATCCGGCAACTCAAAACTGGGCATCCATGAGGCGCTGTTGGCCAGCAGCAGAATTGTAGTCAACCACAATCTGTAACCTCATGGCCCGGAATATCCCTCACTCTACCATTACCATCAAGCCGGGAGATCAACCCTGGTTTAACGAAGAGTGCAGGAGAGCATGCCGGGAAAATCACCAGGCACACCGAAAAATGAGGTTGCAACCTGGTGAGGCTACAACACTGGACTACCTGCATGCCCAACAACAGAAGCAACATGCGATAGAAAGAGCTAAGCGATCTCACAACCTTCGGAACAAGTCAAAGCTCCACAGTCTTACCACATCCAGTCGTGAGTGGTGGTGGACAATTAAACAGTTAACAGGAGGAGGAGGCTCCAAAAATATCCCCATCCTCAATGATGGTGGAGCACAGCACGTGAGTGCAAAAGACACGGCTGAAGCATTTGCAACTCTCTTCAGCCAGAAGTGCTGAGTGGATGATCCAACTCGGCCTCCTACTTAGGTCCCCAGCATCACAGATGCCAGTCTTCAGCCCATTCAATCCACTCCACGGGATATCAAGAAACGGCTGAAGACACTGGACACTGCAAAGGCTATGGGACCTGACAACATTCCGGCAATAGTACTGAAGACTTGTGCTCCAGAACTAGCTGCGCCCCTAGCCAATCTGTTCCAGTACAGCTACAACACTGGCATCTCCCCGGCAATGTGGAAAATTGCCCAAGTATGTCCTGTCTACAAAAAGCAGGTCAAATCCGACCCGGCCAATTATCATCCCATCAGTCTACTCTCAATCATCAGCAAAGTGATGGAAGGTGTCGTCGAAAGTGCTATCAAGCGGCACTTACTCAGCAATAAACTGCTAACTGACGCCCAGTTTGGGTTCCGCCAGGGCCACTCAGCTCCTGACCTCATTACAGCCTTGGTCCAAACATGGACAAAAGAGCTGAACTCAAGAGGTAAGATGAGAGTGACTGCCCTTGACATCAAGGCAGCATTTGATCAAGTGTAGCATCAAGGAGCCCTAGCTAAACTGAAGTCAATGGGAATCATGGGGAAAACTCTCCATTGGTTGGAATCATACCTAGCACAAAGGAAGTTGGCTATGGTTGTTGGAGGTCATTCATCTCAATCACATGACATCACAGCAGGAGTTCCTCGGGGCAGTGTCCTAGGCCCAACCAACTTCAGCTTTTTCATTAATGACCTTCCCTCCATCATAAGGTCAGAAGTGGGGATGTTCGCTGATGATTGCACACTGTTCAGCACCATTCGAGACTCGTCAGATACTGATGCAGTCCGTGTCCATATGCAGCAAGACCTGGACAAAATTCAGACTTGGGCTGACAAGTGGCAAGTAACATTCGCACCACACAAGTGCCAGGCAATGACCATCTCCCCTTGACATTCAATGGCATTACCATTGCTGAATCCCCCCCTATCAACATCCTGGGGGTTACCATTGATCAGAAGCTGAACTGGACCAGCCATATAAATACTGTGGCTGCAAGAGCAGGCTAGAGGCTGGGAATTCTGCGTCGATGTCTCACCTTCTGACTCCCCAAAGCCTTTCCACCATCTGCAAGGCACAAGTCAGGAGTGTGATGGAATACTCTCCACTTGCCTGGATGAGTGCAGCTCCAACAACACTCAAGAAGCTCGACACCATTCAGGATAAAGCAGCCCGCTTGATTGGCACTCCATCCACCACCTTCAAAATTCATCCCCTCCACCACCGGTGCACTGTGGCTGCAGTGTGTACCATCTACAAGATGCACTGCAGCAACACGCCAAAGCTCCTTCAACAGCACCTTCCAAACCCGCGACCTCTACCACTTAGAAGGACAAGGGCAGCAGACACATGGAAAGATCACCACCTACAAGCTCCCCTCCAAGCCACACACCATCCTGACTTGGACCTGTATCACCGTTCCTTCACTGTCGCTGGGCAAAATCCTGGAACTCCCTTCCTAACAGCATTGTGGTTGTACCTACACCATAAGGACTGCAGCTGTTCAAGAAGGCGGCTCACCACCATCTTCTCAAGGGCAATTAGGGATTGGCACTAAATGCAGGCCTCGCCGGCCAGCGACGCCCACATCCCATCAATGGAATAAATAAAAAAAAGGGTAAACAGCCTGTCAGCATCCGCACAGTCAAGCCCTGAAAGAATATATATGTTCTTCCTTCGTACAGTCTGCTGATTTCATGTCACCACAGAAAACAATGTTTAACTGGATGGACAAGCTGCCACAGATTTCTTCTCCTCCCACATTCTCTGACACGCACGCGGCCGTATAAAGGGACAAAAGCAGCACACGAGAGAAAAGGCGATTAGACTCCCGTCCGTAGTGTCTAATTGCCTCAATTTGGCCGAACGCCATATGAAGCAGCAATTTGAATCAAACATTGCACTTCATTTCAGTCTCAAAACGTTAAGCGATCACACACTGAAAACCGCACGCAAAAGGAAAAGGACAAGGCCCGTGACAGTCACTAAAGTGCATTCAAACAGAGCAACCAAATCAGCTCGCTTCAAAGATTTTGTGATTAGAAATTCATACCTCTAGAATTTGGCTGAAAAGAAGAGATTGCAGGGGCTGCTCGCTTCTCGGCCGCAGCGCCGGCGATAGGAACAAATCATCCGCTCAAAACCGAGTCCTTCAACCTGCTGGAGCTGACGCTAACCGAGCGCTCAATCCTCAGGACCTGATTGGACACATTCAAATGGGGGCGTTCTTGCGCCGCTGTATGTGATTGGTTGGTTGTTGCCACGTGATCAGGGTGCGGAGCGATGCAAGGAAGCTGAAGTTGTCTGGCAATTGTTATTGTTTCAAGGTTTCCGTTCTAATCCATGTAAGTGTAAAACTGAGGAAAGTATACAAAAGTGTTTTCAGAATGGATTATCTACTGTGGCCGTTATTCCTGCTGGATTTTCATGGCAAGAAATCTGCACTTGGAATATTGGTATAAGGGAAGTAGAATATCCAGGCTGCCTGGCAGAAGACGGATCGATGAAGCGATTGTTCCCATTGGAAGCAGGAAGGCAGCAGCAGCATGCTCACCACTGTTCCTTTCACGGAATCAAAGACTCCATTTTTATACAATAGATATATTTGTAAAAAGTAAAACCTGGTCACGTCTCTGGATGGGCTCGAGCCACCAATCTTTTAATTAACGGCCGAACGCACTGGCTTATTGCGCAACAGAGACAGATCAAAAGCGCTTTGCAATTGGAATTGGAATTACTTCACAGGAACCCAAGTGCTTATGTAACAGAGCATTCACAGCAGAGGCACCGATTTTGCAGCAAATGAGAAGGTGCTTGGGTCCAATCGACTATCGGGGTAGTCGAGGCCGAGTGGTTAATGCGATGGATTTAAAATCCATTGGGGTTTCCCTCTGCAGATTCGAATCCTGCCGACTACGGAAATGAGGACCTCTTCCCAAGTGACCCGTTTTTACTGCATTTTAACCGCTGCCTTTCGGTTCCTGAGACACATTCAAAGCTACAATCAAACAACGATTCAAGCAGAAAGTTAAACAAGCACTTCACCCCATTATTACATAAAGGCATCATGAGAGGCCTGGGCCACAAGAGAAATACTACATTGTTTAATTCTCTTGAAACCGTGAAAGCAATTTTAACCGTCGAAAATATTTATTTTGCAACCCATTGAAGAAAATGCACGTCGTCCGCGCAGCCAATATCCAGTTCATCCTACTACCTACTGCGATGATTATTAATGAACTAAGCCAGACCAACCACAGTTCTCAACCCCGCCGGCCAAAATCGGTTCTTTACAACATAAGAAAGAGGAGCAGGATTTGGCCATGCGGCACTCGATCCTGCTCCGCCATTCAATAAGATCATGGCTGATCCTCTACCTCAACTGAAAATTACCGACCTAGCCCCATATACCTTGATTTCCGTAATGAAAAATCCATCTCTGTTAGGAATGTACTCAGACTTCCACAGCCCACTGCGGTAAAAGATTCCAAAGACACTCAACCCTTAGAATGAAGCAATTTCTCCTCCTCTCAATCCTAAATGGCTGGCCCCTTATTCTGAAACTTTGACCCCTAGTTCAGGACTCCACAGCAAGGGTAAACAACCTCTAAGCATCGGCTAAGTCAAGCCTGGAAATAATTTACATGTTCTTCCTTCGTCGAGTCTGCTGATTTCATTTCACCACAGAAAACAATGTTTAACTGGATGGACAACCAGCAGGAAATACAATGCAGCCGCAGATCTTTTCTCCAACCACATTCCCTGACACGCACGCGGCCCTGTAAAGAGCAAAAGCAGCACACCAGAGGAAACGCGATTTAAATCCCGTTCGTAGTGTCGAATTGCCTTCATTTGACCAAACGCCATATGGAGCAACAATTTGAATCAGACATTGCATTAAATTTCAGTTTCAAAACGTTAAGCGATCACACAATGCAAACCGTACGCAAAAAGAAAAGCACAAGGCCGGTGCGAGTCACTAAAACACATTCAAATACAGCAGCCAAATCAGTTGTCAAAGATTTTGTGATTACAAATTCATACCTCTAGCATTTGGCTGAAAACAAGAGATTGCAGGGGCTGCTCGCTTCTCGGTCGCGGCCCCAGCGACAGGAAGAAGTCATCCGCTCACAACCGAGTCCTCCAACGTACTGGAGCTGATTGTGACGGAGCAGCTCAATCCTCATGCCCTGATTGGACACACTCAAATGGGGGTGTTCTCTCGCCACTGTAAGAGATTGAATGGTTGTTGACACATGATCAGGGTGTGGGGCGATGCAAGGAAGCTGAAGTTGCCTGGCAATTGTTATTGCTTCAAGCTTTCCATTCTTGTCCATGTAAGTGTAAAACTGTGGAAAGTGTATAAAAGTGTTTTCAGAATGGATGATCTACTGTGGCCGAATTTCCAACTTGATTTTCATGGCAAGAACGCTGCACTTGGAATATTGGTGTAACCGAAGTAGAATATCCAGTCTGCCTGGCAGAAGACTGATCGCTGAAGCGATTGTTCCCATTGGAAGCAGGAAGGCAGCAGCAGTATGCTCACCACTGTCCATTTCACGGAATCAAAGACTCCATTTTTCTACAATAGATATGTTTGCAAAAATTAAAATACGCTTTCGTTCCTGGGTGGGCTCGAACCACCAACCTTCCTAGTTAACAGGCGAACAGCGCTGGCACCATTGCGCCACAGGGACAGACGAAAAATTCTTTGCAATTGGAATTATTCCACAGCCTCCCAAGTGATTATATGGCAGAGCGCTCACAGCAGAGGCACCTATTTTGCAGCAAATGAGAAGCTGCGTGGGTCCAATCCACCGTCAGCGTTCTCATGCCCGAGTGGTTAAGCCGATGAACTAAAAATCCAGCTGGGGTTTCCCCGCGCAGGTTCAAATTCTGCCGACTACGGCACCGTGGACGTCGTCCCAAATGATCCGTGTTTACTTAATTCTGTGCCGAGATTCAAAGCTATAATCAAACAACAATTCCAGCAGAAAGTATGACAAGCACATCACGGCATCAATAGAGACCTCGGCCGCAGGCGAATACTATGTTGTTTAATGCTCTTGAAACCGTGAAAGCAATTTTAACCATCGAAAATATTTATTTTGCAACCCATTGAAGAAAATGCACGTCGTCCGCGCAGCCATCTTCCAGTTGAAGCTGCTTCCTACTGCGATGTTTATTTAATGAACTAAGCCAGACGAGCCACTGTTCTCAACCCCGCCGGCCAAGATCGGTATATTAGATCATAAGAAATAGGAGCAGGATTTGGCCATGCGGCACTCGATCCTGCTCCGCCATTCAATAAGATCATGGCTGATCCTCTACCTCAACTGAAAATTACCGACCTAGTCCCATATAGAATGATTTCCGTAATGTAAAAATCCATCTAGGTTAGGAATGTACTCTACGAATGAACAGCCACAGCTCTCTGCTGTAGAGAATCCCAAAGATACACAATCATTAAAATTAAGCAATTTCTCCTCAACTCAATCCTAAATGGCCGGCCCCTTATTCTGAAACTTTGTCCCCTAGATCAGGACTCCACAGCCAGGGTAAATAGCGTCTCAGCATCCGCTCAGTCAAGCACTGAAAGAATTAATATGTTCTTCCTTCGAACAGTTTGCTGATTTCATTTCACCACAGAAAACAATGTTTAAGTGGATGGAGAACCAGCAGGAAATAGAATGCAGCCTCAGATTTATTCTCCAACCACATTCTCTGACACACACGCGGCCGTATAAAGGGACAAAAGCAGCACATGAGAGAAAAGGCGAGTTGAATCCAGTTCCTGGTGTCGAATTGCCTCAATTTTGCCGAACGCCATATGAAGCAGCAATTTGAATCAGGCATTGCACTTCGTTTCAGTCTCAAAACGTTAAGCGATCACACACTGCAAACCGCACGCAAAAAGAAAAGCACAAGGCCCGTGAGAGTCACTAAACCGCATTCGAACGTAGCAACCAAATCAGCTCGCTTCAAAGATTTTGTGATTAGAAATTCATACTTCTAGAATTCGGCTGAAAACAAGAGATTGCAGGGGCTGCTCGCTTCTCGGCCGCAGCGCCAGTGACAGGAACAAGTCATCTGCTCACAACCGAGTCCTCCAACCTACTGGAGCTGATTGTGACGGAGCACGTCAATCTTCAGGCCCTGATTGGACACATTCAAATGGGGAGTTCTCGAGCCGCTGTATGTGATTGGTTGGTTGTTGTCACGTGATCAGGGTGTGGAGCGATGCAAGGGAGCTGAAGTTGTCTGGCAATTGTTATTGTTTCAAGCTTTCCGTTCTAATCCATGTAAGTGTATAACTGAGGAAAGTATAGAAAAGTGTTTTCAGAATGGATTATCTACTGTGGCCGATTTTCCTGCTGGATTTTCATGGCAAGAACTCTGCACTTGGAATATTGGTGTAAGGGAAGTAGAAAATCCAGGCTGCCTGGCAGAAGACTGATCGATGAAGCCATTGTTCCCATTGGAAGCAGGAAGGCAGCAGCAGTTTGCTCACCACTGTTCTTTTCACGGAATCAAAGACTCCATTTATATACAATAGATAGATATGTTTGCAAAAAGTAAAACCTGGTTACGTCTCTGGATGGGCTCGAGCCACCAACCTTTCAATTAACAGCCGAATGCGCTGGCCTATTGCGCCACAGGGACAGCTAAAAAAAACTTTTGCAATTGGAATTATTCCACAGGAACCCAAGTGATTATGTAACAGAGCGTTCACAGCAGAGGCACCGATTTTGCAGCAAAGGTGAAGGTGCGTGGGTCCAAATGCCTAACGCGGTAGTCGTGGCCGAGTGGTTAAGACGATGGACTTGTTAAATCCATTGGTGCTTCCCCGCGGAGATTCGATTCCGTTCGACATATGGAAATGAGAACGTCGTCCCAAATGACCCGTTTTTACTGCAATTTAACCGCTGCCTTTCGGTTCCTGAGACACAATCAAATCTACAATCAAACAAAGATTCAAGCAGAAAGTAAAACAAGCACTTCACCCCATTATTACATCACGGCATCACGAGAGGCCTAGACCACAGGTGAAATACTACATTGTTTAATGCTCTTGAAACCGTGATAGCAATTTTAACCGTCGAAAATATTTATTTGGTAACCCATTGAAGAAAATGCATGTCGTCCGAGCAGCCATTTTCCAGTTTATGCTACTTCCTACTGCGATGCTTATTAATGAACTAAGCCAGACCGGCCACAGTTCTCAACCCCGCCGGCCAAGATCGGTACATTAGATCAAAAGAAATAGGAGCAGGATTTGGCCATGCGGCCATCGATCCTGCTCCGCCTTTCAATAAGATCATAGCTGATCCTCTACCTCAACTGAAAATTACCTACCGAACCCCATATACCTTGATTTCCGTAATGTACAAATCCATCTCGGTTATGAATGTACTCAACGACTGAAAAGCCATAGCCTTCTGCGGTGGAAAATTCAAAAGATACACAACTCTTAGAATGAAGCAAATTCTCCTCATCTCAATCCTAACCGGCCGGCCCCTTATTCTGAAACGTTGACCCCTAGTTCAGGACTCCACAGCCAGGGTACACAATCTCTCAGCATCCGCCCAGTCAAGCACTGAAATAATTTAACTGTTCTACCTTCGTACAATCTGCTGATTTCTTTTCACCACAGCAAACAATGTTTAACTGGATGGACAAGCAGCAGGAAATAGAATGCAGCCGCAGATTTATTCTCGCCCCAGATTCTCTGACAGGCACGTGGCCGTATAAAGGGACAAAAGCAGCACACGAGAGAAAAGGCAATTTGAATCCCATTCGTAGTGTCGAATTGCCTCAATTTGGCCGAACGCCATATGAAGCAACAATTTGAATCAGACATTGCACTTCATTTCAGTCTCAAAACGTTAACCGATCACACACTGCAAAAAGGAAAGCACAAGGCCCGTGCGAGTCACTAAACCGCATTCAAACGCAGCAACCAAATCAGCTCGCGTCAAAGATTTTGTGATTGGAAATTCATACCTCTAGCGTTTGGCTTAAAACAAGACATTGCAGGGGCTGCTCGCTTCTCGGCCGCGGCGCCAGCGACAGGAACAAGTCAACCGCTCACAACCGAGTCCTCCAACGTACTGGAGCTGATTGTGACGGAGCAGCTCATTCCTCAGGCCCTGAATGGACACATTCAAATGGGGGCGTTCTCCCGCCGCTGTTTTTGATTGAATGGGTATTGTCACGTGATCAGGGTGCGGGGCGATGCAAGGAAGCTGAAGTTGTCTGGCAATTGCTATTGCTTCAAGCTTTCCGTTCTTATCCAGGTAAGTGTAAAACTGAGGAAAGTGTAGAAAAAGTTTTTCAGAATGGATTATCTACTGTGGCCGATTTTCCAACTTGATTTTCATGGCAAGAACGCTGCACTAGCAATATTGGTATAAGGGAAGTAGAATATCCAGGCTGCCTGGCAGAAGACTGATCGATGAAGCGATTGTTCCCATTCTAAGCAGGAAGGCAGCAGCAGCAAGCTCACCACTGTTCCTTTCACGGAATCAAAGATTCCATTTTTATACAATAGATATGTTTGCGAAAATTAAAGGCTGCTTACGTCTCTGGGTGAGCTCGAACCAACAACCTTTAAGTTAGCAGCCGAACGTGCTAGCCCATTCCGCCACAGAAACAGACGAGCAAAACTTTGCAATTGGAATTATTCCACAGGAACCCACTGATTGTATACCAGATCCTTCACAGCAGAGGCACCCATTTTGCAGCAAATGCGAAGCTGTGTGGCTCTAATCGATCGTCGGGGCTGTCGTGGCCGAGTGGTTCAGGCGATTGACTGCATACATCTGTTGGGACTTCTCCGCGCATGTTCGAATCCCGCCGACTTACTTTCTTACAGAAGCAAAGAAAGGGCCATGATGGGAGAGTTTGTGAGACTTTTCTTACATGGGTGGAGGTAAGGCCATGTGGGAGAGTTTGCGAGACTTACCATCTCACATGGGTCGAGGAAGGGCCATGTGGGAGAGTCTGCGAGACTTGCCCTCTCACATGGGCCAACCACAAATTAGACTGTGGCAGAGTGAAGTTAAGGACCCCCTCCGATCAGAAGTTTAATGGGCCGTTGAGCCAATAATAGCAGACTTATTACAAACCGGTATGGTGACAAAGACCAGCTCCCCGGTATAGCCAGTGCAGAAACCAGAAGGATCCCGGAGAATGATCATTGATTATACGGCTCTAAATCGGGTCACTCCCAAGCTCCATGCCTTAGTGGGGAATCCCGCCACTTTTTTATAACGGCCTCCACCCAGCCCTGTCCATATTCGGCGCTGGACATCCGAAACGGATTTAGGACATGTCCGTTGGCTCCATGGATCCCAAGAGTGTTTCACTTTCACTGTACGGTCCATTCAATATACATGGACCTGTTTGCCTCAGGGATTTCACAATGCCCCTACTATTTTTCACGAGAGCCTGGAAAAGGCTCTCCAGCCGGCATTGGCAGATACCCAAATGCAAGATCCTGCCTGTCTTCAATAAGTAGATGACATTCTCATTGGTAGACCCTCGCCCTCAGCGCCTCTGGACGCCCTGATACAATATAACAATAATACTTTATTTCAAATTAACCTATCCAGGCAATGAAAGTTATATTCAGGCAAGGATCAGAGAAGATCCCTTCTGTATAATTAGGTGTTGAGATGGGCTCTGTGTTCAGGATGAGTGTCATATGTGTTTCTATTCCATTAGTCTGAGAACGTGTGATTTGTAGGGCAAATATTCCCTATTATTCTCTGCTCTTATAATTATGCTAAATTTCAGGCTCAATGCGGCAGGAATAAGTCAGTTGAGAGAGAGCTAGCAGGAAGCTCAAAATGTGCCGCCTATCCTCAGAATTTTAATACCACAATTGGCTAATTTCTCAAATATTTCCATATGGAAATGATAATTTTTCATTTTTTCTACCGTTGTTTCTTTCTTCCCTCAGGCTCTCTTTCTCTGCTCTCACTGACTCTCTACCGTCGGTTCTCCACAGTTTATTTTTTGTCCTCTTGCACTGTTTTCCTCAGGCTCGCACGCTTTTCTCAGACTTGTATTGCCTTAGTGCCTTTCTCCACCTCAGGACGACCCACAGCGCTTTACAACCAATGAAGTATTTTGAAGTGTTTTTATTTTGCAATGTTGGAAACGCCGCAGCCAATTTGCACAAAAAATCTCCCACAAGCAGCAATGTGATAATGATCAGCTCAACTGTTTTATTCGTGCTGTTGATTTTGGGATAAGTTATGAATTAAATTTACAATCTTTGTGCTCCAACAAACATCTATGTATTTGTGTTGCCCGGTGAACACGTTGCTTCTTCTGATCTAGTGGGTTGCATCAGAAGAGATTTTGCCGTCTACTAATTTAAATTCCTTTTATTTCCCCTTTATTTATCAAGACAAAGACACAGTTCAATCATCAGTTACTAGTTTCAAAACCGCCATTAGGTTATGTGGTAGCCTAGGCGAGCGGTTGAAGGAGCTGCATTCAGGTTTTCGTCCCTGCGGAAACATGGGTTCAAATCCCGCCGCTGCTCGATATTGTGGCTTTTATAAATTTCGCTGCTTCATCCAGAGCAGTTAACCATGCAGGCAGGGAGGCTTGTTCGTATCATGTCATTTCTTCATGACTGTCTTTTAGTTGTTTGGAGGCAGATGCGATTTGAAGAATTTCCTCTGGTCCATAATTGGCCTGAGCCCAGCAGCGAACACTCGATACACCGTCACCCAAGAAACTGAATTCAGGCAGTTTTCTCACTCTTCTCCACACCTCACTTATTCAGATATACAGCACTTTTACATTTGTGTTTCTTCCATTTGTTGCAATCAATCGACCGCGCCCACCATCTCGCTGTCATTTCCCCGTTCGCCCTTCAAAACGTTCAGCAGCACCTCCCATTTGCTCCTTTGCTCCAATCCGCTTAATATAACACGAATATATTCTTTCAATCTAACCTATCCAGACATTACATTAAGAAATGGTTAAAAGATGATCCATTCTTCAATGTAAAAAAACTTGGGGGGATCAGGACTCTGTGTTCAGGATGTTAGTCAGATGTGTTTTTCATACCATTAGTCTGAAACACTTGTGATTAGGAGGGCAAATATTCCCTATTGCTCTCTCCTCTTATAATTATGATACATTTCAGGCTCAGTGCGGCAGGTATTTTTATCGCACTTTACGCTTTACTTACAGCAACTTCCTTCTTGCAATAAACACAATAACCTACAACCCAAATTTCGAATCAATTTATATGCACTAACATAAGTTGCAAATGCTGCAAACTTGCAGCAGCCTTGCTCTTCCTCTTTCTCTCCACGCATTCCTGCAGTGCCGCCTCTCCAGCACCAGACGGTGCTCTTGTCCTTTACACAACAGGGAATAGCTTCACACAAGAGGGAACACCGTTACACAACACGGAGAACCTTTACACAACAGGAAACATATTACTCAATAGCGGACATCTTTACAAAGCAGACAACATCTCTAAACAACAGGGAAAACCGTTACACAACAGCGAACATCGTTACACAACAGAGAACACGTTTATATAACAGGGGACATCTTTACACAACAGGGAATTTCTTTACACAGCAGAAAGCACCTTCATGCAAGACTTCCCCTTCATCTCAGTCTCCGTTTCCCTGTCTGTCTACATCCCTCTCTGTTTCTCTCGCAGTCTCGGTCTTTCCCTCAGTCTCGGTCTCCCCCTCATGTTATTCAGTCTGTTTGTTTCTCTCTCCTTCTGGTTTCTTCGATGTCTTTCTCTGTCGCTCCCTCTGTGTGGCTAACAAGACCCTTGCTGGTTGTCTGTGTCTGTCCCATTGTGGGTGGTGTAATTCTGAATGTCCTTGTGATATTGTGCAGCCATGTGAGGCTGCCAACACAGTTGCTGCGGGATCCGGGAATCTGGGCTGTTTGCGGGCCAGGCTATACCTTTCAACACAGCCTGGATACTGTAATTTGTCTCGCTAACACACAGCACTGTGGGGCATCGGACCCTAAACACCAGCCAGGCTCCTGCACCAACCACTAGCAGAGTGGCGCAGTGGATCATACTGTATTAAATTCCATTAGTCTGCGGAAATTGTGATTAGGAGGTCAAATATCCCATATTATTCTCTCCTCTTCTAATTATGGTAAATTTCAGGCTCAATGCGGCCGGAATAGTTCAGTTCAGAGAGAGCATTTGAGCAAAGATGAAAAGATGACGCCTTTACTCGGAAAGTTATTCCCACAATTGGCAAAATTCTCAAATATTTCCATATGGAATTAATTATTTTTCTTGCTTTCTACCGTTGGTTCTTTCTTCCCTCAGGCTCGTTCTGTCCGCTCTCGCTGACTCTCTGCTGCCGGTTCTCCCACTTTCATTTGTTGTCCTCTTTCACTGTTTCCCCTCAGGCTCGCACGCTCTGCTCAAACTTTAGCGCCATTCACGACTTGAACACGGCCCAAAGCGCTGTACAGCCAAAGAAGTACTTTAAAGTGTAATTCCTGTTGTAATGCAGGAAAAGCCGCAGCTATTTTGCGCACAGCAAGCTCCGAAAGGCAACAACGTGATAATGACCAGATATCTCTAGTTTTGTTCGTACTGTTGCTTTCGGGATCAATTTTGAATTAAATTTGCAATTGGTGTGTTCAAACATCCATCTATTTATGGGTGTTGCCCTGTGAACAAGTAGTTTCGTCTGATCTAGTGTGTTGCAATATCAGAAGAGAGTTTGCCGTCGACTACTTGAATTTCCTTTGTTACCCTTTGAAACACAATGCCACTTTTGAATCACCAGTCACTCGTTTCAGACGCTAGTACTGTCTCTCTGATAGCGTGGCCGAGTGGTGTAACGAAATGGATTTTAAGCTCTCATTTTTTCTGAGGCGAGGCTTCGAATCCCACCGCTGCCAGTTATTGCGGCATTTTTAAATTGTGTTGGTTCACAAAAAGCGTTATATTGTGCAGGCTGGCTAGTTTTACCAATATCTATTTCACTTCTTAAACTTTCGATGCCATCATTTCTGTTCACTCTCACGTCTCCACGCGTGCTGCATCTCACTTACTCAGATTCCACCACTTTTACCATTTTGTTGCTCCTTGCTGCCACCATCTCACCGCCGCTTCCCTGTTCCCCCTTCCAAACTTACACGGTTGAACAGCACCTCCCATCTGCTCCTGCGCTCCATTCCGATTAATATATCAAGAATATATTCTCAAACTGACACAGAGGCAGTAATAGACTGGATTTTAGCGGTGTTACTGTTCCAGAGAGCAGTAATGCGTTGCACTCTGGTGTTATAGGTGCTTACTCTCTGATCGCCTTCAAGAATGTTGGGAAAACACATGGCAGGTGGAAGTTAAGGCAGAAAGGTATGGCGTAGTATAATTTGTTAGGACGAATGAGGAGAGGCAATATGAATGAAAGCTTATGGGAAGTTGGCTTTATCAACAGCGGAATAGTGAAAAAAGTAAAGAAGTTACGCTAAATCTTCCTAAAACACTGGTTACACTCAGCGGGAGTAATTTGCTCAATTATCGGCATATATTTTGGGAAGGATGGCAAGGCCATGGAGAGGATGCAGAGGAGATTCCTAGAATGGTACCAAGGTTAAGGGATTTAGTTATGTGGAGTGATTGGGGAACCTTGGATTGTTCTCCTTAAAGCAGATACGGTAAAGGGGAGGCTTAATAGAGATATTCAAAAACTTGAGGTGATTTGATAGAAAAGTAGGAAAACTATTTCCTCTGACAAGTGGAATGGTAACCAGAGGTCATAGATGTAATATATTTTGGCGCACAGACGCTTGTTAAGTGCAGGAACATATTACCTAAAAAGGTAGTGGAGTCAGATTCGAAGCAACTTCAAAAGGAAATTGGACATATTTTTGAATGGAATTAATCTGCAGGCTCGTTGGAAAAATGCTGGGGTGTGAGATGAAATTGGACATCACTTTCAAAGGCATGACAGTCTATGATTTTAACCTCTCCTTAATGTCAAATGCCTACATGAGCTCTACTCTCAGTCTACATTTTTCCGAGAAGCAATAGGCCAAATAATTACCAAAGACTTCCATCTCATTTCACATTCCATTTTTCCTGGAGTGACGAGGCCAGAATTCTTCTCTTCACCCACAGTTGCATCAGGTGCTCCTTCTTCAGCACAGACATAGAAAACAAAGGAAGATTAGAAAGAAAAGGCAGCCAGGTCTTCCCTACTACATTACAACAATGCATCAGTTCTGGATGTAGTTCAGTGGTTGAGCACATGCTTCGCATGCACCTGAGGTCCTGGGTTCAATTCCCAGCATTTCCAAATGTTGTTTCTCACAGCTTCCTTTTCGGCAAAATGTTGTTTTAGGCGTTCCAGAATCTGATGCCCAGGTTAAACCTTTTTTCCAGTCCTTATAATCTATCGACCGCGCCACGCTTGCTGCCACTCTTGCACCCAACATCTCACAGCCGCTTCCTCGTTCGCCCTTCCAAACTTCCCTGTTGAACAGCAGAGCTCACCTGCTGCTCCGGCCCACTCTGATTAGTATAACAAGAATATATTCTCAACCTGTCCGATCCAGACAGTGAACGTTACAATAAGACAACGATAAGAGAAGATCCATTCACTATAAACAGGTGGTGAGCTGGAACCTGTGTTCAGGATGAGGGTCAGATTTGTTTTTCATTCCATTTATCTGATGAACTTGTGATTAGGAGTGCAAATATACTCTATTATCTATTGTATAAAAATAGAGCCTTTGATTCCGTGAAATGAAAGGTGGTGAGCATACTACTGCTGCCTTCCTGCTTCCAATGGGAACAATCGCTTCAGCGATCAGTCTCCTGCCAGGCAGCCGAGATTTTTTACTTCCCTTATACCAATATTCCAAGTGCAGCGTTCCACAGTTCAGCGTTTAGGGAGTTGATCACACCGCGGGTAAAGGCTGCACAGGCAGGAAGAGAATGGGTGACTTCCAGGCAGAGTAGTAGGCGCATGCAGTTAGTGCAGATGTCCCCTGTGACCAACCCCTTCTCAAAGAGATATACCGCTTTGGATATTGTTGGGGAGGATCGCTTATTATGGGAAGGAAGCAGCAGCCAACCTCCTGGCACAGATGGTTCTGCTGCACAGGACGGGAGCAAAAAGAGGGGTAGAGCTATATTAATGGGGGATTCTAATTTAAGGCGAATAGAGAGGCGTTTCTGTGGCCGCAAACGTGACTCCGGGATGGTATGTTGCCTCCCTGGTGCAAGGGTCAAAGATGTCTCAGATTGGCTGCGGAACATTTTGGAAGGGGAGGATGAACAGCCAATTGTCGTGGAGCATATAGGTAACAATTTTATAGGTAAAAACGC
This sequence comes from Somniosus microcephalus, assembly GCF_052327205.1. Lineage (NCBI taxonomy): Eukaryota > Metazoa > Chordata > Chondrichthyes > Squaliformes > Somniosidae > Somniosus > Somniosus microcephalus. The sequence continues at coordinate 2,513,149 of NW_028225183.1, read as the reverse complement.
GACGAGGTCCAAAAAGCTGAATATAGGGAGTTAGGAGGTAAATAAAAATTGAACGTCAAAGTTAGTAATCTCAGGATTGCTACCAGTGCCACGTGCTAGTCAGAGTAGAAATAGAAGGATATTTCAGATGAATACGTTGCTAGAGGAATGGTGCAAGGGGGAGGGTTGCAAATTCCTAGGACATGGGAATCGGTTCTGGGGGAGGTTGGACCAGTACAAATCAGTACTATGGTCCACCATAGCAGCCCCGGGCATTAAAACAGAACCAGTAGCAGTCATACAAGAGACTCGACTCTGTTACAATTATAATGCACCGGGCCACCTGGCTAAGCAATGCACCAGCCGAGAGATGGTTTACTAATTGCGGGCGGACAGTGCTTCAACAGGCCGGCTGTTACCGACAGGGTGGAGGGAGAGAGGGGCAGAGATCGAACCGGCCCGCTTTAGGCCCCCCAGGGAATACCCAAGAGAGGCTTGTCTCACCAAGAGATGGAGGCGTTCCGAGCCCTCCTCGCCAGCTACTAGGACGTGACGGTCTCCACGGCCGGGGAATCGAAGTCCAAACGCCCGTGTCTAAATGTACAGTCAGGAGGCCGGCAGTACTGCGCCATTTTAGGCAGGGGGGCATCGGTGTCGATAACTGACACAGAATTTCCCACCTTAGCTCAAAGCATTCAGATAACTGGGGTTAGTGGAGAAAGGGTGATCCTCCATCGGAGTGTTCCACTTCCCCGGCAACTGTCGCTATGAGTTCATACCTGGTGGGTCAAGGCAGAGTCCAAGCCCTCCACCCGGTTAAGTGCACATGGGCGGAGGAAGGACCATTGGGGAGAGTTTGCGAGGCTTACACACTTACATGGGCCACTCACAAATTTGACTGTGGTAGAGCAGTGATGGATCCAGTGAGGCTCCACGGTCCCTAACACGAGGCCCACCGACAATCCGCGCTCCGATCAGAAGCTCAACGGACACTAGTGGGTTTTGGCGTCACGAGGCCCAGTACGTGGTTCCTACATCGATTCAACATGTCCTGATACAATCTTACCACGAGCCCGTGCATTTCGGAGGGTATAAGTTATATTAGATTATAGCTGACACCTGGTGGTGGCCCAGCATGGCCAGAAAGTTCCACGAGTATGGGCGCCTATGTCTACCTTGCCTCCAAACGGGAATCGGGAGTCACATATGTATACGTAGGGGGCACGCCCGGTGTCCCAGGGGACCCTGGACGCAGTTACAAATGGATTTCAAAGGACCCCTACCCCCCAGCGGCGGGTATAACCATGTCTTTGTAGTCATCGATCTTTTTAACCGTTGGGCCGAGGCTTTCCCCACTAGGAGTAATATAGCCGAAGCAGCTGCGAAAATCCTAGCGATGGAAGACATTCCCCGATGGGGGTATGCCTTACCAGATAGATTCCGACCAGGGAACCCACTTCACCGGCAAGGCCATGAAACAGGCTTTAGCCCTCCTGGGTGTTTGACAACTGGTCAACATCCCATCCACAATCCTCAGGAATGGTGGAACGGATGAGCCGCACTTTAATTCAGTCTGTGACTAAGGCTAATTTACAGACCAGAAAGGGGTGGCACGCAGTCCTCCCCGCCATTTTTTGTGGCTTACGAGCCACGCCAGCCAAAGGCACTGGCTTAACCGCGTTTGGACTAACGACAGGACGAGCTATGGTGTCACCACATGACGCACCTCGTCAGGGTACGGGGACACTTCCCAATTCCAGACAACTCTCCTGACATATCTATGCCTGATCAGTGAGGCAAATCAGGCCACCCACTTTCGGGTTCAACACTTACAGGAGGCACATGATGCCAAAAGACAAAGGGGAATTTGGGAAGCGCCCCCTCGTGTAGGACAGCGTGTGATAGTTCAGCGACCGGTTCCAGGTACCTTTGAGCCACGGTGGGATCGGCCCTTCCAGAGCCTCCTAATTACAGGATCCACCGCTTGCCTACAGGAAAAATTGGATGAAAAATGGAGACACTGGAGCCAGAGCAAGCCAGTGATGGAGCCCGGGGAAGAGATTTCCTCATCTCTTGGGGACCCTATGATTAAAAGGAAATAATAACGAGTATTGACCTCTCTTTTCTCCCCTATATTTGATCAGGGCCGGATTTCGAAGAACTAATTCGATTCTTCGGGTCGCTATTTTACCTGGCTCTTTCTTACAGATGAGCGGGCCCGACCTCAGTACTGCCACCACTTCCGGGGGTGTCGACCTTTCTGCCGTCCAGTTTTCTGACTTAACCAGAGATCCTGCGAACTCTCACTACTATACGACTCTAACCTTCCTCGGAACTCACCCCTTCACTCTAGAGTTCCGATTATCTCCCTTTTTTCGAAGCACTACCGGACCCCTCGTTATACATCCCAACAGAACTCAGAATCTTTTATTTACCCTACCCCGCACAGAGGAGATAGACCGGTTCCGACACACAGCTGCTCTTTGGGAACTGCTGGTGTCGGGACTGGAGGACGTTCCCGAGGGGATATCCACTCCATTTTATAGGCCCTCCTGCCTCCGAAGGAGGGCAGTGCAACCTGTCTTCACACATTCCCGTCTGATGGCTGCTAACACTCACCGAATTACGAAAAGTTAAGTAAGTTATATTGAGCCACTGTCACAACGCCACCGCCTCTGCCGCAATGCCAGGTATGCAGTAGCCTTATCACCGCTCTGAGCCTTGCGCCCACGGCTAATAGCAGGACAGACCGAAAGGGGTTTGGAGGCAGACAGAGGGTGAGAGAGGGAGAGCCTGTTAGTTACCACAAGCTAGTGCCGAGAATGCTAAATGAACTGGACTCCTTATGAATGGCGGTGGTATAGAATAACGATGGGGTGGCTTATCTTGGGAATGATAGGGTTACTGTTCAGCCAACAAACAACACCCTCCATGGTGCTGGGGTTCAGCGTCGACCGGCCGGGAGCCCCCTTTTTCTATGAGATGACTACTGGTCCACACAAAACACACAAGGGGGTCTGTACCAGTAAAATCACAGGAAGGAAGGACAGGATATGTTGCCAGAATAATGCCGGGCGTTGGGACCCCTTATGTACGTACACCCTAGAGATGTGAAACTTTCAGGATTACAGAACAATACGAGGATCCCGGGAAACCTCCTGTGATTGAATGCTACTGGGGTGCCCCACCCACACCCCCACCCCCACCCCCACTGGTTTCCGTGACACCACCCTCCCCGGAGCGCGAACCACTGACATGCCCCCCCATGACAAAGGGACCTGCTAGTGGGCTGGTGTTCACCCGACCTGGGGATATATTGTATGATAACGTGCGTCCTGAATTAGTGTCAGTGGTGCTGAAGCTGGCCAACACCATCCTGCCTGCTTCGTGTTCACTACAAACTCAACAGTTATACCAGCGCCTTCTAACACAGGTATTGAAACAATGCGCGGATCGATATTCAAGGCGATATTCCATTTCAATATTCGATTATATTGCAAATGACTATTGTATAGCTAAGTGATGCTCCATTGCAAAGTCCTATTGCATTGCAAATGACGATGATATTGCCAAGCAATATTCCATTGCAATGTGCTTTTGCATTTCAAATGACGATCATATTGCAAAGTGATATTCAATTGCTATGTGCAATTGTATTGCAAATGTCTATTTTATTGGAAAGTGATATTCCATTGCAATGTGCAGTTGCATTGCAAATGACTGTTATACTGCAAAGTGACATTTAATTACAATGTTCTACTAAATTGCAAAATACATTAATATTGCAAACTAAAATTCCATTGCAATATACCATTGCACTGCAAAGACTATTCTGTTACAAAGAAATATTCTATTGCAATGTTTTATTGCATTGAAAATGACGATTGTTTTGCAGTGATATTTCATTGCAACGTTCTGTTGTTTTGCAAATGACTACTGTGTTACCAACTGCACTTCCATTGCAATGTGCTATTGCATTGCAAATGAATATAATATTGCAAGTTAACATTCCATTGCAATGTCTATTGCATTGCAAATGAATATTATATTGGAAAGTGCTATTCCATTGCAATGTTGTATTGCATTGCCAATGACGATCAAAGTACAAAGCAATATTCCATTGCAATGTTCTATTGCATTGCAAATAACTATTATATTGCAAAGCGATATTCCATTGCAATGTTCTACTGCAATGCAATTGGCGATCAAATTGCAAAGCGATATTCCATTGCAATATGCTATTGCATTGCAAATGACTATTATATTTCAAAACTATATTGCATTTCAATGTTATTTTACATTAAATACTATTATATTGCAAAGTGATATTCCATTCGCAATAACTTTTAGCATTACAAATGAATATTATATTGGAAAGTGCTATTCCATTGCAATGTTCTATTGCATTGCAAATGTCAATTATATTGCAAAGTGATATTCTATTGCAATGTGCTATTGCATTGGAATTGAATTATATTGCAAAGTGATCTTGCAATGTGCTATTGCATTGCAAATGACTTATTATGTTGCAAAGCGATATTCCGTTGCAATGTTCTACTACATTGAAATTGATGATTATGTTGCAGTGATATTCCATTGCAATGTTACATTGCGTTGCAAATTACGATTAAATTGCAGAGCGATATTCCATTGCAATATTCTATTGCATTGCAAATTACTAATATATTGCAAACTGATATTCCATTGCAATGTTCTATTGCTTTGTAAATGACGTTCACATTGCAACGCAATATTACATTGCAATGTGCTGTGGCATTGCAACTGATTAAAATATTGCAAGGTGATATTCCATGGCAATGTTCTGTTGCATTGCAGATAATGTTTATGTTGCAGTGATAGTCTATTCCATTGTGCTATTGCATTGCAAATGAAAATATTATAAGTTGATAGTCCATTGCAATGTTCCCTTGCATTGCAAATGACTATTATATTGCAAGTTAATCGTCCACTACAATGTCCTATTGCATTGAAAATGACTATTATATTGCCTAAGTAATATTCCATTGCAATGTGGAATTGCCTTGCAAATGACTGTTATATTGCAAAGTGATATTACACTGCAATGATGTATTACATTGCAGATTATTATTATATTGCAAAGTGATATTCCATTGCAAAATTCTACTGCACTGCAAATATCTACTATATTGCCAAGCGATGTTCCATTGCAAAATACTATTGCATTGCAAATTACAATCATATTGCGAACTGATATTGCAATTTTGCATTGCATTGCAATAACTATTATATTGCGAAGATATATTCCATTGCAATGTAATATTGCTTTGCACATGACGATTATATTGCAAACTGATATTCTGTTGCAATGTTCCATGACATTGCAATGACTATTGTATCGCAAATTAAAAATCCATACCAATGTTCTATCACACTGCAATTGACAATAGCATTGCAGTCAAATTCCATTGCAATGTTCTATTGCATTGCAAATTCCTATTATATTGCAAAGTGCTTTTCCATTGCAATGATTTGTCCATTGCAAATTATGATCAAGTGCAAGGTGATATTCCATGTCAATGTGCTAATGCATTGCAAGTAACTATTATATTGCGAGGTAATATTCCAGTGCAATGTTCTATTATGTTGCAAATGACTATTGTATTGCAAAGTGATGTTCCATTGCAAAGTCCTATTGCATTGCAAATGACGATCATATTGCTAAGGGATATTCCATTGCAATGTGCTATTTCATTGCAGATGAATATAATATTGCAGGTTAATTTTCCATTGCAATTTTCTATTGCATTGCAAATGACTATTACATTGCAAACTACTATGCTATTGCAATGTTCTATTGCATTGCAAATGACTATTGTAAATTGATACTCCATTGCAATGTTCTATTGCATTGCAAATTACAATCACTTTGCAAGGCAAGATTCCCTTGCAATGTGCTATTGTATTGCATCTGAATATTATATTGCCAAGCGATAATTCCATTGCAATTTTCTGTTGCATTACAAAGGACTACTAAGTTGCAAAGTGATCTTCCATTGCAATGGCCTATTGCATTTCAAATGGCAATCAGGTTGCAGTTTAGTATCCCATTGCAATGTGCTATTGTATTGCAAATGACTATTATATTGCAAGCTAATAGTCCATTGCAATGTTCTATTGCATTGCAAATGACGATTATATTGCAGTGCTATTCCATTGCAATGTGCAATTGCATTGCAAATGACAACAATATTGCAAAGTCATGTTCCATTGCAAAGTACTATTGCATTTTAAAAGAATATCATATTGCAAAGCGACATTCCATTGCAATGTTCTATTGCATTGAAAATGACTTGTATGTTCAAAAGTTATATTCCAATGCAATTTTAAAGTACACTGCAAATGACGATGTTATTTCAAGTCGATTATGCATTTCAATGCGCTATTGCATTGCAAATGTGTATTATATTTCGAGGTAATATTTCACTGCAATTTTCTATTCCATTGCAATGTCATATTGCATTGCAAATGACGATCATATTGCGAACCATTATTCCATTGCTATGAGCTTTTCGATTGCAAATGAGTATAAAATTTGTTCCAGTCCTACTCAGGTCCCCTCCCTCTCCTCTTTTTCTGATACATCGATGACTGCATTTGTGCCGTTTCCTGCTCCCGCCCTGAACTAGATAAGTTCATTCACTTTACTTCCAATTGCCACCCTTCCCTCACCTTCACATGGTCCATCCCCGACTCTTCCCTTCCCTTCCTTGACTTCTCCCTCTCCATTTCCGGTGATCGGCTTTCAACAAAAATCCACTAACAGCCCACCGACTCCCACAGCTACCTGGACTACACTTCCTCCCACCCCGCTTCCTGTAAGTACTCTATTCCATTCTCCCAGTTTATCTGTCTCCGCCGCATCTGTTCTGACGATGCCACCTTCCATACTAGTGCTTCTGACATGTCTTCCTTTTTCCTCAACCGAGGATTCCCCTCCACCATGGTTTATATGGCCCTTGACCGTGTCCGTTCTATTTCCCGCACTTCTGCTCTCAGCCCTGCACCTCCCTCCCAGAACCACGGTAGGGTTCCCCTTGCCTTAGCTTTCACCCCACCAGCCTCCACATTCAACCGATCATCCTCCGCCATTTCCGCCACCTCCAACGTGATCCCACCACCAAGCACCTCTTCCCCTCACCTCCCCTTTCAGCATTCCGAAGGGACCACTCCCTCCGTGACACCCTGGTCCACTCCTCAATCACACCCAACAGCCCTGCTCCTTCACCTGGCACCTTCCCGTGCAAGCGCAGGAGCTGCAGCACATGCCCTTTTACCTCCTCCCTTCCCACTGTCGAGGGTCCCAAACACCCCTTCCAGGTGAAACAGCGATTTACTTGTACTTCTTGCAGCATACTGTATTTGCTGTTCATGATGCGGTCTCCTCTACATTGGGGAGACCAAATGCAGATTGGGCGACCCCTTTGCAGAACACCTCCGTTCAGTCCATATGGGTGACCTGAGCTTCCGGTTGCCTGTTAATTCAATTCACCGCTTCACTCCCACTCTGATCTCTCTGTCCTCAGGCTATTGCATTGTTCCAATGAAGCTCAACGTAAGCTCGAGGAACAGCACCTCATCTTTCGATTGGGCACTTTGCAGCCTGCCGGACTCAACATTGAGTTCAACAATTTCAGATAATTAACCCTGCCCCCATTTTTCATGCAGTATGATTTTTGCCATTTCCATTTGCAACATTTTATCTTTCCTGCCTCTTACACAAGTACAGGATGTTCTTTCTATTTCTTCCTCCCCTGCAAACCCTCCCCCCTGTCTCTGTACCTGCTTAATATCTGTTACATCTCCAGCTTTTTCCAGTTCTGATGAAGGGTCCCAGACCTGAAATGTTATCTCTGTTTCTCTCTCCACGGATGCTGCCTGGCCTGCTGAGTATTTCCAGCATTTTCTGTTGTTATTTCAGATTTCCAGCATCCACAGTATTTTGCAATTATATAATTGCCAATTATTATTCCATTGCAATGTTCTATTGCATTGCAAGTGAACATTAAATTGCAAAGTGATATTCCATTGCAATCTGCTATTGCATTGCAAATGACTATTATATTGCAAAGTGATATTCGATTGTGTTGTGCTATTGTATTTCAAATGACTGTTATATTGCAAATTTATATGCCAATGCAATTTTATATTGCATTGTAAATGACGACCGTATTGCAAGGAGTTATTCCATTTCAATGTGCTATTGCATTGCAAATGAGTATTATACTGCGAAGTTATGTTCCAATGCAATTTTATATTGCATTGCAAATGGTGATCGTATTGCAAGGTGATATTCCATTTCAATGTGCTATTGCATTGCAAATTACTATGATATTGCAAAGTGATATTCTATTGCAATGTGCTATTAAATTTCAAATGACTATTATATTGCAAAGATATATTCCAATGCAATTTTATATTGCATTGCAAATGTTGATCATATTGCAAGGTGATATTCCATTTCCATGAGCTATTGCATTGCAAATGACTATCATATTGCAGAGTGATATTACAATGCAATGTGCTATTGCATTGCAAATGACGATCTTGTTGCAAGGTGCTATTCAATTTCAATGTGCTATTGCATTGCAAATGAGTATCATATTGCAAAGTGATATTCCATTGCAATGTGCTATTGCATTGCAAATGACTATTATATTGTGAAGTTATATTCCAATGCAATTTTATCAAATCAAATCAAATCAACTTTTATTGTCATTGTTAGTGCACAAGTGCAGCACAACGAAATGTCGGCTTGTGGCTCCTGAGAGTGTACATTTAGATTAAGACATTTAAACAGTCAACATACATTTGGCTTGAAATACATTAACATAAACATAACCATAATAAAGTGCATTGGCAGATGTGCAGGCTTTAGAGTTTATTTGTGGAGTTCAGTAGGATGACAGCCCTGGGAAAGAAGTTGTTCCTAAATCTGGTCGTATGGGTGCGAATGCATCTGTAGCATCTCCCAGATGGCAGGAGGGCGAACAGACTGTGGCTGGGGTGGGTAGGGTCTTTGATGATGGACCGTGACCTCGGTAAACAGCGTTTCTGGTATATGTGCTCTGTGGTCGGTAGCTGGGTGCCGTTAATGCATTGGGCAGTTTTGACTACCCGCTGCAGGGCTTTCCGGTCATAGTAGCTACAGCTGCCATACCATACTGTGATACAGTTCATCAGGATGCTCTCTATTGTGTAGCGGTAAAAGTTAGAGAGGATCAGGGGTGACAGGTTACATCCCTTCAGCCTCCTTAGGAAATATAGGCACTGCTGGGACTTCTTCACCAGAGAGGAGATATTGAGGGACCAGGAGAGATCTTCCGTGATGTGGACTCCGAGGAACTTAAAGCTGGCCACCATTTCCACCACAGCCCCATTGATGTGGATGGGGGTGTGACTTCCACCTTTAGACATCCTGAAGTCCACAATGCTTTCTTTTGGTTTTCTTGATGTTAAGGGCCAGGTTGTTATCGGCGCACCACTTCACGAGATGCTGGACCTCCTCCCTGTAGGCTGACTCATCATTGTTGGAGATCTGGCCTACTACCGTGGTATCATCCACAAACTTGATGATGGTGTTGGAACCATGAACAGCCACACAATCGTTTGCATTGCATTGCAAATGTCGATCATATCGCAAGGTGATATTTCATTTCCATGTGCTATTGCATTGCAAATGACTATCATATTGCAGAGTGATATTACAATGCAATGTGCTATTGCATTGCAAATGACTATTATATTGCAATGTGATATTCCACTTCAATATTCTATTGCAGTGCAAATGACGATCATATTACAAAGCGATATTCCATTGCAATATTCTATTGCTTTGCAAATCACGATTTTATTGCATTAATATTCCATTGCAATGCTCTACTTCATTGCAAATTGTACTATATTGAAAAACGATATTCAATTGCAATGTACTATTGCATTGGAAGTGACTATTATATATCAAAATGATATTCCACTGCAATCTTCTACTGTATTTGAAATATCTATTACTTTGGGAGTTAATAGTATGGTGCAATGTGCTACTGCATTGCAAATGCATATCATATTGCAAAGTGATATTGTATTGCAATGTGCAATTGCATTGCAATGACTATTATACTGCAAAATCATATACCATTGCAATATCCTATTGCATTGCAAATGAAGGAAGATTATATTGGGGTGATATTCCATTGCAATGTTCTCTCACATTGCAAATGAGTACTATATTGCAAAGTGATATTCCATTGCAATATCCTATTGCAATGCAAATGATGATCATTTGCAAAGCGATATTCCATTGCAGTTCGCTATTGCAATTCAAATGACTTTTATATTGTGAAGTGATATTCCATTGCAACGTTCTATTGCAATGCAATGTTCTACTGCATTACAAATGACTATTATATTGCAAAGTGATATTCATTGCAATGTTCTGTTGCATTGAAAATGACTATGTTGCAAAGTTATACTCCATTGCAATATCTTTTGCATTGCAAATGATGATCATACTGCAAAGCAATATTCCATTGCAATGTGCTATTGCATTACAGATGCTGAATATATTGCAGTGATAATCCTTTGCAATGTTCAGTTGCATTGCAAATGACGATCATATTGCAAGGAAATAGTCCATTGCAATGTGCTATTGCATTGCAACTGACTTTTATACCGTAGAGTGATATTTCATTGCAATGTTTTTTTGCAGGGCAAATGATGATTATGATGGAAACTGATATTCCAAAGCAATTTTCCATTGCATTGCAATGACTTTTATACTGCAAAGTGATATTCCATTGCAATGTGCTATTGCATTGCAAATGACTGTTATATTGCAAGGTGATATTCCATTGCAATGTTCTATTGCATTGCAATTGATGATTATGCTGCATGGATATTCCACTTTTAAGTGTTATTGCATTGCAAGTTGCTATTAAAACGCAAAGTGATACTCCATTGCAATGTTCCATTGCAAGGCAAATGACGATCAAACTGCAAGGCAATATGCCATTGAAATGTGCTATTGCATTGCCACTGATTATTATATTGCAAGGTGATATTACATTGCAATATTCTATTGCATTGCAAATGACTACTCTATTGCAAAGGGATGTTCCATTGCAAAGTCCTACTGCTTTGCAAATGATGATCATTTGCAATGCGATATTTCATTGCAATGTTCTATTGCATTGCAAATCATTATTATATTGCAAACTGATATACCATTGCAATGTTCTATTGCATTGCAAAGGGTACCATATTGCAATGTGATATTCCATTGCAATGTAATATTGCAATGCAAATGATCATTTTGCAAAGCGATATTCCATTGCTATGTGCTATTTAATTTCAAATGACTGTTATATTGCGAAGTGATATTCCATTGCAATGTGCTACTGCACTGCAAATGACTATTATATCGCAAAGTGATTTTCCTTTGCAAAGCTCTGTTGCATTGCAAATGATGATACTATTGCAAAGCAATATTCCATTGCAATCTGCTATTGCATTACAAGTGACGAATATGTTGCAGTGATAATCCATTGCAATGTTCTATTGCACTGCAAATGACTATTACATTGCAAAGTGAAATTCCATTGAAATGTGCTATTGCATTGCAAATAATTATTTAAGTGCCAACTGATATTTCATTGCATTGTTCTTTGCATTGCAAATAACGATTATATTGCAAGCTGATATTACATTTCAATGTTCCATTGCATTGCAATGACAATGATATTGCAAAGTGATATTCCACTGCAGTATTCTACTGAATTGCAAGTGACGATTATATTGCAGTGATATTCCATTGCAATGTTCTATTGCATTGAAAATGATATTTATTGCAAACTGATATTCCAATGCAATGATTCAGTGCATTGCAGTGAATTTTATAAGAAAAGTGATATTCCATTGCAATATTCTATTGCATTGCAAATGGCGATCATATTGCAAACTGATATTCCATTGCAATGTTCCAATGCATTGCAATGACAATTATATTGCAAAGTGAAATTCCATTCCAATGCTCTATTGAATTGCAAATGACGATGATATTGCAGTGCTATTCCATTGCAATGTGCAGTTGCATTGCCAATGACTACTATGTTGCTAAGTGTTATTCCATTGCAATGTCCTATTGCATTGCAATGTTCTTTCGCATTACAAATCACTATTTCATTGCAATCTGATATTCCATTGCAAAGCTCTATTGCATTGCAAATGACAATTATATGGCAAAATGATATTAATTTGCAAAATTCCATTGCATTGCAATGACTATTATATTGCAAAGTGATATTCTATTGCAATGTGCTATTGCATTGCAAATGACAATTATATTGCAGTGATAATCCATTACAATGTTCTGTTGCATTGCAAATGACTACTATGTTGCAAACTGATAGTCCATTGCAACCTCCTATTGCATTGCAAAAAAATATAATATTGCAAGTTAAAATTCCATTGCAATGTTCTATTGCATTTGAGGCTTGTAATAAGGGGACATCTACAATTATGGGGGATTTTAACTATCATATTAATTGGACAAATCAAATTGGGCAGGGCTGCCTTGAGGATGAGTTCATTGAGTGTATTAGGGATGGGTTTCTTGAGCAGTATGTAACTGAACCAACCAGGGGGCAAGCAACCTTAGCTCTGGTCCTGTGTAACGAGACAGGATTAATTAAAAATGTCCCAGTAAAGGATCCCCTTGGAATGAGTGATCATAACTTGGTTGAATTCCATGTTAAATTAGAGGGTGAGAAGGTTGGCTCTCAAACAAGCGTGCTAACCTTGAATAAATGAGACTATGAAGGTATGAGAGTGGAATTGAGTAGAGTGGATTGGGAAAATAGATTAAAGGGTAAGACGATACATGATCAGTGGTGTACATTTAAGGAGTTATTTTACAACTTCCAAAAAAAAACATATTCCACTGAGAAGAAAAGTGTGTAAAAGAAAAGACAGCCATCCGTGGCTAAGTAAAGACATTAACGATAGTATTCGACTAAAAACAAGGGCATATAAGGTAGCCAAATCTAGCGGGAGGATAGAGGATTGGGAAAACTTTGAAAGACAGAAAAAATAACAAAAAGATGGATTAAGAAAGGGAATATAGATTATGAAAGTAAATTGGCAAAAAATATAAAAACAGATAGTATGAATTTTAATAGTTATATAAAAAGAAAAAGGGTGGCTAAAGTAAATGTTGGTCCCTTAGAGGATGAGACCGGGAAATTAATGGTGGGAAATATGGAGATGGCAAAAATACTGAATGAATCATTTGTGTCAGTCTTTAAAGAAGAAGACACTAAGAATATCCCAACACTGGACAAACAGGGGGCTAAAGGGGGGGAGGAGCTAAACACGATCAAAATCACTAAGGAACTGGTACTCGGTAAAATAATGGGACTCAAGGCGGATAAATCACCTGGACCTGATGGCTTACATCCTAGGGTCTTGAGGGAAGTGGCGGTAGGGATTGTGGATGCATTGGTAATAATTTTCCAAAACTCCCTGGACTTGGCAAAGGTCCCGGCAGACTGGAAAACTGCTAATGTAACACCCTTATTTAAAAAGGGCAGTAGACAGAAGTCTGGAAACTATAGAGCGGTTAGCCTAACATCTGTGGTAGGTAAAATTTTGGAGTCCATCATTAAGGAGACAGTAACAGGACATTTGGATAATCATAATTTAATAGGACAAAGTCAGCATGGTTTTATGAAGGGGAAGTCATGTTTGACAAATTTGCTGGAGTTCTTTGAGGCAGTAACATATAGGGTGGATAAATGGGAACCAGTGGACATAGTGAATTTAAAATTCCAAAAGGCATTTGACAAGGTGCCACACAAAATATTATTGCTTAAGATAAAAAATCATGGGATTGGGGGTAATATTCTGGCATGGATAGAGGATTGGCTATCTAACAGAATGCAGAGAGTTGGGATAAATGGTTCATTCTCAGACTGGCAATCAGTAACTAGTGGTGTTCCGCAGGGGTCAGTGCTGGGTCGCCAACTCTTTACAATCTATATTAACAAATTGGCGGAGGGGACCGAGTGTAACATATCAAAGTTAGCAGATGATACTAAGATGGGAGGGAAAGTAGAGATTGAGGAGGACATAAAAAACCTGCAAGGGGACATAGACAGGCTAAATAAGTGGGCAGAGATTTGGCAGATGGAATACAATACTGGAAAGTGTGAGATTATGCACTTTGGCAGGAAAAATCGTAGAGCAAGTTATTATCTTAATGGCAAGAAATTGAAAGTACTGAAGTACAAAGGGATCTGGGGGTCCTGGTGCACGAAACTCAAAAGGTTAGTATGCAGGTGCAGCAACTGATTAAGAAGGCCAATGGAATGTTGGCTTTCATTGCTAGGGGGATAGAATATAAAAATAGGGAGGTATTGCTTCTGCGGTACAAGGTATTGGTGAGACCGCACCTGGAATACTGCGTACAGTTTTGGTGTCCATATTAAGAAAGGACATACTTGCTGTCGAGTCAGTACAAAGCAGGTTCACTCGCTTAATCCCGCAGATGAGGTGATGGACATATGTGGAGATTGGGACACTACTCATTGGAGTTCAGAAGAATGAGAGGTGATCTTATTGAAACATATAAGATTGTGAAGGGGTTGGATCGGGTGGATGCGGGGAAGATGTTCCCGATGATGGGTGAAACTAGAACTAGGGGGCATAGACTTAGAATAAGGGGCTGCTCTTTCAAAACTGAGATGAGGAGGAACTATTTCACTCAGAGGGTGGTAGGTCCATGAAATATGCTGCCCCAAAAAGCTGTAGAAGCTACATCATTACATAAATTTAAAACAGAAATAGACAGTTTCCTAGAAGTAAAGGGAATTAAGGGTTACGGGGAGCGGGCAGGAATTTGGACATGAGTCTGGATTCGGATCGGTCATGGCCCTTTGGGTAGCGGAGCGGGCCCAGGGGCCGTGTACCCTGATCCTGCTCCTATTTTGTGTGTCTAATTCTGTTAGATTCAGGAGATGCTTCTGTGATAGTGGATTGGCGGTTAGGATCAGATCAGCCATGAACTTATTGAATGGCGGAGCAAGCTCGAAGGGCCGATTGGCCTACTCCTGCTCCTATTTCTTATGTTCTTATGTTCAAATGACAATTATTTTGCAACACGCTAATCCATTGCAATGTTCTACTGCATTGCAAACGATGATCATATTGCAAAGCGATATTCCTTTGCAATGCGTTATTGCTTTGAAAATTACTATTATATTGCAAGTCAATAGTCCATTGCAATGTCATATTGCATTGCAAATTACTATTATATTGCAGTGATATTCCATTGCAATGTGCTATTGCATTGCAAATGATGATTATATTGCAAAGTGATATTGCATTGCAATGTTCTATTGCATTGCAAATGATGATCATATTACAAAGCAATATTCCATTGCAATGCTCTACTGCATTGCAATGACTATTATATTACACAGTAATAGCCCATTGCAATGTTCCATTGCTTTGCAATGACTATTATATTGCTAAATGATATTTCATTCCAAAATTCTATTGCATTGCAAATTATGATTATATGGCAAAGGGATACTCCATTGCCATGTTCTATTGCATTGCAAATATCAATTATATTGCAAAGTGATATTCCATTGCAATGTGCTATTGCGTTGCAATTGATGATTATACTGCACGGATATTCCATTTTTAAGTGTTATTGCATTGCAAGTTGCTATTAAAATGCAAAGTGATACTCCATTGCAATGTTCCATAGCATTGCAAATGGCGATCAAACTGCAAGGCAATATGCCATTGCAATGTGCTATTGCATTGCCACTGATTATTATATTGCAAGGTGATATTATATTACAATGTTCTATTACATAGCAAATGACTACTTTATTGCAAACCGATATTCCATTGCAAAGTCCTACTGCTTTGCAAATGATGATCATGTTGCAATACGATATTTCATTGCAATGTTCTATTGCATTGCAAATCATTATTATATTGCAAACTGATATATCACTGCAATGTTCTATTGCATTGCAAATGGATACTATATTGCAAATTGATATTCCATTTCAATGTAATATTGCAATGCAAATGATGATCATTTTGCAAAGCGATATTCCATAGCTATGTGCTATTTCATTTCAAATGACTATTATATTGCGAAGCGATATTCCATTGCAATGTGCTACTGCATTACAAGTGACAAATATGTTGCAGTGATAATCCATTGCAATGTTCTATTGCACTGCAAATGACTATTATATTGCAAAGCGAAATTCCATTGAAATGTGCTGTTGCATTGCAAATAATTACTTTAATGCCAACTGATACTTCATTGCAAGGTTCTTTGCATTGCAAATAATGATTATATTGCAAGCTGATATTACATTGCAATGTTCCATTGCATTGCAATGACAATGATATTCCAAAGTGATATTCCACTGCAGTATTCTACTGAATTGCAGGTGACGATTATATTTCAGTGATATTCCATTGCAATATTCTATTGCATTGCAAATGGCAATCATATTGCAAAGTGATATTCCATTGCAATGTTCCAATGCATTGCAATGACAATGATATTGCAAAGTGAAATTCCATTCCAATGCTCTATTGAATTGCAAATGATGATTATATTGCAGTGCTATTCCATTGCAATGTGCAGTTGCATTGCCAATGACTACTATGTTGCTAAGTGTTATTCGGTTGCAATGTCCTATTCCATTGCAATGTTCTTTGTCATTGCAAATCACTATTTCATTGTTGCAAACTGATAGTCCATTGCAACCTCCTATTGCATGTCAAAAAAATATAATATTGCAAGTTAAAATTCCATTGCAATGTTCTATTGCATTTCAAATGACAATTATTTTGCAACACGCTAATCCGTTGCAATATTCCATTGCATTGCACACGATGATCATATTGCAAAGCGCTATTCCATTATATTACAAGTTAATAGTCCATTGCAATGTCATATTGCATTGCAAATGACTATTATATTGCAGTGATATTCCATTGCAATGTGTTATTGCATTGCAAATGACGATTATATTGCAAAGTAATTTTGCATTGCAATGTTCTATTGCATTGCAAATGATGATCATATTACAAAGCGATATTCCATTGCAATGTTCCATTGCATTGCATATTACTATTATATTGCAAACCGATATTCCAGTGCAATGTTCCATTGCATTGCAATGACTATTATATTACAGAGTAATAGTCCATTGCAATGTTCCATTGCTTTGCAATGAGGATTATATTGCTAAATGATATTTCACTCCAAAATTCTATTGCATTGCAAATGATAATTATATGGCACTGGGATACTCCATTGCAATGTTCTATTGCATTGCAAATTAAATATATTTAAAGTGGTATTCCATTCAATGCGCTATTGCTTTGCAAACGACTATTACATTGCAAGGTGATATTCCATTGCAACGTGGTATTGCATTGCAAATGAATTATATTGAAAGTGATACTCCATTGCAATGTTCTATTGCATTGCACATGACTACTATATTGCAAAGTTGTATGCAATTCCAAATGAATTATATTGGAAAGTGAGATTTCATTGCAATGTGCTATTACATTGCAAATGAGTATTATATTTCAAGGTGATATTCCACTGCAATTTTCTATTGCATTGCAAATGACGATTACATTGCAGCAATATTCCATTGCAATGTGGCATTGCATTGCAAAAGAATTATACTGCAATATGATATCCAATTGAAATGTTATATTGCATTGCAAATGAATTCTATTTATTAGTTATATTCCATTGCATTATGCTATTGCCTTGCAAATGACTATCATATTGCAAAGCAATATTCCATTGCAATGTTCTATTGCATTGCAAATGACGATTATATTGCAAGCTGATATTTCTTTGCAATGTTCCATTGCATTGCAATGACCATTATATTGCAAAGTGATACACCATTACTATGTTCTATTGCTTTGCAAATGACGACTGTATTGCAGTGATATTCAATTGTAATGTGCAATTGCACTGCAAGTGACTACTATATTGCTAAGTGATATTGCATTGCAAACGACGATCATATTGCAAAGTGATATTCCATTGCAATATTCTGTTGCATTGCAAGGAACTAATATATTGCAAACTGATTTTCCATTCAAATATTCCATTGCATGTCAATGACTATTATATTGTAAAGTTACATTCCATTGCAATGCTGCATTGCATTGCAAATGGCAATAATATTGTAAACTGATATTCTATTGCAATTTTCCATTTCAATGTAATTACTTTTATATTGCAAATTGCTATTCCATTGCAATGTTCCATTGCATTGCAAATGATGATAATATTGCAGTGATATTGCATTGCAATGCTCTCTTGCAAATTACTATTATATTGCAAAGTGATGTTCCATTGCAAAGTCCTATTTCATTGCAAATGATGATCATATTGCGAACTGATATTCCATTGCCATGTGCTATTGCATTGCAAATGACTATTATATATCAAAGCGGTATTCCGTTGCAATGTGCTACTGCATTGCAAATGACAATCATATTGCAAAGAGATATTCCATTGCAACATCATATAGCATTGCAAATGACTATTACATTGCAAATTGCTGTTCCATAGCAATGTGCTATTGCATTGCAAAGGAATTATACTGAAAAGGGATATTGCACTGCAATGTTCTATTGCTTTGCAAAGGCCGAACATATTACAACGCAAAATCTCATTGCAATGTTCTATTGCACTGCAAATTACTAATACATTGCAAAGTGATATTCCCTTGCAATGTTCCATTGCATTGCAAAGGACGATCACATTGCAAGGCAATATTCCAATGCAATGTGCTATTGTACTGCAACTGACTATTATACAGAAAGGTGATATTCCATTGCAATATTCTATTGCATTGCAAATGACGATTATTTTGCAGTGATGTTCCATTGCAATGTGCAATTATATTGCACATATATTACATTGCAAAGTGATATTTCATTGCAATGTTCCATTGAATTGCAATGAATTTTCTATTGCAAAGTGATACTCCATTGCAAAGTGCTATTGCATTGCAAAGGAATTATATAGCAAAGTGATATTCCATTGCAACGAGCAATTGCTTTGCAAATTACTATTAGAGTGCATAGTGATATTCCATGCAATGTTCTATTGCTTTGCAAACGACTACTCTATTGCAAAGTGCTGTTCCACTGCAAAGTCATATTGCATTCCAAATAATGATCATATTGCAGTGATCTTCCATTGCAATGCTCTACTGCATTGCAAATGACTATTATATTCCAAACTGTTATTCGATTGCAATGTTCCATTGCGTTGCAATGACTAATAAATTGCCAATTCATATTCCTTGCAATGTTCTATTGCATTGCAAATGATGATAGTATTGCAGTGATATTCCTTTGCGATGTTCTTTTGCATTGCAAACTATGATTATGTTGCAAAGTGATATTCCACTGTAATAATCTATTTCATTGCAAATGACTAGTATATTGCAAAGTGATATTTCATTGCAATGTTATATTGCATTGCAAATGCCGAACATATTGCAAAGCTATATTCCATTGCAATTTTCTATTGCATTGCAGATGGCTATTATATTGCAAGCTTAATTTCCATTGAAATATTGCATTGCATTGCAATGACTATTATATTGCAAAGAAACATTCTATTGCAATGTTCTATTGCATTGCAATGACTATTATAATGCAAAGTGATATTTGATTGCAATGTTTTATTGCATTGCAAATGATGATCATATTACAAAGCGATATTCCATTGCAATGTGTAATTGCTTTGCAAATGACTATTATATTGCAATCTGCTATTCCATTGCAATGTTCAATTGCATTGCAAATTAATTTATTTTGAAAAGTGATATTCCATTGCAATATCGTATTGCATTGCAAATGTTGTTCATATTGCAAAGCATTATTCCATTGCAATGTGCTATTGCATTGAAAATGAATATAATATTGCAAGTTAATATTCCATTGCAATGTTCTATTGCATTGCTAATGACTATTATATTGCAAAGTGATATTCCATTGAAATGTTCCATTGCATGGCAAATGACATTCATATTGCAAACTGATAGCCCATTGCACTGTTGCATTGCGTAGCAATGACTATGCTGTTGCAAAGAATTATTCTATCATAATATGCTATTGCATGGCAAATTGCAATTGTTTTGCAGTGATATTCCATTGCAATGTTCTGTAGCATTGCAAATGACTTTCATATTGCAAAGCGATATTCCATTGCAATATTGTATTATATTGCAAGCTTAATTTCCATTGTAACGTTCCATTGCATTGCATTGACTATTATATTGCAAATAAATATTCCATTGCAATGTGCAATTGCATTACAAATGACTACTGTATTGCTAAGCGATGTTCCATTGCAATGTTCTGTTGCATTGCAAATTATAATTATATCGTAATATGATATTCCATTGCAATGTTCAATTGCATTGCAAATTAATTTCTATTGCAAAGTGATGCTTCATTGCACTCTCCTATTGCATTGCAAATGGTGATCATATTGCAAAGCGATAGTCCATTGTAATAGGTTATTGCATTGAAAATGAATAAAATATTGCAAGTTAATATTGCAAAGTGATATTTCATTGCAATGTTGTATTGCATTGCAAATTTCTAATATATTGCAAAGTGATGTTCCCTTCCAATGTGCTATTGCATTGCAACTGCCAATAATATTGCAAGTTTATATTCCATTGCAATGCTCTATTGCATTGAAAATGACGTCTATATTGCAGTGATATTCTATTGCAATGTGCCAATGTATTGCAAATGAAAATAATATCACCGGTTGATATTCCATTGCAATGTTGTATTGCATTGCAAACGACTATTATATTGCAATTTAATATTTCATTAAAATTTGCTTTTGCATTGCAATTGAATATTAAATAGCAAAGCAGTATTCCATTGCAATCTACTATTGCATTGCAAATGACGATTATATGGCAAACTGATATTTTATTGCAAGATTTCTTTGCATTGCAATGTTGTACGGCATTGCAAATTACTATTATATTGCAAACTGATATTCCATTGCAATGTTCCAGTGGATTGCAATGACTATTATATTGGTAAGTGATATTCCACTGCAATGTTCTATTGCATTGCAAATGATGATTATATTGCAGTGACATTCCATTGCAATGTGCAATTGCATTGCAAATGGCTATTATATTGCAAAATGATGTTGCATTGCAATGTTCTATTGCATTGCAAATGACGCTTCCATTGCAGCGATCTTCTATCGCAATGTACCATTGCACTGCAAACGAAAATATTATTGCCAGTTGATATTCCATTGCAATATTCTATTGCATTGCAAACGACTATTATATTGCAATGTCATATTTCATTGCAATGTGCTATTGCCTTGCAAATGACTATTATAATGCAAAGCGGTATACCATTGCAATGTTCTATTGAATTGCAAATGACGATTATATTGCAAACTTATATTCCATTGCAAGGTTGATTTGCATTGCAATGACGGTCATATTGCAATGCGATATTCGATTGCAATGTTCTGTTGCAGTGCAAATGTTTTTCATATTGCAAAGTAATATTACATTGCAATGTCATTTTCCATTGCAAATGAAAATAATACTGCAAGTTAAAATTCCATTCCAGTATTCTATTGCATTGCAAATGAATATTATATTGCATGGTGATATTCCATTGCAATGTTCTATTGCATTGCAAATGAATATTATATTGCAAAATTATATTCCACTGCAATGTGCTATTGCATTGCGAATGACTTTAAAATTGCAAAGTGTTACTCCATTACAATGTTCTATTGCAGTACAAATGATGATCACGTTACAAGGCCATATTCCATTGCAATGTGCTATTGCATTGAAAATGACTATGATATTACCAAGATATATTACATTGCAAACTTCTATTGCATTGCAAATAACTTTCATATTGCAAAGCGATATTCCACTGCAATGTCATGTTGCATTGCAAATGACTATTATATTGCAAACTAATATTCCATTGAACTGTTCCATTGCATTGCAATGACTATTATATTGCAAAGGGATATTCCACTGCCATGTTCTATTGCATTGCAAATGACATAGGCCTAGAAATTCGCTTGGTAGTGCCAGCAATTAGCGCCTAAAGAGCCTGAGAATTGGGGCGTTACCCAATTTTTGGGCGGGCGCTGTGAATACAGCGCCACCTCCCATATTGAGTATGATTTTAGCACTGGCGCTAACTCTTTGCGCGCGCCCGCGGGTGCAGGCAGATCATGACGTCATTTCTTTGTGCAACACCATTTTTGCACCCCGGACTGGATATTCGGTGGCACCCGCAACCTTTCCGCCTGGCGCTATTAATGACAGTTGGATGGAGTGTTCCCAGGCCATTCTCGGACTTGGGGCCACTATTTAAAGGGGACAGCACTAGTATAAAAGCTGCAGCCATTTGGGCTGGCCATCCTAATCTTTGCTGGAGTGAGTTGCTGACCTTCTGTTGGACAGTAATTTTCTCATTGAGCCTTCGGAGGCACTGGCACTGGCAGCTTGAGGGCCCGGCTCCTGAGCTGGTGATGCAGCATCTGAAAGCAGGGAGGTGGAAGAGTGGATTTAGCAAAAGGACTGGTTCACAGCAAGGGATGCCAGATTGTGGCAAGGCTATGACATGGGTCCACAGTGAGAAAGCATGCTGGCGGGGGGAACAAGTAGAAGGAGACAGTTGTAAGAGGTGAGAACCTTACCATCGCTTTCAACAATGGGGTCGGTAGCTGCATTGGTTACAGGATCACTCAGACATCCTCCAAGAATCTGGTGGACTCTCTCCTCGAGATCCGTGAGAGTGACCACTTGTGGATGTCCTCCACTGGTGCTAAGGTGGAATTTGCCAATACTCGCCAGCATGGACTGCAGGGGAAAAGAGGGGAATTTATGTTACCTGATGCCCTCAGTGATCATCACATGCCCCCCATGGTGCAAGAGCCCTTACATGATGCCCTGAGTCAAATGTGCATGTGTTTGCCCAGAAAGGGCCATGGGTGCTTGCTGGCAGATGGCCAATGGGGCACAGGCCACCCTGTAGCCATAAAGTCAGGTGCAAATGAAGGGATGCAGAAGTTTGCAGGAACAACACCTACCCTCACAACCGGTGTGAGGTCATTGAATTTCTTTCTGCATTGGGCAGGGCTCCTGGTCACCATGCTGCTGGAGTAGACCCTCTGGCATACATCCCTCCAAGCTCATCGGTAGTCCTTATGATTCAGCCTCCTGCCATTGCCTGGGTAGAGAACATCTTGCCGGCGCTCCACTGCGGCCACCAATTGCTCCAGAGCCTCATTGATGAAGCGCTCTGCTCTCAGTCTCACCTTCTCCATCTGGTCCAAGTTTTTATCACCAGAGAAGGGCCTGCGCCGATCTGAGGCCTGCAAGGCGCAGAGTGTGGATGCTGAAGCTGACTGCCACACCCATTTAAGAGCTAGCCGGCACCTGGAAGTCTCGTGGTCATCGGTAATTGAGTGCAGTTGCGCTGAGCCCGTCCACTCCAATATTGGGTTGCACCGGAAGTTTAGCACCTGAGGAGTCCTGTGTAATGCCTGAATTCGCGCCTCAATCATCTTTAGGGGCGATGCAACCCAATATCACGCCAGGCGGCGATAAATTTCATCTGGCTATAAACTTTGCACAGCGCCAGTTCTAATGCCTCAAGCCAGGCTATATCCAATTTCTAGGCCATAGTATCATACAGACATAGAAGATAGGAGCAGGAGTAGGCCATTCGGCACATTGCAATAGAAGATCACTGCAATATAAATGTCATTTGCAGTGCTAACAAGGAAAGGAAATACAAATTAAATGGTAGGACACTGAGTAGTGTAGCGGAACAAAGGGACCGTGAAGTGCATGTCCACAGATCGCTGAAGGTGACAGGCCAAGTAGATAAGGTGGTTAAGAAGCCATACGGAATGCTTGACTTTATTAGCCATGGCATAGAATGAAAGAACAGATTATGCTTCAATTGTATAAAACACTAGTTAGGACACAGCTAGAGTACTGCGTGCAGTTCTGGTCACCACATTATGAAAAGATGTGATTGCTCTAGAGAGCGTACAGAGGAGATTTACCATGATGTTGCTGGGAGTAGAGAACCTTAGCTGTGAGGAAAGACTGCATAGGCTGGGTCTGTTTTCCTTGGAGCAGCGGAGGCTGAGGGGACACCTTATTGAGGTGTATAAAATTCTGAAAGGCATCGATAAGGTGGATAAAAAGGTTCTATTTCCCATAGCAGAGAGGTGAAAAACCAGAGGCCATAGATTTAAAGTAATTGTGGGTAGTTTTAGAGGGGCTTTGAGGGGAAATGTCTTCACCCAGAGTGGCGTGGAAGTCTAAAACTCACTGCCTGAAAGGGTGATATAGGCAGGAACCCTAACCACATTCCAAAAGTACTTGGATTTACACTTGGGAAGCTCTAAGATGCAGGGCTATGGCCCAAGAGGTGGGAAGTGGGATTAGGCCGGATAGTTCTTAGTTGGCCGGCATGGACACAATGAGCCGAAATGACCTCCTTCCATGCTGTAACATTCTTTGATTCTGTGATTCTATGATAGCAATGGAATATCACTTTGCAATATAATAGTCATTTGCAATGCAGCAGCATATTGCAATGGAATATCGATTTGCAATGGAATATCGATTTGCAATGGAATATCACTTGGCAATATACTAGTCACTTGCAATGCAATAGAACATTGCAATGAAATATTACTGCAATATATTCGTCATTTGCAATGCAATAGAACATTGCAATGGAATATCGCTTTGCAATATAATAGTCATTTGCAAGGCAATAGGATATTGCAATGGAATATCACTTTTCAAAATAATAGTCATTTGCAATGCAATGGAATATTGCAATGGAATATCAACTGACAATATTATTTTCATTTGCAATGCAATGGCACATTGCAATTGTATATCGCTACAATATCAATGTCATTTGCAATGCAATAGAACATTGCAATGGAATACCACCTTGCAATACAATAGTCAGTTGCAATGCAATAGCACATTGCATTATCGAACATCACTGCAACATAATCGTCATTTGCAATACAGTAGAACAACACAAAGGAATTTTAACCTTGCAGTATAATAGTTGCAATGCAATAGCATATTGCAAGGGAATATTGCCTTGCAATATGATGGTCATATGCAATGCGGTAGAAAATTGCAATGGAATAGAGCTTTGCAATAAAATAGTCATTTGGAATGCAATAGCACGTAGCAATGGCATATTGCCTTGCTATGTGTTTGTCATTTGCAATGCAATAGAACATTGCAATTGAATATCATTTTGAGGTATAATAGTCATTTGCAATACAATAGCATGTTGCAATGGAATATATCTTTCCAATGAGATCGTCGTTTACATTGCAGTAGAACATTGCAATGGAATATCAATTGGCAATATAATAGTCATTTGCAATGCAATAGAACATTGCAATGGAGTACTAACTTGCAATATTATATTCATTTGCAATGCAATAGCACATGGTAATGGAATATCACCTTGCAATATAATAGTCATTTGCAATGCAATTGCACATTTTAATGGAATATCACTGCAGTTTAATCGTCATTTGCAATGCAATACAATATTGCAATAGAATGTCACTGCAGTTTATTCGTCATTTGCAATGCAATAGAATATCGCGATGAGATATCAGTTTGCAATATAATAGTCATTTGCAATGCTATACAACACTGCAATGGAATATCACTGCAATATAATTGTGATTGGGCAGATATATGGCAGATGCAGTATAATGTGGATCAATGCGAGGTTATCCACTTTGGTGGCAAAAACAGGAAGGCAGGTTAGTATCTGAACAACAATAGATTGGGAGAAGGGGAAGTACAATGAGACATGGGTGACCTTGAGCCCCAGTCGCTGAAGGTAAGCATGCAGGTGCAGCAGCTGGTTATGAAGGCAAATGGTAGGTTGGCTTTCTTAGCGAGAGGATTTCAGTACAGGAACAAAGATTTCTTGCTGCAGTTGTACAGGGCCTTGGTGAGACCACACCTTGTGTATTGTGTGCAGTTTTGTTTGCCTTATCTGAGGAAGGATGTTCTTGCCATGGAGGGATTGCAGCAAAGATTAACCAGAATGAGACCTGTGATGGAAGGAATGATGTATGAGGAGAGATTGGGTAGATTGGGCTTATACTAGCTGGAATTCAGAAAATGAGAATGGATCTCATTGAAACATATAACATGTTAACAGGACTAGACAAACTAGATGCAGGAAGGAAGTTACTGATATCGGGGGAGTCCATAACCAGGGGTCACAGTCTAAAGATAAGTGGTATGCCATTTAGGACAGAGACGAAGAGGAATTTCTTCACCCAGATGGTGGTGAACTTGTGGAATTCTCTACATGAGAAGGCAGTTGAGGCCAATGCCTTATATGTATTCAAGAAGGAGTTAGATATATTTCTTAAGGCTAAAGGGCTCATGGATATGGGGAGAAGGCAGAGACAGGGTACTGAGTTTGAATAATTAGCCATGATCTCATTGAATGGCGGAGCAGGCTCAAGGGGCCGAATGGACTACTCCTGTTCCCATCTTCTATGTTTCTACGATTCTATGTCATTTGCAATGCAATAGAACATGGCAGTGGAATAACCCTTTTCAATAAAGTAGTCATTGCAATGCATTGCAATGGGATATTGTATTGCCAATGAACATACTATTGCCAGTTGATATTCCATTGCAGTGTGCTATTGAATTGCAAGTGTCGATTATATTACTGAGTGATATACCACTTCATTGCTCTATTGCATTGCAAATGATGATCATATTGCAAAGTGATATTACATTGCAATGTTCTATGGCATTGCAAATGATTATTTTATTGCAAACTGATATTCCATTGCAATGTTCCATTGCATTGGAATAACTATTATATTGCAAAGTTATATTCCATTGCAATATTATATTGCATTGCAAGGTTGATTATATTGCAAACTCCAAAGCACTATTCATTTGCAAAGGGATATTCAATTGCAATGTTCTATTGCACTGCAAATTATTTTATACTGTAAAGAGATATTCCATTGGAATGTTCTATTAAATATGACTATAATATTGCAAAATGATATTCTATTGCAATGTTGCATTTCATTGCAAACGACTAGTATATTGCAATGTGATATTAGATTGCAATGTGCTATTGATTTGCAATTGACTATTATATTAAAAATGACATTCTATTGCAATGTGCAATTGCCTTGCAAATTACTATTATAATGCAAAATCTGATTCCATTACAAAGACAGATTCCAATCCAAAGCATTATTATATTCAAAATGATATTCCATTGCAATGTGCAATTGCGTTGCAAATGAATATTATATTGCAAATTCTGATTCCATTGTGAAGGCAGATTCCAATCCAATGCACTATTATATTGCAAAGTGATATTCCATTGCAATGTGCTATTGCATTGCAAATATCTATTATATTGAAAAGTAATATTCCATTGCAATGTTCTATTGCATTGCACATGACTATTACATTACAAAGTCATATTCTATTGCAATGTTACAATGCATTGCAAATGACTACTATATTGTTAAGTGATATTCCAGTGCAATGATCTATTTCAATGCAAATGACTACGATATTTTAAGCGATATCACATTGCAATGTTCTATTAGATTGCAATTGAGTATGATATTGTTAAATGATATTCCATTGAAATGTCCTAATGCATTGTGAATGCCTATTATATTGCAAAATGATATTCCATTGCAATGTTATATTGCACTGCAAATGACTATTATATTGCAAATGAATTTAAATTTCAACGTGCTATTGCATTTGAAATGGCTATTATATAGCAGAGATACTCCATTGCAATACTCTACTGCATTGTAAATCACGATTATAATGCAAAGTTAAATTCCATTGCAATGTGCTATTGCATTGCAAATGACGATTATATTGCAAAGCGATACTCCATTACAATGTGCTATTGCATTGCAAAAGACTAGTTTATTGCAAATTGATATTCCATTGCAATGGTTTGTTGCATTACAAATAACTATTATAATGGGAATTCATATTTCATTGCATTGTACAATTGCAATGCAAATGACCATTATATTGCAAATGCAGATTCCACTCCAAAGCAAAATTATATTGCAAAGTGATATTCCATCACAATGTGCTATTGCATTGCAAATGACTATTATATTGTGAACTGATATTCCATTGCAATGCCCTATTGCATTGCAAATGACGTTTACATTCCAAAGTGATGTTTCATTGAAATGTACAAATGCAAATGACGATTATATTGCAAAGTGATTTTCCATTGCTTTCTTCTATTGCATTGAATATTGACTATTATATTGCAATGTGATATTAGATTGCAAGGTGCTATTGCATAGAAAATGACTATTATATTGGAAAGGGAGATCCCACTACAAAGCACTATTGTATTGCAAAGTGATATTCCGTTTTAATGTTCTATTGCATTGCAAATGACTATTATATTCCAAACAGATATTCCATTGCAATATTCTATTGCATTGCAAATGATGATTATATTGCAATGTCATAGAGTCATAGTCATAGAGTTATAAAGCACAGAAAGAGACCCTTCGACCCATCGCGTCTGCGCCGGCCATCAAGTTCTGTCTAATCTAATCACATTTTCCAGCATTTGGTCCATAGCCTTGTATGCTATGGCATTTCAAGTGCTCATCCCAATGCTTCTTGTATGTTGTGAGGGTTCCTGCCTCTACCACACTTTCAGGCAGTGAGATCCATATTCCAACCTCCCTCTGGGTAAAAAAGTTCTTCCTCAAATTCCCTCTAAACCTCCTGCCCCTTACATTGAATCTGTGCCCCCTCGTTATTGAACCCTCTACTAAGGTAAAAAGTTCCTTTCTATCTACCCTATCTATGCCCCTCATAATTTTGAACACCTCAATCAGGTCCCCCCTCAGCCTTCTCTGCTCCAAGGAAAACAACCCCAGCCTGTCCAGTCTTTCTTCATAGCTGAAGCGCTCCAGCCCAAGTAACATCCTGGTGAATCTCCACTGCACCCTCTCCAAAGCAATCACATCCTTCCTATAGCGTGATGATCAGAACTGCACACAGCATTCCAGCTGTGGCCTAACTAGCATATTGTACAGCTCCATCATAACCTCCCTGCTCTTATATTCTATGCCTCGGCTAATGAAGGCAAGTATCACATATGCCTTTTTAACCACCTTATCCACCTGTTCTGCTGCCTTCAGGGATCTATGTACATGCACACCAAGTTCCCTCTGATCCTCTGTCTTTCCTAGGGTCTTATCATTCATTGCGTATTCCATTGCCTTGTTACTCCCTCCAAAATGCATCACCTCACACTTTTCAGGTTTACATTCCATTAGCCACTGTTCCTCCCATCTGACAAACACATCTATATCATCCAGCAGACTGAGGCTCCCCTCCATGCTATTTACCACCCCACCAATTTTCGTGTCATCTGCGAACTTACTCATCATAACTTTTACATTCACATCCAAATCATTAATGTAGACCACAAACAGCAAGGGACCCAGCACCGATCCCTGCGGTACCCCACTGGACACAGGCTTCCAGTCACAAAAACAAACTTCGACCATCACCCTCTGCCTTCTGCCACCAAGCCAGTTTTGGATCCAATGTGCCAAGGCACCCTGGATCCCATGGGCCCTTACCTTCCTGACCAGTCTCCTGTGCAGGACTTTATTGAAAGCCTTACCAAAATCCATGTATAACACATCCACTGCGCTACACTCATCCACACACCTAGTCACCCCCTCAAAAAATTCAATCAAATTGGTCAGACATGATCTTCCCTTGACAAAGCCATGCTGACTATTCCTGATTAATCCTTGCCTCTCCAAGTGGAGACTAATTCTGTCCCTCAGAATGTTTTCCAATAATTTCCCTACCACTGATGTTAGGCTCACTGGCCTGTAATTCCCTGGTTTATCCCTACTACCCTTCTTGAATAATGGTACTACGTTAGCTGTTCTCCAGTCCTCTGGCATATCCCCTGTGGCTAGAGAGATTTTAAAAATTTGTGTCAGAGCCCCTGCAATCTCCTCCTTTGCCTCACACAGCAGCCTGGGATACATTTCGTCCGGGCCTTTGGATTTATCCACTTTTAAGCCAGCTAAAACTGATGGTACCTCCTCCCTCTCGATGCTAATATGTTCAAGTATATCACAGTCCCCCTGCCTGATTTCTATATCTACATCGTCCTTCTCCATAGTGAACACAGATGCAAAAAATTCATTTATAACCCCACCTACATCTTCTGGCTCCACACACAGATTGCCACTTTGGTCCCTAATGGGCCCTACTCTTTCCCTAGTTATCCTCTTGCCCTTAATATACTGTTAAAACACCTTAGGATTTTCCATTATTTTGCTCGGCAGCGTTATTCCATGGCACCTCCTCGCTCTCGTAATTTCTTTTTTAATTATCCCCCTGCACTTTTTATACTCCTCTAGGGCTTGCTCTGTCTTTAGTCCTTTGTATCTGCCAAAAGCCCCCCTTTTTTTCCAAATCCATTCTCGTTCATCCCTTGACATCCAAGGTTCCCGGGGCTTGCTTGACCCACCCTTGACCTTTACGGGAACATGTTGCCATTGTACTCTCTCAATTTCTTTTCTGAAAGACTTCCATTGCTCCGATGTGGATTTTCCTACAAGTAGCTGATCCCAGTCCACTTTGGCCTGATCCTGCCTTATATATTAAAATCGGCCTTCCCCCAATTTAGAACCTTTATTTCTGGTCCATCTCTGTTCTTTTCCATGACTACCTTAAATCTCACCAAATTATGGTCACTGTCACCAAAGTGTTCACCTACTAACACTTCTACCACTTGCCCAGCCACATTCCCTAGAATTAGGTCCAGTACCGCCAGCTCTCTTGTAGGACTTTCTACATTCTGGCTCAAAAAGCTCTCCTGGATGCACTTTAAAAATCCTGCACGCTCTAAGCCTTTCACACTCTGACTATCCCAGTTAATATTGGGGAAGTTGAAAACCCCCACTACTATTACCCTATTATTTGCAAATTTGTCTGAGATTTACCTACATATCTGTTCCTCTATCTCCCCCTGACTGTATGGGGGCCTATAGTACACTCCCAGCAAAGTGCTTCCCCCCTTTTTGTTTTTAATTTCTACCCATGTGGCCTCATTAGATGAACCTGTTAATTGACTCCTTAATTAATATTGCAACACCCCCTCCTCTTTTACCCCACCCCCCTTTGTCTCGCCTGAAGATTCTATACCCCGGAATATTGAGCTGCCAGTCTTGCCCCTCTCTCAACCATGTCTCCGTAATAGCAACAATATCATACTCCCATGTGTTCATCAACAGCTTCAGTTCATCCACCTTATTCGCAATGTGATTTTCCATTGGAATGTGCTATTGCATTGCAAATGATGATTATATTGCAAAGTGATATTGCATTAAAATGTACCATTGCATTGCAAATGACTTTTATATTGCAAACAGATATTCCATTGCCATATTCCATTGCATTGCAAATGGCGATTATGTTGCAGAGTGATATTCCATTACAATGTGCTATTGCATTGGAAATGACTATTATATAGCAATGTGGTATTTCATTGCAATTTGCTAATGCATTGCAAATGACAATTATATTGCAAAGTGATGTTCCATTGCAACCTTCTATTGAATTGCATGTTGACTATTATATTGCTGCGTGATATTAGATTGCATTGTTCTTTTGCATGGCAAATGATAATTATATTTCAAAGCAATAGTCCATTGCTATTTGCTATTGTATTGCAAATGACTATTATATTGCAAAGTGATATCCCATTGCAAGGTGCTGTTGCATTTCAAATGACGCTTATATTGCAAAGCGATATTCCATTGCAATGTGCTATTTCATTGCAAATGATGATTGTATTGCAAAGTGATATTCCATTGCAATGTGCTATTGCATTGCTAATGATGATAATATTGCAAAGCAATATTCCATTGCCATGTGTGATTGAATTGTAAATTAATATTGTATTGCCAATTGATATTCCGTTACAATATTCTATTGCATTGCAAATGACGGTTATAGTGCAAAGCGATATTCAAGTGCAATGTGCTATTGCATTGCAAATAGCGATTATATTGCCAAGTGATTTTCCATTGCAAAGTTCCATTGCATTGCAAATGACGTTGATATTGCTAAGTCATATTCCATTGCAATGTTCTATTGCATTACAAATGACTACGATATTGTTAAGTGATATTCCATTGCAATGTTCTGTCATATTGCAAATGGCGATTAAATTGCAAAGCAAAATTCCATTGCTTTGTGCTATTGCATAGCAAATGACTATTATATTGCAGTGATATTCTGTTACAATGTTATATTTTATTCGAAATGGCTACAATATTGTTTAGTGAGATTCCATTGCAATGGCTATTGTATTGCACATGACTATTATATTGCAGTCAGATTCCATTGCAAGTGCAGAATCCACTCCAACGCACAATTATATTGCAAATGGATATTCAATTGAAATGTTCTATGCAATTGCAAATGACTATTATATTGCAAAGAGATATTCCATTGCAATTTCCTATTGCATGGCATGACTATTATCTTGCAAAGTGATGTTACATTGCAATTTTCTATTACATTGAAAATCACTGTTATATTAAAAAGTGATGTTCCATTGTAATGTCCAGTTGTTATGTTGCATTACAAATGACGATTATATATCAAAGCAAAATTCCAGTGCAATGTTCTATTGCATTGCAAATGACTATGATATTGCTAAGTGATATTGCATTGAATCGTTCTATTGCATTTCCAATGACAGTTGTATTACAAACTGATATTCCATTGCAGTGTTCTATTGCACTTCAAATGACTATTGTATTGCAAAGTGATATTCCATTGCAATGTGCTATTGCATTGCATATTAATATTTTATTTTAAAGTGAGATTCCATTGCAATGTTCTATTGCATTGGAAATGACGATTACATTGTAAAGTGATATTACATTGCAATGTGCTATTGCTTGCAAATGACGATTATATTGCAAAACGATATTCCATTGCAATGTGCTATTGAATAGTGAATTAATATTGTTTTGCAAAGTGATATTCCATTGCAATGTTCTATTGCATTGCAAATGACGATTATATTTCAAAGTAATATTCAATTGCAACGTGCTATTGATTTGCAAATGAAGATTATATTGCAAAGTGATATTCCATTGCAATATTCCATTGCATTGCAAATGAGGGTTATATTGCTAAGTGATACTCCATTGCAATGTTCTATTTCATTACAAATGACAACGATATTGTTAAGTGATGTTCCATTGCAATATTCTATTATATTGCAAATGACGATTACATTGCAAAGCGATATTCCGTTGCTAAGTGCAATTGCATTGCAAATGACTATTATATTGCAAAGTAATTTTCCATTGCAAAGTTCCATTGCATTGCAAATGACGTTTATATTGCTGAGTGATATTCCACTGCAATGTTCTATTGCACTACAAATGACTACGCTATTGTTTAGTGAGATTCCATTGCAATGGCTATTGCAGTCAGAGTCCTTTGCAAGTGCAGAATCCACTGCAAAGCACAATTATATTGCAAATGGATATTCAATTGAAATGTTCTATTCAATTGCAAATGACTATTATATTGCAAAGAGATTTTCCATTTCAATTTCCTATTGCATGGCATGACTATTATCTTGCAAAGTTATTTGACATTGCAATTTTCTATTACATTGAAAACCACTGTTATATTAAAAAGTGAAGTTTCCTTGTAATGTCCAATTGTTCTTTTGCATTGCTAATGACGATTATATTTCAAAGCAAAATTCCAGTGCAATGTTCTATTGCATTGCCAATGACTATGCTATTGCTAAGAGATATTCCATTGAATTGTTCTATTGCATTTCTAATGACAGTTATATTACAAAATTATATTCCATTGCAGTGTTCTATTGCACTGCAAATGACTATTGTATTGCAAAGTGATATTCCATTGCAATCTGCTATTGCATTGCAAATTAATATTATATTTTAAAGTGAGATTCCATTGCAATGTTTTATTGCATTGCAAATGATGATTACATTGCAAAGTGATATTACATTGCAATGTACTATTGCATTGCAAATGATGATTATATTTCAAATTAATATTCAATTGCAATGTGCTATTGCTTTGCAAATGACGATAATATTGCAAATTGATATTCCATTGCAATGTTCCATTGCATTGCGAATGAGGTTTATATTGTTAAGTGATACTCCATTGCAATATTCTATTTCATTACAAATGACGATTAAATTGCAAAGCGATATGCCATTACTATGTGCTATTAATTTGCAAATGACTATTGTATTGCGAAGTCAGATTCGATTGCAAGTGCAGATTCCACTCCAAAACACCATTATATTGCAAATGAATATTCAATTGCAATGTTCTATTGAATTGCAAATGACTATTATATTGCAAAGAGATATTCCATTGCAATGTCGTATTGCATTGCATGACTATTATCTTGCAAAGTGATATTGCATTGCAATTTTATAGTACATTGAAAATGACTGTTATATTAAAAAGTGAGATTACATTGCAATGTTCTATTGCATTGCAAATGATGATTATATTCCAAAATGATATTCCATTGCAATGTGCTATTGAATTTCAAATGATTATTCTATTGTCAAGAGATATTCCATTGCAATATTCTATTGCATTGCAACTATTATATTGCAAAGTGACATTCCATTGCAATGTGGTATTGCATTGCAAATGACTATTATATTGCAAAGTGATATTCCATTGCAATATTCTATTGCATTGCAAATGACTGCGATATTGTTAATTGATATTTCATTGCAACGTTCTATTGCATTGCAAATGTTGATTATATTTCAAAGTGATATTCAATTGCAATGTTCCATTGCATTGCAAATAACCATTATATTGCAAAGTGATATTCCATTGCAATGTTCCATTGCATTGCAAGCGACTATTACATTACAAAATGATATTAGATTGCAATGAGCTATTGCACCTCAAAGGACTATTATATTACAAAGTGATATTCCATTGCAATGAGCAATTGAATTGGAAATGACTATTATATTACAAAGTCTGATTCCATTGCAAAGGAAGTTTCTGCAACAAAGCACTTTTATATTGCAATGTGATATTCCATTGCAATGTGCTATTGTATTGCAAATGACGATTAAATTGCAAAGTTATATTCCATTTCAATGTGCTATTGCATTGCAAATCACTTTTATTTGAAAGAATATTTTAAGAAGTCATTTTGATTGAGGAGGATTCTTGTGATGATTTTCCCTGTGGCAGACAGCAGCCAAACTCCTATGTTATTACCGCAATCGGACTTGTCACCTTTCTTGAAGAAGGTTATGATTATGGCGTTGGATTGCAGGATGGTATCAGGTAGCAAATAAATTTCAACTATGTCTGTCTTTCTCTGTCTTTACCTCTCTTTGTCTGTTTCTGTCGCTATCGGTGTCTCTCTCCATATAGAACAATGTCTCTGTCTGTCTGTATCTGTCTACCTGTCTCGTTCTCTGTCTCTCTGTCTCTGTCTGTCTGTGTTTCGCTATCTGCATCTGTCTGTCAGACTGAGGCTTGTCTGTCTGACTCTGTCTATCTCCCTGTCTGTATGCCTCTTTGTCTGCATCTGTCACTTTGACTGTCTCTTTCTCTGTGTATGTCGATCAATCTCTCTCTGATTGCCTGGGTCTCTGGCTCTCTGTTTCTATGGATATCTCTCTCACTGTCTGGTTTATCTATCTTTCTGTCTCTCTATCTCTGGTTCTCACGCTCTGTTGTCCCTCTCAGTCCGTGTCTGGCACTGCCTGTCTGATTGTCTCTGCATATCTGTCCCTGTCTGTATGTCCATGTCTGTGAGTCTGTTTCTGTTGGACTGTCGATGTCCACCTGTGTCTCTGTCACTGTCTGTCTATGTTCTTGTCTGAATGTGTATCTGTCTGCCTGTGTGTGTCTTTGTGTTTGATTCTCTGTCTGTGTCTGTCTGTCTCTGTCCCTCTCTCTGGCTGTGTCTGTCTTTGCCATTCACTATGTCAGTTTCAGCTGCTGTCTTTGTCTGCTGTCTGCCTGTCTCAGTCTGTTTGCGTGTCTCTCTGTCTCTCTGTCCGGCCCTGTCATTCTTTGTCTCACTTCTATTTCTGTCAGTTGATGTTGCTGTCTGTGTTTCAGTACGTCTGCATCCATTTCTCTTTCTGCCTGTCTGTCTCCATCTATTTCATTCTCTGTGTCTACCTCTGTCTGGCTCTGTCAACCTGAGTCTATTCCTCTGTCTGTCCGTCTGTGCTCTGCCTGTCTGTTTCTGTCTGTCTCTGTCTATTGGTCTGTCTTGGTATGTCAATTTACATATCTCTGCCTATGTCTCTCTCTCTGTCTGGCTCTGCCTGTCTTTCTGTCTCTCTCTGTCTCTCCTTTTTGTTGTCTCTCTGTCTCAGTCTGTCTATATCCCTGTCTGACTCTCTGTCTGCCTGTTTCTCTGTCCACATACTTCTCTCTGACTATCGTTCTCTCTCTGTCCATCTGTGTCTCTTTTTCTGTCTGTCTGTCACATTCTGGCTATGTTTCTCTGTCTCTGTCTGTTCTCTCTCTCTCTCTCTCTGTCAGTTCCTGTCGCAGTCTCTGTCTCTGCCCGTCTGTGTCCCTAGCTCTGTCATTCTGTCTCTACCTGCCTGTTTCTTTCCCCTGCCTACCTCTGTCTGTTTCTTTGTCTCGTTCTGTCTCTTTCTCTGTCTCTGTCTGTCCCTCTGTTTCTCTCTGTCTGTCTGTATCTTTTCGCCCATCTCTCTCTCTCTTAATCTCTCTCTCTCTCTCTCTCTCTGGTGTTTCTCCCTCTGTTGTGTCTGTTAGTCTGAGTCTGTCCCTGCTTGTCCTTCTATCTCTGCATATCTGTCCCTGGTCTGTCACTGTACATCGTTGTCTCTGTTTGTCTATCTCCCTCTGTCTGTTTCTTGCTGTTGCTGTCTTTCTGGCTCTTTCTGCCTTTGTCTTTCACGCTGGCAGTTTATGTCAGTGCGTTTGTCTGCAGCCTGCCTGTCACATTATGTCTGTCTCTGACTGTCTCTATTTCTGTTTGTATCTGTCTTCCTCTCTCCCGTTTTCTCTGTCTTTCTCTCTCTCTCTCTCTTTCTGACATTTGGGGTTACTATCTGTTTTCCGTCCATCTGCGCCCCTCTCTCTGTCTGACTGTCTCTTTCTCTGTGTTTAACTCTGTCTGGCTCTGTCAGTCCGAGTATATTCCTCTTTCTGCCTCTCTATCTCTGTCAGTCTCTGTCTTTCTGTGTCTCTGTGTTCCTGTCTCTCTCTATGTATCTGTCTCTCTGCCTATGTCCATCTGACTATCTCAGTCTGTCTGTCACTGTCTGTCTGTATCTCTCACTTTGTTTGTCTCTGTCTGTCTCTATCTCTCTACCAGTCTCCGTCTGTTACTTTTTAACTCTCTCTTTATGTCTGTCCGGGTCTCTGTTTGTGTCTCTCCCTCTGTCTCTGCATATCTCTCTCTGTCGCTGTTTCTGTATGTCTATCTTTCTCCCTTTCTGTCTGTGGTAAACCACTGTTATACCTGTCTGTATGTGTATGTGTATTCCACTAGGTACAGGCTGACTCCTCCCACTATTCCCGGTATATAAGTGACTACCTCCCAGTCCCTAAGTATTCTAGATGGGTCGACCACTCGAGACAAGACCTTCATTCTTTAGTTAATAAAAGCTTGGTTGTTACTCGCTTAACCTCAGTCTTTTGAGTAATTGATGGTGCATCAATTTTATTAACTAAATTTTTTATAATGGAGAAGATCCTCACACCAGCATGCCTGGACCTGGACAGTCGGGAAGCGGACGCTTCCACTAAGTTTGCTCACTGGCTCACGTGCTTCGAGACATTCCTGACTGCCTCCACTGCGGTCGTAACGGATGCGGACAAACTGTCTGTCCTGATCTCCAAGGTGAACCACCGAGTGTACTCAGTCATCCGGGACGCGACCTCGTACACAGCCGCCCTCCAGCTCCTCAAGACCCAGTACACGCGCCCTGTGAACGAAGTATACACCAGGCACCTTCTGGGGAGTCGCAAGCAACAACCTGGGGAATCGACTGAGGAATACCTCCAAGCACTGTCCATGCTTGGCCGGGCCTGTGGGTGTAAGGCGGTAACGCCCGCTAAGTACACGGAGGAACTGATCCGGGATGCCTTCGTAGCGGGCCACAGGTCCAACTACACCCGACAGCGACTGCTGGAGCAGAGTGACCTCACCCTCGACAAAGCCTCCGAAATCGCACTAACGCTGGATGCAGCCTACCGGGGCATGGAAGTCTATTCCTCTGCACCGTGGATGCCGCGAGGAACGACAACCTGGGACACGGTAGGACAGCCCCATAGCACCGTGCCACCCCAGCCACAGCCCAACAACGGCCCAACTACCGCAGCAGTGTCCCAAAGCCAGACAGCAGTATCCCAAGGCCAGAAATGCTACTTCTGTGGCCAGGCCAAACACCCCAGAGCGCGCTGCCCGGCGAAGAATGCGACCTGCTCGGGCTGCGGGAAAAAGGGACACTACGCCAGCGTCTGCAAGGCCAAAGCCACCCCGAATGCCAGCAGCGCCACGCGTGGGCTGTGTGAGCCGCCATCTTGGGCCCCCAACAGCGCCACTTGTGGGCCGTGCGGGCCGCCATCTTGGGCCTCCCCAGCCATGTGCGAACCACCGCAGCAGCAGCCATCTTGGACGACTCCAGCCACATGGGAATCATGGACGCCGCCATCTTGGACACCAGCCGGGACGCAGCAGACCGCCAACCCCCCCCCATCTGATACCCGCAGCGACACACCGACCCCTACGCTGGCCTCTGTTACGCTGGACCAAACGAGACCGCACCAACTAGCTCGGTCCAAAATGGACGTTAAGATAAACGGCCATGCAATAAACTGCCTTTTTGACTCCGGGAGGACAGAGAGCTTCATCCACCCTCTCCCAGTCCTGCCTGCGCACCAGCGGAATTCTATGGCCGCCGAGTCCCAGTCAGCGGACATTGGCAGCTACTGCATGGTGACACTAGTGGTAGACGGGACTGTGTTCAATAATTTTAAACTCCTGGTCCTGCCCGACCTCTGCGCTGCTGTCCTACTGGGGTTGGATTTCCAGTGCCACCTCAAAAGCGTTACGCTGGCGTACGGTGGCCCCCTCCCCCCACTCATAGTCCGCAGCCAGCAGCCTCCAAATTGCCCGCCGCGCACCAGCTGCAACCTCTCCACACTCAGAGTCCCACCCCCCCCACTGTTTGCTAACCTCACCCCCGACTGTAAGCCAATCGCCACAAAGAGCAGGCGATACAGTGCCGAGGACAGGGTTTTCATCAAAACCGAAGTGGAGCGGCTCCTGAAGGAGGGGATCATTGAGGGCAGCTCCAGCCCCTGGCGAGCCCAGGTTGTGGTCGTTAAGAACGGCGAGAAACAACGCCTGGTCATCGACTACAACCAAACAATAAACCGCTACACCCTGCTGGACGCCTACCCACTCCCCCGCATAGCTGACATGGTCAACCAGATTGTGCAGTACCACGTCTTTTCGACCATTGACCTGAAATCAGCGGACCACCAGCTCCCCATCCGCCCTGACGACCGCCAGTATACTGCTTTTGAGGCAAATGGCCGCCTCTATCACTTCCTTAGGGTTCCCTTCAGCGTTACCAACGGGGTCTCCGTCTTCCAAAGGGAGATGGACCGGATGGTCGATCAAAACGCGCTGCAGGCCACTTTCCCTTACCTAGACAATGTGACCATCTGCGGCCATGACTTACAGGACCATGACGCAAACATCGAGAAATTCCTCCGCACCGCCCAACTCCTGAACCTGACATATAACAAGGAGAAGTGCATATTCCGCACAGACCGCCTCGCCATCCTTGGCTGTGTTGAGGAACACGGGGTCATCGGTCCCGACCCGGAGCGGATGCGTCCCCTTATGGAACTCCCACTGCCCCACTGCATAAAAGCTCTGAAGAGGTGCCTAGGGTTTTTTTCCTACTACGCTCAGTGGGTCCCCTACTATGCAGACAAAGCCCGTCCGCTGATCAAAACCACCTCTTTTCCCCTGATGGCAGAGGCCCGCTTGGCCTTCCACCGTATCAAGCAGGACATTGCCAAAGCCACCAGGCATGCAGTGGACGAATCCATCCCCTTCCAGGTGGAAAGCGAGGCGTCCGACTTCGCTCTGGCCGCCACCCTT
Source organism: Somniosus microcephalus (assembly GCF_052327205.1). Lineage (NCBI taxonomy): Eukaryota > Metazoa > Chordata > Chondrichthyes > Squaliformes > Somniosidae > Somniosus > Somniosus microcephalus. The sequence continues at coordinate 2,472,718 of NW_028225183.1, read as the reverse complement.
AATCAGGTGGGGAGACCTGTGGCATTCTTCTCACGAACCCTCCAGGGCCCGGAGACCAGACACTCCGCGGTCGAGAAGGAGGCCCAGGCTATTGTGGAGACTGTGTGTCATTGGAGGCACTACCTGGCCGGAAAACGATTTACTCTGCACACTGACCAGCGTTCAGTTGCTTTTATGTTCAACAACAAGCAGAGGGGCAAAATCAAAAATGACAAGATCTTGAGGTGGAGAATCGAACTTTCCACCTACAATTACGAGATCTTGTACCGGCCCGGGAAGCTCAATGAACCCCCGGATGCTCTATCTCATGGCACCTGCACCAGCGCACAGATCGATAGGCTGAGGGCCCTCCACAATGACCTCTGCCACCCGGGGGTCACCAGGTTCTTCCACTTCATCAAGGCCCGCAACCTGCCTTACTCCATCGAGGAGGTCAGGACCATGACCAAGAACTGCCAAGTCTGTGCTGAGTGCAAACTGCACTTTTATAGACCAGACAGAGCCCACCTGATAAAAGCCACTCGCCCTTTCGAACGCCTGAGCATCGATTTTAAAGGGCCTCTCCCTTCCTCCGACCGCAATGTGTACTTCCTCAACATCATTGACGAGTACTCCCGTTTCCCGTTCGCTATCCCCTGCCCGGACATGACCAGTGCCACGGTCATTAAATCTCTGAACAGCCTCTTCACCCTGTTCGGTTTCCCCAGCTAAATCCATAGCGACCGGGGCTCATCGTTTATGAGCGACGAACTCCGCCAGTACCTGCTCGCTAGGGGTATAGCCACAAGCAGGACCACCAGTTACAACCCCCTGGGGAACGGACAGGTGGAAAGAGAGAATGCAACAGTTTGTAAGGCCGCCCTACTAGCCTTAAAGTCTAGGGGCCTTCCGACCTCCCGCTGGCAGGAGGTGCTCCCCGATGCGCTCCACTCGATTCGGTCACTGCTCTGCACTGCCACCAATGCTACCTCTCACGAGAAAATGTTTGTCTTCCCAAGGAAGCCCACATCGGGGACATCATTACCGCCATGGCTGACGTCCCCAGGGCCGGTACTAATGAGAAGACACGTGAGGGCCAATAAAACGGACCCCCTGGTCGAGAGGGTCGACCTCCTCCATGCCAACCCCCAGTATGCTTACATTGCGTAACCGGACGGGCGGGAGGACACAGTCTCCATACGAGACCTCGCACCCTCGGGGACCGCTGTAACCCACTACGACACAGTCTCCATACGAGACCTCGCACCCTCGGGGACCGCTGTAACCCACTACCCATTACCACCCCCCCCCACGACCCGATATCCAACCCCAGCAGCCGGCTCGCCTTGGACCGTCACCCACGAGGATTACACTCCAGGGCCCCAGCCTACAAGGGACGCGACACGGGATGCGACGCCGGAAGCTCCAGCACCCCTGCCGTCGCCACGTCGATCACAGCAGCAGACAAGACCTCCGGAGAGACTGCAATACACAAACTTTTAAATTCACTTCACCCCGCCGGACTCATTTTTAAACAAGGGGTGAATGTGGTAAACCACTGTTATACCTGTCTGTATGTGTATGTGTATTCCACTAGGTACAGGCTGACTCCTCCCACTATTCCAGGTATATAAGTGACTACCTCCCAGTCCCTTAGTATTCTGGACGGGTCGACCACTCGAGACAAGACCTTCATTCTTTAGTTAATAAAAGTCTGGTTGTTACTCGCTTAACCTCAGTCTTTTGAGTAATTGATGGCACATCACTGTCTGTCTGATTTTGTTCGTCAGTCCCTACTGTCTATTATGTTCCATTTGTGTCTCTGTCTGTCTTTCTGCTTCTCTCTGTTTCTCTATCTCTGTCTGTCTGAGTCTCCAATTCTCTGTCTGCCTCCATCGCTGTCTGTCTGTGTCTGCCTGTCATTGTCTGCTAATCTGTCTATCTGTGTGCCTGTCTGTGTCCCTGTTGTGTCCTCTTTTTCTCTTTCTGTATATCTCTGTATGTCTCTGCCTCTGTCTCGCTGCCTGTGTCTCTGGCTTTTTCTGTCTCTCTGTCTCTCTCTGATTTTAAGTCTCTGTCTGATTGCCTTTCACAGTCTGCCAGTCTCATTCTGCCTCATTCTCTATCAGTTTCTGTCAGATTCAGTTTGCCACTGTCTCAGTTTTTCTTTGTCTGTCCTCTCTGTCTCTCAGTCTGTCTCTTTCTGTTTGGCTGTCTCTCTGTCTGTCTGTCACAACCTGTCTGCTTGTCTCTGTCTGTCTCTTGCTGCGTGTCTGTCTCTGTCTGACTGCCTGTCTCAGTGAGTCTGTCTCTGATTGTCTCTATTTCTGTCTGTCGCTTTCTCCCTCCCTCCGGCTCTATCTTTCTGTCTCTCTCGCTCTCTCTGTTGGTTTGTGTTGCTGTCTGTGTCTCTGTCCGTCTGCGTACCTCTGCCTGTCTGTTTGTCTGTCTGCCTGTCTCTTTCTATGTGTCTACCTATGGCCTTGTCATAACCAACACTGTGTTCCATCAGAGGGACAAGTACAAGACTTCATGGCTGCATTCTTGCTCCAAACACTGGCATCTGCTGGACTATGCCATTGTCCGAGTGAGGGACCACAAGGATGTCCACATCACTCGCGCCATGACAGCAGCTGACGACTGCTGAACGGACCACCACTTAATCCGCTCTGTCATCTCCATCAATATAGACCCAAAAGATGGCGGCAGCAGAAAAAATTCCGAAGGATAATCGAAGCTGGAGCACTCAAACACCCTGCTAAGAAAGCCCGAATCAGCCTCAGTCCCACATCCAACCGGGCGACTCCCAGTGATTCAGAGAAACAGAGTGTCCACAGCACCTCATCTGCACTCAAGGCCTCCATAATCAGCACCTGTGAAGAGACGCTCGGTCACTCTACTAGGAAACATCAAGACTGGCTCGACGAGAACACCCAGGAGATCCAGGCACTAATAAGCGGAAAGCACAAGTCATTCATGATCTGGAAACAGCAGCACAACTCGAGAGCAAGAAAGCAGCTCGACAGACGCCTGAACACAACCTAAAGAACAGATGGTGCGTGGAGAAAGCGCAGGAGATCCAGCAGCTAGCCGACAACCATGACGTGAGTGGGTGTTTTAGCTACCTACAGCCCAAGAACGCAAGGTCCTACCCCACTGCGGGCCAAGAATGGAGAAGTACTCATCAAGGACAGAGAGGCAATCAGTGCCCGCTGGAATGAGCACTTTGAAGATCTCCTTAACCAAGACTCTGTCTTCGATGTGAGTGTCCTCAACTCCATCTCAAAGCATGCTACCCGCCATCATCTCAGCACAACCCCAGCCCAACAGGAGTTTGAAAAAGCCATCCGACAACTGAAGAACAACAAAGTCTCAGGAGCAAATGGAATCCCTGCCGAGGCACTAAAGCATGGTATAGAAGCACTGCTGGCATGAATTCATGAACTAATATCTCTTATCTGGAAGGAGGAAAGCATGCCAGTGGATCTCTAAGATTCCATAATCGTGACCATCTTCAAGAAAGGTGACAAGTCCGATTGCGATAATTACAGAGGAGTCGCCCTGCTGTCTGCCACAGGCAAAGTAATTGTAAGAATCCTCCCCAATCGCCTTCTCCCAGTGGCTGAAGAGCTCCTCCTAGAGTCACAATGCGGATTCTGCCCACTGAGGGGCTCAATGGGCATGATCTTCACCACACATCAACTACAAGGGAAATGCAGGGAACAGCACCAACCGCGGGACATGGCCTTCTTTGATCTCACAAAGGCCTTCTACACTATCAACTGTGAGGGCTTATTGAAAGTCCTCCTCAAATTCTGCGGCTCTCAAAAATTTTTCACCATCCTCTGCCTGCTTCAAGGCGACATGCAAGCCGTGATCCTGAACAATGGTTCTACCACAGACCCAATTCAACTACGGACCCGGGTCAAAAAAGGCTGTGTCATCGCACCAACGCTCCTCTGGATCTTCCTCGCTGCAATACTCCATCTGACCCTCAGTAAGCTCCCCACTCGAGTGCAGCTAATTTACAGAACAAATGGTAATCGCTTCAACCTCCGTTGCCTCCAGTCCAGATCCACAGTCGGTCCATCCACTGTCGACAAATTACAGTATGCAGACGACGCTTGTGTCTGTACACACTCTGAGGTCGAACTCCAATCCATCGTCTACTCCTTCACCGAAAAGAACGAGAGACTGGGCCTTACACTAAACATCCGTAAGACATAGGTCCTCTACCAAACTGCCCCCACCACACAGTACTGCCCCCCAGTTATCAAAATCCACGACGAGGCCTTGGACAACGTGGACCACTTTCCATTTCTCGGGAGCCTACTGTCAACAAGGGCAGCCGTCGATGACGAAGTCCAATGCTGCCTTCAGTCTGCCAGTGCAGCCGTCGATCTCTTGAGGAAGAGAGTGTTTGCAGACCAGGATCTCAAACCCGGCAACAAGCTCATGGTCTGCAGAGCAGCAGGGATACGCGCACTGCTGTATGCCTCAGAGACATGGACCATGTACAGCAGGCACCTCAAAGCACTGGAGACATACCAGCAACACTGCTTCTGCAAGATCCTGCGAACCCATTGGCAGGATAGGCGCACCAACGTCAGTGTTATCACTGAGGCCAACATCTCCCGCATCGAAGTTTTGACCACGCGCGATCAGCTCCGATGGACAGGCCATATCGTCCGCATGCCCGATACGAGACTCCCTAAACAAGCGGTCTACTCGGAGCTCCGACATGGCAAGTGAGCCCCATGTGGACAGAGGATACCCATCAAGGACACACTCAAAGCCTCATTGAAAAAGTGCGGCATTACATTCAACACCTGGGAATCCCTGGCCCAAGACCGATCAAAGTGGAGGAGAAGCATCCCGGAAAGCACAAAATACCTCGAGTCTCTTCGCTGGGAGCATGCGGAAGCCAAGCACAAACATCGGAAGGAGTGCACATCAACCCAAGCACCCCACCCACCTACCCCTACAACAACCGTCTGCCTCCCCTGTGACAGAGACTGTAGGTCCCGCATTGGACTTAGCGTTCACCTTAGAACTCATCCTTAGTGTGGAATCAAGTCATCCTCAGTCCGAGGGATTGCCTAAGAAGAGAAGAGTCTACCTGTGTCTGGCTCTGTCAGTCTGAGTCTGTTTATTTTTCTGCCTCTCTGTCTCTGTCTGTCACTTCTTTCTATATATCTGTCTCTGTTTCCATGTACGTCTGACTATCTCAGTCTGTCTGTCACTGCCTGCCTGCTTATGTCTCTTTTTTGTCTCTGTCACTTTGTTTGTCTCTGCCTGTCTCTATCTCTCTAGCTGTCTGTCTAACTCTGTCTCGCTGTCTGTGTCTGTCTGTCTGTACCCCTCCATCTGTCTGTGTATATCTCTGCCTGTCTTTGTCTGTCTTTTTCTGCTCCTCTATGTGTCTGCCTGTCTGTTGGTGTCTCTGTCTTGGCCTCTCTCCTCTGTCTCTCTATATCTATATATCTCTCTGCATCTGTCTGTCTGTATCACTGCCTGTGTCTCTGGCTTTTTATGTCTCTCTGTCTCCTTCTGTTTATCTGTCTCTTTCTGATTGTCTGTCTCATTCTGCGTCGGTCTCCATCAGTCTCATTCAGCCACTTCAACAGTCTTCCGCTGCCTGTCTCTTCTGTCTGTCTCAGTCTGCCTCTGTCTTGCACAGTCTGTCTGTTTCACGTTGTCGGTCTGTTTCTGCATGTGTGTCTCTGTCTCTCCGTTCGGCACTTTCTGTCTGTTTAATGTCATTCTCTGCCTGCCTGCCTCTGTCTGGGTGGGCGAGTGTGCTGTGAGGAGGATGCCGAGAAACTACAGGATGATTTGGACAGGTTGGATGATTGGACAGAAGCATGGCAGATGCAATATAACGTGGATAAATGTGCGGTTATCTGCTTTGGTGGCAAAAACAGAAAGACAAATGATTATCTGAATGGCAATGGATTGGGAGAAGGGGAAGTGCAGCGAGACCTGGGTGTCCTAGTGCACCAGTCACTGATGGTAAGCATTCAGATGCAGCAGGCGGTTAAGAAGGCAAATGGTATGTTGGCCTTCGTAGCGAGAGGGTTTGAGTACAGGAACAAGGATGTCTTGCTGCAGTTGTAGAGGGCATTGGTGAGGCAACATCTTGAGTATTGTGGGCAGTTTTGGTCGCCATATCTGAGGAAGGATGTTCTTGCCATGGAAGGAGTTCAGCGAAGGATCACCAGGCTGATAACTGGGATGGCAGGAATGACGTATGAGGAGATATTTGGTCGATTGGGCTTGTACTCGCTGGAGTTTAGAAGAATGAGAGGGGTTCTCATTGATACTTTTAAAATTCTGATAGGACTCGACAGACCAGATGCAGGAAGGTTGTTCCCGATGGTCGGGGAGTCCAGAACCAGGGGTCACATTCTAAGGATAAGGGGAAGGCCATTTAGGACAGAAATTAGGAGGAATTTCTTCAGCCAGAGAGTGGTGAACCTGTGGAATTCTCTAGCACAGAAGGCAGTAGAGGCCAATACATTAAATATATTCAAGAAGAGTTGGATAAATTTCGTAAGGCTAAAGGGATCAAGGGTTATGTGGAGCAAGCAGGGACCGGGTACTGAATTTGGATGATCAGCCATGATCGCATTGAATGGCGGAGAATGCTCGAGGGGCCGAATGGCCGACTCCTGCTCCTATCTTCTATGTTTCTATGTCTGTCTGGCACTGTCTGTCTGTCTGTCCATCTCTTTTGTGTTTCTGCGTGTGTGCATACTTGTGTGTGTGTCTGCGTGCATGTATGTGAGGCAGACAGAGGCAGGCAGACAGAGAAAGGCATAGAAACAGACAGACTGTGCCAGACACATAGCCAGAGACAGACACTCAGAAAGAGACCAACAGAGAGAAGTAGACAGACTGTGCCTGACAGAGGCAGGCTGAGAGTGGAAGTATTAAGGGGCTTGGAAGATTTGAAAGTGGATATACCACAGGCCCGGATGAAATCCCAGGCTCTTAAGAGAAGCAAAAGAGGCAATAGCAGAGGCTCTGACCATCACTTTCCAATCCTTTCTGGCTACAGTTGCGGTGCCGGAGCACTGGAGGACTGCTAACGTTGTACCTTTGTTTAAATGTGGAGAAAGGGATAGAGCGAGGAATGGTTTCCTTTCATGCTGTAAATTTCTATGATTCTATTTCTATGATACTATGTGTGCATGTCCATGTATGTGTGTGTCTCTCTCTGTCTGCGTTTTTTGTTCAGTCTCTGTCAGTCTCTGTATGTTTATTTCCATCTGTCTGCCTCTGTCTGTCTCTGTCTCTCTCTCTCTCTCTCTGGCTCTGTTTGTCTATCTGTCTCCCTCTGTCTGTCCTTGTTGCTGTCTCTCTGTCTCAGTCTGGCTGTGCCCCTGTCTGTCTGTGTCTCTGTCTTTCTCTTTGTCTGACCATATATTTCGGGCTGCTTGACGGACTCTTTCTGACCATCAGTGTCTCTTTCTCTGTCCAGCACTCTCATTATGTTTTTGTGCCTCTGTCTCTGTGTGTCCCTCTCTCTTTCTCTGTCAGTTTCTGTCGCTGTGTGTGCCTCTGTCTGTCTGTGTCCCTGTCTATATCATTCTGTCTCCATCTGCCTGTTTCATTCTCTACCTACCTCTGTCAGTTTCTTTGTCACTCTGTTTGTCTGTCTGTCGCTGTTTGTCTGTCTGTATCCGTCTGCCTCTCCGTCTGTGTCTCTCTGTCTGTCTCTCTGTTACTCTCTGTCTGTCTTTATCTATTCGACTATGTCTCTGTCTCTGTCTCAGTCTCTCTCCCTGGTTCTCTCCCTCTGTTGTCTCTGTCTGTCTGAGTCGGTCCATGCCTATCTCTCTGCCTCTGCATAACTGTCCCTGGCTGTCTGTCCATGTCTGTGTGCCTGTTTCTGTTGCTTTGCCACTGTACATCTGTGTCTCTGTCTGTCTATCTCCCACTGTCTGTCTCTCGCTGCTCCTCTCTACCTGGCTCTGTCTGTCTTTTTGTCTCTATCTGTTTGTCTCTTCTGCTGTCTGTCTCTGTCTGTCTATGTCCCCGTCTTAATGTTTCTCTGCCGCCTATCTATAGCTGTCTGTCAGTCTGTCCATCTGAATTCGTGTCTCTGTCTGTGTCTCTGTGTTTGTTTCTCTGTCTATGTCTGTCTGTCTCTGCCTCTATGTGGATCTGTTTTTCTCTGCCTCTCTCTCTGGCTTTGTCTGTCTTTGTCTTTCACTCTGTCATTTTCTGTCTCAGTCTGTCTGTCTCTGACTATCTATGTTTCTGACTGTCTCTGTTTATCTCTCTCCAGCTCTGTCTATCTTTGTCACTCTCTCTCTCTCTCTGTCAATTTCTGTTGCTGAATGAGTCACTGACCTTCCGCGTCCATTTCACTGATTCTCTGTCTGTCTGTATCTCTGTGTCTACCACTGTCTGGCTCTGTCTGTCTGAGTCTATTTCTCTTTTTGCTTCGCTATCTCTACCTTTCTGTGTCTCTGTCTGCCGGGCTCGATGCATATATCTGTCTCTGTCCTTGTCGGTCTGACTATCTCAGTCTGTCTGTCACTGCCTGTCTGTCTCTGTCTCTTTGTTTGGCTCTGTCTGCCTCTAGCTCTCTGTCTGTCTTTTTTAGTTCATTTATGGGATGCGGGCGTCGCTGGCAAGGCCAGCATTTATTGCTTAAGTAGTTGGTGGTGAGCCGCCTTCTTGAACCGCTGCAGTCCGTGTTGTGAAATTACCCTCACAGTGCTGTCCCGGAGGGAGTGGAAGGATTTTGACCCAGCGACGATGAAGGATGTGCGATATACTTCTAAGTCAGGATGGTGTGTGACTTGGAAGGGAACTTGGAAGTCGGGTGTTCCCTTGCGCCTGCTACCCTTGTCCTTCGAGATGGAAGAGGTCGCAGGTTTGGGAGGTGCTGCCGAAGATGCCTTGGCGAGTTGCTGTAGTGCATCTTGTAGATGGTACACACTGCAGCCACGGTATGCCGATGGTGTAGAGAGTGAATGTTTAAAGTGGTGGATGGGGTGCCATTCAAGCGGACTGCTTTGTCCTGGATGGTGTCGAGCTTCTTGAGTGTTTTTGGAGCTGCACTCATCCAGGCAAGTGAAGAGTATTCCATCACACTCCTTATTTGTGCCTTGTAGTTGGTGGAAAGGCTTTGGGAAGTCAGCAGGTGAGACACTCGCCACACAATATGCAGCCACTGACCTGCTCTTCTTGCCACAATATTTATGTGGCTGGTCCAGTTCAGTTTTTGGTCAGTGGTGACCCCCCAGGATGTTGGTGGTGGGGGATACGGCGATGGCAATGCTGCTGACTGTCAAGATGAGGCGGGTAGACTCTCGGTTGCTGGAGATAGTCATTGCCTTGCACTTCTGAGGCGTGAATATTACCTGCCACTTATCAGCCGAAGCTTGAAATTCATCGAGGTCTTGTTGCATGTGGGCACGGACTGTTGCATTATCTGAGGAGTTAAGAAAGGCTCTGAACTCATCATCTGCAATCATCATCGAACATCTCCATTTTTATCTTATGTTGGAGGGAAGGTCATTGATGGAGCAGCTGAAGATGGTTGAGCCGAGGACACTGCCCAGAGGAACTCCTGCAGTGATGTCTTGGCCTGAGATGATTGGCCTCCATCAACCACAACCATCTTCATTTGTGCTAATTATGAATCCAGCCAGTGAATAGCTTTCCCCTAATTCCCATTAATTTCAATTTTGCTAGGGCTCCTTGATGCCAAACTCGGTCAAATTCTGTCAGTCTCACCTCACCTCTGGAATTCAGCTACTTCGTGTATGTCTGGAGCAAGGCAGTAATGAGGTCTGGAGCCGAGCGGTCCTGGTGGAGCCTGAACTGAGCATTGGTGAGCAGCTTATTGCTGAGTAAGTGCCACTTGATAGCACTGTCGATGACACCTTCCATCACTTTGCCGATGGTTGAGAGTAGAATGATGGGGCGGTAATTGGCCGGATTGGATTTGTCCTGCTTTTTGTGGACATGACATATCGGGGCTGTTTTCCACATTTTCCGATTGATGCCAGTGTTGTAGCTGTAGTGGAGCAGCTAGGCTAGAGTCTTGGCTAGTTTTGGAGCACAAGTCTTCAGCACGACAGGCGGGATGTTGTCAGGGCCCATACACTTTGCTGCATCCAGTGCGCTCAGCCTGTTCTTGTTATCACGTGGACTGAATCGAATTGGCTGAAGACTGGCTTCTGTGTGGCAGGACTGCAGAGCTTTGTTCTGATCCGTTGATTGTGGGATCGCTTCGGCCTGTCTATAGCACACCATTTCCGCTGGTTAGCATGTTTACTCCACTATAACTTTCCTACTTGTTTGTGGCCAATAAAATACACCTAGTAGTGTAATGGCACCGCTATTATTTCTTAACTCTAACAAAATAGATTCTGTCCTTGTCACTTCCAGGATATCCTCTCTCTCCTGTACTGTAATATTCCCCTTAATCAATACTGCCCCATCACCTCACAGATAATAGGAGCAGGAGTTGGCCATTCGGCCCCTCGAGCCTGCTCCGCCATTCAATGCGATTATGGCTGAACATCCAAATTCAGTACTCTGTCCCTGCTTTCTCCCCATATCCCTTGATCCCCTTAGACTTAAGAAATATATCTAACACCTTCTTGAATATATTTAATGAATTGGCCTCAACTGTCTTCTGTGGTAGATAATTCCAAAGGTTCACCACTCTCTGGGTGAATAAATTCCTCCTCATCTCAGTCTAAAATGGCTTTCCCCTTATCTTTAGATTATGACCCCTGCTTCTGGACTCCCCTGCCATCGGGAACAGCCTTCCTGCATCTAGTCTGTCTAGTCCTGTTATAATTTTTTAAGATTCAATGAGATTCACTCTCTTTCTTCTAAACTCCAGCGATTATATCCCAATCGACCCATTCTCTCCTGATACGTCATTCCTGCCATCCCAGGTATCAGTCCAGTGAATCTTCGCTGCACGCCCTCCATCGCAAGAATATCCTTCCTCAGATAAGGCGACCAAAAACTGCACACAATACTCAAGGTGTGGCCTCACCAAGGCCCGGTGCAACTGCATCAAGACATCCCTGCTCCTGTACTGAAACCCTCCCGCTATGAAGGCCAATACACCACTTGCCTTCTTAAATGCCTGCCACACCTGCATGCTTAACTTCCGCAACTGCTGCACAAGGACACCCAGTTCTTGTTGCACTTCCCCTTTGCCCAATCTATTGCCGTTCAAATAATAATCTGCCTTCCTGTTTTTGTCACCAAAGTGCATAAACTCGCATTTATCCACATTACACTGCATCTGCCATGCATCTGCCCAGTCACCCAACCGGTCTAAATCATACTGGAGTTTCGCTGCATCATCCTCAGAGCACACACGCCCACCCAGCGTTGTTTCGTCTGCAAACTTGGAGATATTACATCTAGTTCCTTCGTCTAGATCATTAATATATATTTCGAATAACTGGTGCCATAGCACCGATCCCTGCGGTACCACACTATTTACTGCCTGCCACTCAGAAAAAGACTCGTTTATTCCAAATCTTTGCTTCCTGTCTATCAAACAGTTCTCTATCCAAGTCAGTACCTTACCCCCATCCCATGTGCTTTAACTTTGTATGCTAATCCCTTATGCGGAACCTTATTGAAAGTCCAAAAAAAACCATCCACTGGTTCTCCCTTATCTATTCTATCAGTTACACCCTCAATAAATTTCATTATGTTAGTCAAGCATGATTTACCTTTTGTAAATCCATGTTGACTTTTTCCGATCCTGTCACTGTTTTCCAAGTGCTCTGCTATTACATCTTTTACAATGGACCATATTATTTTCCCCACTACCGATGCCAGGCTTACTGGTCTATAATTCCTCCTTATCTCTCTACAATCTTTCTTAAATAGTGGGGTTACATTAGCTACCCTCCAATCCATGGGAACTGTTCCAGGGTCTATACAATTTTGGAAGATGACCATCAATGCATCTACTATTTCTAGCGCCACTTCCTTAAGTACCCTATGATGTGGATTATCAGGCCCTGGGGATTTATTGGCCTTCAATCCCGTCAATTTTCCTAACACCATTTCCCTACAAATACTGATTTCAATCAGATTCTCCCTCATCATTAGATCCTATGTTGCCCGACATCTCTGGGAGGTTATTTGTCTTCTCCTTTGTGAAGACAGAACCAAAGTATGTATTTAATTGGTCAGCCATTTCTTTGTTCCCCCTTATAAATTCCCCTGATTCTGACTGCAAGGGACCTACCCACGCTTGACTTCACCAATCTTTTTCTCTTCACATATCTATATAATCGTTTACAGTCAGTTTTTTATGTTCCCTGCAAGCTCTCTCTCATACTCTATTGTCCCCCTCTTAATTAATCCGTTTGTCCTCCTTTGCTGAATAATAAACTACTCCCAATCCACAGGTTTGCTGCTTTTCTGGCCAATTTATATATTCTCTCCTTGGATCTTATGCTATACATAATTTCTCTTGTTAGCCACGGTTGTGTCACGTTTTTTGTTTTATTTCTATGCCAAACAGGGATGAACAAATCATGTCGTTCATCCATGCGATCTTTAAATGTTTGCCATGATTACTCACCGTCAACCCTTTAAATAACGTTCCCCAATCCATCCTAGCCAACTCGCATCTCATACCATCGTAGTATCCTTTATTTAAATTCAGGACCCTAGTCTCTGAGTCAACTACTTCGCTCTCCTTCTTAATGAGGAATTCTATCATGTTGTGAGCGTTCCTCCACAAGGGGCTACACACAACAAGATTGCTAATTACTCCTTTCTCATTACATGACATCCAGTCTAAGATGGCCTGATCTCTAGTTGGTTCCTCGACATGTTGGTCCAGGAAACCATGCCGTATCCACTCTAGGAATTCCTCTTCCACAGTACTGTTACTAATTTGGTTAGCCCAATCTACAAAGAGATTAAAGTCACCCATGATAACTGCTGTGCCCTTATTGCAAGTGTCAATAATTTCCCATTTCTTGCCACCCCCAATCTCAGCATTATTTTTTCGGGGTCTGTATACAACTCCCACTAACGTTTTGGGACATTTGGTATTTCTCAACTCTACCCATACAGATTCCACATCATCAGAGCTAATATCCTTCCTTACTATGGTGTTAATCTGCTCTTTAACCAGCAATGGTACCCTACATGCTGTTCTATTTTGCCTGTATTTCCAGAATATTGAATACCACTGCATGTTTAATTCCCAGCCTTGGTCACCCTGGAGCCATGTCTCCGTTATCTCAATTATATCATATCCGTTATCATCTATTTGCACAACTAATTCTTCCACCTTATTACGAATGCTCCTCGCATTAAGACACAAAGCCTTCAGGCTTGCTTTTTTAACACTCTTAGCCCATCCAATATTTAGAACTGAATACCGGTTAGAGAGTGTGATGCACCCAGGGGACTCCTGCACTACCTGCCTGATCCTGCTTGTCTGTCTGGCGCTCACCCATTCCCTCTCTGCCTGCACACTATTAAGCTGCGGTGTGGCCATCTCCTGAAACGTGCTATCCACGTAGCTGTCAGTCTCACGGATACACCGCAGTGGCGCCAGTTGCTGCTCAGTGTCCAAAACCCGGACTTCCAGCTCCTCCAGCTGACGACATCTCCTGCACATGTGGTTGTCCAGGAGACGGAAGATTACTGGTGTTACCACATGGCACAAGATGCGCACTCCACGGGAATGAGGTGCCCTGCCTCGTCTTTATTTAATAGGCCATTATTAACTTACCAGAAATAAACTCAGGACTTTCAAAAATATTTTTAGAATTTCCTTTGTTAAACTGTTCAAATAATCTGTACAATCAGTTCTTGTTTGCCGCGTAATCATCTCATGCTGTCTGCCAAGTGAGATCCCGTGAACTGTGAGTTTGTGGGAACACGAGATTACAGGACTTTGGACCAGAGAGGTAGTGGGCGGGTCTGGCTAGTAGTTTGAGGAGCTGTAATAGTTTGAGGTGCTGTATTAACTTTTGGGTTCGCATTCACTTGAGATACTCTATTAGGTTGAAATGTTGTATTAGGTTGAGGTGCTGCATTAGGGTGTGGCAGACTCTGGAACAGTACCCGTGGATTGGAGGGTAGCTAATGTTACCCCACTATTCAAAATAGGTGGTAGAGACAAAGTGGGGAATTATAGACCGGTAAGCCTGACATTGGTAGTGGGGAAAATGCTAGAGTCTATTATAAAAGATGTAATAGCAGAGCACTTGGAAAGCAGTGACAAAATCGGACCAAGTCAACATGGATTTACAAAAGGTAAATCATGCTTGACTAATATCCTGGAATTTTTTGAGGATGTAACTGGTAAAATAGATAAGGGAGAACCAGTGGATGTGGTGTATTTGGACTTTCAGAAGGCTTTCGATAAGGTCCCACATAAGAGATTAGTGTGCAAAATTAAGGCACATGGGATTGGGGGCAGGTATTGACTGGGATAGAGAACTGGTTGGCGGACAGAAAGCAAAGAGTTGGAATAAACGGGTCATTTTCCAAGTGGCAGGCAGTGACTAGTGGTGTACCGCAAGGATCGGTCCTAGGACCCCAGCTGTTCACAATATATATTATTGATCTGGACGAGGGAATTGGATGTAATATCTCCAAATTTGCATACGACACAAAGCCGGGTGGGAGGGTAAGCTGTGAGGAGGATGTCGTGAAACTCCAGTACGAACTGGACAGGTTGGGTGATTGGGCAGAAGCATGGCAAATGCACTATAATGTGGATAAATGTGAGGTTAACCACTTTGGCGGCAAAAACAGGAAGGCAGACTATTATTTGAATGGCAATAGATTGGGAGAAGGGGAAGTGCAAAGAGACCTGGGTGTTCTTGTGCACCAGTCGCTGAAGGTAAGCATGCAGGTGCAGCAGGTGGTTAAGAAGGCAAATGGTATGTTGGCCTTCGTAGCAAGAGGATTCGAGTACAGGAACAAGGGTGTCTTGCTATAGTTGTACAGGGCCTTGGTGAGGCCGCACCTTGAGTATTGTGTGCAGTTTTTGTCGCCTTATCTGAGGAAGGACGTGCTTGCCATGGAAGGAGTGCAACGAAGATTCACCAGGCTGATACCTGGGATGGCAGGAATGACGTATGAGGAGAGATTGTGCCGATTGGGCTTATACTCACTGGAGTTTAGTAGATTGAGAGGGGATCTCATCGAAACCTATATAATTCTGTCAGGCCTGGACAGACTAGATGCAGGAAGGATGTTTCTGATGGCCGGGGAGCCCAGAACCAGGGGTCATAGTCTAAGGATCAGGGGTCAGCCATTTAGGACTGAAATGAGGATTAATTTCTTCACCCAGAGAGTGGTGAACCTGTGGAATTCTCTGCCACAGAGGGCGGTGGAGGCCAGTTCATTAAATATATTCAAGAAAGAGTTGAATATATTTCTTAAGGCTAAAGGGGTCAAAGGATATGGGGAGAAGGCAGGGACAGGGTACTGAATTTGGATGATCAGCCATGATCTCATTGAATGGTGGAGCAGGCTCGAAGGGCCGAATGGCCTACTCCTGCTCGAATCTTCTATGTGTCTATGTTTCTATGTATTAATATAACGTGCTGCATTATTTTAGGTAATGTATTAATTTGAGCGGCTGTAATCGATTGAGGTGCTGTGTTAGTTTGAGGGGCTGTATTAGTTTGAGGAGCTGTATTAGTTTGAGGGGCTGTATTAGTTTGAGGTACTGTATTAGTTTGATGAGCTGTATTAATTTAATGGGAAGTATTACTTTCAGGCACTGTATTAGTTTGAGGTACTGTATTATTTTGAGGTACTGTATTAGTTTGAGGTACTGAATTAGTTTGAGGGTCTGTATTAGTTAAACGGGCTGTATTAGTTTGAGGGGCTGTATTAGTTTGAGGTACTGTATAAGTTTGATGAGCTGTATTAATTTGAGGGGAAGTATGAGTTGAAGGAATTGTATTAGTTTGAGGAGCTGTATTAGTTTCAGGGGCAGTATTAGTTTGAGCTACTGTATTATTTTGAGGATCTGTATCAGTTTGCGGTACTTTGGTTTGAGGACAGCTTTAAGTTCCTCGGAGTCCACATCATGGAAGACCTCTCCCAGCAGCGCCTATATTTCTTAAGGAGGCTGAAGGGATGTAACCTGTCACCCCTGATCCTCTCTAACTTTTACCGCTGCACAATAGAGAGCATCCTGATGAACTGTATCACAGTGTGGTATGGCAGCTGTAGCTACTATGACTGGAAAGCCCTGCAGCGGGTAGTCAAAACTGCCCAACGCATTAAAGGCACCCGGCTACCGACCATCGAGCACATATACCAGAAACGCTGTTTACGGAGGTCACGGACCATCATCAAAGACCCTACCCATCCCAGCCACAGTCTGTTCGCCCTCCTGCCATCTGGGAGATGCTACAGATGCATTCGCACCCGAATGACCAGATTTAGGAACAACTTCTTTCCCAGGGCTGTCATCCTACTGAACTCCACAAATAAACTCTAAAGTCTGCACATCTGCCAATGCACTTTATTATGGTTATGTTTATGTTAATGTATTACAAGGCAAATGAATGTTGAAATGTATAATCTTAGTATACACTCTCGGGAGCCGCAAGCCTACATTTCGTTGTCCTGCACTTGTGCACTAACAATGACAATAAATTTGATTATTATTATTATAGTTTGAGGTACTGTATTAGTTTGGTGGGCTGTATTAGTTCGAGTATCTGTATTATTTTGATTGGGTTTATTAGTTTGAGGGGCTGTATTAGATTGAGGTACTCTATTAGTTTGAGGGGCTGTATTTGTTTGAAGGTGTGTATTAGATTGAGTTTCTGTATTAGTTTCACAGAATCACAGAAACCCCACAGTGCAGATAGAGACCATTTTGGCCCATCGGGCCTGCACCAACACATATCCCACCCTATCCTCGTAACCCCACGTATTTAATCCCCCTAACACTAAGGGTCAATTTATCATAGCCAATCAACCTAACCCACACATCTTTGGACTGTGGGAAGAAACCGAAGCAAACTCCACACAGACAGTCACTCGAGGCCAGATTCGAACCCGGGTCCTTGGCGCTGTGAGGAAACAGTGCTAACCAGTATGCCACCATGCTGCCCTTGAGGCGGTGTATTTGTTTGAGTGTCTTTATCAGTTTGAGGGGTGTATTAGTTGGAGGGTTTGTATTAGATTGACGTACTGTATTAGTTTTAGGGGCTGTATTAGATTGAGGTAATGAATTAATTTGATAGGCTGTATTAGTTTGAGGCACTGTAGTTGTTTGAGGTGCTGCATTAGTTTGAGGTTCTGTATTATTTATTGGGTCTGTTTTAGTTTGAGGGTCTGTTTTAGTTTGAGGTACTTTCTTCGTTTAAGGGGCTGTATTAGTTTGAGGTAATGTATTAGTTTGAGGGGGTGTATTATTTTGAGGAACTATATTAGCTTGATGGGGTGTATTAGTTTCAGGGGCTGTATTAGTTTGAAGGAGTGTATTAGTTTGGCAGGCCGTTTTATTTGAGGTACAGTATTAGCTTGAGGTGCTGTATTGTTTGAAGGTCTCTATTAGGTTGAGGTATTGTATTAGTTTGAGGGTCTGTATTCGTTTGAGGTGCTGTATTCGTTTGAGGAGCTGTATTAGTTTGATGTACTTTATTAGTTTGAGGTGCTGTATTAGCTTTGAGGATCCATCGACACACATTTCCCACTTTAATTGTTTAACTAAATGGCCATATTTAAGCTGGACAGCCCCATTCCAGAGTGGAGCAGAGCAGCCCTGAGAGGACACTCTAACATTTGAAATTTAATTACTGAATGGCCACAGAGAGTGAAGGACATCACTGAAACAATATGAGGTCTAGAGATGGGCCTGGTGGTGTTTGCAACAACAACGCCATTGCTGGGAGAATACAGCTGGCAATTTTCATTAGTTCATTCATGTGATCAGAATTCTCCGGTCTTTGTGGTTTTCAATTTCAATCTCAGCACTAAATATATTCCATCACATCAGGGAATTAACTCGGCTGTCGTCATCTGTTTGTTCAATTGTTTTTTAAAAATAATATTTTCAGCGATGTTGAAACCTCAATGTCCCCGTGGAGATCCGGCAGCGTATAAATGAAAGGCTCTGGGAATGTCCCACCTCAGAGTTTAATTCAGAGAGATTGCCTGCACCACGAAAGAACACAACGCTTCAATCAGAAAATGCATCAGCCAATTCAACATGTGGAAAAATAATTCTACGTGATCATTGCCGTCATTGGTGTTCCTGGTAAGTGAGTATAACTATTGAAGTTGTGTGAATCTTTGTGTGAGCTGCTCTCTGGTTTTGCTTTGTGACTGATATTGTTACATCCTGAACTAGTGGTCACCGTTATACAAACACCCGATCAATTATAGCATTTCGTTCAGTCAAATGTCCAGAATTACCTCTGAAGTTTTATTCAATTGCCTCGAAGAAAGGTTAAGCTCCGTTTATATCACATGGGCTCGCTGTGTTATGAAGTTATTGCCTTTAGTGTAATATTGTGTACTGTTGAAACAGACCTCAGTGTAAGCAACTCTCTGAGTGAAGGTATCAGTGGAAGGGACTGTCACTGTGGAACTACGCAGTGTGGGTCGCTAATTGAAGTGGAACACCTGACCCCAGTGTCCATGTATTATTGGGAGTATCAGTCACTGTAGAATTGCACTGAGTGTGTCTCACTAACAGGAGTGGAACACTTGACCCCAGTGGCCATGTATTATTGGGAGTATCTGTCACTGTATAATTATGTTGAGTGTGGATCAATAACCGGAGTGGAACACCTCATCCCAGTCGTCATGTATTACTGGGAGTATCTGTCACTGTAGAACAACTGAGTGTGGTTCACTAACTGGAGTGGAACACCTCTTCCTAGTGGCTCAGTATTACTGGGAGTATCTGTCACTGTAGAAATGCACTGAGCGTGGGGCACTAACCAGAGTGGAACACCTGACCCTAGTGGCCAAACAATACTGGGAGTATCTGTCATTTTAAAATTGTATTGAGTGTGGGTCACTAACCGGACTGGAACTCCTGACCCCAGTGGCCATGTATTATTGGGGGTATCTGTCACTATCGAATTATACAGAGTGAGGATCACTAACCGAAGAGGAACACTTCATCCCAGTGGCCATATACCATTGCGATTATCTTTCACTGTAGAATTGTAGTGGGTGTAGGTCATGATGCAGAGTGGAACACCGCAGACCAGAAGCCACGTATTACTGGGAATATCTCTCATTGTAGAATTGTACTGAGTGTGGGTCACTAACCGGTGTGGAACACCTTATCACAGTGGCCATGAATTACTGGGTGTATCTGTCACTGTAGAACTACTGAGTGTGGGTCACTAACAAGTGTGGAACACCTGACCCTTGTGGCCAGGTGTTACTGGGAGTATCTGCCATTTTAGAATTGTATTGAGTGTGGGTCACTAACCAGAGCGGAACAACTGATCCCAGTATCCATGTATTAATGGGAATATCTGTCACTGTAGAATTGTACTGAGTGTGGGTCACTAACTGGAGTGCAACGCCTGACCCCAGTGGCCATGTATTGCTGGGAGTATCTGTCACTGTAGAATTGTACTGAGTGTGGGTCACTAACCGAAGTTGAACATCAAACCCCAGTGGTCCTGTATTACTGGGAGTACCTTGCACTGTAGAACTGTACTGAGTTTGAGTTGCCAACCGGAATGGAACACCTGGCCCCTGGCCAAGTATTAATGGGAGTATCTCGCACTGTAGAATGTTACTGAGTCTGGATTACTAACCGGAGTGAAACACCTCACCCCTGTGGCCATGTATTACTGGGAGTATCTGTCACTGTAGAACCGTACTGAGTGTGGGTCACTAACCGGAGTGGCACACCTGACCCGAGTGGTCATGCATTAGTGGGAGTACCTGTCACTGTAGAACTGTACAGAGTGTGGGTCACTAACCGGAGTGGAACACCTCATCCCAGTGCCATGTATTACTGGGAGTATCTGTCACTGTGGAACTGTACTGGTGTGGGTCACTAACTGGAGTCGAACAACTCAGTTCCAATTTTACTTTTTTTTAGATGACTGATCGCTCCCCTTCATGGAGCTGCATTTGTGTTTTCCGATTATAATCAATGGCTAAGTGGAAGATTTTTGCTGTTGGTTGAAGAAGTTTGGTTATAAGCATATGTGGCGCTGCAGTGAAGGTTCACGACATTGATTCCTGGGATGAGAGGGCTATCCCATTATGAGACATTGTGTAGAATGGGCCTATACTCACTGAAGTTCAGAGGAATGAGAGGTGATCTCATTGAAACATACAGGATTCTTAAGGGGATTGCCAGATTTGGATGCTGACAGGTTGTTTCCCCCTGTTTGAAGTGTCTAGAACTAGGGGCATAGTCTCAGGATAAAGGATAGGTCATTTAAGACCGAGATGTGAAGGATATTCTTCACTCTTTTTGCTGTGAATCTTTGGAATTCTCTGCCCCAGAGGCCTGTGAATATTGAGTCTTTGAGTATATTCAAGACTGTGATAGATGGATTTTTGGACCCTGGGGGAATCAAGGGATATGGAGACTGGGCAGGAAAGGGCTCTTGAGGTCGATGATCAGCCATGATCTAATTGAATGGCGGAGCTGGCTCCAGGGGCCGTATGGCCTACTCCTGCTCCTATTTCTTATGTTCTTATGTACATACGTAAGTTGAAATCTATTGATATTGCATTTTTGCCCATTGAACTGCACCAACAGAAACAGATGTTAACTAATTACTGACAGGTAAGCAGCAGGATAGCAGTGTTACAGTATTCAAATCCTCTGTATAATGAGTCATTCTTACTCTATGTAGAATTATTATAAACACTTTAATTGTTTTGGTGCTGATTAATCCCCTTCCCCCCCACATGTTCCTGAGAATCTGTGTGTCTTGAGTCCTGAAAGTTTCCGTTAGACAGGATGAATATTGTGCTGTGGTTATTGATTATTCCACTTCTGTACCGGATTATGTTTTGACGAACCAGTTCTTATCTCTGATTCAGTCTCTACACCGGTAACCTGCACCGATCTCAGTGAGGTGAGACCCTGCAAGAAGAGTGACATATAACTGAAGAACATGCATATCAGGTTTTCATAATACAGAGATCAGTTCGGGGCCAGTGAATTATAGCATTAAAATGGATAATAATGAAATAAATAGTGCAGTGCTTCAATAAATAGCACACTTCAATATCTGCAATGATTAACTGAACTGATGAATGTGATTAATTTGTAATCAAGTTACGGAGAACTCCTTGGAATTTGCTTTCACCCTCGTGTACTTCTCCAGCTTCCCCTTAAATGAATCTCTGCTACTCGCCGCAAGTACTCCAAGTTGCAGCGATTTCCACATTCTAACCAACCTCTGAATAAAGAACCATCTCCTCAATTCCATATGGGATTTATTAGTTATTATCTTTTACCGATAATCTCCAGTGTTGCACTCACGCCACAAGTATAAACATCTGCCCTGTGTTATCCTTTCAAAATTTAAAGCCCTCTATTAGGCCACCTGTCCAACTTCTCTTTTGTAAAGAAAGGAGCCCCAGTCTGTTCAACCTTTCCTGATGGTTATAATGTCTCAATTCTGGTGCCATCCTTGTAAAAAATTGCACTTTCTCCTGAGCCTTAATATCCTTTATGTAATATGGAGATCAGTACTGCACACAGTACGCTCAGTGTGGTATAAACTAGGTTCTATATAAGTTTAAGCTAACCTCTTTGCTTTACGATTCTATTCATCTGGAAATGAACCCCAGTGCTTTGATTGCATGTTTATGGCTTTGTAAACATGCATTGCTACTTTAAATGATTTGGTACATGCATTGCTACTTTAAATGATTTGGTAATCAGCACCCCTCTACCCCATTTCCACTCTGATTTTCCAAGGAGGATTTGGAAACATTATTCTTTCTACCAAAACGCAGTGCCTCTCACTTAGCTATATTGAAATTAATTTTCCATTTAAACGCCCTTTCTGTAAGTTTATTACTGTCTTCAGGTATTGTGTTGCATTCTTCCTCTGTATTAACTGTACTCGTAATTTGGATTCTTCTGCAAGTTTTGACTTTGTGCTTCTGCTTTCCGAATCAACATCGTTTATGTAAATGGTGAACAACAGTGGTCGCAACGCCGATCCTTGTGGAACATCATTTCTCACCATCCACCGATCTGAGTAAATAGCTTCATGCACTTCTCCCTATTGTCTGTTCTTGCAGCCATCTTTCTATCCATTCTGCTGCTTGTCCCCAACTCCATTTGCGCTGTGATTCAGTCTGCTATGTGGTACTTTATCGAATGGCTTTAAAAAATCAATTTATATTACATCGACTGCATTACCGTTATCAACTCTTTCTGATATGTATTCAAAGTATTCACTAAGGTTACTCAAACAAGACATTCTAAAGCGGGTGCAGGAACAGAGGGACCTCGGGGTACATGTACACAAATCGTTGAATGTGGCAGGGCAGGTTGAGAAAGCGGTTAAAAAACCTGACGGGAATCTGGCCTTTCTAAATAGAGGCATAGAGTAAAAAAGCAAGGAAGTTATGAGGAACATCTATAAAACATTGGATCGGCCACAACTGGAGTATTGTGTCCAATTCTGGGCACCGCACTTTAGGAAGTGCATGGCGGCTTTAGAGAGGGTGCAGAAAAGATTTACAAGAATGGTTCCAGGGATAAGGAACTTCAGTTACGTAGATATACTAGAGAAGCTGGGGTTGTTCTTCTTAAAGCAGAGATGATTGACAGGAGATTTGCTAGATATGATCAAAATCATGAGGGGTCTAGACAGAGTAGATTGAGAGAAGCTGTTCCAATTGGCAGAACGTTCGAAAACCAGAGGACACAGGTTTTAGGTGATGTACAGAACATCCAAAGGCGACATGAGGAAAAAGTTTTTAAGGCAGTGATGCGCTATCAATTACTCATAAAAGACAGAGAGTTAGGAGAGTAACTAAAAGGCTTTTATTAGCAAAGAACAGAGCATGCCTCTCGTGGTTGACTGGGTTCCAAGAAGGCAGGGGGCTGCAGAGCAGTCACCTTTATACCTGGGCCTGTGGGTGGAGCCAGGGGCGGAGCCAGCAGAGACATGCTGAGGCATGCATAGTTACAACAGTGTGCAACAACAACAACAACGGTGAACAACAATAAAAGTGGTTTACCACATTCACCCCTTGTATAAAATTGAGTCCGGTGGGGTGAAGTGTACTAAAGGTTCGTGTAAGTAAATCTATCAGGTGGCCTTGTATGCCGTCCTGATCGTCGTGGTGGCGGCGGTGATGGTGCAGCATCCAACGTTGAATCAGGCGTCTCATTGAGTGGTTGGGTGGTCAATGACGGGTCCTGGGGCTGCGGCATGCCGTCTAGCGGGGTTGGGTTGTGGGTAGTGGTGGATGGCAATGGTAGTGTTTCAGGGGCACCCGAAGGTGCGAGATCTCGTGTGGAGGCTGTGTCCTCCCGCCCGTCCGGGTACGCTACATAAGCATACTGGGGTTAGGCGTGGGTAGTGGTGGGTGGCGAAGGAGGTGTTTCGGGAGCACCTGAAGGTGCGAGGTCTCGTATGGAGACTGTGTCCTCCCGCCCGTACGGGTACACCATGTAAGCATACTGAGGGTTGGCATGGAGGAGGCTCACCCTCTCGACCAGGGGGTCTGTCTTATGGGACCTCACGTGCTTCCGCAGTAGGACGGGTCCTGGAGAAGTCAGCCATGTCGGTAACGAGATCCCCGATGTGGACTTCCTGGGGAAGGAGAACATTCTCTCATGAGGGGTGGCATTGGTGGCTGTACAGAGCAGTGACCGAATGGAATGGAACGCCGCAGGGAGGACCTCCTGCCAGCGAGAGGTTGCAAGGCCCTTAGATTTCAAGTTTAAAAGGACTGCCTTCCAGACCGTCGCATTCTCCCTTTCCACCTGGCCATTCCCCCGGGTGTTGTAGCTGGTGGTCCTGCTTGTAGCAATACCTCTCGCGAGCAGGTACTGACGAAATTCGTCGCTCATAAAGGATGAGCCCCTGTCGCTATGAATATAGCTAGGGAAACCGAACAAGGCGAAGAGGTCATTCAGACATTTAATGACGGCGGTACTGCTCATGTCTGAGCAAGGGATGGCAAACGGGAAACGGGAGTACTCGTCAATTATGTTGAGGAAGTACACATTGCGGTCAGAGGAGGGGAGGGGCCCTTTAAAATCGACGCTCAGCCGTTCAAAGGGGCGCGTGGCTTTGATCAGGCTTGCTCTGTCTGGCCTATAAAAATGCGGTTTGCACTCGGCACAGATTTGGCAGTTCCTGGTCATGGTCCTGACCTCCTCGATGGAGTAGGGCACGTTACGGGATTTGATGAAGTGAAAAAACCTGGTGACCCCCGGGTGGCAGAGGTCATTGTGGAGGGTCTTCAGTCTATCAACCTACGCGTTGGCGCATGCTCCACGTGATAGGGCATCTGGGGGCTCATTGAGTTTCCCGGGCCGGTACAAGATATCGTAATTGTAGGTGGAGAGTTCGATTCTCCACCTCAAGATCTTGTCATTTTTGATTTTGCCCCTCTGCTTATTATTATACATAAAAGCTACTGAACGCTGGTCAGTGAGCAGGATAAATCGTTTTCCGGCCAGGTAATTCCTACAATGTCGCACAGCTTCCACAATGGCCTGGGCCTCCTTTTCGACAGAGCAGTGTCGAATCTCGGGGCCCTGGAGGGTCCTTGAGAAAAAGGTCACGGGACTCCCCGCCTGGTTAAGGGTTGCTGCTAGGGCAAAGTCGGATGCGTCGCCCTCCACTTGGAAAGTGATGGACTCATCCACTGCGTGGATCGTGGCCCTCGCAATATCTCTTTTTATGAGAGTGAAGACTGCACAGGCCTCTGCTGTCAGGGGGAAGGAGGTGGACTTGATGAGGGGTCTGGCTTTGTCCGCATAGTTGGGCACCCACTGAGCATAGTACGAGAAAAACCCTAGGCATTTCTTCAGTGCTTTTTGGCAGTGGGGGAGGGGGAGCTCCATAAGGGGGTGCATCCTGTCGGGGTCGGGGCCGATGACTCCGTTCTCCACTACACAGCCAAGAATGGCAAGGCGCGTGGTACGAAACATACATTTGTCCTTGTTGTATGTTAGGTTCAGCCGCTGGGCCGTACGGAGGAATTTCTCTAGATTAACATCATGGTCCTGCTGGTCGTGGCCACAGATGGTGACGTTGTCTAGATAGGGGAAAGTGGCCTGGAGTGCGTTCTGGTCAACCATCCGGTCCATCTCCCGTTGGAAGACTGAAACCCCGTTGATGACGCCGAAGGGAACTCTGAGGAAGTGGTCGAGACGACCGTCAGCTTCAAAAGCTGTGTACTGGCGGTCCTCACCCCTGATGAGGAGCTGGTGGTATGCCGACTTCAGATCAATCGTCGAGAACTCCCGGTATTGTGCTATCTGATTGACCATGTCAGATATGCAGGGGAGTGGGTATGCATCTAGCTGGGTGTAGCGATTGATCGTCTGTCTGTAGTCAATAACTAGGCGTTGTTTTTCGCCAGTCTTCACTACCACCACTTGTGCTCGCCATGGGCTGGTGCTACTTTCAATAATCCCTTCCTTCAGGAGTCTCGCTACCTCAGATTTAATGAAGCTCCTATCCCCGGCACTGTAACGCCTGCTTTTGGTAGCGATGGGCTTACAGTCACGGGTGATGTTAGCGAACAAGGAGGGGGGGGACTTTAAGGGTGGAGAGGCTGCAAATGGTGCGCAGTGGGCGATTTAAAAGCTGCTGGCTGCAGACTGTGTGTGGGGGGAGGGGTCCGTCGTACGCTAATGTGACACTCTTAAGGTGGCACTGAAAATCCAACCCCAGTAGAATGGCAGCGCAGAGATGTGGCATGACCAGAAGTTTAAAATTATTGTATTCTGTGCCCCGTACTGAAAGGGTCACTACACAGTAGCCACCGATGTCCGCTGACTGGGTTTTGGAAGCCAAAGAGATCCGATGGCGCGTCGGCAGGACCGGGAGAGAGTAACTGCGCACCGTGTCGGGGTGGATAAAGCTCTCCGTGCTCCCGCTGTCAAAAAGGCAGGTAGTGGCGCAGCCATTTACCGTAATGTCCATCATGGACCTGGACAGCTGATGAGGGAGAGATTGGTCCAGCATCACGGAGGCCAGCGTATGGTCGAGCGAGTCGATGTGGTCGTCAGATGAGGCGGTGGTTGAGTCCGGGTCCCCCGTGGTTGAAGTTGGAGACGTCCAAGATGGCGGACAAAATGGCGGCGCCCATGATCCCGATCCCCACGCGGCTGGGGGAGCCCAAGATGGTGGACAAGATGGCTGCCCCCACGGTTCGCACGTGGCGCTGCTGGCGTTAGCGGTTTTACCTTTGCAGGCGCTGACATAGTGTCCTTTCTTCCCGCAGCCAGAGCAGGTAGCGTTTCTCGCCGGGCAGCCTGCTCTGGGGTGCTTTGCCTGGCCACAGAAATAACATTTCTGTGCCTTGGAGATCACAGCAGCAGTTGAAGGTGGCGGTCCCATGACCCAAGGTTGTGGCGTCCACGTTGTGGAGCGGTTAGGGGAGAAGGCGTCCATATTCCTGTGGGCCGCGTCGAGCGAGAGCGCGAGGGACACTGCCTTTCTCAGGTCCATTTCTCCCTTTTCCAACCGTCTCTGCCGGGAGTAGTCGGACCTTAGACCCACAACGAAAGCATCTCGGATCAGTCCCTCCGTGTGTGCTGCGGCTGATACTTCTTTGCAATCGCAGCCTCAGCCGAGTATCCGTAGTGCCCGTAGGAAGGCCTCCACCGATTCCCCGGGCTGCTGTCTGCGGGATCTTAAGAGGTGCCTGGCATAGACCGTATTTACCAGGCGTGCGTATTGCCCTTTGAGCAGATCGATAGCCGCTGCGTAGGTCGTCGAGTCCTGGATTGTTGTATAAACTTGGTAGCTCACCTTTGAGGCCAGGATTTCCAGCTTGTTTTCGTCCAGGGTCACAGTTGAGGCTTGCAGGTAAGCCTCGAAGCAACGCAGCCAATGTGCGAATTTGGTAGCCGAACCCGCTTCTTGGGGGTCTAGGTCCAGGCATGTTGGTCTGAGGGCTCGCAGCAGCTCCTGCTGCTCAGCGTTTGGTGCAGCAGCCTGCTGCTCAGCGTTTGTTGCCGACATTTTGTTTTTGCTAATAAAATTGATGCGCTATCAATTACTCATAAAAGACGGAGAGTTAGGAGAGTAACTAAAAGGCTTTTATTAGCAAAGAACAGAGCATGCCTCTCGTGGTTGACTGGGTTCCAAGAAGGCAGGGGGCTGCAGAGCAGTCACCTTTATACCTGGGCCTGTGGGTGGAGCCAGGGGCGGAGCCAGCAGAGACATGCTGAGGCATGCATAGGTACAACAGTGTGCAACAACAACAACAACGGTGAACAACAATAACAGTGGTTTACCACAGGCAGCGAATGGTTACGATCTGGAATGCACTGCCTTAACGCGTGGTGGAGGCAAATTCAATCGTGGCTTTCAAAAGGAAATGGGATAAGTAACTGAAGGAAAATCATTGCAGGGCTTCGGAGAAAGGGTGGGGGGTTGGGACTAGCTGAAGTGCATGTGCAGAGAGTGAGCACGGGCTCGACGGGCCGAATGGCCTCCTTCTGTGCTGTAACCATTCTATGGTTCCATTTTGGAAAATCTACTGACTACTTGTTATAATATTTTGTGTTTCTACATATTTTTCTGCTACACCTTTGAGTAGGGATTCAATTACCTTTCCTACCATCGACGTTATGCTAACTGGTCTGTAGATCCTTGGAATTGTTCTATCTTCCATTTTAAACACAGGAATAACGTGTCAATGGTGAACCACAGAGGCCTTCCCTTCCCTTCCTCGAATTCTCGATCTTCATTTCAAGGGCAAGGCCGTCCACCAATATCTACTATAAGCCCACCGACTCTCGCAGGAATCTTGAGTAGACTTCCTCCCACCCGGCTTCCTGGAAGGGCACTATTCTATTCTCACAGTTTTCCACCTCGGTTGCATATGTTCTGACGATGCCACCTTCCACACCCATGCTTCTGAAATGTCTTCATATTTCCTCAGCCGAGTAATCACCTGCATTGTGATTGACAGGGCCCTCGACCATGTCAATCCTCTGTTGCTGCCATCACCCCTTGCCCTCCCTGCTAGAACCTAGTCAGGGTTCCACTTGCCCTCAGCTTCCTCTGCAACAGCCTTCACATTCAACGGATCATCCTCTGCCATTTCCGCCATGTCTAGCTAAGTCCACCAACAAACATATCTTCCCCGGCCCTTCTGTCGCCCCGGCCTTCGCAACACCCTGGCCCACTCTTCCTTCACCCCTAATATCTGCCTTCTCCAGCACCTTCCTATGCAAGCGCAGGAGATGGAACAGCTGCCCTTTCCCCTCGTTCGTTCCCACCATCCAGGACCCCAAACATTCCAACCACGTGAAAGACTAACGTACTTGTACTTCTTCCAATTTAACACGTCATATTCGCTGCCCACGATCCAGTCTCCTGTACATTGGGTGGACTAAATGTAGATTGAATAATTGCTTTGCTGAACGCCTCCATTCAGTCCACAAGTGTGACCCTGAGCTTCAGGTCAATTGACACTTTAATTCTACATCGCACTCACAATCTGAATTCTCTGTTCTCGGCCTTCTGCACTGTTCCCCTTTTAAACTCATTGAGGAACAGCACTGTATTTTTCGATTAGGCATTTTATTGCCTTCCAGACTCAACACTAAGTTTACAAACTTCAGATCATAACCTCCGCTCCAGTTTTCTCGGACGACATGCGCAGATAATGGAGGACGGCTCCACCAGTACCACTGAGAGTGGAGGAGGTGTAGGCTGGGGCTTGGGTGGCGATCCCGGTACACGGCCACTGCGAGTGGATGATGTGTGGGCTGGGGCTTGGGGTGGTGATCCCGGTACATGGCCAGTGGGAGTGGAGGAGGTGTGGGCTGGGCCTTGGGGTGGCGATTTTGATACATGGCCATCGGGCTAGTCCAAATACCTGCGGTCTACCCAAATTTCTCTTCCACGTGTGCTACCCCTCCCCCTTGTTATTCTGCTGTAACCATTTACACCTCCTCTAGAACCATCTTCTGTTTCTTTAATTGTCCCATTCGCTTTGCACCATCAGTCATTTTGTCATTCAATCACTCCTGCCCTCCATTGATCTCAATCCTTCATCGTTGTTCTTTCTTGATGCTACCGCACATGTCTCTGAATCTAGCATTGCTTTAATACTGTTCATCTCTGATATCTTCCACTTCTGATGAAACGTCATCGACCTGAAATGATCAGGCTGTCTCTCTCTGCACAGATGCTGCCTTAGCTACTGAGTATTTTCAGCAATGTGTTTTTTATCAGACTTACAGCAGTCGCAGTACTTTGCTTTTGATCAAATACTTAAGCATAGTTAATAAGAGGGGTGGGTTACATAGGCGATGACACGCATGGTTTGGGGTGGATATGTAATATCAGCAAGGTGGGGGACGCCGGAGCAGGACCAGGTAGGTCTGATGCACAAATCTGGAGGGGAATGGAGCCTCCAATCCGCTGGTGTGTCCGATCACAGACCAAGGGGTTTCACTGGTCCCAGGTGTTAGACTGAGACCGGGGGTTTGACCGGTCCCGGGGGTTTGACCGGTCCTGGGGGTTTGACTGGTCCCGGGGGTTTGACTGGTCCCGGGGGTTTGAATGCACCCGGGGGGTTGACTGGTCCCGGTGGTTTTACTGTTCCCAGTCGTTTGACTGGTCCCGGGGGTTTGACCGGTCCTGGGGGTTTGACTGGTCCCGGGGGTTTGATCGGTCCCAGGGGTTTGAACAGTCCTGGGGGTTTGACAGGTTCGGAGGGATTGACTGGTCCCATGGGTTTGACTGGTCCCGGGGGTTTGACTGGTACTGGGGGTTTGATTGGACCCGGGGGTTTGACAGGTTTGGAGGAATGGACATGTCCCGGGGGTTTGACCGGTCCTGGGGTTTGGTTGGACCCGGGGTTTTGACCGGTCACAGGGGTTAGATCATTCCCGGTGGTGTGTCCAATTCCCAGTCTTGGGGATGTGGGAACCCGGGGTTCTATCCATGGGAGTCGGGCGATGGGTAGAACTTGGGGGTGCGTGGTGAAAGCATTCCAGAAGCCCAGTAAGCCCGGCCAGCCGTAGTTAAACAGGTAAAACAGGTTAAATCCGAAGCTGCCCGCCTCATTAAAAAATGTATATTGTGTACCCGCCTCTTGGGGGCGCTTCATTGCCCCACCCACCCCCAGCTTCCGTCTCCTTTAAACTCGGAAGCGGGCGGGTTGGAGGTGGGTTGGTTCGGGAGGATGTTGTTCAATTTTCTCCTCAGACCCGACCCGAACCCAACTGTTTTTGGTGCGTTAAAATCCAGCCCTTACTGTCTGGGCTCATACACGGAGAATGTGTGATCAGTAATTACCAGTCTCTTTTCCCTTCTGTGTTTTACACTGAATTTGCTGGCGATTGTGATCCTGTCCTGGGGAAAGTGCGGGCTCTCCACCTGCACCACTCGCTACCTGGTGGCCATGGCAGCGGCCGATCTCCTGGTCATTGTCACTGAGGTCATACTGCGGAGGATCAGCATGTATTATTTCCCATGGTCTTTCCAGTCCATCATTCCTGTGTGTAGTTTAAACACTGTCCTGACCGCTGCAGCCACAGACTTATCTGTCTGGTTCACCGTCACTTTCAACTTTGATCCATTTGCGGCCATTTGTTGCCAGAAGCTGAAATCTAAATATTGCACCGAGAAAACTGCGGCTGTGGTTCTAGCAACAACCGGCATTCTGCTCTGTTTTAAAAACGTTCCCTTCTACTTTGCAATTCAACCCAGGTGTACAATTGACAACGTGCCGTGGTTCTGTGACTCAATCCTGAGCTATTATACTGAACCCGGGTGGGTGGGATTTACCTGGTTTGATCGGGCTTTAACCCCATTGCTCCCAGTCGCTTTAATTCTGTCGCTCAACGCTCTGACAGTCAGACACATTTTAGTGGCCAGTCTGATCCGTAAGGGGCTGAAGGGTGAGAACAAGGGAGAGAAAGCCAGAGACCCAGAGATAGAGAGCAGAAAGAAGTCTGTAATTTTGCTCTTCACCATATCTGCCAGCTTCATACTGCTCTGGCTGGTCTATGTTATAAATTTCTTATATTATAACATTGCAGGAACAAGTCCCCATTATTACAATGGCGCTTTAATTATCTTCAGACAAGTCGGAGTTATGCTGCAGATTTTAAGTTGCTGCACAAACACATTTATTTATGGGGTGACCCAGTCCAAGTTCAGAGCGCAGCTGAAGAGCGCCGTGAAATATCCACTTACCTCAATTATTCAATACATTAATAATCAGAAATAACTGAATGCAGCCCAGAGGCGGCTCCCACTGTTTCCAGCCCAGGAATGTAATATTCAGCCCCAGACTGCCATCCACTGACTTACACCAGCAATCGCTGGAGATCTGAAGATACGGCCAGCGGCGGGGCGAGCACTGTATTTAGGACTCGGCGCTGTTTCTAACTGACATTTCCCACGTTGTCTTTCGGGCAGGAACACTAGTTTGCTGCTTTCACTCTGAGCTCTTCTGTAAAGAGTCCCTTCAGCGACTGAGGGCAGCAATTCATTTGCAGCTTCCAGAGCAACAGCCTGGTCAATAAGTAGGCAGACAGAGCTGAGCTGCAGTTCAGAGGATTATATTACATGGAACATACAGCACACAAACAGGCCATTCGGCCCAATCAATCTGTGCTGGTGTTTATGCTCCACACCAGTCTCCTCTCATTGAATCTACCTCACTTCAGCCTCTCAGAATATCTTTATATACCCCTTTCTAGCATTTACACGTCTAGTTTCCTTCTGAAAAAATCTAAAGTATTTTCCTCAAGCACTTCCTGTGCTAATATGTTCCACATTCTCAACACTCTCTGAGTACAGAAATTGCTCCTTATTTACCTATAGAATTTATTAGTAACTGTCTTGTATTTATGACCCCAAGTCTTGCATTCTCCCACAAGTGTAAAGAGTCTCTCCACATCCACCCTGTCCAACCCATTCATAATTTTCAAGATCTTTATCAGGCCTCATCAAAGTCGTCTCTCTTCTATAGCAGAAAGGCCCAACCTGTTTAATCGTTCCCGATAGCTGCAATTTTTCAGTTCTGGTGCCATCCAAATAAATATTTGTAAGACCGAAGCTATTCTTCCCGTTCACAAACTCCGTTGCCTAGGCAACGACTCCATCCCTCTCCTTAGCACCAGTTTGCTGTTTGCAACATTGGTGTCTTATTTGAGCACGGGATGATCTTCCGACCAGATATTCACTCCATCACCAGGACGGCATACTTCCAACTCCGTAATATCGCCGAAATTCGCCCCTGCCTCAGCTCATCTGCTGCTCAAACCATCATCCATGCTTTTGGTAGCTCTAGTCTTGATAACACCAACTCTCTCCTGGCCAGTTTCCCATCTCCCACCCTCCCTAACTTGAGCTCCTCCAAACCTGTGCTTCCTGTCACCTAAACCACACCAAATCCCGGTAAACCACCACCCCTGTGCTCCGCTGAATTACATTGGCTCCCGTTCCGGCAATTCCTCCATTTTAAAATGATCATTCTTGTTTTCAAATCCCTGCATGGCCTCGCCCTCCCTACATCTGCAAGCTCTATCAGCCCCTCAAAACTCCCGAGATCTCTGTGCTCCTCTAATTCTGACCTGTTGCACATCATTGATTTTAACTGCTCCACCATTGGCGGCTGTGCTTTCAGTTGCCTGGGCCCTCAACTCTGGAATCCCCTCCCTAAACCTCTCTGCTTCTCTAAATCGCCCTCCCTCTTTAAGATACTGCTTAAAACATACCACTTTGACTAAGCTTTTGGTCATCTTTCCTAATATCTTGCTTATGTGGCTCAGGGTAAGGTTTTGTTCAATAACGCTCGCATGAATCGCTTGGGCAATTTTGCTATGTTAAAGGCGCTATATAAATGAAATTGTTCTTGTTGTAAGTCTTTTTTTGCACGTTCTCCATTTGTTCTATTCCATTTTTATGTCATGGTGAGCATAACTATACACAGTTCTCTAAGTGTGACCTGACCCGGGTCCTAGACATGTTTAATACTATTTACAAAGTATTTACAGCACAGAGACAGGCCAGTCGACTCAAAATTCCACGTGGTGTCAATGCTCCACAGGACCCTCCTTCATCTAACCCAGTAAAAATATGGTTCCATTCCATTCCCCCTCATGTGCTTGTCTCACTCCCCTTTAAATATGTCTCTGCTATTCGCATCAACTGTTCCTTGTGTTAGCAAGTTGCACATTCTGACCAGTCATTTCTTAAACAGGTTTCTCCTGAATTCCCTATTAGGTTTGTTAATGATTATCTTAAATCTATGACCCCAAGTTCTGGTCTCCCCTGCAAGTGCAAACACCTTCATCAATCTACCCTATGAAACCCTTTCGTAATCTCAAAGAACATAAGAACATATGAAATAGGAGCAGGAGTAGGCCAATCGGCCCCTCGAGCCTGCTCCGCCATTCAATAAGATCATGGCTGATCTGATCCTAACCGCCAATCCACTATCCCAGAACCATCTCCTGAATCTAACAGAATCAGACACACGAAATAGTAGCAGGATCAGGCTACACGGCCCCTGGGCCCGCTCCGCTACCCACAGGGCCATGACCGATCCGAACCTAGTCTCATGTCCAATTTCCTGCCCGCTCCCCGTAACCTTTAATTCCCTTTACTTGTAGGAAACTGTCTATTTCTGTTTTAAATTTATGTAATGATGTAGCTTCTACAGCTTTTTGGGGCAGCATATTCCATGGACCTACCACCCTCTGAGTGAAGTAGTTCCTCCTCATCCCAGTTTTGAAAGAGCAGCCCCTTATTCTAAGACTATGCCCCCTAGTTCTAGTTTCACCCATCATCGGGAACATCTTCCCCGCATCCACCCGATCCAACCCCTTCACAATCTTATATATTTCAATAAGATCGCCTCTCATACTTCTGAACTCCAATGAGTAGTGTCCCAATCTACTCAACCTCTCCTCATATGTCCATCCCCTCATCCACGGGATTAACCGAGTGAACCTTCTTTGTACTGACTCGATAGCAAGTATGTCCTTTCTTAAGTATGGACACCAAAACTGTACGCAGTATTCCAGGTGCGGTCTCACCAATACCTTGTACAACTGAAGCAATACCTCCCTATTTTTATATTCTATCCCCCTAGCAATGAAAGCCAACATTCCATTGGCCTTCTTAATCACTTGCTGCACCTGCATACTAATCTTTTGAGTTTCGTGCACCAGGACGCCCAGATCCCTTTGTACTTCAGTACTTTCCAGTTTCTTGCCATTAAGATAATAACTTGCTCTACTATTTTTCCTGCCAAAGTGCATAACCTCGCACTTTCCAGTATCGTATTCCATCTGCCAAATCTCTGCCCACTTACTTAGCCTGTCTATGTCCCCTTGCAGTTTTTTTATGTCCTCCTCACTCACTAATTTCCCTCCCATCTTAGTATCATCTGCAAACTTTGATATGTTACACTCGGTCCCCTTCACCAAATCGTTTATATAGATTGTAAAGAGTTGGGGACCCAGCACTGACCCCTGCGGAACACCACTAGTTATTGATTGCCAGTCTGAGAATGAACCATTTATCCCAACTCTCTGCCTTCTGTTAGACAGCCAATCCTCTATCCTTGCCAGAATATTACCCCCAATCCCGTGATTTTTTATCTTAAGCAATAATCTTTTATGTGGCACCTTGTCAAATGCCTTTTTGAAGTCTAAATACACTCCGTCCATTGGTTCCCTTTATCCACCCTATCCGTTACTACCTCAAAGAACTCCAGCAAATTTGTCAAACATGACTTCCCCTTCATAAAACCATGCTGACTTTGTCCTATTAAATTATGATTATCCAAATGTCCTGTTACTGTCTCCTTAATAATGGACTCCAAAATTTTGCCTACCACAGATGGTAGGCTAACCGGTCTATAGTTTCCAGCCTTCTGTCTGCTGCCCTTTTTAAATAAGGGTGTTACATTTGCAGTTTTCCAGTCTGCCGGGACCTTTGCCGAGTCCAGGGAGTTTTGGAAAATGATTACCAACATCCACAATCCCTACCGCCACTTCCCTCAAGATCCTAGAATGTAAGCCATCAGGTCCAGGTGATTTTTCCGCCTTGAGTCCCATTATTTTACGGAGTACCACTTCCTTAGTGATTTTGATCGTGTTTAGCTCCTCCCCCCCTTTAGCCCCCTGTTTGTCCAGTGTTGGGGTATTCTTAGTGTCTTCTACTGTAAAGACTGATGTAAGATATTCATTCATTGTTTTTGCCATCTCCATATGTCCCCCCATTAATTTCCCGGTCTCATCCTCTAAGGGACCAACATTTACTTTAGCCACCCTTTTTCTTTTTATATAGCTATAAAAACTCTTACTATCTGTTTTTATATTTTTTGCTAATTTACTTTCATAATCTATCTTGCCTTTCTTAATCAATCTTTTTGTTATTTTTTGCTGTCTTTTAAAGTTTTCCCAATGCTCTATCTTCCCACTTGATTTGGCTACCTTATATGCCCTTGTTTTTAGTCGAATACTATCCTTAACTTATTTACTTAGCCATAGATGGCTGTCTTTGCTTTTGCACACTTTTCTTCTCAGTGGAATATATATTTTTTGGAAGTTGTAAAATAACTCCTTAAATGTACACCACTGATCATGTATCGTCTTACCCTTTAATCTATTTTCCCAATCCACTCTACTCAATTCCGCTCTCATACCTTCATAGTCTCCTTTATTCAAGCTTAGCATGCTTGTTTGAGATCCAACCGTCTCACCCTC
Source organism: Somniosus microcephalus (assembly GCF_052327205.1). Lineage (NCBI taxonomy): Eukaryota > Metazoa > Chordata > Chondrichthyes > Squaliformes > Somniosidae > Somniosus > Somniosus microcephalus. The sequence continues at coordinate 2,436,843 of NW_028225183.1, read as the reverse complement.
TAATTGAATATGGAATTCAGCCATGTTATGGTCACTCATTCCAAGGGGATCCTTTACTAGGACATTTTTAATTAATCCTGTCTCGTTACACAGGACCAGATCTAAGATGCTTGCCCCCTGGTCGGTTCAGTTACATACTGCTCAAGAAACCCATCCCTAATACAATCAATGAATTCATCTCAAGGCAGCCCTGCCCAATTTGATTTGTCCAATTAATATGATAGTTAAAATCCCCCATAATTATAGATGTTCCCTTATTACAAGCCTCAACTATTTCCTGATTGATACTCCGTCCAACAGAGTTGCCACTGTTCGGCGGCCTATAGACTACGCCCACTAGTGTTTTTTGCCCTTATTATTCCTTACCTCCACCCAAACTGTTTCATTATCCAGATCTTTTGACCCAATATCATGTCTCTGTATTACATTATCTGATTATCCCTCAGTCTTCACTTCCCTAAAGAAAAGAGCCCCAGCCTGTTGAGTTTTTCCTGACAGGTATAACCTCTCAGTTCTGGTATAATTCTAATAAATACTTCGCCTTCGCCAGTGCCTCTGTGCCCTTTTTATAAGATGCAGACTATGCTCACAGTACACCAAGTGTGGTCTAACCAAGGTTCCATACAAGTTTAAAATAACTTCTATTTATTTACAAATCTATGCCTCTAGTAATGAACCCCAGTGCTTTCTTGGTTTTTATGGCCTTATCAACCTGCATTGCAACTTATACTGATTTATATAACTGTACCCTCTCATCCCTCTTTCCCTCAACCCCGTTTAGAACTTATTTTCGAAGGAGTATGTGAGCTCTGTATACTTCCTATTAAAATGCACTACCTCACATTTTTCTATATGAGGTTCATTTACCCATTCTGCCAGTTGAATAAAGTCTTCCTGGATTTTGTCGCAGTCCTCTGTATTAACTGTGAACCCTCATTTTAGGTAAGAAATCACACAACAGCAGGCTATAGTCCAACAGCTTTATTTGAAATCACAAGCTTTCGGAGCGCTGCTCCTTCTTCAGGTGAAGTGGAGAAATGCTTAAAGACACAGCTTATATAGTCAGAGAATCATGTCAGATGTTTACAGGTAACCTTTCCAACTGCCATTTATTGCACCTCGGCAGAGAGATAATCACAGCAGTCAAAGGTGTGAATGGTGTCCAAACAGGTCAGACAGGGAAACATTACATCAAAGAACAATGAGGTGGGGTCACAAGGGGTCAAATATTGCAGATGCTGGGGCCTGTATGAAAAACAAAAAAACATTTTTTTTGGCTGGAAATCACAGCAGGTCCAGCCGCATCTCACAGAATCACCACAGTGCAGATAGAGGCCATTTTGGCCCATCGAGCCTGCACCGACACATGTCCCACCCGATCCCCAACACATATCCCACCCTATCCCTGTAACCCCACGTATTTAATCCCCCTAACACTAAGGGTCAATTTATCATAGCCAATCAACCTAACCCGCACATCTTTGGACTGTGGGAGGAAACCGGAGCACCCGGAGAAAACCCACGCAAACACGGGGAGAATGTGCAAACTCCACACAGACAGTCGCCCGAGGCCGGATTCGAACCCGGGTTTCTGGCGCTGTGAGGCAACAGTGCTAACCACTATGCCACCTTGCTGCATCTGTGTAGAGAGAACAAGCCAATGTCGACTGGAGTCTGGATGACCCTGCATCAGGTGGGGTTACATGTAGCGTGACATGAACCCAAGATCTCGGTTAAGGCCGTCCTCATGGGTGCGGAACTTGGCTATCAGTTTCTGCTCGACGATTTTGCGTTGTCGTGTGTCTCGAAGGCCACCTTGGGGAATGCTTACCCGAAGATCGGAGGCTGAATGTCCTTGGCTGAATGTCACTTTAGGTGGCATCCACAATGTTTGCAATTGCACTTCCGATTCCTGAGTCCGAATTGTTTAAGTAAATGGTGAACAAATGTGTTCCCAGCACCGATGCTTGTGAATCATCACTTCCCACCATTGGCCAACTTCGCTTCCTTTGAATTCTATCACCTTAGAAATAAACCCCAAATCATTGTTAGCATTTTAATTGCTTTGCTGTCCAGTGATACTGCTTTAAATTTTTTGTTCACCTGTAGCCCTACAGCCCTTTGCACTTCTGCCAGGTTCAGTTTCTTATTTTCTAACGTATCTGTGATTATAGAATCATGGAATGATACAGCACAAAAGGAGGCCATTCGGCCCAACATACCTGTTCCGGCTCTTTGGAAGCACTGTCCAATTAATCCCACTCCTCTGCTCTTACCCCTGTATTTTTTTTATCTCAGATATTTTTTCCAAATCCACATTGAAAGTTACTATTGAATCTGCTTCCACCGCCCTTTCAGGCAGCGTATTCCAGATCGCAACAACTCGCTGTATATAACAAAAACTTCCTCATGTTGTCTCGGGTTCTTTTGCATTAAGTATGTGTCCTCTGGCGACCCCACTGCCACTGGAAACAGTTGCTCCTTAATTACTCTATTAACTCTATTTAGGCTTATGAACAGACCGTGCACTCAATCGTCTCCACACCTTCTCCGTCTCGCTTATTCAGATAGCCACCACTTTTACATTGTTGTTTCTTCCATTTTTTACAATCTATCGACTGCCCCCCCCCATTGCTGCCACTCTCGCACCCACCATCTATCCGCCGTTAAGCCGTTCACCCTTCCAAACCTGCCGTTTGAACCGCACCTGCCATCTGCTCCTGTGCTCCAATCCGATTAATATAACATGAATATTTTTTTTCCAATCTAACCTATCCAGACAGTGAAAATACATTAAGACAAGGATAAGCGAAGATCCGTTCTCTATAAGTTGGTGGTGAGCAGGAGTCTGTGTTCAGGATGCGGGTCAGATGTGTTTTTCATTCCATTAATCTGAGGAATGTTTGATTAGGAGGGCAAATATTCCCTTTTATTGTCTCCTCTTATAATTGTGGTAACTTTCACGCTCAATGCGTCAGGAATAGTTCAGTTCAGAGAGCTTTAGAAGGAAGATCACAATGAGCCACCTATGCTCAAAGTTTTATTACCACAATTGGCACAATTCTCAAATATTTCTCTATGGAAATGGTTGTCGTTCTTTCTACCGTTGTTTTTTTCTTCCCTCAGGCTCGTTCTCTCCACTCTCACTGACTCTCTGCCGCCGGTTCTCCCGTTTTATTTGTTGTCCTCTTGCACTGTTTCCCATCAGGTTCACATTCTCCGCTCAAAATTGCACTTCCTTAGCGCCTTTCACCACCTCAGGGCATCCCAACGCTCTTTACAGTGAATGAAGTATTTTAAAGTGTATCAATATGACAATAATACATTTTCAGCCTGACACAGAGAGAGGAATGGATTCGATTTTAGGCGTTGTTACTTTTCCAGAGAGCATGAACGATCAGAGACTCAGTAGGCACAACACCAGCCGGCAACTCATTTCTGCCACTGGGAACAGTTGCTCCTTAATTACCCTATTAAACCTATTTAGGCTTTTGAACAGCTCTATCAAATCTCCTCTTAACATTCTCAGCTTTAATCTGAACAACCCCAGCTACTCCAGTCTCTTCACATAACTGAAGTCCCTTATCCCTGGTACCATTCTCCTAAATTTCCTCTTAACCTTCTCTGCTCTAATCAGAACAAACCCAGCTTCTCCAGTCTCTCCACATAACTGAAGTCCCTTATCCCTGATACCATTCTAGTAAACCTCCTCTTAACCTTCTCTGCTCTAATCAGAATAACCCCAGCTTCTCCAGTCTCTCCACAGAACTGAAGTCCCTTGTCCCTGGTACCATTCAAGTAAACCTCCTCTTAACCTTCCCAGCTCTAATCAGAACAACCCCAGCTTTTCCATTCTCTCCACATAACTGAAGTCCCTTATCCCTGGAACAATTCCAGTAAACCTCATCTTAACCTTCTCTGCTCTAATCTGAACAACCCCAGCTTCTGCAGTCTCTCCACATAACTGAATTCCCTTATCCCTGGTACCATTCTAGCAAATCTCCTCTTAACCTTCTCAGCTCTAACCTGAACAACCCCAGCTACTCCAGTCTCTTCACATAACTGAAGTCCCTTATCCCTGGTACCATTCTAGTAAATCTCTTCTGCACACGCTCAAAGGCCTTAAAATTTTCCTAAAGTTTGGTGCCCAGAATGGGACACAATACTCCACCTGAAGCCTAATCAGCACTTTATAAAATGTTCTCATAACTACTGTGCTTTTGTACTTTCCTGCTTATTAATAAAGCGAAGGATCCCATATGCTTTATTAACATACTTATCAAATTGTCCAGCCGCCTTCAAAAATTAGTTCACATATATGCCTAGGTCCCTCTGTTCCTGCACTCCCTTTAAAGATGTGCCATTGAGATCACATTGTTTCTTCTCATTTTTCACTTCACAATTCTCTCTGTTAAATAGAATCTGCCAAGTGCCTGCCTAATTGAATCAGATTTCGGATTATGCTGCATGCAAAGTGATTGGATTCGGAAAGAAACGCCATCAGAGAAGAGCAGGATCATGTCAAGGACGTATCTGAAGCACTCAAAACCTCCAGCCTGAAGTACAGTTTATAAGGGTAAAGACACAGCAAACTTTTCTTGGCCTTTAGATTCTTGCTTTCGGCTCCAATTATATTTTATTCTGTTAATGCAAAATATGTCAGTAAACTGAGTAACGAGATAACTTTATGTGCATGAATGAGGGTCAGTTAGAAGGTGTTGCATGAATGACATTTTAACCGAAGGTCAGCCATGATCATATTGAATGGTGGAGCAGGCTCGAAGTGCTGAATGGCGTACTCCTGTTCCTATTTCTTATGCACTCTTGTTGACCAGTCAGTCTGCATCCCCTTGAAGTATGTTACTATCCTCCTCGTTGTGTGCTGCTTTTCTGAGTTTCGATGCCCTATATACTTCCCTCCAGTATGAAAAAGAACCCGTCACAACGACTCTCTGCTTTCTGACCCTTAGCCAATTTGGTATCCATGCTGCCCTGTCCCATTAATCCCATGGGCTATAATTTTGTGACCAGGTATGTCATGTGGTACTTTGTCAAACGCCTTTTCAAAGTCCATATACACAACATCAACCACACTACCCTCATGATGCTTCTGTTTTCCTACCAAAGTGCATCGCCTTGCATTAATCGATGTTAAACTTCACTTGCCACTTAACTGCGCAGTCTGTACGTTTTCTAATGTCTATTGTGAGAAGTCATATAGAGAAATGACTTTTCAATATTTGAAGCAAAGCATCAGTGTATTGAATATAAAACAATAATCCATATATATAAAAGGATTGTGGTGTCTGTCTGTCTGCGTGTCTGTGTGTCTGCCTGTCTGTGTGTATGTCCGGGCATAACTCAAAAGTTATAGAGCCTACCTACACATATGCTCTAACAAAAGAAAGCTTATGATTAGGGGAGTGTCATAGACGTATTTACTTTTTGGCCAGACAAACGTTGTTCGGACAGCATACAAAAAACGTTCACAAAACGGACAAAATCCACTCATTAGCTGTTGACCAATCCTACGGGGGAATCTGCTCATTAGCGTTGACTGACGTGAACGTTGACCAATCCTACGGGGGGAGCGCGCTGCGTCACGGGGGGCGTTTCATGGTGTGTGTGGGCGTGGCCTAATGCTTCAAACTGCCGTTAGTGCCTCACAAAATGGCAGCCACCCATCTTCACCCACAAAATCTCCCTCCGGCTCTCACCTTTTACCGGGGGAGAGGCTGCTCTAAATTAGATTCAGTCAGTGGCGTCTCTCTTTATCTGTTTTGAGGCGGCCCGAGAGACAGCGTGTGGGGGAGCAGCGGCGGTGGGGTGTTTGTTATGGATAAACTCTGCCTCTGTCCGACCATGGGCCCCAGTCCCACCCTCTGTCTCCTCCTCCTCCTTCTCGCCACTTTCTCCCCTCTCTCCTGTGACCCCGGCCTCTCCGCTCTGCAGGATGACACTGCCGAGCTCGTCGGGTCGGGGTCCCGGGGAACCATGGCCGCTTTCGGAGACTTCAACTCGGTGACAGGTGAGGAGGGTGTTTGTTATTCACGTTAGGTGGCGGGCCGAAGTGGGAGCTCAGCTCAGGTGACTTGGGCCGGGCCTCAGGTGCTACGCCGCCCATGGGGGCTCCGGGGCAGCGGACCGCAGCGCGAGCTCAGCTCGGGTGACTCGGGCCCGGACTCAGGCGCTACGCTGCCCACTGGGGCTCCGTGGCAGCGGGCCACAGTGGGAGCTTAGCTGCGGTGACTCAGGCCGGGCCTGAGGTGCTACGTCGTGCACGGGTGCTCTGGTCTATCTCCTTCCCTCACTCTCTCCTGCTCTCTCTCTCTCTGTCTCTCGCACCTTCCCTCTCTCTCTCTCTCTCCTTCCCTCTCTCTCTCTCTCTCCTTCCCTCTCTCTCTCTCTCTCTCCCTCCCTCTCTCTCTCTCCTTCCCTCTCTCTCTCTGTCTCTCTCTCTTTCCCCCTCTCTCTCTCTCTCCTTATCTGTCTCTCTCTGTCTCTCTCCCCTTCCCTCTCTCTTTCTCTCTCTCCTTAGCACTCCCTCTCTCTGCTTCCCCGCAATGTCAATCAACAAGGCACAGGGGCAGACTTTGCACAGGCACCGCCGGGCACTCCAGCTAGTAATTAATAAAGGTTGCCATCTAAAACAATGTGTCGTTTTGGAATTTTATCCAAAAATCTGAGGATTTATTGCAGAGAAACCTCATGGCTTCTCACTTTGTATCACTGCATTTCGAAGAAGTTGGTGAAGATATTATTTATATCAAATAACAGAATTGCCCTCCTGTATGCTTCAGCCTCACTTTGTGACTTTCGAAATCTATGTATGCATCGAACATACTAAACTCCTTCCCACCCCACCTAATATCCGCAGCTCCTCCCCACCCCACCTAATATCCTCAGCTCTGCCCCACCACACCTAATATCCTCAGCTCTGCCCCACCCCACCTAATATCCTCAGCTCTGCCCCACCACACCTAATATCCTCAGTGCCTCCCCACCCCATCTAATATCATCAGCTCCTCCCCACCCCAACTAATATCCGCAGCTCTGCCCCACCACACCTAATATCCTCAGCTCTGCCCCACCCCACCTAATATCCTCAGCTCTGTCCCACCACACCTAATATCCTCAGCGCCTCCTCACCCCATCAAATATCCTCAGCTCTGCCCCACCACACCTAATATCCTCAGCGCCTCCCCACCCCATCTAATATCCTCAGCTCTGCCCCACCCCATCAAAAACCTCAGCGCCTCCCCACCCCATCTAATATCCTCAGCGCCTCCCCACCCCATCTAATATCCTCAGCTTTGCCCCACCACACCTAATATCCTCAGCGCCTTCCCACCCCATCTAATATCCTCAGCTCTGCCCCACCACACCTAATATCCTCAGCTCCTCCCCACCCCAACTAATATCCTCAGCTCCTCCCCACCCCAACTAATATCCTCAGCTCTGCCCCACCACACCTAATATCCTCAGCTCTGCCCCACCCCACCAAATATCCTCAGCTCTGAACCACCACACCTAATATCCTCAGCGCCTCCCCACCCCATCTAATATCCTCAGCTCTGCCCCACCACACCTAATATCCTCAGCACCTCCCCACCCCACCTAATATCATCAGCGCCTCCCCACCCCACCTAATATCCTCAGCTCTGCCCCACCACATCTAATATCCTCAGCACCTCCCCACCCCATCTAATATCCTCAGCGCCTCCCCACCCCACCTAATATCCTCAGCTCTGCCCCACCCCACCTAATATCCTCAGCTCTGCCCCACCCCACCTAATATCCTCAGCTCTGCCCCACCACACCTAATATCCTCAGCTCCTCCTCACCCCATCTAATAAACTCAGCTCTGCCTCACCCCACCTAATGTCCTCAGCTCCTCCCCACCCCAACTAATATCATCAACACCTCCCCACCCCACCTAATATCCTCAGCTCCTCCCCACCCCACCTAATATCCGCAGCTCCTCCCTACTCCACCTAATATCCTCAGCTCCGCCCAACCTTAGCTCATATCGTCAGCTCCTCCCCACTCCAGCTAATGTCCTCAGCTCATCCCCAACCCAGCTAATATCCTTAGCTACTCCTGAACCCACTTAATATCCTCAGCTCCTCCCCATCCCAACTAATATTCTCAGCTCCTCCCCAACCCAGCTAATATCCTCAGCTCCTCCCCACCCCAACTAGTATCCTCAGCTCCTCTCCACCCCAACTAATATCCTCAGCTCCTCCCCACTAATGTTCCATCGAATCTTTTTGTACTCAGCGGCTGCAATCTCTTTTGAGCTCGACCTTTTCTTCCACAGGCAAATTTTAAAACAACAAATATTAGAGCAACTTTTAGAAAAGCAACTTACCCAACAACGACAGCAGCAACAACCAGTTAAAATCATATATACAGTAATGAGATATTGCCACCCCACCTCCTCAAATCATGAGGCAATCAGATAAGTTTCTGCAAGTTAAACATAACTTCTCTGCTTTTGAAATCTATTCCTCTAGAAATGAGCCCGTGCTTTATTTGCAATTTCATGGAGTTTTAACCTGCGTTGCTACTTCTGACGATTTGTGAATCTATACCCCGAGATACCTTTGCACCTCTACTCCATTTAGACTCTTATTTTCCAAGGAGTAGCTAGGCTCCTTAAACCTGCTACCACAATTCTCCACCTCACACTTACGGATATTGAAATTCATTTGTAATTTACATGCCCATTCTGCTATTTTGTTTACGGTAGAATTAATTAAAAGCTTTTAGTTCGTCATGTACAAATTCTATTTAAATAAAAACTTGTCAGAAATGACTGGGATATAAAAGAACTGCAGAATAATAAATTAACACTTCAGCAACGTCACTCAGTTACACATCGACAAACAATCCAAAAGCTCAACTTGAGCTGAATGAGGCAAATCCATTCGTGCAATTTGTATTAATTTTAAGGTTTTCAACTTATTAGCCCATCCCTCTTGTCACTATAGTAAAGGCTGCACAAGCAGCAGGCGCAGTGACTTTCCCATGGCGCTGACGTGCTGTACATCCTGATATGTAATCAGAATAATAATTACAATGCAACCAGGCAACCAACAAATATGAAGTGCTGTAATTCTTTAGTACACAATATTAAAAATAATTGAAAAAAAACTGGTATCCATATTTCCAAATTCAATCAATCCCATTAATAAACATGGTCTTGTTGAACCGACACACCCCACATGTAACATGACAGAAATGCAGAACTTATTCACAAGTGCAGAAAAACATATACACATTTTGCGTCGCTGAATTAAAAATAAAATGCAGGGAAAGCTATGATTTAACACAAATAAATATTCATCACTCCTCCTGGACAAGAGAACCATTCAGACTGACTTCGAAATATTTACTAATATGTTGATGTAAAGATGTTAATTTACAAATTTTGCTTCCAATGTTTTTTCTCTCAAACATTCTCCACAATATTAATCCCTGCTCTTATCACGAAAAGTGTTGAATTATTTTAGGTACTTCCCAAGTAAACAGCAGGAAACAAACTTTATTGTTGTCTCAATTTTCAATCTCCTAAATCAAAAATGTATACCTAATCAAAATGACAGATTAGCTGTTTAATCAAAGTATTTTGCGTGTCTTTCTCAATAAACAAGTAATGGTTTCTTCTAAAGTAGCTGCCTCCATTTTTCATACATCAATACAGAGTTCTTGTTTCTATTAACACTCCACTAATCATTTAAGAAGGAATCTATAGTTACGTTATTTCTGGGATTGTTCAGACTATAGAACGACAGACAAAATAAAATCGTTCACAATAGCAAAATACAGCGGATGCTGGAATCTGAAATATACACAGAAAAAGCTGGGAATACGCAGCAGGCCCGGCAGCATCTGTGGAGAGCGAGAGATGAACAAAGTTAAGGCTTCAGGTCTGTGGCCTGTTGTCGCAACTGGATAAAGTTAGAGATTTAACCAGCTGCAGAGGCCGGATTTAACCACTGCTGCCTTCCACCATATCACAGACCATCCCCTTTGTTCCTTCCGCCCGCCCGCATTTCGCTGACTCTGCACCTGGTTAAAATCTGTAACAACTCTAACATTTTTCATTTCTGAAGAAAGGTCACAGACCTGAAACGTTAAATCTGTTTTTCTCTCTCTCCACCGATGCTGCCTGGCCTGCTGAGTATATCCAGCATTTTCTCTTTTTATATTATGTAAAATAAAATTGTTTGTGTTTTTCCCCATTTTTGGTTCTCTTCCTAAACGTCTTAGTTATATTATTATAAAATCAATAAAAAGTAATAAGTTACTCCTCCAAAACCTCCACTGTTCTCCCCGAATTCAACTGCATGTTTCTGTGAAGCTACTCACTTCATTCCATTGTTGAAAATCAAATTTTGAGCAATTTCCAATTTTAAAAGTTTTAAGCAATTTAGCGCCTGCTTAAAATAATTCCGACTTCAAGACGCGCTTGAAACTTGTTTAGATGCGGGGAACATTGATGTTTGCTTGTTTCTTCCAAAATCATATTCGAAACGTAGGGGTAAAGAAGTGTTTATAACATTTATTTTTTGAGAAAATGCCTTTAAAAATCTTTAAATTCTTTCTAGTCACATCGCAGCTATGACAGAAGAAGTTGCGCCAAGTTTCTCTTTCCCTCTTGAAAGCTGTCTTTAAACATGCTGCAATAATATAAAATAAACTCTAATTACAAACGGAGCTCAAATAAGAAAGTGAATAAAGTGGTTAAACTTGCTAAGAAGGCGGTGAGGTTATCTTTCCCCAGTACCAGCGTGAACCATCGTCAGAGCTGGAAAAAGTTGGAGATGCAACAGGTTTTAAGCAGGTGTAAAGGCAGGGAAAGTGGGGGAGCGGAGGAAGGAAATAAAGGGACAGTCTGTGCTAGGATTGAAGGCAGGAGAGATGAAATGTTGCAAATGGGGATGGCAGAATGATCAACAGCTGCGACCTGCAAAAATAAGTTCAGGGGTTATAGTCTGAAATTGATGAACTCAGTGTTGAGTCCAGAAGGCTGTAAAGTGCCTAATCGAAAGAGGAGGTGCTGTTCCTCCAGCTTGCATTGAGCTTCATTGGATCAGTGTAACAGGCCTAGGACAGAGTGGCCTGTGTTGGAGTGGAGCGGCGAATTAAAGTGACAGACGACCAGATGCTCGAGGTCACCATTACGGACGAAATGGACGTGTTCTGCAAAGTGGTATTCCCAATCTGGCTTTGGTCTCCCCAATGAAGAGGAGACCGCATCATGAGCAGTGAATACAGTATACTAAATTGGAAGAAGTACAAGTAAATCGCTGTTTCACCTGGAAAGGTTGCTTGAAGCCCTGGACAGTGGGAAGGTAGGAAGTAAAAGGGCATGTATTGCTACTCCTGCACTTACACGGGAAGGTGCCGGGCGAACGGGAAGGAGTGTTGGGGTGATAGAGGATTGGACCAGGGTGTTGTGGAGGGAGCGGCCCCTTCAGAATGCTGAAAGTGGAGGTGAGGGCAAGATGTGCTTGGCGGTGATATCACGCTGGAAGTGGCAGAAATGGCGGAAGATTTTTGCAGGTGGCAGCTGTTGATCCTTCTGCAATCCCCATTTGCAACATTTCATCTCTCCTGCCTTCAATCCTAGCACAGACTGTCCCATTATTTCTTTGAATGTGGAGACTGGTGGGGTGAAAGCTGATGACAAGGGGAACCCTATTGTGGTTCCGCGAGGGAGGGGAAAAGGTGAGAGCAGAAGTGCGGGAAATAGAATGGACACAGTCAAGAGCCGTGTCAACCACGGTAGAGGGGAATCCTAGGTTGAGGAAAGAGGAAGACATGTCTGAAGCACTGGAATGGAATGAGGCATCGTCAGGCCAGAAGCGGCGGAGATGGAGCAACTGGGAGAATGGAATAAAATCCTTACAGGAAGCGGGGTGGGAGGAAGTGCAGTCCAGATATCTGTGGGAGTCCGTGGGCTTATAGTGAATATAATAGAAAAATACTTCGGATATTGGACATCTTACATAACAACAAAAAACGCTGGAAATACTCAGCAGGCCAGGCAGAATATGTGGAGAGCCGAACAGAGTTAATGTTTCAGGTCTGGGACCCTTCATCAGAACTGGAGAAAGCTGGAGATGTAACAGATATTAAGCAGGTGCATGGACGGGGGAGGGGGCGTGGATGGGAGGAATGTATTGAAGGAAAATACTGTGCTTATGTAGGAAGCGACTCATGCCCTCATTTGTTTAAAGTAATAAGCAGACAAAAACACAGGTATTTGATCAAAATGAACCCGCAGATGACCACGCACAAATAAACAACCAGAGAGGCAGACAGAGTTGGGAAACACCAGGAAATCGACAAGAAATATTGACAAGGAGTAAAGTGCTTTGCCATCAGAAAATTGCTGGATTTTGATGCTTGTTGAACGGCATCTCCCTAACAAATTTAGCTGATCACAGCATGGCTATCAATCAATTCATTGCCAGTGTGAAAAATGCAACTCTTGATACTTAGCAACGTGTGCAAGACTGGAATGAGAGAGTGCCTGGGCCGTGGTCAGTGATAGCTTATCCTGAGCATCAAGATATTCATTAGGCCTGAGCCCTTGCTGCGTAAGAAAATTCTCCTCATCTCCCCTCTGGGCCTTTTGCCAGTTATGTCCTTCGGTTACCGACCCTCCTGCCACTGCAAACGGTTTCTCCTTATTTATTCTTTCAATGCACCTTGCAATTATGAAAAACTCTATTAAATTTCTTCTTAAACTTCTGAGGAAAGCAATCTCAGCTTCTCCAGTCTCTCAACATAACTGAAGTCCTTCACCCCTCGGACCACTCTGTGAGACGTGAAACCGAGGCTCTCGCTCTCTGTGTGTCTCTCTCTATCTTTGTCTCTGTCTCTCTCTTTGTCTCTGTATACATTTCTGAGGGGGATTGACAGGGTAGATGCAGGAAGGATGCTTCCCCTCTTGGGGGAATCTAGAACTAGGGGGCAAAGATTCAGGCTAAGGGGTCGTCCATTTAAAACGGAGGAATTTCTTCTCTCAGAGGGTCGTGAATCTTTGGTAATCTCTAACCCAGAGAGCTGTGGAGGCGGAGTCATTGGATATAATCAAGTCGGAGATTGACAAATATTTGAGCTGCATAGAAACGTAGAAGATAGGATCAGGAGAAGTCCATTCGGCCCCTCGAGCCTGCTCCTCCGATCAATGCGGTCATGGCTGATCATCCAGATTCAGCATTCTGTCCCTGCTTTCTCCCCATATCCCTTGATCCCCTTATCCTTAAGAAATATTTCTAACGCCTTCTTGAATGTATTTAATGAATTGGCCTCAACTGTCTTCTGTGGTAGAGAATTCCACAGGTTCACCACTCTGGGTGAAGCAATTCCTCCTAATCTCAGCCCTAAATGGCTTACCCCTTATCCTTAGACAGTGACCCCTGGTTCTGGACTCCCGCACCATCGGCAACAGCCTTCCTGCATCTAATATGTCTAGTCCTGTTAGAATTTTATAAGTTTCAATGAGATCACCTCTCATTCTTATAAACTCTAGCGAATATAAGACTAATCAATCCAATCTCTCTTCATACGTCATTCCTGCCATTCCAGGTATCAATCTGGTGAATCTTCGCTGCACTCCCTCCAGGGCAAGATCATCCTTCGTCAGATAAGGCGACCAAAGCTGCACACAATACTCAAGGTATGGTTTCACCAAGGCCCTGTAGAATTCCATCAACACATTCTTGTTCCTGTACACGAATGTTCTCGCTGTGAAGGACAGCATACCATTTGCCTTCTTAACCGCCCGCTGCACCTGCATGCTTGCCTTCAGCGACTGGTGCACAAGGACACCCACGTCTCGTTGCACTTCCCCTTTTCCCAATCTATTGCCGTTCAGTTAATAATCTGCCTTCCTATTTTTGCCACCAAAGTGGATAACCTCGCATTTATTTACATTATACTGCATCTCCCATGCATCTGCCCAATCACCCAACCTATCCAAATCGTACACGCCCACCCAGCTTTGTGTCGTCTGCAAACTTGCTGATATTACATCTAGTTCCCCCGTCTAGATCATTAGTATATATTGTGAATAACTGGGGTCCTAGCCCCGATCCCTCTGCTACCCCACTAGTCAGTGCCGTCAACTCGGAAAAAGACCCATTTATTCTAAATCTTTGCTTCCTGTCTGCCAACCAGTTTTCTATCCAAGTCAGTACATTACCCCCAATCCCATGTGCTTTAACTTTGCATGCTAGTCTCTTATGCAGGACCTTTTCGAAGGCCTTCTGAAATTCCAAATACACCACATCCACTTGTTCTCCCTTTTCTATTCTACCAGTTACATCTTCAAATAATTCCAGTAGATTAGTCAAGCACGATTTACCTTGTGTAAATCCATTTTGACTTTGTCCAACATAACAACAGAAAATGCTGGAAAAATCAGCAGGCCAGGCAACATCCTTGGAGAGAAAATAGAGTCTACGTTGAAAATAGACCCGAAACGTTGACACTATTTTCTCTCCGCGGATGTTGCCTGGCCTGCTGAGCTTTTCCAGCATTTCCTGTTGTTATTTCGGATTTCCAGCATCTGCAGCATTTTGCTTTTGACTTTGTCCGATCCTGTCATTGTTTTCCAAGTGCTGTGCTATTACATCTTTTATAATGGACAATAGCATTTTCCCCACTACCGATGTCATGCTTACCGGCCTATAATGCCCCGTTTTTGCTCTACCACCTTTTTTAAATAGTGGTGTTACATTACCTTCCCTCCAATCCATGGGAATTTTTCCAGAATTTATAGAATTTTGGAAGATGACCAGCATTGCATCTATTCTTTCTAGGGCCACTTCCTTAAGTACCCTAGGATGTAGATTATCAGGCGCTGAGGATTTATCGGCCCTCAATCCCGTCAATTTCCCTAACACCATTTCCCTACAAATACTGATTTCATTCAGTTCCTCCCTTTCATTAAACCTTATGTTCCCCGACATCTCTGGGAGTTTATTCGTGTCCTCCTTTGTGAAGACAGAACCAAATTATGGATTTAATTTGTCTGCCATGTCTTTGTTCCCCATTATAAATTCCCCTGTTTCTGAATGCAAGGGACCTGCGCTTCACTTTAACAATCTCTTTCTATTCACATATCTATAGATGCTTTTACTGTCAGTTTTTATGTTCCCTGATAGCTTACTCTCATACTCTATATTCCCCCTCTTAATTAATACCTTTGTCCTCCTTTGCTGGATCCTAAACATAGAAAGATAGAAACATAGAAGATAGGAGCAGGAGTCGGCCATTCAGCCCCTCGAGCCTGCTCCACCATTCAATGAAATCATGGCTGATCATCCAAATTCAGTACCCTGTCCCTGCCTTCTCCCCATATCCCTTGATCCCATTGGCCTGAAGAAATAGATCTAACTCCTACTTGAACATATTTAATGAATTTGCCTCCACTGCCTTCTGGTGTAGAGAATTCCACAGGTTCACCATACTGTGGCTTACCCCTTATCCTTAAACTCTGACACCTGGGTCTGGACTCGCTGGCCATCTGGAACATCCTTCCTGCATCTAGTCTGTCTAGTCCTGTTAGAATATTATAAGTTTCAATGAGACCCCCTCTCATTCTTCTAAACTCCAGCGAGTAAAAGCCCAGTCGACACAACCTCTCCTCATACATCATTCCTGCCATCCCAGGTATCAGTCTGGGAAACTGCTCCCAATCGTCAGATAGCAAAATTTTCTATAGTTATATAAAAAGAAAAAGGGTGGCTAATGTAAATGTTGGTCCCTTAGAGAATGAGACTGGGAAATTAATGCTGGGAAACATGGATATGGCAAAAAAGCTGAACAATTATTTTGTATCAGTCTTTACGGCGGAGGACACTAAGAATATCCCAACACTGGACAAACAGTGGGCTCTAGGGGGGGGGAGGAGAAGCTAAATACGATTAAAATCACTAAGGAAGTGGTACTTGGTAAAATAATGGGACTCAAGGCGGATAAATCCCCTGGACCTGATGGTTTACATCCTAGGGTCTTGAGGGAAGTGGCGGTAGGGATTGTGGATGCATTGGTAATAATTTTCCAAAACTCCCTGGACTCAGCAAAGGTCCCAGCAGATTGGAAAACTGCTAATGCAACACACTTATTTAAAAAAGGTAGTAGGCAGAAGGCTGAAAACTACAGACCTGTTAGCCTAATATCTGTGGTTTGTAAAATTTTAGAGTCCATTATTAAGGAGACAGTAACGGGACATTTGGATAAACATAATTTAATAGGACAAAGTCAGCATGGTTTTATGAAGGGGAAGTCATGTTTGACAAATTTGCTTGTGTACTTTGAGGAACTAACATACAGGGTGGATAAAGGGGGACCAGTGGATGTATTGTATTTAGACTTCCAAAAGGCATTTGACAAGGTGCCACACAAAAGATTATTACTCAAGATAAAAAATCATGGGATTAGGGGTAATATTCTGGCATGGGTGCAGGATTGGCTATCTAACAGAAAGTAGAGAGTTAGGATAAATGGTTCGTTCTCAGACTGGCAATCAGTAACTATTGGTGTCCCGCAGGGGCCAGTGCTGGGTCCCCAACACTTTGCAATCTATATTAATGATTTGGAGGAGGGGACCGAGTGTAACATATCAAAGTTTGCAGATGATACAAAGATGGGAAGGAAAGTAGTGAATGAGGAGGACATAAAAAACCTGCAAAGGGAGATAGACAGGCTACGTTAGTGGGCAGCGATTTGCCAGATGGAATACAATCCTGGAAAGTGTGAGGTTATGCACTTTGGCAGAAAAAAATCATAGAGCAAGTTATTATCTTAATGGCAAGAAACTGGAAAGTACTGTAATACAAAGGGATCTGGGGGTCCTGGTGCACGAAACACAAAAAGTTAGTATGCAGGTGTAGCAAGTGATCAAGAAGGCCAATGGAATGTTGGCTTTTATTGCTTGGGGGACAGAATATAAAAACAGGGAGGTATTGTTACAGTTGTACAAGGTATTGGTGAGCCCGCACCTGGAATACTGCATACTGTTTTGTTGTCCATACTTAAGAAAATACATACTTGCTCTCGAGTCAGTACAAAGAAGGTTCACTCGGTTAATCCCAGGGATCAGGGGCTGGTCATATGAGAGAGGTTGAGTAGATTGGGACACTACTCAATGGAGTTCAGAAGAATGAGAGGCGATCTTATTGAAATATATAAGATTGTGAAGGGGCTTGATCGGGTGGATGTGGTGAGGATGTTCCCAATGATGGCTGAAACTAGAACTAGGGGGCATAATCTTAGACTAAGGGGCTGCTCTTTCAAACTGAGATGAGGAGAAACTTCTTCAATCAGAGGGTAGTAGGTCTGTGGAATTTGCTGCCCCAGAAAGCTGTGGAAGCTACATATTTAAATAAATTTAAAACAGAAATAGACAGTTTCTTAGAATTAACGGGAATGAGGTGTTACGGGGAGCCGGCAGGAAATTGAACATGAGTCTATGTTCGGAACGGTCATGGCCCTGTGGGTAAAGGAGCGGGCTCAGTGGCCATGTAGCCTGGTTCTGCTCCTACTTCTTATGTTCTAATTATGTGTTAGATTGCAGGAGATGGTTCTATTCCTGTTCCTGGCTGGGGTGGAAATCAACTTTTACAGAATGTAAGTACTGTAGAAAATATAGGGACAGTGATCTCCTGGACGAGTTGCGATCGCCCAGATGGGTCGGAGAGGAATTTCCCAGATTTTTATCTCCCAAATTGGCCATTGGGTTTTTTATCAGGTTTTTCGCCTCTCCCAGGAGATCACATGGGTTCGGGAGGGATGTAGAGTAATAGTAGATTTGAGGTTAGGATCAGATCAGCCATGATCTATTGAATGCTGGAGCAGGCTCGAGGGGCCGATTAGCCTACTCCTGCTCCTATTTCTTACGTTCTTTTGTTTGCTGCTTTATCTGTCCAATTGATATGTCCTCTCCTTGGAACTTATGCTATCATTAATTTCCCTTGTTAGCCAATGTTGAGGGAGTCAAGGGTTATGGGGTGCGGACGTTGAGCCGAAGATCTGATCAGCCATGATCTTATTGAATGGCGGGGCATGCTGGAGTGTCCGAATGGGATACTCCTGCTCCAATTTCTTCTGTACTTATTTTTATTTCTGTCCCTTCTGCCACTTTGTCCCTCTGTTCCCAGGTCGATTATTGCTCTGACAGATTCTGCATCTTTCAGTTCCTCGTTAGCATAGCGGTGAGTATCCCCGCCTGTCATGATAACTTAACCTGAGCAGTAAGAAAAACATTACGCCTGAGCCCTTGCTGCGTAAGCCAATTCTCCCCATACTGATTATTTTGCTGGTTATCTTCAATCGGTGTCCTCTGGTTACCGTCACTCCTGCCACTGGCAAGCGTTTCTCCTTATTGCCTCTATCTGATCCCCTTATAATTTTGAAGGCCCCTTATTAAATTTCCTCTTAACTTCTGAGGAAAACAATCCCAGACTCGCAACATAACTAAAGTCCCTTAAATCTCGGGCCAATCAGCAAGACGTCAAACTGAGGGTCTCGCTCTGTATGTCTATTTTTGTCTACCTCTTTGCTCCTGTCTCTCTCTGTATAGGATTCTGAGGATGCTTGACAGGATAGATGCAGGGAGGATATTTCTCCTCCTGGGGGAATCGATAACTTGGGGGCAGAGCTCAGAATCAGTGGTCGCCCAATTAAAACAGAGATGAGGAGGAATATCTTCTCTCAGAGTGTAGCGAAACTTTGGAATCCTCTACCCCAGAGAGCTGTGCAGGCGGAGTCATTGAATATAATCAAGGCGGAGACAGACATATGCTTGAGATACAGTGGAGTCACGGGTTTTGTGGAGTGGGCGGAAAAGTGGCGTTGATTCGAAGATCTGATCAGCCATGACATTATTGAATGGCGTGGCAGGCGCGACGAGGCGAATGGCACACCCCTGCTACAATTTCTTCTGTTCTTATTCTTATCTCTGTCCCTTCTGCCTCTTGTCCCTCTGTTCACAGGTCGATTTTTGCTCTGACAGATTCGGTATGTTTTAGTTCCTCGTTAGTATAGCGGTGAGTATCCCTGCCTGTAATGTGGAGACAGCGGTTCATCCCCCAAATTTAATCCTTTGGGCAGCTCCTTAAAATGCTCCTGGGAGAAGTTGAACAGGACAAAATGAACTAAAATAATTTAAAATATGTACTGGCATAAGAAGAACTGTATAACAATTCCCCCATATTAAATTTCCTCCTAACCGTCGCAGGAAAACAATCCCAGACTCTCAACATAACTGAAGTCCGTTATCCCTCGGACCACTCTGCAAGACGTCAAACTGAGTCTGTCACGCGGGGGAACGGGGTTCAATTCCCCGACGGGGAGGATTTTTAACATTCCCAATTTTAAACCTTCAGGCAGCTGCTTAAAATGACCCTGGGAAAAGTTGAATAGAACAAAGTGAACTACAATAATTTTAAAATAGAAACTGGCATATGAAGAACTGTATAACAACTCCCAGCACCAGTTCCTCGCTAGTAGCGTGTTCTCCTTCTGATTGCCTTTTGTGTGGGGCACTGAGGAGGGAGACTGAAAATGAGATAACAGCGGGAGAAAGCACGACTGCTCTTTCAAAGAGACAGCACAGGCACGATTGGCCGAATGGCCTCCCACCGTGCTGCCAGCCTCCATGAATGCATGACACTGAGATGGATATCTGAGACATACCCACACAAAGAGAGCACATACGGGTATTTTGTGTGTGTTTGCTGCTTTGTTTCAAGCACTGCATAACCATTTCCTCTACAATGTCGTGGATATTATCATGTTCAGTTTTCAATTCCCCGACGGCTTCTCTCTGACTTTATGCCTCTGACTCTGAGAAAAGCATAGAAGGAAATATATGGCAAATGGACGCCTGTGGCTTCGTGAACATGTCCTTTGTGTTCTCGTCTAAAAGATGTCATCTTGAACGAAAAGTTTGCCTGGCGTGAACGTGATCTGAATTTCAAAGCAGCAAGGAGGAAAGTCTGCGTTGCTCTGCTTGCTGGCAGGCAGCTTCTTGCAACTTATTGCAGCTTCCCTGGTGGTCTAGTGGTTAGGATTCGGCGCTTTCACCGCCGCGGCCCGGGTTCGATTCCCGGTTAGGAAACAGTGCGTTTTGAGGCTGTTTGAAATGCCTCCAATCAATGCACCCGCGCGAAGCAATTTCTGCTCCTGATCAACCTTTGCAATTTCAACACTGCTGATGCCTCAACAGGTACACAATGCACTTTCTTGCCTTTTGTAAAATGCCTGCTGTTTCAAAGTCAGCAGGAAATTACATTTGGGACGAGACAATTTAAACGTGTACATGCCCACATTTAACTGCAGCTGACAGTGTCAGAACAGTCACGGTTATTATCAAACTTCCATGTATTTTCTTGCAGGCTGCACCCCCCTAACAAATTTAGCTTATCACAGCACGGCTATCAATCAACTCAACGCCAGTTTGAAGAATGCAACATTTGAAAGTTAGCAACGTGTGCAAGACTTTAGTGAGAGAGAGTTGGGCCGTGATAACATTTCTAAGCAGTAAGATATTCAGTAGGCCTGAGCCCTTGCTGGGTAATACAATTCTCCCCATACTGATTCTGCTATCTTCAATTGGTCTCCTCTGGTTACCGTCATACCTGCCACTGGCAAGCGTTTCTCCTTATTACCTCAATCAAATCCCCTTGTAATTTTGAAAGCCTCTTATTAAATTTCCTCTTAACCGTCTGAGGAAAACAATCACAAACTCTCAACATAACTGAAGTTCCTTATCCCTCGGACCACTCTGCAAGACGTCAAACTGACTGTCTCGCTCTGTATGTCTATCTTTGTCTCCCTCTTTGTCCCTGTCTCTCTCTGTATAGGATTCTGAGGGTGCTTGACAGGATAGATGCAGGGAGGATGTTTCCCCTCCTGGGGGAATCTACAACTAGGGGGCAAAGCTCCAGGATATCCGGTCGCCCATTTAAAACGGAGATGAGGAGGAATTTCTTCTCTCAGAATGTCGTGAATCTTTGGAATCCTCTACCCCAGAGAGCGGTGGAGGCGGAGTCATTGAATATATTCAAGGTGGAGACAGACATATATTTGAGCTGCAGTGGAGTCAAGGGTTATGGGGAGCGGGCAGGAAAGTGGCGTTGAGTAGAAGATCTGTTCAGCCATGATCTTATTGAATGGCGGGGCAGGCTCGAGGGGCCGAATGGCCCACTCCTGCTCCTATTCCTTCTGTTCTTATTCTTATTTCTGTCCCTTCTGCCTCTGTCCCTCTGTTCACAGGTCGATTTCTGCTCTGACAGATTCGGCACTTTTCAGTTCCTCGTTAGTATAGTGGTGAGTATCCCCGCCTGTCACGCGGGAGACCGGGGTTCAATTCCCCGACGGGGAGAATTTTTAACATCCCCAATTTTAAACCTTTGGGCAGCTCCTTAAAAAGACCCTGGGAAAAGTTGAATAGAACAAAATGAACGAAAATAATTTTAAAATATGAACATGACGAAATTTATAACAACTCCCTGCACCAGTTCCTCGTTAGTAGAGTGTTCTCCTTCTGTTTGCCTGTTGTGTGGGGCACTGAGGAGGGAGAGAGAAAATGAGATAACAGCGGGAGAAAGCACGACTGCTCTATCAAAGAGACAGCACAGGCACGATTGGCCGAATGGCCTCCCACCGTGCTGCCAGCCTCCATGAATGCATGACACTGAGATGGATATCTGAGACATACCCACACAAAGAGAGCACATACGGGTATTTTGTGTGTGTTTGCTGCTTTGTCTCAAGCACTGCATAACCAATTCCTGGACAATGTCGTGGATATTATGATGTTCAGTTTTCACTTCCCCGACGGCTTCTCTCTGACTTTATGCCTCTGTCTCTGAGAAAAGCATAGAAGGAAATATATGGCAAATGGACCCCTTCCCGCACTTGATGCTGTGGCTTAGTGAACATGTCCTTTGTGTTCTCGTCTAAAAGATGTCATCTTGTACGAAAAGATTGCCTGGCGTGAAAGTGATCTGAATTTCAAAGCAGCAAGGAGGAAAGTCTGCGTTGCTCTGCTTGCTGGCAGGCAGCTTCTTGGAGCTTCCTGCAGCTTACCTGGTGGTCTAGTGGTTAGAATTCGGCGCTTTCACCGCCGCGGCCCGGGTTCGATTCCCGGATTAGGGAACAGTGCGTTTTGAGGCTGTTTCAAATGCCTCCAATCAATGCACCGGCGCGAAGCAATGTTTGCTCCTGATCAACCTTTGCAATTTCAACACTGCTGCTGCCTCAACAGGTACACAATGCACTTCCTTGCCTTCTGTAAAATGCCTGCTGTTTCAAAGTCAGCAGGAAATTACATTTGGGACGAGACAATTTAAACGTGTACATGCCCACATTTAACTGCAGCTGACAGTGTCAGAACAGTCACTGTTATTATCAAACTTCCATGTATTTTCTTGCAGGCTGCACCCCCCTAACAAACATAGCTTATCACAGCACGGCTATCAATCAACTCAACGCCAGTTTGAAGAATGCAACATTTGAAAGTTAGCAACGTGTGCAAGACTTTAGTGAGAGAGAGTTGGGCCGTGATAACATTTCTAAGCAGTAAGATATTCAGTAGGCCTGAGCCCTTGCTGCATAATACAATTCTCCCCATACTGATTCTGCTATCTTCAATTGGTCTCCTCTGGTTCCCGTCATACCTGCCACTGGCAAGCGTTTCTCCTTATTACCTCAATCAAATCCCCTTGTAATTTTGAAAGCCTCTTATTAAATTTCCTCTTAACCGTCTGAGGAAAACAATCACAAACTCTCAAAATAACTGAAGTTCCTTATCCCTCGGACCACTCTGCAAGACGTCAAACTGACTGTCTCGCTCTGTATGTCTATCTTTGTCTCCCTCTTTGTCCCTGTCTCTCTCTGTATAGGATTCTGAGGGTGCTTGACAGGATAGATGCAGGGAGGATGTTTCCCCTCCTGGGGGAATCTACAACTAGGGGGCAAAGCTCCAGGATATCCGGTCGCCCATTTAAAACGGAGATGAGGAGGAATTTGTTCTCTCAGAATGTCGTGAATCTTTGGAATCCTCTACCCCAGAGAGCTGTGGAGGCGGAGCCACTGAATATATTCAAGGTGGAGATAGACATATATTTGAGCTGCAGTGGAGTCAAGGGTTATGGGGAGCGGGCAGGAAAGTGGCGTTGAGTACAAGATCTGATCAGCCATGATCTTATTGAATGGCGGGGCAGGCTCGAGGGGCCGAATGGCCCACTCCTGCTCCTATTCCTTCTGTTCTTATTCTTATTTCTGTCCCTTCTGCCTCTGTCCCTCTGTTCACAGGTCGATTTTTGCTCTGACAGAGTCGGCACCTTTCAGTTCCTCGTTAGTATAGTGGTGAGTACCCCCGCCTGTCACGCGGGAGACCGGGGTTCAATTCCCCGACGGGGAGAATTTTTAACATCCCCAATTTTAAACCTTTGGGCAGCTCCTTAAAAAGACCCTGGGAAAAGTTGAATAGAACAAAATGAACGAAAATAATTTTAAAATATGAACATGACGAAATTTATAACAACTCCCTGCACCAGTTCCTCGTTAGTAGAGTGTTCTCCTTCTGTTTGCCTGTTGTGTGGGGCTCTGAGGAGGGAGAGAGAAAATGAGATAACAGCGGGAGAAAGCACGACTGCTCTTTCAAAGAGACAGCACAGGCACGATTGGCCGAATGGCCTCCCACCGTGCTGCCAGCCTCCATGAATGCATGACACTGAGATGGATATCTGAGACATACCCACACAAAGAGAGCACATACGGGTATTTTGTGTGTGTTTGCTGCTTTGTCTCAAGCACTGCATAACCATTTCCTGGACAATGTCGTGGATATTATGATGTTCAGTTTTCACTTCCCCGACGGCTTCTCTCTGACTTTATGCCTCTGTCTCTGAGAAAAGCATAGAAGGTAATATATGGCAAATGGACCCCTTCCCGCACTTGATGCTGTGGCTTAGTGAACATGTCCTTTGTGTTCTCGTCTAAAAGATGTCATCTTGTACGAAAAGTTTGCCTGGCGTGAAAGTGATCTGAATTTCAAAGCAGCAAGGAGGAAAGTCTGCGTTGCTCTGCTTGTTGGCAGGCAGCTTCTTACAGCTTCTTGCAGCTTCCCTGGTGGTCTAGTGGTTAGGATTCGGCGCTTTCACCGCCGCGGCCCGGGTTCGATTCCCGGTTAGGGAACAGTGCGTTTTGAGGCTGTTTGAAATGCCTCCAATCAATGCACCCGCGCGAAGCAATGTCTGCTCCTGATCAACCTTTGCAATTTCAACGCTGCTGATGCCTCAACAGGTGCGCAATGCACTTCCTTGCCTTTTGTAAAATGCCTGCTGTTTCAAAGTCAGCAGGAAATTACATTTGGGACGAGACAATTTAAACGTGTACATGCCCACATTTAACTGCAGCTGACAGTGTCAGAACAGTCACTGTTATTATCAAACTTCCATGTATTTTCTTGCAGGCTGCACCCCCCTAACAAACATAGCTTATCACAGCACGGCTATCAATCAACTCAACGCCAGTTTGAAGAATGCAACATTTGAAAGTTAGCAACGTGTGCAAGACTTTAGTGAGAGAGAGTTGGGCCGTGATAACATTTCTAAGCAGTAAGATATTCAGTAGGCCTGAGCCCTTGCTGCGTAATACAATTCTCCCCATACTGATTCTGCTATCTTCAATTGGTCTCCTCTGGTTACCGTCATACCTGCCACTGGCAAGCGTTTCTCCTTATTACCTCAATCAAATCCCCTTGTAATTTTGAAAGCCTCTTATTAAATTTCCTCTTAACCGTCTGAGGAAAACAATCACAAACTCTCAACATAACTGAAGTTCCTTATCCCTCGGACCACTCTGCAAGACGTCAAACTGACTGTCTCGCTCTGTATGTCTATCTTTGTCTCCCTCTTTGTCCCTGTCTCTCTCTGTATAGGATTCTGAGGGTGCTTGACAGGATAGATGCAGGGAGGATGTTTCCCCTCCTGGGGGAATCTACAACTAGGGGGCAAAGCTCCAGGATATCCGGTCGCCCATTTAAAACGGAGATGAGGAGGAATTTGTTCTCTCAGAATGTCGTGAATCTTTGGAATCCTCTACCCCAGAGAGCTGTGGAGGTGGAGCCACTGAATATATTCAAGGTGGAGATAGACATATATTTGAGCTGCAGTGGAGTCAAGGGTTATGGGGAGCGGGCAGGAAAGTGGCGTTGAGTACAAGATCTGATCAGCCATGATCTTATTGAATGGCGGGGCAGGCTCGAGGGGCCGAATGGCCCACTCCTGCTCCTATTCCTTCTGTTCTTATTCTTATTTCTGTCCCTTCTGCCTCTGTCCCTCTGTTCACAGGTCGATTTTTGCTCTGACAGATTCGGCACCTTTCAGTTCCTCGTTAGTATAGTGGTGAGTATCCCCGCCTGTCACGCGGGAGACCGGGGTTCAATTCCCCGACGGGGAGAATTTTTAACATCCCCAATTTTAAACCTTTGGGCAGCTCCTTAAAAAGACCCTGGGAAAAGTTGAATAGAACAAAATGAACGAAAATAATTTTAAAATATGTACATGACGAAATTTATAACAACTCCCTGCACCAGTTCCTCGTTAGTAGAGTGTTCTCCTTCTGTTTGCCTGTTGTGTGGGGCACTGAGGAGGGAGAGAGAAAATGAGATAACAGCGGGAGAAAGCACGACTGCTCTTTCAAAGAGACAGCACAGGCACGATTGGCCGAATGGCCTCCCACCGTGCTGCCAGCCTCCATGAATGCATGACACTGAGATGGATATCTGAGACATACCCACACAAAGAGAGCACATACGGGTATTTTGTGTGTGTTTGCTGCTTTGTCTCAAGCACTGCATAACCATTTCCTCGACAATGTCGTGGATATTATGATGTCAGTTTTCACTTCCCCGACGGCTTCTCTCTGACTTTATGCCTCTGTCTCTGAGAAAAGCATAGAAGGAAATATATGGCAAATGGACGCCTTCCCGCACTTGATGCTGTGGCTTAGTGAACATGTCCTTTGTGTTCTCGTCTAAAAGATGTCATCTTGTACGAAAAGTTTGCCTGGCGTTAAAGTGATCTGAATTTCAAAGCAGCAAGGACGAAAGTCTGCGTTGCTCTGCTTGCTGGCAGGCAGTTTCTTGCAGCTTCCCTGGTGGTCTAGTGGTTAGGATTCGGCGCTTTCACCGCCGCGGCCCGGGTTCGATTCCCGATTAGGGAACAGTGCGTTTTGAGGCTGTTTGAAATGCCTCCAATCAATGCACCCGCGCGAAGCAATGTCTGCTCCTGATCAACCTTTGCAATTTCAACACTGCTGATGCCTCAACAGGTACACAATGCACTTCCTTGCCTTTTGTAAAATGCCTGCTGTTTCAAAGTCAGCAGGAAATTACATTTGGGACGAGACAATTTAAACGTGTACATGCCCACATTTAACTGCAGCTGACAGTGTCAGAACAGTCACGGTTATTATCAAACTTCCATGTATTTTCTTGCAGGCTGCACCCCCCTAACAAACTTAGCTTATCACAGCACGGCTATCAATCAACTCAACGCCAGTTTGAAGAATGCAACATTTGAAAGTTAGCAAAGTGTGCAAGACTTTAGTGAGAGAGAGTTGGGCCGTGATAACAGTTCTAAGCAGTAAGATATTCAGCAGGCCTGAGCCCTTGCTGCATAATACAATTCTCCCCATACTGATTCTGCTATCTTCAATTGGTCTCCTCTGGTTACCGTCATACCTGCCACTGGCAAGCGTTTCTCCTTATTACCTCAATCAAATCCCCTTGTAATTTTGAAAGCCTCTTATTAAATTTCCTCTTAACCGTCTGAGGAAAACAATCACAAACTCTCAACATAACTGAAGTTCCTTATCCCTCGGACCACTCTGCAAGACGTCAAACTGAGTGTCTCGCTCTGTATGTCTATCTTTGTCTCCCTCTTTGTCCCTGTCTCTCTCTGTATAGGATTCTGAGGGTGCTTGACAGGATAGATGCAGGGAGGATGTTTCCCCTCCTGGGGGAATCTACAACTAGGGGGCAAAGCTCCAGGATATTCGGTCGCCCATTTAAAACGGAGATGAGGAGGAATTTCTTCTCTCAGAATGTCGTGAATCTTTGGAATCCTCTACCCCAGAGAGCTGTGGAGGCGGAGCCACTGAATATATTCAAGGTGGAGGTAGACATATATTTGCGCTGCAGTGGAGTCAAGGGTTATGGGGAGCGGGCAGGAAAGTGGCGTTGAGTAGAAGATCTGATCAGCCATGATCTTATTGAATGGCGGGGCAGGTTCGAGGGGCCGAATGGCCCACTCCTGCTCCTATTCCTTCTATTCTTATTTCTGTCCCTTCTGCCTCTGTCCCTCTGTTCAAAGGTCGATTTTTGCTTTGACAGATTCGGCACCTTTCAGTTCCTCGTTAGTATAGTGGTGAGTATCCCCGCCTGTCACGCGGGAGACCGGGGTTCAATTCCCCGACGGGGAGAATTTTTAACATCCCCAATTTTAAACCTTTGGGCAGCTCCTTAAAAAGACCCTGGGAAAAATTGAATAGAACAAAATGAACGAAAATAATTTTAAAATATGAACATGACGAAATTTATAACAACTCCCTGCACCAGTTCCTCGTTAGTAGAGTGTTCTCCTTCTGTTTGCCTGTTGTGTGGGGCACTGAGGAGGGAGAGAGAAAATGAGATAACAGCGGGAGAAAGCACGACTGCTCTTTCAAAGAGACAGCACAGGCACGATTGGCCGAATGGCCTCCCACCGTGCTGCCAGCCTCCATGAATGCATGACACTGAGATGGATATCTGAGACATACCCACACAAAGAGAGCACATACGGGTATTTTGTGTGTGTTTGCTGCTTTGTCTCAAGCACTGCATAACCATTTCCTGGACAATGTCGTGGATATTATGATGTTCAGTTTTCACTTCCCCGACGGCTTCTCTATGACTTTATGCCTCTGTCTCTGAGAAAAGCATAGAAGGAAATATATGGCAAATGGACCCCTTCCCGCACTTGATGCTGTGGCTTAGTGAACATGTCCTTTGTGTTCTCGTCTAAAAGATGTCATCTTGTACGAAAAGTTTGCCTGGCGTGAAAGTGATCTGAATTTCAAAGCAGCAAGGAGGAAAGTCTGCGTTGCTCTGCTTGTTGGCAGGCAGCTTCTTACAGCTTCTTGCAGCTTCCCTGGTGGTCTAGTGGTTAGGATTCGGCGCTTTCACCGCCGCGGCCCGGGTTCGATTCCCGGTTAGGGAACAGTGCGTTTTGAGGCTGTTTGAAATGCCTCCAATCAATGCACCCGCGCGAAGCAATGTCTGCTCCTGATCAACCTTTGCAATTTCAACGCTGCTGATGCCTCAACAGGTGCGCAATGCACTTCCTTGCCTTTTGTAAAATGCCTGCTGTTTCAAAGTCAGCAGGAAATTACATTTGGGACGAGACAATTTAAACGTGTACATGCCCACATTTAACTGCAGCTGACAGTGTCAGAACAGTCACTGTTATTATCAAACTTCCATGTATTTTCTTGCAGGCTGCACCCCCCTAACAAACATAGCTTATCACAGCACGGCTATCAATCAACTCAACGCCAGTTTGAAGAATGCAACATTTGAAAGTTAGCAACGTGTGCAAGACTTTAGTGAGAGAGAGTTGGGCCGTGATAACATTTCTAAGCAGTAAGATATTCAGTAGGCCTGAGCCCTTGCTGCGTAATACAATTCTCCCCATACTGATTCTGCTATCTTCAATTGGTCTCCTCTGGTTACCGTCATACCTGCGACTGGCAAGCGTTTCTCCTTATTACCTCAATCAAATCCCCTTGTAATTTTGAAAGCCTCTTATTAAATTTCCTCTTAACCGTCTGAGGAAAACAATCACAAACTCTCAACATAACTGAAGTTCCTTATCCCTCGGACCACTCTGCAAGACGTCAAACTGACTGTCTCGCTCTGTATGTCTATCTTTGTCTCCCTCTTTGTCCCTGTCTCTCTCTGTATAGGATTCTGAGGGTGCTTGACAGGATAGATGCAGGGAGGATGTTTCCCCTCCTGGGGGAATCTACAACTAGGGGGCAAAGCTCCAGGATATCCGGTCGCCCATTTAAAACGGAGATGAGGAGGAATTTGTTCTCTCAGAATGTCGTGAATCTTTGGAATCCTCTACCCCAGAGAGCTGTGGAGGTGGAGCCACTGAATATATTCAAGGTGGAGATAGACATATATTTGAGCTGCAGTGGAGTCAAGGGTTATGGGGAGCGGGCAGGAAAGTGGCGTTGAGTACAAGATCTGATCAGCCATGATCTTATTGAATGGCTGGGCAGGCTCGAGGGGCGGAATGGCCCACTCCTGCTCCTATTCCTTCTGTTCTTATTCTTATTTCTGTCCCTTCTGCCTCTGTCCCTCTGTTCACAGGTCGATTTTTGCTCTGACAGATTCGGCACCTTTCAGTTCCTCGTTAGTATAGTGGTGAGTATCCCCGCCTGTCACGCGGGAGACCGGGGTTCAATTCCCCGACGGGGAGAATTTTTAACATCCCCAATTTTAAACCTTTGGGCAGCTCCTTAAAAAGACCCTGGGAAAAGTTGAATAGAACAAAATGAACGAAAATAATTTTAAAATATGTACATGACGAAATTTATAACAACTCCCTGCACCAGTTCCTCGTTAGTAGAGTGTTCTCCTTCTGTTTGCCTGTTGTGTGGGGCACTGAGGAGGGAGAGAGAAAATGAGATAACAGCGGGAGAAAGCACGACTGCTCTTTCAAAGAGACAGCACAGGCACGATTGGCCGAATGGCCTCCCACCGTGCTGCCAGCCTCCATGAATGCATGACACTGAGATGGATATCTGAGACATACCCACACAAAGAGAGCACATACGGGTATTTTGTGTGTGTTTGCTGCTTTGTCTCAAGCACTGCATAACCATTTCCTCGACAATGTCGTGGATATTATGATGTCAGTTTTCACTTCCCCGACGGCTTCTCTCTGACTTTATGCCTCTGTCTCTGAGAAAAGCATAGAAGGAAATATATGGCAAATGGACGCCTTCCCGCACTTGATGCTGTGGCTTAGTGAACATGTCCTTTGTGTTCTCGTCTAAAAGATGTCATCTTGTACGAAAAGTTTGCCTGGCGTTAAAGTGATCTGAATTTCAAAGCAGCAAGGACGAAAGTCTGCGTTGCTCTGCTTGCTGGCAGGCAGTTTCTTGCAGCTTCCCTGGTGGTCTAGTGGTTAGGATTCGGCGCTTTCACCGCCGCGGCCCGGGTTCGATTCCCGATTAGGGAACAGTGCGTTTTGAGGCTGTTTGAAATGCCTCCAATCAATGCACCCGCGCGAAGCAATGTCTGCTCCTGATCAACCTTTGCAATTTCAACACTGCTGATGCCTCAACAGGTACACAATGCACTTCCTTGCCTTTAGTAAAATGCCTGCTGTTTCAAAGTCAGCAGGAAATTACATTTGGGACGAGACAATTTAAACGTGTACATGCCCACATTTAACTGCAGCTGACAGTGTCAGAACAGTCACGGTTATTATCAAACTTCCATGTATTTTCTTGCAGGCTGCACCCCCCTAACAAACTTAGCTTATCACAGCACGGCTATCAATCAACTCAACGCCAGTTTGAAGAATGCAACATTTGAAAGTTAGCAAAGTGTGCAAGACTTTAGTGAGAGAGAGTTGGGCCGTGATAACAGTTCTAAGCAGTAAGATATTCAGCAGGCCTGAGCCCTTGCTGCATAATACAATTCTCCCCATACTGATTCTGCTATCTTCAATTGGTCTCCTCTGGTTACCGTCATACCTGCCACTGGCAAGCGTTTCTCCTTATTACCTCAATCAAATCCCCTTGTAATTTTGAAAGCCTCTTATTAAATTTCCTCTTAACCGTCTGAGGAAAACAATCACAAACTCTCAACATAACTGAAGTTCCTTATCCCTCGGACCACTCTGCAAGACGTCAAACTGAGTGTCTCGCTCTGTATGTCTATCTTTGTCTCCCTCTTTGTCCCTGTCTCTCTCTGTATAGGATTCTGAGGGTGCTTGACAGGATAGATGCAGGGAGGATGTTTCCCCTCCTGGGGGAATCTACAACTAGGGGGCAAAGCTCCAGGATATTCGGTCGCCCATTTAAAACGGAGATGAGGAGGAATTTCTTCTCTCAGAATGTCGTGAATCTTTGGAATCCTCTACCCCAGAGAGCTGTGGAGGCGGAGCCACTGAATATATTCAAGGTGGAGGTAGACATATATTTGAGCTGCAGTGGAGTCAAGGGTTATGGGGAGCGGGCAGGAAAGTGGCGTTGAGTAGAAGATCTGATCAGCCATGATCTTATTGAATGGCGGGGCAGGTTCGAGGGGCCGAATGGCCCACTCCTGCTCCTATTCCTTCTATTCTTATTTCTGTCCCTTCTGCCTCTGTCCCTCTGTTCAAAGGTCGATTTTTGCTTTGACAGATTCGGCACCTTTCAGTTCCTCGTTAGTATAGTGGTGAGTATCCCCGCCTGTCACGCGGGAGACCGGGGTTCAATTCCCCGACGGGGAGAATTTTTAACATCCCCAATTTTAAACCTTTGGGCAGCTCCTTAAAAAGACCCTGGGAAAAATTGAATAGAACAAAATGAACGAAAATAATTTTAAAATATGAACATGACGAAATTTATAACAACTCCCTGCACCAGTTCCTCGTTAGTAGAGTGTTCTCCTTCTGTTTGCCTGTTGTGTGGGGCACTGAGGAGGGAGAGAGAAAATGAGATAACAGCGGGAGAAAGCACGACTGCTCTTTCAAAGAGACAGCACAGGCACGATTGGCCGAATGGCCTCCCACCGTGCTGCCAGCCTCCATGAATGCATGACACTGAGATGGATATCTGAGACATACCCACACAAAGAGAGCACATACGGGTATTTTGTGTGTGTTTGCTGCTTTGTCTCAAGCACTGCATAACCATTTCCTGGACAATGTCGTGGATATTATGATGTTCAGTTTTCACTTCCCCGACGGCTTCTCTATGACTTTATGCCTCTGTCTCTGAGAAAAGCATAGAAGGAAATATATGGCAAATGGACCCCTTCCCGCACTTGATGCTGTGGCTTAGTGAACATGTCCTTTGTGTTCTCGTCTAAAAGATGTCATCTTGTACGAAAAGTTTGCCTGGCGTGAAAGTGATCTGAATTTCAAAGCAGCAAGGAGGAAAGTCTGCGTTGCTCTGCTTGTTGGCAGGCAGCTTCTTACAGCTTCTTGCAGCTTCCCTGGTGGTCTAGTGGTTAGGATTCGGCGCTTTCACCGCCGCGGCCCGGGTTCGATTCCCGGTTAGGGAACAGTGCGTTTTGAGGCTGTTTGAAATGCCTCCAATCAATGCACCCGCGCGAAGCAATGTCTGCTCCTGATCAACCTTTGCAATTTCAACGCTGCTGATGCCTCAACAGGTGCGCAATGCACTTCCTTGCCTTTTGTAAAATGCCTGCTGTTTCAAAGTCAGCAGGAAATTACATTTGGGACGAGACAATTTAAACGTGTACATGCCCACATTTAACTGCAGCTGACAGTGTCAGAACAGTCACTGTTATTATCAAACTTCCATGTATTTTCTTGCAGGCTGCACCCCCCTAACAAACATAGCTTATCACAGCACGGCTATCAATCAACTCAACGCCAGTTTGAAGAATGCAACATTTGAAAGTTAGCAACGTGTGCAAGACTTTAGTGAGAGAGAGTTGGGCCGTGATAACATTTCTAAGCAGTAAGATATTCAGTAGGCCTGAGCCCTTGCTGCGTAATACAATTCTCCCCATACTGATTCTGCTATCTTCAATTGGTCTCCTCTGGTTACCGTCATACCTGCGACTGGCAAGCGTTTCTCCTTATTACCTCAATCAAATCCCCTTGTAATTTTGAAAGCCTCTTATTAAATTTCCTCTTAACCGTCTGAGGAAAACAATCACAAACTCTCAACATAACTGAAGTTCCTTATCCCTCGGACCACTCTGCAAGACGTCAAACTGACTGTCTCGCTCTGTATGTCTATCTTTGTCTCCCTCTTTGTCCCTGTCTCTCTCTGTATAGGATTCTGAGGGTGCTTGACAGGATAGATGCAGGGAGGATGTTTCCCCTCCTGGGGGAATCTACAACTAGGGGGCAAAGCTCCAGGATATCCGGTCGCCCATTTAAAACGGAGATGAGGAGGAATTTGTTCTCTCAGAATGTCGTGAATCTTTGGAATCCTCTACCCCAGAGAGCTGTGGAGGTGGAGCCACTGAATATATTCAAGGTGGAGATAGACATATATTTGAGCTGCAGTGGAGTCAAGGGTTATGGGGAGCGGGCAGGAAAGTGGCGTTGAGTACAAGATCTGATCAGCCATGATCTTATTGAATGGCGGGGCAGGCTCGAGGGGCCGAATGGCCCACTCCTGCTCCTATTCCTTCTGTTCTTATTCTTATTTCTGTCCCTTCTGCCTCTGTCCCTCTGTTCACAGGTCGATTTTTGCTCTGACAGATTCGGCACCTTTCAGTTCCTCGTTAGTATAGTGGTGAGTATCCCCGCCTGTCACGCGGGAGACCGGGGTTCAATTCCCCGACGGGGAGAATTTTTAACATCCCCAATTTTAAACCTTTGGGCAGCTCCTTAAAAAGACCCTGGGAAAAGTTGAATAGAACAAAATGAACGAAAATAATTTTAAAATATGTACATGACGAAATTTATAACAACTCCCTGCACCAGTTCCTCGTTAGTAGAGTGTTCTCCTTCTGTTTGCCTGTTGTGTGGGGCACTGAGGAGGGAGAGAGAAAATGAGATAACAGCGGGAGAAAGCACGACTGCTCTTTCAAAGAGACAGCACAGGCACGATTGGCCGAATGGCCTCCCACCGTGCTGCCAGCCTCCATGAATGCATGACACTGAGATGGATATCTGAGACATACCCACACAAAGAGAGCACATACGGGTATTTTGTGTGTGTTTGCTGCTTTGTCTCAAGCACTGCATAACCATTTCCTCGACAATGTCGTGGATATTATGATGTCAGTTTTCACTTCCCCGACGGCTTCTCTCTGACTTTATGCCTCTGTCTCTGAGAAAAGCATAGAAGGAAATATATGGCAAATGGACGCCTTCCCGCACTTGATGCTGTGGCTTAGTGAACATGTCCTTTGTGTTCTCGTCTAAAAGATGTCATCTTGTACGAAAAGTTTGCCTGGCGTTAAAGTGATCTGAATTTCAAAGCAGCAAGGACGAAAGTCTGCGTTGCTCTGCTTGCTGGCAGGCAGTTTCTTGCAGCTTCCCTGGTGGTCTAGTGGTTAGGATTCGGCGCTTTCACCGCCGTGGCCCGGGTTCGATTCCCAGTTAGGGAACAGTGCGTTTTGAGGCTGTTTGAAATGCCTCCAATCAATGCACCCGCGCGAAGCAATGTCTGCTCCTGATCAACCTTTAGCAATTTCAACACTGCTGATGCCTCAACAGGTACACAATGCACTTCCTTGCCTTTTGTAAAATGCCTGCTGTTTCAAAGTCAGCAGGAAATTACATTTGGGACGAGACAATTTAAACGCGTATATGCCCACATTTAACTGCAGCTGACAGTGTCAGAACAGTCACGGTTATTATCAAACTTCCATGTATATTCTTGCAGGCTGCACCCCTAACAAACTTAGCTTATCACAGCACGGTTATCAATCAACTCAACGCCAGTTTGAAGAATGCAACATTTGAAAGTTAGCAACGTGTGCAAGACTTTAGTGAGAGAGAGTTGGGCCGTGATAACATTTCTAAGCAGTAAGATATTCAGTAGGCCTGAGCCCTTGCTGCGTAATACAATTCTCCCCATACTGATTCTGCTATCTTCAATTGGTCTCCTCTGGTTACCGTCATACCTGCCACTGGCAAGCGTTTCTCCTTATTACCTCAATCAAATCCCCTTGTAATTTTGAAAGCCTCTTATTAAATTTCCTCTTAACCGTCTGAGGAAAACAATCACAAACTCTCAACATCACTGAAGTTCCTTATCCCTCGGACCACTCTGCAAGACGTCAAACTGAGTGTCTCGCTCTGTATGTCTATCTTTGTCTCCCTCTTTGTCCCTGTCTCTCTCTG
The DNA here is from genome assembly GCF_052327205.1 of Somniosus microcephalus. Lineage (NCBI taxonomy): Eukaryota > Metazoa > Chordata > Chondrichthyes > Squaliformes > Somniosidae > Somniosus > Somniosus microcephalus. The sequence continues at coordinate 2,401,711 of NW_028225183.1, read as the reverse complement.
TATAGGATTCTGAGGTGGCTTGACTGGATAGATGCAGGGAGGATGTTTCCCCTCCTGGGGGAATCTACAACTCGGGGGCAAAGCTCCAGGATTTCCGGTCGCCCATTTAAAACGGAGATGAGGAGGAATTTCTTCTCTCAGAATGTCGTGAATCTTTGGAATCCTCTACCCCAGAGAGCTGTGGAGGCGGAGCCACTGAATATATTCAAGGTGGAGGTAGACATATATTTGAGCTGCAGTGGAGTCAAGGGTTATGGGGAGCGGGCAGGAAAGTGGCGTTGAGTAGAAGATCTGATCAGCCATGATCTTATTGAATGGCGGGGCAGGTTCGAGGGGCCGAATGGCCCACTCCTGCTCCTATTCCTTCTATTCTTATTTCTGTCCCTTCTGCCTCTGTCCCTCTGTTCAAAGGTCGATTTTTGCTTTGACAGATTCGGCACCTTTCAGTTCCTCGTTAGTATAGTGGTGAGTATCCCCGCCTGTCACGCGGGAGACCGGGGTTCAATTCCCCGACGGGGAGAATTTTTAACATCCCCAATTTTAAACCTTTGGGCAGCTCCTTAAAAAGACCCTGGGAAAAATTGAATAGAACAAAATGAACGAAAATAATTTTAAAATATGAACATGACGAAATTTATAACAACTCCCTGCACCAGTTCCTCGTTAGTAGAGTGTTCTCCTTCTGTTTGCCTGTTGTGTGGGGCACTGAGGAGGGAGAGAGAAAATGAGATAACAGCGGGAGAAAGCACGACTGCTCTTTCAAAGAGACAGCACAGGCACGATTGGCCGAATGGCCTCCCACCGTGCTGCCAGCCTCCATGAATGCATGACACTGAGATGGATATCTGAGACATACCCACACAAAGAGAGCACATACGGGTATTTTGTGTGTGTTTGCTGCTTTGTCTCAAGCACTGCATAACCATTTCCTGGACAATGTCGTGGATATTATGATGTTCAGTTTTCACTTCCCCGACGGCTTCTCTATGACTTTATGCCTCTGTCTCTGAGAAAAGCATAGAAGGAAATATATGGCAAATGGACCCCTTCCCGCACTTGATGCTGTGGCTTAGTGAACATGTCCTTTGTGTTCTCGTCTAAAAGATGTCATCTTGTACGAAAAGTTTGCCTGGCGTGAAAGTGATCTGAATTTCAAAGCAGCAAGGAGGAAAGTCTGCGTTGCTCTGCTTGTTGGCAGGCAGCTTCTTACAGCTTCTTGCAGCTTCCCTGGTGGTCTAGTGGTTAGGATTCGGCGCTTTCACCGCCGCGGCCCGGGTTCGATTCCCGGTTAGGGAACAGTGCGTTTTGAGGCTGTTTGAAATGCCTCCAATCAATGCACCCGCGCGAAGCAATGTCTGCTCCTGATCAACCTTTGCAATTTCAACGCTGCTGATGCCTCAACAGGTGCGCAATGCACTTCCTTGCCTTTTGTAAAATGCCTGCTGTTTCAAAGTCAGCAGGAAATTACATTTGGGACGAGACAATTTAAACGTGTACATGCCCACATTTAACTGCAGCTGACAGTGTCAGAACAGTCACTGTTATTATCAAACTTCCATGTATTTTCTTGCAGGCTGCACCCCCCTAACAAACATAGCTTATCACAGCACGGCTATCAATCAACTCAACGCCAGTTTGAAGAATGCAACATTTGAAAGTTAGCAACGTGTGCAAGACTTTAGTGAGAGAGAGTTGGGCCGTGATAACATTTCTAAGCAGTAAGATATTCAGTAGGCCTGAGCCCTTGCTGCGTAATACAATTCTCCCCATACTGATTCTGCTATCTTCAATTGGTCTCCTCTGGTTACCGTCATACCTGCGACTGGCAAGCGTTTCTCCTTATTACCTCAATCAAATCCCCTTGTAATTTTGAAAGCCTCTTATTAAATTTCCTCTTAACCGTCTGAGGAAAACAATCACAAACTCTCAACATAACTGAAGTTCCTTATCCCTCGGACCACTCTGCAAGACGTCAAACTGACTGTCTCGCTCTGTATGTCTATCTTTGTCTCCCTCTTTGTCCCTGTCTCTCTCTGTATAGGATTCTGAGGGTGCTTGACAGGATAGATGCAGGGAGGATGTTTCCCCTCCTGGGGGAATCTACAACTAGGGGGCAAAGCTCCAGGATATCCGGTCGCCCATTTAAAACGGAGATGAGGAGGAATTTGTTCTCTCAGAATGTCGTGAATCTTTGGAATCCTCTACCCCAGAGAGCTGTGGAGGTGGAGCCACTGAATATATTCAAGGTGGAGATAGACATATATTTGAGCTGCAGTGGAGTCAAGGGTTATGGGGAGCGGGCAGGAAAGTGGCGTTGAGTACAAGATCTGATCAGCCATGATCTTATTGAATGGCGGGGCAGGCTCGAGGGGCCGAATGGCCCACTCCTGCTCCTATTCCTTCTGTTCTTATTCTTATTTCTGTCCCTTCTGCCTCTGTCCCTCTGTTCACAGGTCGATTTTTGCTCTGACAGATTCGGCACCTTTCAGTTCCTCGTTAGTATAGTGGTGAGTATCCCCGCCTGTCACGCGGGAGACCGGGGTTCAATTCCCCGACGGGGAGAATTTTTAACATCCCCAATTTTAAACCTTTGGGCAGCTCCTTAAAAAGACCCTGGGAAAAGTTGAATAGAACAAAATGAACGAAAATAATTTTAAAATATGTACATGACGAAATTTATAACAACTCCCTGCACCAGTTCCTCGTTAGTAGAGTGTTCTCCTTCTGTTTGCCTGTTGTGTGGGGCACTGAGGAGGGAGAGAGAAAATGAGATAACAGCGGGAGAAAGCACGACTGCTCTTTCAAAGAGACAGCACAGGCACGATTGGCCGAATGGCCTCCCACCGTGCTGCCAGCCTCCATGAATGCATGACACTGAGATGGATATCTGAGACATACCCACACAAAGAGAGCACATACGGGTATTTTGTGTGTGTTTGCTGCTTTGTCTCAAGCACTGCATAACCATTTCCTCGACAATGTCGTGGATATTATGATGTCAGTTTTCACTTCCCCGACGGCTTCTCTCTGACTTTATGCCTCTGTCTCTGAGAAAAGCATAGAAGGAAATATATGGCAAATGGACGCCTTCCCGCACTTGATGCTGTGGCTTAGTGAACATGTCCTTTGTGTTCTCGTCTAAAAGATGTCATCTTGTACGAAAAGTTTGCCTGGCGTTAAAGTGATCTGAATTTCAAAGCAGCAAGGACGAAAGTCTGCGTTGCTCTGCTTGCTGGCAGGCAGTTTCTTGCAGCTTCCCTGGTGGTCTAGTGGTTAGGATTCGGCGCTTTCACCGCCGTGGCCCGGGTTCGATTCCCAGTTAGGGAACAGTGCGTTTTGAGGCTGTTTGAAATGCCTCCAATCAATGCACCCGCGCGAAGCAATGTCTGCTCCTGATCAACCTTTAGCAATTTCAACACTGCTGATGCCTCAACAGGTACACAATGCACTTCCTTGCCTTTTGTAAAATGCCTGCTGTTTCAAAGTCAGCAGGAAATTACATTTGGGACGAGACAATTTAAACGCGTATATGCCCACATTTAACTGCAGCTGACAGTGTCAGAACAGTCACGGTTATTATCAAACTTCCATGTATATTCTTGCAGGCTGCACCCCTAACAAACTTAGCTTATCACAGCACGGTTATCAATCAACTCAACGCCAGTTTGAAGAATGCAACATTTGAAAGTTAGCAACGTGTGCAAGACTTTAGTGAGAGAGAGTTGGGCCGTGATAACATTTCTAAGCAGTAAGATATTCAGTAGGCCTGAGCCCTTGCTGCGTAATACAATTCTCCCCATACTGATTCTGCTATCTTCAATTGGTCTCCTCTGGTTACCGTCATACCTGCCACTGGCAAGCGTTTCTCCTTATTACCTCAATCAAATCCCCTTGTAATTTTGAAAGCCTCTTATTAAATTTCCTCTTAACCGTCTGAGGAAAACAATCACAAACTCTCAACATCACTGAAGTTCCTTATCCCTCGGACCACTCTGCAAGACGTCAAACTGAGTGTCTCGCTCTGTATGTCTATCTTTGTCTCCCTCTTTGTCCCTGTCTCTCTCTGTATAGGATTCTGAGGTGGCTTGACTGGATAGATGCAGGGAGGATGTTTCCCCTCCTGGGGGAATCTACAACTCGGGGGCAAAGCTCCAGGATTTCCGGTCGCCCATTTAAAACGGAGATGAGGAGGAATTTCTTCTCTCAGAATGTCGTGAATCTTTGGAATCCTCTACCCCAGAGAGCTGTGGAGGCGGAGCCACTGAATATATTCAAGGTGGAGGTAGACATATATTTGAGCTGCAGTGGAGTCAAGGGTTATGGGGAGCGGGCAGGAAAGTGGCGTTGAGTAGAAGATCTGATCAGCCATGATCTTATTGAATGGCGGGGCAGGTTCGAGGGGCCGAATGGCCTGCTCCTATTCCTTCTGTTCTTATTTCTGTCCCTTCTGCCTCTGTCCCTCTGTTCACAGGTCGATTTTTGCTCTGAGAGATTCGGCACCTTTCAGTTCCTCGTTAGTATAGTGGTGAGTATCCCCGCCTGTCACGCGGGAGACCGGGGTTCAATTCCCCGACGGGGAGGATTTTTAACATCCCCAATTTTAAACCTTTCGGCAGCTCCTTAAAAAGACCCTGGGAAAAGTTGAATAGAACAAAATGAACGAAAATAATTTTAAAATATGTACATGACGAAATTTATAACAACTCCCTGCACCAGTTCCTCGTTAGTAGAGTGTTCTCCTTCTGTTTGCCTGTTGTGTGGGGCACTGAGGAGGGAGAGAGAAAATGAGATAACAGCGGGAGAAAGCACGACTGCTCTTTCAAAGAGACAGCACAGGCACGATTGGCCGAATGGCCTCCCACCGTGCTGCCAGCCTCCATGAATGCATGACACTGAGATGGATATCTGAGACATACCCACACAAAGAGAGCACATACGGGTATTTTGTGTGTGTTTGCTGCTTTGTCTCAAGCACTGCATAACCATTTCCTGGACAATGTCGTGGATATTATGATGTTCAGTTTTCACTTCCCCGACGGCTTCTCTCTGACTTTATGCCTCTGTCTCTGAGAAAAGCATAGAAGGTAATATATGGCAAATGGACCCCTTCCCGCACTTGATGCTGTGGCTAAGTGAACATGTCCTTTGTGTTCTCGTCTAAAAGATGTCATCTTGTACGAAAAGTTTGCCTGGCGTGAAAGTGATCTGAATTTCAAAGCAGCAAGGAGGAAAGTCTACGTTGCTCTGCTTGCTGGCAGGCAGCTTCTTGCAGCTTTTTGCAGCTTCCCTGGTGGTCTAGTGGTTAAGATTCGGCGCTTTCACTGCCGCGGCCCGGGTTCGATTCCCGATTAGGGAATAGTGCGTTTTGAGGCTGTTTGAAATGCCTCCAATCAATGCACCCGCGCGAAGCAATGCCTGCTCCTGATCAACCTTTGCAATTTCAACACTGCTGCTGCTTCAACAGGTACACAATGCACTTCCTTGCCTTTTGTAAAATGCCTGCTGTTTCAAAGTCAGCAGGAAATTACATTTGGGACGAGACAATTTAAACGTGTACATGCCCACATTTAACTGCAGCTGACAGTGTCAGAACAGTCACGGTTATTATCAAACTTCCATGTACTTTCTTGCAGGCTGCACCCCCCTAACAAACATAGCTTATCACAGCACGGCTATCAATCAACTCAACGCCAGTTTGAAGAATGCAACATTTGAAAGTTAGCAACGTGTGCAAGACTTTAGTGAGAGAGAGTTGGGCCGTGATAACATTTCTAAGCAGTAAGATATTCAGTAGGCCTGAGCCCTTGCTGCGTAATACAATTCTCCCCATTCTGCTATCTTCAATTGGTCTCCTCTGGTTACCGTCATACCTGCAACTGGGAAGCGTTTCTCCTTATTACCTCAATCAAATCCCCTTGTAATTTTGAAAGCCTCTTATTAAATTTCCTCTTAACCGTCTGAGGAAAACAATCACAAACTCTCAACATAACTGAAGTTCCTTATCCCTCGGACCACTCTGCAAGACGTCAAACTGACTGCCTCGCTCTGTATGTCTATCTTTGTCTCCCTCTTTGTCCCTGTCTCGCTCTGTATAGGATTCTGAGGGTGCTTGACAGGATAGATGCAGGGAGGACGTTTCCCCTCCTGGGGGAATCTACAACTAGGGGGCAAAGCTCCAGGATATCCGGTCGCCCATTTAAAACGGAGATGGGGAGGAATTTCTTCTCTCAGAATGTCGTGAATCTTTGGAATCCTCTACCCCAGAGAGCTGTGGAGGCGGAGCCACTGAATATATTCAAGGTGGAGGTAGACATATATTTGAGCTGCAGTGGAGTCAAGGGTTATGGGGAGCGGGCAGGAAAGTGGCGTTGAGTAGAAGATCTGATCAGCCATGATCTTATTGAATGGCGGGGCAGGTTCGAGGGGCCGAATGGCCCACTCCTGCTCCTATTCCTTCTGTTCTTATTTCTGTCCCTTCTGCCTCTGTCCCTCTGTTCACAGGTCGATTTTTGCTCTGACAGATTCGGCACCTTTCAGTTCCTCGTTAGTATAGTGGTGAGTATCCCCGCCTGTCACGCGGGAGACCGGGGTTCAATTCCCCGACGGGGAGAATTTTTAACATCCCCAATTTTAAACCTTTGGGCAGCTCCTTAAAAAGACCCTGGGAAAAGTTGAATAGAACAAAATGAACGAAAATAATTTTAAAATATGAACATGACGAAATTTATAACAACTCCCTGCACCAGTTCCTCGTTAGTAGAGTGTTCTCCTTCTGTTTGCCTGTTGTGTGGGGCACTGAGGAGGGAGAGAGAAAATGAGATAACAGCGGGAGAAAGCACGACTGCTCTTTCAAAGAGACAGCACAGGCACGATTGGCCGAATGGCCTCCCACCGTGCTGCCAGCCTCCATGAATGCATGACACTGAGATGGATATCTGAGACATACCCACACAAAGAGAGCACATACGGGTATTTTGTGTGTGTTTGCTGCTTTGTCTCAAGCACTGCATAACCATTTCCTGGACAATGTCGTGGATATTATGATGTTCAGTTTTCACTTCCCCGACGGCTTCTCTCTGACTTTATGCCTCTGTCTCTGAGAAAAGCATAGAAGGAAATATATGGCAAATGGACCCCTTCCCGCACTTGATGCTGTGGCTTAGTGAACATGTCCTTTGTGTTCTCGTCTAAAAGATGTCATCTTGTCCGAAAAGTTTGCCTGGCGTGAAAGTGATCTGACTTTCAAAGCAGCAAGGAGGAAAGTCTGCGTTGCTCTGCTTGCTGGCAGGCAGCTTCTTGCAGCTTCCCTGGTGGTCTAGTGGTTAGGATTCGGCGCTTTCACCGCCGCGGCCCGGGTTCGATTCCCGGTTAGGGAACAGTGCGTTTTGAGGCTGTTTGAAATGCCTCCAATCAATGCACCCGCGCGAAGCAATGTCTGCTCCTGATCAACCTTTAGCAATTTCAACACTGCTGATGCCTCAACAGGTACACAATGCACTTCCTTGCCTTTTGTAAAATGCCTGCTGTTTCAAAGTCAGCAGGAAATTACATTTGGGACGAGACAATTTAAACGCGTATATGCCCACATTTAACTGCAGCTGACAGTGTCAGAACAGTCACGGTTATTATCAAACTTCCATGTATTTTCTTGCAGGCTGCACCCCCCTAACAAACTTAGCTTATCACAGCACGGCTATCAATCAACTCAACGCCAGTTTGAAGAATGCAACATTTGAAAGTTAGCAACGTGTGCAAGACTTTATGAGAGAGAGTTGGGCCGTGATAACATTTCTAAGCAGTAAGATATTCAGTAGGCCTGAGCCCTTGCTGCGTAATACAATTCTCCCCATTCTGCTATCTTCAATTGGTCTCCTCTGGTTACCGTCATACCTGCAACTGGCAAGCGTTTCTCCTTATTACCTCAATCAAATCCCCTTGTAATTTTGAAAGCCTCTTATTAAATTTCCTCTTAACCGTCTGAGGAAAACAATCACAAACTCTCAACATAACTGAAGTTCCTTATCCCTCGGACCACTCTGCAAGACGTCAAACTGACTGTCTCGCTCTGTATGTCTATCTTTGTCTCCCTCTTTGTCCCTGTCTCTCTCTGTATAGGATTCTGAGGGTGCTTGACAGGATAGATGCAGGGAGGACGTTTCCCCTCCTGGGGGAATCTACAACTAGGGGGCAAAGCTCCAGGATATCCGGTCGCCCATTTAAAACGGAGATGAGGAGGAATTTGTTCTCTCAGAATGTCGTGAATCTTTGGAATCCTCTACCCCAGAGAGCTGTGGAGGCGGAGCCACTGAATATATTCAAGGTGGAGATAGACATATATTTGAGCTGCAGTGGAGTCAAGGGTTATGGGGAGCGGGCAGGAAAGTGGCGTTGAGTACAAGATCTGATCAGCCATGATCTTATTGAATGGCGGGGCAGGCTCGAGGGGCCGAATGGCCCACTCCTGCTCCTATTCCTTCTGTTCTTATTTCTGTCCCTTCTGCCTCTGTCCCTCTGTTCACAGGTCGATTTTTGCTCTGACAGATTCGGCACCTTTCAGTTCCTCGTTAGTATAGTGGTGAGTATCCCCGCCTGTCACGCGGGAGACCGGGGTTCTAATTCCCCGACGGGGAGAATTTTTAACATCCCCAATTTTAAACCTTTGGGCAGCTCCTTAAAAAGACCCTGGGAAAAGTTGAATAGAACAAAATGAACGAAAATAATTTTAAAATATGTACATGACGAAATTTATAACAACTCCCTGCACCAGTTCCTCGTTAGTGGAGTGTTCTCCTTCTGTTTGCCTGTTGTGTGGGGCTCTGAGGAGGGAGAGAGAAAATGAGATAACAGCGGGAGAAAGCACGACTGCTCTTTCAAAGAGACAGCACAGGCACGATTGGCCGAATGGCCTCCCACCGTGCTGCCAGCCTCCATGAATGCATGACACTGAGATGGATATCTGAGACATACCCACACAAAGAGAGCACATACGGGTATTTTGTGTGTGTTTGCTGCTTTGTCTCAAGCACTGCATAACCATTTCCTGGACAATGTCGTGGGTATTATGATGTTCAGTTTTCACTTCCCCGACGGCTTCTCTCTGACTTTATGCCTCTGTCTCTGAGAAAAGCATAGAAGGTAATATATGGCAAATGGACCTCTTCCCGCACTTGATGCTGTGGCTTAGTGAACATGTCCTTTGTGTTCTCGTCTAAAAGATGTCATCTTGTACGAAAAGTTTGCCTGGCGTGAAAGTGATCTGAATTTCAAAGCAGCAAGGAGGAAAGTCTGCGTTGCTCTGCTTGCTGGCAGGCAGCTTCTTGCAGCTTTTTGCAGCTTCCCTGGTGGTCTAGTGGTTAAGATTCGGCGCTTTCACTGCCGCGGCCCGGGTTCGATTCCCGATTAGGGAACAGTGCGTTTTGAGGCTGTTTGAAATGCCTCCAATCAATGCACCCGCGCGAAGCAATGCCTGCTCCTGATCAACCTTTGCAATTTCAACACTGCTGCTGCCTCAACATGTACACAATGCACTTCCTTGCCTTTTGTAAAATGCCTGCTGTTTCAAAGTCAGCAGGAAATTACATTTGGGACGAGACAATTTAAACGTGTACATGCCCACATTTAACTGCAGCTGACAGTGTCAGAACAGTCACGGTTATTATCAAACTTCCATGTATTTTCTTGCAGGCTGCACCCCCCTAACAAACTTAGCTTATCACAGCACGGCTATCAATCAACTCAACGCCAGTTTGAAGAATGCAACATTTGAAAGTTAGCAACGTGTGCAAGACTTTAGTGAGAGAGAGTTGGGCCGTGATAACATTTCTAAGCAGTAAGATATTCAGTAGGCCTGAGCCCTTGCTGCGTAATACAATTCTCCCCATTCTGCTATCTTCAATTGGTCTCCTCTGGTTACCGTCATACCTGCAACTGGCAAGCGTTTCTCCTTATTACCTCAATCAAATCCCCTTGTAATTTTGAAAGCCTCTTATTAAATTTCCTCTTAACCGTCTGAGGAAAACAATCACAAACTCTCAACATAACTGAAGTTCCTTATCCCTCGGACCACTCTGCAAGACGTCAAACTGACTGTCTCGCTCTGTATGTCTATCTTTGTCTCCCTCTTTGTCCCTGTCTCTCTCTGTATAGGATTCTGAGGGTGCTTGACAGGATAGATGCAGGGAGGACGTTTCCCCTCCTGGGGGAATCTACAACTAGGGGGCAAAGCTCCAGGATATCCGGTCGCCCATTTAAAACGGAGATGAGGAGGAATTTCTTCTCTCAGAATGTCGTGAATCTTTGGAATCCTCTACCCCAGAGAGCTGTGGAGGCGGAGCCACTGAATATATTCAAGGTGGAGATAGACATATATTTGAGCTGCAGTGGAGTCAAGGGTTATGGGGAGCGGGCAGGAAAGTGGCGTTGAGTAGAAGATCTGATCAGCCATGATCTTATTGAATGGCGGGGCAGGTTCGAGGGGCCGAATGGCCCACTCCTGCTCCTATTCCTTCTATTCTTATTTCTGTCCCTTCTGCCTCTGTCCCTCTGTTCACAGGTCGATTTTTGCTCTGACAGATTCGGCACTTTTCAGTTCCTCGTTAGTATAGTGGTGAGTATCCCCGCCTGTCACGCGGGAGACCGGGGTTCAATTCCCCGACGGGGAGAATTTTTAACATCCCCAATTTTAAACCTTTGGGCAGCTCCTTAAAAAGACCCTGGGAAAAGTTGAATAGAACAAAATGAACGAAAATAATTTTAAAATATGAACATGACGAAATTTATAACAACTCCCTGCACCAGTTCCTCGTTAGTAGAGTGTTCTCCTTCTGTTTGCCTGTTGTGTGGGGCACTGAGGAGGGAGAGAGAAAATGAGATAACAGCGGGAGAAAGCACGACTGCTCTTTCAAAGAGACAGCACAGGCACGATTGGCCGAATGGCCTCCCACCGTGCTGCCAGCCTCCATGAATGCATGACACTGAGATGGATATCTGAGACATACCCACACAAAGAGAGCACATACGGGTATTTTGTGTGTGTTTGCTGCTTTGTCTCAAGCACTGCATAACCATTTCCTGGACAATGTCGTGGATATTATGATGTTCAGTTTTCACTTCCCCGACGGCTTCTCTCTGACTTTATGCCTCTGTCTCTGAGAAAAGCATAGAAGGAAATATATGGCAAATGGACCCCTTCCCGCACTTGATGCTGTGGCTTAGTGAACATGTCCTTTGTGTTCTCGTCTAAAAGATGTCATCTTGTCCGAAAAGTTTGCCTGGCGTGAAAGTGATCTGACTTTCAAAGCAGCAAGGAGGAAAGTCTGCGTTGCTCTGCTTGCTGGCAGGCAGCTTCTTGCAGCTTCCCTGGTGGTCTAGTGGTTAGGATTCGGCGCTTTCACCGCCGCGGCCCGGGTTCGATTCCCGGTTAGGGAACAGTGCGTTTTGAGGCTGTTTGAAATGCCTCCAATCAATGCACCCGCGCGAAGCAATGTCTGCTCCTGATCAACCTTTAGCAATTTCAACACTGCTGATGCCTCAACAGGTACACAATGCACTTCCTTGCCTTTTGTAAAATGCCTGCTGTTTCAAAGTCAGCAGGAAATTACATTTGGGACGAGACAATTTAAACGCGTATATGCCCACATTTAACTGCAGCTGACAGTGTCAGAACAGTCACGGTTATTATCAAACTTCCATGTATTTTCTTGCAGGCTGCACCCCCCTAACAAACTTAGCTTATCACAGCACGGCTATCAATCAACTCAACGCCAGTTTGAAGAATGCAACATTTGAAAGTTAGCAACGTGTGCAAGACTTTAGTGAGAGAGAGTTGGGCCGTGATAACATTTCTAAGCAGTAAGATATTCAGTAGGCCTGAGCCCTTGCTGCGTAATACAATTCTCCCCATACTGATTCTGCTATCTTCAATTGGTCTCCTCTGGTTACCGTCATACCTGCCACTGGCAAGCGTTTCTCCTTATTACCTCAATCAAATCCCCTTGTAATTTTGAAAGCCTCTTATTAAATTTCCTCTTAACCGTCTGAGGAAAACAATCACAAACTCTCAACATAACTGAAGTTCCTTATCCCTCGGACCACTCTGCAAGACGTCAAACTGACTGTCTCGCTCTGTATGTCTATCTTTGTCTCCCTCTTTGTCCCTGTCTCTCTCTGTATAGGATTCTGAGGGTGCTTGACAGGATAGATGCAGGGAGGACGTTTCCCCTCCTGGGGGAATCTACAACTAGGGGGCAAAGCTCCAGGATATCCGGTCGCCCATTTAAAACGGAGATGAGGAGGAATTTCTTCTCTCAGAATGTCGTGAATCTTTGGAATCCTCTACCCCAGAGAGCTGTGGAGGCGGAGCCACTGAATATATTCAAGGTGGAGATAGACATATATTTGAGCTGCAGTGGAGTCAAGGGTTATGGGGAGCGGGCAGGAAAGTGGCGTTGAGTACAAGATCTGATCAGCCATGATCTTATTGAATGGCGGGGCAGGCTCGAGGGGCCGAATGGCCCACTCCTGCTCCTATTCCTTCTGTTCTTATTTCTGTCCCTTCTGCCTCTGTCCCTCTGTTCACAGGTCGATTTTTGCTCTGACAGATTCGGCACCTTTCAGTTCCTCGTTAGTATAGTGGCGAGTATCCCCGCCTGTCACGCGGGAGACAGGGGTTCAATTCCCCGACGGGGAGAATTTTTAACATCCCCAATTTTAAACCTTTGGGCAGCTCCTTAAAAAGACCCTGGGAAAAGTTGAATAGAACAAAATGAACGAAAATAATTTTAAAATATGTACATGACGAAATTTATAACAACTCCCTGCACCAGTTCCTCGTTAGTAGAGTGTTCTCCTTCTGTTTGCCTGTTGTGTGGGGCTCTGAGGAGGGAGAGAGAAAATGAGATAACAGCGGGAGAAAGCACGACTGCTCTTTCAAAGAGACAGCACAGGCACGATTGGCCGAATGGCCTCCCACCGTGCTGCCAGCCTCCATGAATGCATGACACTGAGATGGATATCTGAGACATACCCACACAAAGAGAGCACATACGGGTATTTTGTGTGTGTTTGCTGCTTTGTCTCAAGCATTGCATAACCATTTCCTGGACAATGTCGTGGATATTATGATTTTCAGTTTTCACTTCCCCGACGGCTTCTCTCTGACTTTATGCCTCTGTCTCTGAGAAAAGCATAGAAGGTAATATATGGCAAATGGACCCCTTCCCGCACTTGATGCTGTGGCTTAGTGAACATGTCCTTTGTGTTCTCGTCTAAAAGATGTCAACTTGTACGAAAAGTTTGCCTGGCGTGAAAGTGATCTGAATTTCAAAGCAGCAAGGAGGAAAGTCTGCGTTGCTCTGCTTGCTGGCAGGCAGCTTCTTGCAGCTTCCCTGGTGGTCTAGTGGTTAGGATTCGGCGCTTTCACCGCCGCGGCCCGTGTTCGATTCCCGGTTAGGGAACAGTGCGTTTTGAGGCTGTTTGAAATGCCTCCAATCAATGCACCCGCGCGAAGCAATGTCTGCTCCTGATCAACCTTTGCAATTTCAACACTGCTGATGCCTCAACAGGTGCGCAATGCACTTCCTTGCCTTTTGTAAAATGCCTGCTGTTTCAAAGTCAGCAGGAAATTACATTTGGGACGAGACAATTTAAACGTGTACATGCCCAGATTTAACTGCAGCTGACAGTGTCAGAACAGTCACTGTTATTATCAAACTTCCATGTATTTTCTTGCAGGCTGCACCCCCCTAACAAACATAGCTTATCACAGCACGGCTATCAATCAACTCAAAGCCAGTTTGAAGAATGCAACATTTGAAAGTTAGCAACGTGTGCAAGACTTTAGTGAGAGAGAGTTGGGCCGTGATAACATTTCTAAGCAGTAAGATATTCAGTAGGCCTGAGCCCTTGCTGCGTAATACAATTCTCCCCATACTGATTCTGCTATCTTCAATTGGTCTCCTCTGGTTACCGTCATACCTGCCACTGGCAAGCGTTTCTCCTTATTACCTCAATCAAATCCCCTTGTAATTTTGAAAGCCTCTTATTAAATTTCCTCTTAACCGTCTGAGGAAAACAATCACAAACTCTCAACATAACTGAAGTTCCTTATCCCTCGGACCACTCTGCAAGACGTCAAACTGACCGTCTCGCTCTGTATGTCTATCTTTGTCTCCCTCTTTGTCCCTGTCTCTCTCTGTATAGGATTCTGAGGGTGCTTGACAGGATAGATGCAGGGAGGATGTTTCCCCTCCTGGGGGAATCTACAACTAGGGGGCAAAGCTCCAGGATATCCGGTCGCCCATTTAAAACGGAGATGAGGAGGAATTTGTTCTCTCAGAATGACGTGAATGTTTGGAATCCTCTACCCCAGAGAGCTGTGGAGGCGGAGCCACTGAATATATTCAAGGTGGAGATAGACATATATTTGAGCTGCAGTGGAGTCAAGGGTTATGGGGAGCGGGCAGGAAAGTGGCGTTGAGTACAAGATCTGATCAGCCATGATCTTATTGAATGGCGGGGCAGGTTCGAGGGGCCGAATGGCCCACTCCTGCTCCTATTCCTTCTGTTCTTATTTCTGTCCCTTCTGCCTCTGTCCCTCTGTTCACAGGTCGATTTTTGCTCTGAGAGATTCGGCACCTTTCAGTTCCTCGTTAGTATAGTGGGGAGTATCCCCGCCTGTCACGCGGGAGACCGGGGTTCAATTCCCCGACGGGGAGGATTTTTAACATCCCCAATTTTAAACCTTTCGGCAGCTCCTTAAAAAGACCCTGGGAAAAGTTGAATAGAACAAAATGAACGAAAATAATTTTAAAATATGTACATGACGAAATTTATAACAACTCCCTGCACCAGTTCCTCGTTAGTAGAGTGTTCTCCTTCTGTTTGCCTGTTGTGTGGGGCTCAGAGGAGGGAGAGAGAAAATGAGATAACAGCGGGAGAAAGCACGACTGCTCTTTCAAAGAGACAGCACAGGCACGATTGGCCGAATGGCCTCCCACCGTGCTGCCAGCCTCCATGAATGCATGACACTGAGATGGATATCTGAGACATACCCACACAAAGAGAGCACATACGGGTATTTTGTGTGTGTTTGCTGCTTTGTCTCAAGCACTGCATAACCATTTCCTCGACAATGTCGTGGATATTATGATGTTCAGTTTTCACTTCCCCGACGGCTTCTCTCTGACTTTATGCCTCTGTCTCTGAGAAAAGCATAGAAGGAAATATATGGCAAATGGACCCCTTCCCGCACTTGATGCTGTGGCTTAGTGAACATGTCCTTTGTGTTCTCGTCTAAAAGATGTCATCTTGTCCGAAAAGTTTGCCTGGCGTGAAAGTGATCTGACTTTCAAAGCAGCAAGGAGGAAAGTCTGCGTTGCTCTGCTTGCTGGCAGGCAGCTTCTTGCAGCTTCCCTGGTGGTCTAGTGGTTAGGATTCGGCGCTTTCACCGCCGCGGCCCGTGTTCGATTCCCGGTTAGGGAACAGTGCGTTTTGAGGCTGTTTGAAATGCCTCCAATCAATGCACCCGCGCGAAGCAATGTCTGCTCCTGATCAACCTTTAGCAATTTCAACACTGCTGATGCCTCAACAGGTACACAATGCACTTCCTTGCCTTTTGTAAAATGCCTGCTGTTTTAAAGTCAGCAGGAAATTACATTTGGGACGAGACAATTTAAACGCGTATATGCCCACATTTAACTGCAGCTGACAGTGTCAGAACAGTCACGGTTATTATCAAACTTCCATGTATTTTCTTGCAGGCTGCACCCCCCTAACAAACTTAGCTTATCACAGCACGGCTATCAATCAACTCAACGCCAGTTTGAAGAATGCAACATTTGAAAGTTAGCAACGTGTGCAAGACTTTATGAGAGAGAGTTGGGCCGTGATAACATTTCTAAGCAGTAAGATATTCAGTAGGCCTGAGCCCTTGCTGCGTAATACAATTCTCCCCATTCTGCTATCTTCAATTGGTCTCCTCTGGTTACCGTCATACCTGCAACTGGCAAGCGTTTCTCCTTATTACCTCAATCAAATCCCCTTGTAATTTTGAAAGCCTCTTATTAAATTTCCTCTTAACCGTCTGAGGAAAACAATCACAAACTCTCAACATAACTGAAGTTCCTTATCCCTCGGACCACTCTGCAAGACGTCAAACTGACTGTCTCGCTCTGTATGTCTATCTTTGTCTCCCTTTTTGTCCCTGTCTCTCTCTGTATAGGATTCTGAGGGTGCTTGACAGGATAGATGCAGGGAGGACGTTTCCCCTCCTGGGGGAATCTACAACTAGGGGGCAAAGCTCCAGGATATCCGGTCGCCCATTTAAAACGGAGATGAGGAGGAATTTGTTCTCTCAGAATGTCGTGAATCTTTGGAATCCTCTACCCCAGAGAGCTGTGGAGGCGGAGCCACTGAATATATTCAAGGTGGAGATAGACATATATTTGAGCTGCAGTGGAGTCAAGGGTTATGGGGAGCGGGCAGGAAAGTGGCGTTGAGTACAAGATCTGATCAGCCATGATCTTATTGAATGGCGGGGCAGGCTCGAGGGGCCGAATGGCCCACTCCTGCTCCTATTCCTTCTGTTCTTATTTCTGTCCCTTCTGCCTCTGTCCCTCTGCTCACAGGTCGATTTTTGCTCTGACAGATTCGGCACCTTTCAGTTCCTCGTTAGTATAGTGGTGAGTATCCCCGCCTGTCACGCGGGAGACCGGGGTTCAATTCCCCGAAGGGGAGAATTTTTAACATCCCCAATTTTAAACCTTTGGGCAGCTCCTTAAAAAGACCCTGGGAAAAGTTGAATAGAACAAAATGAACGAAAATAATTTTAAAATATGTACATGACGAAATTTATAACAACTCCCTGCACCAGTTCCTCGTTAGTGGAGTGTTCTCCTTCTGTTTGCCTGTTGTGTGGGGCTCTGAGGAGGGAGAGAGAAAATGAGATAACAGCGGGAGAAAGCACGACTGCTCTTTCAAAGAGACAGCACAGGCACGATTGGCCGAATGGCCTCCCACCGTGCTGCCAGCCTCCATGAATGCATGACACTGAGATGGATATCTGAGACATACCCACACAAAGAGAGCACATACGGGTATTTTGTGTGTGTTTGCTGCTTTGTCTCAAGCACTGCATAACCATTTCCTGGACAATGTCGTGGGTATTATGATGTTCAGTTTTCACTTCTCCGACGGCTTCTCTCTGACTTTATGCCTCTGTCTCTGAGAAAAGCATAGAAGGTAATATATGGCAAATGGACCTCTTCCCGCACTTGATGCTGTGGCTTAGTGAACATGTCCTTTGTGTTCTCGTCTAAAAGATGTCATCTTGTACGAAAAGTTTGCCTGGCGTGAAAGTGATCTGAATTTCAAAGCAGCAAGGAGGAAAGTCTGCGTTGCTCTGCTTGCTGGCAGGCAGCTTCTTGCAGCTTTTTGCAGCTTCCCTGGTGGTCTAGTGGTTAAGATTCGGCGCTTTCACTGCCGCGGCCCGGGTTCGATTCCCGATTAGGGAACAGTGCGTTTTGAGGCTGTTTGAAATGCCTCCAATCAATGCACCCGCGCGAAGCAATGCCTGCTCCTGATCAACCTTTGCAATTTCAACACTGCTGCTGCCTCAACAGGTACACAATGCACTTCCTTGCCTTTTGTAAAATGCCTGCTGTTTCAAAGTCAGCAGGAAATTACATTTGGGACGAGACAATTTAAACGTGTACATGCCCACATTTAACTGCAGCTGACAGTGTCAGAACAGTCACGGTTATTATCAAACTTCCATGTATTTTCTTGCAGGCTGCACCCCCCTAACAAACTTAGCTTATCACAGCACGGCTATCAATCAACTCAACGCCAGTTTGAAGAATGCAACATTTGAAAGTTAGCAACGTGTGCAAGACTTTAGTGAGAGAGAGTTGGGCCGTGATAACATTTCTAAGCAGTAAGATATTCAGTAGGCCTGAGCCCTTGCTGCGTAATACAATTCTCCCCATTCTGCTATCTTCAATTGGTCTCCTCTGGTTACCGTCATACCTGCAACTGGCAAGCGTTTCTCCTTATTACCTCAATCAAATCCCCTTGTAATTTTGAAAGCCTCTTATTAAATTTCCTCTTAACCGTCTGAGGAAAACAATCACAAACTCTCAACATAACTGAAGTTCCTTATCCCTCGGACCACTCTGCAAGACGTCAAACTGACTGTCTCGCTCTGTATGTCTATCTTTGTCTCCCTCTTTGTCCCTGTCTCTCTCTGTATAGGATTCTGAGGGTGCTTGACAGGATAGATGCAGGGAGGACGTTTCCCCTCCTGGGGGAATCTACAACTAGGGGGCAAAGCTCCAGGATATCCGGTCGCCCATTTAAAACGGAGATGAGGAGGAATTTCTTCTCTCAGAATGTCGTGAATCTTTGGAATCCTCTACCCCAGAGAGCTGTGGAGGCGGAGCCACTGAATATATTCAAGGTGGAGATAGACATATATTTGAGCTGCAGTGGAGTCAAGGGTTATGGGGAGCGGGCAGGAAAGTGGCGTTGAGTAGAAGATCTGATCAGCCATGATCTTATTGAATGGCGGGGCAGGTTCGAGGGGCCGAATGGCCCACTCCTGCTCCTATTCCTTCTATTCTTATTTCTGTCCCTTCTGCCTCTGTCCCTCTGTTCACAGGTCGATTTTTGCTCTGACAGATTCGGCACTTTTCAGTTCCTCGTTAGTATAGTGGTGAGTATCCCCGCCTGTCACGCGGGAGACCGGGGTTCAATTCCCCGACGGGGAGAATTTTTAACATCCCCAATTTTAAACCTTTGGGCAGCTCCTTAAAAAGACCCTGGGAAAAGTTGAATAGAACAAAATGAACGAAAATAATTTTAAAATATGAACATGACGAAATTTATAACAACTCCCTGCACCAGTTCCTCGTTAGTAGAGTGTTCTCCTTGCCTGTTGTGTGGGGCACTGAGGAGGGAGAGAGAAAATGAGATAACAGCGGGAGAAAGCACGACTGCTCTTTCAAAGAGACAGCACAGGCACGATTGGCCGAATGGCCTCCCACCGTGCTGCCAGCCTCCATGAATGCATGACACTGAGATGGATATCTGAGACATACCCACACAAAGAGAGCACATACGGGTATTTTGTGTGTGTTTGCTGCTTTGTCTCAAGCACTGCATAACCATTTCCTGGACAATGTCGTGGATATTATGATGTTCAGTTTTCACTTCCCCGACGGCTTCTCTCTGACTTTATGCCTCTGTCTCTGAGAAAAGCATAGAAGGAAATATATGGCAAATGGACCCCTTCCCGCACTTGATGCTGTGGCTTAGTGAACATGTCCTTTGTGTTCTCGTCTAAAAGATGTCATCTTGTCCGAAAAGTTTGCCTGGCGTGAAAGTGATCTGACTTTCAAAGCAGCAAGGAGGAAAGTCTGCGTTGCTCTGCTTGCTGGCAGGCAGCTTCTTGCAGCTTCCCTGGTGGTCTAGTGGTTAGGATTCGGCGCTTTCACCGCCGCGGCCCGGGTTCGATTCCCGGTTAGGGAACAGTGCGTTTTGAGGCTGTTTGAAATGCCTCCAATCAATGCACCCGCGCGAAGCAATGTCTGCTCCTGATCAACCTTTAGCAATTTCAACACTGCTGATGCCTCAACAGGTACACAATGCACTTCCTTGCCTTTTGTAAAATGCCTGCTGTTTCAAAGTCAGCAGGAAATTACATTTGGGACGAGACAATTTAAACGTGTACATGCCCACATTTAACTGCAGCTGACAGTGTCAGAACAGTCACGGTTATTATCAAACTTCCATGTATTTTCTTGCAGGCTGCACCCCCCTAACAAACTTAGCTTATCACAGCACGGCTATCAATCAACTCAACGTCAGTTTGAAGAATGCAACATTTGAAAGTTAGCAACGTGTGCAAGACTTTAGTGAGAGAGAGTTGGGCCGTGATAACATTTCTAAGCAGTAAGATATTCAGTAGGCCTGAGCCCTTGCTGCGTAATACAATTCTCCCCATACTGATTCTGCTATCTTCAATTGGTCTCCTCTGGTTACCGTCATACCTGCCACTGGCAAGCGTTTCTCCTTATTACCTCAATCAAATCCCCTTGTAATTTTGAAAGCCTCTTATTAAATTTCCTCTTAACCGTCTGAGGAAAACAATCACAAACTCTCAACATAACTGAAGTTCCTTATCCCTCGGACCACTCTGCAAGACGTCAAACTGACTGTCTCGCTCTGTATGTCTATCTTTGTCTCCCTCTTTGTCCCTGTCTCTCTCTGTATAGGATTCTGAGGGTGCTTGACAGGATAGATGCAGGGAGGACGTTTCCCCTCCTGGGGGAATCTACAACTAGGGGGCAAAGCTCCAGGATATCCGGTCGCCCATTTAAAACGGAGATGAGGAGGAATTTGTTCTCTCAGAATGTCGTGAATCTTTGGAATCCTCTACCCCAGAGAGCTGTGGAGGCGGAGCCACTGAATATATTCAAGGTGGAGATAGACATATATTTGAGCTGCAGTGGAGTCAAGGGTTATGGGGAGCGGGCAGGAAAGTGGCGTTGAGTACAAGATCTGATCAGCCATGATCTTATTGAATGGCGGGGCAGGCTCGAGGGGCCGAATGGCCCACTCCTGCTCCTATTCCTTCTGTTCTTATTTCTGTCCCTTCTGCCTCTGTCCCTCTGTTCACAGGTCGATTTTTGCTCTGACAGATTCGGCACCTTTCAGTTCCTCGTTAGTATAGTGGTGAGTATCCCCGCCTGTCACGCGGGAGACCGGGGTTCAATTCTCCGACGGGGAGAATTTTTAACATCCCCAATTTTAAACCTTTGGGCAGCTCCTTAAAAAGACCCTGGGAAAAGTTGAATAGAACAAAATGAACGAAAATAATTTTAAAATATGTACATGACGAAATTTATAACAACTCCCTGCACCAGTTCCTCGTTAGTGGAGTGTTCTCCTTCTGTTTGCCTGTTGTGTGGGGCTCTGAGGAGGGAGAGAGAAAATGAGATAACAGCGGGAGAAAGCACGACTGCTCTTTCAAAGAGACAGCACAGGCACGATTGGCCGAATGGCCTCCCACCGTGCTGCCAGCCTCCATGAATGCATGACACTGAGATGGATATCTGAGACATACCCACACAAAGAGAGCACATACGGGTATTTTGTGTGTGTTTGCTGCTTTGTCTCAAGCACTGCATAACCATTTCCTCGACAATGTCGTGGATATTATGATGTTCAGTTTTCACTTCCCCGACGGCTTCTCTCTGACTTTATGCCTCTGTCTCTGAGAAAAGCATAGAAGGTAATATATGGCAAATGGACCCCTTCCCGCACTTGATGCTGTGGCTTAGTGAACATGTCCTTTGTGTTCTCGTCTAAAAGATGTCATCTTGTACGAAAAGTTTGCCTGGCGTGAAAGTGATCTGAATTTCAAAGCAGCAAGGAGGAAAGTCTGCGTTGCTCTGCTTGCTGGCAGGCAGCTTCTTAGAGCTTTTTGCAGCTTCCCTGGTGGTCTAGTGGTTAAGATTCGGCGCTTTCACTGCCGCGGCCCGGGTTCGATTCCCGATTAGGAAACAGTGCGTTTTGAGGCTGTTTGAAATGCCTCCAATCAATGCACCCGCGCGAAGCAATGCCTGCTCCTGATCAACCTTTGCAATTTCAACACTGCTGCTGCCTCAACAGGTACACAATGCACTTCCTTGCCTTTTGTAAAATGCCTGCTGTTTCAAAGTCAGCAGGAAATTACATTTGGGACGAGACAATTTAAACGTGTACATGCCCACATTTAACTGCAGCTGACAGTGTCAGAACAGTCACGGTTATTATCAAACTTCCATGTATTTTCTTGCAGGCTGCACCCCCCTAACAAACTTAGCTTATCACAGCACGGCTATCAATCAACTCAACGCCAGTTTGAAGAATGCAACATTTGAAAGTTAGCAACGTGTGCAAGACTTTAATGAGAGAGAGTTGGGCCGTGATAACATTTCTAAGCAGTAAGATATTCAGTAGGCCTGAGCCCTTGCTGCGTAATACAATTCTCCCCATTCTGCTATCTTCAATTGGTCTCCTCTGGTTACCGTCATACCTGCAACTGGCAAGCGTTTCTCCTTATTACCTCAATCAAATCCCCTTGTAATTTTGAAAGCCTCTTATTAAATTTCCTCTTAACCGTCTGAGGAAAACAATCACAAACTCTCAACATAACTGAAGTTCCTTATCCCTCGGACCACTCTGCAAGACGTCAAACTGACTGTCTCGCTCTGTATGTCTATCTTTGTCTCCCTCTTTGTCCCTGTCACTCTCTGTATAGGATTCTGAGGGTGCTTGACAGGATAGATGCAGGGAGGACGTTTCCCCTCCTGGGGGAATCTACAACTAGGGGGCAAAGCTCCAGGATATCCGGTCGCCCATTTAAAACGGAGATGAGGAGGAATTTCTTCTCTCAGAATGTCGTGAATCTTTGGAATCCTCTACCCCAGAGAGCTGTGGAGGCGGAGCCACTGAATATATTCAAGGTGGAGGTAGACATATATTTGAGCTGCAGTGGAGTCAAGGGTTATGGGGAGCGGGCAGGAAAGTGGCGTTGAGTAGAAGATCTGATCAGCCATGATCTTATTGAATGGCGGGGCAGGTTCGAGGGGCCGAATGGCCCACTCCTGCTCCTATTCCTTCTATTCTTATTTCTGTCCCTTCTGCCTCTGTCCCTCTGTTCACAGGTCGATTTTTGCTCTGACAGATTCGGCACTTTTCAGTTCCTCGTTATTATAGTGGTGAGTATCCCCGCCTGTCACGCGGGAGACCGGGGTTCAATTCCCCGACGGGGAGAATTTTTAACATCCCCAATTTTAAACCTTTGGGCAGCTCCTTAAAAAGACCCTGGGAAAAGTTGAATAGAACAAAATGAACGAAAATAATTTTAAAATATGAACATGACGAAATTTATAACAACTCCCTGCACCAGTTCCTCGTTAGTAGAGTGTTCTCCTTCTGTTTGCCTGTTGTGTGGGGCACTGAGGAGGGAGAGAGAAAATGAGATAACAGCGGGAGAAAGCACGACTGCTCTTTCAAAGAGACAGCACAGGCACGATTGGCCGAATGGCCTCCCACCGTGCTGCCAGCCTCCATGAATGCATGACACTGAGATGGATATCTGAGACATACCCACACAAAGAGAGCACATACGGGTATTTTGTGTGTGTTTGCTGCTTTGTCTCAAGCACTGCATAACCATTTCCTGGACAATGTCGTGGATATTATGATGTTCAGTTTTCACTTCCCCGACGGCTTCTCTCTGACTTTATGCCTCTGTCTCTGAGAAAAGCATAGAAGGAAATATATGGCAAATGGACCCCTTCCCGCACTTGATGCTGTGGCTTAGTGAACATGTCCTTTGTGTTCTCGTCTAAAAGATGTCATCTTGTCCGAAAAGTTTGCCTGGCGTGAAAGTGATCTGACTTTCAAAGCAGCAAGGAGGAAAGTCTGCGTTGCTCTGCTTGCTGGCAGGCAGCTTCTTGCAGCTTCCCTGGTGGTCTAGTGGTTAGGATTCGGCGCTTTCACCGCCGCGGCCCGGGTTCGATTCCCGGTTAGGGAACAGTGCGTTTTGAGGCTGTTTGAAATGCCTCCAATCAATGCACCCGCGCGAAGCAATGTCTGCTCCTGATCAACCTTTAGCAATTTCAACACTGCTGATGCCTCAACAGGTACACAATGCACTTCCTTGCCTTTTGTAAAATGCCTGCTGTTTCAAAGTCAGCAGGAAATTACATTTGGGACGAGACAATTTAAACGCGTATATGCCCACATTTAACTGCAGCTGACAGTGTCAGAACAGTCACGGTTATTATCAAACTTCCATGTATTTTCTTGCAGGCTGCACCCCCCTAACAAACTTAGCTTATCACAGCACGGCTATCAATCAACTCAACGCCAGTTTGAAGAATGCAACATTTGAAAGTTAGCAACGTGTGCAAGACTTTAGTGAGAGAGAGTTGGGCCGTGATAACATTTCTAAGCAGTAAGATATTCAGTAGGCCTGAGCCCTTGCTGCGTAATACAATTCTCCCCATACTGATTCTGCTATCTTCAATTGGTCTCCTCTGGTTACCGTCATACCTGCCACTGGCAAGCGTTTCTCCTTATTACCTCAATCAAATCCCCTTGTAATTTTGAAAGCCTCTTATTAAATTTCCTCTTAACCGTCTGAGGAAAACAATCACAAACTCTCAACATAACTGAAGTTCCTTATCCCTCGGACCACTCTGCAAGACGTCAAACTGAGTGTCTCGCTCTGTATGTCTATCTTTGTCTCCCTCTTTGTCCCTGTCTCTCTCTGTATAGGATTCTGAGGTTGCTTGACAGGATAGATGCAGGGAGGATGTTTCCCCTCCTGGGGGAATCTACAACTAGGGGGCAAAGCTCCAGGATATCCGGTCGCCCATTTAAAACGGAGATGAGGAGGAATTTCTTCTCTCAGAATGTCGTGAATCTTTGGAATCCTCTACCCCAGAGAGCTGTGGAGGCGGAGCCACTGAATATATTCAAGGTGGAGGTAGACATATATTTGAGCTGCAGTGGAGTCAAGGGTTATGGGGAGCGGGCAGGAAAGTGGCGTTGAGTAGAAGATCTGATCAGCCATGATCTTATTGAATGGCGGGGCAGGTTCGAGGGGCCGAATGGCCCACTCCTGCTCCTATTCCTTCTGTTCTTATTTCTGTCCCTTCTGCCTCTGTCCCTCTGTTCACAGGTCGATTTTTGCTCTGACAGATTCGGCACTTTTCAGTTCCTCGTTAGTATAGTGGTGAGTATCCCCGCCTGTCACGCGGGTGACCGGGGTTCAATTCCCCGACGGGGAGAATTTTTAACATCCCCAATTTTAAACCTTTGGGCAGCTCCTTAAAAAGACCCTGGGAAAAGTTGAATAGAACAAAATGAACGAAAATAATTTTAAAATATGAACATGACGAAATTTATAACAACTCCCTGCACCAGTTCCTCGTTAGTAGAGTGTTCTCCTTCTGTTTGCCTGTTGTGTGGGGCACTGAGGAGGGAGAGAGAAAATGAGATAACAGCGGGAGAAAGCACGACTGCTCTTTCAAAGAGACAGCACAGGCACGATTGGCCGAATGGCCTCCCACCGTGCTGCCAGCCTCCATGAATGCATGACACTGAGATGGATATCTGAGACATACCCACACAAAGAGAGCACATACGGGTATTTTGTGTGTATTTGCTGCTTTGTCTCAAGCACTGCATAACCATTTCCTGGACAATGTCGTGGATATTATGATGTTCAGTTTTCACTTCCCCGACGGCTTCTCTCTGACTTTATGCCTCTGTCTCTGAGAAAAGCATAGAAGGTAATATATGGCAAATGGAGCTCTTCCCGCACTTGATGCTGTGGCTTAGTGAACATGTCCTTTGTGTTCTCGTCTAAAAGATGTCATCTTGTACGAAAAGTTTGCCTGGCGTGAAAGTGATCTGAATTTCAAAGCAGCAAGGAGGAAAGTCTGCGTTGCTCTGCTTGCTGGCAGGCAGCTTCTTGCAGCTTTTTGCAGCTTCCCTGGTGGTCTAGTGGTTAAGATTCGGCGCTTTCACCGCCGCGGCCCGGGTTCGATTCCCGGTTAGGGAACAGTGCGTTTTGAGGCTGTTTGAAATGCCTCCAATCAATGCACCCGCGCGAAGCAATGTCTGCTCCTGATCAACCTTTAGCAATTTCAACACTGCTGATGCCTCAACAGGTACACAATGCACTTCCTTGCCTTTTGTAAAATGCCTGCTGTTTCAAAGTCAGCAGGAAATTACATTTGGGACGAGACAATTTAAACGCGTATATGCCCACATTTAACTGCAGCTGACAGTGTCAGAACAGTCACGGTTATTATCAAACTTCCATGTATTTTCTTGCAGGCTGCACCCCCCTAACAAACTTAGCTTATCACAGCACGGCTATCAATCAACTCAACGCCAGTTTGAAGAATGCAACATTTGAAAGTTAGCAACGTGTGCAAGACTTTAGTGAGAGAGAGTTGGGCCGTGATAACATTTCTAAGCAGTAAGATATTCAGTAGGCCTGAGCCCTTGCTGCGTAATACAATTCTCCCCATACTGATTCTGCTATCTTCAATTGGTCTCCTCTGGTTACCGTCATACCTGCCACTGGCAAGCGTTTCTCCTTATTACCTCAATCAAATCCCCTTGTAATTTTGAAAGCCTCTTATTAAATTTCCTCTTAACCGTCTGAGGAAAACAATCACAAACTCTCAACATAACTGAAGTTCCTTATCCCTCGGACCACTCTGCAAGACGTCAAACTGACTGTCTCGCTCTGTATGTCTATCTTTGTCTCCCTCTTTGTCCCTGTCTCTCTCTGTATAGGATTCTGAGGGTGCTTGACAGGATAGATGCAGGGAGGACGTTTCCCCTCCTGGGGGAATCTACAACTAGGGGGCAAAGCTCCAGGATATCCGGTCGCCCATTTAAAACGGAGATGAGGAGGAATTTGTTCTCTCAGAATGTCGTGAATCTTTGGAATCCTCTACCCCAGAGAGCTGTGGAGGCGGAGCCACTGAATATATTCAAGGTGGAGATAGACATATATTTGAGCTGCAGTGGAGTCAAGGGTTATGGGGAGCGGGCAGGAAAGTGGCGTTGAGTACAAGATCTGATCAGCCATGATCTTATTGAATGGCGGGGCAGGCTCGAGGGGCCGAATGGCCCACTCCTGCTCCTATTCCTTCTGTTCTTATTTCTGTCCCTTCTGCCTCTGTCCCTCTGTTCACAGGTCGATTTTTGCTCTGACAGATTCGGCACCTTTCAGTTCCTCGTTAGTATAGTGGTGAGTATCCCCGCCTGTCACGCGGGAGACCGGGGTTCAATTCCCCGACGGGGAGGATTTTTAACATCCCCAAATTTTAAACCTTTGGGCAGCTCCTTAAAAAGACCCTGGGAAAAGTTGAATAGAACAAAATGAACGAAAATAATTTTAAAATATGTACATGACGAAATTTATAACAACTCCCTGCACCAGTTCCTCGTTAGTGGAGTGTTCTCCTTCTGTTTGCCTGTTGTGTGGGGCTCTGAGGAGGGAGAGAGAAAATGAGATAACAGCGGGAGAAAGCACGACTGCTCTTTCAAAGAGACAGCACAGGCACGATTGGCCGAATGGCCTCCCACCGTGCTGCCAGCCTCCATGAATGCATGACACTGAGATGGATATCTGAGACATACCCACACAAAGAGAGCACATCCGGGTATTTTGTGTGTGTTTGCTGCTTTGTTTCAAGCACTGCATAACCATTTCCTCGACAATGTCGTGGATATTATGATGTTCAGTTTTCACTTCCCCGACGGCTTCTCTCTGACTTTATGCCTCTGTCTCTGAGAAAAGCATAGAAGGTAATATATGGCAAATGGACCCCTTCCCGCACTTGATGCTGTGGCTTAGTGAACATGTCCTTTGTGTTCTCGTCTAAAAGATGTCATCTTGTACGAAAAGTTTGCCTGGCGTGAAAGTGATCTGAATTTCAAAGCAGCAAGGAGGAAAGTCTGCGTTGCTCTGCTTGCTGGCAGGCAGCTTCTTAGAGCTTTTTGCAGCTTCCCTGGTGGTCTAGTGGTTAAGATTCGGCGCTTTCACTGCCGCGGCCCGGGTTCGATTCCCGATTAGGAAACAGTGCGTTTTGAGGCTGTTTGAAATGCCTCCAATCAATGCACCCGCGCGAAGCAATGCCTGCTCCTGATCAACCTTTGCAATTTCAACACTGCTGCTGCCTCAACAGGTACACAATGCACTTCCTTGCCTTTTGTAAAATGCCTGCTGTTTCAAAGTCAGCAGGAAATTACATTTGGGACGAGACAATTTAAACGTGTACATGCCCACATTTAACTGCAGCTGACAGTGTCAGAACAGTCACGGTTATTATCAAACTTCCATGTATTTTCTTGCAGGCTGCACCCCCCTAACAAACTTAGCTTATCACAGCACGGCTATCAATCAACTCAACGCCAGTTTGAAGAATGCAACATTTGAAAGTTAGCAACGTGTGCAAGACTTTAATGAGAGAGAGTTGGGCCGTGATAACATTTCTAAGCAGTAAGATATTCAGTAGGCCTGAGCCCTTGCTGCGTAATACAATTCTCCCCATTCTGCTATCTTCAATTGGTCTCCTCTGGTTACCGTCATACCTGCAACTGGCAAGCGTTTCTCCTTATTACCTCAATCAAATCCCCTTGTAATTTTGAAAGCCTCTTATTAAATTTCCTCTTAACCGTCTGAGGAAAACAATCACAAACTCTCAACATAACTGAAGTTCCTTATCCCTCGGACCACTCTGCAAGACGTCAAACTGACTGTCTCGCTCTGTATGTCTATCTTTGTCTCCCTCTTTGTCCCTGTCACTCTCTGTATAGGATTCTGAGGGTGCTTGACAGGATAGATGCAGGGAGGACGTTTCCCCTCCTGGGGGAATCTACAACTAGGGGGCAAAGCTCCAGGATATCCGGTCGCCCATTTAAAACGGAGATGAGGAGGAATTTCTTCTCTCAGAATGTCGTGAATCTTTGGAATCCTCTACCCCAGAGAGCTGTGGAGGCGGAGCCACTGAATATATTCAAGGTGGAGGTAGACATATATTTGAGCTGCAGTGGAGTCAAGGGTTATGGGGAGCGGGCAGGAAAGTGGCGTTGAGTAGAAGATCTGATCAGCCATGATCTTATTGAATGGCGGGGCAGGTTCGAGGGGCCGAATGGCCCACTCCTGCTCCTATTCCTTCTATTCTTATTTCTGTCCCTTCTGCCTCTGTCCCTCTGTTCACAGGTCGATTTTTGCTCTGACAGATTCGGCACTTTTCAGTTCCTCGTTATTATAGTGGTGAGTATCCCCGCCTGTCACGCGGGAGACCGGGGTTCAATTCCCCGACGGGGAGAATTTTTAACATCCCCAATTTTAAACCTTTGAGCAGCTCCTTAAAAAGACCCTGGGAAAAGTTGAATAGAACAAAATGAACGAAAATAATTTTAAAATATGAACATGACGAAATTTATAACAACTCCCTGCACCAGTTCCTCGTTAGTAGAGTGTTCTCCTTCTGTTTGCCTGTTGTGTGGGGCACTGAGGAGGGAGAGAGAAAATGAGATAACAGCGGGAGAAAGCACGACTGCTCTTTCAAAGAGACAGCACAGGCACGATTGGCCGAATGGCCTCCCACCGTGCTGCCAGCCTCCATGAATGCATGACACTGAGATGGATATCTGAGACATACCCACACAAAGAGAGCACATACGGGTATTTTGTGTGTGTTTGCTGCTTTGTCTCAAGCACTGCATAACCATTTCCTGGACAATGTCGTGGATATTATGATGTTCAGTTTTCACTTCCCCGACGGCTTCTCTCTGACTTTATGCCTCTGTCTCTGAGAAAAGCATAGAAGGAAATATATGGCAAATGGACCCCTTCCCGCACTTGATGCTGTGGCTTAGTGAACATGTCCTTTGTGTTCTCGTCTAAAAGATGTCATCTTGTCCGAAAAGTTTGCCTGGCGTGAAAGTGATCTGACTTTCAAAGCAGCAAGGAGGAAAGTCTGCGTTGCTCTGCTTGCTGGCAGGCAGCTTCTTGCAGCTTCCCTGGTGGTCTAGTGGTTAGGATTCGGCGCTTTCACCGCCGCGGCCCGGGTTCGATTCCCGGTTAGGGAACAGTGCGTTTTGAGGCTGTTTGAAATGCCTCCAATCAATGCACCCGCGCGAAGCAATGTCTGCTCCTGATCAACCTTTAGCAATTTCAACACTGCTGATGCCTCAACAGGTACACAATGCACTTCCTTGCCTTTTGTAAAATGCCTGCTGTTTCAAAGTCAGCAGGAAATTACATTTGGGACGAGACAATTTAAACGCGTATATGCCCACATTTAACTGCAGCTGACAGTGTCAGAACAGTCACGGTTATTATCAAACTTCCATGTATTTTCTTGCAGGCTGCACCCCCCTAACAAACTTAGCTTATCACAGCACGGCTATCAATCAACTCAACGCCAGTTTGAAGAATGCAACATTTGAAAGTTAGCAACGTGTGCAAGACTTTAGTGAGAGAGAGTTGGGCCGTGATAACATTTCTAAGCAGTAAGATATTCAGTAGGCCTGAGCCCTTGCTGCGTAATACAATTCTCCCCATACTGATTCTGCTATCTTCAATTGGTCTCCTCTGGTTACCGTCATACCTGCCACTGGCAAGCGTTTCTCCTTATTACCTCAATCAAATCCCCTTGTAATTTTGAAAGCCTCTTATTAAATTTCCTCTTAACCGTCTGAGGAAAACAATCACAAACTCTCAACATAACTGAAGTTCCTTATCCCTCGGACCACTCTGCAAGACGTCAAACTGACTGTCTCGCTCTGTATGTCTATCTTTGTCTCCCTCTTTGTCCCTGTCTCTCTCTGTATAGGATTCTGAGGGTGCTTGACAGGATAGATGCAGGGAGGATGTTTCCCCTCCTGGGGGAATCTACAACTAGGGGGCAAAGCTCCAGGATATCCGGTCGCCCATTTAAAACGGAGATGAGGAGGAATTTGTTCTCTCAGAATGTCGTGAATCTTTGGAATACTCTACCCCAGAGAGCTGTGGAGGCGGAGCCACTGAATATATTCAAGGTGGAGATAGACATATATTTGAGCTGCAGTGGAGTCAAGGGTTATGGGGAGCGGGCAGGAAAGTGGCGTTGAGTACAAGATCTGATCAGCCATGATCTTATTGAATGGCGGGGCAGGCTCGAGGGGCCGAATGGCCCACTCCTGCTCCTATTCCTTCTGTTCTTATTTCTGTCCCTTCTGCCTCTGTCCCTCTGTTCACAGGTCGATTTTTGCTCTGACAGATTCGGCACCTTTCAGTTCCTCGTTAGTATAGTGGTGAGTATCCCCGCCTGTCACGCGGGAGACCGGGGTTCAATTCCCCGACGGGGAGAATTTTTAACATCCCCAATTTTAAACCTTTGGGCAGCTCCTTAAAAAGACCCTGGGAAAAGTTGAATAGAACAAAATGAACGAAAATAATTATAAAATATGTACATGACGAAATTTATAACAACTCCCTGCACCAGTTCCTCGTTAGTGGAGTGTTCTCCTTCTGTTTGCCTGTTGTGTGGGGCTCTGAGGAGGGAGAGAGAAAATGAGATAACAGCGGGAGAAAGCACGACTGCTCTTTCAAAGAGACAGCACAGGCACGATTGGCCGAATGGCCTCCCACCGTGCTGCCAGCCTCCATGAATGCATGACACTGAGATGGATATCTGAGACATACCCACACAAAGAGAGCACATACGGGTATTTTGTGTGTGTTTGCTGCTTTGTCTCAAGCACTGCATAACCATTTCCTGGACAATGTCGTGGATATTATGATTTTCAGTTTTCACTTCCCCGACGGCTTCTCTCTGACTTTATGCCTCTGTCTCTGAGAAAAGCATAGAAGGTAATATATGGCAAATGGACCCCTTCCCGCACTTGATGCTGTGGCTTAGTGAACATGTCCTTTGTGTTCTCGTCTAAAAGATGTCATCTTGTACGAAAAGTTTGCCTGGCGTGAAAGTGATCTGAATTTCAAAGCAGCAAGGAGGAAAGTCTGCGTTGCTCTGCTTGCTGGCAGGCAGCTTCTTGCAGCTTTTTGCAGCTTCCCTGGTGGTCTAGTGGTTAAGATTCGGCGCTTTCACTGCCGCGGCCCGGGTTCGATTCCCGATTAGGAAACAGTGCGCTTTGAGGCTGTTTGAAATGCCTCCAATCAATGCACCCGCGCGAAGCAATGCCTGCTCCTGATCAACCTTTGCAATTTCAACACTGCTGCTGCCTCAACAGGTACAGAATGCACTTCCTTGCCTTTTGTAAAATGCCTGCTGTTTCAAAGTCAGCAGGAAATTACATTTGGGACGAGACAATTTAAACGTGTACATGCCCACATTTAACTGCAGCTGACAGTGTCAGAACAGTCACGGTTATTATCAAACTTCCATGTATTTTCTTGCAGGCTGCACCCCCCTAACAAACTTAGCTTATCACAGCACGGCTATCAATCAACTCAACGCCAGTTTGAAGAATGCAACATTTGAAAGTTAGCAACGTGTGCAAGACTTTAGTGAGAGAGAGTTGGGCCGTGATAACATTTCTAAGCAGTAAGATATTCAGTAGGCCTGAGCCCTTGCTGCGTAATACAATTCTCCCCATTCTGCTATCTTCAATTGGTCTCCTCTGGTTACCGTCATACCTGCAACTGGCAAGCGTTTCTCCTTATTACCTCAATCAAATCCCCTTGTAATTTTGAAAGCCTCTTATTAAATTTCCTCTTAACCGTCTGAGGAAAACAATCACAAACTCTCAACATAACTGAAGTTCCTTATCCCTCGGACCACTCTGCAAGACGTCAAACTGACTGTCTCGCTCTGTATGTCTATCTTTGTCTCCCTCTTTGTCCCTGTCACTCTCTGTATAGGATTCTGAGGGTGCTTGACAGGATAGATGCAGGGAGGACGTTTCCCCTCCTGGGGGAATCTACAACTAGGGGGCAAAGCTCCAGGATATCCGGTCGCCCATTTAAAACGGAGATGAGGAGGAATTTCTTCTCTCAGAATGTCGTGAATCTTTGGAATCCTCTACCCCAGAGAGCTGTGGAGGCGGAGCCACTGAATATATTCAAGGTGGAGGTAGACATATATTTGAGCTGCAGTGGAGTCAAGGGTTATGGGGAGCGGGCAGGAAAGTGGCGTTGAGTAGAAGATCTGATCAGCCATGATCTTATTGAATGGCGGGGCAGGTTCGAGGGGCCGAATGGCCCACTCCTGCTCCTATTCCTTCTATTCTTATTTCTGTCCCTTCTGCCTCTGTCCCTCTGTTCACAGGTCGATTTTTGCTCTGACAGATTCGGCACTTTTCAGTTCCTCGTTAGTATAGTGGTGAGTATCCCCGCCTGTCACGCGGGAGACCGGGGTTCAATTCCCCGACGGGGAGAATTTTTAACATCCCCAATTTTAAACCTTTGGGCAGCTCCTTAAAAAGACCCTGGGAAAAGTTGAATAGAACAAAATGAACGAAAATAATTTTAAAATATGAACATGACGAAATTTATAACAACTCCCTGCACCAGTTCCTCGTTAGTAGAGTGTTCTCCTTCTGTTTGCCTGTTGTGTGGGGCACTGAGGAGGGAGAGAGAAAATGAGATAACAGCGGGAGAAAGCACGACTGCTCTTTCAAAGAGACAGCACAGGCACGATTGGCCGAATGGCCTCCCACCGTGCTGCCAGCCTCCATGAATGCATGACACTGAGATGGATATCTGAGACATACCCACACAAAGAGAGCACATACGGGTATTTTGTGTGTGTTTGCTGCTTTGTCTCAAGCACTGCATAACCATTTCCTGGACAATGTCGTGGATATTATGATGTTCAGTTTTCACTTCCCCGACGGCTTCTCTCTGACTTTATGCCTCTGTCTCTGAGAAAAGCATAGAAGGAAATATATGGCAAATGGACCCCTTCCCGCACTTGATGCTGTGGCTTAGTGAACATGTCCTTTGTGTTCTCGTCTAAAAGATGTCATCTTGTCCGAAAAGTTTGCCTGGCGTGAAAGTGATCTGACTTTCAAAGCAGCAAGGAGGAAAGTCTGCGTTGCTCTGCTTGCTGGCAGGCAGCTTCTTGCAGCTTCCCTGGTGGTCTAGTGGTTAGGATTCGGCGCTTTCACCGCCGCGGCCCGGGTTCGATTCCCGGTTAGGGAACAGTGCGTTTTGAGGCTGTTTGAAATGCCTCCAATCAATGCACCCGCGCGAAGCAATGTCTGCTCCTGATCAACCTTTAGCAATTTCAACACTGCTGATGCCTCAACAGGTACACAATGCACTTCCTTGCCTTTTGTAAAATGCCTGCTGTTTCAAAGTCAGCAGGAAATTACATTTGGGACGAGACAATTTAAACGCGTATATGCCCACATTTAACTGCAGCTGACAGTGTCAGAACAGTCACGGTTATTATCAAACTTCCATGTATTTTCTTGCAGGCTGCACCCCCCTAACAAACTTAGCTTATCACAGCACGGCTATCAATCAACTCAACGCCAGTTTGAAGAATGCAACATTTGAAAGTTAGCAACGTGTGCAAGACTTTAGTGAGAGAGAGTTGGGCCGTGATAACATTTCTAAGCAGTAAGATATTCAGTAGGCCTGAGCCCTTGCTGCGTAATACAATTCTCCCCATACTGATTCTGCTATCTTCAATTGGTCTCCTCTGGTTACCGTCATACCTGCCACTGGCAAGCGTTTCTCCTTATTACCTCAATCAAATCCCCTTGTAATTTTGAAAGCCTCTTATTAAATTTCCTCTTAACCGTCTGAGGAAAACAATCACAAACTCTCAACATAACTGAAGTTCCTTATCCCTCGGACCACTCTGCAAGACGTCAAACTGAGTGTCTCGCTCTGTATGTCTATCTTTGTCTCCCTCTTTGTCCCTGTCTCTCTCTGTATAGGATTCTGAGGTTGCTTGACAGGATAGATGCAGGGAGGATGTTTCCCCTCCTGGGGGAATCTACAACTAGGGGGCAAAGCTCCAGGATATCCGGTCGCCCATTTAAAACGGAGATGAGGAGGAATTTCTTCTCTCAGAATGTCGTGAATCTTTGGAATCCTCTACCCCAGAGAGCTGTGGAGGCGGAGCCACTGAATATATTCAAGGTGGAGGTAGACATATATTTGAGCTGCAGTGGAGTCAAGGGTTATGGGGAGCGGGCAGGAAAGTGGCGTTGAGTAGAAGATCTGATCAGCCATGATCTTATTGAATGGCGGGGCAGGTTCGAGGGGCCGAATGGCCCACTCCTGCTCCTATTCCTTCTGTTCTTATTTCTGTCCCTTCTGCCTCTGTCCCTCTGTTCACAGGTCGATTTTTGCTCTGACAGATTCGGCACTTTTCAGTTCCTCGTTAGTATAGTGGTGAGTATCCCCGCCTGTCACGCGGGTGACCGGGGTTCAATTCCCCGACGGGGAGAATTTTTAACATCCCCAATTTTAAACCTTTGGGCAGCTCCTTAAAAAGACCCTGGGAAAAGTTGAATAGAACAAAATGAACGAAAATAATTTTAAAATATGAACATGACGAAATTTATAACAACTCCCTGCACCAGTTCCTCGTTAGTAGAGTGTTCTCCTTCTGTTTGCCTGTTGTGTGGGGCACTGAGGAGGGAGAGAGAAAATGAGATAACAGCGGGAGAAAGCACGACTGCTCTTTCAAAGAGACAGCACAGGCACGATTGGCCGAATGGCCTCCCACCGTGCTGCCAGCCTCCATGAATGCATGACACTGAGATGGATATCTGAGACATACCCACACAAAGAGAGCACATACGGGTATTTTGTGTGTATTTGCTGCTTTGTCTCAAGCACTGCATAACCATTTCCTGGACAATGTCGTGGATATTATGATGTTCAGTTTTCACTTCCCCGACGGCTTCTCTCTGACTTTATGCCTCTGTCTCTGAGAAAAGCATAGAAGGTAATATATGGCAAATGGAGCTCTTCCCGCACTTGATGCTGTGGCTTAGTGAACATGTCCTTTGTGTTCTCGTCTAAAAGATGTCATCTTGTACGAAAAGTTTGCCTGGCGTGAAAGTGATCTGAATTTCAAAGCAGCAAGGAGGAAAGTCTGCGTTGCTCTGCTTGCTGGCAGGCAGCTTCTTGCAGCTTTTTGCAGCTTCCCTGGTGGTCTAGTGGTTAAGATTCGGCGCTTTCACCGCCGCGGCCCGGGTTCGATTCCCGGTTAGGGAACAGTGCGTTTTGAGGCTGTTTGAAATGCCTCCAATCAATGCACCCGCGCGAAGCAATGTCTGCTCCTGATCAACCTTTAGCAATTTCAACACTGCTGATGCCTCAACAGGTACACAATGCACTTCCTTGCCTTTTGTAAAATGCCTGCTGTTTCAAAGTCAGCAGGAAATTACATTTGGGACGAGACAATTTAAACGCGTATATGCCCACATTTAACTGCAGCTGACAGTGTCAGAACAGTCACGGTTATTATCAAACTTCCATGTATTTTCTTGCAGGCTGCACCCCCCTAACAAACTTAGCTTATCACAGCACGGCTATCAATCAACTCAACGCCAGTTTGAAGAATGCAACATTTGAAAGTTAGCAACGTGTGCAAGACTTTAGTGAGAGAGAGTTGGGCCGTGATAACATTTCTAAGCAGTAAGATATTCAGTAGGCCTGAGCCCTTGCTGCGTAATACAATTCTCCCCATACTGATTCTGCTATCTTCAATTGGTCTCCTCTGGTTACCGTCATACCTGCCACTGGCAAGCGTTTCTCCTTATTACCTCAATCAAATCCCCTTGTAATTTTGAAAGCCTCTTATTAAATTTCCTCTTAACCGTCTGAGGAAAACAATCACAAACTCTCAACATAACTGAAGTTCCTTATCCCTCGGACCACTCTGCAAGACGTCAAACTGACTGTCTCGCTCTGTATGTCTATCTTTGTCTCCCTCTTTGTCCCTGTCTCTCTCTGTATAGGATTCTGAGGGTGCTTGACAGGATAGATGCAGGGAGGATGTTTCCCCTCCTGGGGGAATCTACAACTAGGGGGCAAAGCTCCAGGATATCCGGTCGCCCATTTAAAACGGAGATGAGGAGGAATTTGTTCTCTCAGAATGTCGTGAATCTTTGGAATCCTCTACCCCAGAGAGCTGTGGAGGCGGAGCCACTGAATATATTCAAGGTGGAGATAGACATATATTTGAGCTGCAGTGGAGTCAAGGGTTATGGGGAGCGGGCAGGAAAGTGGCGTTGAGTACAAGATCTGATCAGCCATGATCTTATTGAATGGCGGGGCAGGCTCGAGGGGCCGAATGGCCCACTCCTGCTCCTATTCCTTCTGTTCTTATTTCTGTCCCTTCTGCCTCTGTCCCTCTGTTCACAGGTCGATTTTTGCTCTGACAGATTCGGCACCTTTCAGTTCCTCGTTAGTATAGTGGTGAGTATCCCCGCCTGTCACGCGGGAGACAGGGGTTCAATTCCCCGACGGGGAGAATTTTTAACATCCCCAATTTTAAACCTTTGGGCAGCTCCTTAAAAAGACCCTGGGAAAAGTTGAATAGAACAAAATGAACGAAAATAATTATAAAATATGTACATGACGAAATTTATAACAACTCCCTGCACCAGTTCCTCGTTAGTGGAGTGTTCTCCTTCTGTTTGCCTGTTGTGTGGGGCTCTGAGGAGGGAGAGAGAAAATGAGATAACAGCGGGAGAAAGCACGACTGCTCTTTCAAAGAGACAGCACAGGCACGATTGGCCGAATGGCCTCCCACCGTGCTGCCAGCCTCCATGAATGCATGACACTGAGATGGATATCTGAGACATACCCACACAAAGAGAGCACATACGGGTATTTTGTGTGTGTTTGCTGCTTTGTCTCAAGCACTGCATAACCATTTCCTGGACAATGTCGTGGATATTATGATTTTCAGTTTTCACTTCCCCGACGGCTTCTCTCTGACTTTATGCCTCTGTCTCTGAGAAAAGCATAGAAGGTAATATAAGGCAAATGGAGCTCTTCCCGCACTTGATGCTGTGGCTTAGTGAACATGTCCTTTGTGTTCTCGTCTAAAAGATGTCATCTTGTACGAAAAGTTTGCCTGGCGTGAAAGTGATCTGAATTTCAAAGCAGCAAGGAGGAAAGTCTGCGTTGCTCTGCTTGCTGGCAGGCAGCTTCTTGCAGCTTTTTGCAGCTTCCCTGGTGGTCTAGTGGTTAAGATTCGGCGCTTTCACTGCCGCGGCCCGGGTTCGATTCCCGATTAGGGAACAGTGCGTTTTGAGGCTGTTTGAAATGCCTCCAATCAATGCACCCGCGCGAAGCAATGCCTGCTCCTGATCAACCTTTGCAATTTCAACACTGCTGCTGCCTCAACAGGTACACAATGCACTTCCTTGCCTTTTGTAAAATGCCTGCTGTTTCAAAGTCAGCAGGAAATTACATTTGGGACGAGACAATTTAAACGTGTACATGCCCACATTTAACTGCAGCTGACAGTGTCAGAACAGTCACGGTTATTATCAAACTTCCATGTATTTTCTTGCAGGCTGCACCCCCCTAACAAACTTAGCTTATCACAGCACGGCTATCAATCAACTCAACGCCAGTTTGAAGAATGCAACATTTGAAAGTTAGCAACGTGTGCAAGACTTTAGTGAGAGAGAGTTGGGCCGTGATAACATTTCTAAGCAGTAAGATATTCAGTAGGCCTGAGCCCTTGCTGCGTAATACAATTCTCCCCATTCTGCTATCTTCAATTGGTCTCCTCTGGTTACCGTCATACCTGCAACTGGCAAGCGTTTCTCCTTATTACCTCAATCAAATCCCCTTGTAATTTTGAAAGCCTCTTATTAAATTTCCTCTTAACCGTCTGAGGAAAACAATCACAAACTCTCAACATAACTGAAGTTCCTTATCCCTCGGACCACTCTGCAAGACGTCAAACTGACTGTCTCGCTCTGTATGTCTATCTTTGTCTCCCTCTTTGTCCCTGTCTCTCTCTGTATAGGATTCTGTGGGTGCTTGACAGGATAGATGCAGGGAGGACGTTTCCCCTCCTGGGGGAATCTACAACTAGGGGGCAAAGCTCCAGGATATCCGGTCGCCCAATTAAAACGGAGATGAGGAGGAATTTCTTCTCTCAGAATGTCGTGAATCTTTGGAATCCTCTACCCCAGAGAGCTGTGGAGGCGGAGCCACTGAATATATTCAAGGTGGAGGTAGACATATATTTGAGCTGCAGTGGAGTCAAGGGTTATGGGGAGCGGGCAGGAAAGTGGCGTTGAGTAGAAGATCTGATCAGCCATGATCTTATTGAATGGCGGGGCAGGTTCGAGGGGCCGAATGGCCCACTCCTGCTCCTATTCCTTCTATTCTTATTTCTGTCCCTTCTGCCTCTGTCCCTCTGTTCACAGGTCGATTTTTGCTCTGACAGATTCGGCACTTTTCAGTTCCTCGTTAGTATAGTGGTGAGTATCCCCGCCTGTCACGCGGGAGACCGGGGTTCAATTCCCCGACGGGGAGAATTTTTAACATCCCCAATTTTAAACCTTTGGGCAGCTCCTGAAAAAGACCCTGGAAAAGTTGAATAGAACCAAATGAACGAAAATAATTTTAAAATATGAACATGACGAAATTTATAACAACTCCCTGCACCAGTTCCTCGTTAGTAGAGTGTTCTCCTTCTGTTTGCCTGTTGTGTGGGGCACTGAGGAGGGAGAGAGAAAATGAGATAACAGCGGGAGAAAGCACGACTGCTCTTTCAAAGAGACAGCACAGGCACGATTGGCCGAATGGCCTCCCACCGTGCTGCCAGCCTCCATGAATGCATGACACTGAGATGGATATCTGAGACATACCCACACAAAGAGAGCACATACGGGTATTTTGTGTGTGTTTGCTGCTTTGTCTCAAGCACTGCATAACCATTTCCTGGACAATGTCGTGGATATTATGATGTTCAGTTTTCACTTCCCCGACGGCTTCTCTCTGACTTTATGCCTCTGTCTCTGAGAAAAGCATAGAAGGAAATATATGGCAAATGGACCCCTTCCCGCACTTGATGCTGTGGCTTAGTGAACATGTCCTTTGTGTTCTCGTCTAAAAGATGTCATCTTGTCCGAAAAGTTTGCCTGGCGTGAAAGTGATCTGACTTTCAAAGCAGCAAGGAGGAAAGTCTGCATTGCTCTGCTTGCTGGCAGGCAGCTTCTTGCAGCTTCCCTGGTGGTCTAGTGGTTAGGATTCGGCGCTTTCACCGCCGCGGCCCGGGTTCGATTCCCGGTTAGGGAACAGTGCGTTTTGAGGCTGTTTGAAATGCCTCCAATCAATGCACCCGCGCGAAGCAATGTCTGCTCCTGATCAACCTTTAGCAATTTCAACACTGCTGATGCCTCAACAGGTACACAATGCACTTCCTTGCCTTTTGTAAAATGCCTGCTGTTTCAAAGTCAGCAGGAAATTACTTTTGGGACGAGACAATTTAAACGCGTATATGCCCACATTTAACTGCAGCTGACAGTGTCAGAACAGTCACGGTTATTATCAAACTTCCATGTATTTTCTTGCAGGCTGCACCCCCCTAACAAACTTAGCTTATCACAGCACGGCTATCAATCAACTCAACGCCAGTTTGAAGAATGCAACATTTGAAAGTTAGCAACGTGTGCAAGACTTTAGTGAGAGAGAGTTGGGCCGTGATAACATTTCTAAGCAGTAAGATATTCAGTAGGCCTGAGCCCTTGCTGCGTAATACAATTCTCCCCATACTGATTCTGCTATCTTCAATTGGTCTCCTCTGGTTACCGTCATACCTGCCACTGGCAAGCGTTTCTCCTTATTACCTCAATCAAATCCCCTTGTAATTTTGAAAGCCTCTTATTAAATTTCCTCTTAACCGTCTGAGGAAAACAATCACAAACTCTCAACATAACTGAAGTTCCTTATCCCTCGGACCACTCTGCAAGACGTCAAACTGACTGTCTCGCTCTGTATGTCTATCTTTGTCTCCCTCTTTGTCCCTGTCTCTCTCTGTATAGGATTCTGAGGGTGCTTGACAGGATAGATGCAGGGAGGATGTTTCCCCTCCTGGGGGAATCTACAACTAGGGGGCAAAGCTCCAGGATATCCGGTCGCCCATTTAAAACGGAGATGAGGAGGAATTTGTTCTCTCAGAATGTCGTGAATCTTTGGAATCCTCTACCCCAGAGAGCTGTGGAGGCGGAGCCACTGAATATATTCAAGGTGGAGGTAGACATATATTTGAGCTGCAGTGGAGTCAAGGGTTATGGGGAGCGGGCAGGAAAGTGGCGTTGAGTAGAAGATCTGATCAGCCATGATCTTATTGAATGGCGGGGCAGGTTCGAGGGGCCGAATGGCCCACTCCTGCTCCTATTCCTTCTATTCTTATTTCTGTCCCTTCTGCCTCTGTCCCTCTGTTCACAGGTCGATTTTTGCTCTGACAGATTCGGCACTTTTCAGTTCCTCGTTAGTATAGTGGTGAGTATCCCCGCCTGTCACGCGGGAGACCGGGGTTCAATTCCCCGACGGGGAGAATTTTTAACATCCCCAATTTTAAACCTTTGGGCAGCTCCTTAAAAAGACCCTGGGAAAAGTTGAATAGAACAAAATGAACGAAAATAATTTTAAAATATGAACATGACGAAATTTATAACAACTCCCTGCACCAGTTCCTCGTTAGTAGAGTGTTCTCCTTCTGTTTGCCTGTTGTGTGGGGCACTGAGGAGGGAGAGAGAAAATGAGATAACAGCGGGAGAAAGCACGACTGCTCTTTCAAAGAGATAGCACAGGCACGATTGGCCGAATGGCCTCCCACCGTGCTGCCAGCCTCCATGAATGCATGACACTGAGATGGATATCTGAGACATACCCACACAAAGAGAGCACATACGGGTATTCTGTGTGTGTTTGCTGCTTTGTCTCAAGCACTGCATAACCATTTCCTGGACAATGTCGTGGATATTATGATGTTCAGTTTTCACTTCCCCGACGGCTTCTCTCTGACTTTATGCCTCTGTCTCTGAGAAAAGCATAGAAGGAAATATATGGCAAATGGACCCCTTCCCGCACTTGATGCTGTGGCTTAGTGAACATGTCCTTTGTGTTCTCGTCTAAAAGATGTCATCTTGTACGAAAAGTTTGCCTGGCGTGAAAGTGATCTGAATTTCAAAGCAGCAAGGAGGAAAGTCTGCGTTGCTCTGCTTGCTGGCAGGCCGCTTCTTGCAGCTTCCCTGGTGGTCTAGTGGTTAGGATTCGGCGCTTTCACCACCGCGGCCCGGGTTCGATTCCCGGTTAGGGAACAGTGCGTTTTGAGGCTGTTTGAAATGCCTCCAATCAATGCACCCGGGCGAAGCAATGTCTGCTCCTGATCAACCTTTGCAATTTCAACACTGCTGATGTCTCAACAGGTACACAATGCACTTCCTTGCCTTTTGTAAAATGCCTGCTGTTTCAAAGTCAGCAGGAAATTACATTTGGGACGAGACAATTTAAACGTGTACATGCCCACATTTAACTGCAGCTGACAGTGTCAGAACAGTCACTGTTATTATCAAACTTCCATGTATTTTCTTGCAGGCTGCACCCCCCTAACAAACATAGCTTATCACAGCACGGCTATCAATCAACTCAACGCCAGTTTGAAGAATGCAACATTTGAAAGTTAGCAACGTGTGCAAGACTTTAATGAGAGAGAGTTGGGCCGTGATAACATTTCTAAGCAGTAAGATATTCAGTAGGCCTGAGCCCTTGCTGCGTAATACAATTCTCCCCATACTGATTCTGCTATCTTCAATTGGTCTCCTCTGGTTACCGTCATACCTGCCACTGGCAGGCGTTTCTCCTTATTACCTCAATCAAATCCCCTTGTAATTTTGAAAGCCTCTTATTAAATTTCCTCTTAACCGTCTGAGGAAAACAATCACAAACTCTCAACATAACTGAAGTTCCTTATCCCTCGGACCACTCTGCAAGACGTCAAACTGACTGTCTCGCTCTGTATGTCTATCTTTGTGTCCCTGTCTCTCTCTGTATAGGATTCTGAGGGTGCTTGACAGGATAGATGCAGGGAGGATGTTTCCCCTCCTGGGGGAATCTACAACTCGGGGGCAAAGCTCCAGGATATCCGGTCGCCCATTTAAAACGGAGATGAGGAGGAATTTGTTCTCTCAGAATGTCGTGAATCTTTGGAATCCTCCACCCCAGAGAACTGTGGAGGCGGAGCCACTGAATATATTCAAGGTGGAGATAGACATATATTTGAGCTGCAGTGGAGTCAAGGGTTATGGGGAGCGGGCAGGAAAGTGGCGTTGAGTATAAGATCTGATCAGCCATGATCTTATTGAATGGCGGGGCAGGCTCGAGGGGCCGAATGGCCCACTCCTGCTCCTGTTCCTTCTGTTCTTATTCTAATTTCTGTCCCTTCTGCCTCTGTCCCTCTGTTCACAGGTC
Source organism: Somniosus microcephalus (assembly GCF_052327205.1). Classification (NCBI taxonomy): domain Eukaryota; kingdom Metazoa; phylum Chordata; class Chondrichthyes; order Squaliformes; family Somniosidae; genus Somniosus; species Somniosus microcephalus. The sequence continues at coordinate 2,358,708 of NW_028225183.1, read as the reverse complement.
GATTTTTGCTCTGACAGATTCGGCACCTTTCAGTTCCTCGTTAGTATAGTGGTGAGTATCCCCGCCTGTCACGCGGGAGACCGGGGTTCAATTCCCCGACGGGGAGAATTTTTAACATCCCCAATTTTAAACCTTTGGGCAGCTCCTTAAAAAGACCCTGGGAAAAGTTGAACAGAACAAAATGAACGAAAATAATTTTAAAATATGAACATGACGAAATTTATAACAACTCCCTGCACCAGTTCCTCGTTAGTAGAGTGTTCTCCTTCTGTTTGCCTGTTGTGTGGGGCACTGAGGAGGGAGAGAGAAAATGAGATAACAGCGGGAGAAAGCACGACTGCTCTTTCAAAGAGACAGCACAGGCACGATTGGCCGAATGGCCTCCCGTGCTGCCAGCCTCCATGAATGCATGACACTGAGATGGATATCTGAGACATACCCACACAAAGAGAGCACATACGGGTATTTTGTGTGTGTTTGCTGCTTTGTCTCAAGCACTGCATAACCATTTCCTGGACAATGTCGTGGATATTATGATGTTCAGTTTTCACTTCCCCGACGGCTTCTCTCTGACTTTATGCCTCTGTCTCTGAGAAAGGCATAGAAGGAAATATATGGCAAATGGACCCCTTCCCGCACTTGATGCTGTGGCTTAGTGAACATGTCCTTTGTGTTCTCGTCTAAAAGATGTCATCTTGTACGAAAAGTTTGCCTGGCGTGAAAGTGATCTGAATTTCAAAGCAGCAAGGAGGAAAGTCTGCGTTGCTCTGCTTGCTGGCAGGCCGCTTCTTGCAGCTTCCCTGGTGGTCTAGTGGTTAGGATTCGGCGCTTTCACCACCGCGGCCCGGGTTCGATTCCCGGTTAGGGAACAGTGCGTTTTGAGGCTGTTTGAAATGCCTCCAATCAATGCACCCGGGCGAAGCAATGTCTGCTCCTGATCAACCTTTGCAATTTCAACACTGCTGATGTCTCAACAGGTACACAATGCACTTCCTTGCCTTTTGTAAAATGCCTGCTGTTTCAAAGTCAGCAGGAAATTACATTTGGGACGAGACAATTTAAACGTGTACATGCCCACATTTAACTGCAGCTGACAGTGTCAGAACAGTCACTGTTATTATCAAACTTCCATGTATTTTCTTGCAGGCTGCACCCCCCTAACAAACATAGCTTATCACAGCACGGCTATCAATCAACTCAACGCCAGTTTGAAGAATGCAACATTTGAAAGTTAGCAACGTGTGCAAGACTTTAATGAGAGAGAGTTGGGCCGTGATAACATTTCTAAGCAGTAAGATATTCAGTAGGCCTGAGCCCTTGCTGCGTAATACAATTCTCCCCATACTGATTCTGCTATCTTCAATTGGTCTCCTCTGGTTACCGTCATACCTGCCACTGGCAGGCGTTTCTCCTTATTACCTCAATCAAATCCCCTTGTAATTTTGAAAGCCTCTTATTAAATTTCCTCTTAACCGTCTGAGGAAAACAATCACAAACTCTCAACATAACTGAAGTTCCTTATCCCTCGGACCACTCTGCAAGACGTCAAACTGACTGTCTCGCTCTGTATGTCTATCTTTGTCTCCCTCTTTGTCCCTGTCTCTCTCTGTATAGGATTCTGAGGGTGCTTGACAGGATAGATGCAGGGAGGATGTTTCCCCTCCTGGGGGAATCTACAACTCGGGGGCAAAGCTCCAGGATATCCGGTCGCCCATTTAAAACGGAGATGAGGAGGAATTTGTTCTCTCAGAATGTCGTGAATCTTTGGAATCCTCCACCCCAGAGAGCTGTGGAGGCGGAGCCACTGAATATATTCAAGGTGGAGGTAGACATATATTTCAGCTGCAGTGGACTCAAGGGTTATGGGGAGCGGGCAGGAAAGTGGCGTTGAGTATAAGATCTGATCAGCCATGATCTTATTGAATGGCGGGGCAGGCTCGAGGGGCCGAATGGCCCACTCCTGCTCCTGTTCCTTCTGTTCTTATTCTAATTTCTGTCCCTTCTGCCTCTGTCCCTCTGTTCACAGGTCGATTTTTGCACTGACAGATTCGGCACCTTTCAGTTCCTCGTTAGTATAGTGGTGAGTATCCCCGCCTGTCACGCGGGAGACCGGGGTTCAATTCCCCGACGGGGAGGATTTTTAACATCCCCAATTTTAAACCTTTGGGCAGCTCCTTAAAAAGACCCTGGGAAAAGTTGAATAGAACAAAATGAACGAAAATAATTTTAAAATATGTACATGACGAAATTTATAACAACTCCCTGCACCAGTTCCTCGTTAGTAGAGTGTTCTCCTTCTGTTTGCCTGTTGTGTGGGGCACTGAGGAGGGAGAGAGAAAATGAGATAACAGCGGGAGAAAGCACGACTGCTCTTTCAAAGAGACAGCACAGGCACGATTGGCCGAATGGCCTCCCACCGTGCTGCCAGCCTCCATGAATGCATGACACTGAGATGGATATCTGAGACATACCCACACAAAGAGAGCACATACGGGTATTTTGTGTGTGTTTGCTGCTTTGTCTCAAGCACTGCATAACCATTTCCTCGACAATGTCGTGGATATTATGATGTTCAGTTTTCACTTCCCCGACGGCTTCTCTCTGACTTTATGCCTCTGTCTCTGAGAAAAGCATAGAAAGTAATATATGGCAAATGGACCCCTTCCCGCACTTGATGCTGTGGCTTAGTGAACATGTCCTTTGTGTTCTCGTCTAAAAGATGTCATCTTGTACGAAAAGTTTGCCTGGCGTGAAAGTGATCTGAATTTCAAAGCAGCAAGGAGGAAAGTCTGCGTTGCTCTGCTTGCTGGCAGGCAGCTTTTTGCAGCTTTTCTGGTGGTCTAGTGGTTAAGATTCGGCGCTTTTACTGCCGCGGCCCGGGTTCGATTCCCGATTAGGGAACAGTGCGTTTTGAGGCTGTTTGAAATGCCTCCAATCAATGCACCCGCGCGAAACAATGTCTGCTCCTGATCAACCTTTGCAATTTCAACACTGCTGCTGCCTCAACAGGTACACAATGCACTTCCTTGCCTTTTGTAAAATGCCTGCTGTTTCAAAGTCAGCAGGAAATTACATTTCGGACGAGACAATTTAAACGTGTACATGCCCACATTTAACTGCAGCTGACAGTGTCAGAACAGTCACGGTTATTATCAAACTTCCATGTATTTTCTTGCAGGCTGCATCCCCCTAACTAGCTTATCACAGCACGGCTATCAATCAACTCAACGCCAGTTTGAAGAATGCAACATTTGAAAGTTAGCAACGTGTGCAAGACTTTAGTGAGAGAGAGTTGGGCCGTGATAACATTTCTAAGCAGTAAGATATTCAGTAGGCCTGAGCCCTTGCTGCGTAATACAATTCTCCCCATACTGATTCTGCTATCTTCAATTGGTCTCCTCTGGTTACCGTCATACCTGCCACTGGCAAGCGTTTCTCCTTATTACCTCAATCAAATCCCCTTGTAATTTTGAAAGCCTCTTATTAAATTTCCTCTTAACCGTCTGAGGAAAACAATCACAAACTCTCAACATAACTGAAGTTCCTTATCCCTCGGACCACTCTGCAAGACGTCAAACTGACTGTCTCGCTCTGTATATCTATCTTTGTCTCCCTCTTTGTCCCTGTCTCTCTCTGTATAGGATTCTGAGGGTGCTTGACAGGATAGATGCAGGGAGGATGTTTCCCCTCCTGGGGGAATCTACAACTAGGGGGCAAAGCTCCAGGATATCCGGTCGCCCATTTAAAACGGAGATGAGGAGGAATTTCTTCTCTCAGAATGTCGTGAATCTTTGGAATCCTCTACCCCAGAGAGCTGTGGAGGCGGAGCCACTGAATATATTCAAGGTGGAGATAGACATATATTTGAGCTGCAGTGGAGTCAAGGGTTATGGGGAGCGGGCAGGAAAGTGGCGTTGAGTACAAGATCTGATCAGCCATGATCTTATTGAATGGCGGGGCAGGCTCGAGGGGCCGAATGGCCCACTCCTGCTCCTATTCCTTCTGTTCTTATTCTTATTTCTGTCCCTTCTGCCTCTGTCCCTCTGTTCACAGGTCGATTTTTGCTCTGACAGATTCGGCATCTTTCAGTTCCTCGTTAGTAGAGTGGTCTCCTTCTGTTTGCCTGTTGTGTGGGGCTCTGAGGAGGGAGAGAGAAAATGAGATAACAGCGGGAGAAAGCACGACTGCTCTTTCAAAGAGACAGCACAGGCACGATTGGCCGAATGGCCTCCCACCGTGCTGCCAGCCTCCATGAATGCATGACACTGAGATGGATATCTGAGACATACCCACACAAAGAGAGCACATACGGGTATTTTGTGTGTGTTTGCTACTTTGTCTCAAGCACTGCATAACCATTTCCTGGACAATGTCGTGGATATTATGATGTCAGTTTTCACTTCCCCGACGGCTTCTCTCTGACTTTATGCCTCTGTCTCTGAGAAAAGCACAGAAGGAAATATATGGCAAATGGACGCCTTCCCGCACTTGATGCTGTGGCTTAGTGAACATGTCCTTTGTGATCTCGTCTAAAAGATGTCATCTTGTACGAAAAGTTTGCCTGGCGTTAAAGTGATCTGAATTTCAAAGCAGCAAGGAGGAAAGTCTGCGTTGCTCTGCTTGCTGGCAGGCAGCTTCTTGCAGCTTCCCTGGTGGTCTAGTGGTTAGGATTCGGCGCTTTCAGCGCCGCGGCCCGGGTTCGATTCCCGATTAGAGAACAGTGCGTTTTGAGGCTGTTTGAAATGCCTCCAATCAATGCACCCGCGCGAAGCAATGCCTGCTCCTGATCAACCTTTGCAATTTCAACACTGCTGCTGCCTCAACAGGTACACAATGCACTTCCTTGCCTTTTGTAAAATGCCTGCTGTTTCAAAGTCAGCAGGAAATTACATTTGGGACGAGACAATTTAAACGTGTACATGCCCACATTTAACTGCAGCTGACAGTGTCAGAACAGTCACGGTTATTATCAAACTTCCATGTATTTTCTTGCAGGCTGCACCCCCCTAACAAACTTAGCTTATCACAGCACGGCTATCAATCAACTCAACGCCAGTTTGAAGAATGCAACATTTGAAAGTTAGCAAAGTGTGCAAGACTTTAGTGAGAGAGAGTTGGGCCGTGATAACATTTCTAAGCAGTAAGATATTCAGTAGGCCTGAGCCCTTGCTGCATAATACAATTCTCCCCATACTGATTCTGCTATCTTCAATTGGTCTCCTCTGGTTACCGTCATACCTGCCACTGGCAAGCGTTTCTCCTTATTACCTCAATCAAATCCCCTTGTAATTTTGAAAGCCTCTTATTAAATTTCCTCTTAACCGTCTGAGGAAAAAAATCACAAACTCTCAACATAACTGAAGTTCCTTATCCCTCGGACCACTCTGCAAGACGTCAAACTGACTGTCTCGCTCTGTATGTCTATCTTTGTCTCCCTCTTTGTCCCTGTCTCTCTCTGTATAGGATTCTGAGTGTGCTTGACAGGATAGATGCAGGGAGGATGTTTCCCCTCCTAGGGGAATCTACAACTAGGGGGCAAAGCTCCAGGATATCCGGTCGCCCATTTAAAACGGAGATGAGGAGGAATTTCTTCTCTCAGAATGTCGTGAATCTTTGGAATCCTCTACCCCAGAGAGCTGTGGAGGCGGAGCCACTGAATATATTCAAGGTGGAGATAGACATATATTTGAGCTGCAGTGGAGTCAAGGGTTATGGGGAGCGGGCAGGAAAGTGGCGTTGAGTAGAAGATCTGATCAGCCATGATCTTATTGAATGGCGGGGCAGGTTCGAGGGGCCGAATGGCCCACTCCTGCTCCTATTCCTTCTGTTCTTATTTATGTCCCTTCTGCCTCTGTCCCTCTGTTCACAGGTCGATTTTTGCTCTGACAGATTCGGCACCTTTCAGTTCCTCGTTAGTATAGTGGTGAGTATCCCCGCCTGTCACGCGGGAGACCGGGGTTCAATTCCCCGACGGGGAGAATTTTTAACATCCCCAATTTTAACCCTTTGAGCAGCTCCTTAAAAAGACCCTGGGAAAAGTTGAATAGAACAAAATGAACGAAAATAATTTAAAAATATGTACATGACGAAATTTATAACAACTCCCTGCACCAGTTCCTCGTTAATAGAGTGTTCTCCTTCTGTTTGCCTGTTGTGTGGGGCTCTGAGGAGGGAGAGAGAAAATGAGATAACAGCGGGAGAAAGCACGACTGCTCTTTCAAAGAGACAGCACAGGCACGATTGGCCGAATGGCCTCCCACCGTGCTGCCAGCCTCCATGAATGCATGACACTGAGATGGATATCTGAGACATACCCACACAAAGAGAGCACATACGGGTATTTTGTGTGTGTTTGCTGCTTTGTCTCAAGCACTGCATAACCATTTCCTCGACAATGTCGTGGATATTATGATGTCAGTTTTCACTTCCCCGACGGCTTCTCTCTGACTTTATGCCTCTGTCTCTGAGAAAAGCATAGAAGGAAATATATGGCAAATGGACGCCTTCCCGCACTTGATGCTGTGGCTTAGTGGACATGTCCTTTGTGTTCTCGTCTAAAAGATGTCATCTTGTACGAAAGGTTTGCCTGGCGTTAAAGTGATCTGAATTTCAAAGCAGCAAGGAGGAAAGTCTGCGTTGCTCTGCTTGCTGGCAGGCAGCTTCTTGCAGCTTCTTGCAGCTTCCCTGGTGGTCTAGTGGTTAGGATTCGGCGCTTTCACCGCCGCGGCCCGGGTTCGATTCCCGGTTAGGGAACAGTGCCTTTTGAGGCTGTTTGAAATGCCTCCAATTAATGCACCCGCGCGAATCAATGTCTGCTCCTGATCAACCTTTAGCAATTTCAACACTGCTGATGCCTCAACAGGTACACAATGCACTTCCTTGCCTTTTGTAAAATGCCTGCTGTTTCAAAGTCAGCAGGAAATTACATTTGGGACGAGACAATTTAAACGCGTATATGCCCACTTTTAACTGCAGCTGACAGTGTCAGAACAGTCACGGTTATTATCAAACTTCCATGTATTTTCTTGCAGGCTGCACCCCCTAACAAACTTAGCTTATCACAGCACGGCTATCAATCAACTCAACGCCAGTTTGAAGAATGCAACATTTGAAAGTTAGCAAAGTGTGCAAGACTTTAGTGAGAGAGAGTTGGGCCGTGATAACATTTCTAAGCAGTAAGATATTCAGTAGGCCTGAGCCCTTGCTGCGTAATACAATTCTCCCCATACTGATTCTGCTATCTTCAATTGGTCTCCTCTGGTTACCGTCATACCTGCCACTGGCAAGCGTTTCTCCTTATTACCTCAATCAAATCCCCTTGTAATTTTGAAAGCTTCTTATTAAATTTCCTCTTAACCGTCTGAGGAAAACAATCACAAACTCTCAACATAACTGAAGTTCCTTATCCCTCGGACCACTCTGCAAGACGTCAAACTGAGTGTCTCGCTCTGTATGTCTATCTTTGTCTCCCTCTTTGTCCCTGTCTCTCTCTGTATAGGATTCTGAGGGTGCTTGACAGGATAGATGCAGGGAGGATGTTTCCCCTCCTGGGGGAATCTACAACTAGGGGGCAAAGCTCCAGGATATCCGGTCGCCCATTTAAACGGAGATGAGGAGGAATTTGTTCTCTCAGAATGTCGTGAATCTTTGGAATCCTCTACCCCAGAGAGCTGTGGAGGCGGAGCCACTGAATATATTCAAGGTGGAGGTAGACATATATTTGAGCTGCAGTGGAGTCAAGGGTTATGGGGAGCGGGCAGGAAAGTGGCGTTGAGTAGAAGATCTGATCAGCCATGATCTTATTGAATGGCGGGGCAGGTTCGAGGGGCCGAATGGCCCACTCCTGCTCCTATTCCTTCTGTTCTTATTTCTGTCCCTTCTGCCTTTGTCCCTCTGTTCACAGGTCGATTTTTGCTCTGACAGATTCGGCACCTTTCAGTTCCTCGTTAGTATGGTGGGGAGTATCCCCGCCTGTCACGCGGGAGACCGGGGTTCAATTCCCCGACGGGGAGAATTTTTAACATCCCCAATTTTAAACCTTTGGGCAGCTCCTCAAAAAGACCCTGGGAAAAGTTGAATAGAACAAAATGAACGAAAATAATTTTAAAATATGAACATGACGAAATTTATAACAACTCCCTGCACCAGTTCCTCGTTAGTAGAGTGTTCTCCTTCTGTTTGCCTGTTGTGTGGGGCACTGAGGAGGGAGAGGGAAAATGAGATAACAGCGGGAGAAAGCACGACTGCTCTTTCAAAGAGACAGCACAGGCACGATTGGCCGAATGGCCTCCCACCGTGCTGCCAGCCTCCATGAATGCATGACACTGAGATGGATATCTGAGACATACCCACACAAAGAGAGCACATACGGGTATTTTGTGTGTGTTTGCTGCTTTGTCTCAAGCACTGCATAACCATTTCCTGGACAATGTCGTGGATATTATGATGTTCAGTTTTCACTTCCCCGACGGCTTCGCTCTGACTTTATGCCTCTGTCTCTGAGAAAAGCATAGAAGGAAATATATGGCAAATGGACCCCTTCCCGCACTTGATGCTGTGGCTTAGTGAACATGTCCTTTGTGTTCTCGTCTAAAAGATGTCATCTTGTCCGAAAAGTTTGTCTGGCGTGAAAGTGATCTGAATTTCAAAGCAGCAAGGCGGAAAGTCTGCGTTGCTCTGCTTGCTGGCAGGCAGCTTCTTGCAGCTTCCCTGGTGGTCTAGTGGTTAGGATTCGGCGCTTTCACCGCCGCGGCCCGGGTTCGATTCCCGGTTAGGGAACAGTGCGTTTTGAGGCTGTTTGAAATGCCTCCAATCAATGCACCGGCGCGAAGCAATGTCTGCTCCGGATCAACCTTTGCAATTTCAACACTGCTGCTGCCTCAACAGGTACACAATGCACTTCCTTGCCTTTTGTAAAATGCCTGCTGTTTCAAAGTCAGCAGGAAATTACATTTGGGACGAGACAATTTAAACGTGTACATGCCCACATTTAACTGCAGCTGACAGTGTCAGAACAGTCACTGTTATTATCAAACTTCCATGTATTTTCTTGCAGGCTGCACCCCTCTAACAAACAAAGCTTATCACAGCACGGCTATCAATCAACTCAACGCCAGTTTGAAGAATGCAACATTTGAAAGTTAGCAACGTGTGCATGACTTTAGTGAGAGAGATTTGGGCCGTGATAACATTTCTAAGCAGTAAGATATTCAGTAGGCCTGAGCCCTTCCTGCGTAATACAATTCTCCCCATACTGATTCTGCTATCTTCAATTGGTCTCCTCTGGTTACCGTCATACCTGCCACTGGCAAGCGTTTCTCCTTATTACCTCAATCAAATCCCCTTGTAATTTTGAAAGCCTCTTATTAAATTTCCTCTTAACCGTCTGAGGAAAACAATCACAAACTCTCAACATAACTGAAGTTCCTTATCCCTCGGACCACTCTGCAAGACGTCAAACTGACTGTCTCGCTCTGTATGTCTATCTTTGTCTCCCTCTTTGTCCCTGTCTCTCTCTGTATAGGATTCTGAGGGTGCTTGACAGGATAGATGCAGGGAGGATGTTTCCCCTCCTGGGGGAATCTACAACTCGGGGGCAAAGCTCCAGGATATCCGGTCGCCCATTTAAAACGGAGATGAGGAGGAATTTGTTCTCTCAGAATGTCGTGAATCTTTGGAATCCTCTACCCCAGAGAGCTGTGGAGGCGGAGCCACTGAATATATTCAAGGTGGAGGTAGACATATATTTGAGCTGCAGTGGAGTCAAGGGTTATGGGGAGCGGGCAGGAAAGTGGCGTTGAGTAGAAGACCTGATCAGCCATGATCTTATTGAATGGCGGGGCAGGTTCGAGGGGCCGAATGACCCACTCCTGCTCCTATTCCTTCTGTTCTTATTTCTGTCCCTTCTGCCTCTGTCCCTCTGTTCACAGGTCGATTTTTGCTCTGACAGATTCGGCACTTTTCAGTTCCTCGTTAGTATAGTGGTGAGTATCCCCGCCTGTCACGCGGGAGACCGGGGTTCAATTCCCCGACGGGGAGAATTTTTAACATCCCCAATTTTAAACCTTTGGGCAGCTCCTTAAAAAGACCCTGGGAAAAGTTGAATAGAACAAAATGAACGAAAATAATTTTAAAATATGAACATGACGAAATTTATAACAACTCCCTGCACCAGTTCCTCGTTAGTAGAGTGTTCTCCTTCTGTTTGCCTGTTGTGTGGGGCACTGAGGAGCGAGAGAGAAAATGAGATAACAGCGGGAGAAAGCACGACTGCTCTTTCAAAGAGACAGCACAGGCACGATTGGCCGAATGGCCTCCCACCGTGCTGCCAGCCTCCATGAATGCATGACACTGAGATGGATATCTGAGACATACCCACACAAAGAGAGCACATACGGGTATTTTGTGTGTGTTTGCTGCTTTGTCTCAAGCACTGCATAACCATTTCCTGGACAATGTCGTGGATATTATGATGTTCAGTTTTCACTTCCCCGACGGCTTCTCTCTGACTTTATGCCTCTGTCTCTGAGAAAAGCATAGAAAGTAATATATGGCAAATGGACCCCTTCCCGCACTTGATGCTGTGGCTTAGTGAACATGTCCTTTGTGTTCTCGTCTAAAAGATGTCATCTTGTACGAAAAGTTTGCCTGGCGTGAAAGTGATCTGAATTTCAAAGCAGCAAGGAGGAAAGTCTGCGTTGCTCTGCTTGCTGGCAGGCAGCTTCTTGCAGCTTCTTGCAGCTTCCCTGGTGGTCAAGTGGTTAGGATTCGGCGCTTTCACCGCCACGGCCCGGGTTCGATTCCCGGTTAGGGAACAGTGCGTTTTGAGGCTGTTTGAAATGCCTCCAATCAATGCACCCGCGCGAAGCAATGTCTGCTCCTGATCAACCTTTGCAATTTCAACACTGCTGATGTCTCAACAGGTACACAATGCACTTCCTTGCCTTTTGTAAAATGCCTGCTGTTTCAAAGTCAGCAGGAAATTACATTTGGGACGAGACAATTTAAACGTGTACATGCCCACATTTAACTGCAGCTGACAGTGTCAGAACAGTCACTGTTATTATCAAACTTCCATGTATTTTCTTGCAGGCTGCACCCCCCTAACAAACATAGCTTATCACAGCACGGCTATCAATCAACTCAACGCCAGTTTGAAGAAAGCAACATTTGAAAGTTAGCAACGTGTGCAAGACTTTAGTGAGAGAGAGTTGGGCCGTGATAACATTTCTAAGCAGTAAGATATTCAGTAGGCCTGAGCCCTTGCTGCGTAATACAATTCTCCCCATACTGATTCTGCTATCTTCAATTGGTCTCCTCTGGTTACCGTCATACCTGCCACTGGCAAGCGTTTCTCCTTATTACCTCAATCAAATCCCCTTGTAATTTTGAAAGCCTCTTATTAAATTTCCTCTTAACCGTCTGAGGAAAACAATCACAAACTCTCAACATAACTGAAGTTCCTTATCCCTCGGACCACTCTGCAAGACGTCAAACTGACTGTCTCGCTCTGTATGTCTATCTTTGTCTCCCTCTTTGTCCCTGTCTCTCTCTGTATAGGATTCTGAGGGTGCTTGACAGGATAGATGCAGGGAGGATGTTTCCCCTCCTGGGGGAATCTACAACTCGGGGGCAAAGCTCCAGGATATCCGGTCGCCCATTTAAAACGGAGATGAGGAGGAATTTGTTCTCTCAGAATGTCGTGAATCTTTGGAATCCTCTACCCCAGAGAGCTGTGGAGGCGGAGCCACTGAATATATTCAAGGTGGAGATAGACATATATTTGAGCTGCAGTGGAGTCAAGGGTTATGGGGAGCGGGCAGGAAAGTGGCGTTGAGTATAATATCTGATCACTCATGATCTTATTGAATGGCGGGGCAGGCTCGAGGGGCCGAATGGCCCACTCCTGCTCCTGTTCCTTCTGTTCTTATTCTAATTTCTGTCCCTTCTGCCTCTGTCCCTCTGTTCACAGGTCGATTTTTGCTCTGACAGATTCGGCACCTTTCAGTTCCTCGTTAGTATAGTAGTGAGTATCCCCGCCTGTCACGCGGGAGACCGGGGTTCAATTCCCCGACGGGGAGAATTTTTAACATCCCCAATTTTAAACCTTTGGGCAGCTCCTTAAAAAGACCCTGGGAAAAGTTGAATAGAACAAAATGAACGAAAATAATTTTAAAATATGTACATGACGAAATTTATAACAACTCCCTGCACCAGTTCCTCGTTAGTAGAGTGTTCTCCTTCTGTTTGCCTGTTGTGTGGGGCACTGAGGAGGGAGAGAGAAAATGAGATAACAGCGGGAGAAAGCACGACTGCTCTTTCAAAGAGACAGCACAGGCACGATTGGCCGAATGGCCTCCCACCGTGCTGCCAGCCTCCATGAATGCATGACACTGAGATGGATATCTGAGACATACCCACACAAAGAGAGCACATACGGGTATTTTGTGTGTGTTTGCTGCTTTGTCTCAAGCACTGCATAACCATTTCCTGGACAATGTCGTGGATATTATGATGTTCAGTTTTCACTTCCCCGACGGCTTCTCTCTGACTTTATGCCTCTGTCTCTGAGACAAGCATAGAAGGTAATATATGGCAAATGGACCCCTTCCCGCACTTGATGCTGTGGCTTAGTGAACATGTCCTTTGTGTTCTCGTCTAAAAGATGTCATCTTGTACGAAACGTTTGCCTGGCGTGAAAGTGATCTGAATTTCAAAGCAGCAAGGAGGAAAGTCTGCGTTGCTCTGCTTGCTGGCAGGCAGCTTTTTGCAGCTTCCCTGGTGGTCTAGTGGTTAAGATTCGGCGCTTTTACTGCCGCGGCCCGGGTTCGATTCCCGATTAGGGAACAGTGCGTTTTGAGGCTGTTTGAAATGCATCCAAGAATGCACCCGCGCGAAGCAATGCCTGCTCCTGATCAACCTTTGCAATTTCAACACTGCTGCTGCCTCAACAGGTACACAATGCACTTCCTTGCCTTCTGCAAAATGCCTGCTGTTTCAAAGTCAGCAGGAAATTACATTTGGGACGAGACAATTTAAACGTGTACATGCCCACATTTAACTGCAGCTGACAGTGTCAGAACAGTCACGGTTATTATCAAACTTCCATGTATTTTCTTGCAGGCTGCACCCCCCTAACAAACTTAGCTTATCACAGCACGGCTATCAATCAACTCAACGCCAGTTTGAAGAATGCAACATTTGAAAGTTAGCAACGTGTGCATGACTTTAGTGAGAGAGAGTTGGGCCGTGATAACATTTCTAAGCAGTAAGATATTCAGTAGGCCTGAGCCCTTGCTGCGTAATACAATTCTCCCCATACTGATTCTGCTATCTTCAATTGGTCTCCTCTGGTTACCGTCATACCTGCCACTGGCAAGCGTTTCTCCTTATTACCTCAATCAAATCCCCTTGTAATTTTGAAAGCCTCTTATTAAATTTCCTCTTAACCGTCTGAGGAAAACAATCACAAACTCTCAACATAACTGAAGTTCCTTATCCCTCGGACCACTCTGCAAGACGTCAAACTGACTGTCTCGCTCTGTATGTCTATCTTTGTCTCCCTCTTTGTCCCTGTCTCTCTCTGTATAGGATTCTGAGGGTGCTTGACAGGATAGATGCAGGGAGGATGTTTCCCCTCCTGGGGGAATCTACAACTCGGGGGCAACGCTCCAGGATATCCGGTCGCCCATTTAAAACGGAGATGAGGAGGAATTTGTTCTCTCAGAATGTCGTGAATCTTTGGAATCCTCTACCCCAGAGAGCTGTGGAGGCGGAGCCACTGAATATATTCAAGGTGGAGATAGACATATATTTGAGCTGCAGTGGAGTCAAGGGTTATGGGGAGCGGGCAGGAAAGTGGCGTTGAGTAGAAGATCTGATCAGCCATGATCTTATTGAATGGCGGGGCAGGTTCGAGGGGCCGAATGGCCTGCTCCTATTCCTTCTGTTCTTATTTCTGTCCCTTCTGCCTCTGTCCCTCTGTTCACAGGTCGATTTTTGCTCTGACAGATTCGGCACTTTTCAGTTCCTCGTTAGTATAGTGGTGAGTATCCCCGCCTGTCACGCGGGAGACCGGGGTTCAATTCCCCGACGGGGAGAATTTTTAACATCCCCAATTTTAAACCTTTGGGCAGCTCCTTAAAAAGACCCTGGGAAAAGTTGAATAGAACCAAATGAACGAAAATAATTTTAAAATATGTACATGACGAAATTTATAACAACTCCCTGCACCAGTTCCTCGTTAGTAGAGTGTTCTCCTTGCCTGTTGTGTGGGGCACTGAGGAGGGAGAGAGAAAATGAGATAACAGCGGGAGAAAGCACGACTGCTCTTTCAAAGAGACAGCACAGGCACGATTGGCCGAATGGCCTCCCACCGTGCTGCCAGCCTCCATGAATGCATGACACTGAGATGGATATCTGAGAGATACCCACACAAAGAGAGCACATACGGGTATTTTGTGTGTTTTTGCTGCTTTGTCTCAAGCACTGCATAACCATTTCCTCTACAATGTCGTGGATAATATGATGTTCAGTTTTCACTTCCCCGACGGCTTCTCTCTGACTTTATGCCTCTGACTCTGAGAAAAGCATAGAAGGAAATATATGGCAAATGGACGCCTTCCCGCACTTGATGCTGTGGCTTAGTGAACATGTCCTTTGTGTTCTCGTCTAAAAGATGTCATCTTGTACGAAAAGTTTGCCTGGCGTGAAAGTGATCTGAATTTCAAAGCAGCAAGGAGGAAAGTCTGCGTTGCTCTGCTTGCTGGCAGGCAGCTTCTTGTAGCTTCCCTGGTGGTCTAGTGGTGAAGATTCGGCGCTTTCACCACCGCGGCCCGTGTTCGATTCCCGGTTAGGGAAAAGTGCGTTTTGAGGCTGTTAGAAATGCCTCCAATCAATGCACCCGCGCGAAGCAATGCCTGCTCCTGATCAACCTTTGCAATTTCAACACTGCTGCTGCCTCAACAGGTACACAATGCACTTCCTTGCCTTCTGTAAAATGCCTGCTGTTTCAAAGTCAGCAGGAAATTACATTTGGAACGAGACAATTTAAACGTGTACATGCCCACATTTAACTGCAGCTGACAGTGTCAGAACAGTCACGGTTATTATCAAACTTCCATGTATTTTCTTGCAGGCTGCACCCCCCTAACAAACTTAGCTTATCACAGCACGGCTATCAATCAACTCAACGCCAGTGTGAAGAATGCAACATTTGAAAGTTAGCAACGTGTGCAAGACTTTAGTGAGAGAGAGTTGGGCCGTGATAACATTTCTAAGCAGTAAGATATTCAGTAGGCCTGAGCCCTTGCTGCGTAATACAATTCTCCCCATACTGATTCTGTTATCTTCAATTGGTCTCCTCTGGTTACCGTCATACCTGCCACTGGCAAGCGTTTCTCCTTATTACCTCAATCAAATCCCCTTGTAATTTTGAAAGCCTCTTATTAAATTTCCTCTTAACCGTCTGAGGAAAACTATCACAAACTCTCAACATAACTGAAGTTCCTTATCCCTCGGACCACTCTGCAAGACGTCAAACTGAGTGTCTCGCTCTGTATGTCTATCTTTGTCTCCCTCTTTGTCCCTGTCTCTCTCTGTATAGGATTCTGAGGGTGCTTGACAGGATAGATGCAGGGAGGATGTTTCCCCTCCTGGGGGAATCTACAACTAGGGGGCAAAGCTCCAGGATATCCGGTCGCCCATTTAAAACGGAGATGAGGAGGAATTTCTTCTCTCAGAATGTCGTGAATCTTTGGAATCCTCTACACCAGAGAGCTGTGGAGGCGGAGTCACTGAATATATTCAAGGTGGAGATAGACATATATTTGAGCTGCAGTGGGGTCAAGGGTTATGGGGAGCGGGCAGGAAAGTGGCGTTGAGTAGAAGATCTGATCAGCCATGATCTTATTGAATGGCGGGGCAGGCTCGAGGGGCCGAATGGCCCACTCCTGCTCCTATTCCTTCTGTTCTTATTCTTATTTCTGTCCCTTCTGCCTCTGTCCCTCTGTTCACAGGTCGATTTTTGCTCTGACAGATTCGGCACCTTTCAGTTCCTCGTTAGTATAGTGGTGAGTATCCCCGCCTGTCACGCGGGAGACCGGGGTTCAATTCCCCGACGGGGAGGATTTTTAACATCCCCAATTTTAATCCTTTGCGCAGCTCCTTAAAAAGACCCTGGGAAAAGTTGAATAGAACCAAATGAACGAAAATAATTTTAAAATATGTACATGACGAAATTTATAACAACTCCCTGCACCAGTTCCTCGTTAGTAGAGTGTTCTCCTTCTCCTTGCCTGTTGTGTGGGGCACTGAGGAGGGAGAGAGAAAATGAGATAACAGCGGGAGAAAGCTCGACTGCTCTTTCAAAGAGACAGCACAGGCACGATTGGCCGAATGGCCTCCCACCGTGCTGCCAGCCTCCATGAATGCATGACACTGAGATGGATATCTGAGACATACCCACACAAAGAGAGCACATACGGGTATTTTGTGTGTTTTTGCTGCTTTGTCTCAAGCACTGCATAACCATTTCCTCTACAATGTCGTGGATAATATGATGTTCAGTTTTCACTTCCCCGACGGCTTCTCTCTGACTTTATGCCTCTGAGAAAAGCATAGAAGGAAATATATGGCAAATGGACGCCTTGCCGCACTTGATGCTGTGGCTTAGTGAACATGTCCTTTGTGTTCTCGTCTAAAAGATGTCATCTTGTACGAAAAGTTTGCCTGGCGTGAAAGTGATCTGAATTTCAAAGCAGCAAGGAGGAAAGTCTGCGTTGCTCTGCTTGCTGGCAGGCAGCTTCTTGTAGCTTCCCTGGTGGTCTAGTGGTTAAGATTCGGCGCTTTCACCGCCGCGGCCCGGGTTCGATTCCCGGTTAGGGAACAGTGCGTTTTGAGGCTGTTAGAAATGCCTCCAATCAATGCACCCGCGCGAAGCAATGCCTGCTCCTGATCAACCTTTGCAATTTCAACACTGCTGCTGCCTCAACAGGTACACAATGCACTTCCTTGCCTTCTGTAAAATGCCTGCTGTTTCAAAGTCAGCAGGAAATTACATTTGGAACGAGACAATTTAAACGTGTACATGCCCACATTTAACTGCAGCTGACAGTGTCAGAACAGTCACGGTTATTATCAAACTTCCATGTATTTTCTTGCAGGCTGCACCCCCCTAACAAACTTAGCTTATCACAGCACGGCTATCAATCAACTCAACGCCAGTGTGAAGAATGCAACATTTGAAAGTTAGCAACGTGTGCAAGACTTTAGTGAGAGAGAGTTGGGCCGTGATAACATTTCTAAGCAGTAAGATATTCAGTAGGCCTGAGCCCTTGCTGCGTAATACAATTCTCCCCATACTGATTCTGTTATCTTCAATTGGTCTCCTCTGGTTACCGTCATACCTGCCACTGGCAAGCGTTTCTCCTTATTACCTCAATCAAATCCCCTTGTAATTTTGAAAGCCTCTTATTAAATTTCCTCTTAACCGTCTGAGGAAAACTATCACAAACTCTCAACATAACTGAAGTTCCTTATCCCTCGGACCACTCTGCAAGACGTCAAACTGAGTGTCTCGCTCTGTATGTCTATCTTTGTCTCCCTCTTTGTCCCTGTCTCTCTCTGTATAGGATTCTGAGGGTGCTTGACAGGATAGATGCAGGGAGGATGTTTCCCCTCCTGGGGGAATCTACAACTAGGGGGCAAAGCTCCAGGATATCCGGTCGCCCATTTAAAACGGAGATGAGGAGGAATTTCTTCTCTCAGAATGTCGTGAATCTTTGGAATCCTCTACACCAGAGAGCTGTGGAGGCGGAGTCACTGAATATATTCAAGGTGGAGATAGACATATATTTGAGCTGCAGTGGAGTCAAGGGTTATGGGGAGCGGGCAGGAAAGTGGCGTTGAGTAGAAGATCTGATCAGCCATGATCTTATTGAATGGCGGGGCAGGCTCGAGGGGCCGAATGGCCCACTCCTGCTCCTATTCCTTCTGTTCTTATTCTTATTTCTGTCCCTTCTGCCTCTGTCCCTCTGTTCACAGGTCGATTTTTGCTCTGACAGATTCGGCACCTTTCAGTTCCTCGTTAGTATAGTGGTGAGTATCCCCGCCTGTCACGCGGGAGACCGGGGTTCAATTCCCCGACGGGGAGGATTTTTAACATCCCCAATTTTAATCCTTTGCGCAGCTCCTTAAAAAGACCCTGGGAAAAGTTGAATAGAACCAAATGAACGAAAATAATTTTAAAATATGTACATGACGAAATTTATAACAACTCCCTGCACCAGTTCCTCGTTAGTAGAGTGTTCTCCTTGCCTGTTGTGTGGGGCACTGAGGAGGGAGAGAGAAAATGAGATAACAGCGGGAGAAAGCACGACTGCTCTTTCAAAGAGACAGCACAGGCACGATTGGCCGAATGGCCTCCCACCGTGCTGCCAGCCTCCATGAATGCATGACACTGAGATGGATATCCGAAACATACCCACACAAAGAGAGCACATACGGGTATTTTGTGTGTTTTTGCTGCTTTGTCTCAAGCACTGCATAACCATTTCCTCGACAATGTCGTGGATATTATGATGTTCAGTTTTCACTTCCCCGACGGCTTCTCTCTGACTTTATGCCTCTGAGAAAAGCATAGAAGGAAATATATGGCAAATGGACGCCTTGCCGCACTTGATGCTGTGGCTTAGTGAACATGTCCTTTGTGTTCTCGTCTAAAAGATGTCATCTTGTACGAAAAGTTTGCCTGGCGTGAAAGTGATCTGAATTTCAAAGCAGCAAGGAGGAAAGTCTGCGTTGCTCTGCTTGCTGGCAGGCAGCTTCTTGTAGCTTCCCTGGTGGTCTAGTGGTTAAGATTCGGCGCTTTCACCGCCGCGGCCCGGGTTCGATTCCCGGTTAGGGAACAGTGCGTTTTGAGGCTGTTAGAAATGCCTCCAATCAATGCACCCGCGCGAAGCAATGCCTGCTCCTGATCAACCTTTGCAATTTCAACACTGCTGCTGCCTCAACAGGTACACAATGCACTTCCATGCCTGCTGTTTCAATGTCAGCAGGAAATTACATTTGGAACGAGACAATTTAAACGTGTACATGCCCACATTTAACTGCAGCTGACAGTGTCAGAACAGTCACGGTTATTATCAAACTTCCATGTATTTTCTTGCAGGCTGCACCCCCCTAACAAACTTAGCTTATCACAGCACGGCTATCAATCAACTCAACGCCAGTGTGAAGAATGCAACATTTGAAAGTTAGCAACGTGTGCAAGACTTTAGTGAGAGAGAGTTGGGCCGTGATAACATTTCTAAGCAGTAAGATATTCAGTAGGCCTGAGCCCTTGCTGCGTAATACAATTCTCCCCATACTGATTCTGTTATCTTCAATTGGTCTCCTCTGGTTACCGTCATACCTGCCACTGGCAAGCGTTTCTCCTTATTACCTCAATCAAATCCCCTTGTAATTTTGAAAGCCTCTTATTAAATTTCCTCTTAACCGTCTGAGGAAAACTATCACAAACTCTCAACATAACTGAAGTTCCTTATCCCTCGGACCACTCTGCAAGACGTCAAACTGAGTGTCTCGCCCTGTATGTCTATCTTTGTCTCCCTCTTTGTCCCTGTCTCTCTCTGTATAGGATTCTGAGGGTGCTTGACAGGATAGATGCAGGGAGGATGTTTCCCCTCCTGGGGAAATCTACAACTAGGGGGCAAAGCTCCAGGATATCCGGTCGCCCATTTAAAACGGAGATGAGGAGGAATTTCTTCTCTCAGAATGTCGTGAATCTTTGGAATCCTCTACCCCAGAGAGCTGTGGAGGCGGAGTCACTGAATATATTCAAGGTGGAGATAGACATATATTTGAGCTGCAGTGGAGTCAAGGGTTATGGGGAGCGGGCAGGAAAGTGGCGTTGAGTAGAAGATCTGATCAGCCATGATCTTATTGAATGGCGGTGCAGGCTCGAGGGGCCGAATGGCCCACTCCTGCTCCTATTCCTTCTGTTCTTATTCTTATTTCTGTCCCTTCTGCCTCTGTCCCTCTGTTCACAGGTCGATTTTTGCTCTGACAGATTCGGCACCTTTCAGTTCCTCGTTAGTATAGTGGTGAGTATCCCCGCCTGTCACGCGGGTGACCGGGGTTCAATTCCCCGACGGGGAGGATTTTTAACATCCCCAATTTTAATCCTTTGGGCAGCTCCTTAAAAAGACCCTGGGAAAAGTTGAATAGAACCAAATGAACGAAAATAATTTTAAAATATGTACATGACGAAATTTATAACAACTCCCTGCACCAGTTCCTCGTTAGTAGAGTGTTCTCCTTCTGTTTGCCTGTTGTGTGGGGCACTGAGGAGGGAGAGAGAAAATGAGATAACAGCGGGAGAAAGCACGACTGCTCTTTCAAAGAGACAGCACAGGCACGATTGGCCGAATGGCCTCCCACCGTGCTGCCAGCCTCAATGAATGCATGACACTGAGATGGATATCCGAGACATACCCACACAAAGAGAGCACATACGGGTATTTTGTGTGTTTTTGCTGCTTTGTCTCAAGCACTGCATAACCATTTCCTCTACAATGTCGTGGATAATATGATGTTCAGTTTTCACTTCCCCGACGGCTTCTCTCTGACTTTATGCCTCTGACTCTGAGAAAAGCATAGAAGGAAATATATGGCAAATGGACGCCTTCCCGCACTTGATGCTGTGGCTTAGTGAACATGTCCTTTGTGTTCTCGTCTAAAAGATGTCATCCTGTACGAAAAGTTTGCCTGGCGTGAAAGTGATCTGAATTTCAAAGCAGCAAGGAGGAAAGTCTGCGTTGCTCTGCTTGC
The DNA here is from genome assembly GCF_052327205.1 of Somniosus microcephalus. Taxonomy (NCBI): domain Eukaryota; kingdom Metazoa; phylum Chordata; class Chondrichthyes; order Squaliformes; family Somniosidae; genus Somniosus; species Somniosus microcephalus. The sequence continues at coordinate 2,337,879 of NW_028225183.1, read as the reverse complement.
TGGCAGGCAGCTTCTTGTAGCTTCCCTGGTGGTCTAGTGGATAAGATTCGGCGCTTTCACCGCCGCGGCCCGGGTTCGATTCCCGGTTAGGGAACAGTGCGTTTTGAGGCTGTTTGAAATGCCTCCAGTCAATGCACCCGCGCGAAGCAATGCCTGCTCCTGATCAACCTTTGCAATTTCAACACTGCTGCTGCCTCAACAGGTACACAATGCACTTCCTTGCCTTCTGTAAAATGCCTGCTGTTTCAAAGTCAGCAGGAAATTACATTTGGAACGAGACAATTTAAACGTGTACATGCCCACATTTAACTGCAGCTGACAGTGTCAGAACAGTCACGGTTATTATCAAACTTCCATGTATTTTCTTGCAGGCTGCACCCCCCTAACAAACTTAGCTTATCACAGCACGGCTATCAATCAACTCAACGCCAGTGTGAAGAATGCAACATTTGAAAGTTAGCAACGTGTGCAAGACTTTAGTGAGAGAGAGTTGGGCCGTGATAACATTTCTAAGCAGTAAGATATTCAGTAGGCCTGAGCCCTTGCTGCGTAATACAATTCTCCCCATACTGATTCTGTTATCTTCAATTGGTCTCCTCTGGTTACCGTCATACCTGCCACTGGCAAGCGTTTCTCCTTATTACCTCAATCAAATCCCCTTGTAATTTTGAAAGCCTCTTATTAAATTTCCTCTTAACCGTCTGAGGAAAACTTTCACAAACTCTCAACATAACTGAAGTTCCTTATCCCTCGGACCACTCTGCAAGACGTCAAACTGAGTGTCTCGCTCTGTATATCTATCTTTGTCTCCCTCTTTGTCCCTGTCTCTCTCTGTATAGGATTCTGAGGGTGCTTGACAGGATAGATGCAGGGAGGATGTTTCCCCTCCTGGGGGAATCTACAACTAGGGGGCAAAGCTCCAGGATATCCGGTCGCCCATTTAAAACGGAGATGAGGAGGAATTTCTTCTCTCAGAATGTCGTGAATCTTTGGAATCCTCTACCCCAGAGAGCTGTGGAGGCGGAGTCACTGAATATATTCAAGGTGGAGATAGACATATATTTGAGCTGCAGTGGAGTCAAGGGTTATGGGGAGCGGGCAGGAAAGTGGCGTTGAGTAGAAGATCTGATCAGCCATGATCTTATTGAATGGCGGGGCAGGCTCGAGGGGCCGAATGGCCCACTTCTGCTCCTATTCCTTCTGTTCTTATTATTATTTCTGTCCCTCTGTTCACAGGTCGATTCTTGCTCTGACAGATTCGGCATCTTTCAGTTCCTCGTTAGTATAGTGGTGAGTATCCCCGCCTGTCACGCGGGAGACCGGGATTCAATTCCCCGACGGGGAGAATTTTTAACATCCCCAATTTTAATCCTTTGGGCAGCTCCTTAAAAAGACCCTGGGAAAAGTTGAATAGAACCAAATGAACGAAAATAATTTTAAAATATGTACATGACGAAATTTATAACAACTCCCTGCACCAGTTCCTCGTTAGTAGAGTGTTCTCCTTCTGTTTGCCTGTTGTGTGGGGCACTGAGGAGGGAGAGAGAAAATGAGATAACAGCGGGAGAAAGCACGACTGCTCTTTCAAAGAGACAGCACAGGCACGATTGGCCGAATGGCCTCCCACCGTGCTGCCAGCCTCCATGAATGCATGACGCTGAGATGGATATCTGAGACATACCCATAAAAAGAGAGCACATACGGGTATTTTGTGTGTTTTTGCTGCTTTGTCTCAAGCACTGCATAACCATTTCCTCTACAATGTCGTGGATAATATGATGTTCAGTTTTCACTTCCCCGACGGCTTCTCTCTGACTTTATGCCTCTGACTCTGAGAAAAGCATAGAAGGAAATATATGGCAAATGGACGCCTTCCCGCACTTGATGCTGTGGCTTAGTGAACATGTCCTTTGTGTTCTCGTCTAAAAGATGTCATCTTGTACGAAAAGTTTGCCTGGCGTGAAAGTGATCTGAATTTCAAAGCAGCAAGGAGGAAAGTCTGCGTTGCTCTGCTTGCTGGCAGGCAGCTTCTTGTAGCTTCCCTGGTGGTCTAGTGGTTAAGATTCGGCGCTTTCACCGCCGCGGCCCGGGTTCGATTCCCGGTTAGGGAACAGTGCGTTTTGAGGCTGTTTGAAATGCCTCCAATCAATGCACCCGCGCGAAGCAATGCCTGCTCCTGATCAACCTTTGCAATTTCAACACTGCTGCTGCCTCAACAGGTACACAATGCACTTCCTTGCCTTCTGTAAAATGCCTGCTGTTTCAAAGTCAGCAGGAAATTACATTTGGAACGAGACAATTTAAACGTGTACATGCCCACATTTAACTGCAGCTGACAGTGTCAGAACAGTCACGGTTATTATCAAACTTCCATGTATTTTCTTGCAGGCTGCACCCCCCTAACAAACTTAGCTTATCACAGACACGGCTATCAATCAACTCAACGCCAGTGTGAAGAATGCAACATTTGAAAGTTAGCAACGTGTGCAAGACTTTAGTGAGAGAGAGTTGGGCCGTGATAACATTTCTAAGCAGTAAGATATTCAGTAGGCCTGAGCCCTTGCTGCGTAATACAATTCTCCCCATACTGATTCTGTTATCTTCAATTGGTCTCCTCTGGTTACCGTCATACCTGCCACTGGCAAGCGTTTCTCCTTATTACCTCAATCAAATCCCCTTGTAATTTTGAAAGCCTCTTATTAAATTTCCTCTTAACCGTCTGAGGAAAACTTTCACAAACTCTCAACATAACTGAAGTTCCTTATCCCTCGGACCACTCTGCAAGACGTCAAACTGAGTGTCTCGCTCTGTATATCTATCTTTGTCTCCCTCTTTGTCCCTGTCTCTCTCTGTATAGGATTCTGAGGGTGCTTGACAGGATAGATGCAGGGAGGATGTTTCCCCTCCTGGGGGAATCTACAACTAGGGGGCAAAGCTCCAGGATATCCGGTCGCCCATTTAAAGCGGAGATGAGGAGGAATTTCTTCTCTCAGAATGTCGTGAATCTTTGGAATCCTCTACCCCAGAGAGCTGTGGAGGCGGAGTCACTGAATATATTCAAGGTGGAGATAGACATATATTTGAGCTGCAGTGGAGTCAAGGGTTATGGGGAGCGGGCAGGAAAGTGGCGTTGAGTAGAAGATCTGATCAGCCATGATCTTATTGAATGGCGGGGCAGGCTCGAGGGGCCGAATGGCCCACTCCTGCTCCTATTCCTTCTGTTCTTATTCTTATTTCTGTCCCTCTGTTCACAGGTCGATTCTTGCTCTGACAGATTCGGCACCTTTCAGTTCCTCGTTAGTATAGTGGTGAGTATCCCCGCCTGTCACGCAGGAGACCGGGGTTCAATTCCCCGACGAGGAGAATTTTTAACATCCCCAATTTTAATCCTTTGGGCAGCTCCTTAAAAAGACCCTGGGAAAAGTTGAATAGAACCAAATGAACGAAAATAATTTTAAAATATGTACATGACGAAATTTATAACAACTCCCTGCACCAGTTCCTCGTTAGTAGAGTGTTCTCCTTCTGTTTGCCTGTTGTGTGGGGCACTGAGGAGGGAGAGAGAAAATGAGATAAAAGCGGGAGAAAGCACGACTGCTCTTTCAAAGAGACAGCACAGGCACGATTGGCCGAATGGCCTCCCACCGTGCTGCCAGCCTCCATGAATGCATGACGCTGAGATGGATATCTGAGACATACCCATAAAAAGAGAGCACATACGGGTATTTTGTGTGTTTTTGCTGCTTTGTCTCAAGCACTGCATAACCATTTCCTCTACAATGTCGTGGATAATATGATGTTCAGTTTTCACTTCCCCGACGGCTTCTCTCTGACTTTATGCCTCTGACTCTGAGAAAAGCATAGAAGGAAATATATGGCAAATGGACGCCTTCCCGCACTTGATGCTGTGGCTTAGTGAACATGTCCTTTGTGTTCTCGTCTAAAAGATGTCATCTTGTACGAAAAGTTTGCCTGGCGTGAAAGTGATCTGAATTTCAAAGCAGCAAGGAGGAAAGTCTGCGTTGCTCTGCTTGCTGGCAGGCAGCTTCTTGTAGCTTCCCTGGTGGTCTAGTGGTTAAGATTCGGCGCTTTCACCGCCGCGGCCCGGGTTCGATTCCCGGTTAGGGAACAGTGCGTTTTGAGGCTGTTTGAAATGCCTCCAATCAATGCACCCGCGCGAAGCAATGCCTGCTCCTGATCAACCTTTGCAATTTCAACACTGCTGCTGCCTCAACAGGTACACAATGCACTTCCTTGCCTTCTGTAAAATGCCTGCTGTTTCAAAGTCAGCAGGAAATTACCTTTGGAACGAGACAATTTAAACGTGTACATGCCCACATTTAACTGCAGCTGACAGTGTCAGAACAGTCACGGTTATTATCAAACTTCCATGTATTTTCTTGCAGGCTGCACCCCCCTAACAAACTTAGCTTATCACAGCACGGCTATCAATCAACTCAACGCCAGTGTGAAGAATGCAACATTTGAAAGTTAGCAACGTGTGCAAGACTTTAGTGAGAGAGAGTTGGGCCGTGATAACATTTCTAAGCAGTAAGATATTCAGTAGGCCTGAGCCCTTGCTGCGTAATACAATTCTCCCCATACTGATTCTGTTATCTTCAATTGGTCTCCTCTGGTTACCGTCATACCTGCCACTGGCAAGAGTTTCTCCTTATTACCTCAATCAAATCCCCTTGTAATTTTGAAAGCCTCTTATTAAATTTCCTCTTAACCGTCTGAGGAAAACTATCACAAACTCTCAACATAACTGAAGTTCCTTATCCCTCGGACCACTCTGCAAGACGTCAAACTGAGTGTCTCGCTCTGTATGTCTATCTTTGTCTCCCTCTTTGTCCCTGTCTCTCTCTGTATAGGATTCTGAGGGTGCTTGACAGGATAGATGCAGGGAGGATGTTTCCCCTCCTGGGGGAATCTACAACTAGGGGGCAAAGCTCCAGGATATCCGGTCGCCCATTTAAAACGGAGATGAGGAGGAATTTCTTCTCTCAGAATGTCGTGAATCTTTGGAATCCTCTACCCCAGAGAGCTGTGGAGGCGGAGTCACTGAATATATTCAAGGTGGAGATAGACATATATTTGAGCTGCAGTGGAGTCAAGGGTTATGGGGAGCGGGCAGGAAAGTGGCGTTGAGTAGAAGATCTGATCAGCCATGATCTTATTGAATGGCGGAGCAGGCTCGAGGGGCCGAATGGCCCACTCCTGCTCCTATTCCTTCTGTTCTTATTCTTATTTCTGTCCCTTCTGCCTCTGTCCCTCTGTTCACAGGTCGATTTTTGCTCTGACAGATTCGGCACCTTTCAGTTCCTCGTTAGTATAGTGGTGAGTATCCCCGCCTGTCACGCGGGAGACCGGGGTTCAATTCCCCGACGGGGAGAATTTTTAACATCCCCAATTTTAATCCTTTGGGCAGCTCCTTAAAAAGACCCTGGGAAAAGTTGAATAGAACCAAATGAACGAAAATAATTTTAAAATATGTACATGACGAAATTTATAACAACTCCCTGCACCAGTTCCTCGTTAGTAGAGTGTTCTCCTTCTGTTTGCCTGTTGTGTGGGGCACTGAGGAGGGAGAGAGAAAATGAGATAACAGCGGGAGAAAGCACGACTGCTCTTTCAAAGAGACAGCACAGGCACGATTGGCCGAATGGCCTCCCACCGTGCTGCCAGCCTCCATGAATGCATGACACTGAGATGGATATCTGAGACATACCCATACAAAGAGAGCACATACGGGTATTTTGTGTGTTTTTGCTGCTTTGTCTCAAGCACTGCATAACCATTTCCTCTACAATGTCGTGGATAATATGATGTTCAGTTTTCACTTCCCCGACGGCTTCTCTCTGACTTTATGCCTCTGAGAAAAGCATAGAAGGAAATATATGGCAAATGGACGCCTTCCCGCACTTGATGCTGTGGCTTAGTGAACATGTCCTTTGTGTTCTCGTCTAAAAGATGTCATCTTGTACGAAAAGTTTGCCTGGCGTGAAAGTGATCTGAATTTCAAAGCAGCAAGGAGGAAAGTCTGCGTTGCTCTGCTTGCTGGCAGGCACCTTCTTGTAGCTTCCCTGGTGGTCTAGTGGTGAAGATTCGGCGCTTTCACCACCGCGGCCCGTGTTCGATTCCCGGTTAGGGAAAAGTGCGTTTTGAGGCTGTTAGAAATGCCTCCAATCAATGCACCCGCGCGAAGCAATGCCTGCTCCTGATCAACCTTTGCAATTTCAACACTGCTGCTGCCTCAACAGGTACACAATGCACTTCCTTGCCTTCTGTAAAATGCCTGCTGTTTCAAAGTCAGCAGGAAATTACATTTGGAACGAGACAATTTAAACGTGTACATGCCCACATTTAACTGCAGCTGACAGTGTCAGAACAGTCACGGTTATTATCAAACTTCCATGTATTTTCTTGCAGGCTGCACCCCCCTAACAAACTTAGCTTATCACAGCACGGCTATCAATCAACTCAACGCCAGTGTGAAGAATGCAACATTTGAAAGTTAGCAACGTGTGCAAGACTTTAGTGAGAGAGAGTTGGGCCGTGATAACATTTCTAAGCAGTAAGATATTCAGTAGGCCTGAGCCCTTGCTGCGTAATACAATTCTCCCCATACTGATTCTGTTATCTTCAATTGGTCTCCTCTGGTTACCGTCATAACTGCCACTGGCAAGCGTTTCTCCTTATTACCTCAATCAAATCCCCTTGTAAATTTGAAAGCCTCTTATTAAATTTCCTCTTAACCGTCTGAGGAAAACTATCACAAACTCTCAACATAACTGAAGTTCCTTATCCCTCGGACCACTCTGCAAGACGTCAAACTGAGTGTCTCGCTCTGTATGTCTATCTTTGTCTCCCTCTTTGTCCCTGTCTCTCTCTGTATAGGATTCTGAGGGTGCTTGACAGGATAGATGCAGGGAGGATGTTTCCCCTCCTGGGGGAATCTACAACTAGGGGGCAAAGCTCCAGGATATCCGGTCGCCCATTTAAAACGGAGATGAGGAGGAATTTCTTCTCTCAGAATGTCGTGAATCTTTGGAATCCTCTACCCCAGAGAGCTGTGGAGGCGGAGTCACTGAATATATTCAAGGTGGAGATAGACATATATTTGAGCTGCAGTGGAGTCAAGGGTTATGGGGAGCGGGCAGGAAAGTGGCGTTGAGTAGAAGATCTGATCAGCCATGATCTTATTGAATGGCGGGGCAGGCTCGAGGGGCCGAATGGCCCACTCCTGCTCCTATTCCTTCTGTTCTTATTCTTATTTCTGTCCCTTCTGCCTCTGTCCCTCTGTTCACAGGTCGATTTTTGCTTTGACAGATTCGGCACCTTTCAGTTCCTCGTTAGTATAGTGGTGAGTATCCCCGCCTGTCACGCGGGAGACCGGGGTTCAATTCCCCGACGGGGAGGATTTTTAACATCCCCAATTTTAAACCTTTGGGCAGCTCCTTAAAAAGACCCTGGGAAAAGTTGAATAGAACCAAATGAACGAAAATAATTTTAAAATATGTACATGACGAAATTTATAACAACTCCCTGCACCAGTTCCTCGTTAGTAGAGTGTTCTCCTTCTGTTTGCCTGTTGTGTGGGGCACTGAGGAGGGAGAGAGAAAATGAGATAACAGCGGGAGAAAGCACGACTGCTCTTTCAAAGAGACAGCACAGGCACGATTGGCCGAATGGCCTCCCACCGTGCTGCCAGCCTCCATGAATGCATGACACTGAGATGGATATCTGAGACATACCCATAAAAAGAGAGCACATACGGGTATTTTGTGTGTTTTTGCTGCTTTGTCTCAAGCACTGCATAACCATTTCCTCTACAATGTCGTGGATAATATGATGTTCAGTTTTCACTTCCCCGACGGCTTCTCTCTGACTTTATGCCTCTGACTCTGAGAAAAGCATAGAAGGAAATATATGGCAAATGGACGCCTTCCCGCACTTGATGCTGTGGCTTAGTGAACATGTCCTTTGTGTTCTCGTCTAAAAGATGTCATCTTGTACGAAAAGTTTGCCTGGCGTGAAAGTGATCTGAATTTCAAAGCAGCAAGGAGGAAAGCCTGCGTTGCTCTGCTTGCTGGCAGGCAGCTTCTTGTAGCTTCCCTGGTGGTCTAGTGGTGAAGATTCGGCGCTTTCACCGCCGCGGCCCGGGTTCGATTCCCGGTTAGGGAACAGTGCGTTTTGAGGCTGTTAAAAATGCCTCCAATCAATGCACCCGCGCGAAGCAATGGCTGCTCCTGATCAACCTTTGCAATTTCAACACTGCTGCTGCCTCAACAGGTACACAATGCACTTCCTTGCCTGCTGTTTCAAAGTCAGCAGGAAATTACATTTGGAACGAGACAATTTAAACGTGTACATGCCCACATTTAACTGCAGCTGACAGTGTCAGAACAGTCACGGTTATTATCAAACTTCCATGTATTTTCTTGCAGGCTGCACCCCCCTAACAAACTTAGCTTATCACAGCACGGCTATCAATCAACTCAACGCCAGTGTGAAGAATGCAACATTTGAAAGTTAGCAACGTGTGCAAGACTTTAGTGAGAGAGAGTTGGGCCGTGATAACATTTCTAAGCAGTAAGATATTCAGTAGGCCTGAGCCCTTGCTGCGTAATACAATTCTCCCCATACTGATTCTGTTATCTTCAATTGGTCTCCTCTGGTTACCGTCATACCTGCCACTGGCAAGCGTTTCTCCTTATTACCTCAATCAAATCCCCTTGTAATTTTGAAAGCCTCTTATTAAATTTCCTCTTAACCGTCTGAGGAAAACTATCACAAACTCTCAACATAACTGAAGTTCCTTATCCCTCGGACCACTCTGCAAGACGTCAAACTGAGTGTCTCGCTCTGTATGTCTATCTTTGTCTCCCTCTTTGTCCCTGTCTCTCTCTGTATAGGATTCTGAGGGTGCTTGACAGGATAGATGCAGGGAGGATGTTTCCCCTCCTGGGGGAATCTACAACTAGGGGGCAAAGCTCCAGGATATCCGGTCGCCCATTTAAAACGGAGATGAGGAGGAATTTCTTCTCTCAGAATGTCGTGAATCTTTGGAATCCTCTACCCCAGAGAGCTGTGGAGGCGGAGTCACTGAATATATTCAAGGTGGAGGTAGACATATATTTGAGCTGCAGTGGAGTCAAGGATTATGGGGAGCGGGCAGGAAAGTGGCGTTGAGTAGAAGATCTGATCAGCCATGATCTTATTGAATGGCGGGGCAGGCTCGAGGGGCCGAATGGCCCACTCCTGCTCCTATTCCTTCTGTTCTTATTCTTATTTCTGTCCCTTCTGCCTCTGTCCCTCTGTTCACAGGTCGATTTTTGCTTTGACAGATTCGGCACCTTTCAGTTCCTCGTTAGTATAGTGGTGAGTATCCCCGCCTGTCACGCGGGAGACCGGGGTTCAATTCCCCGACGGGGAGGATTTTTAACATCCCCAATTTTAATCCTTTGGGCAGCTCCTTAAAAGACCCTGGGAAAAGTTGAATAGAACCAAATGAACGAAAATAATTTTAAAATATGTACATGACGAAATTTATAACAACTCCCTGCACCAGTTCCTCGTTAGTAGAGTGTTCTCCTTCTGTTTGCCTGTTGTGTGGGGCACTGAGGAGGGAGAGAGAAAATTAGATAACAGCGGGAGAAAGCACGACTGCTCTTTCAAAGAGACAGCACAGGCACGATTGGCCGAATGGCCTCCCACCGTGCTGCCAGCCTCCATGAATGCATGACACTGAGATGGATATCCGAGACATACCCACACAAAGAGAGCACATACGGGTATTTTGTGTGTTTTTGCTGCTTTGTCTCAAGCACTGCATAACCATTTCCTCTACAATGTCGTGGATAATATGATGTTCAGTTTTCACTTCCCCGACGGCTTCTCTCTGACTTTATGCCTCTGAGAAAAGCATAGAAGGAAATATATGGCAAATGGACGCCTTCCCGCACTTGATGCTGTGGCTTAGTGAACATGTCCTTTGTGTTCTCGTCTAAAATAGAGGAAAGTGAAAGGCAGACAGAAATAAATGGTAAAAGGGTGAGGAACAAAAAACGAAGGGCCAAACTAATTCATAAAAATTGTGAGCATAAAAAAAGCCTGAGGGTTTTATACCTTAATGCGAGAAGCATCAGGAACAAGGTAGATGAATTAGCTGTGGAAATAGAGGTTAATAATTATGATCTAATTGGGATTACGGAAACATGGTTGCAGGGTGAGCAGGGCTGGGAGCTTAACATACAGGGGTATTCAGTATTTAGGAAGGATCGACAAAAAAGAAAGGGAGGAGGGGTAGCATTGCTAGTAAAAGAGGGGATAAATGCAATTGAAAGGAAGGATATTAACTCAGTTAATACAGAATCTATATGGGTGGAGCTAAGAAATAGCGAGGGGCGAAAAACATTAATAGGAGTGGTATATAGGCCTCCAAATAGTAAAATAGAGGTTAGGGAGGGCATCACGAGGGAAATTAGAGAAGCGTGCAATAAGAGCACAGCTGTCATCATAGGTGACTTTAACTTACATATAGATTGGACTAGCCTAATCAGTAAAAATAATGAGGAGGAGGAATTCCTTGAGTGTTTGAGGGATGGTTATCTGGATCAATATGTCGAGGAACCAACTCGGGAACAGGCTATATTGGACTGGGTACTGTGCAATGAGAAGGGACTAATCAGTAATCTTGTTGTACGGGGACCCTTGGGTCAGAGCGATCATAACATGATCGATTTCTCACTCGAAATGGAGAGCGAAGAAATTGACTCAGAGACTAAGGTCCTGAATTTAAACAAGGGGAATTATGATGCCATGAGACGGGAACTGAGTAGGTCTGATTGGACAACGTTCCTGGGAGGACTGGAGGTAGATAAACAATGGCAAACATTTAAAGATAGAATGACAAAATTGCAAAAATTATTTATACCAATCTGGCATAAAAGGAAATCTAAAAAGGTGACTCAACCGTGGATAACAGGGGAAATTAGAGACAGCATAAAATCCAAAGATAGGGCGTATAAAATAGCCAAAAAAAGCGCCAGAGCGGAAGATTGGGAACAGTTTAAGATAGAGCAAAGGAGGGCAAAGGGCATAATCAAGAGGGGCAAAATAGCTTACGAAAACAAGCTGGCGGAAAATATAAAAACTAACTCCAAAAGCTTTTATAAGTATATCAAAAGGAAAAGACTGGTGAAAACCAAAGTTGGTCCATTGCAGTCAGATACGGGGGAATATATAATGGGAAATAAGGAAATGGCAGATCAACTAAATGCATACTTTGGGTCAGTCTTTACGAAGGAAGACACAAAAAACCTCCCTGGGATATCGGGAAAAATAGGGACATTGGCAAAGGAGGAACTGACGCAAATCAATATCTCTAAGGATATGGTGTTAAGGAAGCTAAAGGGATTGAAGGTGGACAAATCCCCAGGGCCTGATAACATGCATCCTAGGGTACTGAAGGAGGTGGCCCTAGAGATAGCGGATGCACTAAGGATGATTTTTCAGAATTCATTAGACTCGGGAACAGTGCCGATGGATTGGAGGGTAGCTAACGTTACCCCACTATTCAAAAAGGGGGGTAGGGAAAAAGCAGGTAATTACAGACCTGTAAGCCTTACATCAGTTGTGGGCAAAATGCTGGAGTCCATCATTAAGGATGAAATAGCGGAGCACTTAGCAAATGGGGACAGGATAGGACAGAGTCAACATGGATTTACAAAGGGTAAATCGTGCTTGACTAATCTATTGGAATTTTTTGAGGGAGTAACTGGTAGAATAGATGGGGGAGAGCCAGTAGATGTGGTGTACCTGGACTTCCAAAAGGCCTTCGATAAGGTCCCACATAAAAGATTAGCATGGAAAATTGAGGCTCATGGGATAAAGGGGAAAGTTTTGGCGTGGATAGGGAACTGGCTGTCAGATAGAAAACAGAGAGTTGGAATAAACGGCTCATTTTCTGAATGGCAGGCAGTAACAAGTGGGGTACCACAGGGATCTGTCCTGGGCCCCCAGCTGTTCACAATTTACATTAATGACCTGGATCAGGGAGTCGGATGCAGCATTTCCAAATTTGCAGACGACACTAAACTAGGAGGGGGGGTGGGCTCAGAGGAAGAGACCAGGAAGCTCCAGAGCGATTTGGACAGACTGGGCGATTGGGCGGATAAATGGCAGATGCACTATAATGTGGACAAGTGCGAAGTTATCCACCTTGGGTGCAGGAACGGGAGGGCAAATTATTATTTAAATGGCAATAGATTGGGAGAGGGGGAAGTACAGAGAGACCTGGGTGTTCTTGTACACCAGTCACTGAAGGCGAGCATGCAGGTGCAACAGGCGGTCAAGAAGGCAAACGGTATGCTGGCCTTCATAGCAAAAGGGTTAGAATACAGGAACAGGGATACCTTGCTGCAGCTGTACAGGGCACTGGTGAGACCACACCTCGAGTACTGTGTACAGTTTTGGTCGCCTCATCTGAGGAAGGATGTTCTTGCCATGGAGGGGGTGCAGCGGCGATTCACCAGGCTGATACCAGGAATGGCGGGAATGACCTATGAGGAGAGACTATGTAGTTTAGGGATGTACACACTGGAGTTTAGAAGATTGAGAGGGGACCTCATAGAAGTGTATAAAATTCTGACAGGTCTAGACAGACTGGATGCAGAAGGAATGTTTCCCTTGGCGGGTGAGAACAGAACTAGAGGACATAATTAAGGATAAGGGCTAAACCATTTAGGACAGAGATGAGGGGGAATTTCTTCACTCAGAGAGTGGTGAACCTGTGGAACTCATTGCCACAGAGGGCAGTGTATGCCAGCTCATTAAATATATTTAAGAGGGAATTAGATATATTTCTACGGGCAAAAGGGGTTAAGGGTTACGGAGAGAAGGCGGGGACGGGATACTGAATTAAAGGATCAGCCATGATCTCATTAAATGGCGGAGCAGGCACGAAGGGCCGAATGGCCTACTCCTGCTCCTATCTTCTATGTATCTATGTAAAAGATGTCATCTTGTACGAAAAGTTTGCCTGGCGTGAAAGTGATCTGAATTTCAAAGCAGCAAGGAGGAAAGTCTGCGTTGCTCTGCTTGCTGGCAGGCAGTTTCTTGTAGCTTCCCTGGTGGTCTAGTGGTGAAGATTCGGCGCTTTCACCGTCGCGGCCCGTGTTCGATTCCCGGTTAGGGAACAGTGCGTTTTGAGGCTGTTAAAAATGCCTCCAATCAATGCACCCGCGCGAAGCAATGCCTGCTCCTGATCAACCTTTGCAATTTCAACACTGCTGCTGCCTCAACAGGTACACAATGCACTTCCTTGCCTTCTGTAAAATGCCTGCTGTTTCTAAGTCAGCAGGAAATTACATTTGGAACGAGACAATTTAAACGTGTACATGCCCACATTTAACTGCAGCTGACAGTGTCAGAACAGTCACGGTTATTATCAAACTTCCATGTATTTTCTTGCAGGCTGCACCCCCCTAACAAACTTAGCTTATCACAGCACGGCTATCAATCAACTCAACGCCAGTGTGAAGAATGCAACATTTGAAAGTTAGCAACGTGTGCAAGACTTTAGTGAGAGAGAGTTGGGCCGTGATAACATTTCTAAGCAGTAAGATATTCAGTAGGCCTGAGCCCTTGCTGCGTAATACAATTCTCCCCATACTGATTCTGTTATCTTCAATTGGTCTCCTCTGGTTACCGTCATACCTGCCACTGGCAAGCGTTTCTCCTTATTACCTCAATCAAATCCCCTTGTAATTTTGAAAGCCTCTTATTAAATTTCCTCTTAACCGTCTGAGGAAAACAATCACAAACTCTCAACATAACTGAAGTTCCTTATCCCTCGGACCACTCTGCAAGACGTCAAACTGAGTGTCTCGCTCTGTTTGTCTATCTTTGTCTCCCTCTTTGTCCCTGTCTCTCTCTGTATAGGATTCTGAGGGTGCTTGACAGGATAGATGCAGGGAGGATGTTTCCCCTCCTGGGGGAATCTACAACTAGGGGGCAAAGCTCCAGGATATCCGGTCGCCCATTTAAAACGGAGATGAGGAGGAATTTCTTCTCTCAGAATGTCGTGAATCTTTGGAATCCTCTACCCCAGAGAGCTGTGGAGGCGGAGTCACTAAATATATTCAAGGTGGAGATAGACATATATTTGAGCTGCAGTGGAGTCAAGGGTTATGGGGAGCGGGCAGGAAAGTGGCGTTGAGTAGAAGATCTGATCAGCCATGATCTTATTGAATGGCGGGGCAGGCTCGAGGGGCCGAATGGCCCACTCCTGCTCCTATTCCTTCTGTTCTTATTCTTATTTCTGTCCCTTCTGCCTCTGTCCCTCTGTTCACAGGTCGATTTTTGCTCTGACAGATTCGGCACCTTTCAGTTCCTCGTTAGTATAGTGGTGAGTATCCCCGCCTGTCGCGCGGGAGACCGGGGTTCAATTCCCCGACGGGGAGTATTTTTAACATCCCCAATTTTAAACCTTTGGGCAGCTCCTTAAAAAGACCCTGGGAAAAGTTGAATAGAACAAAATGAACGAAAATAATTTTAAAATATGTACATGACGAAATTTATAACAACTCCCTGCACCAGTTCCTCGTTAGTAGAGTGTTCTCCTTCTGTTTGCCTGTTGTGTGGGGCACTGAGGAGGGAGAGGGAAAATGAGATAACAGCGGGAGGAAGCACGACTGCTCTTTCAAAGAGACAGCACAGGCACGATTGGCCGAATGGCCTCCCACCGTGCTGCCAGCCTCCATGAATGCATGACACTGAGATGGATATCTGAGACATCCCCACACAAAGAGAGCACATACGGGTATTTTGTTTGTGTTTGCTGCTTTGTCTCAAGCACTGCATAACCATTTCCTCGACAATGTCGTGGATATTATGATGTTCAGTTTTCACTTCCCCGACGGCTTTTCTCTGACTTTATGCCTCTGTCTCTGAGAAAAGCATAGAAGGAAATATATGGCAAATGGACGCCTTCCCGCACTTGATGCTGTGGCTTAGTGAACATGTCCTTTGTGTTCTCGTCTAAAAGATGTCATCTTGTACGAAAAGTTTGCCTGGCGTGAAAGCGATCTGATATCTTATATATTTCAATAAGATCGCCTCTCATTCTTCTGACCTCCAATGAGTAGAGTCCCAATCTACTCAACATTTCCTCATATGTCCACCCCCTCATCCCCGGGATTAACCGAGTGCACCTTCTTTGTACTGACTCGAGAGCAAGTATGTCTTTTCTTAAGTAAGGACACCAAAACTGTATGCAGTATTCCAGGTACGGTCTCACCAATACCTTGTACAATTGCAACAATACCTCCCTGTTTTTATATTCTCTCCCCCTAGCAATAAAAGCCAACATTCCCTTGGCCATCTTGATCACTTGCTGCACCTGCATACTTACTTTTTGAGTTTCGTGCACCAGGACCCCCAATCCCTTTCTACTACAGTACTTTCCAGTTTCTTGTCATTCAGATAATAACATGCTCTATGATTTTTCCCATCAAAGTGCATACCCTCACACTTTCCAGTATTGTATTCCATCTGCCGAATCTCTGCCCACTTACTTAGCCTGTCTATGTCCCATTGCAGGTTTTTTATGTCCCCCTCATTCACTATTTTCCTTCCAATCTTTGCATCATCTGCAAACTTTGTTATTTTACACTCGGTCCCCTCCTCCAAATCGTTAATATAGATTGTAAAGAGTTGGGGACCCAGCACTGACCCCTGCGGAACGCCACTAGTTACTGGTTGCCAGTCTGAGAATGAACCATTTATCCCAACTCTCTGCTTTCTGTTACACACTGTCTACACTGGGCTCCTTGGGCCTGATATTGTGGCGAGTCGCTTTCTTCCAGGCCGCCCGAGGGTCCGGTGTTCGGGGACATTCACAAACTCACTCACGCACTGTCGACACTGGCCTCCCTGGGCCTGAAATTGTGGTGAGCTGCTCCCACCCGGGCTGCGGGGCCGGTGATCGGGGTCATTCACACACTCACTCTCACACTTTCTGCAATGGGCTCACTGGGACTGATATTGTGTCGAGGCACTCTCCCCCGGGCCGAATGCCCGTGGGGCTGGTGCCCTTAAAGATAAACATTTGGGACTAACAAATGTACATTCCCCTGGATTTCTGTGGACATACAGGCTAGTAGAAAGAATAAAAGGGAGGTGGATGAGAGATACCGAGTGCTAAATACTGCAGAATGTTTAGAGGAGTACGGAAAGTACAGGACTGCAATTAAAAACGAAATTAAGAAAGCAAAGTGAGTACATGAACAATTCTTGGCAAGTAAAATCCCGGAAACACGAAAGATATTAATGAATATTTTAAGTTTAAGAGTATAACTAAAGAAAGTGTAGGGCCTATTAGAGATCATGAGGGTTATCTGTGTGTGGAGGCGGGAGACATCAGTAGCGTTCTTAATGAATATTTTGCGTCCGTCTTCACAAAGGAGCAGGCAATGCAGACATTGCTATCAGTGGGAATGAGTGTGAAGTTTTAGATGAAATAAACATAGTGAGAGAGGAAGTACTAAGGGGATTCGCAGCTCTAAAAGTGGTTAAATCCCCAGGCTCGGATGAAATGTATCCCAGGCTGTTAAGCAAAGCGAAAGAGGAAATAGCAAAGTCCCTGACCATCACCTTCCAATCTTCTCTGGCTTCAGGTGTGGTGCCGGAGTAATGGAGGACTGCTAATGTGGTACCCTGGTTTAAAAAGTGAGCTAAGGTTAGACAGAGTAATTACAGGCCAGTCAACCTAACCATGGTGGTGGGAAAAATATTGGATAGAATTCTGAAGGAAAGCGTCGGCGGGATTCTCGAGCGGCAGAGCGGGGCTATAAAAGTCCCAGAGACCAGGTAAGGCCTCACAGCATCGGCGGGAATCCTGAGCGGCAGAGCGGGGCTATAAAAGTCCCACAGACCAGGTAAGGTTTACCAATCTCCAGTCTGGAAACTCGGAGGGAAGGAGAGAGGTAAAAAGTAATCCAAGTGTGACGTCACCAGAAAGCGGTTAATGATTGGTTGGTAAGTGTTTCTCCCTTTTTAAGCTTAAATCTCTTTGGTTTATAATTTCTAAGGTGTGATATTCAACATCCAGAATCGGGGCAGAGGGTATTTAAGAATAATATTAATAAATTTAATTAATTACATAGAATGGGAGATCAGGTGATGTGTTGCTGCTGCAATATGTGGGAGCTGGTGACCACCATTGATGCTCACGGTGATCACATTTGCAGTAATTGTTGGCTGCTCGAGAAAACACCGGCTCCGTGTTGAAGAGCTGGAGTCTGAGCTTCAAACACTGAGACACATCAGGGAGGGGGAGAGTTACCTGGACTCTGTGTATCACGAGGTATTCACACCAATTAGATTAATTAATTCAGATGTAGTCCGTGGCCAGGGTCAGGAAGGTGTGACTAGAAGTGAGGCAGGTACGGGGATCCAGGAGGTAGTGTTGGAGGAGCCGCAGCGCTTGCTCTTGTCCAACAGGTTTGAGGCTCTTACTCCCTGTGAGGATGGGAACAGGGACTGAGGGGAGGATGAGCAACCTGGCCACAGCACCGTGGAGCAGGGGGCCATTCAAGTGGGGGACTTAAAAGAAATCTTGTAGTGGTAGGGGATAGTATCGTTAAGGGGATAGATAGAGTTCTTTGCAGCCGAGAGCGAGAGTCCCGAAGGCTGTGTTGCCTGCCCGGTGCCAGGGTTAAGGACATCTTCTCTGGACTGGAGAGGAACTTTGAGTGGGAGGGGGAGGATCCAGTTGTCGTGGTCCATGTTGGTACCAACGACATAGATAGGACAAGGAAGGAGGTTCTGCTGAGGGAGTTTGAGCAGCTAGGGGCCAAATTAAAAAGCAGAACCACAAGGGTAATAATCTCTGGATTATTACCTGAGCCACGAGCGAATTTGGCTAGGACAAATAAAATTAGAGAGTTAAATGCGTGGCTCAAAGACTGGTGTGGGAGAAATGGGTTTTGCTTCCTGGGACACTGGCACCAGTACTGGGGCAGGAGGTAGCTGTTCCGTTCGGACGGGCTTCACTTGGCCAGTGTTGGGGCTAGAGTCCTGGCGGATCATATAACTAGGGCTGTAGAGAGGGCTTTAAACTAACTAGTGGGGGGGAGGTTCCAAGAGAGCAAATAATAAAAATGACAACAAAGAAGGTGATAGACTTAGGTAGCAGTGGGTAAATTAAAAACCAGAGCGTGTCAGGAAGGGGCAGAAGGTATGGAGTAAAAGGTAAAGTAATAAAAAGTGCAAAAGCAGGAACTAAGTGTCACAAAACATATTTGAAAGTTCTCTATCTGAATGCACGTAGCATTCGCTCTGAATGCACGTAGCATTCACAACAAAATAGACGAGTTAATGACACAAATAACTACATATGGGTATGATCTTGTGGCCATTACAGAAACATGGCTGCAGGGTGACAATGCCCGGGAATTAAACATACCAGGTCATTTAACGATCAGGAAGGACAGGCAGGAAGGAAGGGGAGGTGGGGTGGCTATGTTAATAAAGGAAGGAATCACTGTAATACAGAGAAATGATATTGTGTCAAAACATCAGGATAATGAAACAGTTTGGGTGGAGGTAAGGAATATTAAGGGGAAAAAACACTAGTGGGCGTAGTCTATAGGCCTCCAAACAATGGCAACACTGTTGGATGGAGTATCAATCAGGAAATAGTTGAGGCTTGTAATAAGGGAACATCTATAATTATGGGGGATTTTAACAATCATATTAATTGGACAAATCAAATTGGGCAGGGCTGCCTTGAGGATAAGTTCATTGAGTGCATTAGGGATGGGTTTCTTGAGCAGTATGTAACTGAACCGACCAGGGGGCAAGCAACCTTAGATCTGGTCCTGTGTAACGAGACAGGATTAATTAAAAATGTCCTAGTAAAGGATCCCCTTGGAATGAGTGACCATAACATGGTTGAATTCCATATTCAATTAGAGGGTGAGAAGGTGGGATCTCAAACAAGCGTGCTAAGCTTGAATAAAGGAGACTATGAAGTTATGAGAGCGGAATTGAGTAGAGTGGATTGGGAAAATAGATTAAAGGGTAAGACGATACATGATCAGTGGTGTACATTTAAGGAGTTATTTTACAACTTCCAAAAAAAAAAATATTCCGCTGAAAAGTAAAGGGTGTAAAAGAAAAGACAGCCATCCGTGGCTAAGTAAATAAATTAAGGATTGTATTCGACTAAAAACAAGGGCATATAAGGTCGCCAAATCTAGTGGGATGATAGAGGATTGGGAAAACTTTAAAAGACAGCAAAAAATAACAAAAAGATTGATTAAGAAAGGGAAGATAGATTATGAAAGTAAATTAGCAAAAAATATAAAAACAGATATAAGAGTTTTTATAGTTATATAAAAAGAAAAAGGGTGGCTAAAGTAAATGTTGGTCCATTAGAGGATGAGACCGGGAAATTAATGGTGGGAAATATGGAGATGGCAAAAACACTGAATGAATATTTTACATCAGTCTTTACAGTAGAAGACACTAAGAATACCCCAACACTGGACAAACAGGGGGCTAAAGGGGGGAGGAGTTAAACACGATCAAAATCACTAAGGAAGTGGTACTCGGTAAAATAATGGGACTCAAGGCGGATAAATCACCTGGACCTGTTGGCTTACATCCTAGGGTCTTGAGGGAAGTGGCGGTAGGGATTGTGGATGCATTGGTAATAATTTTCCAAAACTCCCTGGACTCGGCAAAGGTCCCGTCAGACTGGAAAACTGCTAATGTAACACCCTTATTTAAAAAGGGCAGTAGACAGAAGGCTGGAAACTATAAACCGGTTAGCCTAACATCTGTGGTAGGTAAAATTTTGGAGTCCATTATTAAGGAGACAGTAACAGGACATTTGGATAATCATAATTTAATAGGACAAAGTCAGCATGGTTTTATGAAGGGGAAGTCATGTTTGACAAATTTGCTGGAGTTCTTTGAGGAAGTAACGTATAGAGTGGGTAAAGGGCAACCAGTGGAGGTAGTGTATTTACACTTCCAAAAGGCATATGTCAAGGTGCCACACAAAAGATTATTGCTTAAGATAAAAAATCACGGGTTGGGGGTAATATTCTGGCATGGAGAGAGTATTGGCTATCTAACAGAAGGCAGAGAGTTGGGATAAATGGTTCATTCTCAGACTGGCAATCAGTAACTAGTGGTGTTCAGCAGGGGTCAGTGCTGGGTCCCCAACTCTTTACAATCTATATTAACGATTTAGAGGAGGGGAATGAGTGTAACATATCAAAGTTTGCAGATGCTACTAAGATGGGAGGGAAAGTAGTGAGTGAGGAGGACATAAAAAACCTGCAAGGGGACATAGACCAGAAGTGGGCAGACATTTGGCAGATGGAATACAATACTGGAAAGTGTGAGGTTATGCACTTTGGCAGGAAAAATCGTAGGTCAAGTTATTATCTTAATGCAAGAAACTGGAAAGTACTGAAGTACAAAGGGATCTGGGGGTCCTGGTGCACGAAACTCAAAGGTTAGTATGCAGGTGCAGCAAGTGATTAGGAAGGCCAATGGAATATTGGCTTTCATTGCTAGGGGGATAGAATATAAAAATAGGGAGGCATTGCTTCTGTTGTACAAGGTATTGGTGAGACCGCACCTGGAATACTGCGTACAGTTTTGGTGTCCATACTTAAGAAAGGACATACTTTCTCTCGAGTTAGTACAAAGAAGGTTCACTCGGTTAATCCCGGGGATGAGGGGGTGGACATATGAGGAGAGGTTGAGTAGATTGGGACTCTACTCATTGGAGTTCAGAAAAATGAGAGGCGATCTTATTGAAACATATAAGATTGTGAAGGGGTTGGATCGGGTGGATGCGGGGAAGATGTTCCTGATGATGGGTGAAACTAGAACTAGGGGGCATAGTCTTAGAATAAGGGGCTGCTCTTTCAAAACTGAGATGAGGATGAACTACTTCACTCAGAGGGTGGTAGGTCCATGGAATATGCTGCCCCAAAAAGCTGTAGAAGCTACATCATTACATAAATTTAAAACAGAAATAGACAGTTTCCTTGAATTAAAGGGAATTAAGGGTTACGGGGAGCGGGCAGGAATGTGGACATGAGTCTAGGTTCGGATCGGTCATGGCCCTGTGGGTAGCGGAGCGGGCCCAGCGGCCGTCTAGCCTGATCCTGCTCCTATTTCGTGTGTCTAATTCTGTTAGATTCCATAGATTGTTCTGTGATAGTGGATTGGCGGTTAGGGTCAGATCAGCCATGATCTTATAGAATGGCAGAGCAGGCTCGAGGGGCCGATTGGCCTACTCCTGCTCCTATTTCTTATGTTCTTAAGTTCTTATGTTCATTTAGAAAGATGCTGATTGATCAAGGATCGTCAGCGCCTATTTGTTAAGGGGAAGTCGTGTCTGACAAACTTCATTGAATAATTTTGGGCGGTAACAAGGAGGGTCGATGAGGATAGTTCATTTGTTGTAGTCTACATGCATTTTGGAAGGCTCTTGATGAGGTTCCACATGGCAGACCGACCACGAAGTTAAAAGACCATGGCATCCACGGCAAAGTGTGAAGTTGGATTCAATACTGGCTCGGAGACAGGAAGCAGAGGGTAATGGTCGATTGTTATTTCTGTGATTGGAAGGCTGTACCCAGTGGGGTTCTGCAGCTCACTTGCTCTTTGTGGTATATGTCAATGATCTTGACTTGAATATAATGGGTATGCCTAAGAAGTTTTCAGATTATACTAAAATCGGCTGTGTGGTTGAAACGGAAGAAGGAAGCTGTATACTGCAGGAAGATATCTATAAATTGGTCAGGTGGTCAGAACATTGGCAAATAGAATTCAATCCGGAGAAGTGTGGTGTATTGCTTTTGTGCAGGGCTAACAAGGAAATGGAATACACATTAAATGGTAGTACACTGAGTAGTGTAGAGGTACAAAGGGGCCTTGGAGTGCATGTCCACAGATCCCTGAAGGTAGCAGGCCAGGTAGATAAGCTGGTTTAGAATGTAAACGGGCTGCTTGCCATTATTAGACGTGGCATAGAATACAAGAGCAGGGAGGCTATGCTTCAACTGTATAAAACACTAGTTAGGCCTCAGCTATTGTACTGCTTGCAGTTCTGGTCACCACATTACAGAAAAGCTGTGATTGCACTACAGAGTGTACAGAGGATACGTAAAAGGCTGTTGCCGGGAGTAGAGAATCTTAGCTACGAGGAGAGACTGGATAGGCTGGGTTTGTTTTCCTTGGAACAGAGGAGGCTGAGGCGAGACCTTATTGAGGTGTATTAAATTATGAGGGGCCTAGATAAAGTGGATTGAAAGGACCTATTTCCCTTAGCGGATGGGTGAAAAACCAGGGGCAAAGATTTAAAGTAATTTGTGGAAGGTTTAGAGCTGATTTGAGGGGAGATTTCTTCACGCAGAGGATTGTGGGGGTCTGGAACTCACTGCCTGACAGGGCGATAGAGGCAGAATACCTAACCACATTTAAAAAGTACTTGGATATGCACTTTGGATGCTGTAAGCTGCAGGGCAACGGACCAAGAGCTGAGAAATGGGATTAGGCTGGAGAGCTCTTTGATGGCGAGCGCAGAGACGATGTGCCGAAATGACCGCCTTCCATGCTGTAACTTTCTATGATCTATGATTCTATGATTCTCTCGGGAACATTCGCTCACACACTTTCTACACTGGGCTCTCTGGGCCTGATATTGAGGTAAGCCGCTCTCCCCCATGCCGCCTGCGGATCCGGTGATCAGCGACATTAACATACACAATCACACATTGCCTACACTGGCCTCCCTGGGCTTGATATTGTGTGAGCTGCTCTCTCCAGGTCGCCCGCAGGGCCGGTGGTCGGGGACATTCACACGCTCGCTCACACGCTGGGCTCCCTCGGCTGTAATAGTTTCAGGGGCTGTATTAATTTCAGGGCCTGCCTTACTTTGAGTGGCTGTATTAAATTTAGGGGCTGTATTTGTTTGAGGGACTCTATAATTTGAGGGGCTCTGTTACTTTCAGAGGCTGTATTAGTTACAGGTTCTGTATTAGTTTGAGAGGCTGTATCAGTTTCAGGGGCTGTATTAGTTTGATGTGCTGTATTAATTTGAGGGGCTGTTTTAGATTGAGGGGATGTATTCGTTTCAGGTGATGTATCAGATTGAGAGTCTGTAAAGTTTGAGGGGCTGTATTAGTTTGAGGGGCTGTATTAGTTTGAGGGGCTGCATTAGTTTGAGGTGCTGTATTAGTTCAGCAGCTGTATAGGTTTGAGGGGCTGCATTAGTTTGAGGTGCTGTATTAGTTGAGGAGCTGTATTAGTTTGAGGTGCTGTGTTAATTTCAGTGGCTTTAATAGTTTGAAGGACTGTATTAGATTGAGGGCATGTAATAGTTAGAGGGACTATATTATTTTGAGGAGCTGTACTAGTTTGATGGGCTGTAGTAATTTTAGATGCTGTATTAGTTTGAGGGACTGTATTAGATTGAGGGGCTGTATTCGTTTGAGGTGCTGTATTAATCTGAGGTGCTGTATTAGTTTGAAAGGCTGTTTCAGTTTGAGGGTCTGTATAAGTTTGAATACTGTATTAGTTTGAGAGGCTGTGTTAATTTCAGAGGCTGTATTATTTTGACAGTCTATATTGGCATGTTGGGCTGTATTAGGTGAGGGAATGTGTTAGATTGAGGTGATCTATTAGTTTGAGGTGCTGTATTAGTTTAAGGGGCTATATAAGTTTGAGGTGCCGTATTACTTTGAGTGTCTGTATTATTTGAGGTGCTGTTTTAGTTGAGGTGCTGTATTAGAATGATGGGCTGTATTAGTTCGAGGGGCAGTATTAGTTTGAGGGGCTGCATTACTAAGGGGGTCTCTATTAGTTTGAGGGGCTGCATTAATAAGAGTGGCTGTATTAGTTTGAGTAGGTGTCTTAGTTTGAGGGGTTGTATCAGTTTAACGGGCTTTATTAGCTTGAATGTTGTATTAGTTTGAGAGCCCCTGTTAGTTTCAGAGGCTGTTTTATTGCGACGAGCTGTATTCGTTTGATGGGATCTATTAGGCACGGGACTGTGTTAGATTGAGGTGCTCCATTAGTTTGAGTTGCTGTGTTCCCTTTGGGGGCTATATTAGTTTGAGGGGCGTTATTAGTTTTAGGCATTGTATTAGTTTGAGGGGCTGTATTAGTTTGAGGGGCTGTATTGGTTTGAATGGCTGTATTATTTTTAATGGATGTGTTAGTTTGAAGGGCTGTCTTATTTTGAGGGGTTGTATTAGTTTGTGTGGCTGTATTAGTTTGAGGGGTTGTGTTGGTTGAGGGGCTGTATTATTTTGAAGAGCTGTAGCAGTTTGAGGGGCTGTATTAGATTGAGGTGTTTTATTATTTTGAGGTACTGAATTAGTTTGAGGCGCAGTATGAGTTTGAGGGTCTGTATTATTTTGTGGCGCTGTTTCAGTTTGAGGGGTTGTATTAGTTTGACATACTGTATTAATTTCAGTGGCTGTAAAAGTTTGAGGGACTGTATTAGATTGAGGGCATGTATTAATTTGAGGGGCTTTATTTCTTTGAGGAGCGGTATTAGTTTGATGATCTGCATTACTTTTAGAAGCCATATTAGGTTGAGGGGTTGTGTTGGGTTGAGGGGCTGTATTAGTTTTAGGAGCTGAATCAGTTTGAGGAGCTGTATTAGTTTGAAATACTTTGTTAATTTCAGTGGCTGTAATAGCTTGAAGGACTGTATTAGATTGAGGGCATGTACTAGTTGAGGGACTATATTATTTTGAGGAGCTGTATTAGTTTGATGTGCTGTATTACTTTAGAAGCTCTATTAGTTTGATGGACTGTATTAGATTGAGGGGTTGTATTCGTTTGAGGTGCTGTATTAAGCTGAGGTGCTGTATTAGTTTGAAAGGCTGTTTCAGTTTGAGCATCTGTATAAATTTGATTACTGTATTAGTTTTAGAGGCTGTGTTAGTTTCAGAGGCTGTATTATTTTGACCGTCTGTATTATTATGTTGGGCTTTATTAGCTGAGGGACTGTTATTTTAGGTGACCTTTTAGTTTGATGTGCTGTAATAGTTTGTGGGGCTATATAAGTTTGAGGGGCCGTATTAGTTTGAGTGGCTGTATTATTTGAGGTGCTGTTTTAGTTTGAGTCGCTGCATTAGATTGATGGGCTGTATTAGTTTGAGTGGCGATATTAGTTTGAGAGGCTGCATTACTAAGGGGGTCTCTATTAGTTTGAGGAGGTGTATTAGTTTGAGGTGTTATTTTCGGTTGAAGGGCCGTATTTTTTTGAAGGGCTTTGTTAGTTTGAGAAGTTGTATTAGATTGAGGGGCTCTATCAATTTGAGGTGCTGTATGTATCTGAGGTTCTGTAATAGTTTGAATGTTGTATTAGTTAGAGAGGCTGTGTCAGTTCCAGAGGCTGTATTATTTTGACGGTCTCTATTAGTATGAGGGGCTTTATTAGGTGAGGGACTGTGTTAGATTGAAGCGCTCTACTAATTTGAGGTGCTGTATTAATTTGAGTGGCTGTATTAATTTCAGGGGCTATGTTCGTTTCAGGGGCTAGTTTAGTTGGAGGCGCTCTAATATTGAGGTGCTCCATTAGTTTAAGGGACTGTATTAGATTGAGGTGCTTTATAAGTTTGAGATAATTTATTAGTTTGATGTGCTTTATTAGTTTGAGGGGCAGAATGAGTTTGGGTGGCTCTATTAGTTTGAGGGGCTGTGTTACTTTGAGGGGCTGTATTAGTTTGACGAGCTGTATGAATTTGAGGAAATACATTACATTGAGGTGCATTTTAAGTATGAGGGGCTGGATTAGTTTGAGGTACTGTATGACTTTGAGCGGCTCTCTTAGTTTGGGGGCTGTATTAATTTGAGGAGTAGTATGAATTTAATGAGCTATATTAGTTTGAGATAATGTATTAACTTCAGTGGCTGTAATAGTTTGAGGGTCTGAATTAGATTGAGGGCATATATTAGTTTGATTGCCTGTATTAATTTCAGAGACTGTGTTAGTTTGAGGCACGGCATTATATTGAGGTGCTGTATTAATTTGATGGTCTGTATCTTTTGAGGGGCTGTATTAGTTCGAGGCGCTGTATTATTTGAGGTGCTCCATTAGTTTCAGGGACTGTATTAAATTGAGGTGCTTTATTAGTTTGATGGGATGTATTAGTTTGAGAGGCTGCATTAATAAGAGGGGCTGTATTAGTTTGAGAAGGTGTCTTAGTTTGAGGGGTTGTATCAGTTTAACGGGCTGTATTAGTGTTAATGTTGTATTAGTTTGAGAGGCTGTGTTAGTTTCAGAGGTTGTTTTATTGTGATGATATGTATTAGTTTGAGGAGCTGTTTAGGTGCGGGACTGTGTTAGATTGAGGTGCCCCATTAGTTTGAGGCGCTGTATTAACTTTGGGGGCTATATTAGTTTTAGGCGTTGTATTAGTTTGAGGGGCTGTATTAGTTTGAGTGTCTGCATTAGTTTGAGCGGCTCTATTATTGTGAGTTGCTGTATTAGTTTGAGGGGCTGTATTCGTTTGAGTGGCTGCATTATATTGATGGGATGTGTTAGTTTGAAGGGCTGTCTTATTTTGAGGGGCAGTATTAGTTTGAGGCACTGTATTATATTGAGGTGCTCTATTATTATAATGGACCATATTAGATTGAAGTGCTTTATTGCTTTGAGGTACTGTATTAGTTTGAGGTGGAGTAATAGTTTGAGGGGCTGTATTAGTTTGAGGGGCTGTATTAGTTTGTGGGTCTGAATTAGTTTGAGGGGTTGTGTTGGTTTGAGGGGCTGTATTAGTTTGTGGAGCTGTATCAGTTTGAGGCACTGTATTAGATTGAGGTGTTTTATTAGTTTGAGGTAGTGTATTAGTTTGAGGCGCAGTATGAGTTTGAGGGCCTGTATTATTTTGTGGTGCTGTGTCAGTTTCATGGGTGGTATTTGCTTGAGATACTGTATTAATTTCAGTGGCTATAAAAGTTTGAGGAACTGTATTAGATTGAGGGCATGTATTAATTTGAGGAGCTTTATTATTTTGAGGAGCTGTATTAGTTTGCTTTGACTGCATTAATTATAGAAGCTGTGTTAGTTTGAGGGACTGTATTAGATTTAGGTGATGTATTAATTTGAGGGACTGTATGAGATTGAGGGGCTGTAGAATTTTGAGGTGCTTTGTTAGTTTCAGGGGTTGTATTAGTTTGAGAGACTGTATTAGATTGTGTGGCTTTATTTGTCTGAGGGACAGTATCAGTTTGAGTAGCATTGTTAGTTTGAGAAACTGTTTGAGTTTGAGGGGCTGTATTATTTTGAGGGGATGTATTACTTTGAAGGGCTTTATTAGATTGATCGGCTGTATTAATCTGTGGGTTTGTATTAGTTTGAGCGCCTGTATTATTTTGAGTTGGTGCATTAGATTGAGGGACTGCATTAGTTTGAGGAGGTGTATTACTTTGAGGGGTCGTATTAGTTTGAGGAGCTGTATTATTATGAGTGGTTCTATTAGTTCGAGTGGCTGTATTAGTTTGAGGTACTGTAATAGTTTGAGGGTCTGTATTAGTTGGAGCTGATGAGTTAGTTTGAGGGAATGTATTAGTTTGAGAGGGTTCAGTAGTTTGTAGGTCTGTAATCGTTTGAGGGGCTGTATTATTTTGAGGTACTCTTATTAGTTTGAGGGTCTGTATTGGTTTGAGGGACTGTAGTAGTTTGTGGGACTGTATTATTTTGGGGGTCTGTATTAGTTTGAGGGTCTGCATTAGTTTGAGGGGTATATTTGTTTGTGGGTCTGTATTAGTTTGAGGGGCTGTATTAGTTTGAGGGACTGTATTAGTTTTAGGGTCTGTATTTGTTTGAGGGACTGTATTAGTTTGCCGGTCTGTATTAGTTTGAAGTACGTCTTAGATTAAAGCTCTGTATTTGTTTGAGGGACTGTATTAGTTTGAGAATCTATTAGTTTGAGGGGATGTATTAGTTTGCACGGCTGTATTAGTTTGAGTGTCTGTATTAGTTTTCAGGCTGTATTACTTTTAGGGGCAGTATTATTGTGAGGTGCTGTATTAGATTGGGGGTCGCTATTAGTTTGAAAGGCTGTATTACTTTGAGGGGCTGCATTAGTTTACGGGACTGTATTATGTTGAGGGTCTGTATTAGTTTGCGGTTCTTTTTTAGTTTGAGTGATTGTATTAGTTTGATGGACTGCATTAGTTTGAGGATACGTATTAGTTTGAGGGGCTGTATTAGTGTGAGGTATTGTTTTATATTGGGTGTTGTGGTGTATGTGCCTTTAAGAGCAATTATGGTGTATGTGCCTTTAAGAGCCCCAGGTGTGCGTAATGCCGGTAATTGCCACTTGGGCCATATAAGCCTGTGTATTGTGTATATCCTTTAGAAACCCACCCTCCCCCAAGACTTGCTTAGTAAATACTTATGAACCAACTCCTGTCTTCAGTGTCTTTATCTATACACGGCCACTACAGTGGTGACGAAGTGGAAACGGACTTACCTGCAATTCGGCAGCACCTCAAGGACATCCATTCCTCCAGCGTCCAGAAGATTCAAGGAAGTAAGAGAAACTGTGATTTCACCAGCTGGCCAAGCTGGTGACAGGTACTGCGCTAATCCTTCCTGGGCGTCAGGCTGGAGCTCCAGCGGCGGGCTCTACAGCTGAGACAGGCAGCGAAATTGGAGGCAAGCAATAACGGACTGGGAGGGTGCACTCGAGAGACGGCCGGCGCGGCAAGCAGGTCAGCATTTAGACCTCCGTCGGGAACGAGGCTCCAGCAGTGAATAAACGGAAACCACAGCAAAACAGCGTTGTTATCGATAGCAGCGGCGGGAAAGCACGGGAAGCACCATATCGTTGCTACAGAGAGAGAAAAAAAAAGAAAAAAAAAGAAAATAAGCGCGGGAAGCGCCATATCTTTTCTGAAATGCCTAAATCTGGTAATATTGAGGCTTTTGATGGCGAAATAGAAGATTGGACCACATACGTGGAAAGAGTAGAGGTTTATTGCACTGCAAATGGAATAACAGATGAAAAAAGAGCTTCAGTACTTCTGAACTTAATGGGCGCGAAGGCATACGGGCTGTTACGAAATTTAATCACTCCAGCCAAACCAAAGGACAAGACTTTTAAAGAAATTGTTGATACCCTGCAGGAGCATTTAAACCCAACACCGCTGCTGATAGCGGAACGATTCAAGTTCTTCAAGAGAAATCAACACAAGAATGAAAGTAACGCTGATTACCTAACCGAATTAAGAAAGCTATCAAAGTACTGCCAATTCGGAGCAGGACTATCGGATTATCTTTGAGACAAATTTGTTTGCGGTCTCTTAAGTGAAGGAACACAAAAAAGACTGCTTTCTGAAAAAGATTTAACATTGGACAAAGCTTTCAGTATGGCTGTATCATACGAAGCAGCAGCAAAAGGAGCTGCAGAGATACAACAAGAGACACAGGACTTCGGCACCCATAAAATGACACAGGTGTTCGGAAGATGTTATTGCTGCGGCAGATCCACCCATAACCAGAGGGACTGCTGGTTCAAGGGCAAAGCTTGCAGGCAATGTGGTAAGATTGGACACATTGCACGGGTATGCCAATCTGGACAAAATAAATCCACTGACAGAAAACAAAAAATCAATAAAGAAAAGTACAGGAAGGTACAAATGATGACGCACAATAGCTCCGAAGACCAGAATAGCGATAGCAACTCCGGAAACAAGAGACTAAGCTGTCTCAAATTACATAATGTACTTGCCAAAGAGGATTACCAAACCATTTGGGTTACCCTCACAATAGCAGGGTCCCCAGTTAAAATGGAGCTAGATACAGGATCCGCTCTAACCGTAATAAATCGACGTGATTACAAGAGGCTATTTTCGCATATACCTCTAAAAGACACATTCATTATCTTAAAAACATATACGGGGCAGAAAGTCTACCCCAAAGGAAAAATAAGGGTGCCTGTGGTATACAACGGCAAAGAAATACAAAAGTTGTATTTATACATTCTACAAGATGGTGGTCCACCGTTGTTGG
The DNA here is from genome assembly GCF_052327205.1 of Somniosus microcephalus. Taxonomy (NCBI): domain Eukaryota; kingdom Metazoa; phylum Chordata; class Chondrichthyes; order Squaliformes; family Somniosidae; genus Somniosus; species Somniosus microcephalus. Next base: position 2,307,809 of record NW_028225183.1, on the reverse strand, counting down.
GACGTGAATGGATAAGGAAGATACGTTTAGACTGGCACTCCATTCAGGCACTGCCGGTAACCAGTAAGGAAAAAAACAATGATGACATCATACCTGAACGATTAAAAGACATCTTGGCCAACGCCAAAGAAGTGTTTCAAGAGAAACTAGGAACCTTGAAAGGCATCACTGCCTCAATAAAAGTGGAAGATGCAGCAATTCCAAAAAATTTTAAGGCAAGACGGTGCCATACGCAATACGACCGGCAGTCGAGGCAGATCTGAAGAATTTGAAAAAGGCAGGCGTATTATCCAAAATAGATTGGAGCGAATGGGCAACACCCATCGTTCCAGTCATGAAAATAACATTGAAAAATAACTCTGAGGAACAGAAAAAAATTCGCATCTGTGGGGACTTTAAGGTGACTGTAAACCCGGTCCTTCACACGGTACAGTATCCTCTTCCGAGGATAGAAGATATTTTCGCCTCACTATCCGGAGGGAAACGTTTCACAAAAATTGACTTGGCACAGGCATATCTACAGATGGAGGTTGAGGAGACCTCTAAAAAATATCTCACAATAAACACACACAAAGGCCTGTACCAGTACAATCGACTGGATTTTGGAATAGCATCAGCTCCAGCTATCTGGCAAAGAGCTATGGAGCAAGTCCTGCAAGGGATTCCGGGGACTCAATGCTACCTAGGCGACATCCTTATAACAGGAGAAAACGACAATGAGCACCTTGCCAATTTGGAGCAGGTGCTCACTAGGCTGAAAGAACGAGGCCTACGAGCAACTCGCCCCAAGTGCGAATTTTTCCAAAATCAGATATCATATTGTGGCCACATAATTAATAAGGAAGGGTTGCATAAGTCACCTGAAAAAATTGAAGCAGCTATAAAAGCCCCAGCACCTGAAAATGTTTCACAATTAAGGTCATTCCTGGGATTAATAAATTACTATCATAAATTTTTACCGAACTTATCAACTATTCTACACCCTCTTAATGATCTTCTACACACAGGAGTGATTTGGAAATGGAACGAAGACTGTAAACGTGCCTTCCATAAATGAAAAGGCTTAATCACATCCGAGAAAGTTTTGGCTCATTACAACCCATCACTACCAATCAGACTGGCGTGCGATGCATCCCCTTACGGCATAGGAGCAGTATTGTCCCATAGATTCCCTGATGGCTCGGAACGGCCGATAGCTTTTGCGTCATGCTCATTGAACTCAGCTGAGCGTAACTATTCCCAGATAGACAGGGAAGCACTCAGCCTGGTATGGGGAGTGAAGAAATTCAACCATTACCTACACGGACAAAATTTACCTTGCTGACTGACCATCAACCCCTCATCTCCATATTCAACCCTAAGAAAGGTGTCCCCATTATGACGGCACAAAGACTACAGAGGTGGTCCCTTTTTCTAGGGGCACACCAATACAACATTGAATACAAAGGGTCAAAACAGCATGGGAATGCTGACGGTTTATCGCACCTGCCGTTGCCAACGGTAGAAGAGGCACCTACAGTAGACCCAATAGAGATATTCCACTCTACCATAGTGGAATGTCTACCGGTGACAAATTCTGCCATTGAAAGGGAGACCAGAAATGACCCTACTCTCTCACGGGTCTACGATTTAACAATGAAGGGATGGCCAGCACATGGCGAACCACTGTTGCCAGCATTCTCGCAAAGAAGAGAACAGCTGTCAGTGTGCCGAGGAACCTTGATGTGCGGATCCAGAGTGGTGATTCCACCCAAACTCCAGGATAAAGGGCTAAAGGAGCTACACGAGGGGCATCTGGGTGGAGTGAAAATGAAGAACCTAGCTAGGGCGTTTGTATGGCGGCCAGGTATCGATGGAGACATCGAAGACATGACCAAGAGCTGCCTAGGATTCCAGAAGGTCCAAAATGCTCCGCCACAGGCCCCTCTACATCCATGGGAGTGGCCCTCATCTCCTTGGCAAAGGGTGCACATCGACTTTGCTGGTCCATTTATGGACTCAATGTTCTTAATCGCAGTTGATTCACACTCCAAGTGGCTGGAGGTAATAAAGATGTCCTCCACCACCACGGAAAAAACCATCACAGCATTAAGGACCATATTTGCCAGGAATGGGCTGCCGGAACAGATATGTTCTGATAATGGACCGCAATTTGTGTCCGAAGAATTCAGAAAGTTGTTAAAGAACAATGGGGTAAAGCACTACACGTCCGCCCCATACCATCCCGCCACCAATGGATTGGCTGAAAGGTTTGTCCAGACCTTTAAGAAGGCCATAAAGGCCATGGGTAATGAAGACATAAAACTTCAGCACAAGGTGGATATCTTCTTATTTGCATATAGGAATGCAACACATATGGTTACAAACCAGACTCCCGCCATGATGTTCTACAATAGAAACCTAAGATGCCGGCTGGATTTGGTCAAGCCCAACATCCAAAGGGACGTGGAGAACCGGCAGTTTCAGGGCATGAATGAAAGGCCAACTAGGGCCTTCCAGATAGGCCAATCGGTTTTGGCCCGGGACTACCATACCGAGAAATGGCAGCCTGGAACTATCTGCACTCGACTAGGACCACTGATGTATACCGTGGACATCGGAGAAAGCATAATAAGGCGCCATGCTGACCAAATCATTAAGTCATCCGAAAAGGGACAACCTACACCACCACGCTATACATCTAACGATGAAGTAGAGATACCCATATCTACCTCTGATCCGGTGATACTGGAACCCAATGAACTCGACACTGGCCTTCAAGCCGAATCAGCCGTGCCAGAAGAACCTACTGCACCACCAGAAACGACTACACCCCCGATGCCTTATCCGGACCGAGTCAGGAAGCCTCCTGAGAGACTAACTTATAATTAATTAATACAGCAATGTATATTATTTTGCATATAACATGTAATCAATAATTACTTAAAATATGATGTACTAGTTAGATAGAAGGGGAGGAATTGTGGTGTAGGTGCCTTTAAGAGCAATTGTGGTGTATATGCCTTTAAGAGCCCCAGGTGTGCACAATGCCAGTAATTGCCACTTGGGCTATATAAGCCTGTGTATTGTGTATATCCTTTAGAACCCCCCCCCAGACTTGATTAGTAAATACCTATGAACCAACTCCTGTCTTCAGTGTCTTTATCTACACACGGACACTACAAAAGAGCTACAGTTTTAAGGCACAATCAGATAGGACATATGCCTTAAGCTGAGTATAATAGACATACAACCCGTGACAGTAGAAAGCGATCTACGACTCCCCGAAGCAGACTGACACGACCGGACGGACGGGAAGGCAGTAGGGTGGTCTCGGATTGGGTGGATTCCTGCAGTCTGCTGCAGTGGTCACTTCCGTTGTGTCATCTCTCAAGCTGCTGGAGGTGTTAGGCCATCAGCCACCTCAGAGTTTAAACTTGACCAAGGTGTTAGGCCGTAGCCACTTTGGGGAAGCCTTCGACCCTGACTGCCTGATTTCCACTCTCGGTCATCTATATTTATAGTTATTTTTGTGGGCTGGTAATCACCTGGTGTCAATCATTTGATCCCCATCCTATTGTCCAATTGTGAAGCGGGAAGGCAACCTTCGCCGTCCCTTTCTGTATGACTGACAAGGCCTCCCTCTTATCTTTCTGAGGAATGTTTTGTCAAGTTTCTTCAAGGGCATTTTATGGCTTCGTGGCTCCTTTATATCTAGCAGGTGCTATTCTCACTGTTTCGTTACATTTTACAATTCCCTTATCACTTCTACTTGTCTTTTGATGCTTGATAATCGACCTTGCTGGCATTCATGCTATCTTTTTCCGCTTGCCTGTTGTCAGTCTCTGTTCTAAGAATTAAAACCCATCTATGAATCTAACAGCTATTCCTTACACTCCCTCCTCGCAGGGACTCACCTCACTGAGCTAAGGCCACAGATCGGTGCAGGTTACCTGTGTAAAGTCTCTGAATCAGAGATAGGAACTGGTCCATCGAACCACAATCAGCTACAGAAGTGCAATAATCAGTAAGCACAGCCAAATATTCATCCCGTTTGATGGTAACATAATGAATTTCAGCAGTCATGACCCAAAGATTCTAAGGACTGTGTTAGGGGAAGGGGACTAATCAGAACATAAGAACATAAGAACATAAGAAATAGGAGCAGGAGTAGGCCAATCTGCCCCTCGAGCCTGCTCCGCCATTCAATAAGATCATAGCTGATCTGATCCTAACCGCCAATCCACTATCACAGAGCCATCTCCTGAATCTAACAGAATTAGACACACGAAATAGGAGCAGGATCAGGCTACACGGCCCCTGGGCCCGCTCCGCTACAGAAAGGGCCATGACCGATCCGAACCTAGACTCATGTCCAAATTCCTGCCCGCTCCCCGTAACCCTTAATTCCCTTTACTTCTAGGAAACTGTCTATTTCTGTTTAAAATTTGTGTAATGATGTAGCTTCTACAGCTTTTTGGGGAAGCATATTCCATGGACCTAACACCCTCTGAGTGAAGTCGTTCCTCTTCATCTCAGTTTTGAAAGAGCAGCCCCTTATTCTAAGACTATGCCCCCTAGTTCTAGTTTCACCCATCATCGGGAACATCTTCACTGCATCCACCCGATCCAACCCCTTCACAATCTTATCTGTTTCAATAAGATCGCCTCTCATTCTTCTGAACTCCAATGAGTAGAGTCCCAATCTACTCAACCTCTCCTCATATGTCCATCCCCTCATCCCCGGGATTAACCAAAGCAAATAAAGTGTTTACAATACATATACATAAAGAAAGAATAAATAATTATATAGAGAATTTGAATACTGTAAAACTACTCTCCAGCTGTTCACCTGTCTGTAATTAGATAACCTCTGTTGCTTTTGGTGCAGTCCAATAGGAAACAAAGCATTATCAATACCTTTCACCTTATATATGAACATAAGAACATAAGAAGTAAAAGCAGGAGTAGGCCATACAGCCCCTCGAGCCTGCTGCGTCATTCAATAAGTTCATGGCTGATCATCGACCTCAAAAGCCCTTTCCTGCCCGATCTCCATATCCCTTGATCCTCCATGAGTCCAAAAATCCATCTACCTCAGTCCTGAATACACTCAAAGACTCAGCATTCACAAGCCTCTGGGGCACAGAATACCAAAGATTCTCCACCCTATGAGTAAAGAATATCATTCTCAGCCCAGTCTCAAATTGCCTGCCCCTTATCCTGAGACTATGTCCACTAGTTCCAGACACTCCAGCCAGGGGAAGCAACCTCTCAGCATCTAACCCTGGCAATAGACTCATACAGTCGTAGAGTTATACAGCACAGAAAGAGGTGATTCGGCCCATCGAGTCCCCGCCGGCCATCAAGCCCTGTCTATTCGAATTCCATTTTTCAGTACTTCTTCCGTAGCCTTGTATGCTATGCTGTTCCAAGTGCTCATCTAAATGCTTCTTGAATGTTGTGATTGTTCCTGCCTCTACCAGCCTTTCAGGCCGTGATTTCCAGATTACAAGCAGCCTCTGGATGAAAAAGTTTTCCCTAAAATCCCCTCTTAACCTCCTGCCCCTTACCCTGAAACTATGCCCCCTGGTTATTGACCCCTCCAGTAAGGGGAAAGGTTCCTTTCTATCTACCCTATCTGTGCCACTCATAATTGTGTATACCTCAATCGGGTCCCCATTCAGACTTCACTACTCTAAGGAAAACAACACCAGCCTGTCCAGTGTCTCTTCATAGCTGAAGTGCTCCAGCCCAGGTAACACCCTGGTGAATCTCCTCTGCACCCTCTCCAAAGCAATCACATCCTTCCTGTAGTGTGGCGACCAGAACTGCACACAGTATTCCAGCTGTGGCCGAACTAGCGCTTTGTACAGCTCCATCATAACCACTCTGCTCCTTTATTCTATTCCTCAGCTAATGAAGGCAAGTATCCCAGTAACCTTCAGAATCTTATAGGTTTCAATGAGATCACCTCTCATTCTTCTGAATTGCAGAGGGTTTGGCACATTCTACACAATCTCTCATCATATGACTGCCCTCTCATTCCAGGAATCAATCTCGTGAACCTTTGTGCTGCACCGCATATGCTTATAACCAACCTTCTGCAACCAACAGCAATAATCTTCCCCTCTGCCACTGATTACATTCGGAAAACACGAATACAGCACCATGAAGGGGAGAGATCAGTCATCTATAACAATAATTTCAAATTGGAACCGACTTGTTCCATTCCAGTTAGTGACCCACACTCAGTACAAATTTACAGTGACAGATACTCCCAGTAATGCATGGCCACTGGAGTCAGGTGTTCCACTCCAGTTAGTGACCCACACTCAGTACAGTTCTACAGTGACAGATACTCCCAGTAATGCATGGCCACTGGAGTCAGGTGTTCCACTCCAGTTAGTGACCCACACTCAGTACAGTTCTACAGTGACAGATACTCCCAGTAGTACATGACCACTGTGTTCAGGTGTTCCACTCCAGTTGGTGACCCACACTCAGTACATTTCTACAGTGACAGTCCATTACACGAATACCTTCTCTCAGAGAGTTGCTTACACTGATGACAGAGAGAACAATACACAATATTACGCTAAATGCAATAACTTCATAACACAGCGAGCCCGTGAGTTACAAACAGAATTTTAATTTCAGTTGACGCGTTGGAATAAAATATCAGAGGTAATTCAGGACATTTGATTAACCGAAATGTTATGATTGATCAGGTGTCTGAATAACAGTGACGACTAGATCAGGATGCAACATTATCAGTCACACATCAAAACCAGAGACCAGCTCACACACAGATTTACACAACTTCAAAAGTTATAATCACTGACCAGGAACTCCAATGACGGGAATGATCACGAAGATAATTTTCTCCACACAGTGATATGTGTCTTTCATTTTCTGTGTGAAGCGCTGTGTCCCTTCGTGCTGCAGGCAATCTCTCTGAATTAAACTCTGGGGTGGTACAGTACCAGAGCCTTTCATTCATACCCTCTGGGATTCCCACGGGGACGTTGATTTTGCAGCAGCGCTGAAAGTACTCTTTTCAAAAAACATTTGAACAAACAGATGACGACAGTGAAGTTAATTCCTTGTTGTGATGGAATATATTTACTGCTGAGATTGAAATTGAACACCTCAAAGACCGGACATTTCTGATCACATGGTATAACTTATGGAAATTGCCAGCTGTATTCTCCCACCAATGCGGTTGTTGTTTCAAACACCACCAGGCCCATCTCTAGATCTCATATTGTTTTGGTGATGTCCTTCACTCTGCTGTGGCCATTCATTTATTAAATTCCAAATGTTAGAGCGTCCTCTCAGGGCTGCTCTACTGCACTCTCGGATGGGGCTGACCGCCTTAAGTGTGGCCATTTAGTTAAACAATTAAATTGGCATATTTGTCTCGATGGATCCTCAAACAGGTACAGCCCCTCAAATTAATAGAGTACCTCAAACTAATGCAGTACCTCAAACTAGAACAGTACCTCAAACTAATACAGCTCCTCAAACTAGTAGCCAGACCCGCCCACAACCTCTCTGGTCCAAAATCCAGTAATCTCGTGTTCCCACAAACTCACAGTGCATGGGATCTCACTTATCAGACAACATGAGGGCGTTACCAGGCTAACAAGAACTGATCGTACAGATTATTTGAAAAGTTTAAACATGCGAATTCTAAATATATATTTAAAATTCTTAAGTTTATTTATGTTAAGTTAGTAATGGTTTATTAAATACAGGCATGGCAGGGCACCTCATTCCCGAGTAATGAACATCTTGTGCTATGTGGGAACTCCAGTACACTTCCCTTGTCCTGGACAACCAAATGTGCAGGATGTGTCGTCAGCTGTAGGAGCTCGAATTCTGGGTTACAGAGATTGAGCAGCAACTGGATTCACTGCGGTGGATCCGTGAGGCTGAGCGCTACTTGGATAGCACGTTTCAGGAGTTGTTCACCCCTCAACTTAAGAGTGAGCAGGAAGAGAGGGAATGCATGACCGCCAGACATAAAATGAGGATATGGCCGGTAGTTTAGGAGTCCCCTGAGTGCATCTCACTCTCTAACCGGTATTCAGTTCTAATTACTGGAGAGGGCTGTTGTTCATCTGGCGAGGACAGTCAGAGCCAAGTCCGGCGCACCTCGGGTGGCTCAGCTTTACAGTGGGGGATGGAGATGAGTGGAGATAGATCAGGAAAGCAACAGTGAAGGGGATTTAATAGTTTGTGGAATAGACAAGCGTTTCTGCGGCCGCAGACATCAATCCAGGATGGTACTTTGCCTCCCTGATGCCAGGGTCAGGGATGTGTCTGCGCGGCAGAAGAAATTTCGGAGGGTAGGGTGAACAAACTGAGATCATGTTCCATATCGATAGCAATGACATATGTAGGAAGAAGAATGAGGACCTGCAGGCAGATTTTAGGGAGCTAGGAAAGAGTTTAAAATCAGGACTTCAAAGGTAGTAATACTCGAATTACTCCAGGTGCCTGTGCTTTTGAGTACAGAAATAGGAGGATAGAGCAGATGAATGCCTGGCTGGAGAGATGGTGCAAGAGGGAGGGCTTTATATTCCTGGGACATTGGGACCGGTTATCGGGGAGGTGGGGCCTATAAAAGCCGGACAGGTTGCACCTCAACAGGGCCGCAACCAATGGCCTCGATGGGGAGGGGGTGGGTTGCTCGCAGTGTTGGGGAGGTTTTGTACTAAATTGGTAGGCGCTGGGCACCAGGCCGTAGCACTAGAAAGATGAAACAAGGTGCAAAAAGGATTGGAGGGATGAATAGCCAAGAGTAATAAATAATGAGGTATTATGTGGGGTCAGACTAAAAGAATACAAGACAGGTTCACACTCCAATATGGATAAATGCATGAAGTGTGGTAAATAATTTTTGTGAGCTGCAGACGCAAATAACCACAGGGAAACAAGATGTTGTGGTGATTACGTTGACATGGCTCAAGAAAGGGCAGGATTGGATACTAAATATTCCTGGGCATAAGGTGTTCAGGAAGGAAAGGGAAGGAAATAAGGGAGTTGGGATGGCAGTATAGAATAAGGGGAATTTTACAGTGCTGGAGAGAAAGGATGTCCTGGAGGGGTTAAGGACAGAATCAATTTGGTTAGAGTTAAGAAAAAATAGAGGTAACATTACACGAATAGCTGTATTTCATAGACCACTAACTAGTGCGAAAGATCGAGAGGAGCAAACATGATAAACAGCGGAAGCAGCATGCTATAGACAGGGCAAAGCGCTCCCACCATCAACCGATCAGAACAAAGTTCTGCAGTCCTGCCTCATCCAGTCCTGAATGCTGGTGGACCATTAAACAACTAACAGGAGGTGAAGGGTCCAGTAAAATCCCCATCCTCAATGAGTGCAAAGGACAAGTCTGAAGCGTTTGCAACGATTTCCAGTCGGAAGTGCCAAGTGCCAGTCTTCAGCCAATTCGAATTACTCCAGGTGATCTCAAGAAACGGCTGAGCACATTGGATACAGCAAAGGTTATGGGCCCTGAAAACATTCCGAATGTCGTGCTGAAGGCTTGTACTCCACAACTAGCCACGACTCTAGCCTAGCTGCACCAGTACAGCTACAAAAAACTTGCATCAACCCGACAATGTGGAATCCAGCCCAGATATGTCACGTCAACTAAAAGCAGGACAAATCCAATCCGTCCAACTACTTGTCCATCAGTCTACTCGCAATCATCAGCAAAGTGATGGTAGCTGTCATCGACAGTGCTATCAAGCAGCACTTACTCAGCAAAAAGCTGCTCACCAAAGATCAATTCAGGTAATGGCAGGACCATTTGGCTCCAGAGCTCATTACAGCCTTGGTCCAAACAGAGACGAAAGAGCTGAATGCCAGAGGTGATGCGAGATTGACAGAATTTGACCGAGTGTGGTATCAAGGGAGCCCAGCAAAACTGAAGTTAATGGGAATCAGGGGGAAAACACTTCACTGGCTGTCGCCATAACTAGCAAAAAGGAAGATGGTTGCGCTTGATGGACATCAGTCATCTCAGGCACAAGGCATCGCCTCAAGATTTCCTCAGAGCAGTGTCCAGGGGCCAAACGTTTTCAGCTTCTGCATCAATACCCACCGCCCCTTGAAATTCAATGGCATTACCATCGCTGAATCCCCCAGCATCAAAATCCTGGGTGTCACCATTGACCAGAAATTTAACTGGACCAGCCACATAAATGCTATGGCAACAAGAGCAGGTCAGAGGCTGGGTATTCTGCAGCTAGTGTCTCAACTCCTGACTCCTCAAAGCATTTCCACCATCGACAAGGCAAAGGTATGGAGTGTGTTGGAATCGCCTCCACTTGCCTGGATGAGTGCAGCTGCAACAACACTGAAGAAGCTCGACCCCATCCAGGACAAAGCAGCCCACTTGAATGGCACCCCATCCACCACTTCATACATTTGCTCCCTCCACCATTGGCGTACCGTGGCTACAGTGGGTACCATCTACAGGATGCACTGCAGCAACTCGCCAAAGCATCTTTGGCAGCACCTCCCAAACCTGCGACCTCTTCCACCTAGAAGGTCAAGCGCAGCAGGCTCATTGGAACACCACCACCTCCAATCTCCCCTGCAAGTCACAAAATCCTGAAACTGCCTAACTAACAGCACTGTGGGAGTACTTTCGCCACACGGACTGAAGCGGTTCAAAAATGCAGCTCTCCACCAAATTCGCAAGTGTAATTAGGGATGGGCATTAAATGCTGGCCTTGCCAGCGACGCTCACATCCCATAAACGAATTAAAATAAGACAGGCAGAGTGTTAGAGACAGACAGAGCCAAACAAAGAGACAGAGACAGACAGGTAGTGACAGACAGACTGACATAGTCAGATCTATATAGACAGAGAGACAGATACATACAGAGAGACCCGCAGACAGAGGCACAGAAAGTAAGAGAAAGAGGAGTGAAAAGAGAAATAGACTCCGAAAGAGAGAGCCAGACAGAGCTAGACACAGAGATACAGACGGATTCAATAAGAGAGAGAGGGACACAGATGGACCACAACACATTTTGCAACAGAAACTGACAGAGAGGGGGACAGACAGAGACACAGATACATGGACAGGATGAGAGAGTTAGGCAGAGAGAGAGACACAGATGGACAGAGAGCGTCACACAGCCAGACCTAAATATATGATCAGACAAACAGAAAGACAGCGACACAGCCAGACAGGGATAAATTCAGACTGAGACAGTGACAGCAACAAGGACAGACACAGGGAGACAGATAGACAAACAGAGCCAGAGAGAGAGAGAGAGAGAGAAGAGACAGACAGAGGTAGACAGATGGAAAAAAACATTCAGAGACAGACATATATCCTGAGATGGAGAGACTCAGGCAGGCAGAGCAAAGGCAGATAGTGAAAGACTGACAAAGACAGACAGAGACTGAACAATCAATTCCGAGAGAGACACACACACACAGGGAGACACATATAGAGAATCATAGAAATAGAATCAGAAATTTACACACAGAAGGAAGCCATTTCTCAGTCCATCCCTTTCTCCGTTTTTAAACAAATGTACAATTTTAGCAGTCCTCCAATTCTCTGGCACTACACATGTAGCAAGAAAGGATGGGAAAATGATGGTCAGAACCTCTGCTCTTTCCCCTTTTGCTGCTCTTCATAGCCTGGGATATATTTCATCCGGTTCTGGGGATTTATCCACTGTCAAAGCCGCTAAGCCCCTTAATACTTAATCTCTCAGTCTGCCTCTGTCAGGCACATGCTGTCTGTTTAAAGCTTTCGGTCTCTTTCTGCGTGTCTGTCTCTGTCTGTCTAACTGGCACAGGCTGTCCGTTTCCACATCTTTCTCCGTCTGCGTGCCTCTGTCTGTCTCACCTACATACACACACACGCACACATGCACACACGCAGAAACACAGTAACAGATGGAGAGACAGACATAAAGACTGAGTCAGGCAGACAGAGGCAGGCAGACAGAGAAAGACATTTAAAAAGACAGACTGTGCAGATGACATACAGATAGAAACACACACGCAGAAAGAGACCGCCAAAGAGAAACAGACAGACTCTGCCAGACGGAGGCAGATTGAGGCAGACTGAGACAGACAGCAGAGACAGAAAGCAGAAGACTGTTGAAGTGACTGACTGAGACTGACGCAGACTGAGGTAGAATGAGACAGACAATCAGGCAGAGACAGATAAACAGAGACAGACAGAAATATAAAGCGATAGATGGTGAGGCACAGACAGAAACAGACAGCGAGACAGATTTAGACAGGCAGGCAGAGAGTTAGATAAAGACAGAGGCAAACAAAGTGACAGAGACAAAGAAGTGACAGAAACAGGTAGGCAGTGACAGACAGGCTGAGATAGTCAGACGGACATGGACAGAGAGACAAATATATAGAAAGACAGAGACAGGCAGAGATAGAGAGGCAGCAAAATAAATAGACCCAGACTGACAGAGCCAGACAGAGGCAGACATTAGATGATAGCAAAATACTGCGGATGCTGGAAATCCGAAATAACAACAGAAAACGCTGGAATAACTCAGCAGGCCTCCTCTCTACTTCGGCAGTCCTTTAGAACCGTGGATGACTTGCTTCCACACTAAAGGTGAGTTCTCAGGTGACTGATGAGTCCAAGGTGGGACCTACAGTCTCTGTCACAGGAGGGGCAGACGATGATTGAAGGGGCGGGTGGCTGGATCACATGGTAGTTGAAGGGGCGGGTGGGTGCGGTGCTTGTGTTGACGTGCGCTCGTTCTGCTGTTTGTGCTTGGCTTCAACTTGCTTCTGGCGAAGAGACTCGCGGAGTTCGGCACCTTCCCGGATGCTACTCCTCCACTTTGAGCAGTCATGGGCCAGGGATTCGCAGGTGTCGAATGGGATGTTGCACTCTTTCAAGGAGGCTTTGAGGGCATCCTTGAAGCGCTTCCTCTGCCCACCTGGGGCTCTCTTGCCGTGCCGATGCTCCGAGTAGAGCACTTGTTCTGGGAGTCTCGTATCGTGCATGCGGACAATGTGGCCCGTCCATCGGAGCTGATCGATCGTGGTCAAAGCTTCGATGCTGGCGATATTGGCCTGAGCGAGAACGCTGACGTTGGTGTGCCTATCCAGCCAATGGATTTGCAAGATCTTGCACAGACAGCTTTGGTGGTAACTCTCCAGTGCTTTGAGGTGCCTGCTGCGCATGGTCCATGTCCCTGAAGCATACAGGAGGTCGGGAATCAGTACTGCTCTGTAGACCATCAGCTTGGTCCTGGGTTTGATGTCCTGGTCCTCATACATTCTCTTCTTCAGGCGACGAAGGCTGCACTGGCACACTGAAGGCGGTGTTGGACTTCGTCATCGACGTCTGCCCTTGCTGATAGAAGGCTCCCGAGGTATGGAAATTGGTCTACGTTGTCCCAGGCCTCGTCATTGATTTTGATGATCGGGGGCAGTAATGTGTGGCGGGAGCAGGTTGTTAGAGAACCTTTGTCTTATGGATATTTAGTGCAAGGCTCATGCGCTTGTATATTTCGGTGAAGGTGCTGACGATGGTTTGGAGTTCGACCTCAGAGTGTGTGCAGACACAAGCGTTGTCTGCATACTGTAATTCGACGACAGAGGATGGGACAACCTTGGATCTGGAATTGAGTCGATGGAGGTTGAACAGTTTCCAGTTTGTTCTGTAGATTAACTCCACTGCAGCGCAGAGCTTACTGAGGATGAGATGGAACGTTGCAGCAAGCAAGATCGAGCAGAGCATTGGTGCGATGACACTGCCTTGCTTGACAACGGTCCGTACGTGAATTGGGTCAGTGGTTGATTTTTTGTTCAGGATCACGGCTTGCATGTCATTATGAATCAGTCGCAGGATGGTGACAAACTTTTGAGGGCAGCCGATTTTAAGTAGGGAAATACATAATCCCTCAAGGTTGAAGGTGTTGAAGGCCATTGTGGGATCAAAGAAGGCCATGTACAGCAGTTGATGCTGTTCCCTGCATTTCTCTTGCGCGGTGAATATCATGACAATTGTGCCCCTCATTGGGTGGAATCCGCAATGCGAATCTGGGAGTAGCACTCCAGCCACTGGGAAATGGCGATTGAGGAGGATTCTTGTGATGACTTTCCGTGTTGCAGACAGCAGGGAAATTCCTCTATAATTGCTGCAATCGGACTTGTCACCTTTCTTGAAGATGGTTATGACTACATCATCTCTGAGCTCCCCTGGCATGCTCTCCTCCTTCCAAATAAGATAAATGAGTTCAGGTATTCACACCAATAGTGCTTCGCCGCCACGTTTTAGCGCCTTAGCGGGGATTCCACATGCTCCTGAGGCCTTGTTGTTCTTCCATTGTAGGATGACCATTTCAACCTCATGCCGGGCTAGGGATGTGCTGAGGTGGTGGCGGGTAGCTTGCAGCAGGATGGAATTGAGGAAACTCGCGTCGAAAACAGCATCTCGGTTAAGGAGATCTTTGAAGTGTTCCTTCCAGTGGTAACTGACTGCCTCTCTGTCCTTGATGAGTATCTCTCCGTTCTTGATCCACAGTGCGGTAGGACCTTACCTGCTTGGGCCATAGATGGACTTGACTTTGCTAAAGTATACACGCATGTCATGGTTGTCAGGGGGATGGAGGTGCCGAGGGATCAGAGATAGATATAGATAAGTATAAGGGAGGGATGTTTGTGAGGGGGTCAGAAAATTTTGCTCACTTCTAATAGGATACTGCAAGCAAGTCTTATTATCCAAGAGGGGAATGTAAGGTTCCAAAAATTTCGGCAGCACCCGACGATTACTTGATTACAGAAAACCTGGTTGGAATATACTTTATAAATCCAGGACATAAAAAGATGGCTGTAGCTGGGCTCGTGGCAGAAAAGAAAAATCGTCTTTCTGAGCATTTAAGTACTTGAAACTGTCAATCAACTGCGGTTAGGAAGTTTCAACACGGAACAAAGGATTGCTTTTATACACAAACTCTCAACAGTTTTGACTCAAGGACTTAAGTGGTACCGCCCAATCAAGTTGCAGTTGGGCATTAACCACAGGAGAAACGGATTGTTTACACAAACACTTAACGGTTGATTACCAAGCATTCAAGAAATCAGCGGGACATTTCAAAACATTTCAAACTGGGATAGCTCCATTCACAAACCAGTTAAACGAATGGGAAACGCATGATAGCAGCATTCAAACCCATTACGGTCATTGGGGAAAGTTTGGTCGCTTTTGTGTAACCCAGATACGTCCAGATTTGGGCGCGAAGATAAGCGCTCCCAATGGGGTGCAAAGATAGACCCTCAGGAAGCCATTCTCTCTCTCTCTACTGCCTCGCCTCCGGTGCCCTGCCTTCAAGAGGGCCATCACAGCTCACCCAATGAAGTGGAATACCAGCAGTTACTTTTGAATTACTGGGGTATCTCCACTTCGGGCGGTGAAAAATCCAAAGCAGACCACAGGGGCACGGAGCAGGCGTTTACTGGTGAGGATAAACTTTCTGGCCCATTACAAGGCTACCTAGATAGGTATAAGGGGTGGGAACTAAAGGGGAATCTGGTGAAATTGTCATTGTTAGTCAATTTTCCCTCGATGTGTATTCTTCTTTTCTCCTCCCCGTTAAAGTAAAAGTGTGCTGTAATTCATAATTGTTTTCACTGTATAGGAATTCATTCTTTATTTCAAGAAATCATTGGTTTTCTTTGCACCAAATCACTGGTCTTGTTTTGTCCATATCGCTACCGAAATAAGTCCGGTGGTCAGAACCAAAGGGGAAGCGATTCGAACCGCACGGGGCTGGAACTGCTCAGATACACGACTGACTGACCAGGCAAAATCCCCAAACCAAAATCACCAAAACCCCTACAAAATCGCGACCACGGCAGGACCGTCAGTGAGAGTATGAGATGTAGCAGACGGAGGTCTGGGTCTGGAGAGAGCAGCAGTTATTGGTTTCCTTTTAACTACACCACTGATCTGATTGTGGTTAGGTACCCGCAAGCTTAGGCAAATTAAAGCAGAGAGTTGGGATAAGGATATGGAGATTGAAGAATACGAGGCCAAGATAAAGCGCCTGGTGGACCAGTTTAGTCAGGGCAAAAGCCACACGAGGCAAGAGTTAGAGTACGTGAAGTGCCTAGTTGCAGAGGCTAAGAGTAATGAGATGAGGGTGCAGGAGTAGAACGCCCGCCTCATACAAGCAGTAAGAGCGCAGGAGGAAAAGGTTAGGGAGGTAATGGCAGCGTTTAAGCTGGCCTGCGACCAAGGGTTCGAGGAAGCAGATCATGGCCCCTGTAGGGAAGAAAAAGAAAGCTTGAATAAGGCTTTAAAGAGGGCAAAGGGGATGATATGTCTTATCAGCCTGAAGATAGACCAGTTGGACTTTACCAGCAACCCAAATAGAACTGTCCCACAGGCAACACCCAGAACAAATTTGGTTAGGGAATCAGAGGTCCCACGACCGCCACCCATAGCTCCGATCTTTCAGGAGCTCTGGCAGCAAGGGGGGGTGGAGGATGAGGTGGTAGAGGAAGCAAAGCAGGCCCCAGTGGATAGGCCAAGACCAGTAGAAGTGTACCACCTTCGACAATGGAGGTACGTTCCGCCCGTTGATGATGATGAGCCAGGGGCCATCCAGAATCAGTTGGGTGCTGTGTGGCACCCAACAGCTCAAGGTCATGGTTAGCCACATTCCCAAACTCAATAAAAAGGGAGACCCCTCTCTGCACTTCAGGGAGACAGAACAAGCAGCTTGTGTTAATGACTGCGATGACGCAGAGCAACCTAAAATACTGCTGTTTCCCTGGTAGTTGATCTCCTCCAGACTTTATCTGACGAATGCAAAAGGGGGCAGAAAGAATACGAGGAATTGAGGAAGGAGATATTGGAGGCCATGGGACTCAATGATGGTAGTCCGTTCGCCCATGTAGAAATAACGGTACAGGACCCAGGGGAGAACTCGCAGGGGGTCGCAGACAGGCTGTGACCAGTCTACCGGAGAGCATGCTCGGGACTGCCAGGGCGGGCAGCACTGAACCCAACCCAATTGACCCACTGGCTCCGTTGTCTTATGATAAACAGCCTAGCCCAGGTCAAAGCACAGGCTGTGGCTTGTTCCAGAAACCCCCAGACCACAGAAGAAGCGGTGATCCGCCGGCTCACAACAGGATTTAGAAACATGAGGGGTACCAAGACGCACCAACCCAAGGGAAACGTCCATGAGGTTAAACCTGGGGGCCTGAATAAGAAAAAGTGGCACCAGGAGGGGAACCGTCCTTCCCAGGCTAAGTTAAATTGTTATGTCTGTGGGAAGGACGGTCACTGGAGAAAAGACTGTAAGAATCCCTGGAAAGATAACAAGGGAAAGAATCCCACAGCCCCAGTCCAAAAGGTGGAGACAGGAATTCCCCCCGCCTCGGTCGAGTCACTATTGAAGGCAATGCGGTCTCTTCTGACTGGCCAGGGGAGAGTAGCAGCCACCACCGATGATTTGACACCGACTGCCCCATCCCACTCCCAGCAATGACTAGAGCACGTGCAGCCTGTTGACCTGTGTCCCCACGAAAATGCTGAGGGGAGCAGGCCCTATGCTAAGATGGGGGTGAAGACGGTGCAGGGGAGATATTCGGTGGACACTGGAGCTTATGCACGGTGGTTCATTCGGAAGACCTGACTAATTAACCCCGGTCTAACAAGGTCCCATTTAGCTTAATGGGATCCACAGGGAACGAGCAGGCTGGGGAAAGGTCAAAACCTTTGGCCATAGGTTTAGGATCCCTCCATACCACGTGGGAGTGTAACCAAAAGACCGACGAGGTGGCCAAGCAGGGGGACAGGGAAGGAGAGTTCTGGGACCCCTGTAGAGCAGGCCTGGTAGCAGCATTCCGGGACAATGGAGGCACACAGGGGATAGCTTTGGCCCTGGACCAAAAGCAGGTCCAAGCCCAAGATCCCGCCTTTAAGGCCGCCCTTTTAAGGAGAAAGAATTTAGAACAGGGCTACTGGCAGGCTGCTAGTTATATTATACAAGTAAGTTGTTTAAACCCAAAAAGAAAGAGCAGCCAGTCGGGTCAAGGTCTGAGGTTAGAAATCCTCAGCCCGCAGCGGGTACAAGCTCACAGGCTGTACAGGCAGGTGCTGTGGCTTGTGTTAGGGGAGGAGCCATGCCGCCCACTGTTCAGGACACTCCCACTCTCTTATGGGACTCCGGGGAGGAGCCTGATCCAGGTTTTAAATCTGAAGGGGAAGACTCTCAGCCACCGGCAGCCGGTGGCGAGGGTATGCCCGTCCCCAGACCAGGTTTGGGAAGGGAGGGACCCGAGGGAGAAGGTCCCCAGCCAGCAAGGACTGTGACCCGAGCTGAGGGTCCACTCGCCGGGGTAGCCCCACCAGCTACACACCCTAGGACGTCTCTTCGGGTACCCTAGCCCAGGAAAGTATGGTCACCAGCTTTCCAGCTAAAATGTGTGGACTCCCGAGTCAGGGAGATGCCAAAAGACAGAGGTCCCCAACCAGCAGCCATAAGCTGTGAGGGACCCGAAGTTGGGATCATTCCAGCTTCGCTGCAGGCAGTAGCCTGCAACAGTCCTAACAGAGATTAGGCCAGCCACCCAGAGATGGGCGGCGCTTGCATATAGCTTTGTTTAAGTGTAATAATGTGTACAAGTAAGTTAGAGTGTGTTAATTTTAACTTTATATTGCATTCTGTAGTTTTAAGTATTAAAGTATAAATTTTAAGTATGGAACCGTTCCAGAGTGTTGTCCATGTGAGCCGAGGTCGCGGGACCCAATCACATTCCCCGAGCCAGGGGACCAGCCTAGATTTTTTTAAAGTCTTTTTCAGAGCTTCAAAAGGTGTGGAGGACCATCGTGTCTTTGAATGCTCGGGAAAGGGAGCACCCCTAGCCTAGGTTTGGGAAGGCAGGGGTCTGCGGCAGGCAGATGCCCACGAGCAGAGCTGGCCAGGATGACTGGGATCCAATTCAACCCAGTATTCTAGGGAGACCGGCTTCACGCATGGGGACGCCTCCCTCCAATGCCCAAGGATACGGATCGTCACCCCAAGGAAAAGATGGCATTAGAAAATATTTTAATAACTGTTTACTTTAGCATAGAAAATAATTACGCTATCCGTGAGAAGTAATTTATAAATTCTATTAATATTCACACACTAGAACACATTGGGCCAGAAATTCCAGGCCAGAAGCGTGAGTACGGTCGGCTTACTCACGCTTCTGGCCGTTGGAAATGCCGGCGTTCAGCATGAACAGCGCATGCGGGGAACGCCGGCATTTCCAGACCTCGAGCGCGTGCGACTGCACAGGCAGCGCTTGCGCCGTGAACTTCATGGATTTCATTCATGAAATCCGTGAGGGTAAGTCATTACCAATTACACGTGAAAAAAGCAAGTGTAAAGTTGTTCATTCTCTGCGGAGGAAGATATATTTTATCGTGGAGCTTTTGAAATTCAATATTTTTGTTTGGGAAAGGGAGGGAAGTTATTTTAAGAAATTTTAAGCAAGTTTTAAAGTTTAAATTATTTTTTTAAAAGGTTTTTCAGAACGGTAGGTAGAAGGAGCAATTGTGGCTGTGTGAATGGAATGTGAGAATGAATTATGTATGTATGTCCACATATATTCCTTTACGTATATGTATGTATGTTTTATATTCCTTTACTAATGTGTATGAATGTATGTTTTTAATTATGATTTTCCAATAAGTTACTTTCCCTGAAAGTCATAATTAAATAATACATTCATACACATAAATAAAGGAATATATACATAACACGCAAAGGAATATATACAGACATACATACTTTCAGAAGCTCCACGATAAGAAATATCTTCCTCCGCAGCCTGTGGAGCAACTGTACCCATGCTTTTTTCATTTGTAAGTTGTAATGACTGGACCTCACTGAAAGCATTAATGAAAGCGACGAATTATACTGCGCATGCGCTGCCTGTGCAGTCGCACGCATTCTGCCTCTGAACCCCTTCGTTCAGAGGACAGGAAATGCCGGTTTTCCCCACATGCACTGTGAATGCTGAAAACCGGCATTTCATCCGGCCAGATGCGTATGTACCCCGACCGTACTAGCGCATTTGGAAGGGAATTACTGGGCCAACATTTTACATGTCAATAAAATAAAAAATTTAACAATTGCACGACTTGCCCCCTCGCATCTGCGACTGAGGGCCCAAGGAGGTGCATTGCACAAGAGGTCATCATCGTACGTATCCTCACACTGTTCCCTTTGGGGAACTGTATGAAGTGGTGGAAGGATTTATGGCCGTGATTAACGCTCATTCCGTGACCGTAACCATCTTTGAACCAGCCATTAGGGTGGTTAGTCCTATGGCGGGAGGGCTTTACGTGCTCCCACAACCCATCTGGGGGGTGGGCCACCAACACCCACGGACGCAAGTATCCCGCTGGATGTCCACCCAGAATTTAAAGTTGGAGCTCCGACTCCACTTGCCGGGACTGCCTGGAGTTTGGTTCAAAACCCTACTCCTTCTGGCCCAGCGGCGGGGATGCTTACTGCTACGCAAAAGGCCCACTCCGCACAAAAGGTGACACCCATACGTTTCCTGCGCCTTTTCCCTCCCCGTGACTGGAGCCCTATGCTGCCATTTCACGTTGCTAATTGGATTGGGCCTTTGTCATAGCGGTAGGATCCCCGCCGCTGGGCCAGATCAGAGTAGGATTTCGAACCCCGCTCCAGACAATCCTGACAAGTGGAGTCGGAGCTCCGGCTCTAAATTCTGTGTTGACATCCAGTGGGATATTTGCGTCCGTGGGTGTGGGTGGCCCCCCTCCTTGTATAGCTTGTGGGAGCCCTGAAAACCCTCCCGCCATAGGACTAACCGCCCTAATGGCTGGTTCAAAGATGGTTACGGTCACGGAATGAGCGTTAATCACGGCCATAAATCCTTCCACCACTTCATACAGTTCCCCAAAGGGAGCAGTGTGAAGACACGTATGACGACGACATTGCTAAATAAATAAATGGAATTAAAAAAATGCTTTTAAAAGTCTTTAAATTGCTTTAATTCTTTTTAAAACTACTTCAGATTACTCAAAATAATGTAAACATTTTAAAAAGTTTATAAAAGTTACCAAAATCTTCAAAAAACTTCCAAAAATCTATTTAAACTGCTGCTTTGCATGTAAAAATCCTTAGCAGCTTGAGAGAAACATTGGGGGCGTGTCCAGTGAAACTGAGACCTCAAGGGGCGTGTCTCACTTACACTGCACGCTTCTGGCTTCGCGCTGGCTGCACTCCTGGGCGGCGTGACGTCATACGCTGCCCGGGAATGTGCTTTCTATTTCTGCAAGTTCAGGCGTCCCAGAAGCTGATCGGCACGAGCGCGGGGTAAGTGCAAATACGGGGCTTGCACGCGCTGCAAGCCCCGTTCTGGAATTTCTGGGCCAATGATTGACGAGTAGAATGTGTAACAATACTTGGTACATTATTGTTCACAGCAATTAAACTGTTATTTGAAATCCAGATTAAGATGAAGTGTTCACAAAAGGCTTGTTAATTGTATATTTTGCATTATGTACTGATGCCAACTCCAAAGGAAATAATGTGTGAATTTCGTTCCTAACTTTGAGATTGTACTATTTGTTTGGATTCAATTGTTGTATTTGCAGATTGTGGAAGTTTGAAATACATTTATGGCTGAAGAATGGTGCCATTTATCAAAGTGTCAGGCAATTGCATTACAAAAAAAAGAAAAGGAAAAGGGGAAGCTCGTATTCTTCCGTTTGTATTTTTTAACAAATATATTTTGGCTTGGTGTTAATCCCATTATACATGTTGTATCGTGATAAAGCTCTATGATGTCACAAGTGGTGTAGGGGTATTAGACCCTCCGTGCTTGTATTACTTTAAATAATCATGTTTTTCTATGGATAGATGCCTACCATGCACTGAGATTCTCTCTCGGTAAGGGGGATGGAGGTGTCAGGGGATCAGAGATAGATATAGATAAGTATAAGGGAAGAGTGTTTGTGGGGTCAGAAATCTTTTCTCACCTTAAATAGAATACTGCAAGCAAGTTTTAGTATCCAAGGGTAGACTGTAAGGTTCTGAAAATTTCGCCAGCCACCGAAGATTATTTAAGTAAAGTAAACCTGGTTAGAATGTACTTTAAAAGTGGTTGGAATGTACTTTAAAAACGCAGGACATCAAAGATGGCTGCACCAGCCTCGTGGCAAAAGAGAAAGACAGCCTGCCTGAATATCTCCCTGCACTGGATGACAAAGGATTGAAAACAATACCAACTTCTGAAAGACTGAAGTAATTGAAACTGTCAATCAACTGTGGTTAGGAAGTTTCACCAAGGAACAAAGGATTTTTTATTTACACAAACTCTTAGCAGTGTTGACTCAAGGGCTTAAGTGATTGCTGTCTATCTAGTTGCAGTTGAAATGTAACCACAGGACAAAGGATTTTTAACATGAACACTTAAGGTTTGTTTACCAAGCACTCAAGAAACCAGCGCAACATTTCAAAACATTTCAAACTGGGACAGCTCTATTCACAAACCAGTCAAACGAATGGGAAACGCATTCAAACCCATTACAGTCAATGGGGACTGTGCTGTCTCTCTTTAGGAATTTATGTTAGCTTTCCAGTTAATTCAGGGGTTTGAAATTCAGGGGTTTGAGTAATTTGGGTCGATTCCCATTGTATGCCGCCACCTAGTGGATATTTGGTACCTAGCAACTGCAGTAAAAGGGCAGTAAAGTGCAGTAAAGCACATAAAGTGCAGTAAAGTAAACTACTGTATATCACAGACCTACAGCCACACATGGCCTGGGAAGTTATATTGTTACCACGCCTGAGCCTTGGATACTATTTGTCTGTAAGTACTAGAGAATGATATAGATGATTAGTGTAAACTATATTTTGCAGAAAATGTTTAGTTTGTAACTTTTCTTTGTAAGCAAACTTACACAGCTAGCCGGGAAATGCTCGCTCTCTGTCTAGCTGGTTAACTAGTAGCTGTATTTTGATGCACTATGTACAGGGCTAATTTAAAGAGAATGCCTTCCAGTTTGCTAAATGTATATTCACAATAAGTTGTGTTTCCACTTGTTTGTTAAGTTACATGCCAAATGTACTTTGTTGCTCAGGCGTACCTAAATTTGTGTATGCATATCAGTTAGGTGCTTGTATACTAATGTGTGCTTCCATTTCTGTATTGTATTTCAGTTTCACGACAAGAATCTTACAGTAAAGTTTTACAAGAAAAGTCAAGCCTTGTGATTTTTATGGGAAGATACCAAGTTGTTAGCTACCTGTCTAGCTCTGCATAGGAACGCGCTGCGAGGGCAGAATAGGGACAGATCGGTCCTTTTTGTGTAACCCAGAGACATCCAGATTTGTGCGCGAAGATAAGGCCTCCCAATGGGGTATAAAGATAGCACCGCCTATCTCTCTCTCTCTACCACCTCGCCTCCGGTGCCCTGCCTTCAAGAGGACCGTCACAGCCCACCCAATGAAGTGAAATACCAGCAGTTACTTTTGAATTGTATTCGGGAGGTGAAAAATCCAAGGCAGACCGCAAGGGCACGGAGCTGGCGTTTACTGGTGAGCATTAACTTTCTGGCCCATTACAAGGCAACCTAGATAGGTATAAGGGGTGGGAACTAAAGGGGGATTTTGTTAAATTGTAATTTTAGTCAATGTTCCCTCGATGTGTCCGCCTCATTTTCCCCTCCCCGTTGAAGTAAAAGTGTGCAGTATTCATAATTAATTTCACTGTATAGCTATTTATTCCTTATTTCAATAAAACATTGGCTTTCCTTGTACCCAACCACTGGTCTCGTTTTGCCCATATCGCTACTGAAATAATTGCGGTGGTCAGAACTAAAGAGGAAGCAATTCGAACCGCACGGGGCTGGAAAAGCTCAGACACACGGTTGACTGACCAGGCACAAAACCCCACAACCAAAAATCCTCTTACACTATCTCGCTCCCTCTCTCCAATGTCTGTGTCTCTCCTTCTCTCTCCACAGTCTGCCTCTCACCACTGTCTGCCTTTCTCCGCTGTCTGCTTCCCTCCCTCTCTCTGAAGGTCTGCCTCCCTCTCTCTCCACTGTCTGTGTCTCTCACTCTCTCTCCAGAGACTGTCTCTCTCCTTCTGTCACCGCAGCCTGTCTCTCTACCACTCTCTCCACAGTCTGTCTCTCTCCCTCTCTCTTCACAGTCTGTCTATTTCCTTATCCCTCCATAGTCTGTCTCCCTCCCTCTTTCTCCACAGTCTGCCTCTCTCCCTCTGTCTCCAGTCTGTCTCTCTCCCACTGTCTCCACAGTCTGTCTCTCTCCCACTGTCTCCACTGTCTGTCTCTCTCCCTCTCTTTCCACAGTCTGTCTCTCTCCCTCTCTCCTTGGATTATCTCTCTCCCTCTGACTGCAGCCTGTTTCTCTCCCACTGTCTCCACGGTCAGTCTCTCTCCCTCTCTCTCCAAACTCTGTCTCTCTCCCTCTCTCTCCACCCTCTGTCTCTCTCCCTCTCTCGCCACAGTCTGTCTCTCTCCCTCTCTCTCCACAGTCAGTCTCTCTCACTCTCTCGCTACAGTCTGTCTCTCACCCTCTGTCTCCACATTCTGTCTCTCTCGCTCCCTCATCACAGTCCGTCTCTCTCCCACTCTCTCCACAGTCTGTCTCTCTCACTCTCTTTCCACAGTCTGTCTCTCTCCCTCTCTCCTTGGATTATCTCTCTCCCTCTGACTCCAGCCTGTTTCTCTCCCACTGTCTCCACGGTCAGTCTCTCTCCCTCTCTCTCCACACTCTGTCTCTCTCCCTCTCTCTGCACCCTCTGTCTCTCTCCCTCTCTCGCCACAGTCCGTCTCTCTCCCACTCTCTCCACAGTCTGTCTCTCTCACTCTCTCTCCAAAGCAAGTCTCTCTCCCTCTGTCTACTCAGTTTGCCTCTCTCTCCCTCCACAGTCTGCCTCTCTGTGGCTCTCTCCACTGTCTCTCTATCGTCCTGTCTCTCCACAGTCTTTCTCTCTCCCTCCCCCTCAACAGTCTGTCTGCCTCACTCTCTCTCCACAATCTTTGTTTCTCTCTCTGTCTCCACAGTCTGTTACTCACCCTCTTTTTCCACAGTCTTTCCTTCCTGCTCTGTCTACACATTCTGTCTCTCTCCCTCTCTGCCCACAACCACTCACGCTCTCTCACCCTCTCCATCCTCTCTCTGCCTGTCTCCCCATCTCTCCACGTCTTTCCCTCTCCCTCTCGCTACACTGTATGTCTCTATTGCTCTATCTGAACCGCCTGCCAATCTCGCTCTTTCTCCACAGTCCGTCACTCTCCCACTCTCTCCACAGTTTGTCTCTCTCCCTCTCTCTCCACAGTCTGTCTCTCTCCCTCTCTCTCCACAGTCTGTCTCTCTCCCACTCTCCACAGTCTGTCTCTCTCCCTCTCTCTCCACAGTCTGTCTCTCTCCCACTCTCCACAGTCTGTCTGAATCACTGAATCACTGAAAGCCCACAGTGCAGATAGAGGCCATTTCGGCCCATCGAGCCTGCACCGACACATATCGCACGTGATCCCCATAACCCCTACACCAACACATATCCCACCCTATCCCCGTAACCCCACGTATTTAATCCCCCTAACACTAAGGGTCAATTTATCATAGCCAATCAACCTAACCTGAATTCCGGGCATATTTTTGTGAATTTTGGGTAGAAATCCTCCCCTATGCCCTGATATTTTCTACAAGCTGTGAGGAAGTGCATCTCTGTCTCCACCACTCCCTGACTGCAGTGAGAGAATATCCTGTCTCTCCGTCTCTCTCTTCCTCTCTCTCAACAGCTTGTCTCTCAAATTCAAATTCAAATTCAAATTCAAGTTCAAATCGCTTTATTGGCATGACAAGATACATCTTATGTTGCCAAAGCATCGAAAAACATTTATGGTTGAACACATAATCACAGATCTATCCATACAGTGTATAAACAGATATATCCCTGAGTGTATAAATATATATTCTTATAATTTGTATGTACTCTTTTCTTCGATTTAGTGTTTATCCCTCTGTTTATGGCTAGCTGTAACATGGTGTGCCGCTATGGTTACACAATTTATCTCTTCCCCTTGTCGGTATGGGAGTATTTGGTCGTCATTCACAATCTGAATTCCGGGCATATTTTTGTGAATTTTGGGTAGAAATCCTCCCTTATGCCCTGATATTTTCTACAAGCTGTGAGGAAGTGCATCTCTGTCTCCACCACTCCCTGACTGCAGTGAGAGAATATCCTGTCCTCTCTTGGTAGCCGGGTCTGCCTGTGTCTACCTTTTTCGATCGCCAGGCTATGCTCACTAAGTCTGTACATTGTCAAGGTTTTTCTCAGTTTGCTATCCTTTACCATGGTCAGGTAATCAGCCATGTTGTATTGTCTGTTTAGGGCCAAGTAGCAATTGAGTTTGTTTTGGGTTTTTGTTGTTTCTGCCCAATATGACAGATATTTTTTGCTTTTGCTTAGTGACGATTGTGTTGGGTCAATTCTATGTGTTACGCTGTCACTGTCCTGGGGCTGGTTGTTGTTAGTAGTGTTAATAGTTACTTCACTGAGTCCCAGGATTCTGTTGACTGAGGGTATTCTTCTTTATGGTCCTCTCTTAGCATTTCAGGGCTTCGTAATGATAGCAGTGGGGGTTGCCCATTTTTAGGTGTTTCCATTTTTTTTGGTTTCCATATCTTTTTTGGATAGTGATTATTAATGGATATTGGCCTAGTTCTGCCCTGCATGCATTGTTTACAGTTTCCCTTTGAGTCCGGAGGATACTTTTACAGAATTCTGCGTGTAGGATCTCAATTGGGCGTTTGTCCCATTTTGCAAATTCTTGTTGTGTTAGCGGTCCCCACAACTCACTGCCATAGAGTGCAATTGGTCCAATTACTGATCTAAACATTTTGAGCCAAATGCTAATTGGGATTTCCTTTTGGATTGATTTTTTAATGGCTTAGAAAGGCCTTCTTGCTTTCTCTTTCAGTTCATTCTCAGCCACATGAAAATTCCCCTAGAACTGATTTTCAAGCCCAAGTATGTGTAGTTAGTATGATTTTAATTTTGGGTCCCTGATGTCTGGATCTTTGCTGCAACACAAGGACTTTGGTTTTTTGGGTGTTTATTGTCAGGGCCCCGGTCTGACAGAACGACTCCAGCAGATTCAGGTTCTGCTGTAGACACTCCTTAGTTGGAGACAGCAGAACCAGGTCATCTGCATAGAGGAGGAACTTAACCTTGGATTCATATAGGGTGAGGCCGGGTGCTGTAGATTTTTCAAGTAGTTTTCCCAATTCATTTATGTAAATATTAAAGTGTGTCGGTGAGATGGGCGAGCCCTGTGTCACACCAAGCCCCTGTGGGAAGTATTTTGTTTGTTTGTTTCCAATTTTAACTGCACATTTATTGTTTGTATACTTTGATTTAATTACATCATATGTTTTTCCCCCTACACAACTTTCGATAAGTTGCACGAATAGAACGTCGTGCCAGATGGAATCAAAAGCCTTCTGGAAATCTAAAAAGCAGGTGAAAATTTTGCTTTTGTTTTGATGAACATGTTTGTCAATTAGGGTCTGTAGGGTGAAGATATGATCTGATGTTCTATAGTTTGGTAGGAATCTAATTTGGCTTTTACTCAAGACAATTTGCTCCTCAAGGAAGTTTATAAGTCTTTTGTTTATGATATTACAGAATACCTTCCCCAGGTTACTGTTTACACAGATGCCTCAATTGTTATTTGGGTCGACATTGTCCCCACTTTTGTATATGGGCGATATGAGTTCTTTGTTCCAGATATCAGGGAAGTAACCGACACTCAGAACCAAGTTGAAGAGTTTTAGGATAGCCAGTTTCATTTTATCGTCTGTGTGTTTAATCATCTCGCTTAGTATGCCGTATTCACTGCAAGCTTTTCCTGGTCGCAGGTCCTTGAGTTTTTCAAATAGCTCTTTTTCTGTTATTATGTAGTCTAGCGGGTTTTGGTTATCTTTTATGGCCATTTCGAGCTTTTCCAGTTTTTTGCATATTTGGTATTTCTCTGGGCTTAGTGTGTTTTTCTGGTATAATTTTTCAAAGTGGTTTTCCCATGTGTCTCCATTTTGAATGGCCAATTCGTCGTGTTTTGTCTTGTGTAATGTATTCCAGTTGTCCCAGAAACAATTGGAATCAATGGATTCCTCAATGGAGCTGTGTGTATTATTAATATACTGCTCTTTTTTGGTTCTGAGTGTGTTTCTGTATTGTGTTAGTGTCTGACAATAAGTAAGGCGTAATTCCTCGTTTTCCAGCTGTCTGTGTTTTTGGTTTGATATTTTTCTAAGTTTTTTCCTCATGTTATCGCAATCTGGGTCAAACCATTTTTCATAGTTTTTTGTTTTGGGTTTGTTCTTGCGAACTTTCAAGGTTGACCTTGTTGCCAAATTATCAAAAATATTATTTAGGTTATTCACTGCCCGGTGTATGCCTTCTTTATTGTGAGTGTATATGTTTTCCAGAATGGTGTCCAAGAGAGCTTGAGTTGATTGATTGCTAATTGCATTCTGGTATTTTTCGGTGCTGTTTTTGGCCCATCTTTAGGATTTTTTGGTGTTGTACAGCTTACTGGGTTGTATTTCTGTGTTGGTTGTTTCTGTCTTTTTAAGATACGTAGTAATTTGACTGTGGTCTGACAGTGTTGTTTGTGGTTTGACTGTGAGTGCTCTGAAAGAGGATGGGTCCAAATCCGTAATCAAATAGTCTAAGTTGCTGCAGCCAAGAGGTGAGCAATAGGTCGATCTTCCTAGGAGGTCTCCCATGAACCTACCATTGACAATGTACAGACCCAGGCTTCGACAGAGCTGCAGGAGCTGTTTTCCATTAGCGCTTGTCTGTTTGTCGCAGTTATGCCTGTATGGATGGGAAGGGATATCGAAGTGGTTACTCCCGAATATTTAATTGTTTCCCTGATTATTGGTGAAGTCTGGTTCTTCGCCAGTTCTTGAATTGAGGTCACCACAGATCAACACGTTCCCCTGGACCTGGAATTGGACAATCTCCCTCTCAATGTTGGAGAAGGTGTCCACTTTAAAGTACGGGGATTCCACTGGGGGGATATAGAGTGCGCAAATGAAAACATCTTGCGTGTTAGAGATAATGCCCCTCTCAATTTTGAGCCATATGTGGTTTTCGCCCTTTTTTATAAATTTGAAGCAATTCTTAAGCTCTGTTTTAAACCAAATCAGTATGCCTCCAGAGTCTCTGCCTTGGGTTACTCCTGGCAATTTATTGGAGGGGACCACCAGCTCTGTGTACTCATGGGGACGGTCAGTGCCTCCTTCTCCTCCACACCAAGTTTCCTGTAAAATGATAATATCCAGATCTTTAACTTGATCTGTGAATTCTGGGGTCCTACTTTTCACGTCGAGCACAGACGAGCGTATACCTTGGATATTCCAGGTCGAAATATATAAGGATTTCATGTTAAGTTTGATCTTTTACTATGATAGGTTAAAGAATGATTTGTGTTTGTCGTGTCTAAATGGAGGAAAAAAAGAACATTTCAATTGTCTATAAATGGTAATATTACTTGGTTACAACTCTTTCTAGTAACTAGTCCTTAATTTTTTTTCATTTTCTGATCCATAAGGCGGAAATAGATGCTGCTGCACGTCTGCATAGTGTCTCTTAATGGATTGTATCTGCCTGAGGTATTGCGTACGCCCTGAGAACCTCTGCCTCTGCCTGGCTGGGGCTGGTCCAGTTCCCCTGTAGGACAGGAGTGGTGCAGGTCCGACATTGTTGTTGTGCGTGGGGATCCTCTCTGGTCCCGGTTGGTGTGGGGGTGGTCTCTGTAGTAGTCCTGGTCTGTATCCCATTGGTCTTTGGTGATCGGGGGGGGGGTTCTCTTGGGATCTGCATGTGGACCTGGTTAAAAGTGACCTCCTACAGGGCCTTCGCAAAGACCGACATTCGCTTCCTGTGGATATGGACGTGGTCGTGAAGACATTCCACATCGAGGGTGGGGTGCTGGGCCAGGTGCACGTTGTGTTTTAATTCACAGTCTCTTGCTATACTGGAATTTATCTCATGGATTGTTTTGTTGTTAAAGTCTGTTCTCGGCAATAGTGTGGAAACAATGATTCTAGTGTTTGGGAATGTATTGCTTGCCTTCTCAATCACTGATCTGAGCGATGTTGCTACCCTTTTCTGCTGGGCCTTTAGGTCATTTGATCCAGTGTGTATTATTATGTGTTGGTGGGAGCCTAATAGGGTTTTGGTCAGCCATTCCAGGGCTCTGTCTGTTGTTGGGCGGCGGATCTTTTTTAATATATGTCTAGGGAAGAGCTTTTTCTCCCATAGAAATTTCCCATTTGAGTCTATGAGTATTACGATGTCTGCCTTGTTGATGTTTACTGTCTGGTGGCTTTCGCCTGGACTCATAGGTTGTGTGTTGGACTGGGGTGGTCGTGTCTGGTGTGTGTGCTTCTTTTGTGAGCGGCTCGCTTGTGGTTCCACAGTGGTGGGGGAAGACTGAGCTTCAATATGCTGGTCGGTCTATGTGGCACCCCCTGTATTGTGCGTCTGCTGCTGTTGTTCAGTGTGGGAGTGCAGCTGTTCAGTCAGGCTCTATATTGTCTTATCTCTAGCCTCTGGCTGCTGGGCTAATGGTGCTATCTCTCTCCTATGGCTCTCTTTGTTTTTCTACAGCTCTTTCACCTGACTCCCAAGTAAATTCAGCTCTCTCCTGTGTCTCTCCCTCTCTTGCTTTTGTTCATGTTTCAGTTTAAGGACCTCCCCTCTAAGTTTAACCAGCTCTGTCTCCAACTGGTTAAATTTATCCTTTAGTTGTATCTGGCTGTGGGATCCCAGGGTGTGTGTCCGGTCAGAGCTGGAGGGCTCACACACTTCCTGGCTAGGCTGCTCTTCTCTTGCTGAGCTGGAAGTGGTAGGGGGAGTATGTGTGGCTTCCTCCCTGGTAATTAAGTTGGGGTTGGTCAACTCTACCATGTGGCTGTGGGGCCCCGGTGTGAGTGTCTGGTTAGAACTGTGTGGCTCCTTCACTTCCTGACCAGGCTGATTTACTCCTGGTGAGTTGTAAATGGTGGGGGGAGTGTGTGTCGCTTTTTCCCTGGTAGCCACTCTGGGGCTGTTCCTTCCCCTCTCAGTTATTTCTTTCACTTTCTTGAAGGCCGTTTCAAAGTCGTCGAGGTTGCCTTGCACCCATACTGTTCCGTTACTGTACATGTTGACAGTCGTGGTTGCACTATCAGGGTCCCCTGATTTCTTAATTTTCAGTTTGGACCCATTAGCGGCTTTTCATGCTTAACCCTGGAATAGTGTGAATTTATTGCTCTGATCCAAGCCGCTGACTGATCTGAGTAAAAAATGAGATTACACTTTTTCCCACTGCTGTACCAGTCAGCAAAAAGAGTTTCTGGTTTTGCTCTCAGCTGCTGTTGCTTGAGAGATTTTGCAGCATTTTTTTTGGTGTTGGGGGCAATCTGGAAGAGGTTGCTCTCAGTGTGCCTTGGGAGCTGCTATGGCTCCTCTGATTCGCTCATTTTTAGTAGTGTAGAGGTAGAAAATATTGTTGGCCTTAGAATAAGGTTTTCTGGGGCCTCGGGTTTGGTGTTTCCCTCTCCCGGCTCGTAAACTTTCCCAGGCCCCGAACTCGCTCGCTCTCCAGGCCCTCCCCAGGCCCCATACTCACTGTCCTTATCTGCGTCTGGGATTTGATTTTTCCCGGTGTCTCCCGGCTGCTCCCCTCCCACTCAGTGGTCTCTGGGCCTCTGTTTCGGGCCGGCTCCTCGGGCCTTTCCCTGGCTTCAGGCTCCATCCCCAGGACCCGTACTCACTGTCTGCGTCTGGGAGCAGCTGCCTCACGGCGCCTTCGGGCTTCTCTCCTCTCCCTCAGAGGTCTCCAGGCCTCTGTCTCGGCCCGGCTCCTCCGACCTTTCCCTGGTTTACGGTCCCGTGTTCTGGCCACCGTACAGGACTTGCGCTCCGACCTCCGTTCTGGTCCCGTGCGACCGCCGCTCAGGACTCGCGCTCCAGCTGCTGTTCTGACCCCGTGCGGCCGTTGTTCAGGACTCGCGCTCCAGCTGCCATTCTGACCCCGTGCGGCCGCTGTTCAGACTCGTGCTCCAGCCACTGTTCTGGGCCCGTGCGGCCGCCGTTCAGGACTCGCACTCCAGCTGCCATTCTGACCCCGTGCGGCCGCTGTTCAGGACTCGCGCTCCAGCTGCTGTTCTGGGCCCGTGCGGCCGTTGTTCAGGAGTCGCACTCCAGCCACTGTTCTGACCCCGTGCGGCCGCCGTTCAGGACTCGCACTCCAGCCACTGTTCTGACCCCGTGCGGCCTCCATTCAGGAGTCGCGCTCCAGCAGCTGTTCTGACACCGTGCGGCCGCCGTTCAGATTCTTCCTTGGTGTGTATATTCTTCTCCTTCTTCTGTCTTTTTCCTTTGTCTTATCTTTCTGTTTTCTGCTTTCCTCTGGATTTTTTTCTCTTTCAGGACCTGTCTTTGCTGCTTTTTTTTGTTTTTTTTTTGGCGGTCTTTTCTTCTTTTCTTTCTGCACTTAAACTAAGTTAAACTAACCTTAAACTTAAACTAGACAAAACTAAACTAAACAGAACTAACTTAGCTAGAATTTATACCTCTTAAAACTTGAAATGTAAATTTTTTTACCACTTTAAACACTAAAAAACATTAAACTTCAGCAGCTCATCTTTCGTGCGACCTCTCCTCTCTCTCCGCTCCTCCCAGTCTCCACCTCTCACAGTCTGACACTCTCCCTCTTTCTCCAAATTCCATCTCCGTCCCTCTCTCCAAAGTCTTTATCTTTCCCTCTCTCTCCACAGTCTGACTCTCTCCCGCTCTCTCCACAGTCTGTCTCTCTCCCTCTTGCTACTCTGTATGTCTCTCTCGCTCTCTCTGAACAGCCTGCCAATCTCACTCTTTCTCATCAGTCCGTCTCTCTCCCTCTCTTCCCACAGTCTGTCTCTCTCCCTCTCACCCCTCAGTCTGTCTCTCTGCCCCTCTCCGCAATGTATCTCTCTCCATCTCTCCACTGTCTATCTCTCTTCTCTGTCTCCACAGTCTGTCTCTCTCCCTCTCTCTCCAAAGTCTGTCTCTCTCCCTCTCTCGCCACTGTCATTCTCTGTTCCTCTCTCTCGCCACAACCTGTCTCTCCCCCTCTCTCTCCACAGTCTCTCTTTCTCCCTCTCTCTCCACAGTCTCTCTAACTCCTGCTCTCCACAGTCTGTCTCTCTCCGTCTCTCTCCACCGTCAATCTCTCTTCCTCTCTCTCCACAGCCTGTCTCTCTCCCCCTCACAGTCGGACAACCTCCCTCTGTCTCCAAAGTCCGTCTCTCTCCCTCTCTCCACAGTCTTTCTCTTTCCCTCTCTCTTCACAGTCTGTCTCTCTCCTTCAGTCTCCACAGACTGACTCTCTCCCTCTCTCTCCACAGTCTGACTCTCTCCCTCTCTCTCCAAAGCCAGTCTCTCTCCCTCTCTCTACACAGTCTGGCTCTCTCCCTCTCTCTCCACAGTCTGAATCTCTCCCTCTCTCTCCACTTTCAGTCTCTCTCCCTCTCTCCACAGTCTGTCTCTGTTCCACTTTCTCCAGAGCCAGTCTCTCTCCCTCTCTCTACACAGTTTGTCTCTCTCTCTCTCCAAAGTCTGTCAGTCTAACGCTCTCTCCACAGTCTGTCTCTCTTCCTGTCTCTGCACAGTCTGTCTCTCTCCCTCTTTCTTCACGGTATGTCTATCACACTCCCATTCCAAAGTCTGTTTCTCTCCCTCTCCCGCCACAGTATATCTCCCTACCTCTGTCTCCACAGTCTGGCACTCTCGCTCTCTCTCCACACTCTGTCTCTCTCTGTCACTCTCCTCAGTCCATGTCTCTCCCTCTCTCTCCATGTTCTGTCTCTCTCCCTCTAACTCCGCAGTCTCTCTCTCTCACCCTCTCTCCACTGCTTGTGTCGGTCCCTCTCTCCAGAGCCTGTCTGTCTCCCTCTCTTTCCACAATCTGTCTCTCTCTGTCTCTCTCCACAGTCCGTCTCGGTCCCTCTCTCCACAGTCTGTCTCACTCCCTCTCAATTCAATTCAATTCAAATCGCTTTATTGGCATGATAAGGTACATCTTATGTTGCCAAAGCATCGAAAAACATTCATGGTTGAACAGATAAACGCAGATCTATCCATACAGTGTATAAACAGATATATCACTGAGTGTATAAATATACATTTGTATAATTTGTATATACTCTTTTCTTTGGTTTAATGGTTGTCCCTTTTTTTATGGCAAGCTGTAACATAGTGTGCCGCAAAGGTTACACAATTTCTGTGTTCCTCTAGTCGGGATGGGAGTTTTTGGTCGTCATTCAAATTTCTGAATTCAGGGCATATTTTTGTGAATATTGGGTAGAAATTCTCCCTTATGCCCTGATATTTTCCACAAGCTATGAGGAAGTGCATCTCTGTCTCCACCACTCCCTGACTGCAGTGAGAGCATATCCTGTCCTCTCTTGGCAGCCGGGTCTTCCTGTGTCTTCCTTTTTCGATGCCAAGGCTATGTTCACTAAGTCTGTACCTTGTCAAGGTTTTTCTCAGTTTGCTATCCTTTACCATGGTCAGGTATTCAGCCATGTTGTATTGTCTGTTTAGGGCCAAGTAGCAAATGAGTTTGTTTCGGGCTTTTGTTGTTTCTGCCCAATATGACAGATGTTTTTCATTTTGCTTAGTGGCTATTGTGTTGGGTCGAATTATCTGTGCTACGATGTCACTGTCCTGGGGCTGGTTGTTGTTAGCAGTGTTAGTAGTTAATTCACTGAGTCCCAGGACTAGTTGACTGAGGCTATTCTTCTTTATGATCCTCTCTTGGCATTTCAGGGCTTCGTAATGATAGCAGTGGGGGTTGCTCATTTTTTGGTGTTTCCAAAATTTGGTGACCCTTTTTTGGATAGTAATTATTAATGGATATTGGCCAATTCTGCCCTGCATGCATTGTTTATGGTTTTCCTTTGAGTCCGGAGGAAACTTTTACAGAATTCTGCATGTAGGATCTCAATTGGGTGTTTGTCCCATTTTGCAAATTCTTGTTGTGTTAGCGGTCCCCACACCTCAGTGCCATAGAGTGCAATTGGTTCAATTACTGATTCAAAAAATTTGAGCCAAATGCTAATCGTGATTTTTATTTCGATTGATTTTATAATGGCATAGAAAGCCCTTCTAGCTTTCTCTTTCAGTTCATTCACAGCCAGATGAAAATTTCCCGTAGAGCTGATTTTAAAGCCCAATTATGTGTAGTTAGTGGTTTGTTCAATTTAATTGTTCCTATTGTGAAATTTATTCTGGGTCCCTGATGTCTGGAACTTTGCTGGAACACAAGGACTTTGGTTTTTTGGAGGTTCATTGTCAGGGCCCAGGCCTGACAGAATGACTGTAGCAGATCCAGATTCTGCTGTAGACCCTCCTTAGTTGGTGAAAGCAGAACCAGGTCATCTGCTTAGAGGAATTTAACCTTGGATTCATATCGGGTGAGGCCGGGTGCTGTAGATTGTTCAAGTAGTTTTGCCAATACATTTATGTAAATATTAATGAGTGTTGGTGAGTTGGGCGAGCCCTGCGCCACACCACGCCCCTGTGGGAAGTATTTTGTTTGTTTGTCTCCAAATTTAATTGCACATTTATTGTTTGTATACATTGATTTAATTACATCATATGTTTTCCCCCCTACACCAATTTCAATAAGTTTCAAGAATAGACCGTCGTGCCAGATTGAATAGAAAGCCTTCTGGAAATCTATAAAGCAGGCAAAAATTTTGCTTTTGTTTTGATGAACATGTTTGTCAATTAGGGTCTGTAGGGTGAAGATATGATCTGATGTTCTATAGTTTGGTAGGAATCCAATTTGACTTTTACTCAAGACATTGTGCTCCTCAAGGAACTTTATAAGTCTTTTGTTTATGATACTACAGAAAAATTTCCCCAGGTTACTGTTTAAACAGATGCCTCGATAGTTATTTGGGTCAACTCTGTCTCCACTTTTGTATATGGGCGTTATGAGTCCTTTGTTCCAGATGTCAGGGAAGTAACCGACACTCAGAACCAAGTTGAAGAGTTTCAGTATAGCCAATTTCATTTTATCGTCCGTGTGTTTAATCATCTCGCTTAGGATGCCGTCTGCACCGCAAGCTTTTCCTGGTCGCAGGTCCTTGAGTTTTTCAAATAGCTCTTTTTCAGATATTATGGGGTCTATCGGATTTTGGTTACCTTTTATGGCAAATTCGAGCTTTTCCAGTTTTTTGCATATTTGGTATTGCTCTGGGCGTTGAGTGTATTTCTGGTATAATATTTCAAAATTGTTTTCCCATGTGTCTCTGTTTTGAATGGCCAATTCGTCGTGTTGTTTTTTGTGTAATGTATTCCAGTTGTCCCAGAAACAATTGGAATCAATGGATACCTCAATGGAGATGAGTGTATTCTTAATATACTGTTCGTTCTTGGTTCTGAGTGTGTTTTTGTATTGTGTTAGTGCCTGACAATAAGTAAGGCGTAATTCCTCGTTTTCTGTTTGTCTGTGTTTTTGGTTTTATATTTTTCTGAGTTTTTTCCTCATGTTCTGGCAATCGGGGTCAAACCATTTTTCGTAGTTTTTTGTTTTGGGTTTGTTCTTGCGAACTTTCATGTTTTACATTGATGCCAAATTATCAAAAATATTATTTAGGTTACTCACTGCCTGGTTTACGCCTTCTTTCTTGTGTGTGTATGTATTTTCCAGAATGGTGTCCAAGAGAGCTTGAGTTGATTGATTGCTAATTGCATTCTGGTATTTTTCCGTGCTGTTTTTGGCCCATCTGTAGGATTTTTTAATGTTGTACAGCTTACTGGGTTGTGTTTCTGTGTTGGTTGTTTCTGTCCTTTTAAGATATGCAGTAATTTGACTGTGATCTGACAGTGTTGTTTATGGTTTGACTGTGAATGCTCTGAAAGAGGATGGGCCCAGATCCGTAATCATATAGTCTACGGTGCTGAAGCCAAGAGGTGAGCAATAGGTGGATCTGCCTAGGTAGTCTCCCATGAACCTACCATTGACAATGTACAGACCCAGGCTTCGACAGAGCTGCAGGAGCTGTTTTCCGTTAACATTTGTCTGTTTGTCGCAGTTATGCCTGTGTGGATGGGAAGGGAGATCAAAGTGGTTATTCCCAAAGATGTAATTATTCCCCTGATTATTGTTGAAGTCTGGTTCTCCGCCAGTTCTTGAGTTGAGGTCACCACAGATCAACACATTTCCCTGGCCTGGAATTGGATAATCTCCCTCTCTATGTTGGAAAAGGTGTCCTCTTTGAAGTACAGGGATTCTGTCAGGGGGATATAGATTGTGCAAATGAAAACATATTTCATGCTAGAGATGATGCCCCTCTTAATTTTGAGCCATAAGTGGTTTTCGCCCTTTTATATAAATTTAATGTAATTCCTAAGCTCTGCTTTAAGCCAAATCAGTATGCCTCCAGATTTTCTGCCCTGGGTTACTCCTGGCTGTCCCATTGTGTACAGCTCTGTCTACCCAATGGGACAGCCAGTATGTCCTTCTCCTCTACACCAGGTTTCCTGTAAGAAGATAATATCTAGATCTTTAATCTCATCTCGGAACTGTGGGGTCCCACTCTTCATGCCAAGCATAGAAGAACGTAGACCTTGGATATTCCAGGTTGAGATATATAAGGATTTCATGCTAAAATTGATCTTTATCTGTGATGGGTTAAAATATGATAAATAGTGATATGTGTTCGTCGTGTCTAAATGGGAAAAAAAGAACATTTCAATTGTCTATAAATGCTGAGGATAATTGGTTACAACTCTTTCTAAAAACTAGTCCTTATTTTTTTCTTATCCATAAGGCGGGAGTAGATGCTGCTGATCGCCTGCATTATGTCTCTTAATGGATTGTCTCTGCCTGTGGTATTGCGTATGCCCTGAGCACCTGTGCCTCTGCCTGGCTGGGTGTGGTCCTGTTCCCCTGTAGGAGAGGAGTGGTGCAGTTCCGACATTGTTGTTGTGCGTGGGGATCCTCTCTGGTCCCGGTTGGTGTGGTGGTGGTCTCTGTTGTAGTCCTGGTCTGTACCCCGTTGGTCTTTGGTGATCGGGGGGGGTGTCCTCTTGGGATCTGGGTGTGGACCTGGTTAAAAGCGACCTCCTACAGGGCCTTCGCAAAGACCGACATTCGCTTCCTGTGGATATGGACTTGGTCGTAAAGACATTCCTCATCGAGTGTGGGGTGTTGGGCCAGGTGCACGTTATGTTTTAATTCACAGTCTCTTGCTATGCTTGCATTTATCTCGTGCATTATTCTGTTGTTGAAGCATCTTCTCGGCAATAGTGTGGAAACAGTGATTCTAGTGTTTGGGAAGTTGTCGCTTGCTTTTTCAATCACTGATCCGAGCGATGTTGCTACCCTTTTCTGCTGGGCCCTTAGTTCATTTGTGCCGGTGTGTATTATTATGTGTTTGGGTGAGCCTAATTGGGTTTTGGTCAGCCATTCTAGGGCTCTGTCTGTTGTTGGGCACCAGAGCTTTTCTACTTTACCTCTAGGGAAGAGCCTTTTCTCTCATAGGTATTTCCCATATGTTTCTATGAGTATTACGATGACAGCCTTGTTGGTGTTTACTGGTTTGTGGCTTTCGTCTGGACTCACAGGTTGTGTGTTGGACTGGAGTGATCGTGTCTGGTGTGTGCGTTCCTCTTGTGAGTGGCTCGGCTGTGGTTCCAAAGTGGTAGGGGCAGACTGGGCTTCAGTATGCTGGTCGGTCTGTGTGGCTCCCCCTGTATTGTGGGTCTTCTGCTGCTGTTCAGTGTGAGAGTGCAGCTACCCAGTCGGGCTCTGTACTGTCTTATCTCTAGCCTCTGGCTGCTGGGCTAATGCCGCTCTCTCTCGCCTGTGTCTCTCTTTGTCTTTCTGCAGCTCTTTCACCTGCTTCCCAAGTAAGTTCAGCTCCCTCCTGTGTCTCTCCCTCTCTTTCCTTTGTTCCAGTTTTATTGGTAAAATAATGTTTTTTTGGTCGGCAATGATGTTTTCTTCTCTCGCCATAGTCCGTCTCGCTCCATCTCTCCACAGTCTTTCTCTCTCCCTCTCCTTCCACACTCTCTCTCTATCTCTTTCCACAGCCTGTCTCTCTCCCTCTCCCTCCCCTGAACAGTCCATCTCTCTCCCTCTCTATCCTTAGACTTTCTCTCTCCCTCTAACTCCAGTCTGTCTCTCTCCCTCTCTCTCCACGGTCTGTCTCTCTCCCTCTGCCTCCACAATCTGTCTCTCTCCCTCTCTCTCCACAGCCTGTCCTTCTCCCTCTCTCTCCACAGTCTGTCTCTCTCCCTCTGTCTCCATAGTTTGACTCCCTCCCGCTCTATCCACAGTCTGTCTCTCTCCCTCTCTCTCCACAGTCTGTCTATCTCCCTCTGCCTCCACAGTCTCTCCCTCTCCCTCTCTCTCCTTAGACTTTCTCACTCACTCTCTCTCCACTTTCTGTCTCTCTCACTCTCTCTTCACAGTCTGCCTCTCGCCCTCTATCCACAGTCTGTCTCTCTCCCTCT
Source organism: Somniosus microcephalus (assembly GCF_052327205.1). Lineage (NCBI taxonomy): Eukaryota > Metazoa > Chordata > Chondrichthyes > Squaliformes > Somniosidae > Somniosus > Somniosus microcephalus. The sequence continues at coordinate 2,268,219 of NW_028225183.1, read as the reverse complement.
GCCTCCACAATCTGTCTCTCTCCCACTATCTCCACAGTCTGTCTCTCTCGCTCTCTCTCCACAGTCTGCCTCTCTCCCTCTCTCTCCATAGACTGTCTCTGACCCTGTGTCTCCAAAATGTATCTCTCTCCCTCTCTCTACACAGTCTGCCTCTCTCCACTGTCAGCCTCTCTCCACTGTCTGTCTGTCTCCCTATCTCTTCACGGTCTGTCTCCCACTCTCTCCACTGTCTGCCTCTCTCCCTCTCTCTCCAGAGACTGTCTCTCTCTTCTGTCACCGCAGTATGTCTCTCTCCCTCTCTCTCTAAATTACGTCTCTCTCACTCTCTCTCCACAGTCTGTCCCACTCACTCTCTCCACAGTCAGCCTCTCTCCCTCTCTCTCCACAGTCATTATTTCTCCCTGTCTCCATAGTCTGTCTCTCTCCCTCTCTCTGCACTGTCTTTCTCTCTCCCTGTCTCTCCACTGTCTGTCTCTCTCCCTCTCTCTCCACAGTCTGTCCCTCTCCCTCTCTCTCCACTGTATGTCTCTCTCACTCTATCTGAACAGCCTGTCACTCTCGCTCTTCCTCAACAGTCCATCTCTCTACCTCTCTCCCCACAGTCTGTCTCTCTCACTCTCTCTCCACAGCCAGTCTCTCTGCCTCTCTCTCCACTGTATGTCTCTCTCACTCTATCTGAACAGCCTGTCACTCTCGCTCTTCCTCAACAGTCCATCTCTCTACCTCTCTCCCCACAGTCTGTCTCTCTCCCTCTCTCTCCACAGCCAGTCTCTCTGCCTCTCTCTACTCAGTTTGTCTCTCTCACGCTCCAAAGTCTGCCTCTCTTCCTGTCTCTGCACAGTCTGTCATTCTCCATCTCTCTTCACGGTCTATCTATCCCCCTCCCTCTCCACGGTCTGTCTCTATCGCTCTCCCTCCACAGTCTGTCTCACTCCCTCTGCCTCCAAAGTGTGTCTCCCTCCCTCAATCTGCACAGCCTCTCTCTCTACCTCTCTCTCCACACTATGACACTCTACCTCTCTCCACAGTGCATGTCTCTCCCTCTCTCTCCACTTTCTGTCTCTCCCTCTTTCTACACAGTCTGTCTCTCCCTCTCTCTCCATATTCTGTCCCTCTCACTCTCTCCACAGTCCGCCCCACTCCCTCTCTCCACAGTCTGTCTCTCTCCCTCTCTCTCCACAGCCTTTCTTTCTCCCTGTCTCCACAGTATGTCTATCTCCCTCTCTCTCCGTTGTCTTTCTCTGTCCCTCTCTCTCCACAGTCTGTCTCTCTCCCTCTATCTCCACAGTCTGTCTCTCTCCCTGTCTCTTCACTGTCTGTCTCTCTCCCTCTCTCTCCACAGTCTGTCTCTCTCCCACTGTCTCCACAGTCTGTCTCTCCCTCTCTCTCTCCACAGTCTATCTCTCTAAGGCTCTTTCCATAGTATGTCTCTCTTCCTGTCAATTCAATTCAATTCAAATCGCTTTATTGGCATGATGATAAGATACACCTTATGTTGCCAAGGCATCGAAAAACATTTATGGTTGAACACATAAACGCAGATCTATTCATACTGTGTATAAACAGATATATCGCTGAGTGTATAAATATACATTCGTATAATTTGTATATACTCTTTTCTTAGGTTTACTGGTTGTCCCTCTGTTTATGGCAAGCTGGAGCATAGTGTGCCGCTAAGGTTACACCGTTTCTCTGTTCCCCAAGAAGTTATGGGAGTTTTTAGTCGTCATTCAAATTTCTGAATTCAGGGCATATTTGTGTGCATTTTTGGTAGAAATTCTCCCTGATGCGCTGATATTTTCCACAAGCTGTGAGGAAGTGCATCTCTGTCTCCACCACTCTCATGCTGCAGTGAGAGCAAAAATGGTCATCTCTTGGCAGCTGGGTCTGTCTGTGTCTGCCTTTTTCGATGGCTCGGCTATGTCTCTCCACAGTCTTTCTCTCCCTCCCGTCAACAGTCTGACTCTCTCCCTCTCTCTCCACAGTCTCTCTCACCTTCTATCTCCAAACTCTGTATCTCTCCCTCTCTCGTCACAGTCTATCCCACCCCCTCTGTCTCCACAATGTGTCTCTCCCCCTCTCTCTCCACATTCTCTCGCTCTCTCTCCCTCTTCATCCTCTCTCTGTCTATCTCCGTATCTCTCCACAGTCTGTCCCTCTCCCACGCTCTCCACTGTACGTCTCTCTCATTATATCTGAACAGCTTGTCACTCACGCTCATTCTCAACATTCCATTTCTCTACCTCTGTCCCCAAAGCCTGTCTCTCTCCCTCACCCTCCACAGTCTGTCTCTCTCTCTATCCACAATGTGTCTCTCTCCATCTCTCCACAGTCTGTCCCTCTCCCTCTGTTTCCACAGTCTGTCTCTCTCCGTCTCCCGCCACTGCTTGACTCTCTCCCTCTGTCTCAGCAGTCTTTCTCTCTCCCTCTGTCTCCAATGTCTGTTTCTCTCCCTCTCTTTCTGCAGTCTGTCTATCTCTCTCTCTTTCCTTAGACGTTCTCTCTCCCTCTTCCTCCAGCCTGCCTCTCTCCCACTGTCTCCACAATCAGTCTCTCACCCTCTGTCTCTGCAATCTGTCTCGCTCCCTCTGTCTCCACAGTCCGTCTCTCTCCCTCTTTCTCCTCAGTCCGTCTGTCTCCCCCTCTCTCCACAGCCAGTCTCGCTCCCTTTCTCTACTCAGTATGTCACTCTCTCTCTCTCCACAGTCTGTCTCTTTAATGCTCTCTCCACAGTCTGTCTCTCGTCCTGCCTCTGCACAGTCTGTCTCCCTCCCTCTCTCTTCATGATCTGTCTATCTCCATCCCTCTGATCAGTCTGTCTCTCTCCCTCTTCCTTCACAGTCTGTCACTCTCCCTCTCTCTCCACAGTCTGCCTCTCTCCACTGTCAGCCTCTCTCCACTGTCTGTCTGTCTCCCTATCGCTTCACGGTCTTTCTCCCACTCTCTCCACATCTGTCTCTCTCCCTCTCTCTCCACAGACTGTCTCTGACCCTGTGTCTCCACAGTCTGTCTCTCTCCCCTTTCTCCACTGTCTGTTTCTCTCCCTCTCTCTCCACAGTCTGCCTCTCTCCACAGTCAGGCTCTCTCCACTGTCTGTCTCCCTATCTCTTCACGTACTGTCTCCCTCTCTCTCCACTGTCTGTCCGTCTCCCTCTCTCTCCACTGTACGTCTCTCTCACTCTATCTCCACAGTCTGTCTCTCTCCCTGTCTCTTCACTGTCTGTCTCTCTCCCTCTCTCTCCAGAGTCAGCCTCTTTCCAAAATCTGACTCTGTCCACTGTCTATCTCTCTCCCACTGTCTCCACAGTCTGTCTCTCACTCTCTCTCTCTCCACAGTCTATCTCCCTAAGGCTCTTTCCACAGTATGTCTCTCTTCCTGTCAATTCAATTCAATTCAAATCGTTTTATTGGCAAGATAAGGTATATCTTATGTTGCCAAAGCATCGATAAACATTTATGGTTGAACACATAAACGCAGATCTATTCATATAATGTATAAAAAGATATATCGCTGAGTGTATAAATATACATTCATATAATTTGTACATATTCTTTTCTTAGGTTTACTGGATGTCCCTCTGTTTATGGCAATCTGTAACATAGTGTGCCGCTAAGGTTACAGTTTCTCTATTCCCCTAGTAGGAATGGGAGTTTTTGGTCGTCATTGAAATTTCTGAATTCAGGGCATATTTGTGTGAATTTTTGGTAGAAATTCTCCCTGATGCCCTGATATTTTCCACAAGCTGTGAGGAAGTGTATCTCTGTCTCCACCACTCCCTGACTGCAGTGAGAGCATACACTGTCCTCTCTTGGCAGCCGGGTCTGTCTGTATCTGACTTTTTCGATGGCCAGACTATGTCTCTCCACTGTCTTTCTCTCCCTCCCGTCAACAGTGTGCCTCTCTCCCTCACTCTCCAAAGTCTCTATCTCACCCTCTGTCTCCACACTCAGTATCTCTCCCTCTCTCTTCAGAGCCTATCCCACCCCCCTCTGTCTCCACAATGTTTCTCTCTCCCTCTCTCTCCACATTCTCTCACTCTCAATCCCTCTTCATCCTCTCTCTGTCTCTCTCCCTATCTCTCCACAGTCTGTCGCTCTCCATCTATCTCCAATGTACTTCTCTCTCACTCTATCTGAACACCTGGTCACTCTCGCTCTTTCTCAACACTCCATCTCTCCACCTCTGTCCCCAAAGTCTGTCTCTCTCCTTCACTCTCCACAGTCTGTCTCTCTCTCTCTATCCACAATGTGTCTCTCTCCATTTCTCCACAGTCTGTCTCTCTCCATCTGTGTCCACAGTCTGTCTCTCTCCCTCTCCCTCCTCTGTCTGACTCTCTCCCTCTGTCTCAACAGTCTTTCTCTCTCCCTCTGTCTCCTGTCTGTCTCTCTCCCACTGTCTCCAATGTCTATTTCTCTCCCTCTCTTTCCACAGTCTGTCTATCTCTCTCTCTCTCATTAGACGTTCTCTCTCCCTCTTCCTCCAGCCTGCCTCTCTCCCACTGTCTCCACAGTCTGTCTCTCACCCTCTGTCTCCACAATCTGTCTCGCTCCCTCTGTCTCCACAGTCCGTCTCTCTCCCTCTTTCTCCTCAGTCTGTCTGTCTCCCTCTCTCTCCACAGCCAGTCTCGCTCCCTCTCTCTACTCAGTTTGTCTCTCTCTCTCTCTCCACAGTCTGACTCTTTAACGCTCGCTCCACAGTCTGTCTCTCTTCCTGTCTCTGCACAGTCTGTCTCCCTACCTCTCTCTTCATGGTCTGTCTATCTCCCTCCCTCTGATCAGTCTGTCTCCCTCCCTCTCCCTTCACAGTCTGTCTCTCTCCCTCTTCTCCACAGACTGTCTCTGAACCTGTGTCTCCACAGTCTGTCTCGCTCCCTCTCTCTCCACTCTCTGTTTCTCTCCCTCTCTCTCCATAGTCTGCCTCTCTCCACAGTCAGCCTCTCTCCACTGTCTGTCTGTCTCCCTATCTCTTCACGGTCTGTCTCCCTCTCTCTCCACTGTCTGTCTCTCTCCCTCTCTCTCCAGAGACTGTCTCTCTCCTTCTGTCACCGCAGTCTGTCTCTCTCCCTCTGTCTCCACATTCTGTCTCTCTCACTCTCTCTCCGCAGTCTGTCCCACTCCCTCTCAGCTCAGTCAGTCTCTCTCCCTCTCTCCACACTCTGTCTCTCTCCCTCTCTCTCCACAGCTTGTCTCTCTCCCTCTCTCTCCACAGTCATTCTTTCTCCCTGTCTTCACAGTCTGTCTCTCCCCCTCTCTCTCCACTGTCTTTCTCTCTCCCTCTCTCTTCACAGTCTGCCGCTCTCCCTCTGTCTCCACAGTCTGTCTCTCTCCCTGTCTCTCCACTGTCTGTCTCTCTCCCTCTCTCTCCACAGTCTGTCCCTCTCCCTCTCTCTCCACTGAACGTCTCTCTCACTCTATCTGAACAGCCTGTCACTCTCGCTCTTTCTCAACAGTCCATCTCTCTACCTCTCTCCCACAGTCTGTCTCTCTCCCTCTCTCTCCACAGCCAGTGTCTCTGCCTCTCTCTACTCAGTTTGTCTCTCTCTCGCTCCACAGTCTATCTCTCTTCCTGTCTCTGCACAGTCTGTCATTCTCCCTCTCTCTCCACGGCCTATCTACCCTCCCTCTCTCCACAGTCTGTCTCTATCCCTCTCCCTCCACAGGCTGTCTCACTCCCTCTGCCTCTAAATGTGTCTCCCTCCCTCAATCTGCACAGCCTTTCTCTCTACCTCTCTCTCCACAGTATGTCACTCTCCCTCTCTCTCCACAGTGCATGTCTCTCCCGCTCTCTTCACTTTCTGTCTCTCTCCCTCTGTCTACACAGTCTGTCTCTCCCTCTCTCTCCAGAGTCAGCCTCTCTCCAAAATCTGCCCCTCTCCACTGTCTGTCTCTCTCCCACTGTCTCCACAGTCTGTCTCTCCCTCTCTCTCTCTACAGTCTATATCTCTAAGGCTCTTTCCACAGTATGTCTCTCTTCCTGTCAATTCAATTCATTTCAAATCGCATTATTGGCATGATAAGGTACATCTTATTTTGCCAAAGCATCGAAAAACATTTATGGTTGAACACATAAACGCAGATCTATTCATACAGTGCTTAAACAGATATATCGCTGAGTGTTTAAATATACATTCGTATAATTTGTATATACTCTTTTCTTAGGTTTACTAGTTGTCCCTCTGTTTATGGCAAGCTGTAACATAATGTGCCGCTAAGGTTACACAGTTTCTCTGTTCCCCAATTCAAATTTCTGAATTCAGGGCATATTTGTGTGAATTTTTGTTAGAAATTCTCCCTGATGCCCTGATATTTTCCACAGGCTGTGAGGAATGCATCCCTGTCTCCACCACTCCCTGACTGCAGTGAGAGCATACCCTGTCCTCTCTTGGCAGCCGGGTATGTCTGTGTCTGCCTTTTTCGATGGCCAGGCTATGTCTCTCCACAGTCTTTCTCTCCCTCCCGTCAACAGTCTGCTGCTCTCCGTCTCTTTCCACAGTCTCTCTCTCACCTTCTGTCTCCACACTCTGTATCTCTCCCTCTCTCGTCACAGTCTATCCCACCCCTCTGTCTCCACAATATGTCTCTCTCCCTCTCTCTCCACATTCTCTCTCTCTCTCTCCCTCTTCATCCTCTCTCTGTCTCTCTCCCTATCTCTCCACAGTCTGTCCCTCTCCCTCTGTCTCCACTGTACATCTCTCTCACTCTATCTGAACAGTTTCTCACTCTCGCTCTTTCTCAACATTCCATCTCTCTACCTCAGTTCCCAAAGTCTGTCTCTCTCCCTCACTCTCCAGTCTGTCTCTCTCTCTCTCTATCCACATTGTGTCTCTCTCCATCTCTCCAATGTCTGTCTCTCTCCCTCTGTGTCCACAGTCTGTCTCTCTCCCTCTCCCTCCACTGTCTGACTCTCTCCCTCTGTCTCAACAGTCTTTCTCTCTCCCTCTGTCTCCTGTCTGTTTCTCTCCCACTTTCTCCAATGTCTGTTTCTCTCGCTCTCTTTCCACAGTCAGCCTATCTCTCTCTCTCTCCTTAGACGTTCTCTCTCCCTCTTCCTCCAGCCTGCCTCTCTCCCTCTGTCTCCACAGTCTGTCTCTCACCCTCTGTCTCCACAATCTGTCTCTCTCCCTCTGTCTCCACAGTCCGTCTCTCTCCCTCTGCCTCAACAATCTGTCTCCCTCTCGCAGTGTCCAGTCTGTCTCTCTCCCTCTCACTCCACAGTCCATGTCTCTCCCTCTCTCTCCACAATCTGTCTCTCTCACTCTGTCTCCACAGTCTGATCCACATAATAACTGACTGTAAAAGCTTTTATAGATACGTGAAGATACAAAGATTGGTGAAGTCAAGCGTAGGTCCCTTGCAGTCTCAATCAGGAGAATTTATAATAGGGAACAAAGAAATGTCAGGTCAACTAAATACATATTTTGTCCTGTCTTCACAAAGGAGGACACAAATAACCTCCCAGAGATGCCGGGGAACATAGGGTCTGATGAAAGAGTGGAACTGAATGAAATCAGTATTTGTAGGGAAATGGTGTTAGGAAAATTGATGGGACAGAAGGCCGATAAATCCCCAGGGCCTGATAATCTACATCCCAGGGTACTTAAGGAAGTGGCGGTAGAAATAGTAGATTAATTGCTGGTCATCTTCCACAACTTGATAGACTCTGGAACAGTACACATGGATTGGAGGGTAGCTAATGTTACCGCACTGTTCAAAAAAGGTGGTAGAGAAAAAGCGGGGAAATATACACTGGTAAGCCTGACATCGGTAGTGGGGAAAATGCTAGAGTCCATTATAAAAGATGTAATAGCAGAGCATTTGGAAAGCAGTGACAGGATCGGATAAAGTCAACATGGATTTACAAAAGGTAAATCATGCTTGACAAATCTACTGGAATTTTTTGAGGATCTAACTGGTAAAATAGATAAGGGAGAACCAGTGGATGTGGTGTATTTGGACTTTCAGAAGGATTTGGATAAGGTCCCACACTAGTGATTATCGTGCAAAATTAAGCCACATGGCATTGGTGGCAAGGTATTGACTTGGATAGAGAAGTGGTTGGCGGACAGAAAGCAAAGAGTAGGAATATACGGCTTGATTTCCGAGTGGCAGGCAGTGACTATTGGGGTACCGCAAGGATCGGTCCTAGGACCCCAGCTGTTCACAATATATATTAATGATCTGGACGAGGGAATTGGATGTAATATCTCCAAATTTGCAGACGACACAAAGCTGGTGGGGAGGGTATGCTGTGAGGAGGCTGTCGTGAAACTCCAGTACGATTTGGACAGGTTGGACGATTGGACAGAAACATGGCAAATGCGCGATAATCTGGATAAATGTGAGGTTATCCACTTTGGAGGCAAAAACAGGAAGGCAGATTATTATTTGAATGGCAATACATTGGGAGAAAGGGGAGTGCAAAGAGACCTGGGTGTTCTTGTGCAACAGTCGCTGAAGATAAGCATGCAGGTGCAGCAGGCGGTTAAGAAGGCCAATTATATGTTGACCTTCGTAGCAAGAGGGTTCGTGTACAGGAACAAGGATGTCTTGCTGCAGTTGTACAGGGCCTTGGTGAGACAACACCTTGAGTATTGTGTGCAGTTTTGGTCGCCTTATCTGAGAATGGACGTTCTTGCCATGGAAGGATTGCAGCGAAGATTCACCGGGATGATACCTGGGAAGGCAGGAATGACGTATGATGAGAGGTTGTGTCGATTGCGTTTATAATCAATGGAGTTTAGAAGATTGAGAGGGGATCTCATCGAAGCCTATAAAATTCTTTCAGGCCTGGACAGACTAGATGCAGGAAGGATGTTTCTGATGGCTGGGGAGTCCACAACCAGGGGTCATAGTATAGGGATAAGGGGTAAGCCATTTAGTACTGAAATGAGGAGGAATTTCTTCATCCAGAGAGTGGTGAACCTGTGGAATTCTCTGCCACAGAGTGCGGTGGTGGCCAGTTCATTAAATATATTCAAGAAAGAGTTGGATATATTTCTTAAGGTAAAGGGACCAAGGGACATGGGGAGTAGGCAGGGACTGGGTAGTGGATTTGAATGATCAGCCATGATCTCATTGAATGGTGGAGCAGGCTCGAAGGGTCGAATGGCCTACTCCTGCTCCTTTCTTCTATATTTCTATGTTTCTATGAGAGGGAGAGAGACAGACAGCAGAGAATGGGAGAGAGGCAGGCTGTGGAGAGAGCCGGAGAGAGACAGACTGTGGAGAGAGCGGAAGAGACACAGACTGTAGAGGCAGAGTGAGAATGACAGACTGAGGAGGCAGAGGTGGAGAGACAGCCTGTGGAGAGAGGGAAAGAGAAACAGACAATGGTGAGTGAGGGAAAGAGACAGACTGTGGAGAGAGATAGAGAGAGACAGACTGTGGAGAGTGCGGGAGAGAGATAGACTGCGGAGAGAGGAAGAGAGAGGCAGACTGTGGAGAGAGAGGGAGAGAGACAGCCTATGGGGAGAGAAGGAGGAAGACAGACTGTGGAGAGAGGGAGAGTGACAGCCTGTGGCGAGGGATAGAGGGATACAGGCTGTGGAGAGTGCGGGAGAGAGACAGACTGTGGAGAGTATGGAAAAGAGGCAGACTGTGGAGAGAGAGGGAGAGAGACACATTGTGGAGAGAGAGAGAGAATGGCAGACTGTGGAGAGATAGGGAGAGTGACAGATTGCAGACAGTGCAGGAGACAGACACACTGTGGAGAGTGCAGCTGAGAGGCAGACTGTTGAGACAGAGGGAGCGAGACAGATTGTGGAGAGTGCAGGAGAGAGACAGGCTGTAGAGAGAGAGGGAGAGAGGCAGACTGAGGAGAGGGATGCAGAGGGACAGATTGTGGAGAGAGAGGGAGTGAGACAGACTGTGGAGCGAGAGGGAGAGAGGCAGACTGTGGAGAGAGGGGAGAGAGAAAGACTGTGGAGACAGAGGGAGAGAGACAGACTGTTTGCTATTGCTGTGGGGGAGGATTTAAACTAAAAGTACAGTGGTTGGGAACCTGAGCAGGGAGACAGAGGAAAGGGAAACAAGGATAAAAGCAAATGATAGGAAGGAGAAAAACAAAATTGGCAGTCAGAGAAATCAACGGTTCAATCAAACCTGGCCACAATAAATACATTCTGATAGGTCTAAGAGCGTTAAAAAAAACAAGCCTGAAGGCTTTGTGGCTTAATGCGAGGAGCATTTGTAAAAATGTGGATGAATTGGCTACGGAAATAGAGGTAATCGAATATGATTTTGTTGGGATTACGGAAACGTGGCTCAAGGATGTCCAAGACTGGGAACTCAACATTCAGGCATATTCGATATTCAGGAAAGATAGTCAAATAGGAAAGGGAGGTGGAGTAGCATTACTGGTTAAAGAAGAGATTAATACAATTGTAATGAAGGATATTAGCTCTGATGAAGTGGAATCTGTATGGGTAGAATGAGAAATACTAAGTTGAAAAAAACTTTAGTGGGAGTGGTATATAGACCTCCAAACAGTAAGGCAGATGTTGGGGATGGCATTGAAAGAGAAATTAAAGAAGCGTGTAAGGGCACAGCAGTCATCAGGGTGACTTTAATCTCCATATAGATTGGGCTAATCACATTAGTAACAATACTGTGGAGGAGGAATTCCTGGAGGGTTTACGGGATTGTTTCCTGGACCAATATGTCGAGAAACCAACCAGAAATCACGCCATCTTAGACTGGGTATTATGTAACCAGAGAGGATTAATTAGTATTCTTGTTGTACGAGGCCCCTTGGGTCGGAGCGATCATAATATGATCGAATTCTTCAATAAGATGGAGAATGAAGTAGTTGACTCAGAGACTAGGGTCCTCAATTTAAATAAAGGAAACTACGATGGTATGAGGAGCGAGTTGGGTAGGATTGAGTGGGGAATGTCACTCAAAGGGTTGATGGTGGATAGGCAATGGCTAACATTCAAAGACCGAATGGATGAGCTACAGAATTTGTTCATCCCAGTTTGGCATAAAAATAAAACGAAAAAGGTGACTCAACCGTGGCTAACAAGGTAAATTAGGGATAGCATAAGATTCAAGGAGATGACATATAAATTGGATAGTAAAAGCAATAATCCTGAGGATTGGGAGCAGTTTCGGATTCAACAAAGGAGGACAAAGGGATTAATTAAGAAAGGGACAATAGAATATGAGAGTAAGCTTTCCGGGAACATAAAAACTGACTGTAAAAGCTTTTATAGATATGCGAAGAGAAAAAGATTGGTGAAGTCAAGCATAGGTCCCTTGCAGTCAGAATCAAGGGATTTATAATGGGGATCAAAGAAATGTCAGTCCAACAAAATGCATATTTTGGTTCTGTCTTCACAAAGGAGGACACAAATAACCTCCCAGAAATGCCGGGGAACATAGGGTCCGATGAAAGGGTGGAACTGAAAGAAATCAGTATTTGTAGGTAAATGGTGTTAGGAAAATTGATGGGACTGAAGGCCGATAAATCCCGAGGGCTTGATAATCTACATCCCAGTTTACTTAAGGAAGTGGCGCTAGAAATAGTATATTCATTGCTGGTCATCTTCCAGAACTCGATAGGCGCTGGAACGGTACCCATGGATTGGAGGGTAGCTAATGTTACCCCACTATTCAAAAAAGGTGGTAGAGAAAAAGCGGGAATTATAGACCGGTAAGCCTGACATCGGTAGTGGGGAAAATGCTAGAGTCCATTAAAAAAGATGTAATAACAGGGCACTTGGAAAGCAGTGACAGGATCGGACAAAGTCAACATGGGTTTACAAAAGGTAAGTCATGCTTGACTAATCTGCTGGAATTTTTTGACGATCTAACTGGTAAAATAGATAAAGGAGAGCCAGTGGATGTGGTGTATTTGGACTTACAGAAGGCTTTCGATAAGGACCCAAATAAGAGATTAGCGTGCAAAATTAAGGCACATGGGATTGGGGGCAAGGTATTGATTTGGATAGAGAACTGGTTAGCGGATAGAAAGCAAAGATTTCGAATACATGGGTCGTTTTCCGAGTGGCAGGCAGTTACTAGTGGGGTACCGCAAGGATCGGTCATAGGAACCCAGCTGTTCACAATATATATTAATGATCTGGACGAGGGAATTGGATGTAATATCTCCAAATTTGCAGACGACACAAAGCTGGCGGGGAGGGTATGCTGTGAGGAGGATGTCGTGAAACTCCAGTACGATTTGGACAGGTTGGATGATTGGACAGAAACATGGCAAATGCACTAAAATCTTGATAAATGTGAGGTTATCCACTTTGGTGGCAAAAACAGGATGGCAGATAATTATTTGAATGGCAATACATTGTGAGAAGGGGCAGTGCAAAGAGACCTGGGTGTTCTTGTGCAACAGTCGCTGAAGGGAAGCATGCTGGTGGTTAAGAAGGCAAATGGTATGTTGGCCTCCATAGCAAGAGGGTTCGAGTACAGGAACAAGGATGTCTTGTGCAGAGAGAGGGAGAGAGGCAGACTGTGGAGAGAGGGGAGAGAGACAGACTGTGGAGAGTGCGGCAGAGAGAATGACAGTAGAGAGAGAGGGAGAGGGGCAGACTGCGGATAGATAGGGAGAGAGGCAGACTGTGGAGAGTGCGGGAGAGAAACAGACTATGGAGAGAGAAGGAGAGAGGCAGACTGTGGAGAGAGAGGGAGATAGACAGACTTTGGAGACAGAGGGAGGGAGACAGACAGTGGAGAAAGAGGGAGAGAGACAGACTTTTGAGACAGAGTGGTACACACATATTTTGGAGAGAGAAGGAGAGACACAGACTGTAGAGGGTGTGGGGGAGAGAAGACTGTGGAGAGAAAGGGAGAGAGACAGACTGTGGAGAGAGGGAGAGGGAGAGAGACAGACTGCGAACAGAGTGGGAGAGAGACAGATTGTGGAGAGAGAGGGAGAGACACAGACTGGAGAGGCAGAGGGAGATTGACAGACTGAGTGGGCAGATGGGGAGAGACAGACTGTGGAGAGAGGGAAAGAGAGACAGACTTTGAAGCGAGAGGGAGAGAGAAAGACAGTGGAGAGAGAGGGAAAGAGACAGACTGTGGAGAGAGAGGGAGGGGGCAGAATGTGGGGAGATATGGAGAGAGATAGACTGTGGAGAGAGAGGGAGAGAGACAGACTGTGGAGAGAGAGGGAGAGAGGCAGGTTGTGGAGAGAGAGGGAGAGAGACAGACTGTGGAGAGAGAGGGAGAGAGTCAGACTGTGGAGAAAGAGCGTGAGAGGCAGACTGTGGAGAGCGAGGGAGAGAGACAGACTGTGGGGAGAGAGAGAGAGAGAGAAAGACTGTGGGGAGAGAGGGAGAGAGACAGACTGTGGGGAGAAAGAGAGAGAGAAAGACTGTGGGGAGAGAGGGAGAGAGGCAGACTGTGGGGAGAAAGAGAGAGAGAAAGACTGTGGAGAGTGCGGGAGAGAGACGGACTGTGGGGAGAGCGAGAGAGAGAAAGACTGTGGGGAGAGAGGGAGAGAGACAGACTGTGCGGAGAGAGAGAGAGAAAGACTGTGGAGAGTGCGGTAGAGAGACAGACTGTGGGGAGAGAGAGAGGGAAATACCGTGGGGAGAGAGGGAGAGAGACGCTGGAGAAAAAATTAGAGAGACAGGTTTTGTAGACAGAGGGAGACAGAGACAAACTGTGGAGAGAGAGGGAGCGAGCCAAACTATGGAGACAAGGGCCAGAGGCAGACTGTCGAGTGATGGGGCGAGAGACAGACTGTGGGTACAGAGAGAGAGTTACAGACGGTGTAGAGAGAGGGATAGTGACATTGTTTGGCGAGAGAAAGGAGAGAGAAGGACTGTAGAGGGAGAGAGGCAGAGAAACAGACTGTGGAGACAGAGGGAGAGAGACATACTGTATAGAGAAAGGGAGAGAGACAGACTTTGAAGGCAGAGTGAGAGAGATAGACTGTGGAGACAGAGGGAGAGTGACAGACTATGGTGAGACAGGGAGAGAGATATACTGTGGGGGAGGAGGGAGAGAGGCAAACTGTGGAGAGAGTGGGAGAGAGACGGAATGATGAGACAGAGGGAGAGAGAGAGATTGTGTAGACTGACGGAGAGAGACAGTCTGTAGAGAGAGAGGTTGGAGCCAGCAAGGCTGTGGAGATAGAGGGAGCTTTAAAGACTTTGTAGAATGAGGGAGAGATACAGATTGAGAAGGGACATTGAGAGGGAGAGACTGTGGATAGAGAGAGTTGGAGACATTGTGGAGCCATAAGGAGAGGGATAGACTGTGGAGAAAGAGGGGAGAGACAGATGGTTGAGAGAGAGAGAGGGACAGAGAGACTGCAGAGAGAGAGGGAGAGAGACAGACTTTGGAGATAGAGGTAGAGAGATAGACTGTGGAGAGAGAGGGAGAGAGACAAATTGTGGAGAGAGAGGGAGAGAGACAGGTTGTGGAGATAGAGCAAGAGAGACAGACTGTGGAGAGAGATGGACTGTGGATGCAGAGGGTGAGAGACAGGCTTCGGCTAGAGTGAAGAGAGAATGAATCTGGAGAGAGAGTGAGAGAGAGTATATTGAGACATATTGCGAGAGACAGGCTGTGGCGACAAGGGAGAGAGAGACAGACAGTAGCGCGAGAGGGAGAGAGACAGGCTGTGGAGAGAACGGGAGACAGACAGAATGCGGAGACAGAGGGTGAGAGACAGACTGTGCAGAGAGAGGGAGTTTGATAGACGGTGGAGAGAGAGTGTTGAGACAGACTGTGGAGACAGAGCGAGAGGAAGACTGTGGATTGAGAGGGAGAGAGACAGACTGTGGATAGAGAGGGAGAGAGACAGGCTGTGGATATAGTGGTAGAGAGAAAGACTTTGGTGACTGTGGGAGAGAGATAGACTGTGCAGAGAGAGGGAGAGAGGCAGGCTCTGGAGTGATTCGGAGAGAGATAGACGGTGGAAAGAGAGGGAGAGACACAGGCAGAGGGGGAGAGACAGTCAGTGGAGAGAGGGAAAGAGGGACAGACTGGGGAGAGAGAGGGAGAGAGACAGACTGTGGAGAGAGAGGGAAAGAGACAGACTGTGGAGAGAGAGGGAGGGGGACAGACTTAGGAGAGAGAGCGAGAGAGACAGACTGTGGAGAGAGAGTTATAGTGACTGACTGATGAGACAGGGAGAGAGATAGAACGTGGTGCGAGAGCGAGAGAGAAAGATTGTGGAGAGAGAGGAAGAGAAATGGACTTTGGAGAGAGAAGGAGAGTGACAGACTCTGGAGGGAGAGGGAGAGAGAAGACGGTGGAGACAGAGGAAGAGAGACAGGCTGTGGAGAGAGTGTTCAAGAGAGAGACCGTGGTGAAAGAGGGAGAGAGACATATTTTGTAGACTGAGGGAGGGAGACAGACTGTGGAGAGAGAAGGAGAGAGACAGACTGTGGAGACAGAGGAAGAGTGACAGACTGTGGAGAGAGAAGGACAGAGACAGACTGTTGAGACAGAGGAAGAGAGACAGACTGTGGAGAGAGAGGGAGAGAGAGACAGACTGTGGAGAGAGAGGGAGAGAGACAGACTGTGGAGATAGAGGGAGAGGGACAGGCTCTGGAGAGAGAGAGAGAGAGAGAGAGAGAGAGACACTGCAGAGAGGGGGGAGACTGAATGAGGAGACTGAGGTAGAGAGACAGACAGTGGATGCAGAGAGAGAGAGGCAGGTTGTGGAGAGAGATGGAGAGAGAATGACTGTGGAAAGACTGGGAGAGCGACAGTCTATTGAGAGAGAGGGAGAGAGGAGGACTGTGGAGAGAAATGGAGGGATATAGACTGGAGACAGAGTGAGTGAGAAGGGCTGAGGAGAGAGAGTGGGAGAGGCAGGCTGTGGAGAGAGCGGGAGAGAGAAAGATTGTGGAGAGATGGAGAGAGACAGACTGTGAAGAGAGAGGGAGAGATAGAGACTGTGGAGAGAGAGGGAGAGAGACAGACAGTTGAGACAGAGGGAGAGAGACAGACTGTTGAGAGAGAGGGGGAGAGAAAGACTGTGGAGAGAAATGGAGCGATATAGACTGGAGACAGAGTGAGTGAGAAAGGCTGAGGAGAGCGAGGGAGAGAGGCAGATGGTGGAGACAGATGGAGAGAGACAGTCTGTGGAGAGAGCGGGAGAGAAACAGATTGTGGAGAGATGGAGAGGCAGACTGTGGGGAGAGAGTGAGAGAGACAGATTGGGGAGATAGAGGGAGAGAGACAGACTGTGGAGATAGAGGGAGGGAGACTGACGGTGGAGAGAGAGGGATAGAGACAGAGTGTGGAGATAGAGAGAGGGAGACAGACTGTGGAGAAAGGAGGAGAGTGTCAGACAGCGAAGATTGAGGGAGGGAGACAGACTGTGGAGAGATGGAGAGAGACAGACAGTGGAGAGAGAGGGAGAGAGACAGACTGTGCAGAGATGGAGAGAGACAGACTGCGGAGAGCGAGGTAGAGACAGACTGTGGAGATAGAGGGAGAGAGACAGACTGTGGAGATAGAGGGAGAGTGACAGGCTCTGGAGAGAGAGAGAGACAGACAGACTGTGGAGGGAGTGGGAGAGAGACAGGCTATAGAGAGAGAGGGAGAGATACAGGCTGTGTAGTAAAAGGGAGAGAGGCAGACTGTGGAGCGAGAGTAAGAGAGTCTGACTGTGGAGACAGAGGGAGGGATGCAGAATGTGGAGAAAGAGGGAGATCGACAGACTTTGCAGCGAGAGGGAGATATTTATACTGTGGAGACAGAGAGTGGGAGACAGACTGTGGGGAAAAATGGAGAGAGACAGGCATTGGTGACAGAGTGATACAGACAGACTTTGGAGAGAGAAGGAGAGAGACAGACTGAGGAGAGTGATGTAGAGAGACAGACCGTGGTGACAGAGAGCGAGAGACAGAGGGAGGAAGACCGGCTGTGGATGAGAGAAGGAGAGAGGCAGACTGTGGAGAGAGAGGAAGAGAGATAGACTGTTGAGACAGAGGGAGTGAGACAGACTTTATAGACAGCGAGAGGGAAACAGACTGCGGATAGAAAAGGAGAGAGACAGACTGCAGAGGCAGAGGGAGAGGGACAGACTTTGGAGGGAGAGGGAGAGAGACAGACTGAAGAAAGAGAGGAATAGAGACAGAATTTGTAGAAAGTGCGAGAGAGACAGACCGTGGAGATATGGAGAGAGACTGACTTTGGCGAGCGAGGGAGAATGACAGACTGTGGAGATAGTGGGAGAGTGACAGTCTGTGCAGAGGGAGGGAGGGAGACGGACTGGAGAAAGGGGGAGAGAGAAAGGCTGAGGAGAGAGAGGGGGAGAGGACGACAGTGGAGACAATGAGAGAGGAAGACTGTGGAGGGAGAGGGAGAGATAGACTGACTGTGGAGAGAGAGGCAGAGAGACTGACGCTGGAGAGAAAGGTAGAATGACAGACTGTGGAGAGACAGGGAGAGAGACAGACTGTGGAGACTGAGGGAGATAGACAGACATTGGAGAGAGAGAGAGAGAAAAAATCTCTGGAGAGGGAGGGAGAGAGACAGACTGCAGAGGGAGCGGGAGAGAGACAGAATGTGGAGAGAGATGGAGAGAGAAAGCCTGTGGTGACAGTGGTAGCGAAACAGACTGTTGAGACAGAGGGAGAGCGAAAGAATGTGGAAACAGAGGGAGAGAGACAGACTGTGGAGACTGAGTGAGACCAACAGACAGTGGTGACAAAGTGAGAGACGAAAATTGTGGAGAGAGACGGGGAGAGACAAACTGTGGAGGGAGAGTGAGAGAGATACATTGTGCAGAGAGAGGGCACGAGAGATGGTGGAGAATAAATTAAAGAAACAGATTATGTAGACAGCGGGAGAGAGAGACAGACTGGGAAGTGACAGGGAGCGAGCCAGACTATGGAGACAAGGGAGAGAGATAGACTGTCGAGTGATGGAGCGAGAGACAGGCTGTGGGTACAGAGGGAGATAGACGGACTGTGTAGAGAGATGGAGAGTGACAGTGTTTGGAGAGAGAGGGAGAGAGAAGGACTGTGGAGAGAGAGAGGCAGAGAAACAGACTGTGGAGATATAGGGAGAGAGACAGACTGTGGAGAGAGAGGGAGAGAGACAGATTGGGGAGAGAGGGAGAGAAAGACTGTGGAGAAAGAGAGAGAGACAGACTGCTGAGCGAGAGGGAGTGAGAAAGGCAATGGAAAGAGGGAGGGATACAGACTGAGGAGAGAGAGGGAGAATGACAGACTGTGGAGAGAGTGTGAGAGAGACAGATTGTCCGGAAATGGAGAGAGACAGACTGGAGAGAGAGGTAGAGAGACAGACTGTGGAGATAGAGGAAGATTGACAGGCTGTGGGGAGAGAGGGAGGGAGACAGACTGTGGAGAGTGAGTTAGACGGATTGACTTTGGTGAGAGAGCGAGGGAAAGAGAATGCAGAGAGAGAATGAGAGAGACAGACTGCAGAGAGAGGCAGAGAGAAGGACTGTGGAGAGACAGGGTGAGAGTCTGACTCTGGAGACAGATGGAGAGAGACATACTGTGGAGTCAGATGGAGGGAGACAGACAGTGCAGAAGTAGGGAGAGAGCCAGACTGTATAGAGAAATGGAGAGCGACAGACTTTGGAGACAGAGTGAGAGTGACAGACTGTGTAGACAGATGGAGAGAGACAGACTGTGAAGAGAGAGGGAGAGATAGAGACTGTGGAGAGAGAGGGAGAGAGACAGACAGTTGAGACAGAGGGAGAGAGACAGACTGTTGAGAGAGAGGGGGAGAGAAAGACTGTGGAGAGAAATGGAGCGATATAGACTGGAGACAGAATGAGTGAGAAAGGCTGAGGAGAGCGAGGGAGAGAGGCAGGCGGTGGAGACAGATGGAGAGAGACAGTCTGTGGAGAGAGCGGGAGAGAAACAGATTGTGGAGAGATGGAGAGGCAGACTGTGGGGAGAGAGTGAGAGAGACAGATTGGGGAGATAGTGGGAGAGAGACAGACTGTGGAGATAGAGGGAGGGAGACTGACGGTGGAGAGAGAGGGATAGAGACAGACTGTGGAGATAGAGAGAGGGAGACAGACTGTGGAGAAAGGAGGAGAGTGCCAGACAGCGAAGATTGAGGGAGGGAGACAGACTGTGGAGAGATGGAGAGAGACAGACAGTGGAGAGAGAGGGAGAGAGACAGACTGTGCAGAGATGGAGAGAGACAGACTGTGGAGAGCGAGGGATAGAGACAGACTGTGGAGATAGAGGGAGAGAGACAGATTGTGGAGATAGAGGGAGAGTGACAGGCTCTGGAGAGAGAGAGAGACAGACAGACTGTGGAGAGAGTGGGAGAGAGACAGGCTATAGAGAGAGAGGGAGAGATACAGGCTGTGTAGTAAAAGGGAGAGAGGCAGACTGTGGAGCGAGAGTTAGAGAGTCTGACTGTGGAGACAGAGGGAGGGATGCAGAATGTGGAGAAAGAGGGAGATAGACAGATTTTGCAGCGAGAGGGAGATATTTATACTGTGGAGACAGAGAGTGGGAGACAGACTGTGGGGAAAAATGGAGAGAGACAGACATTGGTGACAGAGTGATACAGACAGACTTTGGAGAGAGAAGCAGAGAGACAGACTGAGGAGAGTGATGTAGAGAGACAGACCGTGGTGACAGAGAGCGAGAGACAGAGGGAGGAAGACCAGCTGTGGATGAGAGAAGGAGAGAGGCAGACTGTGGAGAGAGAGGAAGAGAGATAGACTGTTGAGACAGAGGGAGTGAGACAGACTTTATAGACAGCGAGAGGGAAACAGACTGCGGATAGAAAAGGAGAGAGACAGACTGCAGAGGCAGAGGGAGAGAGACTGAATTTGGAGGGAGAGGGAGAGAGACAGACTGAAGAAAGAGAGGAATAGAGACAGAATTTGTAGAAAGTGCGAGAGAGACAGACCGTGGAGAGATGGAGAGAGACTGACTGTGGCGAGCGAGGGAGAATGACAGACTTTGGAGATAGTGGGAGAGTGACAGTCTGTGAAGAGGGAGGGAGGGAGACGGGCTGGAGAAAGGGGGAGAGAGAAAGGCTGAGGAGAGAGAGGGGGAGAGGACGACAGTGGAGACAATGAGAGAGGAAGACTGTGGATGGAGAGGGAGAGATAGACTGACTGTGGAGAGAGAGGCAGAGAGACTGACACTGGAGAGAGAGGTAGAATGACAGACTGTGGAGAGACAGGGAGAGAGACAGACTGTGGAGACTGAGGGAGATAGACAGACATTGGAGAGAGAGAGAGAGAAAAAATCTCTGCAGAGGGAGGGAGAGAGACAGACTGCAGAGGGAACGGGAGAGAGACAGAATGTGGAGAGAGATGGAGAGAGACAGACTGTGGAGACCGAGGTAGAGAGAAAGCCTGTGGTGACAGTGGTAGCGAAACAGACTGTTGAGACAGAGGGAGAGCGAAAGAATGTGGAAACAGAGGGAGAGAGACAGGCTGTGGAGACTGAGTGAGACCAACAGACAGTGGTGACAAAGTGAGAGACGAAAATTGTGGAGAGAGAGGGGGAGAGACAAACTGTGGAGGGAGAGTGAGAGAGATACATTGTGCAGAGAGAGGGCGCGAGAGATGGTGGAGAATAAATTAAAGAAACAGATTATGTAGACAGCGGGAGAGAGAGACAGACTGGGAAGTGACAGGGAGCGAGCCAGACTATGGAGACAAGGGAGAGAGATAGACTGTCGAGTGATGGAGCGAGAGACAGACTGTGGGTACAGAGGGAGATAGACGGACTGTGTAGAGAGATGGAGAGTGACAGTGTTTGGAGAGAGAGGGAGAGAGAAGGACTGTGGAGAGAGAGAGGCAGAGAAACAGACTGTGGAGATATAGGGAGAGAGACAGACTGTGGAGAGTGAGGGAGAGAGACAGATTGGGGAGAGAGGGAGAGAAAGACTGTGGAGAAAGAGAGAGAGACAGACTGCTGAGCGAGAGGGAGTGAGAAAGGCAATGGAAAGAGGGAGGGATACAGATTGAGGAGAGAGAGGGAGAATGACAGACTGTGGAGAGAGAGTGAGAGAGACAGATTGTCGAGAAATGGAGAGAGACAGACTGGAGAGAGAGGTAGAGAGACAGACTGTGGAGATAGAGGGAGATTGACAGGCTGTGGGGAGAGAGGGAGGGAGACAGACTGTGGAGAGTGAGTTAGACGGATTGACTTTGGTGAGAGAGCGAGGGAGACAGAATGCAGAGAGAGAAGGAGAGAGACAGACTGCAGAGAGAGGCAGAGAGAAGGACTGTGGAGAGACAGGGTGAGAGTCTGACTCTGGAGACAGATGGAGAGAGACATACTGCGGAGTCAGATGGAGGGAGACAGACAGTGCAGAAGTAGGGAGGGAGCCAGACTGTATAGAGAAATGGAGAGCGACAGACTTTGGAGACAGAGTGAGAGTGACAGACTGTGGAGACAGATGGAGAGTAAAAGACTGTGGAGAGAGAGGGAGAGAGATATACTGTGGGGAAGAGTGAGAGACAGACTGTAGGGAGAGAGAGGGAGACAGCAAGGCTCTGGAGACAGAGGGAGCTTAAAGAATTTGTCGTATGAGGGACAGACTGTGGATAGAGTGAGTTGCAGACATTGTGGAGTCATAAAGAAATGGATAGACTATGGCGAAAAAGGGTGAGAGACTGACGGATGAGAGAGAGAGACTGAAAGGCTCTGGGGTGAGAGGGTGAGAAACAGATTGTGGAGTCAGAGGGAGATTGACAGTCTGCGGAGAGAGAGGGAAAGAGACAGACAGCGGAGAGAGAGGGAGAGAGACAGGTTTTGGAGACAGAGGGAGAGAGACAGACTGGGGAGAGATGGAGAGAGACAATCTGCTGAGAAAGCGGGAGAGAGAAAGACTGTGAGGAAAAAGGGAGGGAGACAGACTGGAGACAGATGTAGAGAGAAATGCTGAGGAGAGAGAAAGGGTGAGACAGATTGTGGAGACAGACTTAGAGAGGGAAACTGTGGGGAGAGCGGGATACAGCCAGGCTTTGGAGAGAGTTGGAGAGAGATACACTGTGGAGAGAGAGGGAAAGAGGCAGACTGTGGAGAGAAATGGACTGCGGAGATAGAGGGTGAGAGACACACTGTGCAGAGAGAGGGAGAGAGATGGCCGGTGGGGAGAGACAGAGAGACAGACTGTGGAGAGAGAGGGAGAGAGGAAGACTGTGGAGAGAGAGGGAGAGAGATAGACTGTGGAGCGAGAGGGAGAGACACAGACTGTGGAGGCAGAGGGAGATTGACAGACTGAGGAGGGAGAAGTGGTGAGAGAGAGTATGGAGAGAGGGAAAGAGAGACAGACTGAGGAGAGAGAGGGAAAGGGACAGACTTTGGAGAAAAAGGGAGGGCGACAGACTGTGGAGAGAGAGGGAGAGAGGCAGACTGTGGAGAGAGAGGGAGAGAGACAGACTGTGGAGAGCGAGGGAGAGAGACGGACTGTGGAGAGAGAGGGTGGGAATCAGACTGTGAAGAGTGTGGGAGAGAGACAGACCGTGGAGAGTGTGGTAGGGAGACAGACTGTTGAGAGAGTGGGAGAGAGGCAGACTGTGGAGATTTTGGGAGAGATACAGACTGTGGCGAGAGAGGGGGAGAGACAGACAGTGGAGAGAGGCAGACTGTGGAGAGAGGCAGACATTGGAGAGAGAGGGAGAGAGACAGACAATGGAGAGAGAGGGAGACAGACAGGCTGTGGAGACCGATGTAGAGTGGCAGATAGTGGAGAGAGAGGGAGAGACAGACTGTGGAGGGAGAGGCAGAGATGCTGACTCTGGAGGGAGAGGGAGAGAGACAGACTGCGGAAGAGCGGAAGAGCGATAGAATGTGGAGAGGTTTGGAGAGCGACAGATTGTGGAGAGGGAGGGAGAGATACAGAGAGTGGAGACAGAGGGTGAGACTGAATGTGGAGACCGAGTTAGAGTGACAGACTGTGGAGACAGAGGGAGAGCGACAGACTGTGGAGAGATGGAGAGAGACAGACTGTGGAGAGATGGAGAGAGGCAGACAGTGCAGAAGTAGGGAGAGTGACGGAATGTTGAGACAGAGGGAGAGAGAGAGATTGTGTAGACTGGGGGAGATTGACAGTCTTTAGAGAGAGAGAGGGAGACAGCAAGGCTGTGGAGATAGAGGGGGATTTAAAGACATTGTAGAATGAGGGAGAGAGACAGATTGAGAAGGGACTGTGAGAGGGAGAGACTGTGGATAGAGTGAGTTGGAGACATTCTGGAGACATAAGGAGAGGGATAGACTGTGGAGAAAGAGGGTGAGAGACAGACGGTTGAGTGAGAGAGAGAAAGACAGACAGACTCTGGTGTGAGAGGGAGAGAAACAGATTGTGGAGACAGAGGGAGAGAGACAGTCTGAGGACAGAGAGTGGGAGAGATAGACTGTGGAGAGAGAGGGAGAGAGGCAGGCTGTGGAGGCAGAGGGAGAGACACAGACTGAGGAGGCATTGGGGGAGAGGCAGTCTGTGGAGAGAGGGAAAGAGGGACAGACTGTGGCGAGAGAGCGAGAGAGACAGACTTTGGAGAGAGAGGGAAAGAGACCGAATGTGGAGATAGTGGGAATTGGACAGACTGTGGGGAGTGAGGGAGAGAGCTAGGCTGTGGAGACATGGGAGAGAGTGACAGACGGTAAAATGTGAGTGAGAGAGAAAGGCTGAGGAGAGAGCGTTAGACAGACAGACTGTGGAGACAGAGGCTGTGAGAAAGACTGTGCAGGGAGAGGGAGAGAGATAGACGGTTAGAGAGTGTGAGAGAGACAGATGTTGGATACAGAGTGAGAGTGGAAGACACTGGATAGAGTGGGAGAGAGACAGACAGGAGAGAGAAGGAGAGAGGCAGGCTGTGGAGAGAGCCGGAGAGACACAGGCTGTGGAGGCAAAGGGAGAGTGACAGGCTGAGGAGGCAGAGGTGGAGAGAAAGGCTGTGGAGAGAGGGAAAGAGCCTGTGGAGAGAGAGGGAGTGCGCCAAATTGTGCAGAGTGCGGGAGAGAGATAGACTGTGGAGAGAGAGGGAGAGAGGTAGACTGTGGAGAGTAGGGAGCGAGATAGCATGTGGAGAGAGAGGGAGGGAGACAGACTGTGGAGTGAGGGAGAGAGACAGCCTGTGGAGAGAGAGGGAGGGAGAAAAACTGTGGAGAGTGTGGGAGAGAGACAGACTGTGGAGAATGTGGGAGAGAGATAGACTGTTGAGTGGAAGGAAGCGAGACAGACTGTGGAGAGAGAGGGAGAGAGACAGAGTGTATAGAGAGAGGGAGAGGGATAGACTGTGGAGAGAGAGGGAGAGAGACATCATGTGGAGACAGAGGGAGAGACACAGACTATGGAGGCAGAGGGGGAGAGACAGTCTGTGGAGAGCGGGAAAGAGGGATAGACTGTGGTGAGAGAGGGAGAGAGACAGACTGTGGAGGGAAAGGGAAAGAGACAGACTGTGGAGAGAGAGGGAAGGGGACAGACTGTCGGGAGTAAGGGAGAGAGCCAAACTGTGGATACATGGGAGAGAGTGACAGACTGTAAAGTGAGAGGGAGAGAGAAAGGCTGTGGAGAGAGTGTTAGACAGACAGACTGTGGAGACAGAGGGTGTGAGACAGACTGTGCAGGGAGAGGGAGAGAGATAGACGGTTAGAGAGTGTGAGAGAGACAGACGGTGGATACAGAGTGAGAGTGGAAGACACTGGATAGAGAGTGAGAGAGACAGACAGGAGAGAGCATAGCCTGGCAATCGAAAAATTTAGACACAGGAAGACCCGGCTACCTAGAGAGGACAGGATATGCTCTCACTGCAGTCAGGGTTGGTGGAGACAGAGATGCACTTCCTCACAGCGTGTAGAAAATCTCAGGGCATAAGTGAGAATTTCTAACCAAAATTCACAAAATATTCCCGGAATTCAGAAATTTGAATGACGGCCTAAAACTCACATACCTACTAGGGGAAGAGAGAAACTGTGTAACAGTAGCGGCACACTATGTTACAGCTTGCCATAAACAGAGGGACAACCACTAAATATGAGAAAAGAGTATATAAAAATTATATGAATATATATTTATACACTCAGGGATATATCTGTTTGTACACTGTATGGATAGATCTGTATTTTTGTGTACAATCTTGAATGTTTTTCGATGCTTTGGCAACATAAGATGTACCTTGTCATGCCAATAAAGCGATTGGAATTGAATTAAATTGAATTGAGAAGGACAGAGGCAGGCTGTGGAGAGAGCCGGAGAGAGACAGACTGTGGAGGGAGAGGGAGAGTGACAGACTGAGGAGGCAGAGGTGGAGAGAAAGCCTGTGGAGAGAGGGATAGAGAAACAGATTGTGGAAGGAGAGGGAGTGAGACAAACTGTGCTGAGTGCGGGAGAGAGATAGACTGTGGAGAGAGAGGGAGAGAGGCAGACTGTGGAGAGTAGGGAGCGAGATAGCCTGTGGAGAGAGATGGAGGGAGAAAGACTGTGGAGAGTGCGGGAGAGAGACAGACTTCGGAGAATGTGGGAGAGAGATATCTGTGAAGAGAGGGGGAGGGAGGCATAATGTAGAGAGAGATGAAGAGAGATAGATTTTGGAGAGCGAGGGAGAGAGACAGGCTGTGGAGAGTGTGGGATAGAGGCAGACTGTTGAGAGAGAGGAAGCGAGACAGCCTGTGGAGAGAGAGGGAGAGAGACTGACGGTATAGAGAGAGGGAGAGGGATAGACTGTGGAGAGAGAGGGAGAGAGACATTATGTGGAGAGAGAGGGAGAGAGACAGACTGTGGAGAGAGAGGGATAGAGACAGATTGTGGAGAGAGAGGGAGAGAGGCAGACATTTGAGACACAGGGAGTGAGACAGATAATGGAGAGTGCGGGAGAGAGGCAGACTGTGGAGACAGAGGGAGAGAGACAAACTGTGGAGAGAGAGGGAGAGAGACAGACTGTGGAGAGAGAGTGATAGAGCCAGACTGTTGAGAGAGAGGGAGAGAGACAGACTGTGGAGAGAGAGGGATAGAGGCAGACTGTGGAGAGAGAGGGAGAGAGACAGATTGTGGAGAGCGAGCGAGAGAAACAGACTGTGGAGAGATCGGAAGAGAGACAGACTGTGGAGAGAGAGGGAGAGAGACAGACTGTAGAGACTGCGGGAGAGAGACAGACTGCGGAGAGAGAGGGAGGGGGCAGACTGTGGAGAGATAGGGAGAGAGACAGACTGTGGAGAGTGCGGGAGAGAAACAGACTCTAGAGAGAAAAGGAGAGAGGCAGACTCTGGTGTGAGAGGGAGAGAGACAGATTGTGGAGACAGAGGGAGAGAGACAGTCTGAGGAGAGAGAGTGAGAGAGATAGACTGCGGAGAGAGAGGGAGAGAGGCAGGCTGTGGAGACAGAGGGAGAGACACAGACTGAGGAGGCAGAGGGGGAGAGACAGTCTGTGGAGAGAGGGAAAGAGGGATAGCATGTGGCGAGAGAGGGAGAGAGACAGACTGTGGAGAGAGAGGGAAAGAGACAGACTTTGGAGAGAGAGGGAAGGGGACAGACTGTGGGGTGTGAGGGAGTGAGCCAGACTGTGGAGACATGGCAGAGAGTGACAGACTGCAAAGTGAGTGGGAGAGAGACAGGCTGTGGAGAGAGCGTTAGACAGACAGACTATGGAGACAGGGTGTGTGAGACAGACTGTGCAGGGAGAGGGAGAGAGATAGACGGTTAGGGAGTGTGAGAGAGACAGACGGTGGATACAGAGTGAGAGTGGAAGACACTGGATAGAGAGGGAGAGAGACAGACAGGAGAGAGAAGGAGAGAGGCAGTCTGTGAAGAAAGCCGGAGAGAGACAGACTGTGGAGAGAGTTTAGAGACACAGACTGTGGAAGCAGAGGGAGAGTGATAGGCTGAGGAGGCAGAGGTGGAGAGAAAGCCTGTGGAGCGAGAGGGAATGAGACAAACTGTGCAGAGTGTTGAATAGAGATAGACTGTGGAGAGAGAGGGAGAGAGGCAGACTGTGGACAGTAGGGAGCGAGACAGCCTGTGGAGAGAGAGGGAGGAAGACAGACTGTGGAGTGAGGGAGAGAGAGAGCCTGTGGTGTGTCTCGGCGAGAGACACACTGTGGAGAATGTGGGATAGAGGCAGACTGTTGAGAGAGTGGAAGCGAGGCAGACTGTGGAGAGAGAGGGGGAGAGAAAGACTGTGGAGAGAGAGGGAGAGAGACAGACTGTGGAGAGAGAGGGAGAGAGATAGACTGTGGAGAGAGAGGGAGAGAGATACACTGTGGCTAGAGAGGGAGAGAGACATAATGTGGAGAGAGAGGGAGAGAGACATACTGTGGAGAGCGAGGGAGAGAAACAGACTGTGGAGACATAGGGAGAGAGACAGACTGTGGAGAGAGAGGGAGAGAGACAGACTTTGAAGAGAGAGGGAGAGACAGATTGTTGAGACGGAGGGAGAGAGATAGACGAGAGACAGAGGGAACGAGACAGATAGTGTAGGGTGCGGGAGAGAGACAGTGGGAGTGAGACAGACTGTGGAGAGAGGCGGAGAGAGACAGACTGTGGAGACAGAGGGATAGAGACAGACTGTGGAGAGAGGATGAGAGAGACAGACTTTGAAGAGAGAGGGAGAGACAGATTGTTGAGATGGAGGGAGAGAGACAGACTGTGGAGACAGAGGGAACGAGACAGAGTGTGGAGACAGAGCGAGGTAGAAGGAGAGAGACAGACTGTGGAGCGAGAGGGAGAGCGGCAAACTGTGGAGAGAGGGAGGGAAATAGCCTGTGGATGCATGAGGGGGTGAGACAGACTGTGGAGAGTGAGGGAGGGAGACCGACTTTGGCGAGAGAGGCTGATAGACAGGATGTGGAGAAAGAGGGAGAGAGACAGAATATGAAGAGAGATGTAAGATTCGCATAATTTCTACATTTCCCCAAAGGTTATTATTCATAAAATGGACCTGCGTGGAATTTTATAAAAAAGGATACCCAAAGATGGCCTCCGCGCCTCGTGGCCGAATGCCTGTAAGATTTTAAAAGCTTGGACTCTGTGGCTCAAGCAGCTTGTGGAGAAATCGAAACCAAAGCTGCAGTTTCTGTGAAGAGAGACTTTTGTATTTTGCAAAGCAGACAGGACTTTGAATATGTATTAAGCCAAATCGGAGACAGATTAAAACCCGTTAGGCCTATACTTAAGGCCATCAAGCAGTTTGCATAAATAATCGGGAAAAGGTTAAGGAAGCCATCGAGGCTCAACAGGGCCATGAAGATGTATTAATAAAAAAACAAATCGATAACCAGGCCAGTAGATGCAATTACAGGCCATAGAAAAACATTTAGTTTAGATTGCTACCATTATATAAATTAGCCCGCCAAGATTGGGACAAAGAACTATCCTGATTTGGTGCTCAGATAAGGGCCATCCGAAGGAGTAAAACTGAAGGCCCCGGGTAGCAATCTCACTCTCCTCTCTTCTGTCTTGTCTCTGGCTCTCCCCTCCCCGCCCTCGTGGCTGCTGCTCTTCCCCTGTCCCTCGCTTACCCCCTGGCCTCTGCCCGTGCCTTTCCCCATTCCATCAGGAACGCTCGGCATTGCACCAGGCGGACACGGACCAACCAGGCCAGGCCAGGCTGGAGGCGATGAGGTGAGGAGGCGTGTCGAATTGGGATGACGGATGGGAAGATGATTGAAGAAAAGTTTCGAATAATCGGGCCTTCAATCCAGCTGACCTGTAACAATCTTCATGCAAAGTCGAACTGCTGACCGATGAAGAACTATCATCACTGCAAGGGAAAGTACCCAAACAGAGACATTAACTTTGGGGTACTCGTACCTGGACGACGCCCTTGCAGCGCCCCGAGACCACGTGATGATGGCAGGCTCCAGAGAGCGCAAAGAGCGAACCCCAATCCCCACCGCTGTTTTGAATTCAGCAGATCTTTGATTGGTGAGCATGAATTCTGGCCCCATCATATATAATCTAGTTAGGTATCGGGGGTGGGATAAGGATAAGGGGATTGTTAAGATAGTTGTTTTCCCTCGATGTGCCATGCGTTCCCCTTCCCTGGATAAGTATACTTATTTGTATTTGCCTGTAATGTTACATTAGTAACTTCTCATAAGATTGTGTTAATTTCTATTTCAATAAAACCTTGGTTTTTGCCTCCATCCAAACCACCTGTCTACTCGAGTCTTTTCTGTATCGCCGCCTGTACCTAAGTCCAGTGTGTAGAACCCAGGGGCGTGGGAGCGATTCAAACCGCTCACAAACAGCCAGGGGCATAACTGACTGGCCGCATGCGCCAAACCTACCAGCACCCCCTACACAGTTTATGATTCAGCAAAGGAGGAGTAAGGGATTAATTAAGAGGGGGAAAATAGAATATGAGAGTAAGCTTGCAGTGAACATAGAAACTGATTGTAAAAGCTTCTACAGATATGTAAAGAGAAAAATATTATTGAAGTCAAGCGTAGTTCCCTTGCAGTCAGAATCAGGGGAATTTATAATGGGGAACAAAGAAATGGAAGCCCAATTAAATACATACTTCAGTTCTGTCTTCGCAATGAAGGACACAAATAACCTCCCAGAAATGTCAGGGACATAGCATCGAATGAGAGGGAGGAATTGAATGAAATCAGTACTTGTGTTATGGAAATTGACTTGACTGCAGGCCGATAAATCACCAGGGCCTGATAGGTTACATCCTAGTGTACTTCAGGAAGTGGCCCTAGAAATATTAGATGCATTGCTAGTCAACTTGCAAAATTCTATCGACTCTGGCACAGTTCCCATGGATTGGAGTGTAGCTAATTTAAACACTATTTTAAAAAGTTGGTAGAGAGAAAACCGGGAATTATAGACCGTTAAGTCTGACATCAGTAGTGGGGAAATGCTAGAGTCCATTATAAACGGTACAACAGCAGAGCACTTGGAAAACAGTGATAAGAACGGACAAAGTTAACATGGATTTACAAAATGTACATCGTGCTTGACTGAACTACTGGAATTTTGGAGGATGTAACTGGTAGAATATATAAGGGAGAATCAGTGGTTGTGGTGTATTTGGACTTTCAGAAAGCTTTTGTTAAGGTCCCGCATAAGAGTTTAGCGTGCAGCATTAAAGCCCATGGGATTTGTGGGTAAGGTGCTGACTTGGATAGAGGACTGGTTGGCAGACAGGAAGGAAAGAGTTGGAATAAACGGGCCTTTTTCCAAGTGGCAGGCAGTGACTAGTAGAGTATCACATGGATCGATCCTAGGACCCCAGCTATTCACAATATATATTAATAATCTAGACGAGAGAACTAGATGTAATATCTCCAATTTTGCAGACAACACAAAGCTGGGTGACCGTGTGTGCTGTGAGGAGGATGCAGAGAATCTCCAGTATGAATTGGACAGGTTCGGCGATTGGGCAGATGAAGTATAATGTGGATAAATGTGAGGTTATCTACTTTGATGGCAAAAACAGGAAGGCAGGTTATTATCTGAAATGCAATAGATTGGGAAAACGGGAAGTGCGACGAGACCTGGGTGTCCTTGTGCACCAGTCGCTGAAGGTAAGCAAGCAGAAGCAGCAGGTATTTAAGAAGGCAAATTTTATCTTCACAGAATCACAGAATCACAGAAACCCCACAGTGCAGATAGAGGCCATTTCGGCCCATCGAGCCTGCACCGACACATATCCCACCCTATCCCCGTAACCCCACGTATTTAATCCCCCTAACACTAAGGGTCAATTTATCATAGCCAATCAACCTAACTCGCACATCTTTGGACTGTGGGAGGAAACCGGAGCACCCGGAGGAAACCCACGCAAACACGGGGAGAATGTGCAAACTCCACACAGACAGTCGCCCGAGGCCGGATTCGAACCCGGGTCCCTGGCGCTGTGAGGCAACAGTGCTAACCACTATGCCACCGTGCTGCCCTTGGGCTACTTAGCGAGAGGATTCGAGTACAGGAACAAGGATGTCTTGCTGCAGTTGTACAGGGCATTGGTGTGACCACATCTTGAATATTATGTGCAGTTTTGGCTCCTTATCTGAGGTAGGATGTTCTTGCCATGGAGGGAGTGCAGCGAAGATTCACCAAACTGATACCTGGGATGGCAGGAATGATGTATGATGAGAGATTGGGTCGATTGGGCTTATGTTCGCTAGAGTTTAGAAGAATGAGAGGGGATCTCATTTAAGCTTATAAAATTCTAACAGGACTAGGCAGACTAGATGCAGGAAGTATGTCCCCGGCAGTCCAGAACCAGGGGTCACAGTCTAAGGATAAGGGATAAGCCATTTCCGACAGGGATGAGGTATTTTTTCACCCAGAGAGTGGTGAACCAGTGGAATTCCCTACCACAGAAGGCAGCTGAGGCCCTTTCTTGAAATATACACAAGAAGGAGTTAGATATATTTTTTAAGGCATAAAGGGATCTAGGGAAATGGGGAGAAAGCAGAGACAGGGTACTGAATTTGGATGATCAGCCATGATCTCATTTAATGGCGGAGCAGGCTTGAGGGGCCGAATGGCCTACTCCTGCTCCTATCTTCTATGTTTCTATGTTTCTGTATCTAACCCGTTCTGTACCTCCCGTGCAGGTGTTTGATCGAACAGTGCAGAGGTAGTTTAATGTGGGCGAGATTTTGCGCTGCTTTAGGTGGCACACATGGGGAAGCCATCATTGTCTAGTGCACTGGTGCCTTTCCAGAGTGGCCTGACAGTTGGCTGCGGCCTTCAAAGTGAACCGAGTGTCGACAGTGTGTGAGTGAGTATGTTAATATCCCCATCACTGGCCCCGCGGGCAGCCCGGGGGAGAGCGGCTCACCACAATATCAGGCTCAGGGTCAACCTGTAGACAGTGTGTGAGTGTTGTGTGAATGTCAACGATCACCGGCCCCGCGGACGGCCCGGGGGCGAGCGTCACATCACAATATCAGGCCCAGGAAGCCCAGTGTAGACATTGTATGAGTGAGTGTGTGAATATCCCCGATCACCGGCACCGTGGCCCGGGGGCGAGCGGCTCACCAAAATATCTTACCCAGTGAGCTCTCAGGCAGCAAAGTCTCCACTTCTTTTCACCCTTTAATGAATTTTACAATCAAAGTAAAGGGATATTTCACCATATTCTTCAACTGAACTCTGAACTTAGTCTGGGTCAGTGCATAAGTCCCAGTGTTTGTGCAGCAACTCAGCAGCTGCATCATGAATCCAATTCCCATTACCCGTTGAGCAAAATTTACAGTCACAGGCCCTGCAAACCAGAGTCGCATCAATATCGATATCACGGTAAATACTACCCATAACAGGATGAAATTGCCTGAGATAAGAAGCAGGATAATTATGGATTTCCTGCGGCTCTCCATCTCTGGGTCTCTGGGTCTAACCCCGCTGCTGGGAACCCGGAGTCTCCTGCGGGCTCTGCTGGACACTAAAATGTGTCTGATGGTGACAGCATTGAGCAGCAGAATCACCACAAATGGGACCCCCGGGGTGAGAATATAATGAAGCAGCGCAATTGCTGCCCAGACCCGTGAAAACATAACGTTGCTTCTGACAGCACAAAACCAGGGGTCGTTCATAAGCACATACCAATCTTGCATCATAAAATACCACATAATGTTCTTTAAACCGCTCAGCACAGTCACTGTTCCCAGAACCACAGCCGCCGTTTTCTCGGTGCAACATTTAATTTTCAGCTTCTGATGACAAATGGCCACAAATCGATCAAAGGTGAAAGTGACGGTGAACCAGACAGAACAATCTGTGGCTGCGAACAGCAGGACGGCGTGGATATTACACATGGGAAGAGACTGCATGAAAATAAACTGTTCCCTATAAACAATGGGAATCTGCCTCAATATTAGATCGAAGATAACGACCAGTAGATCCGCCGCTGCCATGGCAACCAGGTAGCGAGTGACACATTTGGAGAGACCGCAGTTTCCCCGAGTCAGGATCACAATCGTCACTACGTTCACTGTGAGAAAGGGAAGTAAACAGAAATTATACATCAGGCTGGGAGCCAGAGCAGCAGTTTGATGGAATTCGGGATGAAATCTGCAACTCACTAGCGCCATTCAATGATAATCTAATTCAATTACCTGTGGAGCTGAATACAGGGTTCATTGTAAGAATAATCGGGAATGTATTGTGGAATCAATACATGAAATGCGGATAAATACAACATGAATGTAACGGATGTTTGATCAATGAGAGATTAAATGAAAGACCAACCTTTAGCCCAGCAGACAAGAGCATCGCCCGAGGTACCAGG
This sequence comes from Somniosus microcephalus, assembly GCF_052327205.1. Lineage (NCBI taxonomy): Eukaryota > Metazoa > Chordata > Chondrichthyes > Squaliformes > Somniosidae > Somniosus > Somniosus microcephalus. The sequence continues at coordinate 2,235,086 of NW_028225183.1, read as the reverse complement.
GACACAAAGGACCAGAACCTCTCCAGAAGACTTCTTGTCCTGGGATAAGTCAGGATTTATAGCGGTGCAATTCGCTTCTGTGCCCCTGTGTTAGGGAGGGGGAAATCCCGCTTGGATTCCTGCTCCTGGTTAGAATATCCATTATATTGAGAACTGAAAATAAATGCAACAGCAAAACACAGAAACTACAAACTCGGCATGTAATAATTACAGGCAATTGGATTTGAAATGTAAGGGTGTAATATGACGATGATAAGATAATAAATAGAATTTCACTGCAGTTATAAAGAATACTGGGCTGTCAGAAGTCATCAAATTGAGTTTTCTACATTTTTGTTGAAATACACAAATTGCATCTCATTGAAAGGGAGATTTTCTAATTAACATTGCAAAGAATAGACACTGGATTATCATAAGTAGTGATCATTGAGCAGGTAATGTCCCAGTAATTACATCTATTAACATCGATATCAGGCGAATTCACCCACAGACAAAGTGCCACCGAATGCTTTTATACAGTATCTGAACACACAAGGAACAGATATATTCTTGTACTTTTTCACCTGTTGCTTTCCAACTTGTGCAGTGTATATTAGACGGGAAAATATGAAACGATTTTCTTATCCTCAGTACTTCAGTTACAATCAGCTGGGATTGTTTATCCTTACGTACAGCAGGAGGCAATAGAGAATATCGCTATGTCTCACTGACCGATCCACTAAACTGCGCCAGATGGGCATGGGATCATATTGTAAATTCAAAACTAAGATTGGAAATAAAATTATTGAAATCTGGTTGAATGAAAATGTTGTGAGATTATAAATTATCCTTGTAATCCTATTCTAACCAGCAGACGCAGAGCCACGAGTGCAGAACTGGAGATGGTGGGAAAGCAGACATTGACTGGAACTGAATGATTAGCGGATATTTCAGGCATTTAAAGTTATAGATGTGACCTGCCAGGATTTGTTCCTGTGACTCTGTAATAACCATACCAATCATTAAGTGAAAACAGCAAAATACTGCGGATACTGGAAATCTCAAATAAAAACAGAAAATGGTGGAAATGTGTCAGCAGGTCAGGCAGCATCTGAGGAGAGAGAAAAACAGAGCTAACGTTTCAGGTCAATAAACTTTCGCCATTACGTGAGAAGTCTCCTAAACCAAGACAGCATTCTTCTGATCTGATAAAAATGTTCAGTGTAGATAGCAGACTGAAATTCGTTAAATAAAGATTCAACTTCAATAATTTTGCTTGAGTTGAATATAGAGCATTTAAATTGGGTAACACTATATCACCTTCAGAATCAAGAGCTGACAGCAGCGCGCATAGGATGGGGAATGAAATGGAGAGAAACACAGTTAAACACGGTCGACAGAATTAACAGCTGGATACAGAGACTCACCAGGACACCAACTGCTGCGAGGAGGGAGTGAATGACAAGAACAATAATACAGTTAAACATGGTCTACAGAATTAATATCTGTATACAGGGGCACCAACTGCTGCGAGGAGGGAGTGAATGACAAGGAGAGAAACACAGTTAAACATGGTCGACAGAATTAATAGCTTGATACAGAGACACACCAGGGGCGCCAACTGCTGCAAGGAGGGAGTGAATGGCAAGAACAGTAATACATGGTCTACAGAATTAAGATCTGTATACAGGGACACCAACTGCTGCGAGGAGGGAGTGAATGACAAGAACAGTAATTAAGTAAAACATGATCTATAGATTTAAAAACTTGATAAAGAGGCTTAACAGGGACACCAAGAGTACAGAGTACATGTCATTATTTGTAAACAACAATACATGCCTTAACAAAGATGCAACAATTTTAAACACAGAATATCATTGACAACTTAGTAGCCCACGGTAAACAGCTGAATAATATTACCGTGTAACATGGGTTATAGAATTAATATCTGGACATAGATACTTACGTGGAAAACCAATAGCAGCCAGGAGGGGATAGTAAATTGTTTGTATATTCCGTGCTATTCTTTCTATCCGCAAACCTAATAACCAACTTTCCATATTGGTTGTAAAACCCATGCGTTCCCTTCTGCGAGTGACTGGTGGAACTTGTGCTGGGGGCAACGCGCTGACTGTGTGAGGGGACGCAGTGAAGGGAGCACATTATTAAGAGCAGTGGGAAATTCCCGAGTGACATCATTAGGCCGCACTGTAACTGGCGTTAATTACAGTCATTGAACAAACAGATTAATTGAACCATTGTCACCACATCACATTAATGCAGCATAATCTAGCTCATCTTATTGTACACAGTTTTAAATTAAAAGTGAGCGAATATGCAATATTTCATTCACCCATAAAATACCGTGGACAGAATAGAGAGAACATAGTTTATCTTCCCGTAATGAACTCAAACTGATAACAAACGTCGACAAAATGACAGAAAGAAGGAATGAATAAAAGATGGAAAAGAATGAACTGTCCCAAACATGTTCACCGATTTAATCCATCCAAGGCCATCAGGGTAAAGACATTGAAAATAAAGAAATGTTCCTAAATGGCAGGATCCCACTGATGGAAAAATAGGACTCGCCAACATGGCACTGCTTCCACCTCAAATCCACGAATTAATTTCCCAGGGCTGCCTAGAATTACTTTTTTTATTATTAAATCATGGGATGTGGGCATCGCTGGCAAGGCCAGCATTTATTGCCCATCCCTAGTTGCCCTTCAGAAGGTGGTGGTGAGCTGCTGCCTTGAACCGCTGCAGTTCGTGTAGTGAAAGTACTGCCACAGTGCTGTTGGATAGGGTGTTCCATGATTTTGACACAGCGACGGTGAATGATCAGCGATATATTTCCAAGTCAGGATGGTGTGTGACTTGGAGGGGAACTTGGAGGTGGAGGTGTACCAATGCACCTACTGCCCTTGTCCTTCTAGGTGGTAGAGTTCGCGTGTTTTAGAGGTGGTGCCGAAAAAGCCTAGGCAAGTTGCTGCAGTGCATCTTGTAGATGGTACACACTGCAGCCACGCTACGCCGGTGGAGGAGGGAATGAATGTTTAAGGTGGTGGAATGGCTGCCAATCAAGCAGGCTGCTTTGTCCTGGATGGTGTCGACATTATTGAGTTTGTTGGAGCTGCACTCATCCAGGAAAGTGGAGGGTATTCCATCACACTCCTTACTTGTGACTTGTAGATGGTGGAAACTTTTTGACGAGTAAGGAGCTGAGACACTCGCCGCAGAATACATAGCCTCTGACCTGGTCTTGTTGCCACAGTATTTATGTGGCTGTTTCAGTTAAGTTTCTTGTCAATTATGACGACCAGGATGTTGATGGTGGGGGATTCGGCGATGGTAATGCCATGGAATGTCAAGCGGCGGTGGTTAGACTCTCGCTTGTTGTAGAAGGTCAATTGCCTGGCACTTCTGTGGTGAGAACGGTACCTGCCGCTTATCAGCCCAAGGCTGTACGCCGTCCAGAGCTTGTTGCATGCAGGCTTGGAATGATTCATTAACTGAGGAGCTGTGAATGGCGCTGAACACTGTGTGGTCATCAGCGAACATCGCCATTTCAGACCTTGTTTTGGATGGAAGTTCATTGATGAAGCAGCTGAAGATGGTTGGGCCTAGGACACTGCCCTGGGGAACACCTGCAGCGATGTCCTGGGGCTGTGATAATTGACCTGCAACCACCACAGCCATCTTCTTTTGTGCGAGGTATGACTCCAACCAGTGGAGCGTTTTCCCCCTGATTCCCAATGACTTCAGTTTTACTAGGGCTCCTTGATGGCACAGCCGGTCAAATGCTGCCTTGAGGGCAGTAACTCTTACCTCAGCTCTGGAATTCAGCTCCTTTGTCCATGTTTGAACCAAGACTGTAATGAGGTCGGGAGCCGACTTATCTTGGCGGAACCCAAACTGGCCATGAGTGAGCACGTTATTGGTGAGTTAGTGCCGCTTGCTAACACTGTCGATGAAACCTTCCATTACACTGGTGATGATTGAGAGTAGTCTGATGGGGTGGTAATTGGCTCAGTTGGATTTATCCTGCTTTTTGTGGACAGTACATATCTGGACGGTTTTCCACATTGTTGGATAGATGCCAGTGCTGTAGTTGTAGTGGGACTGCTTGGCTAGAGGCACGGATAGTTCTGGAGGACAAGTCTTCAGCATGATAGCCGGGTGGTTGTCACGGCCCATATACTTTGCTGTATCCAGTGCGATCAGCCGTTTCTGATATCACGTGGAGTGAATCGAATTGGTTGAAGAATGCCTTCTGTGGTGGTGTGGCACTCAGGAGCAGGCCGATATGGATCGTCCACTCGTCACTTATGGCTGAAGATGGTTGCAAATGCTTCAGGGTTGCCTTTTGAACTCAGGTGCTGGGCTCCAACATCATTGAGGATGGGGATATTCTTGAAGCCTTCACCTTCGGCTAGTTGTTTAATTGTCTCTCACCATTAATGACTGGATGTTGTAGGACTGCAGAGCTTTGATCTGATCCGCTGATTATGGGATCACTGAGCCCTCCCTGTAGCATGCTGCTTCCGCTTTTTAGCATGCATGCAGTCCTGTGTTGCAGCTTCCCCAGGTTAGCACCTCATTTTTAGTTCCACCTATTGCTGCTTTTGCATTCTCTTCTACAATCCTTATTGAGCCAGGGTTTGTCCCCTGGCTTGGTAATAATGGTAGAGCGAGGGATATGCTGGGCCATGAGGTTACAGATTGTGTGGGATACAATTCTGCTGGTGCCGATGCCCCACATCACCTCATGGATGCCCAGTTTTGAGCAGCTATATCTGTTCTGAAGCTATTCCATTTACCTCTGTGGTAGTGCCACACAACACTATGGAGGGTGTCTTCAGTGTGAAGATGGGAGCTCACCTCCACAATGATTGTGCGGTGATCAATTATCCCACTCCTGTCATGGTAATATGCATATGCGACAGGTTGTTTGGTGAGGACGAGATCAAGTAAGTTTTTTCCTCGTGTAGGTGTTGGAGGCAGACAGAAAATCTGATGGGGATACAGACTGCCAGAGACAGACGGGCAGAAATGCGAGGGAGAGAAACTGACCGAGTGGATGGATGGGACAGAGAAGGAGACAGAAAGGGGAGGCAGATGGGGGGAGATAAAGTGAGAGAGAGAGAGAGACAGATGGAGGAAAAATAAGTTATAGTAATATTGTGGAAGACACGCAGTAGGGTGGTGGACGGGCGAGGGGACAGAGAGAGAAGCAAGCAGGTGGCACAGCCAGGTGATGCAGATTGAGGAATGACAGACTGGCGAAAGCAATGGTGGGTGATGGCGAAAGAGACACTTGGGGCGAGGGTGACGGGGTTGAGCCAGAGATGGGAGGGCAGGGTGAAACTCAGACAGACAAGGCGAGACAGAGAAACAGAAAGACCGGCGGAGGGAGTTGCAGGACACAGATCAGCCGTAGAATACAGAGGAGAGGCTGAAAGTAGGGAGACAGACAGAGGGAGTGAGATAAAGAGAGAGTCATAATGTGGGAGATAGAGAGAGAGTGACAAACCGTGGGAAACACTGCGGCAGGATGAGTGATGGATGGAGCCCGACTGGGGGAGACAGATGGCGGGTGATGCAGTGAGAGACAGATGGTGCAGACATATCTGAGACGGCAGGTGTGAGGAAGCAAATGGTGACAGTCGAGGTTGACTGTCATGGGTTAGAGACTGCACAGAGAGAAAGAGAGGCAAATATTCGGGAGAGGGAGCGAGCGAAAGACCGGGGGTGGAGAATGACAGGGAAGAAGGAGAGAGAGAGAGCCAAACATGCAGGAGGCAAAGAAACGGAAAGATATTCTCAGTCAGACGGGTAACAGACAGGGGAAATAGAGAGAGAGAGATAGTGGAGACAGATGGAGTATGACAGACTGTGGGGAGACAGAGAGAGACAGTCTGTGGGAACAGAGGGAGAGAGACGGCTGTGGAGAGAGGGGGAGAGAGACAGATTGTGGAGAGAGGGAGAGAGAGACTGTGGAGAGAGAGGGAGAGAGGCAGACAGTGGCGACAGGGGGAGAGGTTCATGCTGTGGAGAGAGAGGGAGAAAGACAGGCTCTGGAGAGAGAGGATAAGAGACAGACTGTGGAGAGAGAGGGTGAGAGACAGACTGTGCAGAGAGAGGGAGAGAGACAGTGTGTGGAGACAGAGGGAGAGAGACAGACAGTGGATAGAGGGAGAGAGAAATTCTAAGCAGGGTGAGGGAGAGCGCAGAGAGTGGAAAGAGAGGGCGAGAGACAGACTGTGGAGAGAGTTGGAGTGAGTTTGGTTAAGTGTGAGTTAGGATAAGTGGGGTGTTAGGTGCTCTTTTCAAACTTTACCTCTGTGGGTTGTAGTTAATAAGGCCTTTCTGGTGCAGAGTGACTGTTGGTAAACCATTTATCTGGAGCAATTAGAGGGATTGATTTAATTTAAATCCAATTCATTAAAGGGGATACTAGCATCTAAAACCGGGCAGAGGGTGTCCATAACTAACATTTAAAAATTTAAATAATTACATAGAATGGAGCAGGTGATGTGTTACTGTTGCGAGATGTGGGAGCCAGTGGACCAAATTGAGGTTCACGGTGATTACGTCTGTGACAAGTGTCTGCTGCTACAGGAACTCCAGCTCCGTGTTGATGAGCTGGAGTCTGAGCTTCAGACACTGCGACACTTCAGGGAGGGGGAGAAGTACCTGGACTCTGTGTTTCAGGAGGTGGCCACAGCTATGAAGTTAATTAATTCAGATGTAGCCCATGATCAGGGACAGGACGGTGTGACTACGAGTGAGGCAGGTACAGGGCTCCAGGTGGAAGTGCTGGAGGAGCCGCAGCCCTTCCTCTTGTCCAACATGTTCGAGGTTCTTATTTCCTGTGGGGACAGGAGCAGGGACAGCAGGGAGGATGAGCAACCTGACTACAGCAACGTGGAACGGACGGGGGACCATTCAAGAGGGGAGTAAATTGAAATGTTGTAGTGGAAGGGGTTAGTATTATTAGGGGGATAGATACAGTTCTCTGCAGTCGAGAGCGAGAGTCCGGAAGGCTGTGTTGCCTACGCGGTGCCAGGGTTAAGGACATCTCCTCTGGGCTGGAAAGAAACTTGCAGTGGGAGGGGGTGGATCCAGTTGTCGTGGCCCATGTTGGTACAAACGACGTAGATAGGACTAGGAAGCCGGTTCGTTTAAAGGAGTATGAGCAGCTAGGGGTCAAATTAAAAATCAGAACCTCAACGGTAATAATCTCTGGATTATTACCTGAGCCACGAGCGAATTTGGCTAGGACAAATAAAATTAGAGAGTTAAATGCGAGGCTCAAAGACTGGTGTGGGAGAAATGGGTTTTGCTTCCTGGGACACTGGCACCAGTACTGGGGCAGGAGGGAGCTGTTCCGTTGGGACGGGCTTCACTTGGCCAGTGCTGGGTCTAGAGTCCTGGGGGTTCATATAACTAGGGCTGTAGAGAGGGTATAAACTAACTAGTGGGGAGGAGGTTCCGAGAGAGCAAATAATAAAAATGACAACAGAGAAGTTCATATATTAGGTAGCAGTGGGGAAATTAAAAATCAGAGCGTGTCAGGAAGGGGCAGAAGATAAGGAGTAAAAGGTAAAGTAATAAAAAGTGCAAAAGCAGGAACTAAGTATCACAAAACATCTTTGAAAGTTCTCTATCTGAATGCACGTAGCATTCGTAACAAAATAGATGAGTTAATGGCACAAATAACTACATATTGGTATGATCTTGTGGCCATTACAGAAACATGGCTGCAGGGTGACAATGACTGGGAATTAAACATACCAGGTTATTTAACGATCAGGAAGGAGAGGCAGGAAGGAAGGGGAGGTGGGGTGGTTATGTTAATAAAGGAAGGAATCACTGTAATACAGACAAATGATATTGGGTCAAAAGATCAGGATAATGAAACAGTTTGGGTGGAGATAAGGAATAATAAGGGGAAAAAAAACAATCGTGGGTGTAGTCTATAGGCCTCCGAACAGTTGCAACTCTGTTGGACGGAGTATCAATGAGGAAATAGTTGAGGCTTGTAATAAGGGAACTTCTATAATTATGGGGGAGTTTAACTATCATATTAATTGGACAAATCAAATTGTGCAGGGCTGCCTTGAGGAAGAGTTCATTGAGTGTATTAGGGATGGGTTTCTTGAGCAGTATGTAACTGAACCGACCAGGGGGCAAGCAACCTTAGATCTGGTCCTGTGTAACGAGACAGGATTAATTAAAAATGTCCTATTAAAGGATCCCCTTGGAATGAGTGACCATAACATGGTTGAATTCCACATTCAATTAGAGGGTGAGAAGGTTGGAACTCAAACAAACGTGCTGAGCTTTAATAAAGGAGACTATGAAGGTATGAGAGCGGAACTGAGTAGAGTGAATTGGGAAAATATATTAAAGGGTAAGACGATACATGATCAGTGGTTTACATTTAAGGAGTTATTTTACAACTTCCAAAAAATATATATTCCACTGAGAAGAAAAGGGTGTAAAAGAAAAGACAGCCATCCGTGGCTAGGTAAAGAAATTAAGGACAGTATTCGATTAAAACAAGGGCATAAAAGGTAGGCAAATCTAGTGGGAGGATAGAGGATTGGGAAAACTTTAGAAGACAGCAAAATATAACAAAAAGATTGATTAAGAAAGGGAAGATAGATTATGAAAGTAAATGAGCAAAAAATATAAAAACAGATAGTAAGAGATAAAAAGAAAAAGGGTGGCTAAATTAAATGTTGGTCCCTTAGAGGATGAGACCGGGAAATTAATGTTGGGAAATATGGAGATGGCAAAAACACTGAATTAATATTTTGTATCAGTCTTTACAGCAGAGGACACTAAGAATATCCCAACACTGGACAAACAGGGGGCTATAGGGGGGAAGGAGCTAAACACGATCAAAATCACTAAGGAAGTGGTACTCGGCAAAATAATGGGACTCAAGGCGGATAAATCACCTGGACATGATGGCTTACATCCTAGGGTCTTGAGGGAAGTGGCGGTAGGGATTGTGGATGCGTTGGTAATAATTTTCCATAACTCCCTGGACTCGGCAAAGGTCCCGGCAGACTGGAAACTGCTAATGTAACACCTTATTTAAAAAGGGCAGCAGACAGAAGGCTGGAAACTATAGGCCGGTTAGCCTAACATCTGTGATTGGTAAAATTTTGGAATCAATTATTAAGGAGACAGTAACAGGACATTTGGATAATCATAATTTAATAGGAGAAAGTCAGCACAGTTTTATGAAGGGGAAGTCATGTTTGACAAATTTGCTGGAGTTCTGTGAGGAAGTAACATATAGGGTGGATAAAGTTGAACCAGTGGACGTAGTGTATTTAGACTTCCAAAAGGCATTTGACAAGGTGCCACACAAAAGATTATTGCTTAAGATAAAAAATAATGGGATTGGGGGTAATATTCTGGCATGGATAGAGGATTGGCTATCTAACAGAAGGCAGAGAGTTGGGATAAATAGTTCATTCTCAGACTGGCAATCAGTAACTAGTGGTGTTCCGCAGGGGTCAGTGCTGGGACCCCAACTCTTTACAAACTATATTAACGATTTGGAGGAGGGGACCGAGTGTCACATATCAAAATTTGCAGATGATACTAAGATGGGAGGGAAAGTAGTGAGTGAGGAGGACATAAAAAATCTGCAAGGGGACAAAGACAGCCGAAGTAAGTGGGCAGAGATTTGGCAGATGGAACCTCAAGGTTAATAATCTCTGGATTGTTACCTGAGTCACGAGCGAATTTGGCTAGGACAAACAAAATTAGAGAGTTAAATGCGTGCTTAAAGACTGGTGTGTGAGAAATGGGTATTGCTTCCTGGGACACTGGCACCAGTACTGGGGCAGGAGGGAGCTGTTCCGCTGGGACGGGCTTCACTTGGCCAATGCTGGGACTAGAGTCCTGGCGGATCATATAACTAGGGCTGTAGATTGGTCTTTAAACTAACTAGTGGGGGGGAGGTTCCCAGAGAGCAAATAATAAAAATGACAACATAGAAGGTCATAGACTTAGGTAGCAGTGGGGAAATTAAAAACCAGATCGTGTCAGGAAGGGGCAGAAGGTATGGAGTAAAAGGTAAAGTAATAAAATGGGCAAAAGCAGGAACTAATTGTCACAAAACATATTTGAAAGTTCTCTATCTGAATGCACGTTGCATTCGTAACAAAATGGATGAGTTAATGGCACAAATAATCGCATATGGGTATGGTCTTGTGGCCTTTACAGAAACATGGTTGCAGGTTGACAATGCCTGGGAATTAAACATACCAGGTTATTTATCGATCAGGAAGGACATGCAGGAAGTAAGGGGAGGTGGTGTGGCTATGTAAATAAAAGAAGGAATCACTGTAATACAGAGAAATTATATTGGGTCAAAAGATCAGGATAATGAAACAGTTTGGGTGGAGGTAAGGAATAATAAGGGGAAAAAACACTCGTGGGCTTAGTCTATAGGGCTCCGAACAGTTGCAACTATGTTGGGCGGAGTATCAATCAGGAAATAGTTGTGGCTTGTAATAAGGGAACATCTATAATTATGGGGGATTTTAACTATCATAATAATTGGACAAATAAAATAAGGCAGGGCTGCCTTGAGGATGAGTACATTGAGTGTATTAGGGATGGGTTTCTTGAGCAGTATGTAAATGAACCGACCAGGGGACAAGCAACCTTAGATCTGGTCTGATGTAACGAGACAGGATTAATTAAAATGTCCTAGTAAAGGATCCCCTTGGAATGAATGACCATACCATGGTTGAATTCCATATTCAATTAGAGGGTGAGAAGGTTGGATCTCAAAGAAGCGTGCTAAGCTTGAATAAAGGAGACTATGAAGGTATGAGAGCGGAATTGAGTAGAGTGGATTGGGAAAATAGATTAAAGGGTAAGAAGATACATGATCAGTGGTGTACATTTAAGGGGTTAAATTACAACTTCCAAAAAATATATATTCCACTGAGAAGAAAAGGGTGCAAAAGAAAAGACAGCCATCCATGGCTAAGTAAAGAAATTAAGGACAGTATTCGATTAAAACAAGGGCATATAAGGTAGCCAAATCTAGTGGGAGGATAGAGGATTGGGAAAACTTTAAAAGACAGCAAAAAATTACAAAAAGATTGATTAAGAAAGGGAAGATAGATTATGAAAGTAAATTAGCAAAAAATATAAAAACAGATAGAAAAAGATTTTATAGTTATATAAAAAGAAAAAGGGTGGCTAAAGTAAATGTTGGTCCCTTAGAGGATGAGACCGGGAAATTAATGGTGGGAAATATGGAGATGGCAATAACACTGAATGAATATTTTGTAGCAGTCTTTACAATAGAAGACACTAAGAATATCCCAACACTGGACAAGCAGGGGGCTATAGGGGGGGAGGAGCTAAACACGATCAAAATCACTAAGGAAGTGGTACTCGGTAAAGTAATGGGACTCAAGGCGGATAAATCACCTGGACCTCATGGCTTACATCCTAGGGTCTTGAGGGACGTGGCGGTAGGGATTGTGGATGCATTGGTAATAATTTTCCAAAACTCCCTGGACTCAGCAAAGGTCCCGGCAGGCTGGAAAACTGCTAAAGTAACACCATGACTTAAAAAGGGCAGCAGACAGAAGGCTGGAAACTATAGACCAGTTAGCCTAACTTCTGTGGTAGGTAAAATTTTGGAGTCCATTATTAAGGAGACAGTAACAGGACATTTGGATAATCTTCATTTAATAGGACAAGCCCAGTATGGTTTTATGAAGGGGAAGTCAGGTTTGACAAATTTGCTGGAGTTCTTTGAGGAAGTAACATATAGGGTGGATAAAGGGGAACCAGTGGACGTAGTGTATTTAGACTTCCAACAGGCTTTTGATAAGGTGCCACACAAAAGATTAATGCTTAAGATAAAAAATCACGGGATTGGTGGTAATATTCTGTCATGGATAGAGGATTGGCTATCTAACAGAAGGCAGAGAGTTGGGATAAATGGTTCATTCTCAGAATGGCAATCAGTAACTAGTGGTGTTCCGCAGGGGTCGGTGCTCGGTCCCCAACTCTTTACAATCTATATTAACGATTTGGAGGAGGGGACCGAGTGTAACATATCAAAGATTGCAGATGATACTAAGATGGGAGGGAAAGAAGTGAGTGAGTAGGACATAACTGGCTAAGTAAGTGGGCAGAGATTTGGCAGATGGTATACAATACTGGAAAGTGTGAGGTTATGCACTTTGGCAGGAAAAATCGTAGAGCAAGCTATTATCTTCATGGCAAGAAACTTGAAAGTACTGAAGTACAAAGGTATCTGGGGGTCCTGGTGCACGAAACTCAAAAGATTAGTATGCAGGTACAGCAAGTGATTAAGAAGGCCTATGGAATGTTGGCTTTCATTGCTAGGGGGACAGAATATAAAAATATGGAGGTATTGCGTCAGTTGTACAAGGTATTTGTGAGACCGCACCTGGAATACTGCATACAGTTTTGGTGTCCATACTTAAGCAAATACATACTTGCTCTCGAGTCCGTACAAAGAATGTTCACTCGGTTAATCCCGGGGATGAGGTGATGGACATATGAGGAGAGGTTGAGTTGATTGGGACTCTACTCATTGGAGTTCAGAAGAATGAGAGGCGATCTTATTGAAATAAATAAGATTGTGAAGGGGTTGGATCGGGTGGATGCGGGGAGGATGTACCGATGATGGGTGAAACTAGAACTAGGGGCATAGTCTTAGAATAATGGGCTGCTTTTTCAAAACTGAGATGAGGAGGAACTACTTCACTCAGAGGGTGTTAGGTCCATGGAATATGCTGCCCCAAAAAGGTGTAGAAGCTACACCATTACATTAATTTAAAAAAGAAATGGAGAGTCTCCCAGAAGTAAAGGGAATTAAGGGTTACGGGGAGCGTGCAGGAATTTGGACATGAGTCTAGGTTCGGATCGGACATGGCCCTGTGGGTAGCGGAGCGGGCCCAGGGGTGGTGTAGCCTGATCCTGCTCCTATTTCGTGTGTCTAATTCTGTTAGATTCAGGAGATGGTTCTGTGATAGTAGATTGGCGGTTAGGATCAGATCAGCCATGATCTTATTGAATGGTGGAGCAGGCTCGAGGGGCCGATTGGCCCACTCCTGTTCCTATTTCTTATGTTCTTATGTTCTTATGTAATACAATACTGAAAAGTGTGAGGTTATGCACTTTGACAGGAAAAATCGTAGAGAAAATTATTATCTTAATGGCAAGAAACTTGAAAGTACTGAAGTACAAAGGGATCTGGGGTCCTGGTGCACGAAACTCAAAAGGTTAGTATGTAGGTGCAGCAAGTGATTAAGAAGGCCAATAGAATGTTGCCTTCCATTGCTAGGGGGATAGAATATTAAAATATGGAGGTATTGCTTCAGTTGTACAAGTTATTGGTGAGACCGCACCTGGAATACTGCATACAGTTTTGGTGTCCATACTTATTAAAACACATACTTGCTCTCGAGCCAGTACAAAGAAGGTTCACTTGGTTAATCCCGGGGATGAGTGGATGGACATATAAGGAGAGGTTGAGTTGATTGGGACTCTACTCATTGGAGTTCAGAACAAGGAAAGGCGATCTTATTGAAATATATAAGATTGTGAAGGGGTTGGATCGGGTGGATGTGGGGAGGATGTTCCCGATGATGGGTGAAACTAGAACTAGGGGGCATAATTTTAGGATAAGGGGCTGCTCTTTCAAAACTGAGATGAGGAGGAACTACTTCACTCAGAGGGTGGCAGGTCCATGGAATATGCTGCCCCAAAAAGCTGTAGAAGCTACATCATTACATAAATTTAATACAGAAATAGACAGTTTCCTACAATTAAAGAGAATTAAGTGTTAAGGGGAGCGGGCAGGAATTTGGACATGAGTCTAGGTTCAGATCGGACATGGCCCTGTGGGTAGCACAGCGGGCCCAGTGGCCGTGTAGCCTGATCCTGCTCCTATTTCGTGTGTCTAATTTTGTTAGATTCAGGAGAAGATTCTGTGATTATAGATTGGCGGTTAGGATCAGATCAGCCATGATCTTATTGAAAGGAAGAGCGGGCTCGAGGTGCCGATTGGCCTACTCCTGCTCCTAATTCTTATGTTCTTATGAGACAGACTGTAGAGAGAGAGGGAGAGAGACAGACTATGGAGACAGAGGGAGAGAGAATGTCTAAGGAGAGTGAGGGAGAGAGACAGACCGTGGAACGAGAGGGAGAGAGGCAGAGTGTGGAGACAGTGGGAGAGAGACAGACTGGAGACAGAAGAAGAGAGACAGACTGGAGACAGAGCGAGAGAGACAGAATGTGGTGAAGGAGGGAGAGAGACAGACTTTGGAGAGAGAGATAGAGAGGCACACTGTGGTGACAGAGTGAGAGAGACAGACTGTGGAGACAGAGCGAGAGTGACATTCTGTGGGGAGAGTGGGAGAGAGACAATTTCTGGAGAGACAGGGAGAGAGACAGACAGTGGAGAGAGAGGGAGAGAGACAGATTTTGGAGACAGTGGGAGAGAGACAGACTGTGAAAAGAAAGGGAGAGAGACAGACTGTGGAGACAGAGGGAGAGAGACAGACTGGAGACAGAGGGATAGAGGCAGGCACTTGAGACAGAGGGAGAGAGAAAGACTGTGGAGGGAGAAGGAGATAGACAGACCATGAAGAGAGGGAGAGAGACAGACAGTGGGGAGATGCAGACTGTGGAGTGAGGCAGAATGTGGAGACAGGCAGACAGTGGAGAGGGAGGGAGAGAGACATCATCTGCTCCTGCCTTATGGATTAGGAAGCAAAATGACGAGCCCTTTTCACTTTTTCACAACTGAAAATAAAGGGATACGACTGTTAGAAAGAGTTGCAGCTATATACTGTCAGTATTAATAGACTCTTGAAATGTACTTCTTTCCCCCATTTAATACGACAAAGACACACATACCTATCATAGTAAAAGACCAATCTACACATGAAATCCTTGTGCATCTCAACCTGGAATATCCAAGGTCTACGCTCTTCCATGCTTTGACTAAAGAGCAGGTCCCCAGAGTTCCGAGATGACATCAAAAATCTGGACATTATCATTCTGCAAGAGACCTGGTGTAGAGGAGAATGGCCCACTGGTTGTCCCTCTGGGTACACAGGGCTAGTGGTCACATCCAATAAACTGCCAGCAGTAACCCAGGGCAGAGACTCCGGAGGCATACTGATTTGATTTAAAGAAGAGCTTAGGAATTGCATTGAATTGATAAAAAAGGGCGAAAACCACTTATGGCTCAATATTAAGAAAGACATCATTTTTGGCATGCAAAATGTTTTTATTTGCGCAATCTACATCCCCCCTATAGAATCCCCGTACTTCAAAGAGGACACCTTCTCCAAAATTGAGAGGGAGATTACCAGGCCCATGGGGACGTGTTGATCTGTGGTGACCTCAACTCAAGAACTGGTGAAGACCCAGATTTTATCAGTACTCAGGGGAATAATTACATATTTGGACATAACCAGTTTACATTCACACAGGAATAACTTCGGCAAACAGATAAATGCAAACGGAAAGCAGCTACTGCAGCTCCGTCGAAGCCTGGGTCAGCACATTGTCAATGGCAGGTTCATAGGAGACTCCCTAGGAAGATCGGCCTATTCCTCACCTCTTGGCATTAGCACCGTAGACTATATGAATACAGATCCGGACCCATCCTCTTTCAGAGCATTCACAGTCAAACCACTAACACCACTGTCAGATCACAGCCAAATTACAGCGTATCTTAAAAGAACAGAAACAACCGACACAGAAACACAGCCCACTAAGCTGTACAATATTAAAAAATCGTACAGATGGGCCCAAAACAGTAAGGAAAAATAGCGGAAAGCAATTAGCAGCCAAACAACTCAATCCCTCTCGGACAGCTTTCTGGAAAACACATACACTCACAATAAAGAAGGCGTAAACCTGGCAGTGAATAACCTAAATAATATTTTTGATAATTTGGCAACAATGTCGAACTTGACATCTCGCAAGAGTAAACACAAAACACAAAACCACCAAAAATGGTTTGATTCAGACTGTCATAACATGAGGAAATAACTCAGAAAAATATCAAACCAAAAACACAGACAACCAGAAAACGAGGAACTACGCCGTGCTTATTGTCAGGCATTAAAACAATTTAAAAGCACACTCAGAGCCAAGAAAGAATAGTATATTAAGAATAAACTCAGCTCCATTGAGGAATCTATCGATTCTAATTGTTTCCGGGACATTACACAAAAAGCAACACGACGAATTGCCCATTCAAAATGGAGACCTATAGGAAAACTGTTAAATCCTTGAATCTTGCTGTATGGTGTCCGTCAATTTCTAGACAGAGACTGCAGAGGAACAATCAACAGGTATTTACTGGATGAGGGTGACTCTAAAACTAAAAGTACAGATCCCTACTCAGGGTTTATATACAGTTGTGGTCTACTGCCGGTACTACAGTATACAGGAACTGTAAAAAGAAGTTCTCCCCTTAAAGGTACATACACTAAATTCCTCCCCTTTTAGATTAACAGTACCATAACATTCATTTAACAGTTAACACTTTTAACATGCAACATTAACTGAAAATAGTCCATTTATAAATTCAGTCTTTGGGGCGGCTTCCTGATCCTTTCTGGATAGCACCTTTCCTGAGTTTCTTGCTCTTGGTGCGGAGATGATTCTGCCCCCCTGTCGTTGGTTGGTTCATCAGCTTCCGATGCAACTGTTTCTGGGGTAGATGCTACATGTATGTTGGGTTCATCACCAGGTATGCGAGACATGGGGTTGACTCGTTCCTGTGACGCTAGGATCTGGTCGACATGGCGTCTCACAATGTTCTCCTTTTGTAAATCCACTTTGTAAATTAGTGACGCCTGCCGTGTGCATATCGTTTCTGGTTGCCATTTCTCTGTTCGGTAGTTGCGGGCCAAGACTGGTGCCCTGTATTGAAGCTCCTTGTCGGCTTCTCATTGATTTGCTGGAATAGCTTATTCTCAACATTTCTTCGTACATTTGGTCTGAGCAAATCCAGATGAGATCTCAACCTTCGGTTAAAGAACATCATGGCCGGGGTTACGTTGGTAACTGCATGTGTCGCATTTCTGTAGGCTAACAGGAAATTGTCCACCTTATGCTGCAGTGGAATGTCGTCATCGCACATAGCACTTACTGCCTTTTTAAAGGTTTGAGCGAACCTCTCAGCCAATCCATTTGTGGCTGGATGATACGGGGCGGATGTGTAATGCCTTACCCCATTCCTTCTCATAAATTTCCGGAACTCTTCGTACACAAACTGTGGTCCGTTATCAGAGCAAATCTGCTCTGGCAAGCCGTTCCTGGCAAATATGGTCCGTAGGACTGCAATCGTTTTCTCCGTGGTGGTGGAGGACATTTTGATCACCTCAGGCCATTTCGAGTGCGCATCCACGGCTATTAAGAATATTGAGTCCATGACTGGACGAGCAAAATCAATACGCACCCGTTGCAATGGAGAGGAGGGCCACTCCCATGGGTGTAGAGGGGCATGTGGTGGTGTATTTTGGAACTTCTGGCATCCTGAGCAGCTCTTTGTCAGGTCCTCGATTTGCTGATCGATCCCCGGCCAACACACATAAGCCCTAGCTAGGCATTTCATTTTCACCCCTCCCAGATGGCCTTCGTGAAGCTCATTGAGCACTCTCTCCCTTAACTTGTGTGGAATTACCACTCGGGATCCACACATCAAGGTCCCCTGGCATACTGACAGCTGTTCTCTTCTGGAAGAGAATGCTGGCAACAGTGAGTCACCATGTGTTGGCCATCCCTTCACCGTTAAATCATATAGCCGAGACAGTGTCGGGTCATTTCGGGTCTCCTTCTATATATCCACGTTAGTTACTGGCAAGCGTTCAATTATAGTCGAATAAAATATTCCGACAGGGTCCACTGCTGGTGCTTGCTCCACAGTAGGCAGTGGCAGGCGTGATAGTCCATCAGCGTTTCCATGCTCTTTGGTGCCCTTATACTCTATTTCATATTGGTTCACCCCTAGAAAAATGGACCATCTTTGTAGCCGTTGCGCAGTCATCACCGGAATGCCCTTCTTTGGATTAAAGATGGAGACAAGTGCTTGGTGGTCAGTAAGCAAGGTGAACTTCTGCCCGTGCAGATAGTGGTTGAACTTTTTCACTCCCCACACTAGGCTGAGGGCTTCCCTGTCAATCTGGGTGAAGTTACGCTCGGCTGAGGTTAGTGACCGAGGCGCAAAGGCTACTGGCCTCTCCGAGCCGATGGGGAGTTTGTGCGACACCAGCGCTCCAATACCATAGGGTGATGCATCACACGCCAACCGAATTTGTAGTGCTGGGTTGAAATGAGCCAACACCTCTTTTGATGTGATCAATTCTTTGCACTTCTGGAAAGCTCGTTTACATTCGTCATTCCACTTCCATGGTACCCCCGTTTGCAGTAGGGTGTTCAGTGGGTGTAGTACTGTAGACAAATTCGGCAAGAACTTATGGTAGTAGTTCACCAGCCCGAGGAACGACTTCAGTTGTGACACATTTTCCGGTGCTGGAACCTTGACTACTGCCTCAATCTTTTCAGGGGACTAATGTAAACCATCTTCATCAATAACGTGGCCACAATACGAGATCTGCTTCTGGAACAATTCGCATTTGTGGTGATTAGCTCGGAGCCCATGTTCCTTCAATCTAGTGAGCACCTGCTCCAGGTTGGCGAGGTGATCACTTTCATTTTCGCCCGTGACCAGGATGTCGTCCAAATAACACTGGGTCCATGGAATCCCTTGCAGGACTTGATCCATTGCCCTTTGCCAAATAGCCGGAGCTGATGCTACCCCGAACACCAGCCGGTTGTATTGGTAGATGCCTTTGTAAGTGTTGATCGTGAGGTACTGTTTCGAGGCTTCTGCTACCTCTATTTGCATGTACGCCTGGGCCAGATCAATCTTAGTGAAGCATTTTCCTCCAGATAGCGAGGCAAAAATATCTTCAATCCGCGGAAGCGGATATTGTACAATGTGAAGGACTAGGTTCACTGTCACCTTAAATTCCCCACAGATGCGAACCTTCTTTGTTTCCCCAGGCGTATTACTCAATGACCTCTTCATTACAGGAACGATGGGTGTAGCCCACTCGCTCCAGTCCACTTTGGACAGTACTCCAGAACGTTCCAAACCTTCCAGCTCTGCTTCGATGGTAGGGCAGATCGCATAAGGCACCGGTCTGGCCTTAAAAATCTTTGGGCTAGCATTTTCCTCTATTTTGATCGTCGCTGTTATGCATTTTAGTGTTCCGAGTACTTCCTGGAACACTTCTTGTGCATCAGTTAGCATTTTTGACAGTCATCCACGTGTGACGTCGTCATCCTTTTTGGCATCTACCGTCAGTGCTTGTATGGCATGCCAACCTAAGTTTATCTTCCCGATCCTTTCAAGTCTTGGTAGTGGTGGTCCTCCATCTGGCAATACATATAGGTCCATTTTTGCTGTTTCCTTGCCGTTGTATATCACGTTCACCCTTATTTTTCCTTTGGGGTAGACTTTTTGCCCCGTGTACGTCTTCAAGACAATCTCTGTATCTCTCACGGGTATATGTGAGAATAGCCACTTGTAGTCCCTTCGGTTTATGAATGTTAGGGCTGATCATGTGTCCAATTCCATTTTCACTTGGACTCCGTCTATCTTGAGATGACCCAGAGAGTTTGGTGATCCTCCATTTTGATTACAGAATGTAGTTTCAGACAACCCAGCTCCTTGCTTCCGGAGTCTGTATCACTTTTCTGTTCGTCTGAACTACTCTCCATCACCTTATGTACCTTCTTGTACTTCTGCTGTGGAGATTTCTTGCTGCTGGTTTTCTTTCCCGACCTGCAGACTCTTGCTTTGTGTCCTACTTTTCCACACTGTCTGCACACTTGGTCCTTGAACCAACAATCCTTATGGTCATGTGTTGTTCTGCCGCAGCAATAACACTTCACTGCTCCATATGACATTTCATTTGTGCCATATTCTTGCGGTCTCCGTTGTATCTCTGCAGCGCCCCATGTGGCTGCTTCGTGTGATACTGCCATGCTGAAAGCCTTGTCCAGCTTAAGATCCTGTTCTGATAAAAGCCGTTTCTGGGTTCCTTCACTTTGAAGCCCAAACACAAACTTGTCCCTTAAAGTACCTGCTAGTCCCGTTCCAAACTGGCAATGTTTCGATAGCTTGCGCAGTTCCGTTAAAAACTCAGCATTACTTTCGTCTTTATGCTGGTTCCTTTTGTGAAACTTAAACCTTTCTGCTATCAGCAGCGGTATGGGGTTGAAGTGGTCCTGTAGGATTGCCACTATGCTTTCAAAATCATTTTCCACTGGCTTATCTATGGTTACTAGGTTTCGCAGGAAGCCATACGTTTTTGCACCCATGGAATTCAACAATACCAGTGCTTTCCTGGCATCTGGCACTTCATTCGCCTTGCAGTACACTTCTATGCGTTCTACATATGTCGCCCAATCTTCGACTTCATTGTCGAACGCTGTGACACTGCCACTCTTCGGCAGCCCTGGGTGTGGTTAGGCTGGCTAAAAATGGCGTCTCCCGCACTCTCCCTTCTTCTCCGCTGGCTCAAAATGGCGTCTCCCACGCTTTCCTTTCTTCCCGCGCTCTCCCTACTTCTCCACAGTGGCTCAAAATGGCGTCTCCCGTGCTCTCCCTTCTTCTCTTCTGCAGCCCAAATGGCATCTCCCACGCTTTCCTTTCTTCCCCCGCGGATGCTGCTCAGCCCTTGAACACTGGCCGCGCTCTGCGCATTTTCCTGCGCGCCTCTCTCGTTGACGCCACTCGGTCCTGAACCCCGGCTGCAACCTGTGTGCTTTACCCTTTCTCTCTATGTTTTTTTCCGTCATCGCCGCTCGCTCATCTACCACGGCTGCACTCTGTGTCCTTTACCCTCTCTCGTTGACGCCGCTCGGTCTTCAACCCCGGCTGTGCCCTGTGCGCTTTACCCTCTCTCTTACCCCATCGATGCTGCTTGGCCTTTTTCTGTGCCGTCGGTCGTCTCCAGCCGCCGCCGTCTGGGAATGGACTGCGCCGTACCTGCTGGCAGCCCGCTGCGCTGGATCATCGTGAATGGAGAACCAAGCCCAGCTCTCCACAACCTCCTCTGCGATGCTCAAGTCCTCTCTGGATGGTCGACGCCCGCACTTCTGGACTCGGCCTTCCCCTTTCACTGCTCTCTAGGAGCGAATCCCTGGGAGTGAAGCAGAGTTGCAGGTAGGTTTGAATCCACTCATCGCCAATGTTAAATCTGTGAATCTTGATGCATGGTGTCCTTCAATAAATCGGCAGAGACTGCAGAGGAACAATCAACAGGTGTTTACTGGATGAGGGTTACTCTAAAACTAACAGTACAAATCCCTACCCAGGGTTTATATACAGGTGTGGTCACTGCTGGTACTGCATATACAGGAGGTGTAAGAAGTAGTTCTCCCCTTAAAGGTACGTACACTACAGCTGGGAGCTGGGCAGTGATACACACTGGAGAGCTTGTGCCTCTCCCTGGGTGTTGGACCCAGTAAACTCCTTCCATCTTTAAGACTCTACTGACAACCGACCTTTGATCGGATCTCTTTCTCTCTTTCTCTTTCTTTCACTCATCTGCTCTCTCGCTGTTTCTTTCAATCTATCTCAGCTTTAATCTTGATTGCAAGGTACCCTAAAATGTTTCTGTCTACCATATAAAGTAAAGACGACTCACATTGCAGTGTGCAGCATTAATTTGATGTTAAAATGTTTAAAGAGGGAGGTGGAAATCTGGAGAGAGACAACAACAAAAACATTTAATTGTATAGTGCTTTTCGTGCAGTAAAACCTCCCAGGGCGCTTCACAGCAGTGTTATAAAATATAATTTGACATCGAGCCACATAACAGAGAAAGGTGCAGTGAGAAACAGAGCAAGATGGTGTGAAATAAAGACAGTAATATATGCACACTCAGAACCGCATGTCTTTTAAATGACAAAATCATCGCATCACCCAAAACAGCAGCATTAATCTGGAATAACAAGCCATTGCACGTGTTGACATGGAGGACTATAACTTCACGACCTCAGGAGTGCTCTACAACAAATGCGGCAGCTATTTTGTGCACAATGTGTTAATAACCAGATGGACGGTTTCATTGCTTATGGTCAATAGATAAATGTTGGACCCAGGACATCAGAGAGACACAACATCAGAGGGAGGTAGCGTTAGGCATGCAACTGAGAGAGCCCTGACAGAATGAAACCAACAGAGGGAGAGAGAAAGAAAGGTGTGCAACACTGTGTTGTGATAGAGAGACACCAGGAGAGGGAGAGAGAGAGAAAGGTGTGTAACTCTGTGTAGTGTTAGAGAGACACCAGGAGAGAGAGAGAGAGATAAAGTTGTGTTACTCTGTGTAGTGATAGAGAGACACCAGGAGAGGGAGAGGGAGAGAAAGCTGTGTAACTCTGTGTAGTGATAGAGAGACACCGGGAGAGGGAGAGAGAGAGAAAGGTGTGCATCTCTGTGTAGTGATAGAGAGATACCAGGAGATGGGGAGAGAGAGAAAGGTGTGTAACTCTGTGCAGTGATAGAAAGACACCAGGAGAGAGAGAGAGAGAGAAAGGTGTGTAACTCTGTGTAGTGACAGAGAGACTCCAGGAGAGGGAGAGAGAGAGAAAGGTGTGTAACTCTGTGCAGTGATAGAGAGACACCAGGAGAGGGAGAGAGAGAAAAAGTTGTGTAAATCTGTGCAGTGATAGAGAGGCACCAGGAGAGGGAGAGAGAGAGAAAGTTGTGTAACTCTGTGTAGTGATAGAGAGACACCAGGAGAGGGAGAGAGAGAGAAAGGTGTGTAACTCTGTGCAGCGTTAGAGCGACAGCAGGAGAGGGTGAGAGAGAAAGGTGTGTAACTCTGTGTAGTGATAGAGAAACACCAGCAGAGAGAGAGCGAGAGAAAGGTGTGTAACTCTGTGTAGTGATAGAGAGACACCGGGAGAGTGAGAGAGAGAGAAAGGTGTGTAACTCTGTGTTGTGATAGAGAGACACCAGGAGAGGGAGAGAGAGAGAAAGGTGTGTAACTCTGTGTAGTGATAGAGAGACACCAGTAGAGGGAGAGAGAGAGAAAGGTGTGTAACTCTGTGTAGTGATAGAGAGACACCGGTAGAGGGAGAGAGAGAAAGGTGTGTAACTCAGTGTAGTGATAGAGAGACACCAGGAGAGGGAGAGAGAGAGAAAGGTGTGTAACACTGTGTAGTGATAGAGAGACACCAGGAGAGGGAGAGAGAGAGAACGGTGTGTAACTCTGTGTAGTGATAGAGAGACAACAGGAGAGGGAGAGTGAAATAAACGTGTGTAGCTCTGTGCAGTGATGGAGAGGCAACAGGAGAGGGAGAGAGAGAGAAATGTGTGTAACACTGTGTAGTGATAGAGAGGCACCAGGAGAGGGAGAGAGAGCAAGGTGTGTAACTCTGTGTAGTGATAAAGAGACACAAGGAGAAGGAGAGAGAGGGAAAGGTGTGTAACTCTGTGTAGTGATAGAGAGACACCAGGAGAGGGAGAGAGAGAGTAAGGTGTCTAACTCTGTGTAGTGATAGAGAGACACCAGGAGAGGGATGAGAGAGAAAGGTGCGTAACTCTGTGTAGTGATAGAGAGACACCAGGAGAGGGAGAGCGAGAGAAAGGTGTGTAACTCTGTGTAGTGACAGAGAGACACCAGGAGAGGGAGAGAGAGAAAAAGGTGTGTAATTCTGTGTAGTGATAGAGAGACACCAGGAGAGGGAGAGGGAGAGAAAGGTGTGTAACTCTGTGTTGTGATAGAGAGACACCAGAAGAGGAGAGAGAGAAAGGTGTGTAACTCTGTGTAGTGATAGAGACGCCAGGAGAGGGCGAGAGAGAGAAAGGTGAGTAACTCTGTGTAGTGATAGAGAGACACCAGGAGAGGAAGAGAGAGAGAAAGGTGTGTAACTCTGTGTAGTGATAGAGAGACACCAGGAGAGGGAAAGAGAGAGAAATTATGTAACTCTGTGTAGTGATAGAGAGACACCGGGCGAGGGAGAGAGAGAGAAAGGTGTGTAACTCTGTGTAGTGATAGAGAGACACCTGGAGATGGAGAGCGAGAGAAAGGTGTGTAACTCTGTGTAGTGATAGAGAGACACCGGGAGAGGGAGAGAGAGAGAAAGGTGGGTAACTCTGTGCAGTGATAGAGAGACACCAGGAGAGGGAGAGAGAGAGAAAGGTGTGTAACTCTGTGTTGTGGTAGAGAGGCACCAGGAGAGGGAGAGATCGAGAAAGGTGTGTAACTCTGTGTAGTGATAGAGAGACACCAGTAGAGGGAGAGAGAGAGAAAGGTGTGTAACTCTGTGTAGTGATAGAGAGACACCGGTAGAGGGAGAGAGAGAAAGGTGTGTTACTCAGTGTAGTGATAGAGAGACACCAGGAGAGGGAGAGAGAGAGAAATGTGTGTAACACTGTGTAGTGAT
The DNA here is from genome assembly GCF_052327205.1 of Somniosus microcephalus. Lineage (NCBI taxonomy): Eukaryota > Metazoa > Chordata > Chondrichthyes > Squaliformes > Somniosidae > Somniosus > Somniosus microcephalus. The sequence continues at coordinate 2,210,588 of NW_028225183.1, read as the reverse complement.
AGAGAGACACCAGGAGAGGGAGAGAGAGAGAACGGTGTGTAACTCTGTGTAGTGATAGAGAGACAACAGGAGAGGGAGAGGGAAATAAATGTGTGTAGCTCTGCGCAATGATGGAGAGGCAACAGGAGAGGGAGAGAGAGAGAAATGTGTGTAACTCTGTGTAGTGATAGAGAGGCACCAGGAGAGGGAGAGAGAGAGTAAGGTGTGTAACTCTGTGTAGTGATAGAGAGACACCAGGAGAGGGATGAGAGAGAAAGGTGCGTAACTCTGTGTAGTGATAGAGAGACACCAGGAGAGGGAGAGCGAGAGAAAGGTGTGTAACTCTGTGTCGTGATAGAGAGACACCAGGAGAGGGAGAGAGAGAAAAAGCTGTGTAATTCTGTGTAGTGATGGAGAGACACCAGGAGAGGGAGAGAGAGAGAAAGGTGTGTAACTCTGTGTTGTGATAGAGAGACACCAGGAGAGGGAGAGAGAGAGAAAGTTGTGTAATTCTGTGTATTGATAGAGAGACACCGGGAGAGGGAGAGAGGGAGAAAGGTGTGTAACTCTGTGTAGTGATAGAGACACCAGGAGAGGGCGAGAGAGAGAAAGGTGAGTAACTCTGTGTAGTGATAGAGAGACACCAGGAGAGGAAGAGAGAGAGAAAGGTGTGTAACTCTGTGTAGTGATAGAGAGACAACAGGAGAGGGAGAGAGAGAGAAAGGTGTGTAACTATGTGTAGTGATAGAGAGACACCGGGCGAGGGAGAGAGAGAGAAAGGTGTGTAACTCTGTGTAGTGATAGAGACACCTGGAGAGGGAGAGAGAGAGAAAGGTGTGTAACTCTGTGTAGTGATAGAGAGATACCAGGAGATGGGGAGAGAGAGAAAGGTGTGTAACTCTGTGTAGTGATAGAGAGACACCAGGAGAGAGCGAGAGAGAGAAAGGTGTGTAACTCTGTGTGGTGATAGAGAGACTCCAGGAGAGGGAGAGAGAGAGAAAGGTGTGTAACTCTGTGCAGTGATAGAGAGACACCAGGAGAGGGAGAGAGAGAAAAAGGTGTGTAAATCTGTGTAGTGATAGAGAGACACCAGGAGAGGGAGAGAGAGAGAACGGTGTGCAACTCTGTGTAGTGATAGAGAGACAACGGGAGAGGGAGAGAGAGAGAAAGGTGGGTAACTCCGTGTAGTGATAGAGAGACACCAGGAGAGGGAGAGAGAGAGAAAGGTGTGTAACTCTGTGTTGTGATAGAGAGACACCAGGAGAGGGAGAGAGAGAGAAAGGTGTGTAACTCTGCGTAGTGATAGAGAGACACCAGGAGAGGGAGAGAGAGAGAAAGGTGTGTAACTCTGTGTAGTGATAGAGAGACACCAGGAGAGGGAGAGAGAGAGAACGGTGTGCAACTCTGTGTAGTGATAGAGAGACAACAGGAGAGGGAGAGGGAAATAAACGTGTGTAGCTCTGTGCAGTGATGGAGAGGCAACAGGAGAGGGAGAGAGAGAGAAATGTGTGTAACTCTGTGTAGTGATAGAGAGACACCAGGAGAGGGAGAGAGAGAGAAAGGTGTGTAACTCTGTGTAGTGATAGAGAGACACCAGGAGAGGGAGAGAGAGAGAAAGGTGTGTAACTCTGTGTAGGAAAAGAGAGACACCGGTAGAGGGAGAGAGAGAAATGTGTGTAACTCAGTGTAGTGATAGAGAGACACCAGGAGAGGGAGAGAGAAATGTGTGTAACTATGTGTAGTGATAGAGAGACACCAGGAGAGGCCGAGAGAGAGAATGATGTGTAACTCTGTGTAGTGATAGAGAGACACCAGGAGAGGAAGAGAGAGAGAAAGGTGTGTAACTCTGTGTAGTGATAGAGAGACACCAGGAGAGGGAGAGATAGAGAAAGCTGTTTAACTCTGTGCAGTGATAGAGAGACACCAGGAGAGGGAGAGAGAGAGAAAGGTGTGTTACTCTGTGTAGTGATAGAGAGGCACAGGCTGAGGGAGAGCGAGGAAAAGGTGTGTAACTCTGTGTAGTGATAGAGAGACACCAGGAGAGGGAGAGAGAGAAAGGTGTGTAACTCTGTGCAGTGATAGAGAGGCACCAGGAGAGGGTGAGAGAGAAAGGTGTGTAACTCTGTGTAGTAATAGAGAGACACCAGCAGAGAGAGAGAGAGAGAGAAAGGTCTGTAACTCTGTGCAGTGATAGAGAGACAACGGTAGAGGGAGAGAGAGAGAAAGGTGGGTAACTCTGTGTAGTGATAGAGAGACACTAGGAGAGGGAGAGAGAGAGAAAGGTGTGTAACTCTATGTAGTGATAGAGAGACACTGGGAGAGGGAGAGAGAGAAAGGTGTGTAACTCTGTGTAGTGATAGAGAGACACCAGGAGAGGGAGAGAGAGAAAGGTGTGTAACTCTGTGCAGTGATAGAGAGACACCAGGAGAGGGAGAGAGAGAGAAAGGTGTGTAACTTTGTGTAGTAATAGAGAGACACCGGTAGAGGGAGAGAGAGAAATGTGTGTAACTCAGTGTAGTGATAGAGAGACACCAGGAGAGGGAGAGAGAAATGTGTGTAACTCTGTGTAGTGATAGAGAGACACCAGGAGAGGCCGAGAGAGAGAAAGATGTGTAACTCTGTGTAGTGATAGAGAGACACCAGGAGAGGAAGAGAGAGAGAAAGGTGTGTAACTCTGTGTAGTGATAGAGAGACACCAGGAGAGGGAGAGATAGAGAAAGGTGTTTAACTCTGTGCAGTGATAGAGAGACACCAGGAGAGGGAGAGAGAGAGAAAGGTGTGTTACTCTGTGTAGTGATAGAGAGGCACAGGCTGAGGGAGAGCGAGGAAAAGGTGTGTAACTCTGTGTATTGATAGAGAGACACCAGGAGAGGGAGAGAGAGAAAGGTGTGTAACTCTGTGCAGTGATAGAGAGGCACCAGGAGAGGGTGAGAGAGAAAGGTGTGTAACTCTGTGTAGTAATAGAGAGACACCAGCAGAGAGAGAGAGAGAGAGAAAGGTCTGTAACTCTGTGCAGTGATAGAGAGACACCGGTAGAGGGAGAGAGAGAGAAAGGTGGGTAACTCTGTGTAGTGATAGAGAGACACTAGGAGAGGGAGAGAGAGAGAAAGGTGTGTAACTCTATGTAGTGATAGAGAGACACCGGGAGAGGGAGAGAGAGAAAGGTGTGTAACTCTGTGTAGTGATAGAGAGACACCAGGAGAGGGAGAGAGAGAAAGGTGTGTAACTCTGTGCAGTGATAGAGAGACACCAGGAGAGGGAGAGAGAGAAAAAGGTGTGTAAATCTGTGTAGTGATAGAGAGACACCAGGAGAGGGAGAGAGAGAGAAAGTTGAGTAACTCTGTGTAGTGATAGAGGGACACCAGGAGAGGGAGAGAGAGAGACCATACCTAGGGGCCAAATATGTAACAACATGTCACAACCTGAGGACTGTTTAAAATTAAGACTGTTTAAAATTAATATTGAACGTACCAAATGAAGTACAAAGACTGTTTAAAATTAATATTGTTTAAAAGTAATATTGTATGTAGCCAACAAATGTCAAATCGATTGACACCTACAGAATGTTGGAAAACTGAACCTTTTTGCTATGTAAGCTTTGGCAATATGGTTCTCTGTAAACTTTCATGCCAATAAAGCATTTGAACTGAACTGAACTGAACTGAACTGAGAGAAAGCTGTGTAACTCTGTGCAGCGTTAGAGATACACCAGGAGAGGGTGAGAGAGAAAGGTGTGTAACTCTGTGTAGTGATAGAGAAACACCAGCAGAGAGAGAGCGAGAGAAAGGTGTGTAACTCTGTGTAGTGATAGAGAGACACCGGGAGAGGGAGAGAGAGAGAAAGGTGGGTAACTCCGTGTAGTGATAGAGAGACACCAGGAGAGGGAGAGAGAGAGAAAGGTGTGTAACTCTGTGTTGTGATAGAGAGACACCAGGAGAGGGAGAGAGAGAGAAAGGTGTGTAACTCTGTGTAGTGATAGAGAGACACCAGGAGAGGGAGAGAGAGAGAAAGGTGTGTAACTCTGTGTAGTGATAGAGAGACACCAGGAGAGGGAGAGAGAGAGAAAGGTGTGTAACTCTGTGTAGTAATAGAGAGACACCGGTAGAGGGAGAGAGAGAAAGGTGCGTAACTCAGTGTAGTGATAGAGAGACACCAGGAGAGGGAGAGAGAAATGTGTGTAACTCTGTGTAGTGATAGAGAGACACCAGGAGAGGGCGAGAGAGAGAAAGATGTGTAACTCTGTGTAGTGACAGAGAGACACAAGGAGAGGAAGAGAGAGAGAAAGGTGTGTAACTCTGTGTAGTGATAGAGAGACACCAGGAGAGGGAGAGATAGAGAAAGGTGTTTAACGCTGTGCAGTGATAGAGAGACACCAGGAGAGGGAGAGAGAGAGAAAGGTGTGTAACTCTGTGTAGTGATAGAGAGGCACAGGCTGAGGGAGAGCGAGGAAAAGGTGTGTAACTCTGTGTAGTGATAGAGAGACACCAGGAGAGGGAGAGAGAGAAAGGTGTGTAACTCTGTGCAGTGATAGAGAGGCACCAGGAGAGGGTGAGAGAGAAAGGTGTGTAACTCTGTGTAGTAATAGAGAGACACCAGCAGAGAGAGAGAGAGAGAGAAAGGTCTGTAACTCTGTGCAGTGATAGAGAGACACCGGTAGAGGGAGAGAGAGAGAAAGGTGGGTAACTCTGTGTAGTGATAGAGAGACACTAGGAGAGGGAGAGAGAGAGAAAGGTGTGTAAATCTGTGCAGTGATAGAGAGACACCAGGAGAGGGAGAGAGAGAGAGAGAGAAAGGTGTGTAAATCTGTGTAGTGATAGAGAGACACCAGGAGAGGTAGAGAGAGAGAAAGGTGTGTAACTCTGTGTAGTGATAGAGAGACACCAGGAGAGGAAGAGAGAGAGAAAGGTGTGTAACTCTGTGTAGTGATAGAGAGACACCGGAAGAGGGAGAGAGAGAAAGGTGTGTAACTCAGTGCAGTGATAGAGAGACACCAGGAGAGGGAGAGAGAAAGGTGTGTAACTCTGTGTAGTGATAGAGAGACACCAGGAGAGGGCGAGAGAGAGAAAGGTGCGTAACTCTGTGTAGTGATAGAGAGACACCAGGAGAGGGAGAGAGAGAGATAGGTGTGTAACTCTGTGTAGTGATAGAGAGACACCGGGAGAGGGGGAGAGAGAGAAAGGTGTGTAACTCTGTGCAGTGATAGAGAGACACCAGGAGAGGGAGAGAGAGAGAGAACGGTGTGTAAATCTGTGTAGTGATAGAGAGACAACAGGAGAGGGAGAGGGAAATAAACGTGTGTAGCTCTGTGCAGTGATGGAGAGGCAACAGGAGAGGGAGAGAGAGAGAAATGTGTATTACTCTGTGTAGTGATAGAGAGACACCAGGAGAGGGAGAGAGAGAGAAAGGTGTGTAACTCTGTGTAGTGATGGAGAGACACCAGGAGAGGGAGAGAGAGAGAAAGGTGTGTAACTCTGTGTAGTAATAGAGAGACACCGGTAGAGGGAGAGAGAGAAAGGTGTGTAACTCAGTGTAGTGATAGAGAGACACCAGGAGAGGGAGAGGGAAAAGTGTGTAACTCTGTGTAGTGATAGAGAGACACCAGGAGAGGGCGGGAGAGAAAAAGATGTGTAACTCTGTGTCGTGATCGAGAGACATCAGGAGAGGAAGAGAGAGATAAAGGTGTGTAACTCTGTGTAGTGATAGAGAGACACAAGGAGAGGGAGAGATAGAGAAAGGTGTGTAACTCTGTGCAGTGATAGAGAGACACCAGGAGAGGGAGAGAGAGAGAAAGGTGTGTAACTCTGTGCAGTGATAGAGAGACACCGGGAGAGGGGGAGAGAGAGAAAGGTGTGTAACTCTGTGCAGTGATAGAGAGACACCAGGAGAGGGAGAGAGAGAGAGAAAGGTGTGTAAATCTGTGTAGTGATAGAGAGACACCAGGAGAGGGAGAGAGAGAGAAAGGTGTGTAACTCTGTGTCGTGATAGAGAGACACCAGGAGAGGGAGAGAGCGAGAAATGTGTGTAACTCTGTGTAGTGATAGAGAGTCACCGGGAGAGGGAGAGAGAGAGAAAGGTGTGTAACTCTGTGTAGTGATAGAGAGACACCGGGAGAGGGAGAGAGAGAAAGCTGTGTAACTCTGTGTAGCGACAGAGAGACACCAGGAGAGGGAGAGAGAGAGAAAGGTGTGTAACTCTGTGTAGTGATAGAGAGACACCAGGAGAGGGAGAGAGAGAAAGGTGTGTAACTCTGTGTAGTGATAGAGAGACACCAGGAGAGGGAGAGAGAGAGAACGGTGTGTAACTCTGTGCAGTGATAGAGAGACAACAGGCGAGGGAGAGGGAAATAAACGTGTGTAGCTCTGTGCAGTGATAGAGAGACACCAGGAGAGGGAGAGAGAGAAAGGTGTGTAACTCTGTGCAGTGATAGAGAGACACCAGGAGAGGGAGAGAGAAAAGTGTGTAACTCTGTGTAGTGATAGAGAGACACCAGGAGAGGGTGAGAGAGAGAAAGATGTGTACCTCTGTGTCGTGATCGAGAGACACCAGGAGAGGAAGAGAGAGATAAAGGTGTGTAACTCTGTGTAGTGATAGAGAGACACCAGGAGAGGGAGAGATAGAGACAGGTGTGTAACTCTGTGCAGTGATAGAGAGACACCAGGAGAGGGAGAGAGAGAGAAAGGTGTGTTACTCTGTGTAGTGATAGAGAGGCACAGGCTGAGGGAGAGCGAGGAAAAGGTGTGTAACTCTGTGTAGTGATAGAGAGACACCAGGAGAGGGAGAGAGAGAAACGTGTGTAACTCTGTGCAGTGATAGAGAGACACCAGGAGAGGGTGAGAGAGAAAGGTGTGTAACTCTGTGTAGTAATAGAGAGACACCAGCAGAGAGAGAGAGAGAGAGAAAGGTCTGTAACTCTGTGCAGTGATAGAGAGACACCGGGAGAGGGAGAGAGAGAGAAAGGTGGGTAACTCTGTGTAGTGATAGAGAGACACCAGGAGAGGGAGAGAGAGAGAAAAGTGTGTAACTCTATGTAGTGATAGAGAGAAACCGGGAGAGGGAGAGAGAGAAAGGTGTGTAACTCTGTGTAGTGATAGAGAGACACCAGGAGAGGGAGAGAGAGAAAGATGTGTAACTCTGTGTAGTGATAGAGAGACACCAGGAGAGGGCGAGATAGAGAAAGGTGTGTAACTCTGTGCAGTGATAGGGAGACACCGGGAGAGGGAGAGAGAGAGAAAGGTGTGTAACTCTGTGTAGTGATAGAGAGACACCAGGAGAGGAAGAGAGAGAGAAAGGTGTGTAACTCTGTGTAATGATGGAGAGACACCGGTAGAGGGAGAGAGAGAAAGGTGTGTAACTCAGTGTAGTGATAGAGAGACACCAGGAGAGGGAGAGAGAAAGGTGTGTAACTCTGTGTAGTGATAGAGAGACACCAGGAGAGGAAGAGAGAGAGAAAGGTGTGTAACTCTGTGTAGTGATAGAGAGACACCAGGAGAGGGAGAGATAGAGAAAGGTGTGTAACTCTGTGTAGTGATAGAGAGACACCAGGAGAGGGAGAGAGAGAGAAAGGTGTGTAACTCTGTGTAGTGATAGAGAGACACCAGGAGTGGGAGAGAGAGAAAGGTGTGTAACTCTGTGTAGTGATCGAGAGACACCAGGTGAAGGAGAGAGAGAGAAAGGTGAGTAACTCTGTGCAGTGAAAGAGAGACACCAGGAGAGGGAGAGAGAGAGAAAGGTGTGTAATTCTATGCAGTGACAGAGAGACACCAGGAGAGAGAGAGAGAGATTGAAAGGTGGGTAACACTGTGGAGTGATAGAGAGACACTAAGAGACGGAGAGAGATAGAGAACGGTGTGTAAATCTGCGTAGTGATAGAGAGACACCAGGAGAGGGAGAGAGAGAGAAAGGTGTGTAACACTGTGTAGTGATAGAGAGACACCAGGAGAGGGAGAGAGAGAGAACGGTGTGTAACTCTGTGTAGTAATAGAGAGACAACAGGAGAGGGAGAGGGAAGTAAACGTGTGTCGCTCTGTGCAGTGATAGAGAGACACCAGGAGAGGGAGAGAGAGAAAGGTGTGTAACTCTGTGTAGTGATAGAGAGACACCAGGAGAGGGAGAGAGAGAGAAAGGTGAGTAACTCTGTGTAGTGATAGAGAGACACCGGGAGAGGGGGAGAGAGAGAAAGGTGTGTAACTCTGTGCAGTGATAGAGAGACACCAGGAGAGGGAGAGAGAGAGAGAAAGGTGTGTAAATCTGTGTAGTGATAGAGAGACACCAGGAGAGGGAGAGAGAGAGAAAGGTGTGTAACTCTGTGTAGTGATAGAGAGACACCAGGAGAGGGAGAGAGCGAGAAATGTGTGTAACTCTGTGTAGTGATAGAGAGTCACCGGGAGAGGGAGAGAGAGAGAAAGGTGTGTAACTCTGTGTAGTGATAGAGAGACACCGGGAGAGGGAGAGAGAGAAAGCTGTGTAACTCTGTGTAGCGACAGAGAGACACCAGGAGAGGGAGAGAGAGAGAAAGGTGTGTAACTCTGTGTAGTGATAGAGAGACACCAGGAGAGGGAGAGAGAGAAAGGTGTGTAACTCTGTGTAGTGATAGAGAGACACCAGGAGAGGGAGAGAGAGAGAACGGTGTGTAACTCTGTGCAGTGATAGAGAGACAACAGGAGAGGGAGAGGGAAATAAACGTGTGTAGCTCTGTGCAGTGATAGAGAGACACCAGGAGAGGGAGAGAGAGAAAGGTGTGTAACTCTGTGCAGTGATAGAGAGACACCAGGAGAGGGAGAGAGAAAAGTGTGTAACTCTGTGTAGTGATAGAGAGACACCAGGAGAGGGTGAGAGAGAGAAAGATGTGTACCTCTGTGTCGTGATCGAGAGACACCAGGAGAGGAAGAGAGAGATAAAGGTGTGTAACTCTGTGTAGTGATAGAGAGACACCAGGAGAGGGAGAGATAGAGACAGGTGTGTAACTCTGTGCAGTGATAGAGAGACACCAGGAGAGTGAGAGAGAGAGAAAGGTGTGTTACTCTGTGTAGTGATAGAGAGGCACAGGCTGAGGGAGAGCGAGGAAAAGGTGTGTAACTCTGTGTAGTGATAGAGAGACACCAGGAGAGGGAGAGAGAGAAACGTGTGTAACTCTGTGCAGTGATAGAGAGACACCAGCAGAGAGAGAGAGAGAGAGAAAGGTCTGTAACTCTGTGCAGTGATAGAGAGACACCGGGAGAGGGAGAGAGAGAGAAAGGTGGGTAACTCTGTGTAGTGATAGAGAGACACCAGGAGAGGGAGAGAGAGAGAAAGGTGTGTAACTCTATGTAGTGATAGAGAGAAACCGGGAGAGGGAGAGAGAGAAAGGTGTGTAACTCTGTGTAGTGATAGAGAGACACCAGGAGAGGGAGAGAGAGAAAGATGTGTAACTCTGTGTAGTGATAGAGAGACACCAGGAGAGGGCGAGATAGAGAAAGGTGTGTAACTCTGTGCAGTGATAGGGAGACACCGGGAGAGGGAGAGAGAGAGAAAGGTGTGTAACTCTGTGTAGTGATAGAGAGACACCAGGAGAGGAAGAGAGAGAGAAAGGTGTGTAACTCTGTGTAATGATGGAGAGACACCGGTAGAGGGAGAGAGAGAAAGGTGTGTAACTCAGTGTAGTGATAGAGAGACACCAGGAGAGGGAGAGAGAAAGGTGTGTAACTCTGTGTAGTGATAGAGAGACACCAGGAGAGGAAGAGAGAGAGAAAGGTGTGTAACTCTGTGTAGTGATAGAGAGACACCAGGAGAGGGAGAGATAGAGAAAGGTGTGTAACTCTGTGTAGTGATAGAGAGACACCAGGAGAGGGAGAGAGAGAGAAAGGTGTGTAACTCTGTGTAGTGATAGAGAGACACCAGGAGTGGGAGAGAGAGAAAGGTGTGTAACTCTGTGTAGTGATCGAGAGACACCAGGTGAAGGAGAGAGAGAGAAAGGTGAGTAACTCTGTGCAGTGAAAGAGAGACACCAGGAGAGGGAGAGAGAGAGAAAGGTGTGTAATTCTATGCAGTGACAGAGAGACACCAGGAGAGAGAGAGAGAGATTGAAAGGTGGGTAACACTGTGGAGTGATAGAGAGACACTAAGAGACGGAGAGAGATAGAGAACGGTGTGTAAATCTGCGTAGTGATAGAGAGACACCAGGAGAGGGAGAGAGAGAGAAAGGTGTGTAACACTGTGTAGTGATAGAGAGACACCAGGAGAGGGAGAGAGAGAGAACGGTGTGTAACTCTGTGTAGTAATAGAGAGACAACAGGAGAGGGAGAGGGAAGTAAACGTGTGTCGCTCTGTGCAGTGATAGAGAGACACCAGGAGAGGGAGAGAGAGAAAGGTGTGTAACTCTGTGTAGTGATAGAGAGACACCAGGAGAGGGAGAGAGAGAGAAAGGTGAGTAACTCTGTGTAGTGAAAGAGAGACACCAGGAGAGGGGGAGAGAGAGAAAGGTGTGTAACTCTGTGTAGTGATAGAGAGACACAAGGAGAGGGAGAGAGAGGGGAAGGTGTGTAACTCTGTGTAGTGATAGAGAAACACCAGGAGAGGGAGAGAGAGAGTAAGGTGTGTAACTCTGTGTAGTGATAGAGAGACACCAGGAGAGGGAAAGAGAGAGAAAGGTGCGTAACTCTGTGTAGTGATAGAGAGACACCAGGAGAGGGAGAGAGAGAGAGAAAGGTGTGTAAATCTGTGTAGTGATAGAGAGACACCAGGAGAGGGAGAGAGAGAGAAAGGTGTGTAACTCTGTGTAGTGATAGAGAGACACCAGGAGAGGGAGAGAGAGAGAAATGTTTGGAACTCTGTGTAGTGATAGAGTGACACCAGGAGAGGGAGAGAGAGAGAAAGGTGTGTAACTCTGTGTAGTGATAGAGAGACACCAGGAGAGGGAGAGAGAGAGAAATGTGTGTAACTCAGTGCAGTGATAGAGAGACACCAGGAGAGGGAGAGAGAAAGGTGTGCAACTCTGTGTAGTGATAGAGAGACACCAGGAGAGGGAGAGAGAGAGAAAGGCGTGTAACTCTGTGTAGTGATAGAGAGTCACCGGGAGAGGGAGAGAGAGAGAAAGGTGTGTAACTCTGTGTAGTGATAGAGAGACACCAGGAGAGGGAGAGAGAGAGAAAGGTGTGTAACTCTGTTTGGTGTTAGAGAGACACCGGGATAGGGAGAGAGAGAGAATGGTGTGTAACTCTGTGTAGTGGTAGAGAGACACCAGGAGAGGGAGAGAGAGAGAAAGATGTGTAACTCTGTGTAGTGATAGAGAGACACCAGGAGAGGGCGAGAGAGAGAAAGATGTGTAACTCTGTGTCGTGATAGAGAGACACCAGGAGTGGAAGAGAGAGAGAAAGGTGTGTAACTCTGTGTAGTGATAGGGAGACACCGGGAGAGGGAGAGAGAGAGAAAGGTGTGTAACTCTGTGTAGTGATAGAGAGACACCGGTAGAGGGAGAGAGAGAAAGGTGTGTAACTCAGTGTAGTGATAGAGAGACACCAGGAGAGGGAGAGAGAAAGGTGTGTTACTCTGTGTAGTGATAGAGAGACACCAGGAGAGGGCGAGAGAGAGAAAGATGTGTAACTCTGTGCAGTGACAGAGAGACACCAGGAGAGGAAGAGAGAGAGAAAGGTGTGTATTCTGTGTAGTGATAGAGAGACACCAGGAGAGGGAGAGATAGAGAAAGGTGTGTAACTCTGTGTAGTGATAGAGAGCCACCAGGAGAGGGAGAGAGAGAGGAAGGTGTGTAACTCTGTGTAGTGATAGAGAGACACCAGGAGAGGGAGAGAGAGAAAGATGTGTAACTCTGTCTAGTGATAGAGAGACACCAGGAGAGGGAGAGAGAGAGAAAGGTGAGTAACTCTGTGTAGTGAAAGAGAGACACCAGGAGAGGGAGAGAGAGAGAAAGGTGTGTAACTCTATGCAGTGAAAGAGAGACACCAGGAGAGAGAGAGAGAGATTGAAAGGTGTGTAACACTGTGGAGTGATAGAGAGACACCAAGAGACGGAGAGAGATAGAGAACGGTGTGTAAATCTGCGTAGTGATAGAGAGACACCAGGAGAGGGAGAGAGAGAGAAAGGTGTGTAACTCTGTGTAGTGATAGAGAGACACCAGGAGAGGGAGAGAGAGAGAAAGGTGTGTAACACTGTGTAGTGACAGAGAGACACCAGGAGAGGGAGAGAGAGAGAACGGTGTGTAACTCTGTGCAGTGATAGAGAGACAACAGGAGAGGGAGAGGGAAATAAACGTGTGTAGCTCTGTGCAGTGATAGAGAGACACCAGGAGAGGGAGAGAGAGAAAGGTGTGTAACTCTGTGCAGTGATAGAGAGACACCAGGAGAGGGAGAGAGAGAAAGGTGTGTAACTCTGTCGAGTGATAGAGAGACACCAGGAGAGGGAGAGAGAGAGAAAGGTGAGTAACTCTGTGTAGTGAAAGAGAGACACCAGGAGAGGGAGAGAGAGAGAAAGGTGTGTAACTCTATGCAGTGATAGAGAGACACCAGGAGAGAGAGAGAGAGAGATTGAAAGGTGTGTAACACTGTGGAGTGATAGAGAGACACCAAGAGACGGAGAGAGATAGAGAACGGTGTGTAAATCTGCGTTGTGAAAGAGAGACACCAGGAGAGGGAGAGAGAGAGAATGGTGTGTAACACTGTGTAGTGATAGAGAGACACCAGGAGAGGGAGAGAGAGAGAACGGTGTGTAACTCTGTGTAGTGATAGAGAGACAACAGCAGAGGGAGAGGGAAATAAACGTGTGTAGCTCTGTGCAGTGATAGAGAGACACCAGGAGAGGGAGAGAGAGAAAGGTGTGTAGCTCTGTGCAGTGATAGAGAGACACCAGGAGAGGGAGAGAGAGAAAGGTGTGTAACTCTGTGTAGTGATAGAGAGACACCAGGAGAGGGCGAGAGAGAGAAAGGTGAGTAACTCTGTGCAGTGAAAGAGAGACACCAGGAGAGTGAGAGAGAGAGAAAGGTGTGTAACTCTGTGTAGCGATAGAGAGACACAAGGAGAGGGAGAGATAGAGAAAGGTGTGTAACTCTGTGTAGTGATAGAGAGACACCAGGAGAGGGAGAGAGAGAGAAAGGTGTGTAACTCTGTGTAGTGATAGAGAGACACCAGGAGAGGGAGAGAGAGAAAGGTGTGTAACTCGGTGCAGTGATAGAGAGACACCAGGAGAGGGTGAGAGAGAAAGGTGTGTAACTCTGTGTAGTAATAGAGAGACACCAGCAGAGAGAGAGAGAGAGAGAAAGGTCTGAAACTCTGTGCAGTGATAGAGAGACACCGGGAGAGGGAGAGAGAGGGAGAGGTGGGTAACTCTGTGTAGTGATAGAGAGACACCAGGAGAGGGAGAGAGCGAGAAAGGTGTGTAACTCTGTGTCGTGACAGAGAGTCACCGGGAGAGGGAGAGAGAGAGAAAGGTGTGTAACTCTGTGTAGTGATAGAGAGACACCGGGAGAGGGAGAGAGAGAAAGCTGTGTAACTCTGTGTAGTGATAGAAAGACACCAGGAGAGGGAGAGAGAGAGAACGGTGTGTAACTCTGTGTAGTGATAGAGAGACAACAGGAGAGGGAGAGGGAAATAAACGTGTTTGGTCTGTGCAGTGATGGAGAGGCAACAGGAGAGGGAGAGAGAGAGAAATGTGTGTAACTCTGTGTAGTGATGGAGAGACACCAGGAGAGGGAGAGAGAGAGAAAGGTGTGTAACTCTGTGTAGTGATAGAGAGACACCGGTAGAGGGAGAGAGAGAAAGGTGTGTAACTCAGTGTAGTGATAGAGAGACACCAGGAGAGGGAGAGAGAGAGAAAGGTGTGTAACTCTGTGTAGTGATAGAGAGACACCGGGAGAGGGGGAGAGAGAGAAAGGTGTGTAAATCTGTGTAGTGATAGAGAGACACCGGGAGAGGGAGAGAGAAAAAGCTGTGCAACTCTGTGTTGTGAAAGAGAGACACCAGGAGAGGGAGAGAGAGAGAAAGGTGTGTAACTCTGTGTAGTGATAGAGAGACACCAGGAGAGGGAGAGAGAGAGAAAGGTGTGTAACTCTGTGTAGTGATAGAGAGACACCAGGAGAGGGAGAGAGAGAGAACGGTGTGTAACTCTGTGTAGTGAATGAGAGACAACAGGAGAGGGAGAGGGAAATAAACGTGTCGCTCTGTGCAGTGATGGAGAGGCAACAGGAGAGGGAGAGAGAGAGAAATGTGTGTAATTCTGTGTAGTGATAGAGAGACACCAGGAGAGGGAGAGAGAGAGAAATGTGTGTAATTATGTGTAGTGATAGAGAGGCACAGGCTGAGGGAGTGCGAGGAAAAGGTGTGTAACTCTGTGTAGTGATAGAGAGACACCAGCAGAGGGAGAGAGAGAAAGGTGTGTAACTCTGTGCAGTGATAGAGAGACACCAGGAGAGGGTGAGAGAGAAAGGTGTGTAACTCTGTGTAGTAATAGAGAGACACCAGCAGAGAGAGAGAGAGAGAGAAAGGTCTGTAACTCTGTGCAGTGATAGAGAGACACCGGGAGAGGGAGAGAGAGAGAAAGGTGTGTAACTCTGTGTAGTGAAAGAGAGACACCAGGAGAGGGAGAGAGAGAAAGGTGTGTAACTCTGTGCAGTGATAGAGAGACACCAGGAGAGGGTGAGAGAGAAAGGTGTGTAACTCTGTGTAGTAATAGAGAGACACCAGGAGAGGGAGAGAGAGAAAGGTGTGTAACTCTGTGTAGTGATAGAGAGACACCAGGAGAGGAAGAGAGAGAGAAAGGTGTATAACTCTGTGTAGTGATAGAGAGACACCGGTAGAGGGAGAGAGAGAAAGGAGTGTAACTCAGTGTAGTGATAGAGAGACACCAGTAGAGGGAGAGATAAAGGTGTGTAACTCTGTGTAGTGATAGAGAGACACCAGGAGAGGGCGAGAGAGAGAAAGATGTGTAACTCTGTGTAGTGATAGAGAGACACCAGGAGAGGGAGAGATAGAGAAAGGTGTGTAACTCTGTGTAGTGATAGAGAGACACCAGGAGAGGGAGAGAGAGAGGAAGGTGTGTAACTCTGTTTAGTGATAGAGAGACACCAGGAGAGGGAGAGAGAGAAAGGTGTGTAACTCTGTCTAGTGATAGAGAGACACCAGGAGAGGGAGAGAGAGAGAAAGGTGAGTAACTCTGTGTAGTGAAAGAGAGACACCAGGAGAGGGAGAGAGAGAGAAAAGTGTGTAACTCTATGCAGTGATAGAGAGACACCAGGAGAGAGAGAGAGAGATTGAAAGGTGTGTAACACTGTGGAGTGATCGAGAGACACCAAGAGACGGAGAGAGATAGAGAACGGTGTGTAAATCTGCGTAGTGATAGAGAGACACCAGGAGAGGGAGAGAGAGAGAAAGGTGTGTAACACTGTGTAGTGATAGAGAGACACCAGGAGAGGGAGAGAGAGAGAACGGTGTGTAACTCTGTGTCGTGAGAGAAAGACACCAGGAGAGGGAGAGAGAGAGAAAGGTGGGTAACTCTGTGTAGTGATAGAGAGACACCAGGAGAGGGAGAGAGCGAGAAAGGTGTGTAACTCTGTGTAGTGATAGAGAGTCACCGGGAGAGGGAGAGAGAGAGAAAGGTGTGTAACTCTGTGGAGTGATAGAGAGACACCGGGAGAGGGAGGAAGAGAAAGCTGTGTAACTCTGTGTAGTGATAGAGAGACACCAGGAGAGGGAGAGAGAGAGAAAGGTGTGTAACTCTGTGTAGTGATAGAGAGACACCAGGAGAGGGAGAGAGAGAGAAAGGTGTGTAACTCTGTGTAGTGATAGAGAGACACCAGGAGAGGGAGAGAGAGAGAACGGTGTCTAACTCTGTGTAGTGACAGAGAGACAACAGGAGAGGGAGAGGGAAATAAAGGTGTGTAGCTCTGTGCAGTGATGGAGAGGCAACAGGAGAGGGAGAGAGAGAGAAATGTGTGGAACTCTGTGTAGTGATAGAGAGACACCAGGAGAGGGAGAGAGAGATAAAGATGTGTAACTCTGTGTAGTGATAGAGAGACACCAGGAGAGGGAGAGAGAGAGAAAGGTGTGTAACTCTGTGTAGTAATAGAGAGACACCGGTAGAGGGAGAGAGAGAAAGGTGTGTAACTCAGTGCAGTGATAGAGAGACACCAGGAGAGGGAGAGAGAGAGAAAGGTGTGTAACTCTGTGTAGTGATAGAGAGACACCGGGAGAGGGGGAGAGAGAGAAAGGTGTGTAACTCTGTGCAGTGGTAGAGAGACACCAGGAGAGGGAGAGAGAGAGAGAAAAGTGTGTAAATCTCTGTAGTGATAGAGAGACACCGGGAGAGGGAGAGAGAGAAAGCTGTGTAACTCTGTGTAGTGAAAGATAGACACCAGGAGAGGGAGAGAGAGAGAAAGGTGTGTAACTCTGTGTAGTGATAGAGAGACACCAGGAGAGGGAGAGAGAGAGAAAGGTGTGTAACTCTGTGTAGTGATAGAGAGACACCAGGAGAGGGAGAGAGAGAGAACGGTGTGTAACACTGTGCAGTGATAGAGAGACACCAGGAGAGGGAGAGAGAGAGAAAGGTGTGTAACTCTGTGCAGTGATAGAGAGACACCAGGAGAGGGAGAGAGAGAGAAAGGTGTGTAACACTGTGTAGTGTTAGAGAGACACCAGGAGAGGGAGAGAGAAAGAAAGGTGAGTAACTCTGTGTAGTGATAGAGAGGCAAAGGCTGAGGGAGAGAGAGGGAAAGGTGTGTAACTCTGTGTAGTGATAGAGAGACACCAGGAGAGGGAGAAAGAGAAAGGTGCGTAACTCTGTGCAGTGATAGAGAGACACCAGGAGAGTGTGAGAGAGAAAGGTGTGTAACTCTGTGTAGTGATAGAGAGACACCAGGAGAGAGAGAGAGAGATAGGAATGTAAATCTGTGTAGTGATAGAGAGACACCAGGAGAGGGAGAGAGAGAGAAAGGTGGGTAACACTGTGTAGTGATAGAGAGACACCAGGAGAGAGAGAGAGAGAGAAAGGAATGTAAATCTGTGTAGTGATAGAGAGACACCAGGAGAGGGAGAGAGAGATAAAGGTGTGTAACTCTGCGTTGTGATAGAGAGACACCAGGAAAGGGAGAGAGAGACAAAGGTGTGTAACTCTGTGTAGTGATAGAGAGACACCGGTAGAGGGAGAGAGATAAAGGTGTGTAACTCAGTGTAGTGATAGAGAGACACCAGGAGAGGGAGAGAGAAAGGTGTGTAACTCTGTGTAGTAATAGAGAGACACCAGGAGAGGGCGAGAGAGAGAAAGATGTGTAACTCTGTGTAGTGATAGAGAGACACCGGGAGAGGAAGAGAGAGAAAGGTGTGTAACTCTGCGTTGTGATAGAGAGACACCAGGAAAGGGAGAGAGAGAGAAAGAGGTGCAACTCTGTGTAGTGATAGAGAGACACCAGCAGAGAGAGAGAAAGAGAAAGGTGTGTAACTCTGTGTAGTGATAGAGAGACACCGGGAGAGGGAGAGAGAGAGAAAGGTGTGTAACTCTGTGTAGTGATAGAGAGACACCGAGAGAGGGAGAGAGAGAGAAAGGTGGGTAACACTGTGTAGTGATAGAGAGACACCAGGAGAGGGAGAGAGAGAGAAAGGTGTGTAACTCTGTGTAGTGAGAGAGAGACATCAGGAGAGGGAGAGAGAGAGAAAGGTGTGTAACTCTGTGTAGTGATAGAGAGACACCAGGAGAGGGTGAGAGAGAAAGGTGTGTAACTCTGTGTAGTAATAGAGAGACACCAGGAGAGGGAGAGAGAGAAAGGTGTGTAACTCTGTGTAGTGATAGAGAGACACCAGGAGAGGAAGAGAGAGAGAAAGGTGTATAACTCTGTGTAGTGATAGAGAGACACCGGTAGAGGGAGAGAGAGAAAGGAGTGTAACTCAGTGTAGTGATAGAGAGACACCAGGAGAGGGAGAGAGAAAGGTGTGTAACTCTGTGTAGTGATAGAGAGACACCAGGAGAGGGCGAGAGAGAGAAAGATGTGTAACTCTGTGTAGTGATAGAGAGACACCAGGAGAGGGAGAGAGAGAGGAAGGTGTGTAACTCTGTGTAGTGATAGAGAGACACCAGGAGAGGGAGAGAGAGAAAGGTGTGTAACTCTGTCTAGTGATAGAGAGACACCAGGAGAGGGAGAGAGAGAGAAAGGTGAGTAACTCTGTGTAGTGAAAGAGAGACACCAGGAGAGGGAGAGAGAGAGAAAGGTGTGTAACTCTATGCAGTGATAGAGAGACACCAGGAGAGAGAGAGAGAGATTGAAAGGTGTGTAACACTGTGGAGTGATCGAGAGACACCAAGAGACGGAGAGAGATAGAGAACGGTGTGTAAATCTGCGTAGTGATAGAGAGACACCAGGAGAGGGAGAGAGAGAGAAAGATGTGTAACACTGTGTAGTGATAGAGAGACACCAGGAGAGGGAGAGAGAGAGAACGGTGTGTAACTCTGTGTCGTGAGAGAAAGACACCAGGAGAGGGAGAGAGAGAGAAAGGTGGGTAACTCTGTGTAGTGATAGAGAGACACCGGGAGAGGGAGAGAGAGAGAAAGGTGTGTAACTCTGTGTAGTGATAGAGAGACACCGGGAGAGGGAGAGAGAGAAAGCTGTGTAACTCTGTGTAGTGATAGAGAGACACCAGGAGATGGAGAGAGAGAGAAAGGTGTGTAACTCTGTGTAGTGATAGAGAGACACCAGGAGAGGGAGAGAGAGAGAAAGGTGTGTAACTCTGTGTAGTGATAGAGAGACACCAGGAGAGGGAGAGAGAGAGAACGGTGTGTAACTCTGTGTAGTGATAGAGAGACACCAGGAGAGGGTGAGAGAGAAAGGTGTGTAACTCTGTGTAGTAATAGAGAGACACCAGGAGAGGGAGAGAGAGAAAGGTGTGTATCTCTGTGTAGTGAGAGAGAGACATCAGGAGAGGGAGAGAGAGAGAAAGGTGTGTAACTCTGTGTAGTGATAGAGAGACACCAGGAGAGGGTGAGAGAGAAAGGTGTGTAACTCTGTGTAGTAATAGAGAGACACCAGGAGAGGGAGAGAGAGAAAGGTGTGTAACTCTGTGGAGTGATAGAGAGACACCAGGAGAGGAAGAGAGAGAGAAAGGTGTATAACTCTGTGTAGTGATAGAGAGACACCGGCAGAGGGAGAGAGAGAAAGGAGTGTAACTCAGTGTAGTGATAGAGAGACACCAGGAGAGGGAGAGAGAAAGGTGTGTAACTCTGTGTAGTGATAGAGAGACACCAGGAGAGGGCGAGAGAGAGAAAGATGTGTAACTCTGTGTAGTGATAGAGAGACACCAGGAGAGGGAGAGATAGAGAAAGGTGTGTAACTCTGTGTAGTGATAGAGAGACACCAGGAGAGGGAGAGAGAGAGGAAGGTGTGTAACTCTGTGTAGTGATAGAGAGACACCAGGAGAGGGAGAGAGAGAAAGGTGTGTAACTCTGTCTAGTGATAGAGAGACACCAGGAGAGGGAGAGAGAGAGAAAGGTGAGTAACTCTGTGTAGTGAAAGAGAGACACCAGGAGAGGGAGAGAGAGAGAAAGGTGTGCAACTCTATGCAGTGATAGAGAGACACCAGGAGAGAGAGAGAGAGATTGAAAGGTGTGTAACACTGTGGAGTGATCGAGAGACACCAAGAGACGGAGAGAGATAGAGAACGGTGTGTAAATCTGCGTAGTGATAGAGAGACACCAGGAGAGGGAGAGAGAGAGAAAGGTGTGTAACACTGTGTAGTGATAGAGAGACACCAGGAGAGGGAGAGAGAGAGAACGGTGTGTAACTCTGTGTCGTGAGAGAAAGACACCAGGAGAGGGAGAGAGAGAGAAAGGTGGGTAACTCTGTGTAGTGATAGAGAGACACCAGGAGAGGGAGAGAGCGAGAAAGGTGTGTAACTCTGTGTAGTGATAGAGAGTCACCGGGAGAGGGAGAGAGAGAGAAAGGTGTGTAACTCTGTGTAATGATAGAGAGACACCGGGAGAGGGAGAGAGAGAAAGCTGTGTAACTCTGTGTAGTGATAGAGAGACACCAGGAGAGGGAGAGAGAGAGAAAGGTGTGTAACTCTGTGTAGTGATAGAGAGACACCAGGAGAGGGAGAGAGAGAGAAAGGTGTGTAACTCTGTGTAGTGATAGAGAGACACCAGGAGAGGGAGAGAGAGAGAACGGTGTGTAACTCTGTGTAGTGACAGAGAGACAACAGGAGAGGGAGAGGGAAATAAAGGTGTGTAGCTCTGTGCAGTGATGGAGAGGCAACAGGAGAGGGAGAGAGAGAGAAATGTGTGTAACTCTGTGTAGTGATAGAGAGACACCAGGAGAGGGAGAGAGAGAGAAAGATGTGTAACTCTGTGTAGTGATAGAGAGACACCAGGAGAGGGAGAGAGAGAGAAAGGTGTGTAACTCTGTGTAGTAATAGAGAGACACCGGTAGAGGGAGAGAGAGAAAGGTGTGTAACTCAGTGTAGTGATAGAGAGACACCAGGAGAGGGTGAGAGAGAGAAAGGTGTGTAACTCTGTGTAGTGATAGAGAGACACCGGGAGAGGGGGAGAGAGAGAAAGGTGTGTAACTCTGTGCAGTGGTAGAGAGACACCAGGAGAGGGAGAGAGAGAGAGAAAGGTGTGCAAATCTGTGTAGTGATAGAGAGACACCGGGAGAGGGAGAGAGAGAAAGCTGTGTAACTCTCTGTAGTGAAAGAGAGACACCAGGAGAGGGAGAGAGAGATAACGGTGTGTAACACTGTGCAGTGATAGAGAGACACCAGGAGAGGGAGAGAGAGAGAAAGGTGTGTAACTCTGTGCAGTGATAGAGAGACACCAGGAGAGGGAGAGAGAGAGAAAGGTGTGTAACACTGTGTAGTGTTAGAGAGACACCAGGAGAGGGAGAGAGAAAGAAAGGTGAGTAACTCTGTGTAGTGATAGAGAGGCAAAGGCTGAGGGAGAGAGAGGGAAAGGTGTGTAACTCTGTGTAGTGATAGAGAGACACCAGGAGAGGGAGAAAGAGAAAGGTGCGTAACTCTGTGCAGTGATAGAGAGACACCAGGAGAGTGTGAGAGAGAAAGGTGTGTAACTCTGTGTAGTGATAGAGAGACACCAGGAGAGAGAGAGAGAGATAGGAATGTAAATCTGTGTAGTGATAGAGAGACACCAGGAGAGGGAGAGAGAGAGAAAGGTGGGTAACACTGTATAGTGATAGAGAGACACCAGGAGAGAGAGAGAGAGAGAAAGGAATGTAAATCTGTGTAGTGATAGAGAGACACCAGGAGAGGGAGAGAGAGAGAAAGGTGTGTAACTCTGCGTTGTGATAGAGAGACACCAGGAAAGGGAGAGAGAGAGAAAGGTGTGTAACTCTGTGTAGTGATAGAGAGACACCAGGAGAGGGAGAGAGAAAGGTGTGTAACTCTGTGTAGTAATAGAGAGACACCAGGAGAGGGCGAGAGAGAGAAAGATGTGTAACTCTGTGTTGTGATAGAGAGACACCGGGAGAGGAAGAGAGAGAAAGGTGTGTAACTCTGCGTTGTGATAGAGAGACACCAGGAAAGGGAGAGAGAGAGAAAGAGGTGCAACTCTGTGTAGTGATAGATAGACACCAGCAGAGAGAGAGAAAGAGAAAGGTGTGTAACTCTGTGTAGTGATAGAGAGACACCGGGAGAGGGAGAGAGAGAGAAAGGTGTGTAACTCTGTGTAGTGATAGAGAGACACCGAGAGAGGGAGAGAGAGAGAAAGGTGGGTAACACTGTGTAGTGATAGAGAGACACCAGGAGAGGGAGAGAGAGAGAAAGGTGTGTAACTCTGTGTAGTGAGAGAGAGACATCAGGAGAGGGAGAGAGAGAGAAAGGTGTGTAACTCTGTGTAGTGATAGAGAGACACCAGGAGAGGGAGAGAGAGAGAAAGATGTGTAACACTGTGTAGTGTTGGAGAGACACCAGGAGAGGAAGAGAGAGAGAAAGATGTGTAACTCTGTGTAGTGATAGAGAGACACCAGGAGAGGGAGAGAGAGAGAAATGTGTGTAACTCTGTGTAGTGATAGAGAGACACCGGTAGAGGGAGAGAGAGAAAGGTGTGTAACTCAGTGCAGTGATAGAGAGACACCGGGAGAGGGCGAGAGAGAAAAAGATGTGTAACTCTGTGTCGTGATGGAGAGACATCAGCAGAGAGAGAGAGAGAGAAAGTTGTGGAACTCTGTGTAGTGATAGAGAGACACCAGGAGAGGGAGAGAGAAAGGTCTGTAACTCTGTGGAGTGACAGAGAGACACCGGGAGAGGGAGAGAGAGAGAAAGGTGTGTAACTCTGTGTAGTGATAGAGACACAGGAGAGGGCGAGAGAGAGAAAAGTGTGTAACACTGTGTAGTGATAGAGAGACACTAGGAGAGGGCGAGAGAGAGAAAGCTGTGTAACTCTGTGTAGTGATAGAGAGACACCGGGAGAGGGAGAGAGAGAGAAAGGTGTGTATCTCTGTGTAGTGATAGAGAGATACCAGGAGATTGGGAGAGAGAGAAAGGTGTGTAACTCTGTGTAGTGATAGAGAGACACCAGGAGAGAGAGAGAGAGAGAAAGGTGTGTAAATCTGTGTAGTGATAGAGAGACTCCAGGAGAGGGAGAGAGAGAGAGAAAGGTGTGTAACTCTGTGCAGTGATAGAGAGACACCAGGAGAGGGAGAGAGAGAGAAAGGTGTGTAAATCTGTGTAGTGATAGAGAGACACCAGGAGAGGGAGAGAGAGAGAAAGTTGTGTAACTCTGTGTAGTGATAGAGAGACACCAGGAGAGGGAGAGAGAGAGAAAGGTGTGTAACTCTGTGCAGCGTCAGAGAGACACCAGGAGACGGTGAGAGAGAAAGGTGTGTAACTCTGTGTAGTGATAGAGAGACACCAGGAGAGGGAGAGAGAAAGAAAGGTGAGTAACTCTGTGTAGTGATAGAGAGGCACAGGCTGAGGGAGAGAGAGGGAAAGGTGTGTAACTCTGTGTAGTGATAGAGAGAGACCAGGAGAGGGAGAAAGAGAAAGGTGTGTAACTCTGTGCAGTGATAGAGAGACACCAGGAGAGTGTGAGAGAGAAAGGTGTGTAACTCTGTGTCGTGATAGAGAGACACCAGCAGAGAGAGAGAGAGAAAGGTGTGTAAATCTGTGTAGTGATAGAGAGACACCGGGAGAGGGAGAGAGAGAGAAAGGTGTGTAACTCTGTGTAGTGATAGAGAGACACCGTTGAGGGAGAGAGATAAAGGTGTGTAACTCAGTGCAGTGATAGAGAGACACCAGGAGAGGGAGAGAGAAAGGTGTGTAACTCTGTGTAGTAATAGAGAGACACCAGGAGAGGGCGAGAGAGAGAAAGATGTGTAACTCTGTGTAGTGATGGAGAGACACCGGGAGAGGAAGAGAGAGAGAAAGGTGTGTAACTCTGTGTTGTGATAGAGAGACATCAGGAGAGGGAGAGAGAGAGAAAGGTGTGTAACTCTGTGTAGTGATACAGAGACAACAGGAGAGGGAGAGAGAGAAAGGTGTGTAACTCTGTGCAGTGATAGAGAGACACCAGGAGAGGGAGAGATAGAGAAAGGTGTGTAACTCTGTGTAGTGATAGAGAGGCGCAGGCTGAGTGAGAGAGAGGGAAAGGTGTGTAACTCTGTGTAGTGATCGAGAGACACCAGGAGAGGAAGAGAGAGAAAGGTGTGTATCTCTGTGCAGTGATAGAGAGACACCAGGAGAGGGAGA
Source organism: Somniosus microcephalus (assembly GCF_052327205.1). NCBI lineage: Eukaryota > Metazoa > Chordata > Chondrichthyes > Squaliformes > Somniosidae > Somniosus > Somniosus microcephalus. The sequence continues at coordinate 2,186,949 of NW_028225183.1, read as the reverse complement.
GAGAGAGAAAGGTGTGTAACTCTGTGTAGTGATAGAGAGACACCAGGAGAGGGAGAGAGAGAGAAAGGTGTGTAACTCTGTGTAGTGATAGAGAGACACCAGGAGAGAGAGAGAGAGAGAAAGGTGTGTAAATCTGTGTAGTGATAGAGAGACACCGGGAGAGAGAGAGAAAGGTGGGTAACACTGTGTAGTGATAGAGAGACACCAGGAGAGGGAGAGAGAGAGAAAGGTGTGTAACTCTGTGTAGTGATAGAGAGACACCAGGAGAGGGAGAGAGAGAGAAAGGTGTGTAACACTGTGTAGTGATAGAGAGACACCGGGAGAGGGGGGGAGAGAGAAACGTGAGTAACTCTGTGTAGTGATAGAGAGGCACAGGCTGAGGGAGAGAGAGGGAAAGGTGTGTAACTCTGTGTAGTGATAGAGAGAGACCAGGAGAGGGAGAAAGAGAAAGGTGTGTAACTCTGTGCAGTGATAGAGAGACACCAGGAGAGTGTGAGAGAGAAAGGTGTGTAACTCTGTGTCGTGATAGAGAGACACCAGCAGAGAGAGAGAGAGAAAGGTGTGTAAATCTGTGTAGTGATAGAGAGACACCGGGAGAGGGAGAGAGAGAGAAAGGTGTGTAACTCTGTGTAGTGATAGAGAGACACCGTTGAGGGAGAGAGATAAAGGTGTGTAACTCAGTGCAGTGATAGAGAGACACCAGGAGAGGGAGAGAGAAAGGTGTGTAACTCTGTGTAGTAATAGAGAGACACCAGGAGAGGGCGAGAGAGAGAAAGATGTGTAACTCTGTGTAGTGATAGTGAGACATCAGGAGAGGGAGAGAGAGAGAAAGGTGTGTAACTCTGTGTAGTGATACAGAGACAACAGGAGAGGGAGAGAGAGAAAGGTGTGTAACTCTGTGCAGTGATAGAGAGACACCAGGAGAGGGAGAGATAGAGAAAGGTGTGTAACTCTGTGTAGTGATAGAGAGGCGCAGGCTGAGTGAGAGAGAGGGAAAGGTGTGTAACTCTGTGTAGTGATCGAGAGACACCAGGAGAGGAAGAGAGAGAAAGGTGTGTATCTCTGTGCAGTGATAGAGAGGCACCAGGAGAGGGTGAGAGAGAAAGGTGTGTAACTCTGTGTAGTGATAGAGAGACACCGGGAGAGGGAGAGAGAGAGAAAGGTGGGTAACTCTGTGTTGTGATAGAGAGACACCAGGAGAGGGAGAGAGAGAGAAAGGTGTGTAACTCTGTGTAGTGATAGAGAGACACCAGGAGAGGGAGAGAGAGAGAAAGGTGTGTAACTCTGTGTAGTGATAGAGAGACACCAGGAGAGAGAGAGAGAGAGAAAGGTGTGTAAATCTGTGTAGTGATAGAGAGACACCGGGAGGCAGCAATCCCCCCTCTCAGACCATAACCAAATAAATGTGTACCTTAAACTTTCTGCCCAAACTACAGACACAAAAAAGGAACCCAGTAAGCTACATAAAATAAACCAGACATACAGATGGGCCCCAGACAGTGGAGATAAATTCATCACAGCACTAAATTCACCTGATCTCACAAGTAAAATTTCAAAATTTAAAGAAAATCTATATGAGATCACCAGAGATGGGGTAAACATAGCCATAGAGGATATAAATATGATCTTTCATGAGGCAGCTGTAAAAGCCGACCTCGTGAAACAGAAGAGGAAGAGTCACAAAAGACAAAATAAAAATAAGAAATGGTTTGACCACGAATGCAAAAATGCCAGAAAAGACCTGAGAAAAATATCAAACCAAAAGCACCGCCAACCAAACAATCCGGACCTACGTACTAGATACAATGAAACCCTCAAAAGATATAAACACACCATTAGGAACAAAACACAAAACTATACCCACAAAATACTAGAAGAAATTGAAAACTCCACCAACCCAAAACAATTCTGGGAAATGTGGAATAACCTGAGTACAACACAATTGCAAGCATTACCAATCCAAGATGGCGACATCTGGAGAACACATTTTGAAAACCTCTACAAAGACATCCCAATAAACGAAACAAACCCAAGTCAACATCAGGTCACAGAAAAACTCCACACATTAGAAGCAACAATCAAAGACAACCAAAACCCTCTAGACTCCCCAATCACATGGAAAGAAATGGCCACAAAAACAAAATCTCTCCACCTAAAGAAAGCCTGTGGCCCAGACAACATCAAAAATGAAATGCTCAAGTTCAGCAATATGGAGATGCAGGGTGCGGTACTCAAATTATTCAACATCATATTACGTTCAGGCTGTTTTCCCGATATCTGGTGCCAAGGACTAATCTCCCCCATATATAAAAGCGGAAACAAATCAGACCCAAATAACTACCGCGGCATCTGTGTCAACAGTTGTCTAGGGAAGTTATTCTGCAGTATTCTAAATAGTAGATTACTTGATTTTCTTAACAAACATAATATCCTCAGAAAAAACCAAATAGGCTTTCTTCCAAAACACCGCACCGCCGACCATATCTATACCCTTCACACCCTCATTGAAAAACATATACACCAAACAAAAAATGGGAAAATATTCGCCTGTTTCATCGACTTCAAGAAAGCCTTTGACTCTATATGGCACGAAGGGCTCTATTATAAACTTCTTCAATGTGGAATAGGGGGCAAAGTCTATGACCTTATTAAATCAATGTATCTGAAAAACAAATGCGGGGTCAAAATTGGAGACAAACGCACCGATTTCTTCACCCAGAGAAGAGGCGTCCGGCAGGGCTGCAATTTGAGCCCGACCCTGTTCAACATATACATAAATGAATTAGCAGACATGCTGGAGCAAAGCGAGTCACCAGGTCTCCGTCTCCTAGATGGAGAAGTGAAATCCCTGTTCTATGCGGACGACCTGGTTCTGCTGTCTCCCACAGAACAGGGATTACAGCAACAACTAGACCTACTCGACAAATACTGCCAAAATTGGGCTCTAACAGTAAATCTAAAGAAAACCAACATCATGATTTTTCAAAAAAGGCCCAGATGTCAGGAAAACAAATACCAGTTTACCCTCAGTGGTACCACTATAGGACACACTATGAGCTACACCTACCTTGGTCTAACTATTACAGCATCAGGGAGCTTCAGCATAGCAGTGAATGCACTAAAAGAAAAAGCCCGAAGAGCCCTATATGCAATAAAAAGAAAATTCTACAACATCCAAATCCCAATCAAAATCTGGCTCAAAATATTTGACAGCATAATCCTGCCCATTGCACTGTACGGTAGTGAAGTATGGGGCCCGCTAAATCACCAAAGCTACACTAAATGGGAAAAACATACAATAGAAGCCCTACATGCAGAATTCTGCCGAAGCATCCTTCGCACCCAAAGGAAAACGCCAACAAATGCATGCAGAGCCGAACTAGGCAGATACCCACTGATAATAAACATCCAAAAACGAGCACTAAACTTCCTAAATCACCTCAAATCTAGCTCCCCAGACACCCTTCATTTCAAAGCCTTTCAGACCCAAGAGCTAAACCCAGAAAAGAGTCCCCTGAGTCAGCTGCTACGGAAACTAAGTACTCAGCCGGACCCTGACCAGCCCCAGACCAACACAGCCGCCCAAACACCAATCCGAGTGAACCAAATCATTAAAAAATGCAAAGAAACCTACCTGGAACATTGGAAAAAAATAACCGAAAGCCAAAGCAGATTAGAATGTTACCGGGCCCTAAAAAGAGAATATAAACTGGCAGACTACCTCACGACCATCAGAGACACAAAACAGAGACAGACCCTCACCAGGTACAGACTAAGCGACCACCAACTGGAAATTGAAAAAGGCAGATACAAGAAATCCTGGCAGCCTAGAGAGAATAGAATATGCGATCAATGTCTGGCTGGCGAGGTTGAAACAGAAATGCATTTCCTCCTAAAATGCGAAAAATTCAACACATCAAGAAACATATTATTCAACAAGCTAAGCCAAACAACCCCAGATTTCAAGGAATTGGATGATCTGTCAAAATTGAGATTAGTCCTAGGAGAAGGAGACAGACCATACCTTGGGGCCAAATATGTAACAACATGTCACAACCTGAGGACTGTTTAAAATTAAGACTGTTTAAAATTAATATTGAACGTACCAAATGAAGTACAAAGACTGTTTAAAATTAATATTGTTTAAAAGTAATATTGTATGTACCCAACAAATGTCAAATCGATTGACACCTACAGAATGTTGGAAAACTGTACCTTTTTGCTATGTAAGCTTTGGCAATATGGTTCTCTGTAAACTTTCATGCCAATAAAGCATTTTAATTGGAATTGGATAATTGGAGAAAGGTGGGTAACACTGTGTAGTGATAGAGAGACACCAGGAGAGGGAGAGAGAGAGAAAGGTGTGTAACTCTGTGTAGTGATAGAGAGACACCAGGAGAGGGAGAGAGAGAGAAAGGTGTGTAACACTGTGTAGTGATAGAGAGACACCGGGAGAGGGGGGGAGAGAGAAACGTGAGTAACTCTGTGTAGTGATAGAGAGACACCATAAGAGGGAGAGAGAGAGAAAGGTGTGTAACTCTGTGTCGTGATAGAGAGACACCGGGAGGGGGAGAGAGAGAAAGGTGTGCAACTCTGTGCAGTGATAGAGAGACACCAGGAGAGTGTGAGAGAGAAAGGTGTGTAACTCTGTGCAGTGATAGAGAGACACCGGCAGAGAGAGAGAGAGAGAAAGTTGTCTAACTCTGTGTAGTGATAGAGAGACACCGGGAGAGGGAGAGAGAGAGAAAGGTGTGTAACTCTGTGAAGTGATAGAGAGACATCAGGAGAGGGAGAGAGAGAGAAAGGTGTGTAACTCTGTGTAGTGATAGAGAGACACCAGGAGAGGGAGAGAGAGAGAAAGGTGTGTAACACTGTGTAGTGTTAGAGAGACACCAGGAGAGGAATAGAGTGAGAAAGGTGTGTAACTCTGTGCAGTGATAGAGAGGCACAGGCCGAGGGAGAGAGAGGGAAAGTTGTGCAACTCTGTGTAGCGATAGAGAGACACCAGGAGAGGGAGAGAGAGAAAGGTGTGTAACTCTGTGCAGTGATAGAGAGACACCAGGAGAGAGAGAGAGAGAGAGAAAGGTGTGTAACTCTGTGTAGTGATAGAGAGACACCAGGAGAGGGAGAGAGAGACAGGTGTGTAACTCTGTGCAGTGATAGAGAGACACCAGGAGAGAGAGAGAGAGAGAAAGGTGTGTAAATCTGTGTAGTGATAGAGAGACACCGGGAGAGGGAGAGAGAGAGAAAGGTGTGTAACTCTGTGTAGTGATAGAGAGACACCAGGAGAGGAAGAGAGAGAGAAAGGTGTGTAACTCTGTGTAGTTATAGAGAGACACCAGGAGAGGGAGAGAGAGAGAAATTTGTGTAACTCTTTGTAGTGACAGAGAGACACCAGGAGAGGGAGAGAGAGAGAAAGGTGTGTAACTCTGTGTAGTGAAAGAGAGACACCAGGAGAGGGAGAGAGTGAGAAAGGTGCGTAACTCTGTGTAGTGATAGAGAGACACCAGGAGAGGGAGAGAGAGAGAAAGGTGTGTAACTCTGTGTAGTGATAGAGAGACACCAGGAGAGGGCGAGAGAGAGAAAGGTGTGTAACTCTGTGTAGTGATAGAGAGACACCAGGAGAGGGAGAGAGAGAGAAAGGTGCGTAACTCTGTGTAGTGATAGAGAGACACCAGGAGAGCGAGAGAGAGAGAAAGGTGCGTCACTCTGTGTAGTCATAGAGAGACACCAGGAGAGTGAGAGAGAAAAAGGTGTGTAACTCTGTGTAGTGATAGAGAGACACCAGGAGAGGGAGAGAGAGAAACAGGTGCTTAACTCTGTGTAGTGATAGAGAGACACCAGTAGATGGCGAGAGAGAGAAAGGTGTGTAACTCTGTTTTTATAGAGAGACACCAGGAGAGGGAGAGAGAGAGAAAGGTGTGTAACTCTGTGTAGTGATAGGGAGACACCGGGAGAGGGATAGAGAGAAAGGTGTGTAACTCTGTGTAGTGATAGAGAGACACCAGCAGAGAGAGAGAGAGAGAAAGTTGTGTAACTCTGTGTCGTGATAGAGAGACACCGGGAGAGGGAGAGAGAGAGAAAGGTGGGTAACTCTGTGTAGTGATAGAGTGATAGCAGGAGAGGGAGACAGAGAGAAAGGTGTGTAACTCTGTGTTGTGACAGAGAGACACCAGGAGAGGGAGAGAGTGAGAAAGGTGTGTAACTATGTGCAGTGATAGAGAGACACCAGGAGAGGGTGAGAGTGAAAGGTGTGTAACTCTGTTTAGTGATAGAGAGACACCAGCAGAGAGAGAGAGAGAGAAATGTGTGTAACTCTGTGTAGTGATAGAGAGGCAAAGGCTGAGGGAGAGAGAGGGAAAGGTGTGTAACTCTGTGTAGTGATAGAGAGACACCAGGAGAGGGAGAAAGAGAAAGGTGCGTAACTCTGTGCAGTGATAGAGAGACACCAGGAGAGTGTGAGAGAGAAAGGTGTGTAACTCTGTGTAGTGATAGAGAGACACCAGGAGAGAGAGAGAGAGATAGGAATGTAAATCTGTGTAGTGATAGAGAGACACCAGGAGAGGGAGAGAGAGAGAAAGGTGGGTAACACTGTGTAGTGATAGAGAGACACCAGGAGAGAGAGAGAGAGAGAAAGGAATGTAAATCTGTGTAGTGATAGATAGACACCAGGAGAGGGAGAGAGAGAGAAAGGTGTGTAACTCTGCGTTGTGATAGAGAGACACCAGGAAAGGGAGAGAGAGAGAAAGGTGTGTAACTCTGTGTAGTGATAGAGAGACACCGGTAGAGGTAGAGAGATAAAGGTGTGTAACTCAGTGTAGTGTTAGAGAGACACCAGGAGAGGGAGAGAGAAAGGTGTGTAACTCTGTGTAGTAATAGAGAGACACCAGGAGAGGGCGAGAGAGAGAAAGATGTGTAACTCTGTGTAGTGATAGAGAGACACCGGGAGAGGAAGAGAGAGAAAGGTGTGTAACTCTGCGTTGTGATAGAGAGACACCAGGAAAGGGAGAGAGAGAGAAAGAGGTGCAACTCTGTGTAGTGATAGAGAGACACCAGCAGAGAGAGAGAAAGAGAAAGGTGTGTAACTCTGTGTAGTGATAGAGAGACACCGGGAGAGGGAGAGAGAGAGAAAGGTGTGTAACTCTGTGTAGTGAGAGAGAGACACCGAGAGAGGGAGAGAGAGAGAAAGGTGGGTAACACTGTGTAGTGATAGAGAGACACCAGGAGAGGGAGAGAGAGAGAAAGGTGTGTAACTCTGTGTCGTGAGAGAGAGACATCAGGAGAGGGAGAGAGAGAGAAAGGTGTGTAACTCTGTGTAGTGATAGAGAGACACCAGGAGAGGGAGAGAGAGAGAAAGATGTGTAACACTGTGTAGTGTTGGAGAGACACCAGGAGAGGAAGAGAGAGAGAAATGTGTGTAACTCTGTGTAGTGATAGAGAGACACCGGTAGAGGGAGAGAGAGAAAGGTGTGTAACTCAGTGCAGTGATAGAGAGACACAAGGAGAGGGAGAGAGAAAGGTGTGTAACGCTGTGTAGCGATAGAGAGACACCAGGAGAGGGCGAGAGAGAAAAAGATGTGTAACTCTGTGTCGTGATAGAGAGACATCAGCAGAGAGAGAGAGAGAGAGAAAGTTGTGGAACTCTGTGTAGTGATAGAGAGACACCAGGAGAGGGAGAGAGAAAGGTCTGTAACTCTGTGGAGTGACAGAGAGACACCGGGAGAGGGAGAGAGAGAGAAAGCTGTGCAACTCTGTGTAGTGATAGAGAGACACCAGTCGAGGGAGAGAGATAAAGGTGTGTAACTCAGTGTAGTGATTCAGAGACACCAGGAGAGGCAGAGAGAAAGGTATGTAACTCTGTGTAGTAATAGAGAGACACCAGGAGAGGGCGAGAGAGAGAAAGATGTGTTACTCTGTGTAGTGAAAGAGAGACACCGGGAGAGGAAGAGAGAGAGAAAGGTGTGTAACTCTATGTAGTGATAGAGAGACACCAGGAGAGGGAGAGAGAGAGAAAGGTGTGTAACTCTGTGTAGTGATAGAGAGACACCAGGAGATGAAGAGAGAAAGGTGTGTAACTCTGTGCAGTGATAGAGAGGTACCAGGAGAGGGAGAGATAGAGAAAGGTGTGTAACTCTGTGTAGTGATAGAGAGACACCAGGAGAGAGTGAGAGAGAAAGGTGTGTAACTCTGTGTAGTGATAGAGAGACACCAGAAGAGAGAGAGAGAGAGAAAGGTGTGTAACTCTGTGTAGTGATAGAGAGACAACGGGAGAGGGAGAGAGAGAGAAAGGTGGGTAACTCTGTGTAGTGATAGAGAGACACCAGTAGATGCCGAGAGAGAGAAAGGTGTGTAACTCTGTTTTTATAGAAAGACACCAGGAGAGGGAGAGAGAGAGAAAGGTGTGTAACTCTGTGTAGTGATAGGGAGACACCGAGAGAGGGAGAGAGAGAGAAAGGTGGGTAACACTGTGTAGTGATAGAGAGACACCAGGAGAGGGAGAGAGAGAGAAAGGTGTGTAACTCTGTGTAGTGAGAGAGAGACATCAGGAGAGGGAGAGAGAGAGAAAGGTGTGTAACTCTGTGTAGTGATAGAGATACACCAGGAGAGGGAGAGAGAGAGAAAGATGTGTAACACTGTGTAGTCTTGGAGAGGCACCAGGAGAGGAAGAGAGAGAGAAAGGTGTGTAACTCTTTGTCGTGATAATGAAACACCAGGAGAGGGAGAGAGAGAGAAATGTGTGTAACTCTGTGTAGTGATGGAGAGACACCAGGAGAGGGAGAGAGAGAGAAAGGTGTGTAACTCTGTGTAGTGATAGAGAGACACCAGGAGAGGGAGAGAGAGAGAATGGTGTGTAACTCTGTGTAGTGATAGAGAGACACCAGGAGAGGGAGAGAGAGAGAAAGGTGCGTAACTCTGTGTAGTGATAGAGAGACACCAGGAGAGCGAGAGAGAGAGAAAGGTGCGTCACTCTGTGTAGTCATAGAGAGACACCAGGAGAGTGAGAGAGAAAAAGGTGTGTAACTCTGTGTAGTGATAGAGAGACACCAGGAGAGGGAGAGAGAGAGAAAGGTGCGTAACTCTGTGTAGTGATAGAGAGACACCAGTAGATGGCGAGAGAGAGAAAGGTGTGTAACTCTGTTTTTATAGAGAGACACCAGGAGAGGGAGAGAGAGAGAAAGGTGTGTAACTCTGTGTAGTGATAGGGAGACACCGGGAGAGGGATAGAGAGAAAGGTGTGTAACTCTGTGTAGTGATAGAGTGATAGCAGGAGAGGGAGACAGAGAGCAAGGTGTGTAACTCTGTGTTGTGACAGAGAGACACCAGGAGAGGGAGAGAGTGAGAAAGGTGTGTAACTCTGTGTCGTGATAGAGAGACACCGGGAGAGGGAGAGAGAGAGAAAGGTGGGTAACTCTGTGTAGTGATAGAGTGATAGCAGGAGAGGGAGACAGAGAGCAAGGTGTGTAACTCTGTGTTGTGACAGAGAGACACCAGGAGAGGGAGAGAGTGAGAAAGGTGTGTAACTATGTGCAGTGATAGAGAGACACCAGGAGAGGGTGAGAGTGAAAGGTGTGTAACTCTGTTTAGTGATAGAGAGACACCAGCAGAGAGAGAGAGAGAGAAATGTGTGTAACTCTGTGTAGCAATAGAGAGACACCGGGAGAGGGAGAGAGAGAGAAAGGTGTGTAACTCTGTGTAGTGATAGAGAGACATCAGGAGAGGGAGAGAGAGAGAAAGGCGTGTAACTCTGTTTAGTGATAGAGAGACACCAGGAGAGGGAGAGAGAGAGAAAGATGTGTAACACTGTGTAGTGTTAGAGAGACACCAGGAGAGGAAGAGAGAGAGAAAGGTGTGTAACTCTGTGTAGTGATAGAGAGACACCAGTAGAGGGAGAGAGATAAAGGTGTGTAACTCAGTGTAGTGATTCAGAGACACCAGGAGAGGCAGAGAGAAAGGTATGTAACTCTGTGTACTAATAGAGAGACACCAGGAGAGGGCGAGAGAGAGAAAGATGTGTTACTCTGTGTAGTGATAGAGAGACACCAGGAGAGGGAGAGAGAGAGAAAGGTGTGTAACTCTGTGCAGTGATAGAGAGGCACCAGGAGAGGTAAAGAGAAAGAAAGGTGTGTAACTCTGTGTAGTGATAGAGAGGCACAGGCTGAGGGAGAGAGAGGGAAAGGTGTGTAACACTGTGTAGTGATAGAGAGACACCAGGAAAGGGAGAAAGAGAAAGGTGTGTAACTCTGTGCAGTGATAGAGAGACAACAGGAGAGTGTGAGAGAGAAAGCTGTGTAACTCTGTGTAGTGATAGAGAGACACCAGGAGAGAGAGAGAGAGAGAAGGGTGGGTAACACTGTGTAGTGATAGAGAGACACCAGGAGAGGGAGAGAGAGAGAAAGGTGTGTAACTCTGTGTCGTGATAGAGAGACACCAGGAGAGCGAGAGAGAGAGAAAGGTGCGTCACTCTGTGTAGTCATAGAGAGACACCAGGAGAGTGAGAGAGAAAAAGGTGTGTAACTCTGTGTAGTGATAGAGAGACACCAGGAGAGGGAGAGAGAGAGAAAGGTGCGTAACTCTGTGTAGTGATAGAGAGACACCAGTAGATGGCGAGAGAGAGAAAGGTGTGTAACTCTGTTTTTATAGAGAGACACCAGGAGAGGGAGAGAGAGAGAAAGGTGTGTAACTCTGTGTAGTGATAGGGAGACACCGGGAGAGGGATAGAGAGAAAGGTGTGTAACTCTGTGTAGTGATAGAGTGATAGCAGGAGAGGGAGACAGAGAGCAAGGTGTGTAACTCTGTGTTGTGACAGAGAGACACCAGGAGAGGGAGAGAGTGAGAAAGGTGTGTAACTCTGTGTCGTGATAGAGAGACACCGGGAGAGGGAGAGAGAGAGAAAGGTGGGTAACTCTGTGTAGTGATAGAGTGATAGCAGGAGAGGGAGACAGAGAGCAAGGTGTGTAACTCTGTGTTGTGACAGAGAGACACCAGGAGAGGGAGAGAGTGAGAAAGGTGTGTAACTATGTGCAGTGATAGAGAGACACCAGGAGAGGGTGAGAGTGAAAGGTGTGTAACTCTGTTTAGTGATAGAGAGACACCAGCAGAGAGAGAGAGAGAGAAATGTGTGTAACTCTGTGTAGCAATAGAGAGACACCGGGAGAGGGAGAGAGAGAGAAAGGTGTGTAACTCTGTGTAGTGATAGAGAGACATCAGGAGAGGGAGAGAGAGAGAAAGGCGTGTAACTCTGTTTAGTGATAGAGAGACACCAGGAGAGGGAGAGAGAGAGAAAGATGTGTAACACTGTGTAGTGTTAGAGAGACACCAGGAGAGGAAGAGAGAGAGAAAGGTGTGTAACTCTGTGTAGTGATAGAGAGACACCAGTAGAGGGAGAGAGATAAAGGTGTGTAACTCAGTGTAGTGATTCAGAGACACCAGGAGAGGCAGAGAGAAAGGTATGTAACTCTGTGTACTAATAGAGAGACACCAGGAGAGGGCGAGAGAGAGAAAGATGTGTTACTCTGTGTAGTGATAGAGAGACACCAGGAGAGGGAGAGAGAGAGAAAGGTGTGTAACTCTGTGCAGTGATAGAGAGGCACCAGGAGAGGTAAAGAGAAAGAAAGGTGTGTAACTCTGTGTAGTGATAGAGAGGCACAGGCTGAGGGAGAGAGAGGGAAAGGTGTGTAACACTGTGTAGTGATAGAGAGACACCAGGAAAGGGAGAAAGAGAAAGGTGTGTAACTCTGTGCAGTGATAGAGAGACAACAGGAGAGTGTGAGAGAGAAAGCTGTGTAACTCTGTGTAGTGATAGAGAGACACCAGGAGAGAGAGAGAGAGAGAAGGGTGGGTAACACTGTGTAGTGATAGAGAGACACCAGGAGAGGGAGAGAGAGAGAAAGGTGTGTAACTCTGTGTAGTGATAGAGAGACACCGGGAGAGGGAGAGAGAGAGAAAGGTGTGTAACTCTTTGTAGTGATAGAGAGACACCAGGAGAGGGAGAGATGGAGAAAGGTGTGTAACTCTGTGTTGTGACAGAGAGACACCAGGAGAGGGAGAGATTGAAAAAGGTGTGTAACTCTGTGCAGTGATAGAGGTCCACCAGGAGAGGGTGAGAGTGAAAGGTGTGTAACTCTGTGTAGTGATAGAGAGACACCAGCAGAGAGAGAGAGAGAGAAAGGTGTGTAACTCTGTGTAGTGATAGAGAGACACCGGGAGAGGGAGAGAGAGAGAAAGGTGGGTAACTCTGTGTAGTGATAGAGAGACACCAGGAGAGGGAGAGAGAGAGAAAGGTGTGTAACTCTGTGTAGTGATAGAGAGACATCAGGAGAGGGAGAGAGAGAGAAAGGTGTGTAACTCTGTGTAGTGATAGGGAGACACCGAGAGAGGGAGAGAGAGAGAAAGGTGTGTAACTCTGTGTAGTGATAGAGAGACACCGGGAGAGGGAGAGAGAGAGAAAGGTGTGCAACTCTGTGTAGTGATAGAGAGACACCAGGAGAGGGAGAGATGGAGAAAGGTGTGTAACTCTGTGTTGTGATAGAGAGAAAGCAGGAGAGGGAGAGATTGAAAAAGGTGTGTAACTCTGTGCAGTGATAGAGATCCACCAGGAGAGGGTGAGAGTGAAAGGTGTGTAACTCTGTGTAGTGATAGAGAGACACCAGCAGAGAGAGAGAGAGAGAAAGGTGTGTAACTCTGTGTAGTGATAGAGAGACACCGGGAGAGGGAGAGAGAGAGAAAGGTGGGTAACTCTGTGCAGTGATAGAGAGACAACAGGAGAGTGTGAGAGAGAAAGCTGTGTAACTGTGTGTAGTGATAGAGAGACACCAGGAGAGAGAGAGAGAGAGAAAGGTGGGTAACACTGTGTAGTGATAGAGAGACACCAGGAGAGGGAGAGAGAGAGAAAGGTGTGTAACTCTGTGTAGTGATAGAGAGACACTGGGAGAGGGAGAGAGAGAAAGGTGTGTAACTCTGTGCAGTGATAGAGAGACACCAGGAGAGTGTGAGAGAGAAAGGTGTGTAACTCTGTGTAGTGATCGAGAGACACCAGCAGAGAGAAAGAGAGAGAAAGTTGTGTAACTCTGTGTAGTGATAGAGAGACACCGGGAGAGGGAGAGAGAGAGAAAGGTGTGTAACTCTGTGTAGTGATAGAGAGACACCAGGAGAGGGAGAGATGGAGAAAGGTGTGTAACTCTGTGTTGTGATAGAGAGACACCAGGAGAGGGTGAGAGTGAAAGGTGTGTAACTCTGTGTAGTGATAGAGAGACACCAGCAGAGAGAGAGAGAGAGAAAGGTGTGTAACTCTGTGTAGTGATAGAGAGACACCGGGAGAGGGAGAGAGAGAGAAAGGTGGGTAACTCTGTGTAGTGATAGAGAGACACCAGGAGAGGGAGAGAGAGAGAAAGCTGTGTAACTCTGTGTAGTGATAGAGAGACATCAGGAGAGGGAGAGAGAGAGAAAGGTGTGTAACTCTGTGTAGTGATAGAGAGACATCAGCAGAGAGAGAGAGAGAGAGAAAGTTGTGGAACTCTGTGTAGTGATAGAGAGACACCAGGAGAGGGAGAGAGAAAGGTCTGTAACTCTGTGGAGTGACAGAGAGACACCGGGAGAGGGAGAGAGAGAGAAAGCTGTGCAACTCTGTGTAGTGATAGAGAGACACCAGTCGAGGGAGAGAGATAAAGGTGTGTAACTCAGTGTAGTGATTCAGAGACACCAGGAGAGGCAGAGAGAAAGGTATGTAACTCTGTGTAGTAAAAGAGAGACACCAGGAGAGGGCGAGAGAGAGAAAGATGTGTTACTCTGTGTAGTGAAAGAGAGACACCGGGAGAGGAAGAGAGAGAGAAAGGTGTGTAACTCTATGTAGTGATAGAGAGACACCAGGAGAGGGAGAGAGAGAGAAAGGTGTGTAACTCTGTGTAGTGATAGAGAGACACCAGGAGATGAAGAGAGAAAGGTGTGTAACTCTGTGCAGTGATAGAGAGGTACCAGGAGAGGGAGAGATAGAGAAAGGTGTGTAACTCTGTGTAGTGATAGAGAGACACCAGGAGAGGGTGAGAGAGAAAGGTGTGTAACTCTGTGTAGTGATAGAGAGACACCAGAAGAGAGAGAGAGAGAGAAAGGTGTGTAACTCTGTGTAGTGATAGAGAGACACCGGGAGAGGGAGAGAGAGAGAAAGGTGGGTAACTCTGTGTAGTGATAGAGAGACACCAGTAGATGGCGAGAGAGAGAAAGGTGTGTAACTCTGTTTTTATAGAAAGACACCAGGAGAGGGAGAGAGAGAGAAAGGTGTGTAACTCTGTGTAGTGATAGGGAGACACCGAGAGAGGGAGAGAGAGAGAAAGGTGGGTAACACTGTGTAGTGATAGAGAGACACCAGGAGAGGGAGAGAGAGAGAAAGGTGTGTAACTCTGTGTAGTGAGAGAGAGACATCAGGAGAGGGAGAGAGAGAGAAAGGTGTGTAACTCTGTGTAGTGATAGAGATACACCAGGAGAGGGAGAGAGAGAGAAAGATGTGTAACACTGTGTAGTCTTGGAGAGGCACCAGGAGAGGAAGAGAGAGTGAAAGGTGTGTAACTCTTTGTCGTGATAATGAAACACCAGGAGAGGGAGAGAGAGAGAAAGGTGTGTAACTCTGTGTAGTGATGGAGAGACACCAGGAGAGGGAGAGAGAGAGAAAGGTGTGTAACTCTGTGTAGTGATAGAGAGACACCAGGAGAGGGAGAGAGAGAGAATGGTGTGTAACTCTGTGTAGTGATAGAGAGACACCAGGAGAGGGAGAGAGAGAGAAAGGTGCGTAACTCTGTGTAGTGATAGAGAGACACCAGGAGAGCGAGAGAGAGAGAAAGGTGCGTCACTCTGTGTAGTCATAGAGAGACACCAGGAGAGTGAGAGAGAAAAAGGTGTGTAACTCTGTGTAGTGATAGAGAGACACCAGGAGAGGGAGAGAGAGAGAAAGGTGCGTAACTCTGTGTAGTGATAGAGAGACACCAGTAGATGGCGAGAGAGAGAAAGGTGTGTAACTCTGTATTTATAGAGAGACACCAGGAGAGGGAGAGAGAGAGAAAGGTGTGTAACTCTGTGTAGTGATAGGGAGACACCGGGAGAGGGATAGAGAGAAAGGTGTGTAACTCTGTGTAGTGATAGAGTGATAGCAGGAGAGGGAGACAGAGAGCAAGGTGTGTAACTCTGTGTTGTGACAGAGAGACACCAGGAGAGGGAGAGAGTGAGAAAGGTGTGTAACTCTGTGTCGTGATAGAGAGACACCGGGAGAGGGAGAGAGAGAGAAAGGTGGGTAACTCTGTGTAGTGATAGAGTGATAGCAGGAGAGGGAGACAGAGAGCAAGGTGTGTAACTCTGTGTTGTGACAGAGAGACACCAGGAGAGGGAGAGAGTGAGAAAGGTGTGTAACTATGTGCAGTGATAGAGAGACACCAGGAGAGGGTGAGAGTGAAAGGTGTGTAACTCTGTTTAGTGATAGAGAGACACCAGCAGAGAGAGAGAGAGAGAAATGTGTGTAACTCTGTGTAGCAATAGAGAGACACCGGGAGAGGGAGAGAGAGAGAAAGGTGTGTAACTCTGTGTAGTGATAGAGAGACATCAGGAGAGGGAGAGAGAGAGAAAGGCGTGTAACTCTGTTTAGTGATAGAGAGACACCAGGAGAGGGAGAGAGAGAGAAAGATGTGTAACACTGTGTAGTGTTAGAGAGACACCAGGAGAGGAAGAGAGAGAGAAAGGTGTGTAACTCTGTGTAGTGATAGAGAGACACCAGTAGAGGGAGAGAGATAAAGGTGTGTAACTCAGTGTAGTGATTCAGAGACACCAGGAGAGGCAGAGAGAAAGGTATGTAACTCTGTGTACTAATAGAGAGACACCAGGAGAGGGCGAGAGAGAGAAAGATGTGTTACTCTGTGTAGTGATAGAGAGACACCAGGAGAGGGAGAGAGAGAGAAAGGTGTGTAACTCTGTGCAGTGATAGAGAGGCACCAGGAGAGGTAAAGAGAAAGAAAGGTGTGTAACTCTGTGTAGTGATAGAGAGGCACAGGCTGAGGGAGAGAGAGGGAAAGGTGTGTAACACTGTGTAGTGATAGAGAGACACCAGGAAAGGGAGAAAGAGAAAGGTGTGTAACTCTGTGCAGTGATAGAGAGACAACAGGAGAGTGTGAGAGAGAAAGCTGTGTAACTCTGTGTAGTGATAGAGAGACACCAGGAGAGAGAGAGAGAGAGAAGGGTGGGTAACACTGTGTAGTGATAGAGAGACACCAGGAGAGGGAGAGAGAGAGAAAGGTGTGTAACTCTGTGTAGTGATAGAGAGACACCGGGAGAGGGAGAGAGAGAGAAAGGTGTGTAACTCTGTGTAGTGATAGAGAGACACCAGGAGAGGGAGAGATGGAGAAAGGTGTGTAACTCTGTGTTGTGATAGAGAGACACCAGGAGAGGGAGAGATTGAAAAAGGTGTGTAACTCTGTGCAGTGATAGAGGTCCACCAGGAGAGGGTGAGAGTGAAAGGTGTGTAACTCTGTGTAGTGATAGAGAGACACCAGCAGAGAGAGAGAGAGAGAAAGGTGTGTAACTCTGTGTAGTGATAGAGAGACACCGGGAGAGGGAGAGAGAGAGAAAGGTGGGTAACTCTGTGTAGTGATAGGGAGACACCGAGAGAGGGAGAGAGAGAGAAAGGTGTGTAACTCTGTGTAGTGATAGAGAGACACCGGGAGAGGGAGAGAGAGAGAAAGGTGTGCAACTCTGTGTAGTGATAGAGAGACACCAGGAGAGGGAGAGATGGAGAAAGGTGTGTAACTCTGTGTTGTGATAGAGAGAAAGCAGGAGAGGGAGAGATTGAAAAAGGTGTGTAACTCTGTGCAGTGATAGAGATCCACCAGGAGAGGGTGAGAGTGAAAGGTGTGTAACTCTGTGTAGTGATAGAGAGACACCAGCAGAGAGAGAGAGAGAGAAAGGTGTGTAACTCTGTGTAGTGATAGAGAGACACCGGGAGAGGGAGAGAGAGAGAAAGGTGGGTAACTCTGTGCAGTGATAGAGAGACAACAGGAGAGTGTGAGAGAGAAAGCTGTGTAACTGTGTGTAGTGATAGAGAGACACCAGGAGAGAGAGAGAGAGAGAAAGGTGGGTAACACTGTGTAGTGATAGAGAGACACCAGGAGAGGGAGAGAGAGAGAAAGGTGTGTAACTCTGTGTAGTGATAGAGAAACACTGGGAGAGGGAGAGAGAGAAAGGTGTGTAACTCTGTGCAGTGATAGAGAGACACCAGGAGAGTGTGAGAGAGAAAGGTGTGTAACTCTGTGTAGTGATCGAGAGACACCAGCAGAGAGAAAGAGAGAGAAAGTTGTGTAACTCTGTGTAGTGATAGAGAGACACCGGGAGAGGGAGAGAGAGAGAAAGGTGTGTAACTCTGTGTAGTGATAGAGAGACACCAGGAGAGGGAGAGATGGAGAAAGGTGTGTAACTCTGTGTTGTGATAGAGAGACACCAGGAGAGGGTGAGAGTGAAAGGTGTGTAACTCTGTGTAGTGATAGAGAGACACCAGCAGAGAGAGAGAGAGAGAAAGGTGTGTAACTCTGTGTAGTGATAGAGAGACACCGGGAGAGGGAGAGAGAGAGAAAGGTGTGTAACTCTGTGTAGTGATAGAGAGACACCAGGAGAGGGAGAGAGAGAGAAAGGTGTGTAACTCTGTGTAGTGATAGAGAGACATCAGGAGAGGGAGAGAGAGAGAAAGGTGTGTAACTCTGTGTAGTGATAGAGAGACACCGGGAGAGGGAGAGAGAGAAAGGTGTGTAACTCTGTGCAGTGATAGAGAGACACCAGGAGAGTGTGAGAGAGAAAGGTGTGTAACTCTGTGTAGTGATCGAGAGACACCGGGAGAGGGAGAGAGAGAGAAAGGTGGGTAACTCTGTGTCGTGATAGAGAGACACCAGGAGAGGGAGAGAGAGAGAAAGGTGTGTAACTCTGTGTAGTGATAGAGAGACATCAGGAGAGGGAGTGAGAGAGAAAGGTGTGTAACTCTGTGTAGTGATAGAGAGACTCCAGGAGAGGGAGAGAGAGAGAGAAAGGTGTGTAACTCTGTGTAGTGATAGAGAGACACCAGGAGAGGGAGAGAGAGAGAAAGGTGTGTAACTCTGTGCAGTGATAGAGAGACACCAGGAGAGGGAGAGAGAGAAAGGTGTGTAACTCTGTGCAGTGATAGAGAGACACCAGGAGAGGGTGAGAGAGAAAGGTGTGTAACTCTGTGTAGTGATAGAGAGACACCGGGAGAGGGAGAGAGAGGGAAAGGTGGGTAACTCTGTGTTGTGATAGAGAGACACCAGGAGAGGGAGAGAGAGAGAAAGGTGTGTAACTCTGTGTAGTGATAGAGAGACACCGGGAGAGGGAGAGAGAGAAAAAGGTGTGTAACTCTGTGTAGTGATAGACACACCAGGAGAGGGCGAGAGAGAGAAAGGTGTGTAACTCTGTGTAGTGATAGAGAGACACCAGGTGAGGACGAGAGAGAGAAAGGTGTGTAACTCTGTGTTGTGATAGAGAGACACCGGGAGAGGGAGAGAGAGAGAAAGGTGGGTAACTCTGTGTAGTGATAGAGAGACACCAGGAGAGGGAGAGAGAGAGAAAGGTTTGTAACTGTGAGTAGTGATAGAGAGACACCAGGAGAGTGTGAGAGAAAAGGTGTGTAACTCTGTGTAGTGATCGAGAGACACCAGGAGAGAGAGAGAGAGAGAAAGGTGTCTAAATCTGTGTAGTGATAGAGAGACACCGGGAGAGGGAGAGAGAGAGAAAGGTGGGTAACACTGTGTAGTGATAGAGAGACACCAGGAGAGGGAGAGAGAGAGAAAGGTGTGTAACTCTGCGTTGTGATAGAGATACACCAGAAGAGGGAGAGAGAGAGAAAGCTGTGCAACTCTGTGTAGTGATAGAGAGACACCAGTCGAGGGAGAGAGATAAAGGTGTGTAACTCAGTGTAGTGATTCAGAGACACCAGGAGAGGCAGAGAGAAAGGTATGTAACTCTGTGTAGTAATAGAGAGACACCAGGAGAGGGCGAGAGAGAGAAAGATGTGTTACTCTGTGTAGTGATAGAGAGACACCGGGAGAGGAAGAGAGAGAGAAAGGTGTTTAACTCTATGTAGTGATAGAGAGACACCAGGAGAGGGAGAGAGAGAGAAAGGTGAGTAACTCTGTGTAGTGATAGAGAGACACCAGGAGATGAAGAGAGAAAGGTGTGTAACTCTGTGCAGTGATAGAGAGGTACCAGGAGAGGGAGAGATAGAGAAAGGTGTGTAACTCTGTGTAGTGATAGAGAGACACCAGGAGAGGGAGAGAGAGAAAGGTGTGTAACTCTGTGCAGTGATAGAGAGACACCAGGAGAGGGTGAGAGAGAAAGGTGTGTAACTCTGTGTAGTGATAGAGAGACACCAGAAGAGAGAGAGAGAGAGAAAGGTGTGTAACTCTGTGTAGTGATAGAGAGACACCGGGAGAGGGAGAGAGAGAGAAAGGTGGGTAACTCTGTGTAGAGATAGAGAGACACCAGTAGATGGCGAGAGAGAGAAAGATGTGTAACTCTGTTTTTATAGAGAGACACCAGGAGAGGGAGAGAGAGAGAAAGGTGTGTAACTCTGTGTAGTAATAGGGAGACGCCGAGAGAGGGAGAGAGAGAGAAAGGTGGGTAACACTGTGTAGTGATAGAGAGACACCATGAGAGGGAGAGAGAGAGAAAGGTGTGTAACTCTGTGTAGTGAGAGAGAGACATCAGGAGAGGGAGAGAGAGAGAAAGGTGTGTAACTCTGTGTAGTGATAGAGATACACCAGGAGAGGGAGAGAGAGAGAAAGATGTGTAACACTGTGTAGTCTTGGAGAGGCACCAGGAGAGGAAGAGAGAGAGAAAGGTGTGTAACTCTTTGTCGTGATAGAGAAACACCAGGAGAGGGAGAGAGAGAGAAAGGTGTGTAACTCTGTGTAGTGATGGAGAGACACCAGGAGAGGGAGAGAGAGAGAATGGTGTGTAACTCTGTGTAGTGATAGAGAGACACCAGGAGAGGGAGAGAGAGAGAAAGGTGTGTAACTCTGTGTAGTGATAGAGAGACACCAGGAGAGGGAGAGAGAGAGAAAGGTGCGTAACTCTGTGTAGTGATAGAGAGACACCAGGAGAGCGAGAGAGAGAGAAAGGTGCATCACTCTGTGTAGTCATAGAGAGACACCAGGAGAGTGAGAGAGAAAAAGGTGTGTAACTCTGTGTAGTGATAGAGAGACACCAGGAGAGGGAGAGAGAGAGAAAGGTGCGTAACTCTGTGTAGTGATAGAGAGACACCAGTAGATGGCGAGAGAGAGAAAGGTGTGTAACTCTGTTTTTATAGAGAGACACCAGGAGAGGGAGAGAGAGAGAAAGGTGTGTAACTCTGTGTAGTGATAGTGAGACACCGGGAGAGGGAGAGAGAGAGAAAGGTGTGTAGCTCTGTGTAGTGAAAGAGAGACACCAGGAGAGGGAGAGAGAGAGAAAGGTGTATAACTCTGTGTAGTGATAGAGAGACACCAGGAGAGGGAGAGAGAGAGAAAGGTGTGTAAATCTGTGTAGTGATAGAGAGCCACCAGGAGAGGGAGAGCGAGAGAAAGGTGTGCAACTCTGTGTAGTGATAGAGAGACGCCAGTAGAGGGAGAGAGAGAGAAAGGCGTGAAACTCTGTGCAGTGATAGAGAGACACCAGGAGAGGGAGAGAGAGAGAATGTTGTGTAACTCTGTGCAGTGATAGAGAGACACCAGGAGAGGGTGAGAGAGAGAAAGGTGTGTAAATCTGTGTAGTGATAGAGAGACACAATGAGAGGGAGTGAGAGAGAAAGGTGTGTACCTCTGTGCAATGATACAGAGACAACAGGAGAGGGAGAGAGAGAGAAAGGTGTGTAACTCTGTGTAGTGATAGAGAGACACCAGGAGAGGGAGAGAGAGAGAAAAGTGTGTAACTCTGTGTAGTGATAGAGAGGTACCAGGAGAGGGAGAGAGAGAGAAAGGTGTGTAAATCTGTGCAGTGATAGAGAGAAACCAGGAGAGGGAGAGAGAGAGAAAGGTGTGTAACTCTGTGTAGTGATAGAGAGACACGAGAAGAGGGGGAGAGAGAGAAAGGTGTGTAACTCTGTGTCGTGATAGAGAGACACCAGGAGAGGGAGTGAGAGAGAAACGTGTGTAACTCTGCGTAGTGACAGAGAGAAACCAGGAGATGGAGAGAGAGAGAAACCAGGAGATGGAGAGAGAGAGAAAGGTGTGTAACTCTGTGTAGTGATAGAGAGACACCGGGAGAGAGAGAGAGAGAGAAAGGTGAATAAAACTGTGCAGTGATAGAGAGACACCAGGAGAGGGAGAGGGAGAGAAAGGTGTGTAACTCTGTGTAGTGATAGAGAGACACCAGGAGAGGGAGAGAGAGAAAGGTGTGTAGCTCTGTGTAGTGATAGAGAGACACCAGGAGAGGGAGAGAGAGACAAAGGTGTGTAACTCTGTGTAGTGACAGAGAGAAACCAGGAGATGGAGAGAGAGAGAAACCAGGAGATGGAGAGAGAGAGAAAGGTGTGTAACTCTGTGCAGTGATAGAGAGACACCAGGAGAGGGTGAGAGAGAGAAAGGTGTATAAATCTGTGTAGTGATAGAGAGACACAATGAGAGGGAGTGAGAGAGAAAGGTGTGTACCTCTGTGCAGTGATACAGAGACAACAGGAGAGGGAGAGAGAGAGAAAGGTGTGTAACTCTGTGTAGTGATAGAGAGACACCAGGAGAGGGAGAGAGAGAGAAAAGTGTGTAACTCTGTGTAGTGATAGAGAGGTACCAGGAGAGGGAGAGAGAGAGAAAGGTGTGTAAATCTGTGCAGTGATAGAGAGAAACCAGGAGAGGGAGAGAGAGAGAAAGGTGTGTAACTCTGTGTAGTGATAGAGAGACACGAGAAGAGGGGGAGAGAGAGAAAGGTGTGTAACTCTGTGTCGTGATAGAGAGACACCAGGAGAGGGAGTGAGAGAGAAACGTGTGTAACTCTGCGTAGTGACAGAGAGAAACCAGGAGATGGAGAGAGAGAGAAACCAGGAGATGGAGAGAGAGAGAAAGGTGTGTAACTCTGTGTAGTGATAGAGAGACACCGGGAGAGAGAGAGAGAGAGAAAGGTGAATAAAACTGTGCAGTGATAGAGAGACACCAGGAGAGGGCGAGGGAGAGAAAGCTGTGTAACTCTGTGTAGTGATAGAGAGACACCAGGAGAGGGAGAGAGAGAAAGGTGTGTAGCTCTGTGTAGTGATAGAGAGACACCAGGAGAGGGAGAGAGAGAGAAAGGTGTGTAACTCTGTGTAGTGATAGAGAGACACCGGGAGAGGGAGAGAGAGAGAAAGGTGTTTAACTCTGTACAGTGATAGAGAGACACCAGGAGAGGGAGAGAGAGAGAAAGGTGTGTAACTTTGTGTAGTGATAGAGAGACACCGGGAGAGAGAGAGAGAGAGAAAGGTGTGTAACTCTGTGTAGTGATAGAGACACCAGGAGAGGGAGAGAGAGAGAAAGGTGTCTAACTCTGTGTAGTGATAGAGAGACACCGGGAGAGAGAGAGAGAGAGAAAGGTGTGTAACTCTGTGTGGTGATAGAGAGAAACCAGGAGAGGGAGAGCGAGAGAAAGGTGTGTAACTCTGTGTAGTGATAGAGAGACACCAGGAGAGGGAGAGAGAGAGAATGGTGTGTAACTCTGTGTAGTGATAGTGAGGCACCGGGAGAGGGAGAGAGAGAGAAAGGTGTGTAACTCTGTGTCGTGATGGAGAGACACCAGGAGAGGGAGAGAGAGAGAAAGGTGTGTATCTCTGTGTAGTGATAGAGAGACACCAGGAGAGGGAGAGAGAGAGAAAGGTGTGTAACTCTGTGTAGTGAAAGAGAGACACCGGGAGAGAGAGAGAGAGAGAAAGGTGTGTAACTCTGTGTAGTGATAGAGAGAAACCAGGAGAGGGAGAGCGAGAGAAAGGTGTGTAACTCTGTGTAGTGATAGAGAGACACCAGGAGAGGGAGAGAGAGAGAATGGTGTGTAACTCTGTGTAGTGATAGTGAGGCACCGGGAGAGGGAGAGAGAGAGAAAGGTGTGTAACTCTGTGTCGTGACGGAGAGACACCAGGAGAGGGAGAATGAGAGAATGGTGTGTAACTCTGTGTAGTGATAGAGAGACACCAGGAGAGGGAGAGAGAGAAAAGTGTGTAACACTGTGTAGTGATAGAGAGACACCAGGAGAGGGAGAGAGAGAGAAAGGTGTGTAACTCTGTGTAGTGATAGAGAGACACCAGGAGAGGGGGAGAGAGAGAAAGGTGTGTAACCCTGTGCAGTGATCGAGAGACACGAGGAGAGGGAGAGATAGGGAAAGGTGTGTAACTCAGTGCAGTGATAGAGAGACACCAGGAGAGGGAGAGAGAGAGAATGGTGTGTAACTCTGTGTAGTGATAGAGAGACACCGGGAGAGAGAGAGAGAGAGAGAAAGGTGTATAAAACTGTGCAGTGATAGAGAGACACCAGGAGAGGGAGAGAGAGAGAAAGGTGTGTAACTCTGTGTAGTGATAGAGAGATACCAGGAGAGGGAGAGAGAGAGAAAGGTGTGTAAATCTGTGCAGTGATAGAGAGACCCCAGGAGAGGGAGAGAGAGAGAAAGGTGTGTAATTCTGTGTAGTGATAGAGAGACACGAGAAGAGGGGGAGAGAGAGAAAGGTGTGTAACTCTGTGTAGGGATAGGGAGACACCAGGAGAGGGAGAGAGAGAGAAAGGTGTGTAAATCTGTGTAGTGATAGAGAGACACCAGGAGAGGGAGTGAGAGAGAAAGGTGTGTAACTCTGTGTAGTGATAGAGAGACACCAGGAGATGGAGAGAGAGAGAAAGGTGTGTAACTCTGTGAAGTGATAGAGAGACACCGGGAGAGAGAGAGAGAGAGAAAGGTGTGTAACTCTGTGTGGTGATAGAGAGAAACCAGGAGAGGGAGAGCGAGAGAAAGGTGTGTAACTCTGTGTAGTGATAGAGAGACACCAGGAGAGGGAGAGAGAGAGAATGGTGTGTAACTCTGTGTAGTGATAGTGAGGCACCGGGAGAGGGAGAGAGAGAGAAAGGTGTGTAACTCTGTGTCGTGATGGAGAGACACCAGGAGAGGGAGAGAGAGAGAAAGGTGTGTAACTCTGTGTAGTGATAGAGAGACACCAGGAGAGGGAGAGAGAGAGAAAGGTGTGTAACTCTGTGTAGTGAAAGAGAGACACCGGGAGAGAGAGAGAGAGAGAAAGGTGTGTAACTCTGTGTAGTGATAGAGAGAAACCAGGAGAGGGAGAGCGAGAGAAAGGTGTGTAACTCTGTGTAGTGATAGAGAGACACCAGGAGAGGGAGAGAGAGAGAATGGTGTGTAACTCTGTGTAGTGATAGTGAGGCACCGGGAGAGGGAGAGAGAGAGAAAGGTGTGTAACTCTGTGTCGTGATGGAGAGACACCAGGAGAGGGAGAGACAGAGAAAGGTGTATAAAAATGTGCAGTGATGGAGAGACACCAGGAGAGGGAGAATGAGAGAATGGTGTGTAACTCTGTGTAGTGATAGAGAGACACCAGGAGAGGGAGAGAGAGAAAAGTGTGTAACACTGTGTAGTGATAGAGAGACACCAGGAGAGGGAGAGAGAGAGAAAGGTGTGTAACTCTGTGTAGTGATAGAGAGACACCAGGAGAGGGGGAGAGAGAGAAAGGTGTGTAACCCTGTGCAGTGATCGAGAGACACGAGGAGAGGGAGAGATAGGGAAAGGTGTGTAACTCAGTGCAGTGATAGAGAGACACCAGGAGAGGGAGAGAGAGAGAATGGTGTGTAACTCTGTGTAGTGATAGAGAGACACCGGGAGAGAGAGAGAGAGAGAGAAAGGTGTATAAAACTGTGCAGTGATAGAGAGACACCAGGAGAGGGAGAGAGAGAGAAAGGTGTGTAACTCTGTGTAGTGATAGAGAGATACCAGGAGAGGGAGAGAGAGAGAAAGGTGTGTAAATCTGTGCAGTGATAGAGAGACCCCAGGAGAGGGAGAGAGAGAGAAAGGTGTGTAATTCTGTGTAGTGATAGAGAGACACGAGAAGAGGGGGAGAGAGAGAAAGGTGTGTAACTCTGTGTAGGGATAGGGAGACACCAGGAGAGGGAGAGAGAGAGAAAGGTGTGTAAATCTGTGTAGTGATAGAGAGACACCAGGAGAGGGAGTGAGAGAGAAAGGTGTGTAACTCTGTGTAGTGATAGAGAGACACCAGGAGATGGAGAGAGAGAGAAAGGTGTGTAACTCTGTGAAGTGATAGAGAGACACCGGGAGAGAGAGAGAGAGAGAAAGGTGTATAAAACTGTGCAGTGATAGAGAGACACCAGGGGAGGGAGAGTGAGAGAAAGGTGTGTAACTCTGTGTAGTGAAAGAGAGACACCAGGAGAGGGAGAGAGAGAAAGGTGTGTAACTCTGTGTAGTGATAGAGAGACACCAGGAGAGGGAGAGAGAGAGAAATGTGTGTAACTCTGTGTAGTGATATAGAGACACCAGGAGAGGGGGAGAGAGAGAAAGGTGTGTAACTCTGTGTAGGGATAGGGAGACACCAGGAGAGGGAGAGAGAGAGAAAGGTGTGTAACTCTGTGTAGTAATAGAGAGACACCAGGAGAGGGAGTGAGAGAGAAAGTGTAAAGTCTGTGGGTTGTGCAGTTAATAAATACACAGACTTCAGAAGTAACAAATAAACAGGTCTTTACTATGCGAAGGTCCGAGCGAATCTGCCCCAGCAATCATGCCCCAACACTTATATACTGGTGTGGTCACTATCGGTATTACAGTATACAGAAGCCAAACAAATAGTGCCACACCTAAAGTAATTCCCTTAAAGGTGAACGGTTACGTTCAATAGTTCCCTTAAAGATAGACGGGTACATACACTACAATCCTCCCTTTTTAGCTTATAACTTACAGAGTCCCCGTTAAACATACATATCTTCAAATTCCTATAAAACAAATTACAGATATAATCTCGGTGGAGTCAATGTCATATAAAACAATTTACAAATATAATCTCAGTGGAAACAGTTCACAGGTTCAGTCTCTGCGGAAACAGTTCATAGATTCAGTCTCTGATCTTGACTCGTTCCGAACAACATTTCTTTGGTGTAGCCGGTTCACCTGGCTAGCGTGGCTCCTCCATAGCCTTTTTCTTGACGTAACAGTTTGAACTTTCGTCCTGTTGAACCAGCAGTGCGGACTTTTACAACCAACTGGCTGTCTTGACATTTTCCAGTTTTTCAACTAATTTAGCTCCTTTCGTAATGTCCCGCCTGGAATGGTAGAAGTGCTAATATTTTAGACAGTTATTATCTTCTGCTTCTTCTTTTTCTTTTCTGCCTTTTTGAAATACTCGGAGCTCCTTTCTCGGCTGCCAGCTGTAGCGCCCCCAACTCTCTATGTTCCTTAGACCTTAAGTGCTTCATCAGGATTTCAGCTCTTTGAGAGTTTTCATCACAAGCTGGGCAGACCACATCCTCGTAATATTCAGTGTCACTCAACAGGTCATGGTAATATTCAGGTTCGTCCTGAGTTAGGCCAGCGAGAGAGACTTCTTCTTCCTCCTCACACATCTGGACGTTAGCTGACGGTGGTTCCTTCCCTAAACATCTTTCTTGAAAAGCCTTCTTCATGCATTCGTATTCATCCCGCTCTTCCTGGGTTATCTGCCATTCCTTCACGACGGACCTCATTTGTGAGTTCAATACCTTCCTTCCCATCGCTAATTGCGTTATCAGGCTATTTAACCCTTCTACTGAAATAACGGTTTCCACATTCTTCTGTTCACCTTGACGTGATTCAATGATGTACTTTTGGCATCCTTGTAAAATTTGTGTTGCCACCTCAGCTATCTCTGTGACTTTTGAGAGCTCCGAACTCGTTCCCCCTGAAGATTGAAGCTCGTGTTCAGATTGTTCCCCTTGCCGAGTCTTGTCCTTCAGCATATGAAGGAGTTGGCCGACCGTTAACTCTTCCCTGGGAACACGGTGGATCAGAGTCTTCTCCATTACATCCACCTCTTTCTCCAATACTTCCACCTTACGTTCCTCTTGAACTTTGGCTTTCAGCGCTCGGCAAAGTTGCGCCCTGATGCTCTCTAGTTCATGTTCAGGGACCATTCTTACAGTGTCCTGTTCTTCCACTGAAAGGATTCCCAGTTGAATCTGTTCTTCAAGTTGTTGAACCTCGGTCATTGCCGCCTCAAAGTTGTCTTGGTTGTCCTTAAATGCTTTTATAATTTCTTGGACATCCTGTCTTTCATGCTCTGCCATGATTTTCACCTCTAATTGCTCATCTATGGATGGAGCTTCTATCGATGAGTTTGTCTTGGCCTTGAGTTCATCAAGAATTTCCTGCAGCCTTTGGACTTCTTGCTCATGTTCAACCTTTAGTTGTTCATATGCTTCTACTGAAACTAGCTTTTCGGAGGCTGCCGAGTTAACCCCCTCCAGAATTGTAGCCTGGGCCTGTTCATACTGTTCTTTCAACTTCTCACACTCTGCTTGTAAGGAGTCGTAGAGAAGAACTGGAATAAAATCCTGGCTCCCTGAAGATTCCTCTTCCTTTGGTTCATTCTGTAAATATTCTAGTTCCTGAACAGCATCAGGGGAATGTGATTGGTATTTGACCACGATGGCTCTATGGTCGCTCTCTGCTTGAGCTAGCTGTCTCTGTAGTCTTTCCAGGTTCTCCCATTCGGTGTCCCAGAACTTTTCAATATTTTTCATCTCCTGTACGAGACGGTCACTCAACTGTTCTAATTGTTGTCGTACTTTGACATAAGTTTGCGTCCGAGCTCGGTGTTCTTCCGTCATGGATGAATCCTTTGCTTGAACAGACTCAGAATTCTCTGTCAACCTGGAGTTCTGCTCTGCGGCTTTATTCTTTTGGGTACCATAAGTCCTTCTGCATGTCTTCGTTTTCTTCCCCATCGTCGGCAAGTCCCTTTTTGCCTTGACTTCCATATTCGAATTGGTCTTATCATCATCCATTTCAGAATCTGAGCTAATAGCTTGCACCGAGTCCTCCCTCATTATGGCTTTTAGATAATGCCATTCCATGTCTATTTTCTTAATCCACTCCCGTCCTAGAAGTGGTGTTCCTCCCTCAGATAATATGTACAAGTTCATTCTTGGGTGTTCTTTACCCCTATCTCTCACCTTGACGCTTATTTTCCCCACGGGGTATACGTTAGGCCCCGTGTATGTCTGTAATACGAACTTGGTATTTCTTAAAGGTATGTGAGAGAATAGCCGGTGATAGTCCCTTCGGTTGATGACTGATAGAGCTGATCCAGTGTCCAGCTCCATTCTTATTTGGACTCCAGCTATTTTTAGTATGACCCAGATGGCCTGAAGATCCGTTTCTTTACCCACATTGTGGATTCTCAGACTACCCAGCTCCTGGTTGTTTGGGTCTGAGTCCGAATTCTGTTCGTCTGAACTCTTCTCAGCCACCTTGTGTACCTTGTTGTACTTTTCTGGTGGTGGCTTCCTTTGATTAATGATCTTTTTCCCGGACCGGCATACCTTCGTGATGTGACCCAGTTTGCCACATTTCCTACATTCTTGGTTCTTAAACCAGCATTGATTCTGGTCATGCATTGTCTTCCCACAACGGTAGCATTTTGTTGTGCTTGAAGTAATTTGGTCCACCCCGAGTGCCGCCGCCTTTAGTTGCATTTCCGCCGTTCCTTTCACTGCGGCTTCGTGCGATGCAGCTATAAGGACAGCCCTGTCCAGTGTGAAGTCGTTCTCTTCCAGTAGTCGCTTCTGCGTCCCTTCTTTGGACAATCCGCATACGAACTTGTCCCGCAGCGCTTCTGTCAGATTCCCTCCGAACTGGCAGTATTTCGCTAGCCTACGCAATTCGACCAAGTATTCCGCATTGCTTTCGCCTTTCTTCTGCGTTCTTGCGTAGAATTTGAATCTTTCAGCCAGCATCAGCGGTGTGGGGTTCAAGTGGTCCTTCAGCACAGCCACAATCTCTTCGAAGGTCTGATCCGCTGGTTTATTTGGTGCTATTAGATGCTTCAAGAGCAGGTATGTTTTTGCCCCCATCGAGTTTAGCAATGTTATCGCCTTGTCGTCTTCCTCTATTTTGTTGGCTTCGCAATAGATCTCTATGTGTTCCACGTACGTGGCCCAGTCTTCTATTTCAGAATTAAAGTCGTTAATATTCCCTCGCTTAGGCATCTTTCTTCCCTTGGGAGCAGCTCCAGTATTTCTTATTTATTTATTTGTTTCTAAGATGGCGGTTTTCCCGCGAAATCGGCGGTTTCCCGCTCTTTCCTTCTCTCCCCGCCCACTTCAATGGCGGTATGTCAATCAAGATGGCGGTTTTCCCGCGAAAACGGCGGTTTCCCGCTCTTCCTTTCTCGCCCCGCCCACTTCAATGGCGGTTTCCCGCTTCTGGCGTCTTCTCCGCCTAATGGCGGCTTCCCGCGTTTCTTCCCGGTGGAAGGGGTACGCTTCCCCCACAGGGGACAGGTTCAGCCGCTGGCTGGCTTCCGCACAGCTCCCCTTACTCGGCTATGACTTTTCCTCCCGCCCGCACGGCTATACCGGCGCTGGGTACACCCCGTTAGCGGAGGGCAGTTCAGCCGCTGGACTGGCTCTCGCGCAGTCTCTCTCTCCATACCCGGCTCTGTCGCTCTCACCCGCACGTTCGATGCTACCGGCCCTGGGTACCCCATTGGTGGAGAACAGCTCAGCCGCTGGACTGGCTCTCGCGCAGTCTCTCACCCCGTTTTTGGCTGTGTCTCTCACCCACTCCCGCACGTTCGGTTTTGCCGGCTCTGAGTACCCCGTTGGTGGAGAGCAGCTCAGCTGCTGGACCGGCTCTACGCAGTCTCTCTCTCCGCACCAGGCTCTCACCTGCACGGTTCCCGTTCGCCTCCCCAGCCCTCTCACAGACCGGTGTTTCCATCCCCGGCTGCGGCTGGGTTTCTCTTCCCGCACCTACTCGCAGGCTCAGCGCTTCGTGGCTGCGGTCGCTGCCCGGAGTTTTCCCGCTGATCGCGGTCCGGCTGTCACCCAACGCCGTTGGACCCGGCTTTTGGCCGGCACAGCTCCCCCTCGACCGAGGTCGAGTGCTCTGCCCTTATCCTCCGGATACTTCTACACCTTCCCCAACTCACAGTCTCTTCGGCCGCCTTGTTTCTTGCTGGTCGGCTCACTCCGCACCGTGGCAGAAGGGTAGTCAGTGACTGTTGCTGATACAGCTTCTGTTGTTAGTCTTCCTGCTTTCTGTTGTTGCAGCCTCGTGTTTTCTTTTGGTAGCACGACGAGGGCGGTTGTCTCTCTTCGACGCTCTTCATTGCTTTTGGTAGTCTTGCCACAGGGTACGATCGGAATCGTCGCCACTGTAAAGTCTGTGGGTTGTGCAGTTAATAAGTACACAGACTTCAGAAGGAACAAACAAACAGGTCTTTACTATTCGAAGGTCAGGGCGAAGCTGCCCCAGCAATCATGCCCCAACACTTATAGAGTGGTGTGGTCACGATCGGTATTACAGTATACAGAAGCCAAACAAATAGTGCCACACCTAAAGTAGTTCCCTTAAAAGTGAACGGTTACATTCAATAGTTCCCTTAAAGATAGACGGGTACATAGACTACAGAAAGGTGTGCAACTCTGTGTAGTGATAGCGAGACACCAGGAGAGGGAGAGAGAGAGAAAGGTGTGTAACTCTGTGTAGTGATAGAGAGACACCGGGAGAGAGAGAGAGAGAGAAAGGTGTATAACACTGTGCAGTGATAGAGAGACAGCAGGAGAGGGAGGGAGAGAGAGAGAAAGGTGTGTAACTCTGTGTAGTGATAGAGAGACACCAGGAGAGGGAGAGAGAGAGAAAGGTTGTGTAAATCAGTGCAGTGATAGAGAGACACCAGGAGAGGGAGAGAGAGAAAGGTGTGTAACTCTGTGTAGTGATAGACACCAGGAGAGGGAGAGAGAGAGAAAGGTGTGTAACTCTGTGCAGTGATAGAGAGACACCAGGAGAGGGGGAGAGAGAAAAGGTGTGTAACTCTGTGTAGGGATAGAGAGACACCAGGAGACGGAGAGAGAGAGAAAGGTGTGTAACTCTGTGTAGTGATAGAGAGACACCAGGAAAGGGAGAGAGACAGAAAGGAGTGTAACTATGTGTCGTGATAGAGAGACACCACGAGAGAGAGAGAGAGAGGAAGGTGTGTAACTCAGTGTAGTGATAGGGAGACACCAGGAGAGGGAGAGAGAGAGAAAGGTGTGTAAATCTGTGTAGTGATAGAGAGACACCAGGAGAGGGGGATAGAGAGAATGGTGTGTAACTCTGTGTAGTGATAGAGAGACACCAGGAGAGGGAGTGAGAGAGAAAGGTGTGTAACTCTGTGCATTGATAGAGAGACACCAGGTGAGGGAGAGAGAGAGAAAGGTGTGTAACTCTGTGTAGTGATAGAGATACACCGGGAGAGAGAGAGAGAGAGAAAGGTGTATAACATTGTGCAGTGATAGAGAGACAGCAGGAGAGGGAGAGAGAGAGAAAGGTTTGTAACTCTGTGTAGTGATAGAGAGACACCAGGAGAGGGAGAGAGAGAGAAAGGTGTGTAACTCTGTGTAGTGATAGAGAGACACCAGGAGAGGGAGCGAGAGAAAGGTGTGCAAAACTGAGTAGTGATAGACACCAGGAGAGTGAGAGAGAGAGAAAGGTGTGTAACTTTGTGTAGTGATAGAGAGGCACCAGGAGAGGGGGAGAGAGAGAAAGGTGTGTAACTCTATGTAGGGATAGGGCGACACCAGGAGAGGGAGAGAGAGAGAAAGGTGTGTAAATCTGTGTAGTGATAGAGAGACACCAGGAGAGGGAGAGAGAGAGAAAGGTGTGTAACTCTGTGTAGTGATAGAGAGACACCTGGAGAGAGAGAGAGAGCATCCAAAAACGAGCACTAAACTTCCTAAATCACCTCAAATCTAGCTCCCCAGACACCCTTCATTTCAAAGCCTTTCAGACCCAAGAGCTAAACCCAGAAAAGTGTCCCCTGAGTCAGCTGCTACTGAAACTAAGTACTCAGCCGGACCCTGACCAGCCCCAGACCAACACAGCCGTCCAAACACCAATCCGAGTGAACCAAATCATTAAAAAATGCAAAGAAACCTACCTGGAACATTGGAACAAAATAACCGAAAGCCAAAGCAGATTAGAATGTTACCGGGCCCTAAAAAGAGAATATAAACTGGCAGACTACCTCACGACCATCAGAGACACAAAACAGAGACAGACCCTCACCAGGTACAGACTAAGCGACCACCAACTGGAAATTGAAAAAGGCAGATACAAGAAATCCTGGCAGCCTAGAGAGAATAGAATATGCGATCAATGTCTGGCTGGCGAGGTTGAAACAGAAATGCATTTCCTCCTAAAATGCGAAAAATTCAACACATCAAGAAACATATTATTCAACAAGCTAAGCCAAACAACCCCAGATTTCAAGGAATTGGATGATCTGTCAAAATTGAGATTAGTCCTAGGAGAAGGAGACAGACCATACCTTGGGGCTAAATATGTAACAACATGTCACAACCTGAGGACTGTTTAAAAGTAAGACTGTTTAAAATTAATATTGAACGTACCAAATGAAGTAGAAAGACTGTTTAAAATTAATATTGTTTAAAAGTAATATTGTATGTACCCAACAAATGTCAAATCGATTGACATCGACAGAATGTTGGAAAACTGTACCTTTTTGCTATGTAAGCTTTGGCAATATGGTTCTCTGTAAACTTTCATGCCAATAAAGCATTTTAATTGGAATTGGAATTGGAATTGGAGAAAGATGTGTAACTCTGTGTAGTGATAGAGAGACACCAGGAGAGGGAGAGAGAGAGAAAGGTGTTTAACTCTGTGTAGTGATTGAGAGACACCGGGAGAGAGAGAGAGAGAGAAAGGTGTGTAACTCTGTGTAGTGATAGAGAGGAACCAGGAGAGGGAGAGAGAGAGAAAGATGTGTAACTCTGTGTAGTGATAGAGAGACACCAGGAGAGGGAGAAAGAGAGAAACGTGTGTAACTCTGTGTAGTGACAGAGAGACACCAGGAGAGGGAGAGAGAGAGAAAGGTGTGTAACTCTGTGTAGTGCTAGAGAGAAACCAGGAAAGGGAGAGAGAGAGAAAGGTGTGTAAATTTG
This sequence comes from Somniosus microcephalus, assembly GCF_052327205.1. Lineage (NCBI taxonomy): Eukaryota > Metazoa > Chordata > Chondrichthyes > Squaliformes > Somniosidae > Somniosus > Somniosus microcephalus. The sequence continues at coordinate 2,153,785 of NW_028225183.1, read as the reverse complement.
TGTAGTGATAGAGAGACACCAGGAGAGGGATTGAGAGAGAAAGGTGTGTAACTCTCTGTAGTGATAGAGAGACACCAGGATAGGGAGAGAGAGAAAGGTGTGTAACTCTGTGTAGTGATAGAGAGACACCAGGAGAGGGAGAGAGAGAAATGTGCGTAACTCTGTGTAGTGATAGAGAGACACCAGGAGAGGGCGAGAGAGAGAAAGATGTGCAACTCTGTGTAGTGATAGAGAGACACCAGGAGAGGGAGAGGGAGAGAAAGGTGTGTAACTCTGTGTAGTGATAGAGAGACACCAGAAGTGGGAGAGAGAGAAAGGTGTGTAACTCTGTGTAGTGATAGAGAGACACCAGGAGAGGGAGAGAGAGAGAAAGGTGTGTAACTCTGTGTAGTGATAGAGAGACACCGGGAGAGTGAGACAGAGAGAAAGGTGTGTAACTCTGTGTAGTGATAGAGAGGCACCAGGAGAGGGGGAGAGAGAGAAAGGTGTGCAACTCTGTGTAGTGATAGAGAGACACCAGGAGAGGGGGCGAGAGAGAAAGGTGTGTAACTCTGTGTTGTGATAGAGAGACACCAGGAGAGGGAGAGAGAGAGAAAGGTGTGTAACTCTGTGCAGTGATAGAGAGACACCAGGAGAGGCGAGAGAGAGAAAGGTGTGTAACTTCTTGTAGTGATAGAGAGACACCGGGAGAGTGAGACAGAGAGAAAGGTGTGTAACTCTGTGTAGTGATAGAGAGGCACCAGGAGAGGGGGAGAGAGAGAAAGGTGTGCAACTCTGTGTAGTGATAGAGAGACACCAGGAGAGGGGGCGAGAGAGAAAGGTGTGTAACTCTGTGTTGTGATAGAGAGACACCAGGAGAGGGAGAGAGAGAGAAAGGTGTGTAACTCTGTGCAGTGATAGAGAGACACCAGGAGAGGCGAGAGAGAGAAAGGTGTGTAACTTCTTGTAGTGATAGAGAGACACCAGGAGAGGGAGACTGAGAAAAAGATTTGTAACTCTGTGTAGTGATAGAGAGACACCAGGAGAGGGAGAGAGAGAGAAAGGTGTGTAACTCTGTGTAGTGATAGAGAGACACCAGTAGAGAGAGAGAGAGAGAAAGGTGTCTAACTCTGTGTACTGATAGAGAGACACCAGGAGAGGGAGAGAGAGAGAAAGGTGTGTAACTCTCTGAACTGATAGAGAGACACCAGAAGAGGGAGAGAGAGAGAAAGGGGTGTAACTCTGTGCAGTGATAGAGAGACACTAGGAGAGGGAGAAGAGAGAAAGGTGTTTAACTCTGTGTAGTGATAGAGAGACACCAGGAGAAGGAGAGAGAGTGAAAGGTGTGTAACTCTGTGCAGTGATAGAGAGACACCGGGAGAGAGAGAGAGAGAGAAAGGTGTGTAACTCTGTGTAGTGATAGAGAGACACCGGGAGAGAGAGAGAGAGAGAAAGGTGTGGAACTCTGTGTACTGATAGAGGGACACCAGGAGAGGGAGAGAGAGAGAAAGGTGTGTAACTCTGTGTAGTGATAGAGAGACACCAGGAGAGGGAGAGAGAGAGAAAGGTGTGTAACTCTGTGTAGTGATAGAGAGACACCAGGAGAGGGAGAGAGAGAGAAAGGTGTGTAACTCTGTGCAGTGATAGAGAGACACCAGGAGTGGGAGAGAGAGAAAGGTGTGTAACTCTGTGTAGTGATAGAGAGACACCAGGAGAGGGAGAGAGAGAGAAAGGTGCGTAACTCTGTGTAGTGATAGAGAGACACCGGGAGAGTGAGAGAGAGAGAAAGGTGTGTAACTATTTGTAGTGATAGAGAGACACCAGGAGAGGGAGACTGAGAAAAAGATTTGTAACTCTGTGTAGTGATAGAGAGACACCAGGAGAGGGAGAGAGAGAGAAAGGTGTGTAACTCTGTGTAGTGATAGAGAGACACCAGTAGAGAGAGAGAGAGAGAAAGGTGTCTAACTCTGTGTACTGATAGAGAGACACCAGGAGAGGGAGAGAGAGAGAAAGGTGTGTAACTCTGCAAAGTGATAGAGAGACACCAGGAGAGAGATAGCGAGAGAAAGGTGTGTAACTCTCTGAACTGATAGAGAGAAACCAGGAGAGGGAGAGAGAGAGAAAGGGGTGTAACTCTGTGCAGTGATAGAGAGACACTAGGAGAGGGAGAAGAGAGAAAGGTGTTTAACTCTGTGTAGTGATAGAGAGACACCAGGAGAAGGAGAGAGAGTGAAATGTGTGTAACTCTGTGCAGTGATAGAGAGACACCGGGAGAGAGAGAGAGAGAGAAAGGTGTGTAACTCTGTGTAGTGATAGAGAGACACCGGGAGAGAGAGAGAAAGGTGTGGAACTCTGTGTACTGATAGAGGGACACCAGGAGAGGGAGAGAGAGAGAAAGGTGTGTAACTCTGTGTAGTGATAAAGAGACACCAGGAGAGGGAGAGAGAGAAAGGTGTGTAACTCTGTGTAGTGATAGAGAGACACCAGGAGAGGGAGAGAGAGAGAAAGGTGTGTAACTCTGTGCAGTGATAGAGAGACACCAGGAGTGGGAGAGAGAGAAAGGTGTGTAACTCTGTGTAGTGATAGAGAGACACCAGGAGAGGGAGAGAGAGAGAAAGGTGCGTAACTCTGTGTAGTGATAGAGAGACACCGGGAGAGTGAGAGAGAGAGAAAGGTGTGTAACTCTGTGTAGTGATAGAGAGACACCAGGAGAGGGGGAGAGAGAGAAAGGTGTGTAACTCTGTGTAGTGATAGAGAGACACCAGGAGAGGGGGAGAGAGAGAAAGGTGTGTAAATCTGTGTAGTGATAGAGAGACACCAGGAGAGGCGGAGAGAGAGAAAGGTGTGTAACTCTGTGTTGGATAGAGAGACACCAGGAGAGGGAGTGAGGGAGAATGGTGTGTAACTCTGTGCAGTGATAGAGAGACACCAGGAGAGGGAGAGAGTGGAAAGGTGTGTAAATCTGTGTAGTGATAGAGAGACACCAGGAGAGGGAGAGAGAGAGAAAGGTGTGTAACTCTGTGCATTGATAGAGAGACACCAGGAGAGGCGAGAGAGAGAAAGGTGTGTAACTCCTTGTAGTGATAGAGAGACACCAGGAGCTTCAGCATAGCAGTGAATGCACTAAAAGAAAAAGCACGAAGAGCCCTATATGCAATAAAAAGAAAATTCTGCAACATCCCAATCAAAATCTGGCTCAAAATATTTGACAGCATAATCCTGCCCATTGCACTGTACGGTAGTGAAGTATGGGGCCCGCTAAATCACCAAAGCTACACTAAATGGGAAAAACACACAATAGAAGCCCTACATGCAGAATTCTGCCGAAGCATCCTTCGCACCCAAAGAAAAACGCCAACAAATGCATGCAGAGCCGAACTAGGCAGATACCCACTGATAATAAACATCCAAAAACGAGCACTAAACTTCCTAAATCACCTCAAATCTAGCTCCCCAGACACCCTTCATTTCAAAGCCTTTCAGACCCAAGAGCTAAACCCAGAAAAGAGTCCCCTGAGTCAGCTGCTACTGAAACTAAGTACTCAGCCTGACCCTGACCAGCCCCAGACCAACACAGCCGTCCAAACACCAATCCGAGTGAACCAAATCATTAAAAAATGCAAAGAAACCTACCTGGAACATTGGAACAAAATAACTGAAAGCCAAAGCAGATTAGAATGTTACCGGGCCCTAAAAAGAGAATATAAACTGGCAGACTACCTCACGACCATCAGAGACACAAAACAGAGCCAGACCCTCACCAGGTACAGACTGAGCGACCACCAACTGGAAATTGAAAAAGGCAGATACAAGAAATCCTGGCAGCCTAGAGAGAATAGAATATGCGATCAATGTCTGGCCGGCGAGGTTGAAACAGAGATGCATTTCCTCCTAAAATGCGAAAAATTCAACACATCAAGAAACATATTATTCAACAAGCTAAGCCAAACAACCCCAGATTTCAAGGAATTGGATGACCTGTCAAAATTGAGATTAGTCCTAGGAGAAGGAGACAGACCATACCTTGGGGCCAAATATGTAACAACATGTCACAACCTGAGGACTGTTTAAAATTAAGACTGTTTAAAATTAATATTGAACGTACCAAATGAAGTACAAAGACTGTTTAAAATTAATATTGTTTAAAAGTAATATTGTATGTACCCAACAAATGTCAAATCGATTGACACCTACAGAATGTTGGAAAACTGTACCTTTTTGCTATGTAAGCTTTGGCAATATGGTTCTCTGTAAACTTTCATGCCAATAAAGCATTTGAATTGGAATTGGAATTGGAATTGGAGAAAGGTGTGTAACTCTGTGTAGTGATAGAGAGACACCAGGAGAGGGAGAGAGAGAGAAAGGTGTGTAACTCTGTGTAGTGACAGAGAGACACCAGGAGAGGGAGAGAGAGAGAAAGGTGTGTAACTCTGTGTAGTGATAGAGAGACACCAGGAGTGGGAGAGAGAGAAATGTGTGTAACTCTGTGTAGTGATAGAGAGACACCAGGAGAGGGAGAGAGAGAGAAAGGTGTGCAACTCTGTGTAGTGATAGAGAGACACCAGGAGAGGGGGAGAGAGAGAAAGTTGTGAAACTCCTTGTAGTGATAGAGAGACACCAGGAGAGGGAGAGAGAGAGAAAGGTGTGTAACTCTGTGTAGTGACAGAGAGACACCAGGAGAGTGAGAGACAGAGAAAGGTGTGTAACTCTGTGTAGTGATAGAGAGACACCAGGAGAGTGAGAGAGAGAGAAAGGTGTGTAACTCTCTGCAGTGATTGAGAGACACAAGGAGAGGGAGAGAGAGAGAAAGGTGTGTAACTCTGTGTAGTGATAGAGAGACACCAGAGAGGGAGAGAGAGAGAAAGGTGTGTAACTCTGTGTAGTGATAGAGAGACACCAGGAGAGGGAGAGAGAGAGAAATGTGTGTAACTCTGTGTAGTGATAGAGAGACACCAGTAGAGAGAGAGAGAGAGAAAGGTTTCTAACTCTGTGTACTGATAGAGAGACACCAGGAGAGGGAGAGAGAGAGAAAGGTGTGTAACTCTGTAAAGTGATAGAGAGACACCAGGAGAGAGACAGAGAGAGAAAGGTGTGTAACTCTGTGCAGTGATAGGGAGACACCAGGAGAGTGAGCGAGAGAGAAAGGTGTGTAACTCTGTGCAGTGATAGAGAGACACCGGGAGAGAGAGAGAGAGAGAAAGGTGTGTAACTCTGTGTCGTGATAGAGAGACACCGGGAGAGAGAGAGAGAGAGAGAGAAAGGTGTGTAACTCTGTGCAGTGATAGAGAGACACCAGGAGAAGGTGAGAGAGAGAAAGGTGTGTAACTCCTTGTAGTGATAGAGAGACACCAGGAGAGGGAGAGAGAGAGAAAGGTGTGTAACTCTGTGCAGTGATAGAGAGACACGAGGAGAGGGAGAAGAGAGATAGGTGTGTAACTCTGTGTAGTGATAGAGAGACACCCAGTCCTCACACACAGGGACACAGAACCCGTCAGATGCCCCCACACGAGGACACAACGAAAGCCTCAAACCCCGCTCCTGCCACACAACATATCCCAGAAACCCAGCCAACAACCAGCCATCAGTCGAGTCCTGCCCAGACTACTGCTACCCAGTCTGAAAAACCAGCCCCTCAGGCGGTCCTGCTGACCGACTCCAACGGAAAGTTTCTGGACCCCCAGAGGCTGTTCCCAGGTCATCAAGTCCTGAAAAAATGGTGCAGCAACACAGAACATGCAATGAAGATCCTGAACAAAGAATCCCTTGGAAGCCCCAAATGGCTTGTGATCCACACAGGCACAAACGACCTACGCACCCTACGGGAAGGCACTGCTAGGGCGGTGAGCAGGATGGCGGAAAAGGCCAGCAAGGAATTCCCCGAGGCGCGGATCGTGATCTCCACACTACTGCCCAGAAAGGACACCCCAGCCTATATAATCCACAACACCAACAGGGAGATCGACACGAGATGTTCTGTCTTCCCCAACGTCTACCTGGCCCATCATCCAAACATCAACACAAGGGACCTCTATGACGAAATACATCTACTCAAACAGCGGATGTGGGTCTTTGCAAAAAACCTCATAAACACTGCCAAAAGACGCAGCCCTCCCACCCCCTCTACCATTGGGAGCCGTAACCCAAACAGGACCACCAATGTCCCCCACCCCCCTTTACAAAACCAACAACAGAACCGTGCTTTTATACCTGACCCAAGACCCCCCTCTAGACCACAGACTGTAGACCAAGAACTGAGAAAGATCATGACGATGCTGAACAGCCTGATAGAAAGCCGGAGAAATTATTAATATTGTTATTTATCATTATCATTATTGTTATCTTATCAGTATTATTACTACTATTAGATAGATATATGTGCATGCCTCATGAAATTTATACTAAATCATCATTTAGCATTATAGAAAATAGTGTTTCCACACTCATCCCACAAAATAGGTCCATTTTATTTCGTTTTATTGAACTATATAAATGCGTTCTTTCCACATAAGCTGCTGGAATATCCAGGGCCTCCGCTCCTCAACTTTTGGGATGAAGAGTACAGACCCTGAATTCCTAAAAGCTATAAAAGACATTGATATAATTGTGTTAACAGAAACATGGTGCCAAAAGGACATGCCGACCCACTGTCCCCCAATGTACCATGAAATTATTGTGCCTTCAGTAAAGAACATTAAGACACGGAAGGGCAGACCCTCCGGGGGAATCCTGGTGTGGTATAAAGGAGAACTGAACAAACACATCTCACCGATAAAACAGGGAAAATCACACGTATGGCTAAAATTAGATAAAAATATAGGAATAGCAAAAAACGATGTTTACTTATGTGCGATCTACATACCTCCAATAGAATCGCCATATTTTGAAGAGGAGATATTTGACACTCTCCACATGGAAATCAGCCATTTCCAGGCCCAAGGAAAGGTGCTACTATGTGGGGACCTAAATGCAAGGACAGGATGTGAACCTGACTTCATAGACCCACAGGGCAACAACCATGTGTTTGGCCAGACCCCTCTATATGTCACACCAGCCATCGCAAACCGAAACAACCTCGATTGTGAAATAAATAAAAGCGGTAGGGAGGTAGTGCAACTCTGCCGAGCCTTAGGCCTGTACATAGTTAACGGTAGGTTCAGAGGGGACTCCTTAGGGAGACTCACATATTCCTCAACTCTTGGGTCTAGTGTGGTGGATTATACAATCACTGACCTGGACCCCTGCGATATCAACGCATTCACTGTCAGGCAGCAATCCCCCCTCTCAGACCATAACCAAATAAATGTGTACCTTAAACTTTCTGCCCAAACTACAGACACAAAAAAGGAACCCAGTAAGCTACATAAAATAAACCAGACATACAGATGGGCCCCAGACAGTGGAGATAAATTCATCACAGCACTAAATTCACCTGATCTCACAAGTAAAATTTCAAAATTTAAAGAAAATCTATATGAGATCACCAGAGATGGGGTAAACATGGCCATAGAGGATATAAATATGATCTTTCATGAGGCAGCTGTAAAAGCCGACCTCGTGAAACAGAAGAGGAAGAGTCACAAAAGACAAAATAAAAATAAGAAATGGTTTCACCACGAATGCAAAAATGACAGAAAAGACCTGAGAAAAATATCAAACCAAAAGCATCGCCAACCAAACAATCCGGACCTACGTACTAGATACAATGAAACCCTCAAAAGATATAAACACACCATTAGGAACAAAACACAAAACTATACCCACAAAATACTAGAAGAAATTGAAAACTCCACCAACCCAAAACAATTCTGGGAAATGTGGAATAACCTGAGTACAACACAATTGCAAGCATTACCAATCCAAGATGGCGACATCTGGAGAACACATTTTGAAAACCTCTACAAAGACATCCCAATAAACGAAACAAACCCAAGTCAACATCAGGTCACAGAAAAACTCCACACATTAGAAGCAACAATCAAAGACAACCAAAACCCTCTAGACTCCCCAATCACATGGAAAGAAATGGCCACAAAAACAAAATCTCTCCACCTAAAGAAAGCCTGTGGCCCAGACAACATCAAAAATGAAATGCTCAAGTTCAGCAATATGGAGATGCAGGGTGCGGTACTCAAATTATTCAACATCATATTACGTTCAGGCTGTTTTCCCGATATCTGGTGCCAAGGACTAATCTCCCCCATATATAAAAGCAGAAACAAATCAGACCCAAATAACTACCGCGGCATCTGTGTCAACAGTTGTCTAGGGAAGTTATTCTGCAGTATTCTAAATAGTAGATTACTTGATTTTCTTAACAAACATAATATCCTCAGAAAAAACCAAATAGGCTTTCTTCCAAAACACCGCACCGCCGACCATATCTATACCCTTCACACCCTCATTGAAAAACATATACACCAAACAAAAAATGGGAAAATATTCGCCTGTTTCATCGACTTCAAGAAAGCCTTTGACTCTATATGGCACGAAGGGCTCTATTATAAACTTCTTCAATGTGGAATAGGGGGCAAAGTCTATGACCTTATTAAATCAATGTATCTGAAAAACAAATGCGGGGTCAAAATTGGAGACAAACGCACCGATTTCTTCACCCAGAGAAGAGGCGTCCAGCAGGGCTGCAATTTGAGCCCGACCCTGTTCAACATATACATAAATGAATTAGCAGACATGCTGGAGCAAAGCGAGTCACCAGGTCTCCGTCTCCTGGATGGAGAAGTGAAATCCCTGTTCTATGCGGACGACCTGGTTCTGCTGTCTCCCACAGAACAGGGATTACAGCAACAACTAGACCTACTCGACAAATACTGCCAAAATTGGGCTCTAACAGTAAATCTAAAGAAAACCAACATCATGATTTTTCAAAAAAGGCCCAGATGTCAGGAAAACAAATACCAGTTTACCCTCAGTGATATCACTATAGGACACACTATGAGCTACACCTACCTTGGTCTAACTATTACAGCATCAGGGAGCTTCAGCATAGCAGTGAATGCACTAAAAGAAAAAGCCCGAAGAGCCCTATATGCAATAAAAAGAAAATTCTACAACATCCAAATCCCAATCAAAATCTGGCTCAAAATATTTGACAGCATAATCCTGCCCATTGCACTGTACGGTAGTGAAGTATGGGGCCCGCTAAATCACCAAAGCTACACTAAATGGGAAAAACATACAATAGAAGCCCTACATGCAGAATTCTGCCGAAGCATCCTTCGCACCCAAAGAAAAACGCCAACAAATGCATGCAGAGCCGAACTAGGCAGATACCCACTGATAATAAACATCCAAAAACGAGCACTAAACTTCCTAAATCACCTCAAATCTAGCTCCCCAGACACCCTTCATTTCAAAGCCTTTCAGACCCAAGAGCTAAACCCAGAAAAGAGTCCCCTGAGTCAGCTGCTACGGAAACTAAGTACTCAGCCGGACCCTGACCAGCCCCAGACCAACACAGCCGTCCAAACACCAATCCGAGTGAACCAAATCATTAAAAAATGCAAAGAAACCTACCTGGAACATTGGAACAAAATAACCGAAAGCCAAAGCAGATTAGAATGTTACCGGGCCCTAAAAAGAGAATATAAACTGGCAGACTACCTCACGACCATCAGAGACACAAAACAGAGACAGACCCTCACCAGGTACAGACTAAGCGACCATCAACTGGAAATTGAAAAAGGCAGATACAAGAAATCCTGGCAGCCTAGAGAGAATAGAATATGCGATCAATGTCTGGCTGGCGAGGTTGAAACAGAAATGCATTTCCTCCTAAAATGCGAAAAATTCAACACATCAAGAAACATATTATTCAACAAGCTAAGCCAAACAACCCCAGATTTCAAGGAATTGGATGATCTGTCAAAATTGAGATTAGTCCTAGGAGAAGGAGACAGACCATACCTTGGGGCCAAATATGTAACAACATGTCACAACCTGAGGACTGTTTAAAATTAAGACTGTTTAAAATTAATATTGAACGTACCAAATGAAGTACAAAGACTGTTTAAAATTAATATTGTTTAAAAGTAATATTGTATGTACCCAACAAATGTCAAATCGATTGACACCTACAGAATGTTGGAAAACTGTACCTTTTTGCTATGTAAGCTTTGGCAATATGGTTCTCTGTAAACTTTCATGCCAATAAAGCATTTTAATTGGAATTGGAATTGGAGAGAAAGGTGTGTAACTCCTTGTAGTGATAGAGAGACACCAGGAGAGGGAGAAGAGAGATAGGTGTGTAACTCTGTGTAGTGATAGAGAGACACCAGGAGAGGGAGAGAGAGAGAAAGGTGTGTAACTCTGAGTAGTGATAGAGAGACACCAGGAGAGGGAGCGAGAGAGAAAGGTGTGTAACTCTGTGCAGTGATAGAGAGACACCGGGAGAGAGAGAGGGAGAGAAAGGTGTGTAACTCTGTGTAGTGATAGAGAGACACCGGGAGAGAGAGAGAGAGAGAAAGGTGTGTAACTCTGTGTACTGATAGAGAGACACCAGGAGAGGGAGAGAGAGAGAAAGTTGTGTAACTCTGTGTAGTGATAGAGAGACACCAGGAGACGGAGAGATAGAGAAAGGCGTGTAACTCTGTGCAGTGATAGAGAGACACCAGGAGAGTGAGAGAGAAAGAAAGGTGTGTAACTCTGTGGAGTGATAATGAGACACCAGGAGAGGGAGAGAGAGAGAAAGGTGTGTAACTCTGTGTAGTGATAGAGAGACATCAGGAGAGGGAGAGATAGAGAAAGGTGTGTAACTCTGTAGTGATAGAGAGACACCAGGAGAGGGAGAGAGAGAGAAAGGTGTGTAACTCTGTGCAGTGATGGAGAGACGCCAGAAGAGGGGGAGAGAGAGAAAGGTGTGTAACTCTGTGCAGTGATAGAGAGACACCAGGAGAGGGCGAGAGAGAGATAGGTGTGTCACTCTGTGCAGTGATAGAGAGACACCAGGAGAGGGAGAGAGAGAGAAAGGTGTGTAACTCTGTGTAGTGATAGAGAGACACCAGGAGAGTGAGAGAGAGAGAAAGGTGTGTAACTCTGTGTAGTGATAGAGAGACACCAGGAGAGGGAGAGAGAGAGAAAGGTGTGTAACTCTGTGTAGTGATAGAGAGACACCAGGAGAGGGAGAGAGAGAGAAAGGTGTGTAACTCTGTGCGGTGATAGAGAGACACCAGGAGAGGGAGAGAGAGAGAAATGTTTGTCACTCTTTGCAGTGATCGAGAGACACAGGCTGAGGGAGAGAGAGGGAAAGTTGTGCAAAACCGTGCAGTGATAGAGAGAATCCAGGAGAGGGAGGGAAAGCTGTGCAACTCTGTGCAGTGAAAGCGAGACACCAGGAGAGGGAATGGGAGAGAAAGGTGTGCAAAACTGTGCAGTGAAAGAGCGACACCACGAGAGGGAGAGGGAGGGAAAGCTGTGCAACTCTATGCAGTGAAAGAGAGACACCAGGAGAGGGAATGAGAGAGAAAGGTTTGCAAAATTGTGCAGTGAAAGAGAGACACCACGAGAGGGAGAGGGAGGAAAAGCTGTGCAACTCTATGCAGTGAATGAGAGACACCAGGAGAGGGAGTGAGAGAGAAAGGCGTGCAAAACCGTGCAGTGAAAGAGAGAAACCAGGAGAGGGAATGAGAGAGAAAGGTGTGTAACTCTGTGCAGTGATAGCGAGACACCAGGAGAGGGAAACAGAAACATAGAAACAGAAGATAGGAGCAGGAGTAGGCTATTCAGCCCCTCCGCCATTCAATGAGAGCGATGTCCGACCACAGCGGCTAGACCTGGGGGAGAGCAGCGACCGGCACATGTAATAGCAGTGGCAGCAGCGAGGCCCGAGCACAGCGGCTGGAGCTTGGGGAGGCAAGCGACCGGCAAGTATAAAAGCGACGGCAGCAGTGAGGCCCGACCACACCGGCTGGACCTGCGGGAGAGCAGCGGGTGGCGAGTACAAAAGTGGCGGCAGCAGCGAGGCCCGAGCACAGCGTCTGGACCTAGGGGAGAGCAGCAACCGGCGAGTACAAATTCGGCGGCAGCAGTGAGGCCCGCCCACAATGGCGGGACATGGGGGAGAGAAGCGACCGGCGAGTATAAAAGCGGCGGCAGCAGCGAGGCCCGACTAATGCGGCTGGACCTGGGGGAGAGCAGCGACCGGCGAGTGCAAAAGTGGCGGCAGCAGCGAGGCCCGAGCACAGCGGCTGGACCTGGGGGAGTGCAGCGACCGGCGAGTATATAAGTGGTGGCAGCAGCGAGGCTCGAGCACAGCGGCTGGACCTGGGGGAGAGCAGTGACCGACGAGTTTAAAAGCTGCGGCAGCAGCGAGGCCCGAGCACAGCGGCTGGACCTGGGGGAGAGCAGCGACCGGTGAATATAAAAGCTGCAGCAGCTGCGAGGCCCGAGCACAGTGGCTGGACCTGGGGGAGAGCAGCGACCGGTGAATATAAAAGCCGCGGCAGCTGTGAGGGCCGAGCACAGCGGCTGGACCTGGGGGTGAGCTGCGACCGGTGAGTATAAAAGCAGCGGCAGCAGCTAGGCCCGCCCACTGCAGCTGGACCTGGGTGAGAGCAACAAGGAGCGTGGTGGCAGTTTAAAAGTGGCGGCAGCGAACGAGGCCCGACCACAGCGGCTGGACCTGGGTGAGAGCAGCAAGGAGCGTGGCGACAGTTTAAATGCGACGGCAGCGAACGAGGCCCGACCACACTGGCTGGACCTGGGTGAGAGCAGCAAGGAGCGCGGTGGCAGATTAAAAGCGGCGGCAGTGAACGAGGCCCGACCACAGCGGCTGGACCTGGGTGAGAGCAGCAAGGAGTGTGGCGACAGTTTAAATGCGACGGCAGCGAACGAGGCCCGACCACACCGGCTGGACCTGGGTGAGAGCAGCAATAAGCGTGGCTGCAGTTTAAAAGCGGCGGCAGCGAACGAGGCATACCAATTCAGCAGCGGGGGAGAGATGTGAAATGTAATCGAAGTGTGACGTTACCAGGAAGCAGGTACGTGATTGGTTGGTGAGTATTTCTCTCTCTTTTCTAGGGTCTCTCTCTGGTGTAGCAGGGACTTCTGCCATACAAGCGCCCTAGTGTATTTCTTTAATTGGTGATATTGAATTAATTTAAAGTAATTGAAGGGTAAGTCATGTCAGGACAGCTCAGCCCATGTTATGCTCCACCTGCGCTATGTGGGAATTCAGCGACACTGCCGGTGTTCCTGACGACCATGTGTGCTGGAAATGTATCCAGCTGCAGCTTATAGCAGACCCCATTGAGGCGCTGGAGCTGTGGATGGATGAGTTTTGGAGCGTTCGCGATGCTGAGAGGCTCGTCGATAACAAGTATAGTGAGTTGGTCACACCGCAGGTAAGGGCTGCACAGGCAGAAGGGAAATGGGTGACCATCAGGCGGAGCAGTAGAAGCAGGCAGGTAGTGCAGGGGACTCCTGTGAACATCCCCCTCTCAAACAGGTATACCAATTTGGATACTGTTGAGGGGGATGACTTATTAGCGGAGGGCAGCAGCAGCCAACTTCCTGGCAACGGGGGTGCTTCTGCTGCTCAGGAAGGGAGGAAAAAGAGTGGGAGAGCAATAGTGGTAGGGGATTCAATCGTAACGGGAACAGATAGGCGTTTCTGTGGCCGTAGACATGACTCAAGGATGGTCTGTTGCCTCCCTGGTGCCAGGGTCAAGCATGTCACTGAACGGCTGCAGGGCATTGTGTAGGGGGAGGGTGAACAGTAAGAGGTAGTGGTTCACATTGGGACCAACGACAAGGGTAGGAAGAGGGATGAGGTCCTGCAGCAAGAATTTAGGGAGCTAGGTAGCAGATTAAAGAGCAGGACCTCAGAGATTGCAATCTCTGGATCACTCCCGGTGCCACGTGCTAGTGAGTATAGGAATAGGAACATAGAGCAGATGAATGCGTGGCTAAAGAATTGGTGCAGGAGGGAGGGCTTTAGCTTCCTGGATCACTGGCTCTGCTTCTGGGGAAGGTGGGACTTGTACAAGTCGGACAGGTTGCACCTGAACCAGAACGGGACAAATATCCTTGTGGGGAGGTTTGCTATCACTGTTGGGGGGGGTTTAAACTAACTTTGCAAGGGGACGGGATACAGAGTGGTTCTATAATAGGGGGTGATGTACAGCCAAATATAGAGGAAAAAACAAGTCAGCTTGGAAGGCAGAGCAAATATGTAACGGCACAAGGGAGTAGGGCAAGGCTGGATGGCATTTATTTTAATGCAAGGAGTCTTGCGAATAAGGTGGATGAACTGAAGGTGTTGATGAACACATGGGAGTATGATATTGTTGCTTTTACGGAGACATGTTTGAGAGAGGGGCAAAACTGGCAGCTCAATATACTGGGGTGTAGAATATTCAGGCGAGACAGAGGAGGGGTAAAAGAGGAGGGGATGTCGCAATATTCATTAAGGAGTCAATTACTGCTGTAAGGAGGGATGATATATCAACAGGTTCATCTAATGAGGCCATATGGGGAGAACTTAAAAACAAAAAGGGAGCAAGCACTTTGCTGCGAGTGTACTATAGGACACCAAACAGTCAGGGGGAGATAGAGGAACAGATATGTCGGCAAATCTCAGAGAAATGTGCAAATAATAGGGTAATATTTTGGGGGATTTCAACTTCCCCAATATTAACTGGGATAGTCAGTGTGTGAAAGGCTTAGAGGGTGCAGAATTCTTAAAGTGCATCCAGGAGAACTTTTTGTGCCAGCATGTAAAAGGTCCTACAAGAGAGGGGGCGGTACTTGACCTAATTCTAGGGAATGTGGCCGGGCATGTGGTAGAAGTGTTAGTAGGTGAGCACTTTGGTGACAGTGACCATAATTCGGTGAGATTTAAGGAAGTCATGGAAAAGGACAGAGATGGACCGGAAATAATGGTTCTAAATTGGGGGAAGGCCGAATTTAAGATGATAAGACAGGATCTGGCCAAAGTGGACTGGGATCAGCTACTTGTAGGAAAATCCACATCGGAGCAATGGGAGTCTTTCAGGAAGGAAATTGAGAGAGTACAATGGCAATATGTTCCCGTAAAGGTCAAGGGTGGGACCAACAAGCCCAGGGAACCTTGCATGTCAAGGGATATACAAGAATGAATTAGGAAAAAAAGGTAGGCTTTTGGCAGATACAAAGGACTAAAGACAGAGGAAGCCCTAGAGGAGTATAAAAAGTGCAGGGGGATATTTAAAAAGAAATTAGGAGAGCGAGGAGGGGCCATGAAATAAAACTGGTGAGCAAAATAAAGGAACATCCTAACGTGTTTTATTAGTATATTAAGGGCAGTAGGATAATTAGGGAAAGAGTAGGGCCCATTAGGGACCAAAGTGGCGATCTGTGTGTGGAGCCAGAAGATGTAGGTGGGGTTTTAAATGAATTTTTTGCATCTGTGTTCACTATGGAGAAGGACGATGTAGACATAGAAATCGGGCAGGGGGACTGTGATATACTTGAACACATTAGCAACAAGAGGGAGGAGGTACTGGCGGTTTTAGCAGGCTTAAAAGTGGACAAATCCCCAGGCCCAGACGAGATGTATCCCAGACTTCTGTGTGAGGCAAAGGAGGAGATTGCAAGGGCTCTGACTCAAATTTTCAGAACCTCTCTGGCCACAGGGGATGTGCCAGATGACTGGAGAACAGCTAACGTAGTATCATTATTCAAGAAGGGTAGTAGGGATAAACCATGCAATTACAGGCAGTGAGCCTAACATCAGTGGTAGGGTATTATTGGAAAACATTCTGAGGTACAGAATTAGTCTCCACTTGGAGAGGCAAGGATTAATCAGGGATAGTTAGCATGGCTTTGTCAAGGGAAGACCATGTCTGACTAATATGATTGAATTTTTCGAGGGGGTGACTAGGTGTATGGATGCGGGTAGTGCAGTGGTTATGGTATACATGGATTTCAGTAAGTCTTTCGATAAAGTCCCACATAGGAGACTGGTCAAGAAGATAAGAGCCCATGGGATCCAGGGTGCCTTGGCACATTGGATCCAAAACTGGCTCAGTGGCAGAAGGCAGGGGGTGATGGTCGAAGGTTGTTTTTGTGGAAGCCTGTGTCCAGTGGGGTACCGCAGGGATCGGTGCTGGGTCCCTTGCTGTTTTTGTTCTACATTAATGATTTGAATGTGAATGTAAAATATATGATCAGTAAGTTCGCAGATGACACGAAAATTGGTGGGGTGGTAAATAGCGAGGAGGGTAGCCTCAGTCTGCAGGACGATATAGATGGGTTAGTCAGATGGGCGGAACAGTGGCAAATGGAATGTAACCCTGAAAAGTGTGCGGTGATGCATTTTGGAGGGAATAACAAGGCAAGGAAATACACAATGAATGGTAAGACCCTAGGAAAGACAGAGGATCAGAGGGACCTTCGTGCGCATATACATAGATCCCTGAAGGCAGCAGAACAGGTGGATAAGGTGGTTATAAACGCATATGGGATACTTGCCTTCATTAGCCGAGGCATAGAATATAAGAAATCACACAACACCAGGTTATAGTCCAACAGCTTTATTTGAAATCACAAGCTTTCGGAGCGCTGCTCCTTCGTCAGGTGACTATAAGCTGGTGTTGTGTGATTTCTTTCATTTGTCCACCCCAGTCCAACACCAGCATCTCCACACCATAGAATATAAGAGCAGGGAAGTTATGATGGAGCTGTACAAAACGCTGGTTAGGCCACAGCTCGAATACTGTGTGCAGTTCTGGTCGCCACACTATAGGAAGGATGTGATTGCTTAGGAGAGGGTGCAGAGGAGATTCACGAGGATGTTACCTGGGCTGGAGCGCTTCAGCTATGAATAAAGACTGGACAGGCTGGGGTTGTTTACCTTGGAGCAGAGAAGGCTGAGGGGGGACCTGATTGAGGTGTACAAAATAATGAGGGGCATAGATAGGGTAGATAGAAATGAACATTTTCCCTTAGTAGAGTGGTCAATAACAAGGGGGCATAGATTCAACGTAAGGGGCAGGAGGTTTAGAGGGGATTTGAGGAAGAAATTTTTCACCCAGAGGGTGGTTGGAATCTGGAACTCACTGCTTGAAAGGGTGGTAGAGGCAGGAGCCCTCACAACATTCAAGAAGCATTTGGATGAGCACTTGAAATGCCATAGCATAAAAGGCAATGGACCAAATGCTGGTAAATCGGATTAGATTATACAGGGCCCGATGGCCGGCGATTGGCCGAAGGGCCTCTTTCTGTGCTGTATGACACTATGACTCTATGACTCTATAACTCCCCGAACTGTGTGAATCCTCCCCTCACAAACTGTGGGACTCCTCACTTCTCAAATTGTGGGATTCCTCATCTCCCAAGTTGTGGGACTCCTCACCTCCCAAACTGTGGGACTACTCACCTCCAAAACTGTGGGACTCCTCACCTCCCCAAACTGTGGGATGCCTCACCTCCCAATCTGTGGCGACTCCTCAACTCCACTAACTGTAGAACTCCTCAACTCACAAACTTTGGGACTCATCTTCTTGTAAACTGTGGGACTCCTCATCTCACAAATACTGGGAATCCTCATCTCCCAAAGTTTGGGACTCCTCATCTCTCAAATTGTGGGACTCCTCACCTCCAAAAACTGTGACATTCCTCACCTCCCAAACTGTGGGGACACCTCACCTCCCAAAATGTGGGTACTCCTCACCTGCCAAACTGTGGGGACTCCTCACCTCCCAAATTGTGGGACACCTCGCCTCCCAAACTATGGGATTCCTCACAATCCGAAACTGTGTGATCATTCACCTGCACAAATTGTGGCAGTCCTAACCTCCATTAATTGGGGGACACCTCCTCTCCCCAAATTATGGGTCTCCTCATCTACCAAACTGTGGGGACTCCTCACATCACAAATTGTGGGACTCCTCATCTCACAAATTATGTGATTCCTCATCTCAGAAAATTTGTGTCTCCTCACCTCTCAAACTGTGCGAATCCTCACCTCCAAAGCTGTGGTTCTACTCACCTCCCAAACTGTGGCGACTCCTCAACACCGCAAACTGTAGGACTCCGCAACTCAAAAATTTTGTGCTCATCATCTTACAAACTGTGGGAATCCTCACCTCCCAAAAGTGTGGGACTCCTCACCTCCCAACTGCGGAGCTCCTCATCTCCCAAACTGTGGGACTCCTCATCTCTCAAACTGTGGGGACTCCTCACCTCACCAAACTGTGGGGTCTCCTCACCTCCCCAAATTGTGGGGTCTCCTTACCTCCCAAACTGTGGGACTCCTCACTTCACAAACTGTGGGGATTCCTCATCTCACAAACTGTGGGGTCTCCTCACCACCCCACACTGTGTGACCCCCACACCTTACAAACTGTGGGGATTCCTCATCTCACAAACTGTGGGGACTCCTCACCTCCCCAAACTGCCAGAATCTTCACCATACAAATTGTGGGATTCTTCACCTGCCAAAATGTGGGGCTCTTCACCTCCCAAACTGTGGGACTCCACCCCTCTCAACTTGTGGGACTCCTCACCTCCCAAACTGTGGGGACTCCTCATTTCCCAAAATGTGGGTACACCTCACCGGCCAAACTGTGGCGACTCCTCACCTCTCCAAACTGTGGGGTCTCCTCACCTCCCCCAACAGTCGGACTCCTCACCTCCCAAATTGTGGGCTTTCTCACCTACCAAACTGTGGGAATCCTCACCTCCCAAACTGTGGGAATTCTCACCTCCCAAACTGTGGGCCTCCTCACGTCTCAAACTGTGGGACTCCTCACTTCCAAAACTGTGGGACTAATCACCTCCCAAACTGTGGTGACTCCTCAACTCCACGAACTGTGGGAATTCTCAACTCCCAAAATGAGGGACTCCTCACCTCCCAACTGTGGAGCACCTCATCTCCCAAACTGTGGGGATTCCTCACCTCCCAAAATGTGGGGACTCCCCCCTCCACAAACTGTGGGACTCCTCACCTGCCAAATTATGCATCACCTCAGCTTCCAAATTGTGGGACTCCTCAACTTCCAAACTCTGGGTCTCCACGCCTCCCAAACTATGGGGTTCCTCACAACCCCAAACTGTGCGATCCTTCACCTGCATAAACTGTGCGTCTCCTAAATTTCTTAAATTGTGGGACACCTCCGCTCCCCAAACTGTGGTTCTCCACAGCTACCAAACTGTGAGGACACCTCACCTCCCAAAGTATGAGCCTCCTGAGCTCCCAAGTTGTGGGATTCTTCACCTCCATAAATTGCGAGATTCCGCAACTCCCCAAAATGTGGAGACTCGTCATCTCCCAAAAATGAGAAACTCCTCAACGCTCAAACTATGAGACTCCTCACCACCTAAACTGTGGAACTCCTCACCTCACAAAATTGAGGGACACATCAACTCTCAAACTATTAGTCTCCTCAGCATCCAAACTGTGGTATTCATCACCTCTCAAATTGTGGTATATAAGAACATACGTAAGAACATAAGAAGTAGGAGCAGGAGTAGGCCATACGGCCCCTCGGGCCTGCTCCGCCATTCAATAGGATCATGGCTGATCCGAATCTAGACACGTCCACTTCCCTGCCCTCTCCCCGTAAACCCTAATTTCCTTATCTGCTAGGAAACTGTCTATCTCCATTTTAATTTATTTAATGTTGCAGCTTCCACAGCTCTCTGGGGTAGCATATTCCACTGATTTACTACCCTCTGAGTGAAGACGTTTCTCCTCATCTCAGTTTTGAAAGGGCAGCCGCTTATTCTTAGATTATACCCCCTAGTTCTAGTCTCATCCATCAGTGGAAACATCCTTCCCGCATCCACCCGATCAAGCCCCCTCACAATCTTATATGTTTTGATAAGATCGCCACTCATTCTTCTGAACTCCAATGAGTAGAGTCCCAACCGACTCAACCTTTCCTCATACTTCAACCCCTCCTCTCCGGAATCAACCGAGTGAACCTTCTCTGAACCGCCTCGAGAGCAAGTATATATTTTCTTAAATATGGAAACCAAAACTGCACGCAGTATTCCAGGTGTGGCCTCACCAATACCCTGCATAACTGCAGCAAGACTTCCCTGTTTTTATACTCCATTCCCCTTGAAATAAAAGCCAAGATTCCATTGGCCTTCCTGATCACCTGCTGCACCTGTATACTAACTTTATGTGTTTCATGCACCAGGACCCCCAGATCCCTTTGTACTTTAGCACTTTGCAGTTTCTCTCCATTTATATAATAATTGCTCTTTGATTTGTTCTGCCAAAGTGCATAACCTCATACTTTCCAACATTATATTGCATCTGCCAAATCTCTGCCCACTCACTTAGCCTGCCTATGTCCTTTTGCAGGTTTCTTATGTCATCCTCACTCATTGCTTTCCCTCCCATCTTTGTATCGTCGGCAAACTTGGATATGTTGCACTCAGTCCCTTCCTCCAAATCGTTAATAGAGATTGTAAAGAGTTGGGGTCCCAGCAATGACCCCTGCGGAACACCACTACTTACTGATTGCCAGCCCGGGAATGAGCCATTAATCCCAACTCTTTGTTTTCTGTTAGATAGTCAATCTTCCACCCATGCCAGTATATTACCCCCAATCCCGTGATTTCTTATCTTGATCAGTAATCTTTTGTGTGGTACCTTGTCAAATGCCTTTTGGAAGTCAAATACACTACATCCACTGGTTCCCCTTTAGCCACACTGTATGTTACATCCTCAAAGAATTCGAGCAAATTTGTCAAACATGACTTCACCTTTATTAAACCATGCTGACTCTGTCCTATTAAATTATGTTTATCCAAATGCTCTGTTACTTTTTCCTTAATAATGGACTCCAACAATTTGCCAACCACAGACCGTAGGCTAACTGGTCTATAGTTTCCAGCTTTTTGTCTACTTCCCTTCTTAAATAAGTATGTTACATTAGCAGTTTTCCAATCTGCTGGGACCTTTCCTGAGTCCAGGGAGTTCTGGAAAATGATCACCAATGCATCCACAATCCCTACCGCCACTTCTGTGAAGACCCTAGGATGTAGGCCATCAGGTCCACGGGATTTATCCGCCTTAAGTCCCATTATTTTACTGCGTACCATCTCCTTAGTGATTTTAATCGTGTTTAGCTCCTTCCCCCGACCCATTGCCCCCTGTTTGGCCAGTGTTGGGATATTTTTAGTGTCCTGTACTGTAAAGACTGATACAAAATATTTGTTCAGCGTCTTTGCCATCTCCATGTTCCCCACCACTAGTTTCCCAGTCGCATCCTCTAAGGGACCAACGTTCACTTTAGCTACCCTTTTTCTTTTTATATAGCTGTAGAAAATCTTGCTATCTGTTTTTATATTTTTTGCTAGTTTACTTTCATAATCTATCTTCCCTTTCTTAATTAATCTTTTAGTTATTGTTTGCTGGCTTTTAAATGCTTCCCAATCTTCTATCCTCCCACAAGATTTGGCTAATTTATATGCCCTTATTTTCAGTCGAAATCTATCCTTTATTACTTTACTAAGCCACGGATGGCTGTCTTTTCTTTTACTCACCTTTTTCCTCAGTGAAATATATTTATCTTGAAAGATGTGAAATATCTCCTTGAATGTAGACCACTGCTCTTGTACCGTCTTACACTTTAATCTGTTTTCCCAATCCACTTTAGTCAATTCTACTCTAATACCTTCATAGTCTCCTTTATTTAAGTTCAGTACCCTGGTTTGAGATCCAACTCTTTCACCCTCAAACTGAATTTGGAATTCAACCATATTATGGTCATTCATTCCAAGGGGATCCTTTACTAGGACATTTTTTATTAATCCTGTCTCATTACACAGGACCAGATCTAAGATTGCCTGCCCCCTGGTTGGTTCAGTTGCATACTGCTCAAGGAACCCGTCCCTAATACACTCCATGAACTCTTCCTCAATGCTGCCATACCCAATTTGATTAGTCCAGTCAATATGAAAGTTAAAATCCCCCATGTTTATAGCTGTTCCCTTATTACAAGCCCCAACTATTTCCTGATTTATACTCCGACCAACAGAGTTGCAACTGTTAGGAGGCCTATAGACTACGCCCACTAGTGACTTTTTCCCCTTATTATTCCTTATCTTCACCCAAACTGTTTCACTATCCTGATCCTTTGACCCAATATCATTTCTGACTATTGCAGTGATTCCATCCTTGATTAACATAGCAACCCCACCTCCCTTTCCTTCCTGTCTGTCCTTCCTAATTGTCAAATACCCTTGTATGTTTAGTTCCCAGTCATGATTATCTTGCAGCCATGTTTCCATAATGGCCACCAGATCATACCCAAGTGTAGTTATTTGTACCATCAACTCGTCAATTTTGTTTCGGATGCTGCGTACATTCAGATAAAGAACTTTCAGATATGTTTTCTGACAATTTATTCCTGCTTTTACCCCTGTTACTACTTTACCTTTATCATTATACATTCTGTCCCTTCCTGACACGCTCTGGTTTTTAATTCCCCCACTGCTACCTTGCTCTATTGCCTTCTCCGCTGTCATTTTTATTTTTCGCTCTCTTAAAACCTCCATCCCCTAATTAGTTTAAAGCTCTCTCTACAGCCCTAGTTATTTGATTCGCCAGGACTCTAGTCCCAGCACTGGCCAAGTGAAGTCCGTCCCAACGGAACAGCTCTCTCCTGTCCCACTACTGATGCAAGTGTCCCAGGAAGCAAAACCCATTTCTCCCACACCAGACTTTGAGCCAGGCATTTAACTTTCTAATTTTATTTACCCTAGCCAAATTTGCACGTAGCTCAGGTAGTAATCCAGAGGTTATTACCCTTGTGGTTCTGCTTTTGAATTTGGCCCCTAGCTGCTCAAAGTCCCTCAGCAGAACCTCCTTCCTTGTCCTATCTATGTCGTTGGTACCAACATGGACCACGACAACTGGATCCTCCCCCTCCCACTCCAAGTTTCTCTCCATCAGAGGAGATGTCCTTAGCCCTGGCACCAGGCACGCAACACAGCCTTCGGGACTCTCGCTCTCGGCTGCAAAGAACTCTATCTATCCCGCTAACGATACTATCCCCTAATACTACTGAATGTATTTTATCTCCCCCCACTTGAATGGCCCCCCGCTCCACGGTGCTGTGGCCGTGTTGCTCATCCTCCCCGCAGTCACCGTTCCCATCCTCACAGGGAGTGAAAGCCTCAAACCTGTTGGACATGAGCAAGAGCTGCGGCTCCTCCAAGACTACATCCTGCATCCCCATACCTGCCCCACTTCTAGTCACACCTTACTGACCCTGGCCACGGAATACATCTGTATTAATTAATCTAATTGCTGTGACTACCTCCTGATACACAGAGTCCAGGTAACTCTCCCCCTTCCTGATGTGTCTCAGTGTTTGAATCTCGGACTCCAGCTCTTCAACACGGAGCCGGAATTACTCGAGCAGCCAAAACTTACTGCAAATGTGATCACTGTGAGCATCAATGGTGTCCACCAGCTCCCACATATCGCAGCAGCAACACATCACCTGATCTCCCATTCTATGTAATTAATTAAATTTATTAATATTATTCTTAAATACCCTCTGCCCCGATTCTAGGTGATGAATATCGCACCTTAGAAACTATAAACCACAGAGGTTAAGCTTCAAAAGAGAGAAATACTCACCAACCAATCACTTACTCGCTTTCTAGTGATGTCACACTTGGTTTACTTTTTACCTGTCTCCTTCCCTCTGCGGTCCGAGACTGGAGTTTGGTAAGCCTTACCTGGGTCTCTGAAGCCTTTTTAAGCTCATCTCCCAATCTGTGGGACTGTTCACATCCCAATATGTGAAACTCTTCCCCTCCCCAAACTGAGGGACACATCACTTCCCAAAATGTGAAAATCCTCACCTCCCAAAATGTGGGACACCTCACATCCGAAAGTTGGGTCTCCTCAGCTCCCAAACTGTGGGATTGCTGACCACTCCCAAACGGTGTGACTCATCACCTCCACAACGTGTGATACTCCTCACCTCCCAAATGGTAGTTACTCCTCACATGCCAAACTGTGGGGATGCATCATATCCCCAAATTTTGAGTCAAACCCCCTCACCAAAATATGTGGCCCCTCCACTCCCAAACAGTGGTCCTCATTACCTCCCAAATTGTGGGACAGCTCACCTCCAAAACTTTGTAATTCATCACAACCCCCAAACTGTGCGAATCTTCACCTCCACAATCTGTGAGACTGCTAACCTGCCCAAACTGTGAAGACTCCTCTCCTCCCTAAATTGTGGGACACATCAACTCTCACACTATGGGTCGCCTCAGCTTCCAAATTGTGGGACTCGTCACCTCTCAAATTGTGGTACACCTCATTTGCTAAACTGTGAGACTCCTCACCTCCCAAAATGTGGAACACCTCAAATCCCAACCATGGGTCTCCTCAGCTCCCAAACCGTGCGATTGCTGACCACGCCCAAACTGGGGGACTCCTCACCTCCACAAACTGTGTGCACTCCACAGCTCCACAAACTCTGGGAATCCTCACAAACACAACACGTGGGACTCAACACCACGCCAAACTGTGGGACTCCTCACCTCCCCAAACTGTGCAACTCCTCACCTCCCCAAGATATGGTACTCCTATTCCCCAAACTGTGGGCACCGCTCTCCTGCCAAACTGTGGGAATCCTCACCTCCCAAACTGAGGGAATACTCACCTCCCAAACTGTGGGACACCTCACCTCCCCAAACTGTGTGACTCCTCATTTCCCGAACTTTGGTACTCCTCACATCCCCAAACTGTGGGACTCCTCAGCTCCCCAAAATGTGGGAGTACTCACATCCAAAACAGTGGGAATCCTCACCTCCCAAACTGTGGGAATTCTCTCCTCCCAAAATGTGGGACTCCTCACGCACCAAACTGTGGGACACCTCACCTCCAAAAATGTGGGACTCATCACCTCTCAAAACTGTGGGACTCCTCACCTGCCCAAACTGTGGGAATTCTCTCCTCCCAAAATGTGGGACTCCTCACGTCCCAAACTGTGGGACACCTCACCTCCAAAAATGTGGGACTCATCACCTCCCAAAACTGTGGGACTCCACACCTCCCCACACTGTGGGACTCCACAATTCTCAAACTGTGTGACTCCTCACCTCCCCAAACTTTGGGTCTCCTCACCTCACAAAAGCTGGGACTCCTCACATCCAAAACGGTGGGATGACTCACCTCCCAAACTGTGGAGACTCCATAACTCCACGAAATGTTGGACTCCTCAACTCACAAACTTTGTGACTTCTGACCAATTAAATTGTGGTACTCCACAGCTCTCCAAATTGTGAGCAATCTCACGACCAAAACTATGGGACTCCTCACCTCCCCAAACTGTGGGCCTCCTCACCTCCAAAACGGTGGGCCTCTTCACCACCCCAAACTGTGGGCCCCCTTCAACTCCCCAAAATGTGGCCTGCTCATCTCACAAACTGTCGTTATCCTCACCTCCCAAACTGTGGGTCTCCTCACCTCCCAAACTTTGGGAATCCTCACCTCCCAAACTGTGGGACTCCTCACCTCCCAACGTGTGGGAATCCTCACCTCCCCAATCTGTGGGTACTACACACATCCCAAACTTTGGGACACCACACATCCCAAAGAGCGGGACTCCTCACCTCTCAAACTGTGGAAATCCTCACCTCCCCAAGATGTGGGCCTCCTCACCTCCTCAAATCCCCAAACAGTGGGCCTCCACACCTCCCCAAACTGTCGCCTCCTCACCTCCCAAATTGTCAGACAACTCTGCTCCCAAACTGTGAGACTACTCCCCTCCCGAACTGTGGGAATCCTCACCTCCCAAACGGTGGGACTCCTCACGCCCCAAACAGTGTGGATTCCTCACCTACCCAAACTGTGGGACTCCTCACCTCCCAAAGTGTGGGACTCGGCACCTCCCAAACTGTGTCGTCTTCTCATCTCCCAAACTATGGGAATACTCACCTACCCAAACTGTGGGACTCCACACCTCCCCAAACTGTGTGTATCCTAAACTTACAATCTGTGGGACTCTTCACCTCCCAATCTGTGGGATTCCTACACTCCCAAACTATGGGACTCCATACCTCCCAAACTGCGGGTCTCTTTACCAGACAATATATGGGAACTCCTCACCTCCACAAACTGTGGGGACAGCTGACCTTCCAAAAATGTTGGATTCCTCACCTCCCCAAACTGTGGTACTCCTCACCTCACAAACTGTGGGATTCCTCACCTCCCAAATTGTGTGACTCCTCACCTCCCAAACTGTAGGACACCTCACCTCCCAAACTGTTGGGCACCTAACATCCCAAACGGTAGGACTCCTCACCTTCCAAATTGTGTGATTGCTCATCTCCCATAATGTGGGACTCCTCATCTCTCAAACTGTGGGACTCCTCACAATCCCAAACGGTGCGACCCTTGACCTGCATAATCTGTGGCACTCCTAACCTCCTTAAATTGTGCTACTCCTCCGCTCCCCAATCTGTGGGTCTCCTCATCTACCAAACTGTTGGGACTCCTCACCTCACAAACTGTGGGAATCCTCATCTCCCAAATTCTGTAATTCCTCATCTCCCAAAATGTGGGACTCCTCACCTCTCAAAATGTGCGAATCCTCACCTCCAAATCTGTGGGACTCTTCACCTCCCAAACTATGGCGACTCCTCAACACCGTGAACTGTAGTACACCTCAACTCGCAAACTTTGGGACTCATCATCTTGCAAATTGTGGGACTCCTCACCTCCCAAATGTAGTGTTCCTCATCTCCCAAACTGTGGGACTCCTCACATCCCAAACTATTGCGGCTCTTCACCTCTCAGCTGAGGGGACTCCTCACTTCCCAATATGTGGGGAATCTTCACCTCCCAAATTGTGGGACTCCACACCTCTCAAACTGTGGGAACTCCTCACCTCCCAAAGTGTGGGTACTCCTCGACCTGCCAAACTGTGGGGACTCATCACCTCCACAAACTGTTGTGTCTCTTCAAATCCCCCAACTGTCGGATTCCTCATCTCCCAAATTGTGTGACTCGTCACCCACTAAAATGTGGGCCTCCTCACCACCCCAAACTTTGGGCTCCCTCAAATCCCCAAACTGAGGCCTCCTCATCTCCAAAATTGTCGTTAGCCTCACCTCCCAAACTATCAGTCTCCTCACCTCCCAAACTTTGGGATATCTCACCTCCCAAACTGTGAGACTCCTCACCTCCCAATCTGTGGGAATCCTCACCTCCCCAATCTGTGGTTACTACCCACATCCCAGACTTTGGGACTCCTCACCTCCCAAACTGTGGGACTCCTCACCTCCCAAACTGTGGAACTCCTCACCTCTCAAACTGTGGAACTCCTCACCTCCCCAAGATGTGGGCATCCTCACATCCAAAACTGTGGGCCTCCTCAACTCCCCAAAATATGGGCCTCCACACTTCCCCAAACTGTGGCCTCCTCACCTCCCAAATTGTCAGACTCCTCTGCTCCCAAACTGTAGGACTCCTCCCCTCCCGAACAGTGGGAATCCTCAGCTCCCAAACTGTGGGAATCCTCACGCCCCAAACTGTGTGGAATCCTCACCTCCCAAACTGCGGGACTCCTCACCTCACAAACTGTGGGACTCCGCACGACCCAACTGTGGAGCTCCTCATCTCCCAGCTGTGGGACTCCTAGCCTCCCAAACTGTGGGGACACCTCTCCTCCCAGCTGAGGGGACTCCTCACCTCCCAAAATGTGGGGACGCTTCACCTCCCTCATCGTGGGACTCGACACCTCTCAAACTGTGCGAACTCCTCACCTCCCAAAATGTGGTAACTCCTCGCCTGCCAAACTGTGGGTACTCCACACCTCCCCAAACTGTTGGGTCTCTTTAACTCCCACAACTGTCGGACTCCTCTCCTCCCAATTTATGGGATTCCACCCCAAACAAATTGTGGGAATCCTCACCTCCCGAAATATGGGGACTCTTCACCTCACAAATTGTGGGACTCCACACCTCTCAATCTGTAGGGACTCCTCACCTCCCAAATTGTGGGTACTCCTCGACCTGCCAAACTGTGGGGACTCCTCATTTCCCCAAACTGTAGGGTCTCTTCAACTCCCACAACTATCGGACACCTCACCTACCTATTTGTTGGATTCCTCCCCTACCAATTTGTCGGAATCCTCACCTCCCAAACTGTGGGCCTCCTCACTTCCCAAACTGTGTGGACTCCAAACCTCCCAATCTGTGGGATCGCTCAACTCCCCAAACTGTGGGACTCCTCACCTCCCCAAATTGAGAGTATCCTCACCTCCCATGCGGTGGGACTCCTGACCTCCCAAACTGTGGGACTCTTCACCTCCCAATATATGGGGACACCTTCTCTCCTGAAACTGTGGGGACTCCTCCCCTCCCCAAACTGCGGGACTCCTCACCAACAAACGATGGGTCACCTCAGCTTCCAAATTGTGAGATTCATTACCTCCCAAACTGTGGGGCTCCTCGCCTCCCAAACAATGGGATTCCTAACAACGACAAACTGTGCGACCCTTCACCTGCATAAAATGTGGGACACATAACCTCCTTAAAATTAGGGACTCATCCATTCCCCAAATTGTGGCTCTCCTGTTCAACCAAACTGTGGGGTCTCCTCACCTCCTAAACAATGTGCCCCCTTAGCTTCCAAATTGTGTGATTCATCATCTCACAAATTCTGGGAATGCTCACCTCCCTAAATGTGGGGACTCCTCACCTCCTCAAACTGTGGGACTCCTCACCTCCGCAAACTGTCGTCCACTCACCTCTCAAACTGTGGGACTCCTCACCTCCCAAACTGTGGGGCTCCTCACCTCCGCAAACTGTCGTCCACTCACCTCTCAAACTGTGGGACTCCTCACCTCCCAAACTGTGGGACTCCTCACCTCCCCACATTGTGGGACGCCTCACCTCACAAACTGTGGGATACCTCACCTCGACAAACTTTGGGACTCCTCAACTCTCAAACTGTGGGACTCCTCTGCTCCCCAAACTGTGTGACTACTCACTTCACAAAGGGTGGGACCCCTCACCTCCCAAATTGTGTGATTCTTACCTCCCAAACTGTGGGACCACTCACCTCTCAAACTGTGGAGACTCCACAAATCCACGAAATGTAGCACTCCACAACTCACTCATTTTGGGACTCCTGACCAATTAAATTGTGGGACTCCACAGGTCCCCAAATTCTGGGCTTCCTCAACTCCCAAACTGTGGGACTCCTCACCTCCCCAAACTGTGGGCCTCCTCACCTCCAGTACTGTGGGCCTCCTCACCACCCCAAACTGTGGGCCCCCTCAACTCCCCAAACTTTGGCCTGCTCATCTCCCAAACTGTCGTTATCCTCACCTCCCAAAAATTGGGTCTCCTCACCTCCCAACTTTGGGAATCCAAACCTCCCAAACTGTGGGACTCCTCACCTCCCAAACTGTGGGACTCCTCACCTCCCAATCTGTGGCTACTACACATCTCCCAAATTTTGGGACACCTCACCTCCCAAACTGTCGGACACCTCACCTCTCAAAATGTGGGACTCCGCACCTCCCCAAGATGTGGGCCTCCTCGCCTCCAAAACTGTGGGCCTCCTCAACTCCCCAAACTCTGGGCCTCCACAACACCCCAACCTGTGGCCTCCTCACCTCCCAAATTGTCAGACTCCTCAGCTCCCAAACCGTGGGCCTCCTCCCCTTCGGAACTGTGGGAATCCTCACCTCCCAAACTGTGGGACTCCTTACGCCCCAAAAAGTGTGGACTTCTCACCTCCCATACTGTGGGACTCCTCACCTCCAAAACTGTTGGAATCCTCTCCTCCACAAACTGTGGGACTCAACACCTCCCAAAATTTGGTACACCTCACCTCCCAAACTGTGGGACTCCTCACGTCCCCAAATTGTGGAGACTCCACTCCTCCCCAAAGTGTGGGACTCCACACCTCCCAAACAGTGTGGGCTCCTCACCTCCCAAATTGTGGGACAACTCACCTACCCATACTGTGGGGCTCCTCACCTCTAACAACGTGGGACTCCTCACCTCACAAATTTTGGTACGCCACGCCTCCCAAACTGTGTCATCTCACCTCCCAAACTGTGACCAGTGCGGCATTTGCTGCGGGTGGAGGCGGAGCTGAGCAGCAGAGCGACTACAAGAGGCCTCAGAGGCTCAGGTGGGCCCCAGTGCGGCATCGGCAGCGGGTGGAGGCGGAGCTCAGCCGCAGAGCGACTACAAGAGGCCCCAGAGGCTCAGGTAGGCCCCAGTGCAGCATCGGCAGCGGGTGGAGGCATGCGGAGCGGCAGAGCGACTACAAGAAGCCCCAGAGGCTCAGGTAGGCCCCAGTGCGGCATCGGCAGCGGGTGGAGGCGGAACTGAGCGGCAGAGCGACTACAAGAGGCCCCAGAGGATCAGGTAGGCCCCAGTGCGGCATCGGCAGCGGGTGGAGGCGGAGCTGAGCGGCAGAGCGACTACAAGAGGCCCCAGAGGCTCAGGTAGGCCCCAGTCCGGCATCGGCAGCGGGTGGAGGCGGAGCTGAGCGGCAGAGCGACTACAAGAGGCCCCAGAGGCTCAGGTAGGCCCCAGTGCGGCATAGGCTGCGGTTGGAGGCGGAGCTGAGCGACAGAGCGACTACAAGAGGCCCCAAAGTCTCAGGTAGGCCCCAGTGCGGCATCGGCAGCGGGTGGAGGCGGAGCTGAGTGGCAGAGCGACTACAAGAGGCCCCAGAGTCTCAGGTAGGCCCCAGTGCGGCATCGGCAGTGGGTGGAGGCGGAGCTGAGCGGCAGAGCGACGACAAGAGGCCCCAGAGGCTCAGGTAGGAGTACCAATCTCCAATCTCAGGGAAGGAGAGAGGTAAAAATTATTCAAGGTGTGACGTCACCACAAAGCTGGTAAGTGATTGGTTGGTAAGTATTTCTCCCTTTTTAAGCTTAAATCTCCTCGGTTTATAGTTTCTAAGGTGTGATATTCACCATCTAGACTCGAGCCAGAAGGTATTTAAGAATAATATTAATACATTATATTAATTACATAGAATGGGAGATCAAGTGATGTGTTGCTGCTGCAAGATGTGGGAGCTGGTGGACACCAATGATGGTCACGGTGATCACATTTGCTGTAAGTGTTGGCTGCTCGAGGAATTCCGGCTCCGTGTTGAAGAGCTGGAGTCTGAGCTTCAAACACTGAGACACATCAGGGAGGTGGAGATTTACCTGGACTCTGTGTATCAGGAGGTAGTTACACCAATTAGATTAATTAATTCAGATGTAGTCCGTGGCCAGGGTCAGGATGGTGTGACTAGAAGTGAGGCAGGTACAGGGATCCAGGAGGTAGCGTTGGAGGAGCTGCAGCCCTTGCATTTGTCCAACAGGATCGAGGCTCTTACTCCCTGTGAGGATGGGAACAGGGACTGCGGGGAGGATGAGCAACCTGGCCACAGCACCGTGGAGCGGGGGGCCATTCAAGTGGGGTGAGTTAAATGAAATGTTGTAGTGGTAGGGGATAGTGTCGTTTGGGGGATAGATAGATTTCTCTGCAGCCGAGAGCGAGAGTCCCGAAGGCTGTGTAGCCTGCCCGGTGCCAGGGTTAAGGGCATCTCCTCTGGACTGGAGAGAAACTTGGAGTGGGAGGGGGAGGATCCAGTTGTCGTGGTCCATGTTGCTACCAACGACATATATAGGACAAGGAAGGAGGTTCTGCTGAGGGAGTTTGAGCAGCTAGGGGCCAAATTAAAAAGCAGAATCACAAGGGTAATATTCTCTGGATTATTACCTGAGCCACGAGCGAATTTGGCTAGGACAAACAAAATTAGAGAGTTAAATGCGTGGCTCAAAGACTGGTGTGGGAGAAATGGGTTTTGCTTCCTGGGACATTGGCACCAGTACTGGGGCAGGAGGGAGCTGTTCCGTTGGGACGGGCTTCACTTGGCGAGTGCTGGGACTAGAGTCCTGGCGGATCATATAACTAGGGCTGAAGAGAGGCCTTTAAATAACTAGTGAGGAGGAGGTTCCTAGAGTGCAAATGATACAAATGACAACAGAGAAAGTCATAGACTTAGGTAGCAGTGGGGAGCTTAAAAACCAGAGCATGTCAGGAAGGGGCAGAAGGTATGGACTAAAAGGTAAAGTAATAAAAAGGGCAAAAGCAGGAACTAAGTGTCACAAAACATCTTTGAAAGTTCTCTATCTGAATGCACGTAGCATTCGTAACAAAATCGATGAGTTAATGGCACAAATATCTACATATGGGTATGATCTTGTGGCCATTACCGAAACATGGCTGCAGGGTGACAATGCCTGGGAATTAAACTTACCAGGTTATTTAACGATCAGGAAGGACAGGCAGTGAGGAAGAGGAGGTGGGGTGGCTATGTTAATAAAGGTAGGAATCACTGTAATACAGAGAAATGATACTGGGTCAAAAGATCAGGACAATGAAACAGTTTGGGTGGAGGTAAGGAATAATAAGGGGAAAAAACACTAGTGGGCGTAGTCTATAGGCCTCCGAACTGTTGCAACTCTGTTGGACGGAGTATCAATCAGGAAATAGTTGAGGCTTGTAATAAGGGAACATCTATAATTATGGGGGATTGTAACTATCATATTAATTGGACAAATCAATTTGGGCAGGGCTGCCTTGAGGATGAGTTCATTGAGTGTATTAGGGATGGGTTTCTTGAGCAGTATGTAACTGAACCGACCAGGGGTCAAGCAACCTTATATCTGGTCCTGTGTAACGAGACAGGATTAATTAAAAATGTCCTAGTAAAGGATCCCCTTGGAATGAGTGACCATAACATGGTTGAATTCCATATTGAATTAAAGGGTGAGACGTTTGGATCTCAAACAAGCGTGCTAAGCTTGAATAAAGAGACTATGAAGGTATGAGAGCGGAATTGAGTAGAGTGGATTGGGAAAATAGATGAAAGGGTAAGACGATACATGATCAGTGGTGTACATTTAAGGAGTTATTTTACAACTTCCTAAAAATATATATTCCACTGAGAAGAAAAGGGTGTAAAAGAATAGACATCCATCCGTGGCTAAGTAAATAAATTAAGGATAGTATTCGACTAAACACAAGGGCATATAAGGTAGCCAAATCTAGGGGAAGGATAGAGGATTGGGAAAAATTTAAAGGACAGCAAAAAATAACAAAAAGATTGATTAAGAAAGGGAAAATAGATTATGAAAGTAAATTAGCAAAAAATCTAAAAACAGATAGTAAGAGTTTTTATAGTTATATAAAAAGAAAAAGGGTGGTTAAAGTAAATTGTGGTCCCTTAGAGGATGAGACCGGGAAATTAATGGTGGGAATTGTGGAGATGGCAAAAACACTGAATGAAGATTTTACATCAGTCTTTACTGTAGAAGACACTAAGAATATCCCAACACTGGACAAACAGGGGGCTAAAGGGGGGGAGGGGCTAAACACGATCAAAATCACTAAGGAAGTGGTGCTCGGTAAAATAATGGGACTCAAGGCGGATAAATCACCTGGACCTGATGGTTACATCCTAGGGTCTTGAGGGAAGTGTTGGTAGGGATTGTGGATGCATTGGTAATAATTTTCCAAAACTCCCTGGACTCGGCAATAGTCCCGGCAGACTGGAAAACTGCTAATGTAACATACTTATTTAAAAAGGGCAGTAGACAGAAGGCTGGAAACTATAGACCAGTTAGCCTAACATCTGTGGTAGGTAAAATTTTGGAGTCTATTATTAAGGAGACAGTAACAGGACATTTGGATAATCATAATTTAATAGGACAAAGTCAGAAAGATTTTATGAAGGGGAAGTCATGTTTGACAAATTTGCTGGAGTTCTTTGAGGATGTAACATATAGGGTGGATAAAGGGGAACCAGTGGACGTAGTGTATTTAGACTTCCAAAAGGCATTTGACAAGGTGCCACACAAAAGATTATTGCTTAAGATAAAAAATCACGGGATTGGGGGTAATATTCTGGCTTGGATAGAGGATTGGCTATCTAACAGAAGGCAGAGAGTTGGGATAAATGGTTCAATCTCAGACTGGCAATCAGTAACTAGTGGTGTTCCGCAGGGGTCAGTGCTGGGTCCCCAACTCTTTACAATCTATATTAACGATTTGGAGGAGGGGAACGAGTGTAACATATCAAAGTTTGCAGATGATACTAAGATGGGGGGGAAAGTAGTGAGTGAGGAGGACATAAAAAAGCTTCAAGGGGACATAGACAGGCTAAATAAGTGGGCAGAGATTTGGCAGATGGAATACAATACTGGAAAGTGTGAGGTTATGCACTTTGGCAGGAAAAATCGTAGAGCAAGTTATTATCTTAATGGCAAGAAACTTGAAAGTACTGAAGTACAAAGGGATCTGGGGGCCCTGGTGCACGAAACTCAAAAGGTTAGTATGCAGTTGCAGCAAGTGATTAAGAAGGCCAATGGAATGTTGGCTTTCATTGCTAGTTGGATAGCATATAAAAAAAGGGAGGTATTGCTTCAGTTGTACAAAGTATTGGTGAGACCGCACCTGGAATACTGCGAACAGTTTTGGTGTCCATACTTAAGAAAGAACATACTTGCTCTCGAGTCAGTACAAAGAAGGTTCACTCGGTTAATCCCGGGGATGAGGGGATGGACATATGAGGAGAGGTTGAGAAGATTGGGACTCTACTTATTGGAGTTCAGAAGAATGAGAGGCGATCTTTTGGAAACATATAAGATTGTGAAGGGGTTGGATCGGGTGGATGCAGGGAAGATGTTCCAGATGATGGGTGAAACTAGAACTAGGGGGCATAGTCTTAGAATAAGGGGCTGCTCTTTCAAAACTGAGATGAGGAGGAACTACTTCACTCAGAGGGTGGTAGGTCCATGGAATATGCTGCCCCAAAAAATTGTAAAGCTACATCATTACATAAATTTCAAACAGAAATAGACATTTTCCTAGAAGTAAAGGGAATTAAGGGTTACGGGGAGCGGGCAGGAATTTTGACATGAGTCTAGGTTCGGATCGGTCATGGCCCTTTGGGTAGCGGAGCGGGCCCAGGGGCCATGTAGCCTGATCCTGCTCCTATTTCGTGTGTCTAATTCTGTTAGATGCAGGAGATGGTTCTGTGATAGTGGATTGGCGG
This sequence comes from Somniosus microcephalus, assembly GCF_052327205.1. Classification (NCBI taxonomy): domain Eukaryota; kingdom Metazoa; phylum Chordata; class Chondrichthyes; order Squaliformes; family Somniosidae; genus Somniosus; species Somniosus microcephalus. The sequence goes on along the minus strand of NW_028225183.1, from coordinate 2,118,744 downwards.
TTAGGATCAGATCAGCCATGATCTTATTGAATGGCGGAGCAGGCTCGAGAGGCCGATTGGCCTACTCCTGCTCCTATTTCTTATGTTCTTATGTTCTTATGTGCGACTCCTCACCTCCCCAAACTGTGGGACTCCTCACCTCCCCAAAATGTGAGTATCATCACCTCACATGCTGTGGGACTCTTCACCTCCCAAGCTGTGGGACTCCTCCACTCTCAAACTGTGGGACTCCACACCTCGCAAACTGCGGGTCACTTCACCACCCAAAATATGGGAACTACTCACCTCCACAAACTGTGGGATCTCCTGCCCTCCCAAAAATGTGGGACTCCTCACCTCCCCAAAATGTGGGACTCCTCATCTCTCAAACTCTGGGACTCCTCACAACCCCAAACGGTGCGACCCTTGACCTGCATAATCTGTGGGACTCCTAACCTCCTTAAATTGTTGTACTCCTCCGCTCCCCAATCTGTGGGTCTCCTCAAGAACCAAACTGTGGGGACTCCTCACCTCACAAACTGTGGGAGTTCTAATCTCCAAAATTCTGTGATTCCTCATCTCCCAAAATGTGGGACGGCTCACCTCTCAAAATGTGCCTATCCTCTCCTCCAAATCTGTGCACTCTTCTCTTCCCAAACTGTGGTGACTCCTCAACTGCACGAACTGTAGGACTCCTCAACTCACAAATTTTTGGAATCATCAGCTGGCAAAATGTGGGACTCCTCACCTCCCAAAATATGCGACTCCTCACCTCCCAAATGTGGAGTTCCTCATCGCCCAAACTGTGGGCTCCTCACCTCCCAAAGTTGTGGGACTCCTCACCTCCCAAATGTGGAGTTCCTCATCTCCCAAATGTGCAGTTCCTCATCTCCCAAATGTGGGACTCCTCACCTCCCAAACTGTGGGACTCCTCACCTCCCAAACTGTGGGACTCCTCACCTCCCAAATGTGGAGTTCCTCACCTCCCAAACTGTGGGACTCCTCACCTCCCAAACTGTGGGACTCCTCACCTCCCAAACTGTGGGACTCCTCACCTCCCAAACTGTGGGACTCCTCACCTCCCAAATGTGGGACTCCTCACCTCCCAAAATGTGGGACTCCTCACCTCCCAAATGTGGGACTCCTCACCTCCCAAAATGTGGGACTCCTCACCTCACAAACTGTGGGACTCCTCACCTCCCAAATTGTGGGACTCCTCACCTCCCAAACTGTGGGGACTCCTCACCTCCCAAAATGTGGGACTCCTCACCTCCCAAAATGTGGGACTCCTCATCTCCCAAACTGTGGGACTCCTCACCTCCCAAATGTGGGACTCCTCATCTCCCAAATGTGGGACTCCTCACCTCCCAAATGTGGGACTCCTCACCTCCCAAATGTGGGACTCCTCACCTCCCAAAATGTGGGACTCCTCACCTCCCAAATGTGGAGTTCCTCATCTCCCAAACTGTGGGACTCCTCACCTCCCAAACTGTGGGGACTACTCACCTCCCAAAATGTGGGGACTACTCACCTCTCAAATGTGGAGTTCCTCATCTCCCAAACTGTGGGACTCCTCACCTCCCAAACTGTGGGACTCCTCACCTCCCAAAATGTGGGACTCCTCACCTCCCAAATGTGGAGTTCCTCATCTCCCAAACTGTGGGACTCCTCACCTCCCAAACTGTGGGACTCCTCACCTCCCAAATGTGGAGTTCCTCATCTCCCAAATTGTGGGACTCCTCACCTCCCAAAATGTGGGACTCCTCACCTCCCAAATGTGGAGTTCCTCATCTCCCAAACTGTGGGACTCCTCACCTCCCAAACTGTGGGGACTCCTCACCTCCCAAATGTGGAGTTCCTCATCTCCCAAACTGTGGGACTCCTCACCTCCCAAACTGTGGGGACTACTCGCCTCTCAGCTGAGGGCGCTCCTCATCTCCCAAAATGTGGGGACTGTTCACCTCCCAAATTTTGGGACTCCAGACCGCTCAAACTGTGGGGCCTCCTCACCTCTCAAAATGTGGGTAATCCTCGCCTGCAAAACTGTGGGGAATCCTCACCTCCCCAAACTGTAGGGTCTCTTTAACTCGCCCAACTGTCGGACTGCTCATCTCCGAAATTTTGGGTCTCCTCACCTACCAAACTGTGGGCCTCCTCACAACCCCAAACTGTGGGGCCCCCCAACTCCCCAAACTGTGGCCTCCTTGTAATGAAATCTGTTTGCATTGATCCTGTATTCGTTTTGCACTCATGTATATTACCCTCCCCCACTCTGTATAGTTTCACTTCCTCTTTCCCGAATAACCTGGGAGGTTCCAGGTCTTGGCTCTTGGCTGCACCCCTGATTTCTCTTACATGAAGATCTCAGGATCTGTATGACTCATTCCTGTGAACCAGTCGGCGTGTTGAGATGTTAGCTCTGATCTTAGTGATTAAAAGCCAACTTGTTTATGTCTATAACATCTAGTTTTGTGGTTATTGAAGGCCCATCAATTTTAGTCACTAAAGAATACTAGGATGGATCGACTCCTAAAACCAAAGCATCTGGACTTGGATCCACATTCTGCTGAAGCATCAAATCAATTTGGACACTGGCTCAAATGCTTCGAACTCTTCGCGGGGGCCTCATCGGCTAGCGAGGTAGATAACTGAGTCTACTGACTACTCGCGTAAGTCATCAGATTTATTCGTTCATCCGGGATGCCACCTCTTACACGGAGGCCATCACTATCCTGAAGGCCCAATACCAGAGGCCGGTAAACGAAGTGTACGCCAGGCATCTGCTGGCTACACGCAGGCAGCGATCAGAGGAATCAATGGACGATTTCTTACAGGGCCTAAAGGAGCTGGTCCGGGACTGTAACTACAAGGCCGTGATGGCCAATGTGTACTCTGACGAATTGGTCCACGATTCCTTCATCACGTGCCTCAAATCGAGTTATAGCCGGCAGAGACTGCTGGAGAAGGAGGTCCTGGACTTAAAAAAGGCAGTGGCCACTGCGCGATCGCTGGACGTGGCCCAGAAAAACTCTGACTCTTATTCTTCCGGCCATGCGGCCCTCACCCCCTCGTGCGCGCCGAGGGGGCTGCCATGTTGGAATCAGCCATCTTCCCCATCCAGGTCTCAGACCAGCTCTAAGCCGCCGGAGTCCCCACACAGAAGTTCACCCAGGAGTCCTACTACAGCGGCAATATCTCGAGGCCCGAAATGCTACTTCTGCGGCCAGGCCAAGCACCCCAGACAACGATGCCCAGTGAAGGATGCTATATGCTTCAAATGTAAGAAAAAGGGGCATTTTAGCAAAGTCTGCAGGGGGAATCCGATTTCGAACTCCGTCACCGCCTCGTGTGTGCTGTGCGGGCCGCCATCTTGGGATCCGCCATCTTTTCCCGACTCAACGGCCGCCCAGGGCCCAAAAGTGGCTTCGATCATGGTGGATCAATCCAGGCCAAACCCGTTGACAAAATCCATGATGGACATACCGGTAAACGGGAATTTAACGAAATGTTTAATTGACTGTGGGAGTACCGAGAGTTTTATCCACCCTAGCCTGGTACGGCGGCACTCATCAACAGTAACCCGTACGCGGAGCAGAATTGCTATGGCTGCTAAGCCCCACACTTCGGACATTTTTGGCTACTGTGTGGTAACACTGACTGTAAAAGGCACGGACTACAAGGATTTTAAACTCCTCGTGATGCCAGAACTCTGTGTTAATGTAATCTTGGGCCTGGACTTGCAGTGCCACCACGAAAGTGTCACGCTAGCATATGGCGGGTCCCAGCAGCCACTCACAGTCTGTGGCCTATCAACGTTAAAAATCAGACCGCCCTCTTTATTTGATAATCTCGCTCTGAACTGTAGGCCCATAGCGACCAAAAGTAGACGGTACAGTCTGGAAGACAGACACTTTATCAAGGCGGAAGTGGACAGACTCCTGCGGGAAGGCATTATTGAATGCAGTACCAGCCCGTGGCGTGCCCAAGTAATCATAGTTAAAAATAGCGAAAAGAAACGGATGGTAATTGACTACAGCCAGACTGATAATATGTATACCCAGCTGGGCGCCTACTCTTTACCCCGCATATCAGAAATGGTCAACCAGATTGCGCAAAACCGAGTGTTCTCGACTATCGACTTCAAATCCGCGTATCACCAGCTCCCCATTAGAATGGAGGACAGCCCATACACCGCCTTCGAGGTGAACGGGCGCCTCTACCATTTTCTCAGAGTGCCCTTCGGGGTAACAAATGGGGTCTCGGTCTTCCAACGTGAGATGGACCGCATGGTTGACGAGAATAAACTACAAGCTACCTACCCCTATCTGGACAATGTCACTATCTGCGGGCCTAACCAGCAAGACCACGATCTAAGTCTTGCGAGATTTTTAAAAACTGCCCTAAAGCTGAATCTAACCTACAACAAAGACAAATGTGTCTTCAACACAACCCATTTCTGGTAGAAGATGGGGTAATTGGACTGGACCCTGACTGATTACGCCCCCTAAAGGAACTGCCCCTGCCACACAATCCCAAAGCTTTAAAAAGGTGCCTGGGATTTTTTTCGTATTATGCCCAATGGGTGCCCAATTACTCTGATAAGGCCCGACCCCTCATTAAATCGACGTCCTTCCCACTATCAGCTGAAGCTCGGGGGGCTTTCACCAGTATTAAACAGGACATTGAAAGGGCTGCAGTGTGTGCAGTGGACGAATGCATTGCCTTTCAAGTCGAAAGCGATGCGTCAGACTTTGCCTTAGCTGCGACCCTCAATCAGGCTGGGAGACCTGTGGCCTTCTTCTCCCGAACCCTTCAGGGACCTGAAATCAGGCGCTCTTCTGTCGAGAAGGTGGCACAGGCTATAGTGGAGGCAGTGCGGCACTGGAGACACTATCAGCCGGCAAACGTTTCACCCTGCTCACTGACCAGCGGTTGGTGGCTTTCATGTTTAATAACAAACAAAGGGGGAAAATCAAGAATGACAAAATACTCAGGTGGAGGATCGAACTATCCATGTTCGACTATGATATTATGTACAGGCCGGGAGCACATAATGAACCCCCAGACGCCCTATCGCTGGGAATGTGTGCCAGCATTCATACAGACAAATTACAGGGTCTCCACAACGACCTCTGTCACCCAGCGGTCACCCAACTATACCATTTTATAAAGTCCCGCAATCTGCCGCACTCCATCGAGGAGTCAGGGCAATGACCAGAGCCTGCCGCATCTGTGCGGAATGCAAGCCTCGTTTCTACAGGCCTGACCGTGCACACCTTATCAAAGCCACACGGCCATTCGAGGGCCTAAGTCTGGACTTCAAGGGACCCCTTCCCTCTGCCGACCGTAACGTATACTTCCTCAATATCATTGATGAATATTCCTGCTTCCCCTTCGCCATTCCCTGCCCAGACATGACCAGTGCCACGGTCATCAAGTGTCTCTGTAATCTATTCTGCATGTTTGGCATGCTGAACTACATACACAGCGATAGGGGGACGTCATTCATGAGTGACGAGCTGCGCCAGTTCTTGCTCTCGAAGGGGATAGCTACTAGCAGAACCACTAGCTACAACCCCCGGGGTAATGGGCAAGTGGAAAGGGAGAATGCTACTGTTTGGAAGGCTGTCATGTTAGCCTTAATGTCCAAAGGCCTTCCGACCTCCCGCTGGCAGGAAGTCCTCCCAGACGTGCTCCACTCCATAAGGTCTCTGTTATGTACTGCCACTGACGCTACCACTCACGAAAAGCTGTTCGTTTTCCCCCGGAAATCCACCTCGGGCATATCTCTACCCGTGTGGCTGACGTCTCCGGGGACAGTACTATTGCGGAAGCACGTGAGAGGCCATGAAACGGACCCCCTTGTGGAAAAGGTACAGCTCCTCCATGCAAACCCTCAGTACGCCTATATCGAATACTCTGATGGGCGAAAGGACACTGTTTCCATTAAAGACCTCGCTCCCTCGGGGAGCAGAGAGAACGATGGGAGACTAACCAATGAAGACCTACATTACAAAGAGACAGGACGCCCAGGGGTATCAATACCCAACCTTTACCTGGAGGACACTGCAGATAACCTGGAAGACTCTGCGGAGGCCCGGACAGCGGAGGAACCAGAATCCAATACCCTAGAGGCACCCCAACCGGCTTTGCGCCGATCACTGATAACTGCAAAACCTCCTGACAGACTCACTTATACCAACTTTTCAGAAACATCACCCCGATGGACTAAATCTATGGAAGGGGTGAATGTAATGAAATCTGTTTGTCTTGATCCTGTATTCGTTTTGCACTCATGTATATTACTCTCCCCCACTGTGTATAGTTTCACTTCCTCTTTCCCGACTAACCTGGGAGGTTCCACGTCTTGGCTCTTGGCTCCGACCCTGAATTCTCTTACATAAAGATCCCAGGATATGTATGACTCATTCTTGTGAACCAGTCGGCGTGTTGAGAAGTTGGCACTGATCTTAGTGATTAAAAGCCAACTCGTTTAAATCTATAACTTCTAGTTTTGTGGTTATTGAAGACCCATCACTCCTCATCTCCCAAACTGTTGTTAGCCTCACCTCCCAAACAATGGGTCTCCTCACCTCCCAAAATTTGGGAATCCTCACCTCCCAAACTGTGGGACTCTTCACCTCCCAAACTGTGGGACTCCTCACCTCCCAATCTGTGGGTACTAAACACCTCCCAAACTTTGGGACACCGCACCTCCCAAACTGTTGGTCTCCCTCCCTCTCAAATTGTGGGACTCCTCACCTCCCTAAGATGTGGGCCTGCTCACGTCCAAAACTGTGGGCCTCCTCAACTCACCAAACTGTGGGCCTCCACATCTCCCCAAAATGTGGCCTGCTCACCTCCTAAATTGTCAGAATCCTCAGCTCCCAAACTGTGGGACTCCTCACGCCCCAAAGTGTGTGGACGCCGCACCTCCCAAACTGTGGGACTCCTCACCGCCCAAACTGTTGGAATCCTCACCTCCTCCAACTGTGGGACTCCACTCTACCCAATATTTGGGACGCCTTACCTCCAAAACTGTGGGACTCCTCACGTCCCCAAATTGTGGAGACTCCACTCCTCCCAAAAGTGTGGGACTCCTCACCTTCCCAAACTGTGGGACTCCTCACCTCACAAACTGTGGGACCCCTCACCTCCCAAATTGTGTGACTCCTCACCTCCCAAATTGTAGGACACCTCACCTCCCAAACTGTGGGACTCCTAACATCCCAAACGGTAGGACTCCTCACCTCCCAAAATGTGGGACTCCACACCTCACAAACTGTGGGACTCCTCACCTCACAAACTGTTGAAATCCTCACCTCCACCAACTGTGGGACTCCACTCCTCCCAAAATTTGGGACACCTCACCTCCCAAACTGTGGGACTCCGAACATCCCAAACGGTAGGACTCCTCACCTCCCAAATTGTGTGATTGCTCATCTCCCAAAATGTGGGACTCCTCAGCTCTCAAACTGTGGGACTCCTCACAACCCCAAACGGTGCGACCCTTGACCTGCATAATCTGAGGGACTCCTAACCACCTTAAATTGTTGTACACCTCCGCTCCCCAATCTGTGGCTCTCCTCATCTACCACACTGTGGGGACCCTCACCTCACAAACTGTGGGAGTCCTCATCTCCCAAATTCTGTGATTCCTCATCTCCCAAAATGTGGGACTCCTCACCTCTCAAAATGAGCATATCCTCACCTCCAAATCTGTGCACTCTTCAGTTCCCAAACTGTGCTATTCCTCAACTCCACGAACTGTAGGACTCCTCAACTCACAAATTGTGGGAGTCATCATCTCCCAAACTGTGGGACTCCTCACCTCCCAAACTGTGGGGACTACTCACCTCTCAGCTGACGGGGCTCCTCACCTCCCAACATGTGGGGACTCTTCAACTCCCAAATTTTGGGACTCCAAACCTCTCAAACTGTGTGGACTCCTCACCACTCAAAATGTGGGCAATCCTCGCCTGTAAAACTGTGGGGAATCCTCACCTCCCCAAACTGTTGGGTCTTTTTAACTCCCTCAACTGTCGGACTCCTCATCTCTGAAATTTTGGGGCTCTTCACCTACCATACTGTGTGCCTCCACACAATCCGAAATTGTGGGGCTCCTCAACTCCCCAAACTGTGGCCTCCTCATCTCCCAAACTGTTGTTAGCCTCACCTACCAAATTGTGGGTCTCCTCACCTCCCAAACTTTGGGAAACCTCACCTCCCAATCTGTGGGTACTAAACACCTCCCAAACTTTGGGACACCGCACTTCACAAGCTGTTGGTCTCCTCCCCTCTGAAACTGTGGGACTCCTCACCTCCCTAAGATGTGGGCCTGCTCATGTCCAAAGCTGTGGGCCTCCACAACTCCCCAAACTGTGGGCCTCCACATCTCCCCAAACTGTGGCCTCCTCACCTCCTAAATTGTCAGATTCCTCATCTCCCAAACTGTGGGACTTCTCCCCACCGGAACTGTGGGAATCCTCACCTCCCAAACTGTGGGAATCCTCATGCCCCAAACTGTGTGGACGCCGCACCTCCCAAATTCTGGGACTCCTCACCTCACAAACTGTTGGAATACTCACCTCCACAAACTGTGGGACTCCATTCCTCCCAAAATTTGGGACACCTCACCTGCCAAACTGTGGGACTCCTCAGGTCCCCAAATTGTGGAGACACCACTCCTCACAAAAGTGTGGGACTCCTCAACTCCCAAACTGTGTGGGCTCCTCACCTCCCAAGTGGTGGGAAAACTCACCTACCCAGCTGTGGGACTCCTCACCTCTCACACCGTGGGACTCCTCACCTCGCAAAGTTTGGGACTCCTCACCACCCAAACTGTTTCGTCTCCTCACCTCCCAAACGGTGTAATTCCTCACCTCCCCAAACTGTGTGATTCCTCACCTCCCCAAACTGTGTGACTCCTCACCTCCCCAAACTGTGAGTATCCTCACCTCACAAGCTGTGGGACTCTTCACCTCCCAAGCTGTGGGACTCCTCCACTCCAAAACTGTGGGATTCCTCACCCATCAAACTGCGGGTGACTTCACCACCCAATAATGTGGGACTCCTCACCTCCCCAAACTGTGGGACTCCTCACCTCACAAACTGTGGGACTCCTCGCCTCCCAAATTTTGTGACTCCTCACCTTCCAAATTGTAGGACTCCTCACCTCCCAAACTGTAGGACTCCTCATCTCCCAAACTGTGGGACTCCTTACATCCCAACCGGTAGGACTCCTCACCTCCCAAAATGTGTGATTGCTCATCTCCCAAAATGTGAGACTCCTCAACTCCCAACGTGCGGGACTCCACACCTCCAAATCTGTGGGTTTCCTCATCTCCCACATTCTGTGATTCTTCATCTCCCAAAATGTGGGACTCCTCACCTCTCAAACTATGGAGCTCCTCATCCCCCAATCTGTGGGACTCCTCACCTCCCAAACTGTGGGTGCTCCTCATCTCCCAACCGATGGTACTCCTCATCTCCCAGCTGATGGGACTCCTCACCTCCCATAATGTGGGGACTCTTCACCTGCCAAACTGTGAGGACTACTCACCTCCCCCAACTGTTGGGTCTCTTCAAATCCCCCAACTGTCGGACTCCTCACCTCTATATTTTTGGGATTGCTACCCTACCATATTGAGGGAATACTCACCTCCCAAACAGTGGGCCTCCTTACGTCCCAAACTGTGTGCACTCCAAACCTCCCAACCTGTGGGCCGCTCACCTCCCCAAACTATGGGACTCCTCACCTCCCCAAGCTGAGAGTATCCTCACCTACCAAGCTGTGGGACTCCTCACCTCCCAAAATGAGGGACTCCTCACCTCCCAAACTGAGGGACTCCTCACCTCCCAATATATTGGGACTCCTTCTCTCCTGAAACTGTGGGGACTCCTCCGCTCCCCAAACTGCGGGACTGCTCACCTACCATACTATGGGTTCCCTCAGCTTCCAAACTGTGAGATTTAGCACTTCCCAAACTCTGGGTCTCCTCGCCTCCCAAATTATGGCATTCCTCACAACCCCAAACTGTGTGACCCTTCACCTGCATAAACTGTGGGACTCCTAACCTCCTTAAATTTTGGGACTCATCTGCTCCCCAAACTGTTGCTCTCATCTTCTACCAAACTGTGGGGACTCCTCACCTCCCAAACTATGTGCATCCTGAGCTTCCAAATTGTGGGACTCATCACATCCCAAACTGTGTCGTCTCCTCACCTCCCAAACTGTGGGACTCCTCACCTCCCCAAACTGTGATTATCCTCACCTCACAAGCTGTGTGACTCTTCACCCCCCAAGCTGTGGGTCTCCTCCATTCCCAAACTGTGGGACTCTTCAACCTCCCAAACTGCGGGACTCCTCAACCTCCCAAACTGCGGGTCACTTCACCACCCAAAATATGGGAACTCCTCTCCTCCAGAAAGAGTGGGGACTCCTGCCCTCGCCAAAATGTGGGACTCCTCACCTCCGCAAACTGTGGGACTCCTCACCTCACAAACTGTGGGAATCCTCACCCTCTAAACTGTGGGGACTCCTCACCTCCTAAAATGTGGGTACTCCTCACTCCCCAAACTGTGGGATTCCTCACCTCCCCAAACTGTGATTATCCTCACCTCACAAGCTGTGTGACTCTTCACCCCCCAAGCTGTGGGACTCCTCCATTCCCAAACTGTGGGACTCCTCGCCTCCCAAACTGCGGGTCACTTCACCACCCAAAATATGGGAACTCCTCACCTCCGCAAACTGTGGTGCTCCTCAACTCACAAACTGTGGGAATCCTCACCTTCCAAACTGTGGGGATTCCTCACCTCCCACAATGTGGGTACTCCTCACCTGACAAACTGTGGGGTCTCCTCATCTCCCCAAACTGTGGAGTCTCCTCACCTCCCAAAGTTTGTGGTTTCTCATCTCCCAAAATGTGGGACTCCTCACCTCTCAAACTGTGCGAATCCTCACCTCCAAAACTGTGGGACTACTCACCTCCCAAAAATGTGGCGACTCCTCAAATCCACGAATTGTAGGACTCCTCAAGTCACACACTTTGCTTCTCATCAGCTTGCAAACTGCTGGACTCCTCACCTCCCAAAATTTGGGAATCCTCACATCCAAAGTTTGGAGCTCTTCTTCTCCTAAACTGTTGGACTCCTCACCTCCCAAACTGTGGGACTCCTCTCCACCCAAAATTTGGGAACTCCTTCCCTCCTGAAAGGGTGGGGACTCCTCCCCTCCCCAAACTGTGAGACTCCTCACCCACGAAACTATGGGTCCCCGCAGCTTCCAAAATGTGAGATTCATCACCTCCCAAGCTGTGGGTCTCCTCTTCTACCAAAGTGTGGGGACTCCTCACCTCCCAAACTATGTGCCTCCTGAGCTTCCAAATTGTGGGACTCATCACCTCCCAAATTGTGGGATTCTTCACCTCCATAAACTGTGTGATTCTGCACCACCACAAAATGTGGAGACTCCTCTTCTCCCCAAAATGTGAAACTCCTCAACTCCTAAGCTTTAGGACTCCTCACCACACAAACCGTGGAACTCCTCACCTCCTCAAATCGTGGGACACATCAACTCTCAAAATTTGAGTCTCCTCAGCTTCGAAACTGTGGGACTCATCACCTCAAAAATAGTGGTACTCCTCATTTCCCAAACTGTGGGACTGCTCACCTGCCAAACTGTGAGACTCCTCACCTCCCGAAACTGAGGGACACCTCACTTCCCAATATGTGAGATGCCTCACCTCCCAAACTGTGGGACTCCTCACATCCCAACCATGGGTCTCCTCAGCTCCCAAACTGTGGGATTGCTGACCTCTCCCAAACTGTGTGACTCATCACCACCCAAACTGTGTGACTCATCACCACCCAAACTGTGTGACTCATCACCTCCACAATCTGTGTGACTCATCAACTCCACAATCTGTGTGACTCATCACCTCCACAATCTGTGTGACTCATCACCTCCACAAACTGTGTGACTCATCATCTCCACAAGCTGTGTGACTCATCACCTCCACAAACTGTGTGACTCATCATCTCCACAAACTGTGTCACTCATCACCTCCACAAACTGTGTGACTCATCACCTCCACAAACTGTGTGACTCATCATCTCCACAAACTGTGTCACTCATCACCTCCACAAATTGTAACTCATCACCTCCACAATCTGTAGGGACACCTCACTTCCCACAATGTGAGACTCCTCACCTCCCCAAATTGTGGGGACTCCCCAGCTCCCCAAACTCTGAGACTCCTCACCTAACCAACATGTGGGACACCTCACAACCCCAAACTGTGGAACTCCTCATTCAGCAAACTGTGGCAATCATCACCTGCCCAACCTGTGGGACTCCTCATCTCCCAAACTGTGGGACTCCTCACCTCTCAAACTGCGGGGACTCCTCACCTCCCAAAATGTGTGTAGTCCTCACCTGCCAAAATGTGAGGGCTACTCAACTCCCGAAACTGTGGGTCTCCTCACCACCCCCAAATGTCGGACTCCTCACATCCTAAACTGAGGGATTCCACACCTCCCAAATTGTGTGATTCATCATCTCCTAAAATGTGGGTCTCCTCACCTCTCAAACTGTGCGAATCCTCACCTCTGAAACGGTGGCACTACTCACCTCCCAAACTGTGGTGACTTCTCAATTCCCCGAACTTTAGGAATCCTCAACTCTCAAACTGTGTGACTCATCATCTTACAAAGTGTGGGACTCCTCACATCCGCAAATTGTGGCGTCTCCTCACCTCCCCCAACTGTTTGAATTCTCACGTCCCAAAATGTGGGCCTCCTCACGTCCCAAACTGTGGACTCCTCACTTCCAAATCAGAGGGAAGCCTCACACCCCCAAAAATGTGGGACTCCTCACCTCCCCAAACAGTGAGCAGCATCACCTCCTAAGTTGTGTGACTCCTCACCTCCCAAGCTGTGGGACTGCTCACCTCCCAAGCTGTGGGACACCTCACCTCCCAAATGGTGGGACTCCTCGTCACCCAAAATATGGCGACAACTCAACTCCAGAAAAAGTGGGGACACCTCCCCTCCCCAAACTGTGCGACACCTCACCACCCCAAACTCTGGGACTCCTCACCTCCCCAAACTGTGAGATTACTCACCTCCAAAAATGTGGGACTACTCACGTCCCCAAACTGTGGGACACATCACCTCCCCAAACTGTGGGAATCTTCACCGGTCAAACTGTAGAACTCCTCAGCTCCCCAAACTGTCGGACTGCTCACCTCCGAAACTGTGTGCTCTCCTCACCTCCCAAAATGTGCTACTCCTCACCTCCCAAAATGTGGGACTCCTCATCTCCCAATCTGTGGATCTCCTCACCTCACAAAATGTGGGACTCCTCACCTCCCATACTGTGGGACTCCCCACCTCCCAAACTGTGGGGCTCCTCACCTCCCAAATTGTGGGAGTCGTCACCTCCCATACTGTGGGACTCCTCTCCTCCCAAACTGTGGGATGCCTCTCCAGCCAAATTGTGTGCACTCTTCACCTCCCAAACTGTGGGACACCTCACCTCCCAAATTGTGGGAATCCTCACCTCCAAAACTGTCGGACTGCTCACCTCCCAAACTGTCGGATTCCTCACGTCCCAAACTGTGGGATTTCTCTCCTCCTATGTTGTGTGTTTGCTCATCTCCCAAATTGTGTGACTCCTCACCTCACAAGCTGTGGGACTCCTCACCTCCAAAACTGTGGGGCTACTCATCTCCCAAACTGCGGGGACTCCTGCACTCCACGAACTGTAGGACTCCTCAACGCACAATCTTTCGGACACATCATCTTGCAAACTGTGGGACTCCTCAACTCCCAGCTGTGGAGCTCCTCATCTCCCAAACTGTGGGGACTCCTCTCCTGCCAAAATGTGGAGTCTCTTCACCTCCCAAGGTGTGGGACTCCTCACCACCCAAACTGTGGGACCTATCACCACCCAAATTGTGTAGACTCCTCTCCTCCCAAAATGTGGGTACTCCTCACCTGACAAACAGTGGTTGCTCCTCACCACCACCAACTGTGGGGACTCCTCACCTCAACAAACTGTGGGGTCTCCTCACCTCCCCTAACTATCCGATTCCTCATTTCCGAAATTGTGGCAAACTTTACCTCCCCAAATTGTATGACTCCGCACGTACCCAATCTGTGAGAATCCTCACCTCCCATGTTTTGGGACACCTCACCTCCCAATCTGTGGGACTCCTCACCTACCAAACTATTGTTCCACTCAGCTTCTTAACTGTGGGATCATCACCTCCCAAATTATGGTGCTCCTCGTCTCCCAAGCTATGGGATTCCTCACAAGTAAAACTATGCGACCCTTCACATGCAAAAAACTGTGGGACTGCTAAACGCCTTTAAATTGTGGGACTGCGCTGCTCCCAAAACTGTGGATCTCCTCATCTACCAAACTGTGGGGATTCCTCACCTCCCAAACTATGAACGTCCTGAGCTTCCAAAATGTGGAAATCATCTCCTCCCAAATTGTGAGTTTCTTCACACCGATGAACTGTTACATTCAGCACATTCCCAAAATGTGGAGACTCCATTTTCCCCAAAATGTGAGACTCCTCAACTCTCAAATTATATGACTCCTCACCACTCAAACTATGGGATTCCTCACCTCCCAAACTGTGAGACTCCTGAACTCCCAAAATGGGAGACTCCTCACATCCCAACTGTGGACCACCTCATCTCCCAAACTGTGGGACTCTTCACTTCCCAATGTTTGGTACTCCTCACCAAAACAATTGGACTCCTCAGCTCCCAAACTGTGGGACTGCTCACCTCCCAAACTGTGGGACTCCTCACCTCACAAACGGTGGGACTGCTAACCTCCCAAACTGTGGGACTCCTCAACTCCCAAACTGTGGGACTGCTCACCTCCCAAACTGTGGGACATCTCTCCCCAAACTGTGGGACTCCTCACCTCCCCTAACAGTGGGACTCCTCACCTCCCATATCTGTGGGACTCCTCACCTCCTCAAACAGTGGGACTCCCCACCTCCCCAAGCTGTGGGACTCCTCACCTCCTCAAACTATGTGACACCTCACCTCCCCAAACAGTGGGACTCCTCACCTCCCCAAACTATCGGACTCCTCACCTCCCCAAACTTTGGAACTCCTCACCTCCTCAAACTGTGGGACACCTCACCTCCTCAAACAGTGGGACTCCTCACCTCCTCAAACTGTGGGACTCCTCGGCTCACAATCTGTGGGACTCCCCACCTCCCAAACTGTGGGGCTCCTCACCTCCCAAACGGTGGGAGTCGTCACCTCTCAAACTGTGGGGCTCCTCACCTCCCAAACTGTGGGAGCCATCACCTCCCATACTGTGGGACTCCTCACATCCCAAACTGTGGGATGCCCCTCCTCCCAAATTTTGTGCACTCCTCACCTCCCAAACTCTGGGGCACCTCACTTCCCAAACTGTGGGACAGCTAACCTCCCAAACTGTGGGACACCTCACCTCACAAGCTGTGGGACTCCTCACCTCCAAAACTGACGGGACTCCTCAACTCCACGAACTGTAGGACTCCTCAACTCACAAACTTTGGGACACATCATCTTGCAAACTGTGGGACTCCTCAACTCCCAGCTGTGGAGCTCCTCATCTCCCAAACTGTGGGGACTCCTCTCCTCCCAAAATGTGGAGACTCTTCTCCTCCCAAGGTGTGGGACTCCTCACCTCCCAAAATGTGGGTCCCATCACCTCCCAAACTGTGTAGACTCCTCTCCTCCCAAAATGTGGGTACTCCTCACCTGACAAACTGTGGGGGCTCCTCCCCACCACAAACTGTGGGGTCTCCTCACCTCAACAAACTGTGGGGTATCCTCACCTCCCCCAACTATCCGATTCCTCATTTCCGAAATTGTGGAAAACCTTACCTCCCCAAATTGTATGATATCGCACGTAACCAACCTGTGAGAATCCTCACCTCCCATGTTTTGGGACACCTCACCTCCCAAGCTGTGGGACTCCTCAGCTCCCAAACTGTGGGACTCCTCACCTACCAAATTATTGTTCCCCTCAGCTTCCAAACTGTGGGACTCATCACCTCCCAAACTATGGTGCTCCTCGTCTCCCAGGCTATGGGATTCCTCACAACCCCAAACCCCTTCACATGCAAAAACTGTGGGACTGCTAAACGTCTTTAAATTGTGGGACTCCGCTGCTCCCAAAACTGTGGGTCCCCTCATCTACCAAACTGTGGGGATTCCTCACCTCCCAAACTATGAACCTCCTGAGCTTCCAAAATGTGGAAATCATCTCCTTCCAAATTGTGAGTTTCTTCACACCGATAATCTGTTAGATTCAGCACATTCCCAAAATGTGGAGATTCCATTTACCCCAAAATGTGAGACTCCTCAACTCTCAAATTATGGGACTCCACACCACCCAAACTGTGGGACTCCTCACATCACAAACTGTGGGATTCCTCATCTCCCAAAATTTGGGACTCCTCACCTCTCAAACTGTGGGACTCCTCACCTCCCAAACTATGAGACTCCTCAACTCCCAAAATGTGGGACTCCTCACCTCCCAACTGTGGACCACCTCATCTCCCAAACTGTGGGATTCTTCACTTCCCAAAGTTTGGTACTCCTCACCAAAAACAATGGGACTCCTCACCTCCCAAATTGTGGTACTGCTCACCTCCCAAACTGTGGGACTCCTCACCTCACAAACTGTGGGACAGCTAACCTTCCAAACTGTGGGACACCTCACCTCACAAACTGTGGGACTGCTCACCTTCCAAACTGTGGGACACCTCACCCTAAAATGTGGGACACCTCACCTCCCCTAACAGTGGGACTCCTCACCTTCCCAAACTGTGGGACTCCTCACCTCCTCAAACTGTGGGGCTCCTCACCTCCCCAAATAGTGGGACTCCTCACCTCCCCAAACTATGGGACTCCTCACCTCCCCAAACTGTGGGACTCCTCACCTCCTCAAACTGTGGGACTCCTCACCTCCCCAAACAGTGGGACACCTCACCTCCTCAAACTGTGGGCCTCCTCGCCTCCCCAAACTGTGGGTCTCCTCACCTACCCAAACTGTTGAACTCCTCACCTCCTCAAACTGTGTGACTCCACATCTCCCCAATCAGTGTGACTCCTCAACGCTCCAAACTGTGGGACTCCTCACCTCCCACACTGTTGACTCCTCAGCTCCCCAAACTGTGCGTCACAACACCTCCCAAACTGTGGGACGCCTCACCTCCCAAACTGTGGGACTCCTCCCCTCCCAATCTGTGGGACAACTAACTTCACAAATTGTAGGATTCCTCATCTCCAAAAAATGTGGTACTCCACTCCTCCCAAACATTGGGACTCCAACCCTCCAAAACTATGGGATTACTCACCTCCAAAGCTGTGGCGACTCCTCAACATCACGAACTGTAGAACTCTTCAACTTGCAAACTGTTGGACTCCTCGCATAACAAACTGTGGGAATCCTCTCCACCCAAAATATGGTGACTCCTCACCTGTCGATAATGTGGGGTCTGCTCCCCTTCCCAAAATGTGGGACTCCTCACCTCCACAAACTCTGGGACTCCTGACATCCCCAAACTGTGGGAATCCTCACCTCCCCAAACTGTTGGGACACCTCACCTCAGCAAACTGTGGGGACTATTCACCTCCCAAATTTCGGGACTCCTCACCTCCAAACTGTGGAGCTACTCACCTCCCAAACTGCGGGGACTCGTCAACTCCACGAACTGTAGGACCCCTCAACGCACAAACTTTGGGACACATCATCTTGCAATCTGTGGGACTCCTCAACACCCAGCTGTGGAGCTCCTCATCTCCCAAACTGTGGGGACTCCTCTCCTCCCAAAATTTGGAGATTCTTCACCTCCCAAGGTGTGGGACTCCTCACCTCCCAAACTGTGGGTCCCATCACCTCCCAAAATGTGTAGACTCCTCTCCTCCCTTAATGTGGGTACTCCTCACCTGACAAACTGTGAGACTCCTCAACTCCCAAAATGTGGGACTCCTCACCTCCCAACTGTGGACCACCTCATCTCCCAAACTGTGGGATTCTTCACTTCCCAAAGTTTGGTACTCCTCACCAAAAACAGTGGGAATTCTCACCTCCCAAACTGTGGTACTGCTCACCTCCCAAACTGTGGGACTCCTCACCTCCCAAACTGTGGGACTGCTAACCTCCCAAACTGTGTGACGCCTCACCTCCCAAACTGTGGGACTGCTCACCTCCCAAACTGTGGGACACCTCACCCCAAACTGTGGGACTCCTCACCTCAACTAACAGTGAGACTCCTCACCTCCTCAAACTATGGGACTCCTCACCTCCACAAACCGTGGGGATCCTCACCTCCCCAAACTGTAGGACTCCTCACCTCCCCAAACAGTGGGACTCCTCAACGCCCCAAACTGTGGGACTCCTCACCTCCCAAACTGTTGACTCCTCAACTCCCCAAACTGTGGGTCACACCTCCCAAACTGTGGGACGCCTCACCTCCCAAACTGTGGGACTCCTCCCCTCCCAATCTGTGGGACAACTAACTTCACACATTGTAGGATTCCTCATCTCTAATAATGTGGTACTCCACCCCTCTAAAACTGTGGGAATCCAACTCTCCAAAACTATGGGACTACTCACCTCCCAAGCTGTGGCGACTCCTCAAGATCACGAACTGTAGAACTCCTCAACTTGCAAACTGTTGGACTCCTCGCATAACAAACTGTGGGAATCCTCTCCACCCAAAATATGGTGAATCCTCACCTCTCGAAAATGTGGGGTCTGCTCCCCTTCCCAAACTTTGGGACTCCTCACCTCCAAACTGTGGAGCTCCTCATCTCCCAAGCTGTGGGACTCCTCACCTCCCAAACCTTGGGACACCTCCCCTCTCAAATTGCGGTACACATCACCTCCGAAACTGTGGCACTACCCACTTCCCTAACTGTGGCGACTCCTCAACTCCACGAACTGCAGGACTCCTCAACTCACAAACTGTGTGACTCATCATCTTGCAAACTGTGGGACGCCTCAAATCCCAAAATTTGGGACTCCTCACCACCCAACTGTGGAGCTCTAATCTCCTAAACTGTGGGGACTCCTCACCACCCAAAATGTGGGGACTCTTCACCTCCCAAATTGTGGGGTCTTCTCAACTCCCCCAACTATCTGACTCCTCAACTCCCAAATTGTGGGACTCCGCACCTCTCCAAACTGTGGGCTGCATCTCGTCCCAAACTGTTTGGACTCCTCATCTCCCAATCTGTGGGACCCCGCCGCTCCCCAAACTGTAGGACTCCTCACCGACCAAATTATTGTTCCCCTCAGCCTCCAAACTGTGGGACTCATCACCTCCCAATCTGTGAGGATCCTTGCTTCCCAAACTATGGGATTCCTAACAGCCCCAAACTATGCGACCCTTCACCAGCAACAACTGTGGGACTCCTAGCCTTTTTAAATTGTGGGACTCCTAAGCTCCCCAAACTGTGGGTCTCCTCATCTAAGAAACTGTGGGGATTCCTCACCTCACAAGCTATAAGCGTCCTGAGCTTCCAAACTATATGAATCATCACCTCCTACATTGTGGGATTCTTCGCCTCCATAAACTGTGAGTTTCCGCACATCGCCAAAATGTGGAGAACCCTCTTCTCCCCAAAATGTGAGACTGCTCAACTCTCAAATTATGGGACTCCACACCACCCGAACTGTGGGGCTCCTCACATCACAAACTGTGGGACTCCTCACCTCCTAAACTGTTTGGTCTCCTCACCTCCCCAAACTGTGGGACTCCTCACCTCCCAAATTGTGGGATTCCTCACCTCCCAAACTGTGGGATGCCTCTCCAGCCAAATTGTATGCACTCCTCACCTCCCAAACTGTGGGATACCTCACCTCCCAAATTTTGGGACTCCTCACCTCCCAAAATGTCGGACTGCTCGCCTCCCAAACTGTCGGATTCCGCACCTCCCAAACTGTGGGATTTCTCTCCTCCTATGTTGTGTGTTTGCTCCTCTCCCAAAATGTGTGACTCCTCACCTCCCAAGCTGTGGGACTCCTCACCTCCAAAACTGTGGGGCTACACACCTCCCAAACTGCAGGGACTCCTCATCTCCACGAACTGTAGGACTCCTCAACTCACAAACTTTGGGACACATCATCTTGCAAACTGTGGGACTCCTCAACTCCCAGCTGTGGAGCTCCTCATCTCCCAAACTGTGGGGACTCCTCTCCTCCCAAAATGTGGAGACTCTTCACCTCCCAAGGTGTGGGACTCCTCACCTCCCAAACTGTGGGACCCATCACCACCCAAACTGTGTAGACTCCTCTCCTCCCAAAATGTGGGTACTCCTCACCTGACAAACAGTGGGGGCCCCTCACCACCACAAACTGTGGGGACACCTCACCTCAACAAACTGTGGGGTCTCCTCACCTTCCCCAACTATCCGATTCCGCATTTCCGAAATTGTGGCAAACCTTACCTCCCCAAATTGCATGACTCCGCACGTACCCAAGCTGTGAGAATCCTCACCTCCCATGTTTTGGGACACCTCACCTCCCAAGCTGTGGGACTCCTCACCTACCAAACTATTGTTCCGCTCAGCTTCCTAACTGTGGGATCATCACCTCCCAAACTATGGTGCTCCTCGTCTCCCAAGCTATGGGATTCCTCACAAGTAAAACTATGCGACCCTTCACATGCAAAAACTGTGTGACTGCTAAACGCCTTTAAAATGTGGGACTCCGCTGCTCCCAAAACTGTGGATCTCCTCATCTACCAAACTGTGGGGATTCCTCACCTCCCAAACTATGAACGTCCTGAGCTTCCAAAATGTGGAAATCATCTCCTCCCAAATTGTGAGTTTCTTCACACCGATGAACTGTTAGATTCAGCATATTCCCAAAATGTGGAGACTCCATTTTCCCAAAATGTGAGACTCCTCAACACACAAATTATATGACTCCACACCACCCAAACTGTGGGACTCCTCACCTCCCAAACTGTGGGACTCCTCACCTCACAAACTGTGGGACTGCTAACCTCCCAAACTGTGGGACTCCTCAACTCCCAAACTGTGGGACTGCTCACCTCCCCTAACAGTGGGACTCCTCACCTTCCATATCTGTGGGACTCCTCAACCTCCTCAAAGAGTGGGACTCCTCACCTCCCCAAGCTTTGGGACTCCTCACCTCCTCAAACTGTGGGACAACACACCTCCCCAAACAGTGGGACTCCACACCTCCCCAAACTACCGGACTCCTCACCTCCCCAAACTTTGGGACTCCTCACCTCCACAAACAGTGGAACTCCTCACCTCCTCAAACTGTGTGACTCCTCGGCTCACATTCTGTGGAATTCCTCACCTCCCAAAATGTGGAACTCCTCACCTCCCAAACTGTGGGGCTCCTCACCTCCCAAACGGTGGGAGTCGTCACCTCTCAAACTGTGGGGCTCCTCACCTCCCAAACTGTGGGACACCTCACCACAAACTGTGGGACACCTCACCTCCCCTAACAGTGGGACTCCTCACCTCCCCAAACAGTGGGACTCCTCACCTCCCCAAACAGTGGGACTCCTCACCTCCTCAAACTGTGGGACTCCTCACCTCCCCAAACAATGGGACTCCTCACCTCCCCAAACAATGGGACTCCTCACCTCCCCAAAATGTGGGACTCCTCAGCTCCCCAAACATTGGGACTCCTCACATCCCCAAACTGCGCGACACCTCACCTCCCCAAACTGTGGGAATCCTCAACTCCCCAAACTGTTGGACGCGTCACCTCAGCAAACTGGGTCTACTCACCTCCCAAACTTTGGGACACCTCACCTCCAAACTGTGGAGCTCCTCATCTCCTAATCTGTGGGACTCCTCACCTCCCAAACCTTGGGACACCTCCCCTCTCAAATTGTGGTACTCATCACCTCCGAAACTGTGGCACTACACACTTCATAAATGTGGCGACTCCTCAACTCCACGAACTGCAGGACCCCTCAACTCACAAACTGTGTGACTCATCATCTTGCAAACTGTGGGACTCCTCAAATCCCATATTTTGGGACTCCTCACGACCCAACTGTGGAGCTCTAGTCTCCTAAACTGTGGGGACTCCTCACCACCCAAAATATGAGGCCTCTTCACCTCCCAAATTGTGGGGTCTCCTCACCTCCCCCAACTATCTGACTCCTCACCTCCCAAATTGTGGGACTCCTCACCTCCCCAAACTGTGGGCTGCATCTCGTACCAATCTGTTTGGACCCCTCATCTCCCAATCTGTGGGACCCCACCGCTCCACAAACTGTAGGACTCCTCACCTACCAAACTATTGTTCCCCTCAGCTTCCAAACTGTGGGACTCATCACCTCCCAAACTGTGGGGATCCTCGCTTCCCAAACTATGGGATTCCTAACAGCCCCAAACGATGCGACCCTTCACCTGCAACAACTGTGGGACTCCGAGCTTCTTTAAATTGTGGGACTCCTACGCTCCCCAAACTGTGGGTCTCCTCATCTAAGAAACTGTGGGGATTACTCACCTCACAAACTATTAGCCTCCTGAGCTTCCAAACTGTGTGAATCATCACCTCCCACATTGTGGGATTCTTCGCCTCCATAAACTGTGAGTTTCCGCACATCCCCAAAATGTGGAGAACCCTCTTCTCCCCAAAATGTGAGACTGCTCAACTCTCAAATTATGGGACTCCACACCACCCGAACTGTGGGGC
The DNA here is from genome assembly GCF_052327205.1 of Somniosus microcephalus. Lineage (NCBI taxonomy): Eukaryota > Metazoa > Chordata > Chondrichthyes > Squaliformes > Somniosidae > Somniosus > Somniosus microcephalus. The sequence goes on along the minus strand of NW_028225183.1, from coordinate 2,096,045 downwards.
TCCTCACATCACAAACTGTGGGACACCTCACCTCCTAAACTGTTTGGTCTCCTCACCTCCCCAATCTGCAGGCCTCCTCACATCCCAAATCGTGGGCCTCCTCACCTCTCAAACTATGGAATTCCTCACCTCCCCAAACTGTGGCCCTCCTCACGTCTCAAACTAGGGGACTCTTCACGTCCCCAAAATGTGGGACTCCACACTTCCCCAAACTGTAGGACACCACAACTCCCCAAACTGCGGGACTACTCAACTCCCCAAACTGTGAGACTCTTCAGCTCCCCAAACTGAGGGACTCCACACATCCCCAAACAGTGGGAGTCCTCAAATCCGCAAATTGCAGGACTCCTCACCTCCCAAATTGTGGGAGTCCTCTCCTCCCGAAATTGTGGGCCTCCTAACCTCCCCATATTTTGGGCCTAATCACCTCCCCAAAGTTTGGGCCTCCTCACATCCAAAACTGTGGGAATCCATACCACCCCAAACTGTGGGACTCCTCAGCTTCCCAAACTGTGGGACTTTCAAATCCCGCAAAGGTGGGATTACCCACCACCCCAAACAGTGGGATTCCTCACATCAATAAACTGCGGGACTCCTCAACTTCCCAAAATGTGAGACTCCTCACATCCCCAAACTGTGGGACTCCTCAACTCCCTAACTGTGGGACTCCTCACCTCCCCATACCGATGGACTCCTCAACACCCCAAACCGTGGGACTCCTCACCTCTCAAACTGTGGGACTCCTCCCCTCCAAAACTATGGGACTACTCACCTCCAAAGCTGTGGCGACTCCGCCACATCACGAACTGTAGAACTCCTCAACTTGCAAACTGTTGGACTCCTCGCATCCCAAACTGTGGGAATCCTCTCCACCCAAAATATGGTGACTCCTCACCTCCAGAAACAGTGGGGACTGCTCCACTTCCCAAATTGTGGGACTCCTCACATCCCCAAAATGTGGGACTCCTCACCTCCCCAAACTGTGGGAATTCTCACCTCCCCAAACAGTTGGACACCTCACCTCCGGAAACTGTAGATCTACTCACCTCCCAAACTGTGGGGCTCCTCACCTCCTAAATTTGGGACTCCTCACCTCCAAACTATGGAGCTCCTCATTTCCCAAACTGTGGGACTCCTCACCTCCCAAACCTTGGGACTCCTCCCCTCACAAATTGTGGGACTACTCACCTCCGAAACTGTGGCACTACACACTTCCCAAACTGTGGCGGCTCCTCAACTCCACGAACTGTAGGACTCCTCAACTCACAAACTGTCTGTCTCATCATCTTGCAATCTGTGGGACTCCTCAAATCCCAGAATTTGGGACTTTCAAATCCCGAAACGGTGGGATTACCCACCACCCCAAACAGTGGGACTCCTCACATCAACAAACTGTGGGTCACCTCACCTCCCCAAACTGTGCGACTCTCCCCTCCCTAAACTGTGGGACTCCTCATCTGCCCAAATTGTGAGACTCCACATATCCTAAATCTGTGGGAGTCCTCAGCTCCACAAACTGTGAGACACCTCACATCCCCAAAATGTGAGACTCCTCACATCCCCAAACTGTGGGACTCCTCAGTTCCCCATACTGTGAGACTCCTCACATCCCCAAACTGTGGGACACCTCAGCTCCCCAAAATGTGGGACGCCTCAGCTCCCCAAACTGTGGGACTCCTCACATCCTAAATCTGTGGGACTCCTCAGCTCCCCATACTGCGAGACTCCTCACATCCCCAAACTGTGGGACTCCTCAACTCCCCAAACCGTGGGACTCCACACCAATCAAAATTGTGGGAATCCTCAGCTCCCGAAAATGTGGGAATCCTCACCACCCCAAAATGTTGGACTGCTCAGCTCCCAGAAATATGGGAATCCTCAGCTTCCCGAGCTATGGGACTCTCAAAACCCCAAACGGTGCGACTCCACACTTCCACATACTGTGGGTCAACTCACCTGTCCAAAATGTGGGGACTCCTCACCACCACTAACTGAAAGACTCCTCACCTCCCCAAACTGTGGGTCACCTCACCACCACAAACTGTGGGGAATCCTCACTTCCCCAAATTGTGGGACATCTCCCCTTCCCACACTGTGGGACTCCTCATCTGCCCAAACTGTGAGAATCCTCACATCCATAAGCTTAGGGACTCATCTCCCAAACAGTGCGTCACATCCCGCCCCAAACTATGGACCATTCACCTCACCAAACTGTGGGACTGCTCAACTCCCCAAATTGTGGGACTCCTCAACTCCTCAAACTGTGGGACTCCTCAACTCCCCAAACTGTGGGACTCCTCAACTCCCCAACATGTGAGTCTGCTCAACTGCCCAAACTGTGGGACTCCTCAACTCCCCAAACTGTGGGACTCCTCAACTCACCAACATGTGAGTCTGCTCAACTCCCCAAACTGTGGAACTCCTCAACTGCCCAAACTGTGGGAATCCTCAACTCCCCAAACTGTGGGCACCTCAGCTTCCCAAAATGTGGATATCCTCAGTACCACAAACTGTGTGACTCCTCAGCACACCAAACTGTGGTACTCCTCAGCTCCCCAAATTCTGGGAATCCTTCAATTCCCAACCTATGTGACTCCTCACGTTCCCAAACTGTGAGACTCCACTGCTCCGCAAACAGTGGGTGTCTCAAATCCCCAAATTGTGGGACTCCTAACCATTCCAAACAGTGAGACTCCTCACCTCCACATACAGTGGGTCACATCACCTCTCCAAAGAGTTAGGGACTCCTCACCGCATGAACTGTGGGAATACTCAACTCTCGAAACTGTGGGACTCCTCACCCTCCCAAACTGAAGTACTCATCCACTCCATAAATGTGGGACTCCTCACCTCCCCAAACTGTGTGACTCCTCACCTCCGCAATCTGTGGGGCTCCTCACCTCCCCAATTTGTTGGCCTCGTCGCATCCAAATCTGTGTGACTCCTCACCACCCCAAGTTCTGGGATTCCTCAAGTCCCCAAACTGAGGGACTCCACAGCTCCACAAACTGTGGGCCTCCTCACCACCACAAACTGTGGGGACTCCTCACCTCCCCGAACTGTGAGACTCCTGACATCCACGAACTGGGTGCCACATCACATCCAAATTTGTGGGGCTCCTCACCTCTCCAATCAATGGGACTCCTCACCTCCCCAAACAGTGGGAGACCTCATCTCCCCAAACCGTGGGACTGCTCACCTCTCAAACTGTGGGACTCCTCCCCTCCAAAACTATGGGACTACTCACCTCCAAAGCTGTGGCGACTCCGCCACATCACGAACTGTAGAACTCCTCAACTTGCAAACTGTTGGACTCCTCGCATCCCAAACTGTGGGAATCCTCTCCACCCAAAATATGGTGACTCCTCACCTCCATAAACAGTGGGGACTGCTCCACTTCCCAAAATGTGGGACTCCTCACATCCCCAAAATGTGGGACTCCTCACCTCCCCAAACTGTGGGAATTCTCACCTCCCCAAACAGTTGGACACCTCACCTCCGGAAACTGTAGATCTACTCACCTCCCAAACTGTGGGGTCTCCTCACCTCCCAAAATTTGGGACTCCTCACCTCCAAACTGTGGAGCTCCTCATCTCCCAAACTGTGGGACTCCTCACCTCCCAAACCTTGGGACTCCTCCCCTCTCAAATTGTGGGACTCCTCACCTCCGAAACTGTGGCACTACACACTTCCCAAACTGTGGCGGCTCCTCAACTCCACGAACTGTAGGACTCCTCAACTCACAAACTGTGTGACTCATCATCTTGCAATCTGTGGGACTCCTCAAATCCCAAAATTTGGGACCCTCAAATCCCGAAACGGTGGGATTACCCACCACCCCAAACAGTGGGCGTCCTCACTTCAACAAACTGTGGGTCACCTCACCTCCCCAAACTGTGGGACTCTCCCCTCCCTAAACTGTGGGACTCCTCAGCTGCCCAAATTGTGAGACTCCTCACATCCTAAATCTGTGGGACTCCTCAGCTCCCCAAACTGTGAGACTCCTCACATCCCCAAATGGTGAGACTCCTCACATCCCTAAACTGTGGGACTCCTCAGCTCCCCAAACTGTGAGACTCCTCACATCCCCAAACTGTGCGACTCCTCAGCTCCCCAAACTGTGGGACTCCGCACATCCTAAATCTGTGGGACTCCTCAGCTCCCCAAACTGTGAGACTCCTCACATCCCCAAACTGTGGGACTCCTCAACTCCCCAAACCGTGGGACTCCTCACCAATCAAAATTGTGGGAATCCTCAGCTCCCGAAAATGTGGGAATCCTCACCACCCCAAAATGTTGGACTGCTCAGCTCCCAGGAATGTGGGAATCCTCAGCTTCCCGAGCTATGGGACTCTCAAAACCCCAAACTGTGCGACTCCACACTTCCACATACTGTGGGTCAACTCACCTGTCCAAAATGTGGGGACTCCTCACCACCACTAACTGAAAGACTCCTCACCTCCCCAAACTGTGGGTCACCTCACCACCACAAACTGTGGGTAATCCTCACTTCCCCAAATTGTGGGACATCTCCCCTTCCCACACTGTGGGACTCCTCATCTGCCCAAACTGTGAGAATTCTCACATCCATAAACTTTGGGACTCATCTCCCAAACAGTGCGTCACCTCCAGCCCCAAACGGTGGACCCCTCACCTCACCAAACTGTGGGACTGCTCAACTCCACAAATTGTGGGACTCCTCAACTCCCCAAACTGTGGGACTCCTCAACTGCCCAAACTGTGGGACTCCTCAACTCCCCAAACTGTGGGACACCTCAGCTTCCCAAAATGTGGATATCCTCAGTACCACAAACTGTGTGACTCCTCAGCATACCAAACTGTGGTACTCCTCAGCTCCCCAAATTCTGGGAATCCTTCAGCTCCCAACCTATGTGACTCCTCACGTTACCAAGCTGTGAGACTCCACAGCTCCTCAAACAGTGGGTGTCTCAAATCCCCAAATTGTGGAACTCCTAACCATTCCAAACAGTGAGACTCCTCACCTCCACATACTGTGGGTCACATCACCTCTCCAAAAAGTTAGGGACTCCTCACTGCCCAAACTGTGGGAATACTCAACTCGCGAATCTTTGGGACTCCTCACCCTCCCAAACTGAAATACTCATCCACTCCATAAATGTGGGACTCCTCACCTCCCCAAACTGTGTGACTCCTCACCTCCACATACTGTGGGTCACATCACCTCTCCAAAAAGTTAGGGACTCCTCACTGCCCAAACTGTGGGAATACTCAACTCGCGAATCTTTGGGACTCCTCACGCTCCCAAACTGAAATACTCATCCACTCCATAAATGTGGGACTCCTCACCTCCCCAAACTGTGTGACTCCTCACCTCCGCAAACTGTGGGGCTCCTCCCCACCCCAATTTGTTGGTCTCGTCGCATCCAAATCTGTGTGACTCCTCACCACCCCAAGCTGTGGGATTCCTCAAGTCCCCAAAAAGAGGGACTCCACAGCTTCACAAACTGTCGGCCTCCTCACCACCACAAACTGTCAAGACTCCTCACCTCCCCGAACTGTGAGACTCCTGACATCCACGATCTGGGTGGCAACTCACATCCAAATTTGTGGGACTCCTCACCTCTCCAAACTGTGGGACTCCTCACCTCCCCAAACTGTGGGAGTCCTCATGTCCCCAAACTGTGGGACTCCTCACCTCCCCAAACTGTGTGACCACTCACAATCCCACACTGTGGGACTCGTCAACTCCTCAAACTGTAGGAATCCTCATCTCCTATATGATTGGGGACTCCTCATCTCCCAATCTATGGGACTCCTCACTATTCAAACTGTGGGACTCCTCCCCGCCCCAATCTGTGGGACTCATCACCACCCACACTATGTGTCTCCTCAGCTTCCAAACTGTAGAGTCTCTTCTCCTCCCCAAGCAGTGGGACTCCGCAGCTCCCCAGTCTCTAAGACTCCTCACCTTCCCAAACTGTAGGACTCTAACCTCCCGAAACTGAGAGACTTCTCTTTTCCCAAACTGTGGATCACCATACTTCCCCAAAATGTGGGGATTCCTCAAATCCCCAAATTGTGGTCCTCCTCACCTCCCTAAACTTTGGGAACACTCGCCTCCCCAAATTGTAAGTCTCATCACCTTACAAACTGTGGGACTCCTCATCTCCCCAAACGGTGGGACTCCTCAAAACCCCAAAATGTTGGACTCCTCAGCTCCCCAAAATGTTGGACTCCTCAGCTCCCCAAACTGTGGGACTCCTCAGCTCCCCAAACTGTGGGATACCTCAGCTTCCCAAGCTGGGGGACTCCTCACCTCCCACAATTGTGGCGACTCCGCGGCTTCCCAAATGGTGGGAATCCTCCCCTCCACAATCAGTGGGACTCATCACCACCCAAACTATGGGATCAGCTTCCAAACTGTAAAGGCTCTTCTCCTCCACAAACAGTGGGACTCCGCGCCTCCCTAATCTCTAGGACTCCTTACCTTGCCAAACTGTGGGACTCTCACCTCCCTAAACTGTGGGACTTTCCATCTCCAAAACTATAGATCACCTCACCACCCCAAATCGTGGGGAATCCTCACCTCCCCAAACTGTAAGACTCATCACCTCCCCAACCTGTGGGTCGCTTCACTTTCACAAACTGTGGGACTCCTCATCTCCCCCAACGGTGGGAAACGTCATAACGCCAAGAGTTGGACTGCTCAGCTCCCCAAGCTGTGGGACTCCTCAGCTCCCAAAACTGGGGGCTCCTCACTTTCCCAAAATTTGTGAATCCTCAGCTCTCCAAACTTTGGGACTCCTCAGCTACCCAAGCTCTGTGACTCATCACCACATCAAACAGTGGGACTCCTCAAATCCCAAACTGTGAGACTCCTCATCTCCCCAAATTTGGGACTCCTCATCTCCCATACTCTGGTTCAACTCACCTCCCCAATCTGTGGGGACTCCTCCCCTCCCCAAACTGTGGGCCTCCACATCTCCCCAAACTGTGGGACCCCTCACCTCCCCAAAATGTGGGACTCGACAGATCCCCAAATTAAGGGACTCCTCAACACCGCAAACTGTGTGACTCCTCCCCTCCCAAATTGTGGGACTCCTCAACTGCCCATATTGTATGACTCCCTACCACCCCAAACTGTCGGCCTCCTCACTTCACCAAACTGTGGGAATCCTCACGTCCCCAAATTGGGGTCTCCTCACCTCCCCAAACTGCTGGACTCCTCAACTCCCAAACCGTGGGACTCCTCCCCACCCCACACTGTGAGGCTCCTCCTCTCCCCAAATTGTGAGACTACTCACCTCCCGAAACTGTGGGACACCTCACATCACAAACAGTGGGTCTCCTCACATTAGAAAATGTGGGACTCCTCACCTCCCCAAACTTATCGACTCCCCACCTCCCCAAACTTTGGGACTCCACACCTCCCCAAACTTTGGGACTCCTCAGCTCCCCAAACTGTGGGACTCCCCACCTACACAAATTGTGTGACTCCACACCTCCCCAAACTGTTTGACTCCACACCTCCCCAAACTGTGAGAGTCCTCAACTCCCCAATCTGCGGGCCTCCTCAGCTCACAAATTGTGGGAGTTCTCTCCTCCCGAAACTGTGGGCCTCCTAACCCCCCCCAATCATTGGGCCTAATCACCTCCCCAAAATGTGGGACTCCTCACCTCCTCAAACTGCAGGACTCCTCAGCTTCCCAAACTGTGGGACTTTCAAATCCTGAAACGGTGGGATTACTCACCACCCCAAACAGTGGGACTCCTCACATCCACAAACTGTTGGTCACCTCACCTCCCCAAACTGTGTGACTCGTCACCTCCACAAACTGTGGGACTCTCCCCTCCCTAAACAGTGGGACTCTTCATCTGCCCAAACTGTGAGATTCCTCACATCCCCAAACTTTGGGACTCAACTCCCAAACTGTGAGTCACCTTTACTGCCCAAACTGTGGGGACACCTCACCTCCCCAAACTGTGGGCCTCGTCACCTCCCCAAACTTTGGGACCCTCACCTCCCCAAACTGTAAGACTCATCAACTACCGAAACTGTGGGACTCCTCATTTTCCCAAGCTGTGGGACTCCTCATCTCCACAAACTGTGGGACTCCTCACCTCACAAACTATGGGAGTCCTTTAGCTCCCCAACTGTGGGACTCCTCACCACTCCAAATTGTGCGACTACTCAGCTCCTTAAACTGTGGGACTCCTCACCTCCCCAAACTGAGGCACAGCTCAGCTCCCCAAAATCTGTGACTCATCAGCTCCCCAAAATGTGGGAATTCTCACCACCCCAAAATGTGGAACTCCTCAGCTCCCAGAATTGTGGGACTCCTCACCTCCCCAAACTGTGGGACTCTCACCTCCCGAAACTGTGGGAATTCTCATCTCCCAAACTATGGATCACCTCCCCTCACCAAACTGAGGGGAATCCTCACCCCTCCCCAAACTGTAAGACTAATAACCTCCCCAAACTGTGGGTCACTTCACTTTCACAAACTGTGGGACTCCTCATCTCTCCCAACGGTGGGAAACTTCAAAACACCAGTAGTTGGACTCCTCAGCTCCCCAAATTGTGGGACTCCTCAGCTCCCAACACTGGGGTACTCCTCACTTTCCCAAAATATGTGAATCCTCAGCTCTCGAAACTGTGGGACTCCTCAGCTCCCCAATCTGTGTGACTCATCATCACACCAAACAGTGGGACTCCTCAACTCCCAATCTGTGGGACTCCTCACGTCCCCAAATTGGGGTGTCCTCACCTCCCCAAACTGCTGGACTCCTCAACTCCCAAACTGTGGGACTCCTCCCCACCCAACACTGTGAGGCTCCTCATCTCCCCAAATTGTGAGACTACTCACCTCCCGAAACTGTGGGACACCTCACATCCCAAACAGTGGGACTCCTCACATCACAAAATGTGGGACTCCTCACCTCCCCAAACTTATCGACTCCCCACCTTCCCAAACTGTGGGACTCCACACCTCCCCAAACTTTGGGACTCCTCAGCTCCCCAAACTGTGAGACTCCCCACCTACCCAACTGTGTCACTCCACACCTCCCCAAACTGTGTGACTCCACACCTCCCCAAACTTTGAGATTCCTCAGCTCCCCACACAGAGGGCCTCCTCACAACCCCAAACATTGTGAGTCCACAACTCCCCAATCTGCGCGCCTCCTCAGCTCCCAAATTGTGGGAGTTCTCTCCTCCCGAAACTGTGGGCCTCCTAACCTCCCCAATCATTGGGCCTAATCTCCTCCGGAAATTTTGGGCCTCCTCACAACCAAAATTGTGGGACTCCCTACCACCCCAAACTGTGGGACTCCTCACCTCCCCAAACTGTGGGACTCCTCACCTCCTCAAACTGAAGGACTCCTCAGCTTCCCAAACTGTGGGACTTTCAAATCCTGAAACGGTGTGATTACTCACCACCCCAAACAGTGGGACTCCTCACATCCACAAACTGTTGGTCACCTCACCTCCCCAAACTGTGTGACTCTCCCCTCCCTAAACAGTGGGACTCTTCATCTGCCCAAACTGCGAGATTCCTCACATCCCCAAACTTTGGGATTCAACTCCCAAACTGTGGGTCACCTTTAATGCCCAAACTGTGGGGACACCTCACCTCCCCAAACTGTGGGCCTCGTCACCTCCCCAAATTTTGGGACCCTCACCTCCCCAAACTGTAAGACTCATCAACTACCGAAACTGTGGGACTCCTCATTTTCCCAAGCTGTGGGACTCCTCATCTCCCCTAACTGTGGGACTCCTCACCTCCCCAAACTGAGGCACAGCTTAGCTCCCCAAAATCTGTGACTCATCAGCTCCCCAAAATGTGGGAATTCTCACCACCCCAAAATGTGGGACTCCTCAGCTCCCAGAATTGTGGGAATCCTCAGCTTCCCAAGCTGTGGGACTCCCAGAACCCCAAAATGTGCGACTCCACACCTCCACATACTGTGGGTCAACTCACCTCTCCAAACTCTGGGGAATCCTCATCTCACAAACTGTGGGACTGTTCACCTCCCCAAACTGTGGGATTCCAGACCGCCAAAAAGTGTGGGACCCCTCGTTTGACCTAAAATGTGGGGACTCCTCACCACCACTAACTGAGAGAATCCTCACCTCCCCAAACTGTGGGTCACATCACCTCCACAAACTGTGGGGAATCCTCACTTCCCCAAATTGTGGAACATCTCCCCATCACACACTGTGGGATACCTCATCTGCCCAAACTGTGAGAATCCTCACATTCGCAAACTTTGGGACTCATCTCCCAAACTGTGCATCACCTCACCGCCCCAAACTGTGGCACCCCTAACCTTACTAAACTGTGGGACTGCTCAGCTCCCCAAAATGTGCGTCTCCTCAGTACCCCAAAATGTGTGAATCCTCAGCACAACAAACAGTGGGACTCCTCAGCTCCCCAAACTGTGGGGCTTCTTAACTCCCCAAACTGTGGGACTTCTCAGCTTCCCAAACTGTGTAAATCCTCACCAGCACTAATTGTGGTAGTCCTCAGCTCCCCAACCTGTGGGACTCCTCACCACCCTAAACTGAGGATTCCTCAGCTTGCCAAACGGTGGGACTCTCAAATCCACAATCTGTGGGACTACTCACCTCCACAAACTGTGGTTCACCTCACCTCCCCAAACTGTGGGGACTCCTCACCTCACAAAAAGTGGGATTCTTCACCTCGCCAAACTGTGGGATTCCAGAACTCCCCAAACTGTGGACATCCTCACCTCACTAAGATCTGGGACTCCTCACCTCCCAAACTGTTGGACTACTCATCCCAGAAGCTGTGGGATTCCACTCCTCCAGAGCTGTGGGGCTCCTCATCACCAAAATTATGGAACTCCTTCCCTTCCAAAGTGTGGTTTCTCTTCACCTCATAAACTGTGGAACTCCAACCATCCAGCAATGTGGGCCACCTCATCTCCAAAACAGTGAGAATCCTCATCTCCAAAAATGTGGAACTATTCACTCTCAAACTGTGGGATTCCTCAGCTCCTCAAATTCTGGGAAAACTTCAGCTCCCAATCTGTGTGAATCCTTACGTTCCCAAACTGTGAGAATCCTCAGCTCCGCAAACAGTGGGAATCTCAAACCTCCAAATTGTGAGACTCAAAACCACACCAAACAGTGGGACTCCTCACCTCCACATACTGTGGGTCACATCACCTCCCGAAAATGTAGGGACTCCTCACCTCCCAGACAGTGGGAAGCCTTAACTCTCGAAACTGTGGGACTCCTCACCGTCCCAAACTGTAAAGCTCATCCCCTCCCCACACTGTGGGGCTCCTCACCTCCACAAACTGTGGGCCTCCTCACATCCAAATCTGTGTGACTCCTCAATACACAAACTGTGGACTCCTCATGTCCCCAAACTGAGGGACTCCTCAGCACCACAAAGTGTGGGAAATCCTCAACCCTCCCCAAACTGTAAGACTAATAACCTCCCCAAACTGTGGGTCACTTCTCTTTCAAAAACTGTGGGACTCCTCATCTCTCCCAACGGTGGGAAACTTCAAAACAATAGTTGGACTCCTCAGCTCCCCAAATTGGGGGGCTCCTCAGCTCCCAACACTGGGGGACTCCTCACTTTCCCAAAATTTGTGAATCCTCAGCTCTCCAAACTGTGGACTCCTCAGCTCCCCAAACTGTGTGACTCATCAGCACACCAAACAGTGGGACTCCTCAACTCCCAATCTGTGAGACTCCTCATCTCCCCAACTATGGGACACCTCATCTCCCAAACTGTGGGTCACCTCAGCTCCCCAGGCTGTGGGGAATCCTCACCTCCACAAACTGTGGGACTCCTCACCTCCCCAAACTGTGGGACTCCTCACCACCCAAACTGTGGGACCCCTCACCTCCCCAAACTATGGGACTCCACAGCACCCCAAACTGTGGGACTCCTCAACACCGCAAACTGCGGGACACCTCACCTCCCAAATTGTGGGACTCCTCAACTGCCCAAATTGTGGGACTCCCCACCACCCCAAACTGTGGGCCTCCTCACTTCTCCAAACTTTGGTACTCCTCTCGACCCCAAACTGGGGTCTCCTCACCTCCCCAAACTGTTGGACTCCTCACCTACCCAAACTGTGGTAATTCACACCAACCCAAACTGTGGGACCCCACAGCTACCCAAACTGTGCAACTCATCCACTCTCCAAACTGTGGGACTCCTCACGTTCCCAATCTTTAGGACTCCTCACATCCCCAAAGAGTGTTACTCCTCACCTCCCAAACTGTGGGACTCCTCCACTCCCGACACTGTGAGGCTCCTCATCTCCCCAAAACGAGAGACTCCTCACCTCCCCAAATTGTGGGCGACCTCACATCCCAAACTGTGGGACACCTCATATCACAAAATGGGGGAATCTCACCACCCCAAATTGTGGGCCTCCTCACCTCCCCATACTGAGGGCTTCCTTAAATCACCAAATAATGAGACTCCACACCCTCCCAAGCTGTGGGGCTCCTCTCCTCTCCAAATTGTGGGACTCCTTACCTCCCCAATCTGTGGGTCTCCTCACAACCCACACTGTGGGACTCCACACCTCCCAAACTGTGGGCCTCCTCACCTCCCCAAACTGTGGGACTCCCCAACTCCCCAAACGTTGGGACCCCTCAGCACCAACACTGTGGGACTCCACACCTGCCCGAACTCTGGGCCTCCTCACCTACCCAAAATGTAAGACGCATCAAATCCCCAAACTGTGGGACTCGTCACCTCACAAACTGTGGTATTCCTCACCTCCCAGCTGTGGTTCTCCTCACTCCCCAATCTGTGGGACTCCACATCTCCTTTAATGTGGGGACTACTCACCTACCAAACGATTTGTCTCCTCACTTCTCAAACGTTGGGAATCCTCCACTCCCCAATCTGTGGCACCCTCACCTCCCGAAACTGTGGGACTCCTGATCGCCCCAATCAGTGGGAAACATCAAAACCCCAATAGTTGGACTCCTCAGCTCCCCAAACTGTGGGACTCCTCACCTCCCCAAACTGTGGGTTTCCTCAGCTCCCCAAACTGTGGGACTCCTCACCTCCCCAAACTGTGGGTCTCCTTAGCTCCTCAAAATGTGGGTCACCTCAGGTCTCCAAACTGTGGGTCTCCTCAGCTCTGCAAACTGTGGGACTCCTCAGCTCCCCAAACTGTGGGTCTCCTCAGCTCCCCAAACTGTGGGACTCCTCAGCTCCCCAATCTGTGGGACTCCTCAGCTCCCCAAACTGTGGGTCTCCTCAGCTCCCCAAACTGTGGGTCTCCTCACCTCCCCAAACTGTGGGTCTCCTCGCCTCCCCAAACTGTGGGCCTCCTCAGCTCCCCAAACTGTGGGTCTCCTCAGCTCCCCAAACTGTGGGTCTCCTCACCTCCCCAAACTGTGGGCCTCCTCAGCTCCCCAAACTGTGGGACTCCTCAGCTCCACAAACTGTGGATCACCTCACCTCCCCAAACTGTGGGTCTCCTCAGCTCCCCAAACTGTGGGTCACCTCACCTCCCCAAACTGTGGGTCTCCTCAGCTCCCCAAACTGTGGGTCACCTCACCTCCCCAAACTGTGGGTCTCCTCAGCTCCCCAAACTGTGGGTCACCTCAGCTCCCCAAATTGTGGGTCTCCTCAGCTCCCCAAACTGTGGGTCTCCTCACCTCCCCAAACTGTGGGCCTCCTCAGCTCCCCAAACTGGGGGACTCCTCACCTCCCCAAATTGTGGGTCTCCTCAGCTCCCCAAACTGTGGGTCTCCTCACCTCCCCAAACTGTGGGCCTCCTCAGCTCCCCAAACTGTGGGTCTCCTCAGCTCCACAAACTGTGGGTCTCGTCACCTCCCCAAAATGTGGGCCTCCACAGCTCCCCAAACTGGGGGCTCCTCACCTCCCCAAACTGTGTGCCTCCTCAGCTCCCCAAACTGTGGGACTCCTCACCTCCCCAAACTGTGGGTCTCCTCAGCTCCCCAAACTGGGGGACTCCTCAGCTCCCCAAACTGTGGGACTCCTCAGCTCCCCAATCTGTGGGTCTCCTCACCTCCCCAAACTGTGGGTCTCCTCAGCTCTCCGAACTGGGGGACTCCTCAGCTCCCCAAACTGTGGGTCTCCTCAGATCCCCAAAATGTGGGTCTCCTCAGCTCCCCAAACTGTGGGTCTCCTCACCTTCCCAAACTGTGGGACTCCTCAGCTCCCCAAACTGTGGGTCTCCTCAGCTCCCCAAACTGTGGGTCTCCTCAGATCCCCAAACTGTGGGTCTCCTCAGATCCCCAAACTGTGGGTCTCCTCACCTTCCCAAACTGTGGGACTCCTCAGCTCCCCAAACTGTGGGTCTCCTCAGCTCCCCAAACTGTGGGTCTCCTCAGATCCCCAAACTGTGGGTCTCCTCAGATCCCCAAACTGTGGGTCTCCTCAGCTCCCCAAACTGTGGGTGTCCTCAGCTCTCCGAACTGGGGGACTCCTCAGCTCCCCAATCTGTGGGTCTCCTCAGCTCTCCGAACTGAGGGACTCCACAGCTCCCCAATCTGTAGGTCTCCTCAGCTCTCCAAACTGGGGGACTCCTCAGCTCCCCAAACGGTGGGTCTCCTCAGCTCCCCAAACTGGGGGACTCCTCTCTTTCCCAAACTGTGGGACTCCTCAGCTCCCCAAACGGTGGGTCTCCTCAGCTCCCCAATCTGTCGGACTCCTCAGCTCTCCAAACTGTGGGTCTCCTCAGCTCTCCAAACTGGGGGACTCCTCAACTCTCCAAACTGTGGGTCTCCTCAGCTCCCCAATCTGTGGGACTCCTCAGCTCTCCAAACTGTGGGTCTCCTCAGCTCTCCAAACTGGGGGACTCCTCAACTCTCCAAACTGTGGGTCTCCTCAGCTCCCCAAACTGTGGGTCTCCTCAGCATCCCAATCTGTGGGGCTCCTCAGTTCCCAAACTGTGGGTCTCCTCAGCTCTCCAAACTGTGGGTCTCCTCAGCTCCCCAAACTGTGGGTCTTCTCAGCTCCCCAAACTGTGGAACTCTCATGTCCCCAATCTGTGGGACTCCTCAGCTCCCCACACTCTGGAACTCTCATGTCCCCAATCTGTGAGACTCCTCAGCTCCCCAAATTGTGGGACTCCTCACCTCCCCGAATTGTGGGACTCCTCACCACCCCAGACGGTGGGACTCGACAGCTTCCCAAACTGGGACTCTCAAATCCCCAAATTGTGGGACCCCTCAGCTCCCCAAACTGTGGGACTCCTCACATCACCAAACTGTGGGACTCCTTAGCTCCCCATATTGAGAGACTCCTCACCTCCCCAACTGTGGGACTCCCCATCTCCCCAAACTGTGGGTCTCCTCTGATCCCAAACTGTGGGAATCCTCACCACCCCAAACTCTGGAACTTCTCAGCTACCCAAACTGTGGGACTCCTTACTGTTAAGTCCATGAATGATTGAGACGCGGACCAGCAGGAGTGAAAACAAACAAGTCTTTACTGGTGGAAGTCAATAGTGAAACTAACAAACAGAGGCTCTCTCCGGCCTTTTATACAGTGGTGGTCACTGCCGGTACTGCAGTCTGAGACCAGTTATTCCCTTAAAGGTATATACACAACAACTCCTCCCCTTTTAGATAAACAGTACATAACATTCATTTATCAACTAAATGATAACTAATTACAATCACAATCACGGTTGCTAGATACATTGGTTAAGTTTAAGCAAATATAAGTTCAGTCTCTAAGGAGGCTTCCTGATTCTGTCTGGATAACGCCTCTTTGGGGTATCTGGTTCTTCTGGCAATGTTGAGTCGAGATCAATGTCGTTGTTTGGTTCATCTGCTTCCAATATCACCGATTCTGCGGTAGCTGCAATTGGTACGTCGATTTCATTGCCAGGTGTATCAGATCGTGGTGTTGAGTTGACGTTTTCCAGTGACTCTAGAATCTGGTCAGCATGGCGTCTTACAATGCTCTCTCCAACGTCCACGGTATACATGAGCGGTCCTTGCCGTGTACAAATCGTTCCTGGCTGCCGTTTCTCAGTGCAGTACTCCCGGGCCAAAACTGGTTGGCCTATCTTAAAGCTCTTGGTCGGCCTTTCATTCATATTCTGAACCTGCCTGTTCTCCACATCTCTTCGGACGTTTGGCTTAACCAAATCCAAGCGGCATCGTAGTCTTCGATTGAAGAACATCACGGTTGGGGTTTGGTTGGTAACCGCATGTGTCGCATTCCGGTAGGCAAACAAGAAGTTTGCCACCTTGTGTTGCAGGGGTATATCTTCATTACACGTTGCCTTGATAGACTTCTTGAATGTAGGACAAACCTCTCGGCCAATCCATTAGTGGCTGGATGATATGGGGCAGATGTGTAATGCTTAATGCCATTGTTCTTTAAGAACCTCCGGAACTCTTCAGACACAAACTGTGGTCCATTGTCAGAGCAAATCTGTTCAGGCAGCCCATTCCTGGCGAATATGGTTCGCAAAACTGTGATAGTATTTTCCGTGGTGGTTGAGGACATTTTTATTACCACTGGCCAATTTGAATGTGCATCCACCGCAATTAAAAACATCGAGTCCATGAAGGGACCAGCAAAATCAATGTGCACCCGTTGCCATGGAGATGATGGCCACTCCCATGGATGCAGAGGAGCTTTTGGTGGGACGCTTTCGACCTTCTGGCATCCTGCACAGCTCTTGGTCATCTCTTCGATTTCTCTATCGATTCCCGGCCGCCACACCAACGCTCTGGCTAAGTTCTTCATTTTTACCCCACCCAGATGACCCTCATGAAGCTCATTGAGTACTCTATCTGTCAACTTAGGTGGAATTACTACTCTGGATCCACACATCAAGGTTCCTCTGCACACTGACAGCTGTTCTCTTCTCGGCGAGAATGCTGGCAGCAGTGGTTCGCCATGTGCTGGCCATCCCTTCACCGTTAAATCATAGACCCGTGATAGTGTCGGGTCATTCTGTGATTGCTTTTCTATGTTTGCATTCGTCACAGGGAGACATTCGACTGTGGTCGAGTGGAATAACTCCATTGGATCCACTGCAAGGTCTTCTTCTTCCACCGTTGGCAATGGTAGGCGTGACAATCCATCAGCATTTCCATGCTGTTTAGTTCCTTGGTACTCGATGTCATATTGGTGTGCCCCTAGGAAAAGGACCATCTCTGCAGCCGTTGTGCCGTCATTATTGGTACACCCTTCTGAGGGTTGAAAATGGAGGCAAGAGGTTGATGATCGGTTAGTAGAGTAAATTTTTGACCGTGCAGATAGTGATTGAACTTCTTCACCCCCCACGCTAGGCCGAGGGCCTCTCTGTCAATCTGGGCATAGTTACGCTCGGCAGAAGTTAACGAGCGTGACGCAAAAGCTATCGGCCTCTCTAAACCATCAATGAATTTATGTGACAGTACCGCCCCAATGCCGTAGGGAGACGCATCACACGCCAGCCTGATTGGCAGTGCTGGGTTGTAGTGAGCCAATACTTCCCTTGAAGTGATTAAGTCCTTACTCTTCTGAAAAGCACGCTTACAATCATCGTTCCATTTCCATGCTACCCCCTTTCATAGCAGGGCATTCAGTGGGTGCAGAATTGTCGACAAATTCGGCAAAATCTTATGATAGTAATTCACCAACCCGAGGAATGACCTCAGTTGCGACACATTTTCAGGCGCTGGGGCCTTAACAACCGCTTCAATTTTGTCAGGGGACTTATGTAACCCCTCTTCATCAATCACGTGGCCACAATACGATAACTGTTTCTTAAAAAATTCGCACTTGGGGCGGTTGGCTAGCAGCCCATGTTCCCGTAGTCTAGTGAGCACCTGTTCTAGGTTGTTAAGGTGTTCACTGTCATATTCACCTGTTACAAGGATGTCGTCCAAGTAACACTAAGTCCCCGGAATCCCTTGCAGGACTTGTTCCATCGCTCTTTGCCATATCGCCGGAGCCGATGCTACTCAGAATACCAATCGATGATACTGGTAAAGACCTTTGTGAGTGTTTATCGTGAGATACTTCCTAGAGGACTCTTCAACCTCCATCTGCAAATATGCTTGTGCTAGTTCAACTTTTGTAAAACGCTTCCCTCCAGACAGTGAGGCGAAGATGTCTTCTATCCTTGGAAGAGGATATTGTACTGTGTGAAGGACAGGGTTCACCGTCACTTTGATATCCCCACAGATGCGAATCTTCCTTGGCTCTCCGGACTTATTGCTTAACGTTTTCTTCATGACAGGAACGATGGGTGTCGCCCACTCGCTCCAGTCGACCTTAGACAACACGCCCGCCTTCTCCAGATCCTCCAGCTCCGCCTCGACGGCTGGGCGAATTGCATATGGTACCGGTCTTGCTTTGAAAAACTTGGGAACTGCATTCTCTTCTATTTTTATCGAGGCGGTTACGCCTTTAAGCGTGCACAGTTCTTGTTGAAATACCTCTTTGGCGTTAGCTAAGATTGTTGACAATCGTCCAGGAGTGACGTCTTCATCTTTTTTACCATCCACCGTCATTGCATGAATGGAATGCCAATCTAAGTTTATCTTCCTGATCCATTCCCGTCCCAATAACGGTGGTCCACCATTTGGCAGTATGTAGAGATACAATTTCTGTATTTTCTTGCCATTGTATTCGACAGGCACCCTTCTTTTTCCTCTGGGGTATACTTTTTGCCCCGTATACGTCGTCAAGACGATGGATGTCTCTCTCAAGGGTATGTGTGAAAATAGCCGCTCGTAGTCTCGTCGATTCATGACGGTTAGCGCTGATCCTGTATACAATTCCATTTTAACTTGGGACCCTGCTATCGTGAGGGTGACCCAAATGGTTCGGTAATCCTCTTTTGCGATTACATTGTGAAGTTTGAGACCGCTTAGATAGCTGTTTCCGGATTCACTATCGCTCATCTGGTCTTCGGAACTACTGTCCGTCATCTTTTGTACTTTCTTGTATGGTTCCTTTGTAGCCTTCTTGTTGTCGCTGGTCTTCTTCCCAGACCTGCAAACTCGTGCAATGTGTCCAATCTTCTCGCATTGTCTGCATATTTTGTCTTTGGACCAGCAGTCCTTCTGGTCAGTTCTGCCGCAGTGATAACATTTTGCAAATCCCCGTGTCATTTCGTGGGTGCCGTATTCCTGTGGTTTTTGTTGAATTTCTGCAGCTCCCCTTGCTTCTGCTTCATATGATACTGCCACGCTGAAAGCCTTATCTACCGTCAGCTCTTTTTCTGAGAGTAACTTCTTCTGTGTTCCTTCACTCAGGAGTCCACAGACAAATTTGTCCCGTAGGGTATCTGCCAGTCCTGCTCCGAACTGGCAGTGCTTTGATAGCTTGCGTAGCTCTGTAAGATACTCAGCATTGCTCTCATCTTTGTGCTGAGTTCTCCTGTGGAATTTAAATCTTTCTGCTATCAACAGCGTGGCAGGGTTTACATGTTCCTGTAGGACAGCAACAATTTCATTAAAACTCTTTGCTTTCGGTTTGGCTGGAGTAATCAGGTCCCGCAATTGGCCATACATTCTAGCGCCCATTAAGTTTAGCAATATTGATGCCGTTTTCCCCTCCGCTATTTCATTTGCCTCGAAATATACCTCGACACTTTCCACATACATGGTCCAGTCCTCTAATGTATTATCAAAAGCAGTGATACAGCCAGTCTTCGGCATCGTGCAAATCTAAAATGGCGCCTCCCGCGCTTTGCCTTCTTCCCCGATTTAACAAAATGGCGCCTCCCGCGCTTTGCCTTCTTCCCCGCTGCTGTTAGCGCTGCTTTCCACGGTTTCTTGCGCGTTAAATATTGATTCTTTTTCTTCTAATGTTTTCCCGTCATGGAGCGGACCCTCTGGGACACTTCCCTCCCTCTTCTTAGGTCCGAACGCTGCCCGGCTTCAAACCACCGGCCGCGCCCTGTGTGCTCCACCCTCTCTCTCTCTCTTTGCTTCTCGACTCGCTGCCCGGCCCCGTTGAAAAGCCAACCGATCGAGCTTCAGCCCGCCGCAGCCCAGGAAGGATCAGTGCACTACCTGCCACCAGCCCGATTAGCTGGGAAACCACAGACCGAGGAAGCCAACCTGGCTCTGGAAAGTCTCTCCTGCAAGTTTTCAAACCGATGATTGACGGTCGACGTCCGTTTCCCGAGATTCTTTGGACTCTATTTTTTTTTTTCTTTCTTCTGGCTCCGACCTTCAACAACGTCGTCTGAGGTGCTGCCGAGTTGCAGGTAAGTTCGTTTCTTACTCGTCGCCAGTGTTAAGTCCGTGAATGATTGAGAAACGGACAAGCAGGAGTGAAAACAAACAAGTCTTTACTGGTGGAAGTCAATAGTGAAACTAGCAAACAAAGGCTTTCTAGCGCCTTTTATACAGGGGTGGTCACTGCCGGTACTGCATTCTGAGACCAGTTATTCTCTTAAAGGTATATGCACAACACTTACCTCCACAAACTGTGGGTCACCTCTACTCCCCAAGCTGTGTGGACTCCTCACCTCAGCAACTGTGGGACACTTCACCTCCCCAAACAGTGTGATTCCAGAACTCCGCATATTGCTGTACTGCTCATTCGCCCGATCTGTGGGACTCCTCAGCGCCCCAAACTGTGGTGACTCCTCACTTCCCCAAACTGTGGGAGTCGTCAGCTTCCCAAACTGTGAGACTCTCAAATCCCGAAACTGTGGGACTCGTCAGCTTCCCAAACTTCCCAAACTGAGATTCTCAAATCCAAAAACTGTGGGACACCGAACCACCCCAAACTGTGGGGACTCCTCACTTCCCCAAACTGTGGGACTCGTCAGCTTCCCAAACTGTGAGACTCTCAAATCCCCAAACTGTGGGTGTCTGCACCATCGCAAACTGTGGGACTCTCACCTCCCCAAACTGTGGGACTCCTCACCTCCCCAATCTGTGGGGAGTCCTCACCTCCCCAATATGTGGGACTCCTCACCTCCGCAATCTGTGGGACTCCTCAGTTCCCCAAACTATGGGACTCCTCACCTCACCAAACTGTGGGATTCCTCACCTCCCCAAACTGTGGGGTCCCCACACATCCACCAACTGTGGGTCTCCTTAGCTCACCAAACTGTGGCTCTCCTTACGTCCCAAACTCTGGGACTCTGAAATCACCAAACTGTGGGACTCCGCACTACCCCAAACTGTGGGGCTCCTCACCTCCCCAAACTGTGTGACCCGTCAGCTCCCCATACTCTGGGTCACCTCACGTCCCCAAATTTTGGGACTGCACACCTCCCCAAACTGTGGGCTTCCTCACCTCCCCAAACCGTGGGATTTCTCACCTCCCCAAACTGTGGTACTCCTCACCTCTCCAAACTGTGGGACTCCTCAACTCCCCAAACTGTGGCGACCCCTCCATTCCACAAACTGTGGGTCTCCTTAGCTCCCCAAACTGTGGTTCACCTAACCTCCCCAAACTGTGGGATTCCACAACTCCACAAACTGTGAGACTCCACAGCTCCACAAACTGTGGGGACTCCTCTGCAACTCAACTTTGGGACTCCTCACCACCCCAAAATGTGGGACACTCACCTCCCAAAATTGAGGGGACAACTCAACTCCACAAAATGTGGGACTCTCAAAACCCCAAACTGTGGGTCACCTCACGTCCCCAAACTGTGGGACTCCTCAGCTACCAATCTGTGGGACTTTCAAATCCCCAAACTGTGGGACTTTGCACCTCCCCAAACTGTGGGACTTCACACCTCCCCAAACTGTGGGATCTCCTCAACTCCCCAATTGTGGGAACTCATCAACTCCCCAAAGCATGGGATCCCAGAACTCCCCAAACTGTGGGACTTCTCATTTGCCCAAACAGTGCACTCCTCAACACCCCGAAATGTGGGGAGTCCTCACCTCCACAATCTTTGGGTCTCCTCAGCACCACCAACTGTGAAACTCCTCAGCTCCTGAAACTGAATCTCCTCAGCTCCCCAAACTGTGGGACGCCTCACCTCAACAAACTGTGGGTTAACTCACCTATCCAAACACTGGGACTCATCAACTCCCCAAACTGTGTGACTCCTCCGCTCCACACACTGTGAGGCACCTGTTCTCCTCACCGCCCCAAACTGGGGGCATTCTCACATCCCAAACTGTGGGACTCCACTCCTCCCCAAACTGTGGGACTCCACTACTCCCCAAAATGTGGGCCTCCACTCCTCCCCAAAATGTGGGATACAACACCTACCCAAACTGTGGGCCTCCACTCATCCCCAAACAGTGTGACTCCACACATCCCCAAACTGTGGGCCTCCACTAATCCCCAAACTGTGGAACTCCACACCTCCCCAAACTGTGGGACACAATACCTACCCAAACTGTGGGAATCCTCAGTTCCCCAAAATGTGGAACTCCACACCTCCCCAAACTGTGGAACTCCTCCCCTCCCCAAACTGTGGGACCCCTCAGCTCCCCAAACTGTGGGAATCCTCACCATCCCAAACTGTGGAACTCCTCACCTCCCCAAACTGTGGAACTCCTCACCTGCCCAAACTGTGGGACTCCACAGCTCCCCAATCTGTGGGAATCCTCACCATCCCAAACTGTGGGACTCCACAGCTTCCCGATCTGTGGGACCCTCAAATCCTGATCTGTGGGATTCCTCACCAAACAAAACTGTGGGACTCTCACCTCCCAAAATTGTGGGGACACCTCAACTCTACAAAATGTGGGACTCTGAAATCCCCAAACTGTGGGGCACCTCACCTCCCCAAACTGTGGGAAATCCTCACCTCACAAACTGTGGGATTCTTCACCTCCCCAAACTGTGGGATCCCAGAACTCCACAAACTGTGGGACTTCTCATTTGCCCGAACTTTGGCACACCTCACCACCCCAAACTGTGGGGAGTCCTCATCTCCCCAATCTGTGCGACTCCTCAGCTTTCCAAACTCTAGGACACTCAAATCACCAAACTGTGGAACTCCTCACCACCCCAAACTGTGGGACAAACACCTCCACAAATTGTGGGACCGCTCAGCTCCCCAAACTGTGGGACTCCTCACATCACTAAACTGTGGGACTCCTCGCATCACTAAACTGTGTGACTCCTCAACTCACCAAACTGTGGGGACCCCTCACCTCCACAAACTGTGGGACTCCTTAGCTCCCCAAACTGTGGGTCACCTCATGTCCCCAAATTGTGGGAATCCTAACCAACCCAAACTGTGGGACTTCTCAGCTACCCAAACTGTGGGACTCCTTCCCTCCACAAACTGTGGGTCACCTCAACTCCCCAAACTGTGTGGACCCCTCACCTCACCAACTGTGGGACACTTCACCTCCCCAAACAGTGTGATTCCAGACCTCCACATACTGTTGTACTGCTCATTTGCCCGATCTGTGGGACTCCTCACCATCCCAAACTGTGGTGACTCCTCACTTCCCCAAACTGTGGGACTCGTCAGCTTCCCAAACTGTGAGACTCTCAAATCCCCAAACTGTGGGACTCCACACCACCCCAAACTATGGGACTCCTCACCTCCCAAAATTGTGGGACCCCTCAGCTCCCCAAACTGTGGGACTTCTCACTTCCCCAAACTGTGGGACTCGTCAGTATCCCAAACTGAGATTCACAAATCCAAAAAGTGTGGGACTCCGAACCACCCCAAACTGTGGGGACTCCTCGCTTCCCCAAACAGTGGGGTTCGTCAGCTTTCCAAACTGTGAGACTCTCAAATCCCCAAACTGTGGGAGTCCGTACCACCGCAAACTGTGGGACTCTCACCTCCCCAATCTGTGGGGCTGCTCAGCTCCCCAAACTGTGGGACTCTTCACCTACCCAAACTGTGAAACTCCTGAGCTCCACAAACAATGGGACTCGTCACCTCCCCAAACTGTGGGACTCCTCACATCCCAAATTGTGGGACTCGCACTTCCAAAAATTGTATATTTCATCCCCTCACCAAACTGAGGGACTCCTCAACGTCCCAAATTGTGGGACTCCTCTGCTTCCCAAATTGTGGGACTTTCAAATCCCCAAACAGTGGGACTCCTCACCTCCACAAACTGTGGGTCGCCTCACCTCCCCAAATTGTGTGTCTCCTCATCTCCCAAACTGTGGGACACCTCCCCTTCCAAACTGTGGGACTGCTCATCTGCCCAAACTGTGAGACTCCTCACATCCCCAAACTATGGGAGTCCTCCCCTCCTCAAACTGTGGGAATCCTCATCTGCCCAAACTGAGGGACTCCTCACATCCCCAATCTTTTGGGCACTTCATCTCCCTAACTGTGGGTCACCTCAACTCCCCAAATTGTGAGACTCCTGATCACGCCAAACTGAGGGACTCTTACCTCCCCTAATTGTAAGACTCAACCCCTACCCAAATTGAGGGACACTCGCCTCCCCATATGGTAAGTTTCATCTGTTCCCCAAACTGAGAGATTCCTCAACTCCCCAAACTGTGGGACACCTCCCCTCCCCAAACTGTGGGTTACCTCACCTCCCCAAAGTGATGGTCAGCTCACCTCCCCAAACTGTGGGTCTGCTCGGCTCCCAAACTGTGGGACTACTCTCCTCCCCCAACTGTGGTAACCATCAACTCCCCAAACGGTGTGACTCCTCCCATCCCCAAACTGTGGGACTCTTCATCTGCCCAAGCTGTGAGACTCCACAGACCCCTGATTTTGGGACCCTTCATCTCTCATAATGTGGATCTCCTCAACTCCCCAAACAGTGGGACCTCTCACCGCCCCAAACTCTAAGACCCCTCACCTCCCCAAACTGAGAACTCCACACCGCCTCAAAATGTGGGACTCCTCATCTCCCCAAACTGTGGGCCTCCTCACATTCCCCAAAGAGTGGGTCTCCTCAGCTCCCAAACTGTGGGACTACTAACCTCCCCAAACTGTTAGAAACATCAACTCCCCAAACTGTGGGCCTCCTCACATTCCCCAAACAGTGTGTCTCCTCAGCTCCCAAACTCTGGGACTACTAACCTCCCCAAACTGTGAGAACCATCACCTCCCCAAACTGTGGGACTCTCCCCTCCCCAAACTGTGGGACTCTCCCCTCCCCAAACTGTGGGATTCTTCATCTGCCCAAACTGTGAGACTCCACAGCTACCCAAAATTTTGGGACTCATCCCCTCCCGAAACTTTAGGACTCCTCACCACCCCAAACTGTGGGACTGCCCGGCTCCCCAAAATGTGGGTCTCCTCAGCTCCCCAAACTGTGGGATTCCTCAGCTCCCCAAAATTTGGGACTCCTACACATCCCTGAATGTTGGACAACTCAGCTCTCTAAACCGTGGGGCTCCTCACCTTCCCAAACCGCGGGGCTCCACAGCACCCCAAATTGTGGGACTCTCACCTCCCGAAACTGTGGGACACCTCACCTGCCCAAAATCTGAGACTCATCACCTCCCCAACTGAGGGACTCCTCACCACCAAAAACAGTGGGACTCCGCACCGCCCCAAACTGAGGGACTCCCCACCTCCCTAAACTGTGGGGACTCCTCACCTCCCAAACTTTGCGAATCATTAGCTACACAAACTGAGACTCCACACCTCCACAAAATGTGGGACTCCTCAGCTCCCCCAACTGTGGGACAGCTCTGCATCCCAATCTGTGGGACTCTCAAATCCCCAAACTGTAGTACATCTCTCGTCCACAAACGGAGGGTCACCTCACCTCCCCAAACTGTGGGGACTCCTCACCTCACAAACTGTGGGACAATACTCCTCCCCAAACTGTGGGATTCCAAAGCTCCACAAATTGTGGGACTGCTCATTTGCCTGAACAGGGGGACTCCTCACCACGCCAAACTGTGGGGACTGCTCACCTCCCCAAACTGTGGGACTCCACAACACCCCAAACTGTGGGCCTCCTCTTCTGCCCAAACTGTGAGGCTCCTCACATCCCCAAACTTTTGGACTCTTCATCTCCACAAATGTGGGACTCTTCACCTCCCCAACATATGGGACTCCTCCCCTCCCCAATCGGTGGGCCTCCTCATCTGCCCAAAATGTGAGACTCGTCACATCCCTAAACTTTTGGATACTTCATCTCCCAAGCAGTGGGTCACCTCTCCACGCCAAACTGTGGGGACTCCTCAACTCCCCAAACTGTGGGACACCTCACTTTCCCAAACTGTGGGTCTCCTCAGCTCCCCGAACCGTTTGATTCCTGATCACCCCAAAATGTGGGACTCCTCAGCTACCCAAACTGTGTGACTCTCTCCTCCCCAAACAGTGGGACTCCTGATCGCCCCAAACTGGGGGACTCCTCAGCTCCCCAAATTGTAGGACTTCTCAGCACCACAATCTGCGGGACTCTCAACTCCCCAAATTATAAGCTTCCTCCCCTACCCAAACTGAGGGAATCCTCAGCTCCCCAAACTGTAGGACTCCTCACCTCCACAAACTGTGGGACTCCTCAGCTCCCCAAGCTGTGGGACTCCTCAGCTCCACAAACTGTGGGACTCCTCAGCTCCCCAAACTGAGGGAATCCTCACTTCCCGAAACTGTTGGACCCGTCAGCACCGCAAACTGTGGGAATCCTCAACTCCCCAAACTGTGCATCACCTCACCTCCCCAATCTATGGGGACTTCTCACGTTCCCAACCTGTGGGACTCCTCACCTCCCCAAACTGTGGGACTCAACAACTCGCCAAACTGTGGGACTCCTCACCTCCCCAAACTGTGAGACTCCTCAACTCCACAAACTGTGCAACTCCTCACCTCCCCAAACTGTGGAACTCCTCAGCTTCCCAATCTGTGGGACATTCAAATCCCCAAATTGTGGGACACCTCACCTTGACAAACTGTGGGACTCCCCACCTCCTCAAACTGTGGGACTCCTCGCCTCCCTAAACTGTGGGACTCTAACCTCCCCAAATTGTATGTTTCATCCCCTCCCCAAACTGAGGGACTCCTCACCTTCCCAAACTGTGGGACTCTCAACTCCCCAAACTGTGGGACACCTCACATTCCCAAACTGTGGGCCTCTTCATCTGCCCAAACTGTGAGGCTCCGCACATCCCCAAACATTTGGACTCTTCAACTCCACAAATGTGAGTCATCTCACCTCCCCAAACTGTGGGCATCCTCATCTCCACAAACTTTGGAACTCCGTAGCTCCCCAAACTGTGGGTCACCTCACCTCCTCAAACAGTACGACTCATCACCTCGCCAAACTGTGGGAAACCTCACTTTCCCAAATTGTGGGACTCCTCATCACACCAAACTGTGGGGCTCCTCAGCTCCCCAAAATGTGGGACTCCTCCAAACACCAGAATGTTGGAATCCTCAGCTCTCTAAACCGTGGGGCTCCTTACATTCCCAATATGTGGGTCTCCTCAGCTCCGCAAACTGTGGGAATCCTCACCTCCCCAAAGTGAGCGACATCTCACCTCCCCGAACTGTGGGACTCCTCAACTCCCCAAACTGTGGAACTCCTCACCTCCCCAAAGTGTGGAACTCCTCAGCTTCCCAATCTGTGGGACATTCAAATCCCCAAATTGTGGGACACCTCACCTCCCCAAACTTTGGGACTCCTCACCTCCCTAAACTGTGGGACTCTCACCTCCCCAAATTGTATGTTTCATTCCCTCCCCAAACTGAGGGTCTCCTCACCTTCCCAAACTGTGGGACTCTCAACTCCCCAAAGCGTGGGACACCTCATCTCCTCAAACAGTGCGACTCATCACCTCGCCAAACTGTGGGACACCTCACTTTCCCAAATTCTGGGACTCCTCACCACCACAATCTGTGGGACTCCTCAGCTCCCCAAACTCTGGGAATCCTCACGTCACGGAACTGTGGGACTCCTCACCACCCCAAAGTGTGGGGACTCCGCATCGCCCCAAACTGAGGGACTCTTCAGCACCACGAACTATGGGACTCGACAGCTTCCCAAAGCGTGGGGCTTTCAAATCCCCAAACAGTGGGAATCCTCACCAACCCCAAAATGTGGGATTCTCACCTCCCCAAATTGTGGGTCCCCACAGCTCCCCAAACTGTGGGACTCCTCACCTCACCAAACTGTGGGACTCTTCAGCTCCCCAAACTGTGGAACTCCTCAGCTCCCCAAACTGTGGGATTCCTCACCTCCCCAAACTGTGGGACTCCCCAGCTCCCCAAATCCTGAGACTCCTCACGTCCCCAAACTATGGGACTCCTCAGCTCCCCAAACTGTGGGACTCCTCACCTCCACAAATGTGGGTCTCCACACCTACCAACCTGTGGGTCACCTAACCTCTCCAAACTGTGGGGACTCCTCTCCTCCCCAAACTGCGGCTCTCCTGGTCTCCCCAAACTGTGTGACGCCTCAGCTCCCCAAACTGTGGGAATCCTCGCCACCCCAAACTGTGTGTCTCCTCAGCTCCACATACTATTACTCCACAGATCTCCAAACTGTGTGAGTCTCTCCTCCACAAATTGTGGGACTCCTTAGCTCCCCAAATTGTGGGTCACCTCGCCTGACTAAACAATGGGACGCCAAACCACCCCAAACTGTGGGCCTCCACACCTTCCCAAACAGTGGGACCACTCACCTCCCAAAATTGTGGGACTCATCACATTCCCAAACTGTGGGACAACTCACTTTCCCAAACTGTGGGACTCCTCAGCTCCCCCAACTGTGGGACTCTCACGCCCCCAAACTGTGGGAATCCTCAGCACCTCAAACTGTTGGGCTCTCAACTCCCCAAACTGTACGATTCGTGCCCTACACAGTTTGATCCCTTCCCCAAACTGAGGGTCTCCTCACCTTCCCAAACTCTGGGACTCCTCAGCTTTCCAATCTTTGGGACATTTAAATCCCCAAACTGTGGGACTCTTCACCATCCCAAACAGTGGGACTTCGCAGCTCCCCAAACTGAGAAACTCCTCAGCTTCTGAAACTGTGAGACTCCTCATCTCCCCAAACTGTGGGGAATCCTCGCCTCCACAAACTGAGGGACTCCTCAGCACCACGAACTATAGGGCTCGACAGCTTCCCAAACTGTGGGACACTCAAATCCCCAAACAGTGGGAATCCTCACCACCCCAAACTGTGGGACTCTCACCTCCCCAAATTGTGGGTCCCCTCAGCTCCCCAAACTGTGGGGACACCACACCTCCCAAACTGTGAAACTCCTCATCTCCCCAAATTGTGGGACTCGTCATCTCCACAAACTGTGGGACTCCTCACCGCTACAAAATTTGAGCATCCTCAAATCCCAATCTGAGGGACTCCTCACCTCCACAAACTATGGATCACCTCACCTCAACAAACTGTGGGGAATCATCACCTCAAAAACTGTGGGACTCCTCACCTCCCCAAACTGTGGGACACGTCACCTCCACAAAGTGTACGACTCATCACCTCCTCAAACTGTAGGACTCCTCACTTTCCCAAAATGTGGGACTCCTCAGCTCCCCAAACTGTGGGACTCCTCAACATCCCAAACTGTGGGACTCCTCTGCTCCCCAAATTGTAGGGACCCCTCACTTTACCAAATGTAGGACTCTCACCTCCCCAAACTGTGGGCCTTCTCACATCCCAAACTGTGGGCCTCCTCACCTCCACAAACTGTGCGTCACCTCATCTCACAAACAGTGGGTCACCTCACCTCGCCAACTGTGGGATTCCTCACCTCCCCAGACTGTGGAACTCCTCACCTCGCCAAACTGTGGGACTCCTCAGCTCCCCAGACTGTGGGACTCCTCACCTCCCCAGACTGTGGGACTCCTCCCCTCCCCAGATTGTTGTACTTCTCACCTCCCCAAACTGTAAGACTCATCAACTCCCCATTCTGTGGGACGCCTCACTTTCCCAAAATCTGGGACTCCCCAGGTCCTCAAACTGTGGTACAACTCACCATCCCAAACTATGGGACTGCTCCAATCCCCAAACTGTGGGGATTCCTCACTTTTCCAAAATGTGGGACGCCACAACTCGCCAAACCTTGGGACTCCTCACCTCCCCAAAATTGTGGGATTCTAGACCTGCACAAAATGTGGGCACCTCAGACGTCCCCAACCTGTGGGATGCCTCACCTCCCCAAAATTGTGGGATTCCAAACTTCCAAAGACAGTCGGACTCCTCACCTCCACAAACTGTGGGCCTCCTCACATCCCAATCTGTGGGACTCCTCACCTCCACAAACTGTGGATCACCTGACCTCCACAAACTGTGGGGACTTATCAACTCACAAACTGTGGGAATTCTCACCTTCGCAAAATGTGGGACACCTCACCTCCGCAAACTGTGGATCACCCCACCTCCGCAAACTGTGGGACTCCTCAACTCCGCAAACTGTGTGATTCCTCACCTTCGCAAACTGTGGGACTCCTCAGCTCCCCAAGCTGTGGGACACCTCCCCTCTCCACACAGTGAGACTCCTCACCTCCACCAACGCTGGGACTCCTCTCCTCCCCAAACTGTGGGAATACTCACCTCCCCAAAATGTGGGACTTCTCAACTTCCCAAACTGTGGGACTCCTCACATCCCCAAACAGTTGGACTCCTCACGTCCCAAACTGTGAGGCTCATCAGCTCCCCAAACTGTAGGACTCTCACCACCCCAAACTGTGGGACTCCTCACCTCTCAAATTGTGGAACTCCTCACCTCCACATATTGTGGGACTCCTCACCTCCAAAAACTGTGGGGCTCCTCAGCTTCCCAAACTGTGGGATGCCTGAGCTCCCCAATCTGTGGGACATTGAAATCCCCAAACTGTAATACTCATCACATCCCCAAACTGTGTGACTCCTCACTTTCCCAAACTGTGGGACTCCTTGACCTCCCAAACTGTGGCAATCCACACCTTCCCAAACTGTGGGACACCTCACGTCCCAAACTGTGGGAAACAACATTTCCCCAAACTCTGGCACTTTTCAGTTCTCAAATTGTGGGACTCATCACGTGATATATTGTGGGGAGTCCTCACCTTCCCAAATGGTGGGACACCTCACCTTCCCAAACTGTAAGACAAATCACCTCCCCAAACCGGGGGGCTCCTCAATCCCCCCTCCAAAAGAGTGGGATTCCTCAAATCCCCACAATGTGGATTCCTCACCTCCCAAACGGTGGGACTCCTCATCATCGCAAACTGTGTGACCCTTACCTCCCAAATAGTGGGAATCCTCACCTCCCCAAGCTGAGATACTCCTCACCTTCGCAAAATGTGGGACTGCTCACCTCCCCAAAATGTCTTACTCCTCATATCTAAAATTGTGGACCTCTTCACATCCCAAACTTTGGGACTCATCACCACCCAAACTGTGGGACTCCTCACATCCCAAACTTTGGGACCCCTCAGCTCCCCAAACTGTAGGGCTCTCTCCAAGCCAAACTGTGGGACACCTCCCCACACAAACAGTGTGACTCCTCACCTCCCAAATTGTGGGATTCCTCACCTCCCAAATTGTGGGATTCCTCACCTCCCCAATTTGTGAGACTCCTCACCTCTCCAGTCTGTTGGACTGCTCACCTCCCAAACTGTGTGCCTCCGCACCTCCCCAAACTGCAATTCTAATTCCTTCCCCAAATTCTGTGGCTCCACGCCTCCCAATTTGTGGGATTCCTCACCTCCCCAAATTTTGAGATTCCTCACCTTCCCAAAATGTGGGACTCCTCACCTCAACAAAATGTGGGACTCCTCACCTCCCCATAATGTGGGACTCCTCACCTCCCCAAAATATTGGGACCCCTCACATCACAAACTGTGGGAATCCTCACCACCCAAACTGTGGGGAACCCTCCCCTCCCCACACTGTGAGACGCCTCATCTCCCCAAACTGTGGAACTGTTCACCTCCCCAAACTCTGTGACTCCTCACCTCTTCAAAGTGTAGGATTCCTCACCTCCCCAAACTGTGGGATTCTTCACCTCCCAAATTGTGGGAATCCACACCTTCCCAAACGTTGGGACACCGCACTTCCCAAACTGTGGGACACAACAACTCCCCAAACTCTGGGACTTTCCAAATCTCAAATTATGGGACTCATCATGTGCCAAATTGTTGGGAGTCCTCACCTTCCTAAATTGTGGATTCCTCATCTTCCCAAACTGTAAGACTCATCACCACCCCAAATTATGGGCTTCCTCAACTCCCCAAACTGTGGGACTCCTGACCTCCCCAAACTGTGGGACTCCTGACCTCCCCAAACTGTGGAAATCCTCACCTCCCCAAACTGTGGGAATCCTCACCTCCCCAAATTGTGGGACACCTCACCTTCCCAAACTGTGGGACTCCTCATCTCCCCAAACTGTAGGGATTCCACATCTCCACTAACTGTGGGTCACCTCACCTCCACAAACTGTGGGGACTCATCACTTTATCAAACTGTGGGACTCCGGACATCCATAACTCTGGACACCTCACCTCCTAAACTGTGGGTCTCCTCAGCTCTCCCAAACTGCAGAGCTGTCACCACCCAATACTGTGGGACTCCTCAACTCACAAGTTGGGGGATCCTCACCTCCCCAAACTGTGTGCCTCCTCAGCTCCCCAAACTGTGGGACTCCACACCACCCCAAACTGTGGGACGCCTAACCTCCCCAAACTGAGGGACTTCTCACATCCAAAAACTGTGGGGACTACTTACCTCACAGAGTGGGGCTCCTCACCTCCCCAAACTGTGGGACTCCTCACCTCCCAAACTGTCAGGAATCCTTAGCTCCCAAGCTGTGGGACTCCTCACAGCCCCACACTGTGAGACTCCTCATCTCCCCAAAATGTGGGACTCCTCGCCCCCTCAAACTGTGCAAATCCCCACCTCCCCTTCGCTGGGGCATCTCAGCTCGCAAACTGTGGGACTCCTCATCACCCCAAACTGTGGCACTCTCAAATCCCCAAATGGTGGGACTCCTCATCTTCCTAAACACTGGCACTTCTCACCTCCCGAAATGTGGGCTCCTCAGCTCCCCAAACGGTGGGACTCCTCAGCTCCTCAAACTGTGGGCCTCTAAAATCCCAAAACTGTGGTACTCCTCACCTCCCCAAAACTTTTGACACCTCACCTCCGCAAACTGCGGGACTCCTCACCACCCCAATCTGTGGGGAATCCACACCTCCACAAACTGTGGGGCTCCTCACCTCCCCAAACTGTGGGACTCCTAAAAGCCCCACACTGTGAGACTCCTCATCTCTCAAACGCTGGGCTCCTCACCTCCCAAATCTGTGGGAGTCCTCGACTCCCCAAAGTGTGGAACTCCTCACCTCCCCTTCCGTGTGACTCCATACCTCCCCAAACTGTCGGAATCCTCCGCTCCCCAAACTGTAGGATACTCACCAGCCCAAACTGTGGGACTCCTCACCTTCCACCTAATTGGACTCCTCAACTCGACAGATGGTGGGACTCCTCACATCCCCAAACAGTTGGACTCTTCAGATCCCCAAACTGTTGGACTCCTCACCTCCAAAATTGTGGAACTCTACACCTCCCTAAACTGTAATATTCATCCACTCCCCAAACTGTGTGACTCCTCAGCTTCCCAAACTGTGGGACTCCTCACCTCTCCAAACTGTGGGACTCCTCCCCTCCCAAACTATGTGAATCCACACCTCCCCAAACTCTGGGACTTTTCACACCTCAAATTGTGGGACTCCTCACAGGCCAAACTGGGGGAATCCTCACCATCCCAAACTGTGGGTCACCTCATCTCCCCAAACTGTGGCACTCCCCACCTCACCAAATTGTGGGACTGCTCACCTCCCCAATCTTTGGGACTCCTCAGCTACCCAATCTGTGGAACTCCTCAGCTCCCCAATGTTTGAGACTCTCACCTCCCCAAACATTTTGGGGTGCTGAAGGTTCCTACATTTTGGGAGGTGAGGAGACCCCACAGAGGCCAGTTTCAGAGGAGCTGAGGGCAGTGGTAAACAGAGTATTTAAACTTAATTTTACGGGCTTTTTTACAGTGCTCCGTGTCAGGAGGAGCAGAGAGCCGTGGTACAGTGACTTCATAAACTCACTTTCGTGGGCTTTTTTACAGAGGCAAGTGTTGGGAGGAGCAGAGAGTGGCGGTACAGGGAGTACTTAAACTGACTTTCGCAAGCTTTTTTACAGAGGCCAGTGTCGGGAGGAGCAGAGAGCGGCGGTACAGTTATTGCTTCAACAGACTTTCGCAGGCTTTTTTACAAAAGCCAGTGTCGGGAGGAGCAGAGAGCGGCGGTAAAGTGACAATTTAAACTCACTTTCACGGGTTATTTAGAGAGAATTACCAATTTCAGACCAGCAGCGGCGTTCCGGAGCCACGCAATGATTCAAAAAGTGATGCGGGCAGGATGATGGAGCTGATTGGGTGAGTATGGGCCAGGTGATTATTATACTACTCTATAGTTTGACAATTAAAATTAATTTTTTATAAAATTTAGAAGGTCTTAATTTTTGTGGTTAAGTTTCTAAGGTCTCTGCTGTGTATCAGTGAGTGCTAATGACCAAGGGCCCTTGAGTAAATCGTTTAATTGTAGTGTAATTAGTGGTATTGATTGATTTAAGTTACTTTAAATTAATTAAAGGGTAATTCATGGCAGCACATCTCGGCCCCGTGGCATGCTCCTCCTGCACTATGTGGGAAATCAGGGACACTTCCTGTGTCCCTGGCGACCATGTGTGCAGGAACTTTATCCAGCTGCACCTACTGACAGACCACATTGGGGCACTGGATCTGCGAATTGATACATACTGGAGCATTTGCGATGTTGAGCATATCGTGGATAGCATATTAAGGGAGCTGTCCACACCGCAGGAAACGGCTGCACAGGCAGGAAGTGAATGGGTGACCATCAGTCAGAGTCGTAGACTCAGGCAGGTAGTGGAGGTCTCCCCAGTGGCCATTCCCCTCTCAAACAGATATACCACTTTGGATATTGTTGTGGGAGATGGTCTATCGGGGGAAGGCAACAGCAGCCGACTTCCTGGCACAGTGGGTGGTCCTGCTGCACAGGACGGGAGGAAAAAGAGTGGGAGAGCAATCGTGATAGGGGATTGTATTGTAAGGGGAACAGATAGGCATTTCTGCGGCCGCAATCGAGTCTCCAGGATGGTATGTTGCCTCCCTGGGAAAAGGGTCAAGGATGTGTCAGGGCAGCTGCAGGGCATTCTGGAGGGGGAGGGGGAAAACCAGTTGTCGTGGTGCATATAGGTACCAACGATAAAGGTAAATAATGGGATGAGGTCCTAAAAGCTGAATATAGGGAGTTAGGGGGTAAATTTTAAAAAAAGGACCTCAAAGGTAGTAATCTCAGGTTTGCTACTAATGTCATGTGCCAGTCTGTGACAGGGGTGGAGAGCCACGGGGCCGTGTGGACACAGGGCCGTGCTCTCCGGGTAATGTAGTTTCTGGACCCAAGTGCAGAAACGAGGCGAGAGGAAAATATACAGTACTTTGTTTGAACTTTACTAGATTCACACATAACTAGATTCACACAAGGAACACATCAACAAACATAAGAACTTAAGTCAAGCTAGCAAACGGCTAGTCAAGATAGGAACTCAGGACAGCTTCCATGAGGCAACCCACTTGTCCAAACAGAGCTCGAGATAAGCCACCAGAAGGGCAACCGGCTTGCCGAGACGAGACTCGAGACAAGCTACCACAGGGGTAACGGCTTATCAATACGGAGCTCAAGACAAGTGCCCACATGGCAACACGCTTGTCCAGCCCAGCACCTTATCAAGACTAAGAACAACAAGAACACAGACTTAGATACATCTTAAATACAGAGCTCGAGAACCATGGCAGCCAGCTAATCAAGGCCAGCAGCCACAGAGCGAAGGCTAGTCCCCGGTTAGTCCCCGGTTAGGACTGAGCACAGAGGAAAGCAACCACATAACTTATATACCAAGAAAACCAGGTGAAACCCATGAACAGCTAACAGGCCGTTAAGAATTAACACAGGAGGCTAAGAACAATTAACAAAGGGCTAGAAACAAACAAGTGAAGGTGCCATCTAGAGGCTACAGAAGGAACTGACTGGCACCCTCACAGGACCCCCTCCCCTAGGAACGGCTCCTGACGTTCCCTCTGGACAATCAGGATGGCGACAGTGAAAATCCCTGAGGAGTTATGGGGCGCTAAGACACAGGGCGCTAAGACACAGGGCGCTAAGACACAGGGCGCTAAGACACAGGGCACACAGGACTCAAATACACAGGACACGAATACACAGGGCTCGAATACACAGGGCTCGAATACACAGGGCGAATCTTCTTAGCTTCTCAAGCAATAATATTTCCCATTCCAACTGTTCACAAACTGCAGATGTTCAGAAATCTCAAGACAGAATCATCCTCCTCATCCACTAGCGGCAGGAACATGTCATGACGATCATATGACCAAAATCTTTATAAGCAACGGAGCCATCGTTCTCCAGAGTCAGCACGCTCAATGGATTATATTCTGAAGGGATGCAAGAAGGGCGAAGACTCGAGAACTTAACTTGCCCAGGAGAGCTTGAGTGTTTAATTGTCAAGGAGAACTCAAGAATGCCTTATCCAGTAGAGCTCGAAAGTTATCTTGTCCAGGATAGCTCAAAAATTTAACTCGTCCTGAAGAACTCGAGAGTCTAACTTGTCCAGGAGAACCTGAAAACTTAATTTGCCCAGAAGAACTTGAAAGCTTAACACGATAAAGGTCCAGTAGACTTGAAAGTTCACTTGAATTTAACATAGTAGACCTGAATGTTCCCTCGAAAATTAACACAGTAGAAGCCCAGGAAACTTGAAAATTAACTAGAAAGTTAGCACAATATTCACTCAAAATTCTAACACTATGAAGGCCAAACAGTGGGCCTGAGAGTTCACTTTGGGGTCTAACACAGTAGAGGCCCAGGAAGCTTGAGAGTTTACCTGGGGGTCTAACAGTAGAGGCCCAAGAAGCTTGAGAGTTGACATGGGGGTCTAACACAATAGAGGCCCAAGAAGCTTGAGAGGCGACTTGGGGGCCTAACATAGTTGAGGCCCAAGAAGCTTGAGAGTTGACTTGGGGGTCTAACACAGTAGAGGCCCAGGAAGCTTGAGAGTTTACTTGGGGGTCTAACAGTAGAGGCCCAAGAAGCTTGAGAGGTTGACTTGAAATTATAACACAACGAAGGCCCAGGAAACCTGAAAGTTCACTCAAAATTTTAACACAATGAAGGCCCAGGAGACTTGAGAATTCACCTGGGTGTCTAACACAGTAGAGGCCCAGGAGACTCAAAAAGTTTTACTTGAAAGTTTAACACTATGAAGGCCCAACAGACTTGAAAGATCACTTGAATTTAACATAGAAGACTTAAAAATTCACTCGAAAATTTAACACAGGAGACTTGAAAGTTCACTTGAACATTTAACACAGGAGACTTAAAAGTTCACTTGAACATTTAACACAGTGGCGGTCTTCTTCCTAGGAGACTCAAAAGTTTTACTTGAAGATACAGCGGGAAAAGTACCTAAACGGGCAAGACTAAAATTCCTCCATCGCTGCTGGGTCCATAATGGCTCAGTCCTACAGTGACGGGGGTGGGGAGCCACGGGGCCGTGTAGACACAGGGCCGTGCTCTCCGGGTAATGTAGGTTCTGGACCCAGTGCAGAAACGAGGCGAGAGGCAAATATACAGTACTTTGTTTGAACTTTACTAGATTCACACATAACTAGATTCACACAAGGAACACAGCAACAGACATAAGAACTTAAGACAAGCTACCAAACGGCTAGTCAAGATAGGAACTCAGGACAGCTTCCATGAGGCAACCCACTTGTCCAAAGAGAGCTCGAGATAAGCCACCACAAGGGCAACCGGCTTGCCGAGACGAGACTCTAGACAAGCTACCACAGGGGTAATGGCTTATCAATACAGAGCTCAAGACAAGTGCACACATGGAAACACACTTGTCCAGCCCAGCACCTTATCAAGACTAAGAACAACAAGAACACAGACTTAGATACATCTTAAATAATGAGCTCGAGAACCATGGCAGCCAGCTAATCAAAGCCAGCAGCCACAGAGCGAAGGCTAATCCCCGGTTAGTCCCCGGTTAGGACTGAGCACAGAGGAAAGCAACCACAGAATTATATACCAAGAAAACCAGGTGAAACCCATGAACAGCTAACAGGCCGTTAAGAATTAACACAGGAGACTAGGAACAATTAACAAAGGGCTAGAAACAAACAAGTGACGGTGCCATCTAGAGGCTACAGAAGGAACTGACTGGCACCCTCACACAGTCAGAGTAGAAATAGAAGGATATTTCTGCTTAATACGTGGCTAGAGGAACGGTGCAAGCGGGAGGGATTCAAGTTTCTGGGCCATTGGAATCGGCTCTAGGGGAGGTGGGCCCAGTACAAACAGAATGGTTTGCACCTGGGCGGGAGTGGGACTGAGGTCAGAGGGGGAGTGTTTGCTTGTGCTGTTGTGGAGGGTTTAAAATGAAATGGCAGGGGGTTGGGTACCTGTGCAGTGAGACGGAGGAAAGGGAAGCAAGGATAAAAACAAAAGACAGGAAGGAGTAAAGCAAAAGCGGAAGGCAGACAAATCAAGTGTTTAATCCAAACATGACCACAGTAAGTAACAATTCTAAAAGGGTAAAAGTGTTAAAAAATCAAGCCTGACTGCTTTTTGTCTTAATGCGAGGAGAATTCATTCTAAGCTGAATGAATTAGCTGTGCAAATAGATGTAAACAGATATGATATAATTGGGATTGCGGACACATGGCTCCAGGGTGACCAAGTCTGTGAATTCAACATCCAAGGCTGTTCAGTATTCAGGAAGGATCGGAAAAAGGAAAAGGAGGTGGGGTAGCTTTGCAGGTAAAGGAGAAAATTAACACAATAGTAAGGACCCCCAGCTTCCGGTCGCCTGTCATTTTAATTCACCACCCCATTCCCACTCAGAACTCACGGTACTCGGGCTCTTGCATTGTTCCATGGAAGCTAAGCGTAAACTCGAGGAGCAGCACCTCCTCTTCCGATTAGGCACTTTACAGCCTGCTCACATCGAGTTCCACCATTTCAGATCATAACCTCAGCCCCCATTACATTTTTGCTTATTTTTTAACCGCACCTTTGTTTTGGCCTTCCCCCCCCACACTTTTTTTTTCTCCCACATGGTATCTGGCTCTCATTCTGCCGGCACATTTCACACCTAATCTAGAGCCATCTTTTGTCTCCATTAGTCCTATCACCATCTCGTCTCATTTTGAATACCTCATAATGTCTCTTAATTTCTCTATTGTTCTCTCCCAGCCTCGCCTCTTAATTTATTTCACTTCCAATCTCGACAAGGGGTTTGACTCGAAACGTTGACTCTATTTTCTCTCCACGGATGTTGCATGACCTGCTGAGTTTTTCCAGCATTTTCTGTTGTTATATAGGATATTAGCTCTGGTGATCTGGAATCTGTATGGGTAGAGCTGAGAAATAACAAGGGGCAGAAAACGTTAGTGGGAGTTGTATACAGACCCCCAAACAGTAACCCTGACGTTCGGAATGGCATTAAACGGGAAACTAGAGATGCATACAATAAGGGCACAACAGTTATCATGGGTACTTTAATCTACATATAGATTGGGTTAACCAAATTAGTAACAAAACTGTGGAGGAGGAATTGTTAGATTGTATAGGGGATGGTTTCCTTGACCAATATGCTGAGAAGCCAACTAGAGATCAGGCCATCTTAGACTGGGTGTTATGTAATGAGATAGGATTAGTTAGCAATATTGTTATGTGAGGCACGTTGGGGAAGAGCGATCATAATATGATAGAATTCTTCATGAAGAAGGAGAGTGATGTAGTTGATTCAGAGACTAGGGTCCTGAATTTAAATAAAGGAAACTACGATGGTATGAGGCGAGAGTTAGCTCGGTTGGATTGCGGATCGTTAAATAAAAGGCTGACGGTGGATAGGCAATGGGAAACATTTAAAGTTTGCATGGATGAACTATACAATTTGTTCCTCCCTGTTTGGCATTAAAAAAAACAAAAATAAATGCCTCAACAGTGGCTAAGAAGGGAAATTAGGGATAGCATATGTTCCAAGGAGAAGACACACAAGTTGGCCAGAAAAGCAGAAAACCTGAGGACTAGGAGTAGTTTAGGAATCAACAATAGAGCACAAAGGGCTAATTAAGAGGGGGGAATGGAACATGAGCGAAAGCTTTCAGGGAACAAAAAAACTGACTGTAAAACTTCTATAGATATGTGAAGAGAAAATGATTGGTGAAGTCAAGCGTAGATCCAATGCAGTCAGATTCAGATGAAATTATAATGGGAAACCAAGAACTGGTAGACCAATTAAATACATTCTTTGGTTCTATCTTCACAAAGTAGTACACAAATATCCTTCCAGATATGTCGGGGAACATAGGGTCTAAGGAGAGAGAGGAATTGTATGCAATCAGTATTTGAAGGGATATGGTGTTAGGGCAACTGACGACATTGAATGCCGATAAATCTGCAAATCCCCAGGGCCTGATGATCTACATCCCTGTGTACATAAGGAAGTGGCCCTAGAAATAATAGATGCATTGCTGGTCATCTTCCACAATTATATAGACACTGGAATGGTTCCCATGGATTGGAGGATGGCTAATGTAAACTCATAATAGCAGAGCACTTGGAAAACAGTGAAAGAATCGGACAACGTCAACATGGATTTACAAAAAGTAAATCATGCTTGACTA
Source organism: Somniosus microcephalus (assembly GCF_052327205.1). Classification (NCBI taxonomy): domain Eukaryota; kingdom Metazoa; phylum Chordata; class Chondrichthyes; order Squaliformes; family Somniosidae; genus Somniosus; species Somniosus microcephalus. Next base: position 2,055,477 of record NW_028225183.1, on the reverse strand, counting down.
ATCCACTGGAATTTTTTGAGGATGTAGCTGATAGAATAGATAAGGGAGAACAAGTGGATATGGTGTATTTGGACTTCCAGAAGGCTTTCGATATGGTCCCACATAAGAGATTATCCTGCAAAGTTAAAGCACATGGAATTGGTGGTGTGGTACTGACTTGGACAGGGAACTGGTTGTCAGACAGGAAGCAAAGAGTTGCATAAACGGATCTTTTTTCCGAGTGGCAGGCAGTGAATAGTGGGGTACCGCAGAGATCAGTTCTAGGACCCCAGCTATTCACAATAATATTAATAATCTTGACGAGTGAACTAGATGTAATATCTCCAAGTTTGCAGAAGACACAAAGCTGCATGTGCGTGCCTGCTGTGTGGAGGAAGCAGAGAAACTCCACTATGATTTGGGCAGGTCGAGTGATTGGGAAGGTGCATGGCAGATGCAGTATACTGTGGGTAAACGCGAGGTTTTCCCCTTTGGTGGCAAAAACAGGAATACAGATTATTATCTGAACGGTAATAAATTGGGAAAAGGGGAAGTGCAACGAGAGCTGGATGTCTGGTTGCTGTCGTACGGGGCTTGTTGAGACAACACCTTGAGTATTGCTTGCAGTTTTGTTCACCTTATCAGAAGAAGGATGTTCTTGCCATGGAGAGACTCCAGCGAACATTCACCAGACTGATACCTGGGATGGCAGGAATGATGTATGAGGAGAGATTGGGTCGATTAGGCTTATGTTCGCTAGATTCTAGAAGAATGAGAGGGCATCTCATTGAAACTTATAAAGGAAGGATATTCCCGATGGCCGGGGACTCAACAACCAGGGGTAACAGTCTAAGGATAAGAGGTAAGCCATTTGGGACTGAGCTAAAGAGAAATTTCTTCACCCAGTGAGTGGTCAACCTGTGGAATTCACTACTACAGAAGGCAGTTGAGGCCAATTCATTAAATATATTCAACAAGGAGTTAGATATTTTTCTTAAGGCTAAAGGGATCAAGGGATAGGGAGAGAAAGTAGGGACAGGGTACTGAATTTGGATGATCAGCCATGATCTCATTAAATGGCGGAACAGGCGCGAGCGGCCGAATTGCCTACTCCTGCTGCTATCTTCTAAGTTTCAATGTATATTATAGTGCTACAGTGAGGTGTGTCGGGTATGTCAGAGTGTTACAATGAGGGATATCAGAGTGTTATAATGAAGGGTGTGTTGCATATCAGTGTGTTACAGTTCGGGCTATAGTTTATATCAGAGCATGACAGTGAGGGCTGTGTGATATAAGAGTGTGTTACAGTGATGGGTTTTTGGAATATAAACGTATTGCAGTGAGTCTTGTGGGATATATCAGATTGTTACTGTAAATGTTTGTGGATAAATCAGTGTGTTAGTATATCAGAGCTGTACAATGAGGGGTGTGCTATATCCGTGTGTTACAGTGAGTGGTGTGGGGTATATGTGAGCAATACAGCGAGGGTTGTGAGGTCGTCGTTGTACGTGTCTTCATACTGTTCCCTTTGGGGAAACATATGAAGTGGTGGAAGGATTTCTGGCCGCGATTAACGCTCCTTCCGTGACCGTAACCATCTTCACACCAGCCATTATGGTGGTTAGCCCTATGGTGGGATGGTTTTACGGGCTCCCGCAACCCATATGAGGGGTGGGGGGGCACCCACACCCACGGACGCAAGTATCCCGCTGGATGTCAACCCAGAATATCTAGCCGGAGCTCCGACTCCACTTGCCGTGACTGTCTGGAGCGGGGTTCGAAACCCTATGCCTTCTGGCCCAGCGGCGGGGATGCTACAGCTATGCCAAAGGCCAACTCTTGGTTGTGAGGTATATCAGCATGTTACAATGAGGCTTGTGTGGCATATCAGTTTTTTACAGTGAGGGGTGTAGGTTATATCAGTGCGAAACAGCAAGGGGTGTGGGGTATAAGTGTGTGTTATAGTTAAAGGATTAGGAGTTGTCAGAGCACTACAGTGAGTTGTTTGGGGCATATTAGTTAGTTACAGGGAGGGGAGTGTGTTATATCAAAGTGTCACAGTGAGGGATGTGGGGTTTATCAGAGCATTACAGTGATCGGTGAGAGATGTATCAGAGCGTTACAATGAAGGGTGTGGTGTGTGTCAGAAAGTTACTGTGAGGGTGTGGGGTATATCAGTTTGTTACAGTGAATGGTGTAATGTATATCAGAGCGTTACAGTGAGGGGTGTGTCTAAAACAGAGTCTCACAATGAGCGGTGTGGACTATATTAGAGTGTTACAGTGAGTGGTGAGGGGTACATCAGAGTGAACAAGTGAGGGGCGTGGCGTACAACAGGGTGTTACAGTGTGGAGATACGGATATTTCAGAGCCTTGCAGTGATGAGTATGGGGGATATTAGAGTTTTACAATGAGGGGTGTTGGGTATATCAGAGTGTTACTGTGGGTGGTGGAGTATATCAGAGTGCCACAGTGAGGAGTGTGGTTATGTCACAGCATTACAGTGAGGTGTGTGGATATACCATAGTGCTACAGTGGGGGTGGGGGATATATCCGTGTGTTGCTATGGGGGGATGGCGTATATTAGTGTGTTCCAATGAGGCGTGTGGTGTATATCAATGTTGCAATGTGGGGTGTGGAGTATGACACAGTTTTACAGTGAGGAGTGTGGGTATATCACAGCGTTTCAGAGAGGGGTGTGGGTATACCATAGGGCAACAGTGTGTGGTGTGGTGTATATCAGAGTGTTACTGCGAGGGGTGTGGGGTATATAAGTGTATTCCAGTGATGGGTGTTCGGTATATAAGCGAATTACACTGAGTGGTGTGGGGTATATCAGCGTGTTACGGTGAGGGATGTGGATATATCAGGGTGTAGCAGTGAGGTGTGTGCGGTATATCAGTGTGTTAAATTGAGTGGTGAGCAGCAAATCAGAGCTATAATGTGAGGGGTGTGGGGTATAAAAGAGTGTTACAGTGAGGGTTGTGGTTTATAGCAGATTGCTGCAGTGAGTGGTGTGGGTGATATCAGTGTGTTACATGAGGGGTGTCGGGTATATGGGGGCACAACAGTAAGGATGTGGGATGTAGCAGAATGCTACAATGAGGGGTGTGGCATATATCAGAGTGTTGCAGTGACGTGTGCAGTGTATATCAGAGCGTTACAATGAGTGGTGTTGGGTACATCAGAGTGTGAAAGTGAGGTGTGTGGGGCGTATGAGTGTGTTACAGTGAGGTGAGTAGGGTATATCAGAGCTTTACAGTGAGGGGTGTAGGGTGTATCAGCATGTTACATTGAGATGTTTAATGTTTACCAGAGCGTTGCAGTGAGTTGTTTGGAGTAAATCAGAGCATTACAGTGAGGGGTGTGGGGTACATCTGAGTGTTAGAGTGAGGGGTGTGGGGTATATTAGTGTTACAGTGAGTGGTGTGGGGTATATCAGTGCATTACAATGAGGGGTGTGATGTATAGCAGTGTGCTACCATGAAGGATGTGTTATATTGGAGTATTACAGTGAGGGGTGTGTGGTATATGATAGCGTTACAGTGAGGTGTTTGGCGTATATCAGAGCGTTGCAGTGAGGGGGATATCAGTGTTAAAGTGAGGGATGTGGGCTATATCAGTGATACAGTGTGGGGAGTGGGGTATAACTGAGTGTTACAGTGAGATGTGTCGGGTATATCAGAGTGTTACAGTGAGGGGTTTGGTGTGATTCAGAGCGTTAGAGTGAGGGGTGTGGTGCTTAGCAGTGTGTTACCTTGAATGTAGATATTAACTCAAAGGCTTTCAGTGAGTGGTGTGGGGTTTATCAGTGTTTCACTGAGATGTGTGGGGTAGATTTGATAGTTACTGTGAGAGTTGTGGGATATATCAGTGTTAAACTGAGGGGTTGTTGTGTATATCACTGTTACAGCAAGGGGTGTGGGTTATTTGAGAGTTTTACAGTGTGGGTTTTGGTTTATAGCAATATTTTACAGTGAGGGGTGTGGATTATATCAGTGTTACATTGAGGGGCATGGAGTACATCAGATTATTACAGTGAGGTGTGTGGTGTATATCAGTGTTACAGTGGGGGGTGTGGAACCGGGTGTGACAATGAGGGATTTGGTGTATATCAGAGAGTTACATTGAGGGTTGTGGAAATAGCAGAGTGTTGCATTGAGTGGTGTGGGGTATATCCGAGCGTTCCAATGAGTGTTGTGTATTGTATCAGAGGGCTACATTGAGGCGTGTGCTGTATATCAGTGTTACAGTGAGTGGTGTGGGGCATATCACTGTTTTACAGTGAGGGGTTTATGGTGTAACTCAGCGTTACAGTGATGGGTGTGGGTTATATCAGTGTATTACAGTCAGGGGTTTAGTGTATATCGGAGCATTACAGTGAGTTCTTTGGGGTATGTCATAGCGTTAGAGTGTGAGGTATATCTGAGTGTTTTAGAGGGGGCGTGGGGTATATCTGAGCGTTAAAATGAAGGGTGTGGTGTGTATCACAGCTTTACAATGAGGGGTGTGGTGTATATCAGTGTGTAACCATGAAGGGAGTTGTTATATCGAAGTGTTACAGTGAGGCGTGTTGGGCATATGAGAGCGTTACAGTGAGTGGTATGGGGCTTATCAGTGTTACAGTGATTGTTGTGCGGTATATCAGAGCGTTAAAGTGAGGGTTGTGTGATATATCAGAGCGTTACATTGAGGGGAGTGATGTATATCAGAGCGTTACAGTGAGGGGTATTTCAGTGTTAAAGTGAGGCATCTGGGGTATATAAGTTTAAAGTGAGCGGTGTTGGGTATATCAGAGTGTTACAGTGAGGCATGTGGGTTACATCAGTGTTCCAGCGCGGGCTGTGTGATATATCAAAGTGTTGCAGTGAGGGGTGTGGTGTATATCAGGGTGTTACAGTGAGGGATGTGGGGTATATCAGTTTGCTACAGTGAGGTCCGGGGGTATATCAGTTTTACAGTGAGGGGTGTGGGGTATATCAAAGTGTTACAGTGAGGGGTGTGGTCTATATCAGGGTGTTACAGTGAGGGATGTGAGGTATATCAGTTTCCAATGAGGGGTGTGTTGTATTTCAGAATGTTACAGTGTGTGGTGTAGGGAGTATCGAAGCCTTACATTGAGGATCTGGGGTATATCAGATTGTTTCAGTGATTGGTACGGGGAATAAAATAGTTTTACAATGAGGGATGTGGGTCATATCAGAGCTTTGCATTGAGGGAGGTGGGCATATCAGAGCGTTACACTGACGGTTGTGCTGTGTATCAGAGCATAACAGAGAGGGTTGTGGAGTATACCAGTGTTACAGTGAGGTCTGTGTGATATACCACTGTGTCACGGTGAGGGGAGTTTATTTATCAGTGTGTTACAGTGAGGGGTGTGGGGTATATTCGTTTTTCCGTGAGGGGTGTTGGGCATATCAGTGTTACAGTGAGGAATGTGGAGTGTATCTGTGTGCTATAGTGATAGGGGTGGGATATATTAGAGTGATACAGTGAGGGGTGTGGCATAAACCAGAGTCTCTACTTGAGGGATGTGGCATATATTAGTGTTATATCCAGAGGTGTTGTTTATATCAGTGTTACAATGAGGAGTGTGGGGTATATCAGAGTGTTGCAGTGAGGGGTGTTGTTTATATCAGTGAGTTACAGTGAGGTGTATATCAGTGTTAATATGAGCGTTGTGGGGTTTATCCGTGTTACAGTGAGGGGTGTGTGGTATATCAGAGTGTTACATTGCGTGGTGTGGGGTGTATCAGTGTTAAAATGAGTGGTGGGAGCTATAGCAGTAGTACAGTGAGCGCTGTGGGATATATCAGAGTATTACTATGAGGGGTGTGTTGTATATCAGTGTTACAGTGAGGGTGTGGGGTATAACAAAGTGTTACAGTGAGGGCTGCTGTGTATACCAGATTGTTACAGTGAGGGGTGTTGGGTATATCTGTGTCTTACAGTGAGGGGTGTGGGGTGTATCAGTGTGTTACAGTGAGGGTGTGGGTATATTGGAGTGTTGCAGTGAGGGTTGTGGGCTATACCAGCGCGTTACATTGAGGGGTGTGTAGTATTTCAGAGCTTTATAGTGAGGGGTGTGATGTGTATCAGAGCCATACAGTGAGGGGTGTGGAGTATATTAGTTTTAGATTGAGGTGTGTGAGGTATATCAGTGTTACAGTGAGGGGTGTGGGGTATAGCATTGTGTTACATTGTGGGGTGTAGGTTACATCAGAGAGTTAATGTGAGGGGTGTGTAGTATGTCAGTGATACAGAGATATGTTTGTGGTTAATTTGAGTATTACAGTGAGGGCTATACCAGTGTTGCAGTGAGGTGTGAGCTATATCCATGATACAGTGAGTGGTGTGTGCTATATTAGAGTGTTACAGCGAGGGCTATGTCAGTGTTACATTGAGGGGTGTGGGGTATATCAGTATTACAGTTAGGTTTGTGAGGTATGTCAGAGTGCTACAGGCGGGATGTGGGATGTATCAGAGTTACAGTGAGGGATGTGGTGTAGATCAGTGCTACAGTGAGGGGTGTGTGCTATATCAGTGATACAGTGAATAGTGTGTGGTATGTCAGAGCATTAGAGTGAGGGCTATATCAGTGTTACATTAAGGGGTGTGGGGTATATCAGTCTTACAGTGAGGGCTGTGATGTATATCAGATTAAAACTGTAAGGGGTGTACAGTGTTACAGTGAGGTGTGTGGGGTATTTCAGTTTTACAATGAGGGGTTTGGGGTATAACAGTGTTAGAGTAAGGGGTGTGGGGTAAATCAATTCTACATTGAGGCGTGTGGGGTATATCAAAACGTTGCAGTGAGGATGGTGGAGTTTATCAGTGAGTTACAGTGACGGGTGTGGTGTATATCAGATTCTTACAGTGAGGGGTGTGGGTTATATAAGTGTGTCACAGTGAAGTGTGTGTGGTACATCAGTGTTACGGTGAGGGGTGTGGGATATATCAGTGTTACAGTGAGGTATGTGGCCTATATCAGTGTTGCACTGAGGGGTGTGAGATTTATCAGTGTGTTACATTGAGCGGTGTGGGTTATATCAGTGTTACAGAGAGGTGTGTGGGATATATCAGTTTTACACTGAGGGGTTTGGGATATAATCAGTGTTAGCGTGAGGGATGTGGTGTAAATCAATGTTACAGTGAGGGTTTTGGGCTATATCAGATTGTTAATGTCTGAGGTGTTGGGTATATCAGTTTGGTACAGTGAGGGGGGTTGGGTATAACATAGTTATAAAGTGAGGGATATAGGGTATATCAGTGTTACAGTGAGTGGTGTGGCATATATCAGAGTTACAGTGCAGGGTGTGGGGTATATCAGTTTTCCAATGAGGGGTGTGGGTATATCAGTTTTACAGTGAGGTGTGTGGGGTATGACAGAGTGTTACAGTGAGGGGAGTTGGGTATAACAGATTTTTACAGTGAGGGATATAGGGTATATCAGAGTGTTACAGTGAGCGGTGTGGTGTATATTACTGTTACAGTGAAGGGCGTGGGGACACCAGTTTTCCAATGAGGGGTGTGGGGTATATCACAGTTTTACATTGGGTCTTGTGATGTATCAGTGTTAAACTGTGTGGTGTGGGTTATATCAGTGTGTTACAGTGAATGTTGTTTTGTACATTAGAGAGTTACAGTGATGGTTGTGTGCTATATCAGAGCGCTACAGTGAGGGTATGGGGTATATTGGAACGTTACAGTGAGAGGTGTGCTGTATATGAGATTGTTAAAATGTGTGGAGTAGGGTATATTGAAAAGTTAGAGTGAGGATCTGGGGTATATAAGAGTGTTTGAGTGAGTGGTGTGGGGAATAACTGAAAATTACTGTGAGCGGTCTGGGGCATATCTGAGCATTACATTGAGGGACTTGTCAGTGTGCTACAGTGAGGGGTGAGGGCTATATCAGTTTTACATTGAGGGGTGTGGGGTATATCAGTCTTACAGTGAGGGCTGTGATGTATATCAGACTAAAACAGTGAGGGATGTGGGGTATATCAGTTTTACAGTGGAGGATGTGAGTAATATCAGTGTTCATGTGAGGGGTGTGGGGTATATCAGAGATAGAGTGATGGCTGTGGTGTAAATGAATGCGTTACATTGAGGGGCATGGGATATATTGGTGTTGCAGTGAGGTGTGTGAGGTCTATCGGTGTTACAGTGAGGGGTGTGGGGTATATCAGAGTGTTACTGTGAGTTGTGTATGGTATATCAGTGTGTTACACTGTGGCGTGTGGTGTATATCAGTTTTACAGTGAGGATTTGAGTTATATTAGTGCTACAGTGAGGGGTGTGAGGTTTATCAGTGTGTTACAGTGAGCGATGTGGGGTATATCAGTGTTACAGTGAGGTGTGTGGGGTATTTCAGTTTTACAATGAGGGGTTTGGGGTATAACAGTGTTAGAGTGATGGGTGTGGGGTAAATCAATGCTACAGTGAGGGGTGTGGGGTGTATCAAAATGTTGCAGTGAGGATGGTGGGGTTTATCAGCGAGTTACAGTGACGGGTGTGGTGTATATCAGATTATTACAGTGAGGGGTGTGGGTTATATAAGTGTGTCACAGTGAAGTGTGTGTGGTACATCAGTGTTACGGTGAGGGGTGTGGGATATATTAGTGTTACAGTGAGATATGTGGCCTATATAAGTGTTACACTGAGGGGTGTGAGTTTTATCAGTGTGTTACATTGAGCGGTGTGGGTTATATCAGTGTTACAGTGAGGTGTGTGGGATATATCAGTTTTTCAATGAGTGGTTTGTGATATAATCAGTGTTAGCGTGAGGGATGTGGTGTAAATCAGTGTTACAGTGAGGGCTTTGGGCTATATCATATTGTTAATGTCTGAGGTGTTGGGTATATCAGTTTGTTACAGTGAGGTGTATATCAGTATTACAAAGAAGGGTGTGATGCATATCTGCGTTAAAGTGAGGGCTGTGGGCTATATCAGATTGTTACAGTGAGCGATGCGTGTATAAAAGCGTTACAGTGAGTGGTGTGGGGTATAGCAGAATGTTACTGTGAGGTGTGTGGTGTATACCAGACTGTTACATTAAATTGAACAAACCACTAACTACACATACTTGGGCTTAAAAATCAGTTATACGGGAAACTTCAAACTGGCTGTGAATGAACTGAAAGAGAAAGCAAGAAGGGCTTTCCATGCCATCAAAAAATCAATCCAAATAGAAATCCCAATTAACATTTGGCTCAAAATTTTCAAATCAGTAATTGAACCAATTGCGCTCAATGGCAGTGAGGTATGGGGACCGCTAACACAACAAGAATTTGAAAAATGGGACAAACACCCAATTGAGATCCTACATGCAGAATTCTGTAAAAGTATCCTCCGGACTCAAAGGAAAACAGTAAACAATGCATGCAGGGCGGAACTAGGCCAATATCCATTAATAATCACTATCCAAAAAAGAGCCACCAAATTTTGGAATCACCTACAAATGAGCAACCCCCAATGCTATCACTACGACGCCCTGAAATGCCAAGAGCTGACCATAAAGAAGAATACCCTCAGTCAACTAGTCCTGGGACTCAGTGAAGTAACTACTAACAATATTATCAATAACCAGCCCCAGGACAGTGACAGGGTAACACAAATAATTCGACCCAACACAATCGTCGCTAACCAAAAGGAAAAATATCTGACATATTGGGCAGAAACAACAATAACCCAAAGCAAACTCAATTGCTACTTGGCCCTAAACAGACAATACAACATAGCTGATTACCTGACCATGGTAAAGGATAACAAACTGAGAAGGACCTTGACAAGGTACAGACTTAGCGAACATAGCCTAGCGATCGAAAAATGAAGACACAGGCAGACCAGGCTGCCAAGAGAAGAGAGGATATGCTCTCACTGCAGTCAGGGAGTAGTGGAGACAGAGATGCACTTCCTCACAGCCTGTGGAAAATATCAGGGCATCAGGGAGAATTTCTACCAAAAATTCTCACAAATATGCCCTGAATTCAGAAATCTGAATGACAACCAAAAACTCCCATTCCTACTGGGGGAGGAGAGAAGCTGTGTAACACTGGCGGCACACTATGTTACAGCTTGCCATGAACAGAGGGACAACCAGTAAACTAAGAAAAGAGTATATATAAACAATGCGAATGCATATTTATACACTCAGGGATATACCTGTTTATACACTGTATGAATAGAACTGCGTTTATGTGTTCAACCATAAATGTATTTTGATGCTTTGGCAACATAAGATGTACCTTATCATGCCAATAAAGCGATTTGAATTTGAATTTGAAATTTGATACAGTGGCTATACCAGAGTCTCTTCGTGAGCGGTGTCGGTTATATCAATGTTTAAGTAAGGAGTGTGCGGTATATCAGTGTGTTACAGTGAGGGGTGTGGGGTATATCTGAATGTTACAGGGAGGGGTGTGGGGTATATCAGAGAGTGACAGTGAGAGGTGTGGTGTATATAAGTGTGTTACAGTGAGCGAAGTGTGGTATTTTAGTCTGTATCAGTGAATGGTGTGGGAAATATCTGTGTGTTACTGTGAGGGGTGTGGGTTAGAGTCATAGAGTCATAGAGTTATACAGCAGGGATAGAGGCCCTTCGGCCCATCGTGTCCGCGCCGGCCATCAAGCCCTGTCTAATCTAATCCCATATTCCAGCATTTGGTCCGTAGCCTTGTATGCTATGGCATTTCAAGTGCTCATCCAAATGCTTCTTAAATGTTGTGAGGGTTCCTGCCTCCACAACCCTTTCAGGCAGTGAGTTCCAGACTCCAACCACCCTCTGGGTGAAAAAGTTCTTTCTCAAATCCCCTCTAAACCTCCCGCCCTTTACCTTGAATCTATGCCCCCTAGTTATTGACCCCTCTACTAAGGGAAAAAGCTCCTCAGCATCCATCCTATCTATGCCCCTCATAACTTTGTACACCTCAATCATGTCCCCCCTCAGCCTCCTCTGCTCCAAGGAAAACAAACCCAATCTGTCAGTCTCTCTTCATAGCTGAAGCGCTCCAGCCCTGGTAACATCCTGGTGAACCTCCTCTGCACCCTCTCTAACGCGATCACTTCCTTCCTGTAGTGTGGCGACCAGAACTGCACACAGTATTCCAGCTGTGGCCTAACCAGTGTTTTATACAGCTCCATCATAACCTCCTTGCTCTTATATTCAATGCCTCGGCTAATGAAGGCAAGTATCGCATATGCCATTTCTACCACCTTATCCACCTGTTCCGCCGCCTTCAGGGATCTGTGTACTTGCACACCCAGATCCCTCTGACCCTCCGTCTTGCCTAGGGTCTTTCCATTCATTGTGTATTCCCTTGCCTTGTTAGTCCCCCCAAAGTGCATCACCTCGCACTTTTCCGGGTTGAATTCCATTTGCCACTGTTCCGCCCTTCTGACCAACCCATCTATATCGTCCTGCAGACTGAGGCTACCCTCCTCGCTATTTACCACCCTACCAATTTTTGTATCATCCGCGAACTTACTGATCATACCTTTTACATTCATATCCAAGTCATTAATGTAGACCACAAACAGCAAGGGACCCAGCACCGATCCCTGTGGTGCCCACTGGCCACAGGCTTCCAGTCACAAAAGCAACCTTCGACCATCACCCTCTGCCTTCTGCCACTAAGCCAGTTTTGTATCCAATGTGCCAAGGCACCCTGGATTCCATGGGCTCTTACCTTCTTGACCAGTCTCCTGTGCGGGGCTTTATCGAAGGCCTTACTGAGATCCATGTATACCACATCCACTGCGTTACCCTCATCTACACACCGAGTCACCCCCTCAAAAAATTCAATCAAATTAGTCAGACATGATCTTCCCTTGACAAAGCCATGTTGACTATCCCTTATTAATCCTTGCCTCTCCAAGTGGAGACAAATTTTGTCCCACAGAATTTTTTCCAATAATTTTCCTACCACTGATGATAGGCTCACTGGCCTGTAGTTCCCCGGTTTTTCCCTACTACCCTTCTTGAATAATGGTACTACATTAGCGGTTCTCCAGTCCTCTGGCACATCCCCTGTGGCCAGAGAGGTCCTGAATATATGTGTTAGAGCCCCCGCAATCTCTTCCTTTGCCTCACACAGCAGCCTGGGATACATTTCATCCGGGCCTGGGAATTTATCCATTTTAAGGCCAGCTAAAACCGCCAATACCTCCTCCCTCTCGATGTTAATATGTTCGAGCATATCACAGTCCCCCCGCCCTATTTCTATGTCTACATCGTCCTTCTCCATAGTGAAAACAGATGCAAAAAATTCATTTAGAACCCTTCCTACATCTTCCGGCTCCACACACAGATTGCCACTTTTGTCCCTAATGGGCCCTATTTTTTCCCTAGTTATCCTCTTACCCTTAATATACTTAAAAAACATCTTAGGATTTTCCTTTATTTTGCTCGCCAGTGTTATTTCATGGCCCCTCCCGGATCTCCTAATTTCTTTTTTAAGTATCCCCCTGCACTTTTCGTACTCCTCTAGGGCTTCCTCCGTCTTTAGCCTTTTGTATCTGCCAAAAGCCCTCCTTTTTTTCCTAATCCATTCTCGTATATCCCCTGACATCCAAGGTTCCCTGTGGTTTTTGGAACCACCCTTGAACTTTGCGGGAACATGATGCCATTGTATGATCTCAATCTCCCTTCTGAAAGCCTCCCATTGCTCTGATGCGGATTTTCCTACAAGTAGCTGATCACAATCCATTTTGGCCAGATCCTGCCTTATCCTATTTAAATCGGCCTTCCCCCAATTTAGAACATTTATTTCCGGCCCATCCCTGTCCATTTCCATGACCACCTCAAATCTTACCATATTATGGTCACTGTCACAAAGTGCTCACCTACTAGCACTTTTTCCACTTGGCCGGCCACATTCCCTAGAATTAGGTCCAGTACCGCCCCCTCTCTTGTAGGACTTTCTACATGCTGGCTCAAAAAGCTCTCCTGGATGCACTTTAAGAATTCTACACCCTCTGAGCCTTTCACACTCTGACTATCCCAGTTAATATTGGGGAAGTTGAAATCCCCCATTATTATTACCATATTATTTGCACATTTCTCTGAGATTTGCCGACATATCTGTTCCTCTATCTCCCCCTGACTGTTTGGAGGCCTATAGTACACTCCCAGCAAAGTGCTTGCCCCCTTTTTGTTTTTAAGCTCCACCCATATGGCCTCATTAGAGGAACCTGATAATATATCATCCCTCCTTACTGCAGTAATTGACTCCTTAATTAATATTGCGACACCCCCTCCTCTTATACCTCCCCCTCTGTCTCGCCTGAAGATTCTGTACCCCGGAATATTGAGCTGCCAGTCTTGCCCCTCCCTCAACCATGTCTCCGTGATAGCAACAATATCATACTCCCATGTGTTTAACAACACCTTCAGTTCATCCACCTTATTTTCAAGACTCCTTGCATTAAAATAAATGCTATCCAGCCTTGCCCTTATATATTTGCCCTGTCTACCAAGCTGACTTGTTTTTTTCTCTATAATTGGCAGCACATCACCCCCTATTTCAGCTCCCCTCTGTATCCCATCCCCCTGCCAAGTTAGTTTAACACCCCCCAACAGTGCTAGCAAACCTCCCTGCAAGGATATTTGTCCCGCTCTGGTTCAGGTGCAACCCGTTCGACTTGTACAAGTCCCACCTTTCCCAGAAGCAGGCCCAGTGATCCAGGAAAGTAAAACCCTCCCCCCTACACCAACTCTTTAGCCACGCATTCATCTGCTCTATCCTCCCATTCCTATACTCACTAGCACGTGGCACTGGGAGTAATCCAGAGATTACAACCTTCGAGGTCCTGCTCTTTAATCTGTTACCTAGCTCCCTAAACTCTTGATGCAGGGCCTCATCCCCCTTCCTTCCTATGTCGTTGGTCCCAATCTGGACCACGACCTCTGCCTGCTCACCCTCCCCCTTAAGAATGCCCTGTAGCCGCTCAGTGACATCCCTGACCCTGGCCACAGTGAGGCAACAAACCATCCTGGAGTCACGTTTGCGGCCACAGAAACGCCTATATGTTCCCCTTACGATAGAATCCCCTACCACTATTGCTCTCCCACTCTTTTTCCTCCCTTCCTGAGCAGCAGAAGCGTCCCTGGTGCCAGGAAGCTGGCTGCTGCTGCCTTCCCCTGGTGAGTCATCCCCCTCAACAGTATCCAACTTGGTATACCTGTTTGAAAGGGGGATGTCCGCAGGGGTTCCCTGCACTTCCTGCCTGCCTCTGTTGCTCCGCCTGATGGTCACCCCCTGTGCAGCCCTTCCCTGAGGCGTGAACATCTCGCTAAACGTGCTATCCACGACCCTCTCAGCATCACGCATGCTCCAAAATTCATCCACCCGCAGCTCGAGCGCCGCAATGCGGTCTGCAAGTAGCTGCAGCTGGATGCATTTCCCGCACACATGGTCGTCAGGGACACTGGCAGCGTCCCTGACTTCCCACATGGAGCAAGAGGAGCAGAACACGGGTCTGAACTCTCCTGCCATGACTTACTACTTTAATTAATTAAAAAATTTATTCAATACCCCAGTTACAGGTATACTCTAGGGCGCTTTATTTACCAACTGTCCCCACTACACCAGAGACCCTATAAATTTAACACCACAGAAGTCAAGTTTGTATTGAAAAGAGAGAAATACTCACCAACCAATCACTTACCTGCTCCGTGGTGACGTCACACTCTGATTACTTTTTAGCTCTCTCCCCGCTGCTGAGTTGGTAAGCCTCGCTGCTCTCCGGTTTTTATACCGGGCTCCTCACCTCCCAGGCTCCGTGCTCCGACTGCTCTCGGGCCTCGCTGCTCTCTGGTTTTTATACTGGGCTCCTCACCTCCCAGGCTCCGTGCTCCGACTGCTCTCCGGCCTCGCTGCTCTCCGGTTTTTATACCGGGCTCCTCACCTCCCAGGCTCCGTGCTCCGACTGCTCTCGGGCCTCGCTGCTCTCCGGCTTTTATACCGGGCTCCTCACCTCCCAGGCTCCGTGCTCCGACTATACCAGTGTCTCGAAGTGTTCGGTGTCGGTTATATCAATGTTAAAATAAGGAGTGTGCGGTATATCAGAGTGTTACACTGAGGGGTGTGGGGTAAATTAGAGTGTTATAATGAGGGTTGTGGGATATATGAGAGTGTTACAGTGAGGAATGTCGTTTTTATAGGACTTACCGTGTGGGATGTGGGTATATCAGAGTGTCACAGTGAGGGGTATGGGATCTAACAGAGTGTCACAGTGAGGGGTTTGGGATATATCAGCGCATTATGGTGAGGCGTGTGGTGTGCATCAGTGCGTTACAGTGAGGGGTGTGTGGTATATCAGAGTGTAACAGTGAGGTTTGTGTGGTATAGCAGAGTGATACAGTGAGGAATATTTGTGCATCAGAGAGTTACAGTGAGAGATGTGGAAAACATCAGAGTTAGAGTGACGGGTGTGGGGTATATCAATGTGTCACCCTGAGCATAGTCAGTATATTAGTGTGCTAGAGCGAGAGGTGTGGGATGTATTAGTGATACAGTGAGGGGTGTTGGTTATACCAGAGTCTCCAAGTGAAACAAAGAAACATAGAACATAGGAGCAGGAGTAGGCCATTCGGCCATTCGAGCCTGCTCCGCCATTCAATGAGATCATGGCTGATCATCCAAATTCAGTACCCTGTCCCTGCCTTCTCCCCATATCCCTTGATCCCTTTAGCCTTAAGAAATATATCCAACTCTTTCTTGAATATATTTAATGTACTGGCCTCCACCGCCCTCTGTGGCCAAGAATTCCACAAGTTCACCACTCTCTGGGTGAAGAAAGTCCTCCTCATTTCAGTCCTAAATGGCTTACTCCTTATCCTTAGACTATGACCCCTGGTTCTGGACTCCCCGGCCATCAGAAACATCCTTCCCGAATCTAGTCTGTCCAGGCCTGACATAATTTTACATGTTTCGATGAGACCCCCTCACAATCTTCTAAACAACAGTTAGTATAAGCCCAATCGACACAATGTCTCCTCATACGTCATTCTTGCCATCCCAGGTATCAGCCTGGTGAATCTTCGCTGCACTCCTTCCATGGTAAGATCGTCCTTCCTCAGGTAAGGCGACCAAAACTGCACACAATACTCAAGGTGCGGTTTCAACAAGGCCCTGTCCAACTGTAGCAAGACATCCTTGTTCCTGTACTCAAACCCTGTAGCTACGAAGGCCAACATACAATTTGCCTTCTTAACAGCCTGCTGCACCTGCATGCTTACCTTCAGCGACTGGTGCCCAAGAACATGCAGGTCTCTTTGCACTTCCCCTTCTCCCAATCTATTGCCATTCAAATAATAATCTGCCTTCCTGTTTTTGCCACCAAAGTGGATAACCTCACATTTATCCACATTATAGTACATTTGCCATGTTTCTGCCCAGTCACCAGACCTGTCCAAATCGTACTGGAGTTACACGACATACCCTCACAGCATACCCTCTCACCCAGCTTTGTGTCTTCTGCAAATTTGGAGATATTACATCCAATTCCCTCGTCCAGATCACTAATATATATTGTGAACAGCTGGGGTCCTAGGACCGATCCTTGCGGTATCCCACTAGTCACTGCCTGCCAGTCGGAAAATGACCCATTTATTCCAACTCTTTGCTTTATGTCCGCCAACTAGTTCTCTATCCAAGTCAATACATTGCCCCCAATCCCATGTGCCTTAATTTTGCAGGCTAATCTCTTATGTGGGACCTTATCGAAAGCCTTCTGAAAGTCCAAATACACCACATCCACTTGTTCTCCCTTAGCTATTTTACTAGTTACATCCTCAAAAAATTCGAGTTGATTAGTCAAACATGATTTACCTTTTTTAAATCCATGATGACTTTGTTCGATTCTGTCACCTCTTTCCAAGTGCTCTGCTATTAGATCAGTTATAATGGAATCTAGCATTTTCCCCACTACCGATGTCAGGCTTACTGGTCTATAATTCCCCGCTTTTTCTCTGCCATCCTTTTTGAATAGTGGGGTAACATTAGCTACCCTCCAATCCATGGGTACTGTTCCAGAGTCTATCGAGCTCTGGAAGATGTCCAGCAATGCATCTACTATATCTAGGGCCACTTCCTTAATTACCCTGGAATGTAGAATATCAGGCCCTGGGGATTTATCGGCCTTCTGTCCCATCAAATTTCCTAACAACCTATCCCTGCGAATACTGATTTCTTTCAGTTCCACCCTTTCATCAGGCCCTATGTTCCCCGGCATCTCTGGAAGGTTATTTGCATCCTGCTTTGTAAAGACAGAACCGAAATAGATATTTAGTTGGTCAAACATTTCTTTGTTCCCCATTATTAATTCCCCGGATTCTGACTGCAAGGGACCTACGCTTGAGTTCACCAATATTTTTCTCTTCACATATCTTTAAAAGCTTTTACAGTCAGTTGTTATTATCCCTGCAAGCTGACGCTCATATTCCATTTTCCCTTTCTTAATTAATCCCTTTGTCCTCGTTTGTTGAAACCTAAACTGCTCCCAATCTTCAGGATTATTGCTTTTTCTGGCCAATTTATATGTCCTCTCTTTGGATCTTATGCGATCCCTAATTTCCCTTGTTAGCCACGGTTGAGTTAACTTTTTTGTTTTATTTTTATGCCAAACTGGGATGAACAAATTCTGTAGCACATCCATTCGGTGTTTGAATGTTTGCCAATGCCTATCCACCGTCACGCCTTTGAGTGCCATTCCCCAATCAATACTGCCCAACTCGCTCCTCAGACCATCGTAGTTTCCTTTATTTAAATTGAGGACCCTAGTCTCTGATTCAACTACTTCATTCTCCATCTTAATGAAGAATTCGATCATATTATGATCGCTCCGACACAAGGGGCCTCGTACAAGAAGATTGCTAATTAATCCTTTCTCGTTACATTATACCCAGTCGAAGATGGCCTGATTTCTGGTTGGTTCCTCGACATATTGGTCCAGGAAACCATCCCGTAAACACTCCAGGAATTCCTCCTCCACAGTATTGTTACTAATTTGGTTAGCCCAATCTATATGTAGATTAAAGTCACCCATGATGTCCGCTGTGCCCTTATTACACGCTTCTTTATTTTCCCTTTTAATGCCTTCCCCAACCTCCGCCTTACTGTTTGGATGCCTATACACCACTCCCACTGACGTTTTTTCCCCTTAATATTCCACAATTCTACCCATACAGATTCCACATCATCAGAGCTAATATCCTTCTTTACAATTGTGTTAATCCCTTCTTTAACCAGTAATGATTCCCCCCCTCCCGTTCCTTTTTGCCTATCTTTCCTGAATATCGAATACCCCTGAATGTTGAGTACCCAGTCTTGGCCATCCTTGAGCCACGTTTCCGTTATCCCAACCAAATCGTAATCGTTTACCTCTACTTGCGCAGCCAATTCATCCACCTTATTACAAATGCTCCTCGCATTAAGACACAACGCCTTCAGGTGTCGGTAATAACAATGTTACAGTAAGGAGTTTGGAGTATATCAGAGTGATACAGTGAGGGGTGTGGGCACATCAGAGTGTTATAGTACGGGGTGTGAGGTATATTAGTGTTAAACTAAGGGGAGTGTGGTATATTCTAGTGTTACAGAGAGGGGTGTCGTTTTTATCAGTGTTAAAGTGAGGGGTGTGTGTTATATCAGAGTGTTACAGTGAGAAATGTGGTGTGTATCAGAGAGTTACAGTGAGCGGTGTGCCCTATATCAGAGTTACAGTGAGAGGTGTGGGGTATATCAGTTTGTCACAGTGAGAGAAGTGGTGTATTTCAGTGTGTTACAGTGAGGGGTATGGGTTATATCAGAATTACAGAAACCCCACAGTGCAGATAGAGGCCATTTCGGCCCATCAAGCCTGCACCGACACATATCCCACCCGATCCCCGTAACCCCTACACCAATACATATCCCACCCTATCCCCGTAACCCCACGTATTTAATCCCCCTAACACTAAGGGTCAATTTATCATAGCCAATCAACCTAAAGCGCACATCTTTGGACTGTGGGAGGAAACCGGGGCGCCTGGAGGAAACCCACGCAAACACGGGGAGAATGTGCAAACTCCACACAGACAGTCACCCGAGGCCGGATTCGAACCCGGGTCCCTGGCGCTGTGAGGGAGCAGTGCTAACCACTATGCCACCGTGCTGCCATAGTGGATGGATGTGGGGCATATCAGAGTGTGACACTGAGGGGTGTGGGCTATATCAGCGCATTACAGTGAGGCGTGTGGGGTGCATCAGTGCATTGCAGTATGGGGTGTGTGGTATATCACAGTGTTACAGTGAGGGGTGTGGGTATATCAGATTGTTACACTGAGTGGTGTGAAGTGTATGATTTTTAGCGTGAGAGGTGTTGGGTATATCAGAGTGTTACAGAGAGGTGTGAGGAGCATATTAGTGATAGAATGAGCTGCGTGGGTTATATCAGTGTTACAGTTAGGTGTGAGGAGCATATGAGTGTCAGAATGAGATGCATGGGATATATCAGTGTTAAAGTGATGTGCATGGGGTATATTAGTGTGTCACAGTGAGCGTAGAGGTTATATCAGTATTTTACAGTGAGGGTGTTGGGTACTTCACTGTTACAATGAGGGATATGGGGTATATCAGTGTTACAGTGAGAGGTGTCAGTTATATCAGAGTGTTGCAGTGAGAGGTGTGGGGTATATCAGAGTTTTACAGTGAGAAATGGGGTGTGTATCTGTGAGTTACAGTGAGGGGTGTGGACGACATCAGAGTTACAGTGAGGGGTGTGGGTTATATCAGTGTGTCAAAGTTAGCGAAGTGGGGTATATCAGAGTGTTACAGTGAGAGGTGTGGGGTGTATCGTTGTTACAGAGAGGGCTATGAGGCATATCTGTGTTACCGTGAGCGGTGTGGAGTATACCATTGTGTTAGAGAGAGAGGTGTGAGATATATCACAGTGATATCGTGAGGGGTGTGGGTTATACCAGAGCCTCTAAGTGAGCGGTGTCCGTTATATAAAGGAGTGTGGGGAATATCAGTTTTACAGTGAGAGGTGTGGGTTATATCAGAGTGTTACAGTGAGGGGTGTGAGATAAAGCAGAGTGTTACAGTGAGAGGTGTGGGGCAGATAAGTGTTAAAGTGAGAGGTGTTGGGTTTATCACCGGGTTACAGAGAAGGGTGTGGGTATATCAGAGCGTTACCATAAGGCGTGTGTTGTGTATCAGTGCGTTACAGTGAGGGGTGTGCGTAAATCAACGAGTTACCTTGAGGCGTGTGTTGTGTATCAGAGCGTTACAGTTGAGGGTGTGGGGTATATCAGAGTTTTACAGTTGAGGGTGTGGGGTATATCAGAGTGTTACAGTGAGAGGTGTGGGGTATATCAGAGCGTTACAGTGAGGGGAGTGGGGTATATTAGAGTGTTACAGTTAGGTGTGAGGAGCATATGAGTATCTCAGAATCTTACAGTGAGCGGTGTCGAGTATATTGCTGTTACAGTAAACATAGAAACATAGAGGATAGGACCAGGAGTTGGCAATTCGGCTCCTCGAGACTGCTCCGCCATTCAATGAGATCATGGTTGAGCTTCCAAATTCAGTACCCAGTCCCTGTCATCTCCCCATATCCATTGATCCTTTTAGCCTTAAGAAATATACCTACTCATTCTTGAATATATTTAATGAATTGGCCTAAATTGCCATCTGTGTTAGAGAATTCCACAGGATCACCACTCTCTCGGTGAAGATATTCCTCCTCATCTCTGTCTTAAATGGCATTCCCCTTATCTTTAGACTGTGACCCCTGGATCTGGACTCACCCATCAGCGGGAACATCCTTCCTGCATCTAGTCTGTCTAGTCCTGCTAGAATTTTATAAGTTTCAAAGAGATCCATCCTCATTCTTTTAAACACCAGAGAGTATAAGCCCAATCAACCCAATCTCTCCTCATACGTCATTCCTGCCATCCCATGTATCAGTCTGGTGAATCTTCGCTGCTCTCCCTCCATGGCAAGAACATCCTTCCTCAGATAAGCCAGCTAAAACTGCACGCAATACTCAAGGTGTGTTCGCAACAAGGCCCTGCACAACTGTAGCAAGACATCCTTGTTGCTGAACTGGAATCCTCTCGCTACGAAGGCCAACATACCATTTGCCTTCTGAACCGCCTGCTGCACCTGCATGCTTACCTTCAGCGACTGGTGCACAAGGACACCCAGGTCTCGTTGAACTTCCCTTTCTCCCAACATATTGCCATACAGATAATAAACTGCCATCCTGTTTTTGCCACCAAAGTGGATAACCTCGCATTTATCCACATTGGGCTGATGCATGGCACATGCAATATAATCACCCAACCTGTTCAAATCATATTGGAGATTCTAGGCATCCTCCTCACAGCACACACGCCAAACCAGCTTTGTGTCATCTGCAAACTTGGAGATATTACATCTAGTTCCCTCCTCTAGATCATTAATATAAATTGTGAATAGCTCGGGTCCTAACACCGAACCCTGCGGATCCCCACTTGTCACTGCATGCCACTCAGAAAAAGACCCGTTTATTCCAACTCTTGCTTCCTATCTGCCAACCAGTTCTCTCTCCAAGTCAGTACCTTGCCCCCAATCCCAGGTGCTTTAACTGTACACGCTAATCCCTTATACGGGACCTTATCGAAAGCCTTTTAAAGTCCAAATACACCACATCCACTGGTTCTCCCTTACCTATTCTACCAGTTACATCCTCAAAAAATTCCAGTAGAGTAGTTAAGCACGATTAAGCTTTTGTAAATCCATTTTGACTTTGTCCGATCCTGTCTCTGTTTTCCAAGTGCTCTGCTATTAACTCTTTTATTGTGGACTCTAGCATTTTCCCAACTACCGATGCCAGCCCCCCAGTCTATAATTCACCATTTTCTCTACACCATATTTTTTGAATAGTGGGGTAACATTAGCTATTCCAGAGTCTTTAGAATTTTGGAAGATGACAAGCAATACATCCAGTAGTTGTAGGGCCACTTCCTTATGTACCATGGATGTAGATTATCAGGCCCTGGGGATTTATCGACCATCAATCCCGTCAATTTCCCTTAGATCATTTCCCTACAAATTCTGATTTCATTCAGTTCCACCCTCTCATTAGACCCGAGGTTTCCCGACATCTTTGGGAAGTTAATTGTGTCCTCATTTGTGAAGACAGAATCAAAGTAAGTAATTAATTGGTCTATCATTTCTTTGTTCGCCATTATAAATTCCGCTGATCTTGACTGCAACAGACCTACGCTTCACTTCACCAATCGTTTGCTCTTCACATATCTATAGAAGCTTTTACAGTCAGTTTCTATTCTCCCTGAAAGCTTACACACATACTCTATTTCCCCCCTCTTAATTAATCTCTTTGTCCTTCTTTGCTGAATCCTAACTTGCTCCGATTCCTCAGGTTTGCTGCTTTT
The DNA here is from genome assembly GCF_052327205.1 of Somniosus microcephalus. NCBI lineage: Eukaryota > Metazoa > Chordata > Chondrichthyes > Squaliformes > Somniosidae > Somniosus > Somniosus microcephalus. The sequence continues at coordinate 2,033,075 of NW_028225183.1, read as the reverse complement.
GCCTGGCCAATTTATATGTCCTCACCTTGGATCTTATGCTATCCCTAATTTCCCTTGTTAGCCACGGTTGAGTCACATTGTTTTGTTTTATTTTCAATTCAATTCAATTCAATTCAATTTTATTTGTCATATATGCAGCAGACGTGTGTACTGCACAATGAAATGTTGATTTTTACGAGTCCTCCCAACATTGGAATAAATATGGCATAACGATAAAATACTAACAGAAATACGAATAGAAAGACATTAATAATAAATAAAACAACAGTAATTAATAATAAATTAATCGTTCATGAGTCTTATGGCCTGGGGGTAGAAGCTGTTTCGAACCTGTTGGTGCGAGACCGTATGCTTTCGTATCTCTTACCGGACGTGAGCAGGGCGAACAGGTTGTGGCTGGGGTGACTTGCGTCTTTAATGATTCTCAGGGCCATCCCCCGGCACCTCTCGGGGTAGATATCCTGCACAGCAGGTAGTTTAATTCCTATAGTGTGTTGTGCAGCTTTCACTACCATCTGTCGAGCCTTGCAGTCTGTGGCAGTGCAGTTGCCATACCAGGTAGTGATACAGCCGGACAGGATACACTCGATGGTGCACCGGTAGAAGTTGGTGAGAATCTGGGGGGCCATTCCAAATTTCTTCAGTCGTCTGAGGAAGAACAGGCGTTGGCATGCCTTCTTGGTGACAACGTCGATGTGATTGGACCACGTTAAGTCCTCCGTAATGAATACACCCAGTAATTTGAAGCTGCTGACCCTCTCCAACTCAGCCCCTTCGATGTAGATTGGGGTGTGTCCCTCCCCCTGCCGCTTCCTGTAGTCCACGATCATCTCCTTTGTTTGCTGATGCTCAGGGAGAGGTTGTTGTACTTGCACCATTGTCCTAGGGCTCTTACCTCCTCCCTGCAGCCTGTCTCGTTGCCATCTGTGATCAGGCCTACAACGGTAGTGTCATCAGCAAACTTGATGATGGAGTTGAAGTTGTGCGTTGTTGTGTCCGTGTGTTAATAGAGACACTGAAGACAGCAGTTGGTTTTAAAGGTGTTTACTGAACAAAGCCTGGAGGGGAACTAACTGATACAACACAATATACAGGCTTATATAGCCCGATTGGCCATTACCAGCATTACAGTACACAGGGGGCTCTTAAAGGCACATACACTGCAATTCCTCCCCTTTTAGTCAACCAGTACATAATATTTTTAAGTAATCATTAATTACATGTTACAAGAAAAATAATCTACACATTGCTGTAGTTAATTAATTATAAGTCAGTCTGTCTGGAGGCTTCCTGACTCGGTCCGGATAACGCCTCGGTGGTGCAGTAGTTTCTGGTGGTGTAGTTGGTTCTTTTGGCAAGGCTGATTCGGCTTGAATGCCAGTGTCGGGTTCATCGGGTTCCAGTATCACCGGATCAGAGGTAGATATGGGTATCTCTACTTCCTCATTAGGCGTGTAGAGTTGTGGTGTAGGTTGTCCCTTTTCGATTGACTCTATGATTTGGTCAGCATGGCGCCCTATTATGCTTTCTCCGATGTCCACGGTATACATCAGTGGTCCTAGTCGTGTGCAGATAGTTCCAGGCTGCCATTTCTCGGTACGGTAGTCCCGGGACAAAACATGTTGACCTATCTGGAAGGTTCTAGTTGGCCTTTCATTCATGCCTTGAAATTGCTGGTTCTCCACGTCCCTTCTGATGTTTGGCTTGATCAAATCCAGCCGGCATCTTAGGCTTCTATTGAAGAACATCATGGCAGGAGTTTGGTTTGGAACCATATGTGTTGCTTTCCTGTATGCAAACAAGAAGTTATCCACCTTGTGCTGAAGTTTTATGTCTTCATTACTCATGGCCTTTATGGCCTTCTTGAAGGTCTGGACAAACCTTTCAGACAATCCATTGGTGGCGGGATGGTATGGGGCAGACGTGTAGTACTTACCTCCATTCTTTTTAAAGAACTTCCTGAATTCTTCGGAAACAAATTGTGGTCCATTATCAGATCAGATCTGTTCAGGCAGTCCATTCCAGGCAAATATGGTCCTTAATACTGTGATGATTTTTTTCCGTGGCGGTGGAGGACATCTTTATTACCTCCGACCACTTGGAGTGTGCATCAACCGCGATTAAGAACATTGAGTCCATAAATGGACCAGCAAAGTCGATGTGTACCCTTTGCCAGGGAGATGAGAGCCACTCCCATGGATGTAGATGGGCTTGTGGTGGAGCGTTTTGGACCTTCTGGCATCCTAGGCAGCTCTTGGTCATTTCTTCGATGTCTCCATCGATGCCTGGCCACCATACAAACGCCCTGGCTAGGTTCTTCATTTACACTCCACCCAGATGCCCCTCATGAAGCTCCTTTAGAACTTTATCCTGGAGTTTGGGTGGAATCACCACTCTGGATTCACATATCAAGGTTCCTCGGCACACTGACAGATGTTCTCTTCTTTGCGAGAATGCTGGCAACAGTGGTTCGTCATGTGCTGGCCATCCCTTCACTGTTAAATCGTAGACTCGTGAGAGAGCCGGGTCATTTCTAGTTTCCCTTTCAATGGCAGAATTTGTTACTGGTAGACATTCGACTATGGTAGTGTGAAAAATCTCCACTGGGACTACGGTAGGTGCTTCTTCTACCGTTGGCAATGGTAGATGCGATAAACCGTCAGCATTCCCATACCATTTTGATCCTTTGTATTCTATGTTGTATTGGTGTGCCCCTAGAAAAAGGGACCACCTCTGTAGCCTTTGCGCTGTCATAATGGGAACACCCTTTTTAGGGTTGAATATGGAGATGAGGGGTTGCTGGTCAGTCAAAAAGGGAAAAAAATTTCCGTGTAGGTAATGGTTGAATTTCTTCATGCCCCATACCAGGCTGAGTGCTTCCCTGTCGATTTGGGCATAGTTATTCACAGCTGAGTTCAATGAGCGTGACGCAAAAGCTATAGGCCATTCCGAGCCATCGGAATTTATGCAATAACACTGCTCCTACGCTGTAAGGGGATGCATCGCACGCCAGTCTGATTGGCAGTGATGGGTTGTAATGAGCCAAAACTTCTTTGGACGTGATTAAGTCTTTGCATTTATGGAAGGCATGTTTACAGTCTTCGCTGCATTTCCAAATTACGCCTGTTTGTAGCAGTTCATTAAGTGAGTGCAGAAGAGTTGATAAGTTCGGTAAAAATTTATGATAGTAATTTATTAATCCCAGGAACGACCTTAATTGTGAAACATTTTCTGGTGCTGGGGCTTTTATGACAGCTTCAATTCTTTCAGGTGGCTTATGCAACCCTTCCTTATTAATTATGTGGCCACAATATGATATTTGATTCTGGAAAAATGCGCACATGGGGCGATTTGCTCGTAGGCCCCGTTCTCTCAGCCTAGTGAGCACCTGCTCCAAATTGGCAAGGTGCTCGTTGTCGTTTTCTCCTGTTACGAGGATGTCGTCTAGGTAGCATTGAGTCCCCGGAATCCCTTGGAGGACTTGCTCCATAGCTCTTTGCCAGGTAGCTGGAGCGGATGCTACTCCGAAAACCAGTCGATTGTACTGGTACAGACCTTTGTGTGTATTTATTGTGAGATATTTTTTAGAGGCCTCTTCAACCTCCATCTGTAGATATGCCTGTGCCAAGTCAATTTTGGTGAAATGTTTCCCTCCGGATAGTGAGGCGAAAATATCTTCTATCCTCGGAAGAGGATACTGTACCGTGTGAAGGACCGGGTTTACCGTCACCTTGAATTCTCCACAGATGCGAATTTTTCTCTGTTGTTCAGATTTATCATTATTCAACGCTTTTTTCATGACTGGGACGATGGGTGTTGCCCACTCGCTCCAATCTATTTTGGATAATATGGCTGCCTTTTCCAAATTCTCCAGCTCTGCCTTGACAGCTGGACGAATTGCATATGGCACTGGTCTTGCCATAAAAAACTTGGGAATTGCCGGATCTTCCACTTATATTGAGGTGGTGATGCCTTTCAAGGTTCCTAGTTTCTCTTGAAACATTTCTTTGGCGTTGGCCAAGATGTCTTTTAATCGTTCAGGTATGACGTCATCATCGTTTTTATCCTTACTGGTCACCGTCAGTGCCTGAATGGAGTGCCAGTCTAAACGTGTTTTCCTGATCCATTCACGTCCCAACAGCAGTGGACCACCATCTTGTAGAACGTATAAATACAACTTCTGTATTTCCTTGCCGTTGCATACAACAGGCACCCTTATTTTTCCTTTGGGGTATGTTTTCAAGATAATGGATGTGTCTTTTAAAGATATATGCGGAAATAGACTCTCGTAATCCCGTCGATTTATGACGGTGAGAGCTGATCCTGTATCTAGCTCCATTTTAACTGGGGACCCTGCTATCGTGAGGGTAACCCAAATGGTCTGGTAATCTTCATTAGCAATTACATTATGTAATTTGAGATGGCTTAGTCTCTTGTTTTCGGAGTTGCTATCGCTCTTCTGGTCTTCGGAGCTACTGTCCGTCATCATTTGTACCTTTCTGTACTTTTCTTTATTGATTTTTTTTTCCTGTCCGTGGATTTTTTTCTCCAGATCGGCATACCCGTGCAATGTGTCCAATCTTTCCGCATTGCCTGCATGCTTTGCCCTTGAACCAGCAGTCCATCTGGTCATGGGTGGATCTCCTGCAGCAATAACATCTCTCGAAACCCTGTGTCATTTCATGGGTGCCGAAGTCCTGTGTCTTCTGTTGTATCTCTGCAGCTCCTCTTGCGGCTGCTTCGTATGATACAGCCATATTGAAAGCCTTGTCCAGTGTTAAATCTTTTTCAGAAAGCAGCCTTTTCTGTGTTCCTTCACTTTGGAGACCGCAGACGAATTTGTTTCGAAGATAATCTGCTAGTCTTGCCCCGAATTGGCAGTGCTTTGATAGCTTTCTTAATTCGGTGAGGTAATCAGCATTACTTTCATTCTTGTGTTGATTTCTCTTGAAGAATTTGAATCGTTCCACTATCAGCAGCGGTGTTGTGTTTAAGTGCTCCTGTAGGGTATCAACAATTTCTTTAAAATTCTTGTATTTTGGTTTGGCTGGAGTGATTATGTTTCGTAACAGCCCGTATGCCATTGCGCCCATTAGATTTAGAAGTACTGACACTTTTTTTCATTTTCTCTTCCATTTGCGGTGCAATATACCTCCACTCTTTCCACATATGTGGTCCAATCCTCTATCGCGTTATCAAAAGCATCAATATTGCCAGACTTAGGCATCCTAGAAAAAAAATGGTTTTCTTTCTTTTCTGCAGAAAATATATTGCGCTTCCCCGCCGCTGCTGTCGATGACAACGCTGTTTCCCGCGGGTTTCCCTTCTTTTTATTTATTTGTTTACTGGTGGAGGCTCGTTCCCGCCGGACTCTCTCTGCTAGGCCTGAACGCCGACCTGCTTGCAGCGCCGGCCGTCTCCCGAGTGCTCCCTCCCCGCCTGTTACTGCTTGCCTCCGCCTTCGCTGCTTGGCCTAGCTGCAGAGCTAGCCACTGGAGCCCCAGCCCGACGCCCAGGAAGGATTATTGCAGTACCTGCCACCAGCTCGGCCAGCTGGTGAAACCACAGCTTTTTCTTTTACTTGATTTTCCTTGACTTTGGCCACCAGAGGAATCGATGTCCTTGAGATGCTGCCGAATTGCAGGTAAGTCCGTTTCCAATTCCTCGCCACTGTTGTGTCCGTGTGTTAACAGAGACACTGTAGACAGGAGTTGGTTTTATCGGTTTTCACTGAACAAAGTCTGGAGGGGAACTAACTGATACAACACAATATACAGGCTTTTATAGCCCGAGTGGCCATTACCGGCATTACAGTACACAGGGGGTTCTTAAAGGCACATACACTACATGCGTGGCCATGCAGACGTGAGGAAGCAGGGAGTACAGAAGGGGGCTGAGCACACAACCCTGGGGAGCTCCCGTGTTCAGGATCTGTGTGCAGGAGGTGTCTCTGCCTATTTTCACCACCTGGGGTCTTCCCGTCAGGAAGTCCAGGATCCAGTTTCATAGGGATGTGTTAAGTCCTAGCTCACTGAGCTTGTTGACAAGCTTGGAGGCGATAATGGTATTGAATGCTGAACTATAATCAATGAACAACATTCTCACATAGGTGTTCCTCTTATCCAGGTGTGATAAGGCAGTGTACGGTACAGTGGCGATGGCATCACCCCTAGATCTGTTTGGGCGGTAGGCAAATTGGAGTGGGTCCAGTGTGTCAGGTACTAACGAGTTGATGTGGGTTTTGACCAGCCTCTCAAAGCACTTCATGATGACAGAAGTGAGTGCTATGGGGCGGTAGTCAGGTTTAAACAGGTCACTTTTGTTTTTTTGGGGACTGGAAAATTCGATGTCATCTTGAAGCGGGTGGGGACTACAGACTGGTACAGTGAATGGTTAATATATCCGTAAACACAGCTGCCAGCTGGTCAGCGCATGCTCGAAGGACACGCCCAGGGATTCCATCTTAACTGGGTGATTTGTGGGTGTTCACTCTCTTAAAGGTCTTGCTCACGTCAGCCACAGAGATTGAGAAGACCCAGTCGTCCTGAGCCGTGGGCGCCCTTGTAACAGGACTGTTGTTGTTGGCCTCAAACCGGGCATAAAAAGTGTTAAGCTCATCCGGGAGAGAGGCATTGCTGGGCATGACACAGTTGAGTTTCCCTTTGTAGTCCGTAATAGATTGTAGTCCACTCCACATCCTTTGCGAATCTGAGCTATGATAGTGTGACTCCACTTTGTCCGTGTGTTGTCTTTTTGCATTTTTGATGGTTTTTCTGAGGTCGTACCTTGATTTCTTGTACTCATCCATGTTATGCCTAACAGGGATGAACAAAGTCTGTAGTTCATCCATCTGATCTTTAAATGTTTGCCATTGCCTACCCACCGACAACCCTTTAAGTAACTTTCTCCAATCCATCCTACCCAACTCACACCTAATACAATCGTAGTTTCCTTTATTTACATTTAGGACCTTAGTCTCTGAGTCAAATAGTTCACTCTCCATCTTAATGAAGAATTCTCTCATAATATGATCGCCCTGACACAACGGGCCTCGCACAACAAGATTGATAATTTATAACCAGTGTAAGATGGCCTGATCTCTAGCTGGTTCCTATACATATTGGTCAAGGAAACCATCCCGTATACACTCCAGGAATTCCTCCCCCACAGTACTGTTACTAATTTGGTTAGCCCAATCTATATGTAGATTAAAATCACACATGATAACTGCTGTGCCCTTATTGCATGCATCTCTAATTTCCCCATTTACTGCCATCCCCAACCTCCACATTACTGTTTGGGGGTCTGTATATAACTCCTACTAAGCTTTTCTGTCCCTTGGTATTTCTCAGGTCTACCCATACACATTCCACATCATCAGAGCTACTATCCATCCTAACTATTGTCTTAATCTCCTCTTTAACCATCAATGCTACCCCACCTCTTTTTCATTGATGCATGTCTTTCCTGAATATAGCATATGCCTGGATGTTGAGTTCCCAGCATTGGTCACCCTGGAGCCATGTTTCCGTAATCCCAATATTATCATATCCGTTTACATCTATTTGCACAGCTAATTAATCCATCGTATTATGAATGCTCCTCGCATTAAGACACAAAGACTTCAGGCTTGTTTTATAACACTATTAGACCTTTTAAAATTATTACTTACTTTGGCTATGTTTGAATTAAACCCTTGATTTCTCTCACTGCCACTTTTGCTTTTCTCCTTCCTGTCCTTTGCTTCTATCCTTGTTTCCCTTTCCTCTGTCTCCTGCACAGCATCCCTACCCACTGCCATTTTAGTTTAAATCCTCCGCAGCAGCACTAGCAAACATTCCCCCTAAGACATCGGTCCTTGTCCTGCCCAGGTGCAAACCGTCCAGTTTGTAATGGTCCCACCTCCCCCAGAACCGGTTCCAATATCCCAGGAATTTGAATTCCTCCCCCTTGCATCATTCCTCTAGCCACGTATTCATCTTTATTATCCTTCTATTTCTACACGGACTAGCACGTGGCACTGGTAGTAATCCTGAGATTACCACCGTTGAGGTCCTATTTTTTAACTTACCCCCAAACTCCCTATATTCAGCTTTTAGGACCTCATCCCGGTTTTTACCTATATCCTTGGTACCTATTTGCACCACGACAACTGGATGTGCACCCTCCCCCTTCAGATTGCCCTGCAGCCACTCTGAGACAACCTTGACCCTTGCACCAGGGAGGCAACATACCATCATGGAGTCTCGTTTGCGACAGCAGAAATGCCTATCTATTACTCTTACAATATAATCCCCTATTACCACAGCTCTCCCACACTTTTTCCTCCAATCCTGTGCAGTGGAACGATCCACGGTGCCATGAAATTGTCTGCTGCTGCATTCCCCCGATAAGCCATCGCCCCCAACAATATCCAAAGCGGTATATCTGTTTGAGAGGGGGATGGCCACAGGGGACCCTTGCATTACCTGCCTATAAGGGACGTGGGCTATATTAGAGTGTTACAATGAAGGTTGTGGGACATATTAGAGTGTTTCAGTGAGGTGTGTCGTTTTTAACAGTTTTACAGTGAGGGCTGTGCAGTAAATCACAGTGTTACAGTGAAGGAGGTGGGTATATCTGACTGTTACAGTGAGGGGTGTGGCATCTGTCAGAGTGTTACAGAGGGGTGTAGGCTACTTCAGAGTGTTACAGTGTGGCATGGGGCGTGTGTCACTGTTACACTGAGAGGTGTCAGATATATCAGTGTTACATTGAGAGGTGTGTGGTATATCAGAGTGTTAAAGTGTGGTGTATATAAGTTTACATTGAGGGGTGTGGGGTGCATCAGTTTTACAGTGAGGGGTGTGGGGTATATGAGAGTGTTACATTGAGGGATGTGGAGTATATCCTTGTTATAGTGAGGGGTGTGGGGTATATCAGAGTGTAACAGTGATGGGAGTTGTGTATATTAGTGTTTTATAGTGAGGGATTTGTAGTATTTCAGTTTTACAGTGAGTGGGTGGGGTAAAACAGCATGTTAAAGTGAGGGGTCTGGTGTATATCAGATTTACAGTGAGAGCTGTGAGGTATATCAGATTGTTACAGTGCGGGGTTTGGGGTATATCACAGTGTTACAGTGAAATGTGTGGGGTATATCAATTTTACAGTGTAGGGAGTGGGGCATAACAGAGTATAATAGTGAGGGGAGGGGAGTATATCACAGTGTTCCAGTGAGGTTTGTGGAGTATATCACAGTGTTACACTGAGAGGTGTGTTGTATATCAGAGCGTTACAGTGAGGCGTGTGATGTGTATCAGAGCGTTGCAGTGAGGTGTGTGGGGTGTATCAGAGTGATACAGTGAGGGGTTTGGAGTATTTGAGTGATAGATTGAGATGCACTGGGGTATATTGGAGTGTTACCCTGAGGGGTGTGGGGTATAGGGAAACAAGGATAAAAGCAAAAGACAGGAAGGAGAAAAAAAAAGTGGCAGGCAGAGAAATCATCGGTTTAAATCAAACATGGCCACAGTAAATAATAATTATAAAAGACCTGAGAGCATTATAAAAACAAATCTGAAGGCTTTGTGTCTTAATGCGAGGAGCATTCGTAATAAGGTGGATGAATTAGCTGCGCAAATAAAGGTAAACGAATATGATATGATTGGGGTTACACAAACTTGGCTCCAAGGTGGCCAAGGCTAGGAACTCAACATCCAGGGGTATTCAATATTCAGGAGAGATAGGCAGAAAGGAAAAGGATGTAGTGTAGCATTGCTGGTTAAAGAGGGGATTAACACAATTAAAAGGAAGTCTATTAGCTCTGATGATGTGGAATCTGTATGGGTAGAACTGAGAAATACCAACGGGCAGAAAACGTTAGTGTGAGTGGTGTATAGACCTCCAAACAGTAATGCGGAGGTCGGGGATGGCATTAAACGGGAAATTAGAGAAGCGTGCAATAAGGGCACAGCAGTTATCATGGGTGACTTTAATCTCCATATAGAGTGGGCAAACCAAATTAGTAACAATATTGTAGAGGATGAATTCCTGGATTGTATACAGGGTGGGTCCCTGGACCAACATGTCGAGGGACCAACTGGAGATAAGGCCATCTTAGACTGGTTATTATGTAATGAGAATGGATTAATAATCAATCTTGTTGTGCGAGGCCCCTTGGGCCAGAGCGATCATAATATGACAGAATTCTTCATTAAGATGGAGAGTGAAATAGTTGACTCAGTGACAAATGTCCTGAATTTAAATTAAGGAGACTACGATGGTATGAGGTGCGAGTTGGGTAGGATTGATTTGTGAATGTCACTCAAAGGGTTGACGGTGGATGGGCAATCGCAAATATTCAAAGATCGCATGGCTGAACTACAGAATTTGTTCATCCCAGTTTGGCATAAAAATAAAGCAGTAAATGTGACTCAACAGTGGCTAACAAGGGATATTAGGGATCGCATAAGATCCAAGGAGAGTACATATAAATTGGCTAGAAAAAGCAGTAAACCTGAGGATTGGTAGCAGTTTAGGATCCAACAAAGGAGGGCAAAGGTATTAATTAAGAGGGGGAAAATAGATTATGAGTGTAAGCTTGCAGGGAACATAAAAACTGACTGTAAAATTTTTATAGATATGTGAAGAGAAAAAGATTGGAGAAGGCAAGTGTAGGTCCCTTGCAGGCAGAATCAGGGGAATTTATAATGGGGAACAAAGAAATGGCAGTCCAATTAAATACATGCTTTCATTCTGTCTTCACAAAGGAGGACTCAAATAACCTCCCAAAGATGTCGGGGAACATAGGGTGTAATGAGAGGGAGGAATTGAGTGAAATCAGTCTTTGTAGGGAAAAGCTGTTCGTGAAATTGACGGGAATGAAGGCTGATAAGTCCCTAGGGCCTGATAATCTACATCCTAGGTTACTTAAGGAAGTGGCACTAGAAATTGTATATGCATTGCTGGTCATCTTCCAAAATTCTATAGACTCTAGAACAATTCCCATGGATTGGAGGGTAGCATTGTTACCCCACTGTTCAAAAAATGTGGTAGCGAGGAAACGGGGAATTACAGACCGGTAAGCCTGACATCGGTAGTGGGGAAAATGCTAGAGTCCATTGTAAAAGATGTAATAACAGATCACTTGGAAAACAGTTACATCATCGGACAAAATCAACATGGAATTACAAAAAGGTAAATCGTGCTTGACTAATCTACTGGAATTTTTGAGGACGTAACTGGTAGAATAGATAATGGAGAACCAGTGCATGTGGTGTATTTGGATTTTCAGAATGCTTTCGATAAGGTCTCGCATAAGAGATTAAGGGGGCAAGGTATTCGCTTGGACAGAGAACTGGTTGGCAGACAGGAATCAGAGAGTTGGTCTTTTTGCGAGTGGCAGGCAGTGACCAGTGGGGTACCGCAGGGATCGGTCCTAGGACCCCAGCTATTCACCATATATATTAATGATCTATACAAGGGAACTAGATGTAATATCTCCAAATTTGCAGATGACACAAAGCTGTGTGTGTGTGTGTGCTGTGAGGAGGATGCCGAGAAACTCGAGTATGATTTGGACAGGTTGGGTGATTGGGCAGATGCATGGCAGTTGCAGTATAATGTGGATAAATGCGATGTTATCCACTTTGGTGGCAAAAACAGGAAGGCAGATTATTAACTGAACGTCAATAGATTGGGAGCAGGGGAAATGCAACGAGTGCTGGGTGTCCTTGTGCACCAGTCGCTGAAGGTAAGCATGCAGGTGCAACAGGCGGTTAAGAAGGCAAATGGTATGTTGGCCTTCGTAGCGAGAGGGTTTGAGTACAGGAACAATGATGTCTTGCTGCAGTTGTACATGACCTTGTTGGGACCACACCTGGAGTATTTTGTGCAGTTTTGGTCGCAAAAGCAGGAAGACAGCTTATTATCTGAATGGTAATAAATTGATAAAAGGGGAAGTGCAACGAGAGCTGGATGTCTTGTTGCAGTAGTACAGCGCCTTGGTGAGACAACACCTTGAGTATTGCGTGCCGCTTTGTTCACCTTATCTGAAGAAGGATGTTATTGCCATGGATGGAGTGCAGCGAAGATTCACCAGACTGATACCTGGGATGGCAGGAATGACGTATGAAGAGGGATTGGGTCGATTGGGCTTATACGTGCTGGAGTTTAGAAGAATGAGCGGGGATCTCATTGAAACTTATACATTTCTAACAGGACTAGAGAGAATAGATGCAGGAAGGATGTTCCCGATGGCGGATGAGTTCAGAACCAGGGGGTCACAGTCTAAAGATAAGGGGTACGACATTTAGGACAGAGATGACTAGGAAATTCTTCACCCAGAGAGTGGTGAACGTGTGGAAGTCTCTACCACAGAAGGCAGTTGAAGCCATGTCATTAAATATATTCAAGAAGGAGTTAGATATACTGCTTAAGGCTGAACGGATCAAGTGATATGGGGAGAAGGCAGGGACAGGGTACTGAGATTGGATGATCAGCCATGATCTAATTGAATGGTGGAACAGGCTCGAGGGGCCGAATGGCCTATTCCTGCTCCTTCTTCTATGTTTCTATGTTTCTCTTATCTAATGCAGTAACCTTTTATGTCACATCTTATCGAATGCCTTCTGGAAATCCAAATACAGCACATCCACGGGCTCACCCTTATCCACCCTGCTCGTTACCTCCTCAAAGAACACGAGCAAATTTGATGAACATGATTTCCCTTTCATTAAACAATGCTGACTCTGCTTGACTGCATTAGGATTTTCCAATTGCCCTGCTCGTGCTTCCTTAATTATTGTCTCCAGCATTTTCCCAACGGCAGATGTTAGGCTAACTTATCTATAGTTTTCTGCTTTCTGTCTGCCCCCTTTCCTAATTGGGGTGTTACATTTGCGGTTTTCCAAACAACTGGGTCCTTTCCAGAGGCAAGCATATTTTGGTATATTGCAGCCAATGCATCCACGAACTCTGCAGCTACTTCTTTTCGACGCTGGGATGCAGGCCATCTGGTCCAGGGGTCTTGTTGTCCTTTAGTCCCATTATTTGATCAAGTACCTTTTCCTCAGTGATAGTGATTGTCTTTAGTTCCCCCTCCCTGTGGTCCCTAGATTATCCATTATTGGAATGCTGTTAGTGTCTTCAGCTGTGAAGACAGATATAATATATTTGTTCAGAGTCTCTGCCATTTCCCTGTTCCCCATCATTAATTCCCCATTCTCATCTTCTAAGGGACCAACGTTTACTTTTGCTAATCTCTTCCTTTGCATATTTCTGTAGAAGCACTTACTTTCTGTTTTAATATTTCTTGCCAGTTTATTCTCATAATTCATCTTCTCTCTCTTTATTATTTTTTTAGTCATCCTTTGCTGGTTTTTAAAAATTTCCCAATCTGCTGTCCTCCCACCAATTTTGGCAACACTGGGCCAGAAATTCCAGGCCAGAAGCGTGAGTACGGTTGGCTTACTCACGCTTCTGGCCGTTGGAAATGCCGGCGTTCAGCATGAACAGCGCATGCGGGGAACCCCGGCATTTCCAGACCTCGAGCGCGTGCGACTGCACAGGCAGCGCTTGCGCAGTGAACTTCGTGGATTTCATTCATGAAATCCGTGAGGTTAAGTCCTTAGAAGTTACACTGAAAAAAAGCAAGTGTAAAGTGGTTCATTGGCTGCGGAGGAAGATATATTTTATCGTGGAGCTCTTGAAATGCAATATTTTTGTTTGGGAAAGGGAGGGAAGTTATTTTAAGAAATTTTAAGTAAGTTTTAAAGTTAAAATTTTTTTTTTTTAAAGGGTTTTCAGAACGGGAGGTAGAAGGAGCAATTGTGGCTGTGTGAATGGAATGTGAGAATGAGTTATGTATGTATGTCCACATATATTTTTTTACGTATATGTATGTATGTTTTATATTCCTTTACTATGAATGTATGTTTTTAATTATGATTTTCCAATAAGTTACTTTCTCTGAAAGTCATAATTAAATAATACATTCATACACATAAGTAAAGGAATATATACATAACATGCAAAGGAATATATACAGACATACATACTTTCAGAAGCTCCACGATAAGAAATATCTTCCTCCACAGCCTCTGTAGCAACTGTACCCATGCTTTTTTCATGTGTAAGTTGTAATGACTGGACCTCACTGAAAGCATTAATGAAAGTGGCGAATTATACTGCGCACGCGCTGCATGTGCAGTCGCACGCGTTCTGTCTCTGAACCCCTTCGTTCAGAGGACAGGAAATGCCGGTTTTCCCCACATGCACTGTGCATGCTGAAAACCAGCATTTCATCCGACCAGATGCGTAAGTACCCCGACCGTACTAGCGCATTTGGAAGGGAATTATTGGGCCAACATTTTACATGTCAATAAAATAAAAAAATTAACACTTGCACGACTTGCCCCCTCGCATCTGCGACTGAAGGTCCAAGGAGGTGCATTGCGCAAGAGGTCATCATCGGACGTATCCTCACACTGTTCCCTTTGGGGAACTGTATGAAGTGGTGGAAGGAATTATGGCCATGATTAATGCTCATTCCGTGACCGTAACCATCTTTGAACCAGGCATTAGGGTGGTTAGTCATATGGCGGGAGGGTTTTACGGGCTCCCACAACCCATCTGAGGGGGGGGCCACCAACACCCACGGACGCAAGTATCCCGCTGGATGTCCACCCAGAATTTAAAGTTGGAGCTCCGACTCCACTTGCCGGGACTGTCTGGAGTGGGGTTCAAAACCCTACTCCTTCTGGCCCAGCGGCGGGGATGCTTACTGCTACGCAAAAGGCCCACTCCACACAAAAGGTGACACCCCTACGTTTCCTGCGCCTTTTCCCTCCCCGTGACTGGAGCCCTATGCTGCCATTTCACGTTGCTAATTGGATTGGGCGTTTGTCATAGCGGTAGGATCCCCGCCGCTGGGCCAGATCAGGGTAGGGTTTCGAACCCCGCTCCAGACAGTCCCGGCAAGTGGAGTCGGAGCTCCGGCTCTAAATTCTGGGTTGACATCCAGTGGGATATTTGCGTCCGTGGGTGTGGGTGGCCCCCCCTCCTTGTATAGCTTGTGGGAGCCCGAAAAACCCTCCCGCCATAGGACTAACCGCCCTAATGGCTGGTTCAAAGATGGTTACGGTCACGGAATGAGCGTTAATCATGGCCATAATTCCTTCCACCACTTCATACAGTTCCCCAAAGGGAACAGTGTGAGGGTACGTCCGATGATGACCTCTTGCGCAATGCACCTCCTTGGACCCTCAGTCGCAGATGCGAGGGGGCAAGTCGTGCAAGTGTTAGACACGTATGACGACGACATTGCTAAATAAATAAATGGAATTAAAAAAATTCTTTTAGGGCTTTTAAAAGTCTTTAAATTGATTTAATTCTCTTTAAAACTACTTCAGATTACTCAAAATAATGTAAACATTTTAAAAAGTTTATAAAAGTTACCAAAATCTTCAAAAAACTTCCAAAAACCTATTTAAACTGCTGCTTTGCATGTAAAAAAGCAAAGCAGCTTGACAGAAACATTGGGGGCGTGTCCAGTGAAACTGAGACCTCAAGGGGCGTGTCTCACTTGCACTGCACGCTCCTGGGTCCGCGCTGGCTGCACTCCTGGGCGGCGTGACGTCATACGCTGCCCGGGAATGTGCTTTCTATTTATCCAAGTTCAGGCGTCCCAGAAGCTGATCGGCAGGAGCGCGGGGTATGTGCAAATATAGGGCTTGCACGCGCTGCAAGCCCCGTTCTGGAATTTCTGGCCCATTGTATGCCTTCGTTTTCAATTTGATATATCCTTTTCTTCCTTAGTTAGCCACGGATACATCCACATCAATGGGGCTGTGGTGGAAAGGGTGGACAGCTTTAAGTTCCTCGGAGTCCACATCACGGAAGACTCTCCTGGTCCCTCAACACCTCCTCTCTGGTGAAGAAGGCCCAGCAGCGCCTATATTTCCTAAGGAGGCTGAAGGGATGTAACCTGTCACCCCTGATCCTCTCTAACTTTTACCGCTGCACAATAGAGAGCATCCTGACGAACTGTATCACTGTATGGTATGGCAGCTGTAGCTACTATGACCGGAAAGCCCTGCAGCGGGTAGTCAAAACTGCCCAACGCATTACCGGCACCCGGCTACCGACCATAGAGCACATATACCAGAAACGCTGTTTACGGAGGTCACGGTCCATCATCAAAGACCCTACCCACCCCAGCCACAGTCTGTTCACCCTCCTGCCATCTGGGAGATGCTACAGATGCATTTGCACCCGTACGACCAGGTTTAGGAACAGCTTCTTTCCCAGGGCTGTCATCCTACTGAACTCCACAAATAAACTCTAAAGCCTGCACATCTGCCAATGCACTTTATTATGGTTATGTTTATGTTAATGTATTACAAGCCAAATGTATGTTGAATGTTTAAATGTCTTAATCTAAATGTACACTCTCGGGAGCCGCAAGCCTAAATTTCGTTGTACTGCACTTGTGCACTAACAATGACAATAAATGTTGATTTGTTTATTGATTTGTTTAATCGATTCTACATCATGATCTTTTGAGCCTATATCACTTCTCACCACTGCACTGATCCAATCCTTCACCACAAAGTCACCCCACCACCCTTTCCTTTCTCGCTATCCTTCCAAATTGTCAAATAGCCTGGAATATTCAGTTCCCAGCCCTGTTCATCTTGCAACCACGTCTCTGTATTGACGATCAGATCATACCCATTTGTATCTATTTGTGCTGTCAATTCATCTGTATTGTTACAAATGCTGTGTGCATTCACATAGAGAGCATTTAACTTTGTCTTTTTAAAATTTCTCCTTGTTTTGGCTCCATTTTCTGTTGCACTTGTATTTTTAAACATTCTGTCCCTTCCTGTCTCACCATGGTAATTATTTCCACCATCTCTATCCTGCTCTATTGTTTTCTCATTTCTAATTGACTTTTTAAATTCCCACTCACCGAATCATCCCGTCCACTATTTTGTTGAAAGCCCTCTCCATAGCCCTAGTTATTCGATTCGCCAGGACTCTAGCCCCAGCATGATTCGTGAAGCCCGTCCAAATGGAACAGCTCCCTCCTGTCACACTACTGGTACCAGTGCCACACAAACCGAAACCCATTTCAGCCACACCAGTCTTTAAGCCACTCCTTCATTTCTCGGATCTTATTTACCCTATGCAATTTCGCTCGTGGCTCAGGTAGTAATCCAGAGATTATTACCTTTGATCTTCTACTTTATAATTTATCCCCAGCTGCTCATACTTCCTCATCAGAACTTATTACTTTGTCCTACCTAGGTCATTGGTACCTACGTGGAATCTTCTCCCTCCCACTCCAAGTTCCTCTCCAGCCCAGAGGAGATGTACTCAACCCTGGCACCGGGCAGGCAGCACAGCCCTCAGCACTCACGCTCTCGGTTGCAGAGAACAGTATCTATCCCCGTAACTATACTGTCCCCTATCACTACAACATTTCTTTTTACTTCCCCCACTTAAATGATTCATTCTATCACGGTGCTGTCATCAGATTGATCCTCCTCCCTGCAGTCCCTGGCCTCGTCCATAGAGGGAACAAGATTCACTTACCTGTTAGACAAGGCCAATGGCTGAGTCTCCTCCATCACTACCTCCTGGATACCAATATCTGCCTCGTTTGTTGCCACACCCTCCTGTCCCTCACGTTTGTTGCCACACCCTCCTGTCCCTCACAATGGACACATTTGGAATTAATTGCTCCAGTGGTTGTGACTGCCTCCTGGAACTTAAAGTCCAGGTAATGTACCCCTCCCTAACGTGTCACAGTGTTTCGAAGCTCGGACTCCAGCTCATCAACTCTGAGCTGAAGTTCCTCGAGCAGCCAACATTTGCTGTAGATGTGGTCGCCGTGGACCTCAATGGTGTCGACCAGTTCCCACATGCAACAAAAACAACACATTGCCTGGTCTCCCATCTCAATTAATTAACTAATTAATTAGTTTCTTAAAAGTTTACATTTCGAACACGTATATATTTTACTCTACACCGAGGCACTTACATTTAGACGCCCAAGTTTGGAAAAAAGCAAGAAATAGAGAAATACTCATCAAACAATCAATTAACTGGTTTCTGGTGACGTCACAATTCGATTACTTATTACTTCTTTACACTCACTGGTCTGTTGTACCTCAGCATCTCTCATTCCCAGCTGGTACCGTGCAGGTCTGCAGCCTCGGCTCTCGGCTCTCCTCTGCTGCGATCTTTATCACAACATCTCTCGTTCCCAGCTGAGGTCTCAATCAGGCCCACAGCCTCTGCTCTCGGGTCTCCTCTGCCGCGCTCTTTAGCTCTCTCTCGTTCCCAGCTCAGGTCCCGCTCAGGTCCATAGCCTCTGCTCTGTGCTCTCCTCTGCTGCGATCTTTAGCCCTCTCTTGTTCCCAGCTCGGGACCCGCTCAAGTCCACAACTGGTCTAAAAATCCATCTCGTACACACTCCAGGAATTCATCCTCCACAGTATTATTACTTATTTGGTTTGGCCAGTCTATATGTAGATTAAAGTCACCCATGATTACTTTATTATCCTTGTTACTAGCATTACTAATTTCCTGTTTGATGCCATCCCCTACATTTCCACTACTGTTTCGAGGCCTAAAAACAACTTCCACGAAAGTTTTCTGCCCCTTGGTGCTTCTTAGCTCCACCCAGACTGATTCTACATCTCGATTTCTGAGCCAATATCCTTTCTCACTATTGATCTGATTTCATCCTTTACTATCAACGCCACCCCCTTTTCCGTTTTGCCTGTCCTTCCTAAATATCGAATATTCTTGGATATTCATCTCCCTGCCTTTGTCCCCCTGCAGCCATGTCTCCGTATCACAATTATATCGCATCCATTTACATCGATTTGCGCTGTTAATTTGTCTACCTTATTAGGAATGCTTCTGGCATTAAGATACAGTGCCTTTAAATTTGTCTTAAGATTTTTAGACATCTTTACATTTTCTACTATGGCCCTATTTGTTTTATTACCAATTTTTTCTTACCCATAACCTATTTTTTAATGTACTCCTTTGTTTGTTCCATCTGTCCCTTCCTGACACCGTCTGGTTATTCTTACCCCAATCACATTCCTGCACTGCTTTCTTGTCTTTTCCCTTTAGCACATTAGATTTCGTCCACCGAGAACCTCCCCACGCCCTTGTTTAGTTTAAAGCCCTATTTGCCTCCCTAGTTAATCGATTCTTTAAAACTGTGGTCCCAGCATGGTTCAGGTGTAGCTATCCCAGCGCAACAGCTCTCTCTTTCCCCAGTACTGGAACAAGTGCCCCACGAATCGAAACCCACTTCTCCCATACCAATCTTTGAGCCACGCATTCATCTCCCTGATACTATTGACCGTATGCCAATTTGCTTGTGGCTCCGGCAATCCAGAGGTTATGACCTTTGTGGTTCTGCTTTGTAATTTAGTCCCTAACTGCTCAAACTCTCTCAGCAGAAACTCGTTCTTTGTCCTAACTATGTCGTTGGTACCTAAGTTGAACACAACAACTGGATACACCCCCTCCCACAGGGAGTTCTTCTCCAGCCCAGAGGAGATGTCCTTAACCCTGGCACTGGATAGGCAACATAACCTTTGCGATTCACGCTCCTGGATACAGAGAACTGTGTCTATCCACCTAAATATACTGTCCCATATCATTATAAAATATCCTTTTACTCCCCCCACGTGAATGGCTTCCTGTACCACGGTAATCGGACACACCCTCGTGATCAGACAAACCCTGTGTTTGTGATAAGAAACACCTCAGGACTGGTCAAACCCCCGTGTTTAGATTGGACACATCCCTGTGACCGGGCAAAGCCCCGGGTCTGTGCTCAGACAAACTCCCAGGACCGGTCAATCCCCAGGGGCTGCGATCAGACACCCCCCCAGGATATGATAAACCCAAGGGTCTGTGGTAGGACACATTGCAGGACCGGTAAAACCCCAGGGTTTGTGATTGGAGCCACCACTGGGACCGCACAAACCCCAGGGTCTGCGATCGGACAAACCCCCAGTACCTCTCAAACCACCGGGTCAGGGATTGAAACCCCCCCCTGGACCGGGCAAACCCTGGGTTTGTGATCAGCCATAACCCCTAGACAAGAGAAACCCATGGGTCCAACATCGGACACTCCACATGACCGGTCAAACACCCGGGTCTGTGATCAGACACACCTCTGAGAAAATCAAATCCATGGGTCCGACATCGGGCACGCCACGTGAGTGGTCAAACCCTGGGTCTGTGATCAGACATAACCCCGAGACAAGTCGAACCCATGTGTCCGACATCTGACTTTCCCCATGACCAGTAAAACCCCCGGGTCTGTG
This sequence comes from Somniosus microcephalus, assembly GCF_052327205.1. Taxonomy (NCBI): domain Eukaryota; kingdom Metazoa; phylum Chordata; class Chondrichthyes; order Squaliformes; family Somniosidae; genus Somniosus; species Somniosus microcephalus. The sequence goes on along the minus strand of NW_028225183.1, from coordinate 2,012,733 downwards.
ATCAGGCACACTCCCGGGACAGGTGAACCCACCGGGTTTGTGATCAGACATATCCCCGTGACTGATCAGACTCCAGTCTGTGATCGGACACAACCCTGGGACGTGTCAAACCCCTATGTCTGTGATCAGACACACCCCCGGGACAGGTCATACCCTCGGGATCTGTCAAACCCCCTGGTCTGTGATTAGACCAACCACTGGGACCAGTCAAACCCCCGTGTCTGTGATCAGACCAACCCCTGGGACTGCTCAAATCCCTGATCTGTTATCGGATGCACTCCAGGGAAAGGTCAAACCCCTGGGTCCGTTATCAGACACAGACCAGGACACCGGTTTGTGATCGGACACACAACAGGGAGTAATCAAAACTCAGTCTGTGATCAGACACATGCCCGGGACTGGTCAAACCCTGAAATTTGTGATCGAAAACAACGCGTTGACTGATCGAACCGCCGGGACTTTGATCGGGAACACCCCCAGCACTGGTCAAACCTACAGACTGTGATCAGATACAAACCCTTGGACAAGCCTATACTCCAGGTCTGTGATCGGACTCATCCCCGGACCGAACAAAACCCAGGACCGGTCAACACCCGGGGTAGATGGAACCCCCATTTCTGTGATCAGACACATTTCTCGGACAGGTCAAATCCCCGGATCTCGCAACGGACACCTCCCTGGGACTGTCCAATCCCCGAGACCAGTCAAACCCCCACAATCGGTCAAACCGCTGGGCCTGACATCAGACACACCCCCGGGACAGGTGAAACCCTCGGGTATGTGATCGGACACACCACGGAGACTGGTCAAACCCACGGGACCGTGAAACCACTGGGTCCATGATCCAGCACACCCCCATGATTAGTCAAACCCCTGGGCCTGTAAATCGACACCTCCCCCCCACGGGACAGGACAAACCCATGGGTCTGTGATCGGACACACCACCAGGATCGATCAAACCCCCGGGTTTGTGATTGGACACAACACCAGGATCGATCAAACCCCCAGGTTTGTGACTGGACACACCACCATGATCGATCAAACCGCCAGGTTTGTGATTGGACACACAACCAGGATCGATCAAATCCCCGGGATTGTGATTTGATACAGCACCAGGATCGATCAAACCCAGGTTTGTGATTGGACACAGCACCACGATCGATCAAACCCCCAGGTTAGTGATTGGACACACCACCAGGATCGATCATACCCCCGGCTTTGTGATTGGACACACCACCAGTATCGATCAAACTCCCGGGTTTGTGATCGGACACACCTCCAGGAGCGATCAAACCCCCAGGTTTATGATCGGACACACCACCAGGATCGATCAAACACCAGGATCTGTGATCCGATACATCCCCGGGACCAGTCAAATCCCAGGACCAGTGAACCCAGCGGGATTGGTCAAAACCACGCTTCTGTGCTCCGACACCCCCCCAGCGACTTGTCAAACTACCGGGTCTGGGATCGGACACAACCGCAGGACCGGACAAATCCCCGGTTCTGTGATTGGACATACCCCTGGGAATGGTCAAACTCCCGGGTCTGTTATTGGAAATACACCCGGGAATGGTCAAATCCCCGGTTCTGTGATTGGACATACCCCCAGGAATGGTCAAACCCCCGGGTCTGTCATTGCACGCACTCCTGGGACCGGTCAAACCCCTTGGTCTGTTATCAGACACACTCTCGTGGCTGTTCATTCCCCAGGGTCTGTGATCAGGCACATCCCCAGGACAGGTTAAACCCCCGGGTTTGTGATCAGACACATCCCTGTGACCGATCAAATCCCCAATCTGTGATCGGACTCATCCCAGACCGGTCAAAACCCAGGATCGGTGAACCCCCTGGGATCAGTTGAACCCCTGGGTCTGTTATCAAACACACGTCCGGGACTGGATAAACCCCCGGGTCTGACATCGGGCAGCTCCCCGGGACCGTTCAAACCCCTGGACCAGTAAAACCCCAGGGACCAGACCAACCCCTGGGTCCATGAACCAGCACACCCCCAGGATCGGTCAAACCCTGCGTTTAGAAACATAGAAACATAGAAGAAAGGAGCAGGAGTAGGCCATTCAGCCCTTCGAGTCTGCTTCGCCATTCAATGAGATAATGGCTGATCATCCAAATTCAGTACCCTGTCCCTGCCTTCTCCCCATATCCCTTGATCCCTTAAGCCTTAAGAAATATATCCAACTCCTTTTTGAATATATTTAATGAACTGGCCTCCAACGCCCTCTGTGGCAGAGAATTCCACAGGTTCACCACTCTCTTGGTGAAGAAATCCCTGCTCATTCCGTCCTAAATGGCTTACCCATTATCCTTAGACTATGACCCCTGGTTCTAGACTCCCCGGCCATCATAAACATCCTTCCTGCATCTAGTCTGTCCAGGCCTGACAGAATTTTATAGGTTTTGATGAGATCCGCTCTCTACCTTCTAAACTCCAGTGAGTATAAGCCCAATCCACACAATCTCTCCTCATACGTCATTCCTGCCATCACAGGTATCAGCCTAGTGAATCTTCGCTGCACTCCTTCCATGGCAAGAACGTCCTTCCTCAGGTAAGGCGACTAAAACTGCACACAATACTCAAGGTGCGGTCTCACCAAGGCCCTGTACAACTGTCGCAAGACATCCTTGTTCCTGTACTCGAACCCTGTGATCGAACACAACCAAGAGACAAGTCAAACCCCCAGGATTGTGATCAGACAAAACCACGGGATCATTCAAACTCCCGGGTCTGTGATTGGGCACATCCCCAGGACCAGTCAAATCGCAGGACTGGTGAAAGCACTGGAATCGGTCAAACCTCCGTTTCTGTGCTCAGACACCTTACCGGGACTGGACAAACCAACGGGTCTGGTATCGGACACAACCCTGGGACTGGACAAACCTCCAGGTCTTTTATCAGACACACTCCCGTTACCGGTCAAACCCCCGGGTCTGTAATCAGGCACACCCCCGGAACTGGTGAAACCACCGGGTTTGTGCTCAGACACACCCCATGACCGATCAAACACCCAGTCTGTGATCGGACACAACCGTGGGAATTGAAAACCTCTGGGATTGGTCAAATCCCCGGGTTTCTGGTCAGACACAACCCCGGGACTGTGCAAAACCTCGGGTCTGATATGCGATGATTCGGTTTGTGATCATACACACACCCGGGACTCCAGGTAAGTGATTGGAGACACCCCCCGGGAATGATAATATCCCCAGTCGGTGATCAGACACACCCCGGGAACGGTCAAATCCCTGGGTCTGTGATCGGACATACCCCTGTGTGTGGTCAAACCCGTGGCTTTGTGATCATAAAACGTACAAGGGACAGGTCAAAAGCTCGGAAATTTGGTAGGAAACAACCTCCGGTCCAGTCAAACCCCCGGGTCCTTGAACGGACGCACCCCCAGGACCGGACAATCCCCCGGGTCTGTGATCAGAAACAGCCCTACTACAGGTCAAACACACGGGACCGGTCAAAACCCAGGACTGTGATTGGACAGACGCCAGGGACCAGTCAAATGCCCATGTCGCTGATCCGACACACGCCAAGGATCAGTCAAAACACTGAGTGCTAAAAATTGGGTGACCAGTGCCACATTTTAGCAACTAAACAGGCAGTCAGTGGCTGTATCGCCACTGGCTGCGCCTCCCACGATATTCAGCGGGGACGCTAATGGTGGCGTTAGCCTGTTGGCTGCAACTCCCCCGATGACGTCATCGGTGTGTGCAGCGCCCCATTAGCGCCGCGATCGCGAAATTTGTTCGCAAACGCCGCTGTAGCACCATTCGCAAACATCGCCAGGTTCCCGGGGCCTTGCTGCGCTGGCAGAGGCGCAATTTAAAGTGGAGGTGCGGGGCGGCAGCTTTTTTCGGCGGCCGCCTGCCAACACCTCCCTCCCCGGCCTCCTGGCACCACCCTCGCGGCAATGCCGGCTGTTTCCCGAGAGCCGGCAATTGTCCTTGGTGCCGCGCACTTCTGCCGGCACCCACGATCGGGGATCGCGCTGTTGCAGGCCCCTCCCCTTAACAGTAGGTGGAAGGCCTGCAGTACCACAGTGCACCGTGCCGCAGCATCTGGCGCTGCGGCATGTTGCGCTGCGAAATTCAGTTTCAGCATCCTAAGAGGGACACGGAGCACTTCGAGCCTCGCATGGTGTCCCTTTTGGGGTGCTCAAGCTGAATTTGCGGCGATCGCTAATGTGGCGATCATGGCGCAAATTCCAGCTCCCAGGTGAATTCGTGCCACTTGGATGCCTCAAGCCAATTTTTAGCCCTGGGACTTTGATTGGGCACACCCCAGGGACCGGCCAAATCCCCGGGTGTGTGATCAGACACACCCCCAGTAGAAGTTGAACAAGATGGTCTGTGATCAGACACAACTCCGGGACCAGTGAAACACCGGGTCTGTGACCAAACACACCCCCGGGTCTGTGCTCTGACATGTCCCAGGGACCGGTGAAACCCCCGGGTTTAGATCGGACAAACCCCATGACCAGTCAATGCCACGGGGCTGTGATCTGTCACATCCCAGGGATTGTTCAATCGCACAGTTCTATGATCGGACGCACTCTTGGGACCGGTCAAACCCCCGGTACTGTGATCATACACAGCTCCAGCAGAGGTAAAAAACCTGGGTCTATGATCGGATATCATTTGGAATGGTCGAAGCCCGGAGTCCGTGAGCAGGCACACACGAGGGACTGGTCCAACCCCAGATCAGTGATCGGACACACCTCCGGGACCTGTCAAATCCCTGGGTCCATGAGCGGACACATCATCAGGTCCATTCAATCCCATGGATACGAGATCGGAACACCCCCGAGACAGGTCAAAACCCCAGGTCTGTGATTGGACACCCAGCCCCGGATCGGTCAAACCCTCGGTTTCCGATCGGACACAATCCCGACATCGGCCGAACACCCATGTCTGAGATCGGCCACATACCCGGGACCGGTCATTCCCGAGTGTTTGTGATCAGACACAAACCTGGGACCAGTCAAATACCCGGGTGTATGATCGAACACCCATCCGGGACCTATCAAACACTTCAGATCTGTGAGTGGACGCACCCCCAGGACCAGTCAAACCCGAGGGTCCATGATCAGACACAACACTGGGACAAGTCAAAACCCTGGGTCTGTGAGCAGGCACAAACCCGGGACTGGTCAATACCCCAATCTGTGAACAAACACATCCCAGGGACCGGTCAAACCAACGGGTGTGTGATCGGACACACCACCGGGACCTGTCAAACTTCCGGGACCATGATTGGTTACACCCCCGGGAGTAGTCAAACCCCCAGTCTCTGATTGGGCACAGCCCTGGGACCAGACAAACACCTGGGTTTGTGATCAGACACATGGCCGGGACCAGTCAAAACCCCGTGACCTGTCAAACCTCCAGGATCACTCAATCCCACTTTATCTTTGAAACCCCCGGGTCTGTGATCGGACACACGCCCGGGACCAGTCAAACGCACAATCAGTGATTGACACACCCACGTGACTGATCAATGCCCCAGGTCTGTGATCAGACACACTCCTGGGACCATATGATCGTACATACCCCAGGGACTGGTCAATCGCACGTGTCTGTGATCGGTCAGCACCACCCTCCAGGGGACCAGTCAAACCCCCGGGTCTGTGATCGGATACATAATGGGACTGGAGTAAAACCCGTGTCTGTGATTGGAGACACCCCTGGGATGTGTCAAACCCCCAGTCTGTGACCAGATATTTGTCTAGGACGGGTGAAAACCCCGGGTGTGTGATTCGACTCACCCCTGGTACCTGTGAAACGCCCGGCTCCATGAGCGGGCACACTTTTGGGTCCGGTCAAACACATAGGTCTGTGATTCAACACACCATGGCACCGGCAAACCCCAGCACCTGTGATCGGGCACGCCCCGTGACTGGTCAATCCCCCGGGTCTCTGAATGGTCTCACACTCGGGATCGGTAAAACCACCGGGACTGTGTACAGACACAACTCTGGGACTGGTCAAACCACCGAGTCAGTGATTGGACTCACCCACATTTCATGTCAAACCCCCGGGACTGTGATCAGACACACAACACCGGGACCGGTCAAATCCCCGGGTGTTTGTTCGGACACACTCCCGGGACCTGTCTAACCCCCGGGTCCATGAGTGGAAACACCCTCGGGACCGGCCTAACCCCTGGTCTGTGATCGGGCAGCTGCCTGGCACCAGTCAAACCCCCGGGAGCTGGAAAGCCTCCTGGTTTGTGATTGCACGGAAATCCTGGACCGCTCGAACTCACAGTTCTCTGATCGGACACAAAACCGCGATCGCTCAAACCCCTGGGAAAGGTCAGAACAATTGGTCCTTGATCCGACACCCCTCCAGAATCATTCAATTCCCCGAATCTGGGATTTGTGCACCGCCCGGACTGGTCAAACCACCGGTTCTGTTATCGGACACATTCACAGGACTGGACAAACCCCAGGACTGGACAAACCACCGAGATCTGTCAAACCGCGGGTCTATGATGAGACACATACCTGGGATTGGTAAAACCTACGGGTCTGTGTTCGGACAGTCGTCCGGAACTGGTCAAACCAACGGGTCTGTGATCACACATACACTCTCAGGGCAAGTCAATCCCCCGAGTTTGTGATCAGACGCACCTCCACGAATGGTGAAACCCCCATGTCTCTGATCGGACACAACCGCAGGACCGATCAAACCCACGGGACTGGGGAAAGGTGTGGGATTGTGATCAGACAGAACCCCGGGCTGGTAGAACCCCCGGTGATCAGATACAACCCAGGGAATGGTTAATCACCCGGAACTGGTCAAACAAATGGGGCCATGTTATGACACGCCCCCAGTATCAGTCAAATCCTTGGGGGTGTGACTGGACAAACCCCTTGGGACCAGTCAAACCCTGTGTTTTGTGATTGGACAAATCCCGAGTCCGGTCGAACCACGGGGACTTGATTGCACAACACCAGGACCAATCCAACCAACGGGACCTGTGAAACCCCCGGGTCTGTGATCAGACACACCCCCGGGGGCGGTCAAAACCCTGGGTCTGGGATCTGACAAACGCCTGGGACTGGTCAATCCTCTGGGGTTGGGATCGGACGCAACCAGAGGACCGGTGAATCTCAGGGTCTGTGATCTGATACACCACGGGACTGGTCAAATCCCCGGGATGGTGATCCGACACACTCCTGAGTCCGGTGCAACCCCCGGGAATGGTCAAAGCCCCGTGTCTCTGATCGGAGAGAGGCCCCAGACCTTTCAAGCCACCAGGACCGGTAAACCCCTGCGTTTGTGACCAAACACAACGCCAGTACAGGTCGAATCACCAGGTCTGTGATCCCGACCGCTCACAAACCGGGACTGGTCAAACCAATTGGAACGTGTTCCAACACGCCCCTGGGACCAGTCAAAGCCCCGTGTCTGTGATCGGACAAAGCACTTTGAATGGTCAAATCCCGGGATCTGTGATCAGACACATCCTTGAGCAATCAATCCCCTGGGTCTGAGTTTGGACAAACACCTGCGAACGATCAGACCCCTGGGACCGGTCAAACACCCGGGTCTGTGATCAGAGAGACACCCAGGACCTGTCAACCCCCGGGACCTGTCATACCCCGGGTTTGTTATCGAAAACAATCCCGGAACAGGGCGACCCTCCAGGTATATGTTTGGACACAAACCCCCGACGGCTCACAACCGCTGGACCAGTCAAGCCAATTGGTCTATGATGCAACACGCCACCGGGACCGGTCAAAACCCCGGGTTTGTGATCGGACACCCCCCCGAGACCTGTCAAATACCTTGGTCTGTGATCGGACACACCCCCAGCACTGGTGATAGCCTTGGGATTGTGATTGGACAGAACCCTGAGTCTGGTCAAAACCCCAGGTGTGCGATCGGACTCAATCCCAGGTATAGTTAAAATCCCGGGTCCGCGATCGGACACACCCCTGGGACCGGACAAACCCCCAGGTCTCTGAGTGGACACACCCCCGGGACCGGTCAAACCACAGGGTAGAAACATAGAAACATAGGAACATAGAAACATAGAAGATGGGAGCAGGAGTAGGCCATTCGGCACCTCGAGCCTGCTCCGCCATTCAATGAGATCATGGCTGATCATCCGAATTCAGTACCCTGTCCCTGCTTTCTCCCCATACCCCTTGATCCCTTTAGCTTTAAGAAATATATACAACTCCTTCTTGAATATATTTAATGAATTGGCCCCTACTGCCTTCTGGAGTAGTGAATTCCACAGATTCACCAATCTCTGGGTGAATAAATTCCTCCTCATTTCTGTCGTAAATGGCTTACCCCTTATCCTTAGATTGTGACCCCAGGTCCTGGACTCCTCGACCATCGGGAACATCCTTCCTGCATCTAGTCTGTCCAGTCCTGTAAGAATTTTATAAGTTTCAATGAGATCCCCTCTCATTCTTCTAAACTCCAGCGAGTATAAGCCCAATCGATCCAATCTCTCCTCAGACATCATTCCTGCCTTCTCAGGCATCATGCTGGTGAATCTTCGCTGAAATCCTTCCATGGCAAGAACATCCTTCCTTAGAGAAGGCGACCAAAACTGCACACAATATTCAAGATGTGGTTTCATCAAGGCCCTGTACAACTGCAGCAAGACATCCTTGTTCCTGCACTCAAACCCTCTCGCTGTGAAGGCTAACAGACCATATAGGTTTTCAACCGCCTGCTGCACCTGCATGCTTACCTTCAGCGAATGGTACACAAGGACAACCAGGTCTCATTGCAGTTCACCTTCTCCCAATCTATTGCCATTCAGATAATCATCTGCCTTCCTGTTTTTGCCACCCAAGTGGATAACCTCGCATTTATCCACGTTATATTGCATCTGCCATGCTTCTGCCCAATCACCCAACCTGTCCAAATCATCCTGGAGTTTGTCAGCATTATCCTCACATCACACACGCCCACCCAGCTTTGTGTCGTCTGCAAACCTGGAGATATTACATCTAGATCCCTTGTCTAGATCATTAATATATATTGTGAATAGCTGGGGTCCAAGGTCCAATTCCTGTGGTACCACACTAGTTTCTGCCTGCCACTCAGAAAAAGACCTGTTTATTCCAACTCTTTGCTTTCTGTCTGCCAACCAGTTCTCCATACAATTTTAAACCTTGCCCCCAATCCCATGGGCCTTAACTTTTCACGCTAATCTCTTATGCGGGACCTTATCAAAAGCCTACTGAAAGTCCAAATACACCACATCCACTGGTTCTCCCTTATCTATTTTACCTGTTACGTTCTGAAAAATTAAAGTAGATTAGTCGAGCACAATTTACCGTTTGTAAATCCATGTTGACATTGTCCGGTCCTGTCACTGTTTTCCAATTGCTCTGCTATTAAATCTTACATAATGCACTCTAGCATTTTCCCCATTACTGATGTCAGGCTTACCGGTCAGTAATTCCCCGTTTTCTCTCTAACACCTTTTTTGAATAGTTTGTGATTATACACAACCTCGGGACCGGTCAAACCCCCTCGACCTGTCAAACCACAGGGTTTGTGTTCGGACACAAACCCTGGACCGTTAGATACCCCAGGTCAGTGATCGAACATATCCCCAGGATCGGTCAAATGTCAGGATCAGTCAAACACCCGGGATTGGTCAAAAACCCGGGTGTCTAATCAGACACATCCCTGGGATGGATCGAACGCCCGGTTCCATGATCTAAAACACCCCCGGGATTTGTCAAAATATTGGGTCTGTGATTGGATACATCCCCGCGACTGGTCAATGTCCCGAGTATGGTAAAACCAACGTGTTATGATCCAACAACCCTCAAGATTCGGCCAAATCCCTAGGTCTGTGACCGGCACACCCCTGGGAATGGTCAAACGCATGGGTTTGTGATCGGCCAGAACGCCAGAACAGGTCAGAGCCCTGCATCTGTGATCGGACACAAACCCAGGACAGTTCACACATTCAGTCTGTGATTGGACGCAACCCTCGGGCTGGTCAAACCCCGGGACCAGTGAAACCAATGGGTCCATGATCCGCCACGCCCAAGGAATCGGTCAAATCCCAAGGTCTGTGATCGGACAAATCCCGGCACTTGTCAAACCCCGGGCTTTGTGATCGGACGCAACCCCGGGGCTGATGAAAGCTCCGGGACCCATCAAACCTACGGATCTGTGTTTTGATAGACGTCCGGGAGTGGTCAAACCAACGGGTCTGTGATCACACACATACACGGGACCGGTCAAACCGCCGGGCTTGCGATCAGACACCTCCCCACGAATGGTCAAACCCTCATGTCTCTGATCAGACACAACCACAGGACCGATCAAACCCACGGGACTGGAGCAAACTTTGGGATAGTGATCATACAGAACCCCACGTCTGGTCGAACCCAGGGGTCTGTGATCAGATACAACACAGGGAATGGTCAATCCCCCGGAACTGGTCAAACCAATGGGTCCATGATACGACCCCCCCCCCCCAGTATCAGTCAAATCCTCGGGCCTGTGTCCATACACACCCCTGGGACCGGTCAAACCCTCGTGTTTGTGATCGGACACAACCCCGGGAACTGTTGAACCACGGGGTTTGTGATCGGATAAGCACACAGAATTGGTATAATCCCCGGGTCTGTGCTAGGACAAACCCCCGTGAATGTTGAATTTTCACGATCTGTGATCCGATACACCCCGGGACCTGTCAAAATCCCGAGTTTGTGATCGAACACAATCCCAGGACCTGTTGGCCCACCATTATAATGATTGGATATGCACACAGAATCTGTCAAATCCCCGGGTCTGTGCTAGGACAAACCCCCGGGATCAGTCATACCCTGCTTTTTTGCGATTGGACACAACCCCGAGGCCGGTTGAACCACGGGGGACTGTGATTGGACACAACAGCAGAGCCAATCCAGACCCCAGCAATTGTTAAACCCCCGTGTCTGTGATTGGACATATTCCCGGGACTGGTAAAATGTCAGTATCTGTTATTTGATACACCCCGGGACTGGTCAACTCCGCGGCTATGCGATCCGACATCCCCCCGGGTCCGGTGAAAACCACAGGAACGGTCAAACACCCATGTCTATAATCAAAGAGATGCCTGGGACCTGTCAAACGCCCGAGACTGATAATGCCCCTGGGTTTGTGATCGAATACAACCCCAGAACAGGTCGAACCCCAGGTCTGTGTTCGGATACAAACCCCCGAACGCTCACAACCCCGGGACAAGTCAAACTAATTGGTCCATGTTCGAACATGCCCCTGGGAATAGACAACCCCCCGGGCTTGTGACCAGACATGCCCCCGGGACCAGTCAAATCCCTTGGTCTGTGATTGGACGCACCCGCGGGAATGGTGAAACACTCGGGATTGTGATCAGTCAGAACCCTGAGTCTGATCAAACCCCCGGGACCAGAGATACTTTCGGATTGTGATCGGACAGAATCCTGAATCTGGTCAAACCCTCGGGTCTGTGATCAGACACAACACTGGGAGCAGTCGAAATCCCGGGTCCATGATCGGACACACCACTGGGACCAGTATATCCCCAGGGTCTGTGATCGGACACAGCACCGAGACCTGTCAAACCCATGGATCTGTGATGAGACACAACTGTGAGCGGTCAATTCCCCAGGCCTGTGATCGGACAGACACCCGCAACCGCTCAGATCCCTGGGACCATTCAAACGCCGGGGTTTGTGATCGGACAAAGCCCTAGGACTGATCAAACCCCTAGGATTGGAGAAACATTCGGGACTGTGATCGGGCACAACACCAGGACTTGGCAAACCCCTGCGTCCGTGATCGGGCACACCTCTGGGACCGATGAAAGACACGGGCCAGTGATCGGTTACAGCTCTGAGACTGGTCAAACCCCCAGGTCTGTGATCAAACACAGACCTGAGACCGGTCAAAATTCAGGTCTGTGATCGGACACAACCGGGACTGGTCAGTCCCCCGGCTCTGTGACCAAACACCCCTGGGACTGGTCATACACCCGGAACTGTGAGTCAAAACATCCCTGTGTCTGTTGAACCCCCTGGGACCAGTCAAACCCCCAGATCTGTGAACAGACACACACACGCGACGGCTCAGTCCCCCGGGACCAGTCAATCCAATGCCTCCATATGCTGATGCGCTCCCGGGGCCGGTCAAACCACGTGCTCTGTAATCGGACACACCGCAAGAACTGATTAAACCCCAGGGACCGGAGAAACCTTCGGGATTATGATCGATAAGAACACTGGATCTGTGATTGGATGCAACCGGGACTGGTCAAACCCCGGGTCTGTGATCGGACACACCCCTGGGACTGGTCAAACTTCCGGGTATGTGATCGGGCAGACATCTGGAATCAGTCAAACTCCGGGGGCGGGAAAAGCCTCCGGGGTGGTGAACCCCGGGACCCGTCGAACCCCACATTTGTGATCGGACAAAAATCCACGATCGCTCAAACCCCCAAGACCTGTCAATCTAATGGGTCCATGATCTGACACCTCTGGAATCATTCAAATCCCCATGTCTGTGATCGGATACTCCACCGAGGCCAGTCAAACCACAGGGTTTGTGATTGGCACAAACTCGGAACCTGTCAAACCCCCCAGACCATTCAAGCAAGCGGGTTTGTGATAGTACACAACCCCGGGATTGGTCGCTACCCCAGGTCTGTGTTCGAACACATCACCAGGACCAGTCAAAGCCCAGGACCTGTCAAACCCCCGGGATCAGACAACCCGCCAGGTCTGTGATCAAACACAACCCTGTAACTGGTCAAACCCTCGGGGCTGTGATCAGACAGATGCCTAATACTGGTCGAACCGCCGGTTGTGGTCAAATCCCCAGCTCTGTGATTGGAAACACCCCTGGAAATGGTCAAGCCCCTGGTTTTGTGATCGGGCACAACCCCGGGACAGGGCAAACCCTGACATCTGTGTTTGGACACAAACCCAGGACCAGCCAGACAACAACCTGTGAATGGACACAACCCTGGGACTGGTGAAACCGCCCGGACTGGTCAAACAAATCATTCCGTGATCCAACACGTTCACGGAATCGGTCTAAAACCTGGATCTGAGATCGGACAAACCCCTGGGACCATTCAAACCCCCAGGTTTGTGATTGGACAGAACACCGTGACCAGTCGAACCATGGTGTCTGTGATCGGACACAACACCAAGGCCAGTCAAACCCCCGGGACTCGTCAAACCTACGGTTCTGTCATTGAACAGACCACCGAGACTGGTCAAATCCCCATGTCTGTGATCCGACACTCCCGCGGGACTGGTGAAACCCCCAGGACCGTCAAACCCCCGGGTCTGTGATTGGACAGGTGCCCGGGAATGATCAATCCCCCAGGACCTGTCAAAACCTCGGGTTTGTGATCGGACACAACCCCGGGATGGGTCAAACACCCGGGTCTGTGATCGGACACAACTCCGCGACCAGTCAAATCCACAGGACCGGTGAAATCAATGTTCCGTGATCCAACACCACCCCAGAATCATTCAAATCCCAGGTCTTTGAAGTAAACACACCCCCTGGACCAGTTAAACCACAGGGTTTGTGATCAGACAAAACTCCAGGACCGATTAAACCAACGGTATCGGAGAAATATTCGGGTTTGTGATCAGACACATATCGTAGACCTATCAACACCCGTTCTGTGATCAGACGCCCCCGGTACCGCTCAGTCCCACGGGTCTTCAACCAGACACACCCCCGGGACCAGACAATCCCCCAGGTCTGTGATCAGACACAGCCAGGACTGGTAATACCATGGGTCTCTGATTGGATACACCCTCGGGACCGGACAAAACCAATGGCCCATGAATGGACACACTTACAGGACCAGTCAAACTCTCGGGTCTGTGATCAGACACACCCCCGGAATATGTCAAATCCTAGTTCCATGATTGGACTCACCACCGGAACTGGTCTAACCCCCGGGCCCATGACCAGACAGATCTGGGACCGGTCAAACCCCTGGGAATGGTCAAACACCCGAGGACCGGTGAAATTCCCAGAACCGGTCGAAAGCCCTGCTCCATCATCGGACAACCACCCAGGACTGGTCAAACACCCAGTGACCGTTGAATCCCCGGGTACATGATCGGACTCAGACGGGACCAGTCCAACCCATGGAACAGTTCAAAAACCCAGCTCTGTGATTGGACACACCACGGGGATGGTCAAACACCCTGGTGTGTGATTGAACACAACACCGAGAACGATCAAACCCCCTGGTCTGTTATCAGACACACCCCGGTGCAGTCAAATGCCGGGACTGCGATCGGATACAACCCCAGGACATGTCAAACCCCCGGGTCTGTGATGGGACACACCCACGGGGACGCTCAAATCCCAGGGTTTGTGATCAGATGCACCACTGGGAACAGTCAAAGCCCCGGGACAGTGATCGGCCTCAACCCCGGTACAGGTCAAACCTCGGCTTCTGTGATAGGACACAAACCCAGGACCGGCCAGACACCCAGTCTGTGATCGAACACAATCCTGGGTTTGGTCAAACCCCCCGGACTGGTCAAACCAATGGGTCAATGATCTGACACGCCCACAGAATTGGTAATGTCCCCGGGCCTGTGATCGGACAAACACACAGGACTGTTCAAACACCAGGGTTTGTGATAGAACAGAACACCGGGACCAGGACCCGTCAAACCCCTAGGATCCACCAAACCTGCGGTTCTGTGTACAGACAGACCCCCGGGACAGATCAAAACCCCGGTCTGTGATCTGAGACACCCCCAGGACTGATGAATCCCGCAGAACTGGTGAAGCAGCCGGGTCTGTGATCGGAGAGGTGCCCGGGACTGGTCAATCCCCCGGGACTGGTCAAACACCCGGATTGTGATTGGACACAATCCCGGGATGGGTCGAACTACTGGGTTTGTGATTGGACACACCTCTGCGAAGAGTCAAATCCCCGGGACCAGTAAAACCAATGGGTCCGTAATCTGACACACCTCCGGAATCATTCAAATTCCTGGGTCTGTGATCGGACACAGCCTCCGCACCGGTCAAACCAACAGGTTTGTGATCGGACGAACCCCAGGACTGATAAATCCACCGGGACCGGACATATATTCGTGTTTGTGATTGGGCAGAACCCCGGGACCGGTCAAAGCTCCGAATCCATGACCAGCCACAGTCCCGGGACCGATCAAAGCCCCAGGTCTGTGATCAGACACACCCGGGACCGCTAATTTCCCGGGTCTTTGATCAGCCACAGCCCCAGGACTGGTCAATCACCCAGGTCTGTGATGAGACACACCCAGGACCAGTAAAAGTGCGGGTCTCTGATTGCACACACTCCTAGAACTGGTCAAACCCCCAGGTCTGTGATCGGACAAGCTTCGGGAATGGACAAATCCAATGGAATATGAACGGACGCACCTGCAGGACGAGTCAAACTCCCGGGTCTGTGATCAGACATGCCCCCGGGACGTGTCAGACCCTAGGTCCGTGTTTGGACACACCACCGAGACTGGTCGAGCCCCCGAGCCCGTGATCAGGCAGATGGGGGACTGGTCAAACCCTGGGTCTGCTCAAACCCCCCAGGACTGGTGAAATTCCTGAGACGGTCAAAACCCCGGTCCATCATCGGACGAACACCCAGTACCGGTCAAAACCCTGGTGCCAGTCCAACCCCTGGGTATGTGATCGGACACACCTCAGTACCTGTCAAAACCGTGGGCCAGGTCAAAACCCCGGTTCTGTGATCAGACACACTCCCGGGGCCAGTCAAACCCTGGGCCTGTGATCGGACACACCCACGGGGCCACTCAAATCCCAGGGTCTGTGATCAGACGCACCCCTGGGAACAGTCAAACCCCCGGGACTGTGATCGGCCAGAATCCCGTTAAAGGTCAAACCTCGGCTTCTGTGATTGGACACAAAGCCAGGACTGGCCAGACACCCAGACTGTTATCGAACACAACCCTGGAATTTGTCAAACCCTTTGGACTGGTCAAGCCAATGGATCAATGATCTGACACGCACACGTGATTGGTTATGTCCGCGGGCATGTGATCGGTCAAACACCCTGGACTGTTCAAACACCCGGGCTTGTGATAGAACAGAACACCGGGACCAGGACCGGTCAAACACCTAGGATCCACCAAACCTGCGGTTCTGTGTACAGACAGACCCCCGGGACAGGTCAAGCCGCCGGGTCTGTGATCTGACACTTCCCCAGGATTGGTGAATACTGTGGGACTGGTGAAGCAGCCAGGTCTGTGATCGGAGAGATGACCGGGACTGGTCAATTCCCTGGGACTGGTCAAACCCCCTAATTGTGATTGGACACAACCCCTGGATGGGGCGAACCCCCGGGTTTGTGATTGGACACCCCCTGTGACGAGTCAAACCCCCGGGACCAGTTAAACCAATGGGTCCATGATCCAACACCCCTCCAGAATCATTCAAATTCCTGGGTCTGTGATCGGACACCCCTCCCGCACCGGTCAAACCAACGGGTTTGTGATCGGACGAACCCCAGGACCGATAAAAATCCCGGGACCGGATATATATTGAAGTTTGTGATTGGACAGAACCCCGGGAACGGTCAAAGTTCCGAATCCATGACCAGACACAGCCCCGGGACCGATCAAAGCCCCAGGTCTGTGATAAGGCACACCCGGGACCGCTAATTTCCCGGGTCTTTGATCAGACACAGCCCCAGGACTGGTCAATCCCCCAGGTCTGTGATGAGACACACCCCGGATCGGCAAAAGTGCGGGTCTGTGATTGCACACACTCCTAGGACTGGTAAAACCCCCGGGTCTGTGATCGGACAATCTTCGGGAATAGACAAATCCCATGGCCCATGAATGGACGCACCTGCAGGACCAGTCAAACTCCCGGGTCTGTGATCAGACACACCCCCGGGATGTGTCAGATCCTAGGTCCGTGATTGGACGCAGCACCGGGAATGGTCAAGCCCTCGAGCCCGTGATCAGGCAGATGCGGGACTGGACAAACCCTGGGTCTGCTCAAACACCCCCGGACTGGTGAAATTCCCGGGATGGTCAAAACCCCGGTCCATCATCGGACGAACACCCAGTACCGTTCAAAACCCTGGTGCCAGTCCAACTCCCGGGTATGTGATCGGACACACCTCAGTACCAGTCAAAACCGTGGGCCAGGTCAAAACCCCGGTTCTGTGATCAAATACACCTGCAGGGCAAGTCAAACCCTGGGTCTGTGATCGGACACACCCATGGGACCCCTCAATCCCAGGGTCTGTCATCCGACACACCTCTGGAACCGGTCAAACCCATTGGTCCGAGATTGGAAAGACACCAAGGAATCGACATCCCTCAGGAAAGTGATCTGACACACCCGTGTGATCGGTCAAACCTCCGGGTTTGTGATCGGACACAACATCAGGACCAGTCAAATCACCGCATCTGAGATCGAACACAACCCCAGGAATGGACAATCCCCTGGTTCTCTGATCGGATACACCCGTGGGACTGGTCAAATCCCCGGGTATGTGATCAGACACACCCCGGGGCCGCTCAACCACCTGCATCTGTGATTGGACTAATGCCAGTGACCGGGAAAAACTTATGTGTCTGAGATCGGGAACACCCCGGGAACGGTCATACACCCTGTTCTGCGTTCAGACACACCCCAGGAGTGGTCAAACACTACAGTTCAGGTCAGACACATCCCCATGTTCGGTCCATCCCGCGGCTCTGTGATCAGACAAACCCTCGGGAATGGTGAAACACCTGGGATCGGTAAAACCCCGGGACTGTGATCGGACACAGCACTGGGACAGGAAAAAGCCCCGGGTCTGTAATTGGACATCACCAGGACCGTTCAAATCCCCTTTTCTGTGACCAAGCACACACAGGTACTGGTCAAAACCCGGGTCTTTGATCAAACACAACCCTCAGTTCTGTAAGGGAACACACACCTGGGCAGGTCAAACCCACGCATCTGTTATCGGACACACACGTGGGAAAACACCGTGTCTGTGACTGGACATCAGCCGGGTTTCCGACCAAGCACACCCCAGGGATCTGTAATCGGACACAACCGCGGGACAGGGCAAATGCCCGGGTCTGTGATCGGACCTCACCAGGAATGTTCACTCACCAGGGTCTGTCAAGAAGCACACCCGAGGTGGCGTTCAAACCCCAAAGCCTGTGATCAGAAACAACCCCGGTACCGGTCACACCCCAGGGTCTGTAAACGAACACACGCCTGGGCAGGTCAAACCCATCGGACTGTGATCGGACATCACCACAGATTAATCCTTGCCTCTCCAAGTGGAGACTTATTCTGTCCCTCAGTATGTTTTCCAACAATTTCCATAACACTGATGTTAGGCTCACTGGCCTGTAATTCACTGGTTTATCCCTACTACCCTTCTTGAATAATGTTACCACATTAGTTATTCTCCAGTCCTCCGGCACCTCCCCTGTGGCCAGAGAGTTACTGAAAATTTGTACCACAGCCCCTGCAATCTCCTCCCTTGCGCCACATAGCAGCTTGGGATACACCTCATCAGGGCCTGGCCTGGGCATTTATCCACTTTGAAGCCCGCTAAGACCACGAGTACCTCCTCCCTCCCAATACTAATTTGTTCAAGTATATCACCATCCCTTTTGCTGATTTCTATGCCAATATTTTCCTTCTCCATAGTGAACACAGATGCAAAATATTCCTTTAAATCCTCACCTACATCTTCCAGCGATAAACACAGCTTGCAACTTCGGTCCCTAAAGGGAACTACCATTCCACTGGATATCCTCTTGCCCTTAATATGCTTATAAAACACCTTGGGACTTCCCTTTCTTTTGCCTGTCAGTTTTTTTTCATGCCCACTCTTCGCCCTCCTCATTTCTTTTTAAGTACACCCCTGCATTTCTATATTCCTCTGGGTCTCCACTGTTTTCAGTCCTTTGTATGTGCCAAAAGCCTCAATTTTTTACCTAATACATTCTTGTATATCCCTTGACAGCCAGGGTTCACTGGGTTTGTTGTTCGCACCCTTGACGCTTAAGGGAACATATTAGCATTGTATTCTCTCTATTTCCATTCTGAAAGCCTCCTACTGCTCCGATGTTGCATTTCCTACAAGTTGCTGATCCCAGTCCACTTTGGCCAGATCCTGACTTATCATATTAAAAGCGGCCTTCTCCCACTGGAGCGGTCAATCAATGGGTCCGAAATCAGACACACCGGTGAGACCAGTTGAAACCCCGGGTCTGTAATTGGATACACCACCGGGACCAGTCAAACCCCCGGGTCTGTAATCAGACACACGACTGGGACTGGTAAAACCCCAGGTCCGTTATCAGACACACACCCAGGACCGGTCAAACCCCCGCATCTGTGATTGGACACACGGCCAGTACCGGTCAAACCCCCGGGTCTGTGATTGTACACACTCCCAGGACCGGTCAAACCCCCGGGTCTGTGATAGGACACACGGCCAGGGCTGGTCAAACCCCCGGGTCTGTGATCAGACACATGACTGGGACTGGTAAAAACCAAGGTCTGTTATCAGACACACACCCGGGACAGGTCAAACCCCCGGATCTGTGATCGTACACGCACCCGGGACTGGTCAAACCCCCGAGTCTGTGATCGGACACACGGCCGGGACCGGTCAAAATCCCGGGTATGTGATTAGACACACGACTGAGACTGGTTAAACCCCAGGGCTGTTATTAGGCACACACCCGGGACCGGCCAGTCACCCGGGTCCATGATCGAAAACAACCTTTGAATGGGTCAAACACATGGGTCCGTGATCGGACACGGCACCGGGCTCGGACAAACTCCGGGTCATGGATCGGACAAAACCCCAGGACAGGTCAAACTACCCGTGTTCGTGATGGAACACATCGCCCGCAACCTTTCAAACCCATGGGTCCATGATCGGACACATGCATGTGCCCAGGCAAACCCCTTGGTCCGCGATCGAGCACACCCGGACCAGTCAAGTGCACGGATCTCTGAATGGACACACCCCAGTGACAGATCAAGTCCCCGGTTCAGTGATCAGACACACCCCCAGGACCGGTCAATCCCTCAGGACAGGGACAGTTAGAAATTTCGGTTCCGTAAACTAATACAACCGTGCGTCTGGTCAAACTCCAGGGACCGGTGAATCCCTGGGTCTGAGATCTGACACACCATAGGGACCGGTCAAACCCCCAGGACTGGTCAATGCTTGAGTTGGGAAAATCACATGGGTTCGTGATCAGACTCAGTCCCGTGACTGGTCATACACCCAGGTCCATGATCAGAAACATCTCCAGGTACGTGATCGGACATAAACACAGGACCAGTTAAACACCTGGGTGTGTGATCAGACTCACCCCTGGGACTGGCCAAACCACGTCCATGATTAGACAGACCCCAGCTTACGTGACCGGACATAAACCCTGTCAAATTCCTTAGTCTGGTCAATCTCCACAGGACTGGTGAAATCCCCAGGAACAGTCAAAACCCCCGGTCCTTCATCGGACAAACACACAGGATCAGTCAAAGCCTTGGATCCATGATCGAATACACCTGCAGTAAAGTCAAATTCCCATGCGTGTGATCCAACACACCCCCAGGGCAGGTGAAATCCCCAGTTATGTGATTGGGCACACCCACAGGACAGGCCAAACACCCTGGTCTGTGGTTGGACACACCCCCTGGACCGGTTAAACCCCTGGCCTGTGATTGGAAACATCCCGGGGCAGGACAAACCACCGGGTCTGTGATCGGACACACTCCTGCGACAGGAAAAACCACCGGGTCTGTGATCGGACATATACACGGGACCGCTCAAACCCCCCGGATCTGTGATCGGAAACACCCCTGGGACTAGTCATACCAATTGATTCGAGATCGTATACATATCCAGGCCAGTCAAACCCCGCATCTCTGATCAGACACACGCCTGGGACCACGCAAAACCTTTGTGTCTGTGACCGGACACACCCCCGGGAACGTTCCTACATCCGTGTCTGAAAACAGAAGCCACCCCGGGACTGATTCGTCCCCTGGGTCCTTGATCAGGGACACCCTTGGGAAAGGCCAAAAACCTGGGTCCGTGATTGAAAACACCCCTGGGACCATTCAAATCCATAAGTGCGTGATTGCACATGCCCGTGGGCCGGGTCAAACGCTGGGTCCATGATCGGACAAAACCCCAGGACTGGTCAAGCTTCCTGGGTTCATGATCGAACACATCCCCTGGGACCAGTCAAACCCAAGTGTCCATGATCGGACACTCCCCCCGGGACCAGTCAAACCCCCGAGTTCATGATCAAACACACACCCCGGGAATGGTCATACACTTGGGTTCGATCAAACCCCCTGGTCTGTGATTTGACACAACCCCTGGACAGGTCGGACTGCAGGGTCTGTGATGAGACACACCCCTGGGACCGGTCAAATCCTCGGGTCTGTGATCAGACTCACCGCCGGGACCGGTCAAACCCCCGGGTCGGTGATCAGACACAACCCCGGGTCCGGTCAATCACTCGGGGCTGTGATTAGACACAACCCCGGGACAGGTCGGACTGCCGGGTCTGTGATCGAACACACCCCTGGGACCAATCGAAAACCCAGTTCTGTAAACAAACTCTCCCCCCCACGTCTGGGAAACACCCAGGAATGGTGAAACCTCTGGGTCTGAGATCAGACACACCCCAAGGACCGGACAATTCCCAGGACCAGCCAAACCCGAGTCAGGACAAATTCCTGGGTCCTTGATCAGACACACCCCCAGGACTGGTCAAACCCCCGGATCACAGACCCGGGGGTTTGCTCGGTACTGTGTTTATGTCCACTCACGTACTTGGGTACAGGCACACTCCCATGACTGGTCAAATCCCCGTGACCAGCCATATCCCCAGGTACAAGATTGGACAAACACAGGGACTGGTCAAAGCCCCGGGTCCATGAACGGCCACACAGCGGTACTGGTCAAACGCCCGGGACCAGTAAAACACTCGGAACTGTGATCACACACATCCAGGATTGTCTTATGC
Source organism: Somniosus microcephalus (assembly GCF_052327205.1). NCBI lineage: Eukaryota > Metazoa > Chordata > Chondrichthyes > Squaliformes > Somniosidae > Somniosus > Somniosus microcephalus. The sequence continues at coordinate 1,990,693 of NW_028225183.1, read as the reverse complement.
CCGGTATTGGTCATAACCCCGGTCCGTGATAGGACACACATTCAGGACGGGTGAGCCCCCGGGTCTGTGATCGTACACACCACCGGGATCAGTCTCTTCCCCGGGTCTGTGATGAGACACACACAAATGACCGGTCAAACCCGTGGGTCTGTGATTGGACAAACCATCGGAACCGGTCAAACCCCGGGCCCATGTGCTGACACACTCCCAGGGACCGGTCAAATGCCTGGCAGCAGTCAAACACAGAGGTCTGTGATCGATCACAGCCACAAGACCGTACAAATCCTCGTGTCTGTGATCGGTCACAACAATGGGAACGCTCAAAACCCCGGATCTCTGATCGAACACACCCCTGGAACCAGTCAAGCCCGCGGGACTGTGATTAGTCACAGCACTGGGACCAGTCAATGCCTCGGGTCCGTGATCAGATACCCCTCCAGGAGTGGTAAAACACCGGCACCGTGACCGGACATACACACGGACCAGTCAAGCCCCCAGTTCTGTGATCAGAAACAGACCTGGGACAAGTCAAATCTCTGGGTCGTGATTGGACACACATAAGATCATATGAACATAAGATATAGCAGCAGGAATAGACCACTTGGTCCCTCGAGCCTGCAATACCATTCAATATGTTCATGGCTAATCTCGGACTCAAAGCCACTTCCCTGCCCACTCCCCATAACCTTGCCCTCCCTTATCTATATTGAGCCCCTCCCTCCCACGTTGTTGCTGCTGAGTCGCCTCTTCATCCTCCACTTCCTCCTCCTGCTCCCCCTCTTCCTGCTCCTGAGATGGTGCACCAATCCCTAGTGGCAATGGCTGGGTCCTCATAATTGCAAGGTTGTGAAGCATGCAGACCACAACAAGGAAAAGTGAGACTCCCTTGGGAGGGTACGGCAGGGCTCCTCCAGTGAGGGCAAGACACTGGAACATTTTTTTCAAGACGCCGGTTGTCAGCTCAATGAGGCTCCTGGTTGCCCTCTGGCTTTCATTGTATTGGAGGTCAGCAGGAGTGTTGGGGTTACGTAGAAGATAGGAGCAGGAGTAGGCAATTCGGGCCCTCAAGCCTTTTCTGCCATTTACTGAGACCATGGCTGTTCATCCAAGTTCAGTAACCTGTCCCTGCTTTCTCCACATATCCCTTGATCCCTTTAGCCTTAAGAAATATGTCGAACTCCTTCTTGAATATTGTGCTGTCTCTCGGTAGCAATTTATTTTAGTTTTCCAGTTAATTCAGGGGTTTGAGTAAGTTGGGTCGATTCCCATTGTGTGCTGCCACCTAATGGCTATTTGATACCTAGCAACTGCAGTAAAAGTGCAGTAAAGTGCTGTAAAGCACAGTAAGTGCAGTAAAGTAAACTACAGACCTACAGCGGCACATGCTCTGGGAAGTTGTATTGTTCCCATGCCTGACTCTTGGATATTAATTGTCTGTAAGTACTTGAGAATGATATAGATGATTAGTGTACACTGTATGTTGCAGAAAATGTTTAGTTTGTAACTTTTCTCTGTAAGCAAACTTACACAGCTAGCCGTGAAGTGCTCGCTCTCTGTCTAGCTGGTTAACTAGTAGCTGTATTTTGATGCACTATGTACAGGGCTAATTTAAAGAGAATGCCTTCCAGCTGATAAATGTATCTTCACAGTAAGCTGTGTTTCCACGTGTTTGGTAATTTACATGCCAAATGTACTGTGTTGCTCAGGCGTACCTAAATTTGTGTATGCATATCAGTTATGCGCTTGTATACTAATGTGTGCTTCCATTTCTGCGTTGTATTTCAGTTTTACAATAAGAATTTTTCAGTAAAGCTTTACAAGAAAAGTCAAGCCTTGTGATTTTTATGGGAAGATATCAAGTTGTTAGCTATCTGTCTAGCTCTGTATAGGAACGCGCTGTGAGGGCAGAAAAGTAAAAAGACAACAGCGCAGCGGGCTCAAGCACAAGAAGATACCACTCAGCTACCATGAGTCAACGCTCAGGAAGACAATATACCATAGAGGACGTCGACCAGCCAATGGAGAAGCATGAGCCTCTCCGAGCAAACGATGCCAAGTCACAGTCCTCTAAAGCATCCTTTAGATCATCTCGGCGGTCCAGCAGACCGTCGTCATCGACAGCTTCTGCAGCCGCCAAAGCACGTGCCAAGGCAAAGCTGCCCAGGCTCAATTGTCCTTCGCTGAAAACGAAGCTAGTGTGATGAAGCAGAGAGCTGACCTCGACGCCAGTCTCCACATTCTCCAAAGCCAGAGCGCTGCCGCTGCCGCTAAAGCTGAAGCCGCAGCTTATGAAGAAGGTGAGGGGAGCGAAGGCGGGGAGCCCAGCCATGAAGCATATGTTCTAGAACAGCCCCTCAGTCCAGTGCAACGTACAAGTGAGTATGTCCAACAACAGTCCAAATTGTTCTCCAAGGAAACATCCAGCTATCTCGACGCAGAACCAGCTACTCACCACAGTAGCAAACAGCCTGTTTTTGGAGACACTGAGCTTAAAGAAGAAGAAACAAGCAAGACTTACTTGCAGAGACCTCCACAGCACTCGGCCAATCCAGCCAAGCAGTCCTCACCCGAGCCACAAGGTGCACAGGACCTCGCAAGGTACCTTACCCGCCGAGAATTGTTAAGTTCAGACCTTCTAGAATGTGATGACCGTCCTGAAAATCATTGGTCATGGAAAGCGTCCTTCCTGAGTACCACCAAGGACTTGAATCTGTCAGCCAGAGAAGAACTAGACTTGATGACAAAGTGGCTCGGAGCTGAGTCTTCAGAACAGGTGAAGAGAATTCGCTCAGCGCACGTCCACAATCCCACAGCACGCCTCAACCTGGTTTGGCAACGTCTCGAAGAATGTTATGGGACACCAGAAGTCATTGAACACGCACTGCTCAAGAAGATTGAGGACTTTCCGAAGCTAACCAACAAAGATAATGTCGAGCTCCGAGAACTGGGCGACATTCTCCTCGAACTGGAGTGTGCCAAGGGAGAGGTTACTTGACCGGCCTCTCGTATTTGGATACAGCTCGTGGGGTAAACCCAATAGTGGAAAAGCTCCCCTACAACCTTCAAGAGAAATGGATAGCTAAGGGATCCAAGTACAAGGTGGACAATGGAGTGGCATTTACCCCCTTCTCTCTCTTCTCTAGGTTCATCCAACAACAGGCAAAGGTGAGGAATGATCCAAGTTTCACTTTCTCCACCTCCAGCAGTTACGCTCCTTCGAGAACAGAGAAACCCACAAAGTACAGCAATAAAGCCTCTGTGAGCGTGCACAAAACACATGTTCCAGCCGAACCCTCAATCAACCAATCCAGTTCTGCTGGGAATAGAGTGGATGACCCAGACCGCCAGTGTCCAATACACAAGAAGCCCCACCCACTCAAAAAGTGTCGAAGCATTAGAGACAAGCCTATTGATGAGCGCAAATCATACCTGAAAGAGAATCGCATCTGCTTCAAGTGTTGTGGGTCGATATGCACATGGCAAAAGACTGAAAGGCGACAATCAAGTGCTTCGAGTGCAACAGTGAAAAACACATCGAAGCCCTGCATCCAGGTCCTCCTCCTTCAACCACCGAGAGTGCTGCGGTTGACAAAGAGGATAGCGGGGAGCAAAGCGAAAGCACATCTTCTTCAGTCACCTCCAAGTGTACAGAGGTTTGTGGAAATGCAAGCAGCCCACGCTCAAGCTCCAAAATCTGCTTGGTTGAAGCATATCCTGCAGGGAGAAAGGAGAAGGCAATCAAAATGTACGCAGTGCTTGATGAGCAAAGTAACAAGTCTCTAGCGAAGACAGAATTCTTCAATCTTTTTCAAGTCAAGGCCAGCGCAGCTCCGTACATGCTAAAAGCCTGTGCAGGGACAACAGAGACTACGGGCAGGAGAGTTGGGAACTTCATGATCGAGTCCATGGATGGGAAACTACAGCTTCCCCTCCCCACCTTAATTGAGTGTGACATGATGCCAGATGATAGGACGGAAATTCCCGCCCCAGAGGTCGCACGCCATCTGCCCCACCTACAGCCAGTTGCCAACAAGATTCCAGCTGTGGACCCGGACGCTCCAATCCTCCTGCTCTTGGGAAGAGACATCTTAAGGGTGCACAAGGTGCGTGAGCAAATCAACGGGCACCACAATGCTCCTTATGCGCAGCGGCTTGACCTGGGATGTGTCCTCGTGGGTGGAGTTTGCCTGGGAACAGTCCACAAACCAGCAGGTGTCAACGTCTATAAAGCAAACGTGTTGCACAACGGTCGCACATCCTTTCTCAGCCCATGCCCAAACAGGATCCAGGTAAAGGAAGACTACGATGGCATGATCAATCACAGAAATCACAGAAACCCCACAGTGCAGATAGAGGCCATTTCGGCCCATCGAGCCTGCACCGACACATGTCCCACCCGATCCCCGTAACCCCTACACCAACACATATCCCAACCTATCCCCGTAACCCCACGTATTTAATCCCCCTAACACTAAGGGTCAATTTATCATAGCCAATCAACCTAACCCGCACATCTTTGGACTGTGGGAGGAAACCGGAGCACCCGGAGAAAACCCACGCAAACACGGGGAGAATGTGCAAACTCCACACAGACAGCCGCCCGAGGCCGGATTCGAACCCGGGTCCCTGGTGCTGTGAGGCAACAGTGCTAACCACTATGCCACCGTGCTGCCCATGCAGCATGCAGCATCATAGGTCAACCTCCTCTGCCTGTGAGGAAGAGGCAGGCCTCACTGTGATCACAGACAGCCTAGGATGCTCAGTGTTTGAAAGGTCCAAGGATGATGACAAGCCAGCACTATACATGGACGACAAAGCTTTCCTAACCATCATGGATGAGGAGGTTTACCAGGACGATGGACACAGCTGGGTGGCACCCTTACCATTTCACTCTCCCAGACGCCGTCTTCCGAGTAACAGGGAACAAGCTATGAAGCGCCTCTGCTCACTCAGGAGAACACTGGAAAAAAGTTTAGAAATGAAGGGCCATTACATAGAGTTCATGCAGAAGATGCTGGACAACGACCAAGCCGAGCCTGCTCCACCTCTGGAAGAAGGTAAAGAACACTGGTACCTGCCAACATTCGGTGTGTATCACCCACAAAAGCCAGACCAGTTACGAGTTGTGTTTGATTCAAGTGCTGAATGTAAAGGAGTGTCTCTGAACGATGTACTCCTCAGCGACCCAGACTTGAACAACACCTTGTTGGGAGTTCTTCTGCGGTTCAGGAAAGAACCTGTAGCCCTGACAGCAGATGTGCAGCAAATGTTTTATTGCTTCGTCGTCCGAGAAGACCACAGGGACTATCTCCGCTACCTGTGGCATGAGGACAACGACATCAACAAGAATGTGGTGGAGTACAGGATGAAGGTCCACGTGTTTGGAAACAGCCCTTCACCTGCTGTGGCTATCTACTGCATGAGGCGAGCCGCTCAGAAAGGTGAGCAAGAATATGGCTCTGATGCAAAGCATTTTGTTGAGAGACAGTTCTATGCTGACGATAGTCTTACCTCGGTTACCACACCTGAAGAAGCAATAGATCTCCTGACAAGAACCAGAGCGATGTTGGCAGAGTCCAACCTGAGACTACACAAGGTAGCATCGAACAGTGGACAGGTGATGGAAGCCTTCCCTGCAGAGGACCGTGCCAAGGATCTGAAGGATTTGCACCTTGGAATGGATCCTCTCCCCATTCAACGGAGCCTGGGGCTCTCCTGGAACCTGGAAACAGACAGCTTCACATTCCTGGTGTCCCGTGAAGAAAGGCCATTCACACGGAGAGGCGTCCTGTCCACAGTCAACAGTTTGTACGACCCTTTGGGGTTCGTAGCTCCCATAACAATGCAAGGAAAAGCATTAGTATGGGAACTCTCATCGGATCAGAGTGAGTGGGATGCTCCACTCCTCCCAGAAAAAGAAGCAAAATGGAACCTGTGGAACGAGACCTTGCACATAGAGAGGTGCTACATTCCAGGCTCGCTGTCTTCAACACAGAGAAGAGAGCTGTGCATCTTCTCAGACGCTTCCACAGTAGCAATAGGAGCTGTGGCCTACTTGAGAGCAGCTGACACCGATGGGAATTACCATGGGGGATTCGTTATGGGGAAGTCCAAGTTGGCCCCTCGGCCTGCCCACACCATTCCACGTATCGAGCTTTGTGCAGCTGTGTTTGCTGTTCAACTGTACGAGTTGATCAGAGACGAGATTGACATCGATGTGGGCACTGTCAAGTTCTTCACGGACAGCAAGTTTGTACTTGGTTACATCCACAACTCCACAAGAAGGTTTTATGTGTATGTTTCCAACCGGGTGACTCGTATCAGATGATTCACTCACCCTGACCAGTGGTGCTATGTCTCCACAGACCTGAACCCGGCAGACCATGCTACCAGGTCTATACCAGCAGCACACCAACAGCAAAGCAGTTGGTTCTCGGGCCCCTCTTTCCTGTCTAATGTCAACACAGAGGAGACTCCTGAGACCAATCCCTTCACCCTTGTGGAGCCTGAAGCTGATACTGAGATTCGGCCTGAAGTTACGACCCTGGTCACCAAAGCCTCAGAATCTCAGTTGTGCTCACAACGCTTCGAGCGATTCTCAAGCTGGAGAACACTCTGCCGAAGCACAGCCCGACTCATTCATGTAGCAGCATCCTTCAAGGGGAATTCGGACAACATAGAACGCAAAGGATGGAAATGTTCTAAAGAAGTATCCAGCACAAGTGAGCTTTCAGAAGCCAAAGGTGTGATCATTCGCTCTGTCCAGCATGATGTCTTCAAGGAGGAATTCAAATGTCTTGAAGAGGGACAGACATTTCCCAAGCAAAGCCCACTTAAAAAGCTCAACCCAGTTACAGATGAAAATGGTTTGCTCCGGGTCGGAGGGCGCATATCATCCGCAGACTTGTCAAGAGAAGAAAAGCACCCTATGATCATCCCGCACACCCATCACGTTGCCACACTACTCGTGAGATAATATCATGAGCAAGTGGCTCACCAAGGACGAAAAATAACAGTAGGAGCTATCCGAGCAGCCGGATACTGGATAATCGGGAGCAAGCGTCTGGTTTCTTCCGTTATCCACAAGTGTGTTATCTGCCGCAAGCTACGAGGTAGGTTAGAGGACCAAAAGATGGCAGACTTGCCCGCTGACAGACTCACTCCAGAGCCTCCATTCACCAGCGTGGGCCTTGACGTCTTTGGGCCATGGACCATCATGACGCGTCGCACAAGAGGAGGTAGTGCAGGCAGCAAGCGCTGGGTGGTGCTCTTTACTTGCATGTCTACCAGAGCTGTGCACATTGAGCTGATCGAATCCATGTCAACAGACAGCTTTATCAATGCCCTGAGGAGGTTTTTCTCAATCCGTTGTCCAGCCAAACCTCTCCGCTCTGACAGAGGGACTAACTTCGTTGGTGACTGTAAGGAGTTGGACATCCACATGGACGATGCAGCGGTAGGAAGCTACCTCCAAAAGAAAGGATGCACGTTGGTGTTTAACCCCCCGCATTCATCCCACATGGGTGGGTCATGGGAGAGGCTCATCGGTGTTGCCAGGCGTATTCTGGATGCTTTGCTGCTTCAGACGGGACCTACTCGTCTCACATACGATGTCTTAAGCACTCTCATGGCTGAAGTCATGGCGATCATGAATGCAAGACCCCTGGTGCCGGTGTCCACCGATCCAGACATGCCTGCAGTCCTCACTCCAACGATGCTCCTGACTCAAAAGATGAGTGTTATTTCAGCCACCTCTGGAAACTTTGACATGGCTGAGCTGCACAGGAAGCAGTGGAAGCAAGTCCAGTGTCTTGCAGACACTTTTTGGAACAGATGGAGAAGAGAGTATTTGTCCACCCTACAGAGCCGTAGTAAATGGACAGAAGACAAGCCAAATGTCAAAGTGAGAGATGTTGTCTTGCTGAAAGACAGCCAAGCACACAGAAATGAATGGCCAGTGGGACTGGTTGTCAAAGCTCTGCCGAGCAGGGACAAGACGGTCCGCAAGGTGGAGGTGAAGATTGTCAAGGAGGGTACTGTCAAAGTGTTTCTGAGGCCAGTTTCAGAGATCGTAGTCCTCCTTTCTGAAGAAACCTAGAGAACGGATTCTGAGTATGTTTGCAGCCAAAGGACTTTTTCTTTATGTTTATTTTGTATCTGTAGTGGTACAATGGAATTGTACCAAGTGGGGCGTGTGCTGTCTCTCTGTAGCAATTTATGTTAGTTTTCCTGTTAATTCTGGGGTTTGAGTAAGTTGGGTCGATTCCCATTGTGTGCTGCCACCTACTGGCTATTTGGTACCTAGCAACTGCAGTAAAAGCGCAGTAAAGTGCAGTAAAGCACAGTAAGTGCAGTAAAGTAAACGACAGACCTACAGCGGCACATGCTCTGGGAAGTTATATTGTTCCCACGCCTGAGTCTTGGATATTATTGTCTGTAAGTACTTGAGAATGTTATAGATGATTAGTGTACACTGTATGTTGCAGAAAATGTTTAGTTTGTAACTTTGCTCTGTAAGCAAACTTACACAGCTAGACATGAATTGCTCGCTCTCTGTCTAGCTGGTTAACTAGTAGCTGTATTTTGATGCACTATTTACAGGGCTAATTTAAAGAGAATGCCTTCCAGTTTGCTAAATGTATATTCACAGTAAGTTGTGTTTCCACGTGTTTGGTAATTTACATGCCAAATGTACTGTGTTGCTCAGGCGTACTTAAATTTGTGTATGCTTATCAGTTATGCGCTTGTATACTAATGTGTGCTTCCATTTCTGTGTTGTATTTCAGTTTTACCATAAGAATCTTTCAGTAAAGCTTTACAAGAAAAGTCAAGCCTTGTGATTTTTATGGGAAGATATCAAGTTGTTAGCTACCTGTCTAGCTCTATATAGGAACGCGCTGCGACGGCAGAAAAGGGCCCACACCTGACTCCAGTACCTCACTACCCGGTCTGGGCCCTCACCTTACTCCAGTCCCTCACTACCCACTTTGGGCCAACACCTGACCCCAGTCCCTCACTAGCCGGTCTGGGCCCTCACCTGACTCCAGTCCCTCACTACCCGGTCTGGGCCCACACCTAAGTCCTGTCCCTCACTAACCAGTCTGGGCCTCACCTGACTCCAGTCGCTCGATACCCGTTCTGGGCCCACATCTGACTCGAATCCCACACTAGCCGAACTTGGCCTACACCTGACTCCAGTCCCTCACTACCCGGCCTAGGCCCACACCTGACTCCAGTCCCTCTCTATCCAGTCTGCGCCTCACCTGACTCCAGTCCCTCACTACCCGGGCCTGGCACACACCTGACTCCAGTCCCTCGATACCCGGTCTGGGTCTAAACCTGATTCCAGTCCCGCACTTCATTGTCTGGGCCCACATCTGACTCCAGTTCCTCACTACCCAGTCTGGGTCTAAACCTGATTCCAGTCCCTCACTACGTGGTCTGGGCCTACACCTGAATCCAGTTCCTGGATACCTGGTCTGGGCCTACATCTGCCTTCAGTCCCTTACTGCCCAGTCTGGGCCCACACCTGATTCCAATCCCTCGATACTTGGTCTGGGCCCACACCTTACTCAGTCCCTCACTTTGTGGTCTGGGCCTACACCTGCCTCCAGTCCCTCATTATGCGGGCTGGGCATACAGCTGACTCCAGTCCCTCATAACTTGGTCTGGACACACACCTGATAACTGTCCCTCACTACCTGGTCTGGGACTGCAACTGACCCCAGTCGCTCGATATCCGGTCTGGGCCCACACCTGACTCCAGTCCCTCACTAACCTGTCTGGGCCTAAACATGACTCAAGTCCCTCACTACCCAGTCTGGGCGTTGTCCTGAATCCAGTCCCTCATTACCCGGTCTGGGCCCACACCTGACTCCAGTACCTCACTACCCGATCTGGGCCCTCACCTTAATCCAGTTCCTCACTACCCACTTTGGGCCTACACCTGACTCCAGTCCCTCACTAGCCGGTCTGGGCCCTCACCTGACTCCAGTCCCTCACGACCCGGTCTGGGCCCACACCTAACTCCTGTCCCTCACTAACCAGTCTGGGCCGACACCTGACTCCAGTCGCTCGATACCCGTTCTGGGCCCACATCTGACTCCAATCCCTCACTACCCGAACTTGGCCTACACCTGACTCCAGTCCATCACTTCCCGGCCTAGGCCCACATCTGACTCCAGTCCCTCACTATCCAGTCTGGGCCTC